>NC_136818.1:31626522-34028592 GCF_951394365.1 Tetrao urogallus
GCTATAACAGACTGACACATTCCAGCTCCAGGACAGGGCTATTCTTAGCTCCAGTCTGAGCATCCCCAAACAAAGCACAGGGATCTAGGACAAGCCTTGTACTGCGGAGCAAGAAAGAGCCCAAAGCTTTTTCTATTTCCACTTAGCCAGTGATAATATTAACTCCCTTACATCTGGGACAGAAGCAACTCTACATTCAGGCAGAATCCATACCAGGTGTCACAGATGGGCAGTCACCAAATGTGCTGCCCCTTTTACTGCGTGTTTGTTGCCAAGCAATAATCCCTGAGACCAGCAGCTTTCCTTGCCCAAGCAGACTTCAGCTAGAGAAGAGTGAGTGCAAACTCTCACTAAGTCTGATGCTTGCAAATCATCCCAGTTGTTATCCTTTCTTCACATGGAGGAAAAATGGAGAAGAACATAAGCTATCATCTGCCCAGTGATCTGGACACAGAAATGGGTTTCCCATATCCTTTGGTCAGCTCTCCCACTCCTCTGCAATTTCGTGGCTAGTTTCAGTACTGTGAAGCTTCTGAAATCACATGTTCTCTAAATTATCTTCTCCAAGACAGATCTTTGAAGACGAGAGCAACAGGCAAAGTGAAAAACAGAACTTGAAAGTGCCACACTGAGCAAATACTTATCATATTTCAGTAATCAATGCTGCAGCAAGTTCTTCTGAGCTGAACACCATGTGTCTATTTGCTGGACTAAATATGGATCCCAATTATGGCACTGATACTATTTACATGCTACAAAGAAAATTAAATTATTAAGGGAAATGTTTGATACTCTCCAAGCACTGGTTGTTTCTGCTCTGCTATGAAGAAGGACTTGTGTTAGTCTTCAAAATAGGTTTGAGATTCCTGACAAATCTGAAAAGGTAATAAAAACATTCAACCAAAATTAGGAAACAACAGAACTAATGCAGAAAGAGAACAATAAAGCATGTTCCCCATTACTTCTACAAGCCAGAGCATGCGCAAGCACACAGTTTATGGTATCTACTACTAAAGATGAGTTTGTTCTCAGCTACAGTGCCTCACTTACAGCTCAATACTACGTACCCAAAACTGAGTAATTATTTTCTAATTATTGACAACTATACAAAATTGAGGGACAAGTCTCCAGCATTGCAACAGCAGCTAAGGACACAGAGCATTTGGGAAGTTATTCACGGGTCCAAGTAGAGCCAGACTCATTCCCACACTTCAGAACAAAGCCTTCCAACTATCCTTCAGGGCTGAGGCAGGGATAAAGAACAAAAAATGAAGAACGTGCATTTTATCCTAACCGCTATGAACTGATGGGACGCAGTTTCAAACATTTCATATTTGCTATTAAAATCTCTCCCAAAGTTCGTTAATGAAATACAGTAATCTTAAACATCACATAATGCTTTGCAATATCAGCTATTTAACATTTGCAAGAAAGATTCATCAAAAGGAAGCGTTCTGAGCATACATATGCAGCTCCAGCTTACTTTCAGCACAAAGCACCGATTTCAGGTGAATTTAAGTTTAAAATGGGAACACAGATCTCCATCTGCCTAGAAAGTGCAGTCCATCTGACAGATTCTGTAATACTAAGGATGCTAAAATTCTTCTAAATTAACAATTTTCATAACTCAAGGGAAAAATTACAGAAATTATATATATATACATACTCCGAAAGTAATGCCTCCTATTTATTTCTAAAGTTACAACAAACAGCACAACAACGCTGACAGAGCAAGTTCAAAGCTACAAAACACTGTTTTTCAGCATGGTCATCACCATGAGCTGTGCATTTTGGCCAATCCATACTTATTTTTGACCCATAACTGTATAGCTTTTATTCTTCTCTAAAATTATCCTCTATTTCTAATGTGGAGAAACGAAAGCCCACACAAAGACTGGTGTAAAAAGAAACTAAAAACAAACAAACAAACCATTGTGTTCTTCCTCATTTCATGCTCATTCTCATCTCATAAGACATTTCAAGGCTTTCCATTTGTGGAAGGGTCCCTACCCTCCCTATCTTTCTTAAGATAAGTACTTAAAATACCATTTTATGATGTATTCTCATAACTAGATAGTAACATTTCTTCAAACTTGCTGGATCAGTCTCAAAACAGGAAGCTGAGCAAAGTGTTCATGACTGCACAGGCTAATAATAAAAGGAACTATCACACAGGACTGTACTTGATTTTTTAAGCCACTTTAACTGATGGCCCACATGAGTCTGAAGAGCTGATGCCATCCCCCTTGGTGCCATAGCTTATCCACAAGGGGCAGGGACACCGCACCAGCACAGCAGTCTGCTGTGCAGTGAGGCTGATGCCAGTTCTGACCCAATCCCTTGGTGCCACAACCGGGCAGCAGTAACCTGTACACACAGGGCAATCCTGAACTGCTCCACTGCCCAAAATGTCCCCAAATACACACCTGCATTCCTCCTTGGAAATACTCTTGTCTTTAACATAGTGTTTGTGGTGTGAGTATTTTCCCCTACCATGACAAAGGGGAGCCTTTTAAATATCTGAAAGACCCACGTTGTTAAAGACAGGCTGTGGGATTTCTTTCCTACTGCATTCAGTGAAAGAACCATCTTCCAGAGCATCAGCTTTAAATGAGCTGGCTCTTGCATACAACACTGCAGCCACTTCACAGCAGCTCCAAGATCAATTTTTGCATGCAATTATTAATAGCGGGCAATGCTGACAGTTACTCACTGTATCCTCTGGGGAAAATTTCTTTTGGGCAAAAGCTCCAAACGTTGCTGAAAAATCTGAAAAAGTGCACAGCATGAAAATATTGAACTTGCTTCTCTTTTTGCAAACAGACTGAATGGAATTATCAAGGATTCCCACTGATGAGAAACAACAGGTTGTCACATACAATACCACGGGATACCAAATAGTAGCAACAGAAGAAAAAGAAATCTGCTGTTCATCTTCACTGCTTGAAGATGTGGAAGTTGTGGAAGAGAAAAAGCAATGAGAATTTTAGCACAGAGTTGGTTTGCAGTGGAAGTAAAATAAAATTTCATTAAAATCAATGAAAACCAAAATAGACAATGAAGAAGCCAATATAACTATCACCTAAGCATTGTCCTTCATCAGCATGCTGGGAAAGCTAAAAAGATGAGTACAGTTGCTAAAGAAAAATGTTTTGGGAAAAGCTAGGTTAGAAAATGGTGGAGATTAATGCACATCTGCCTGAGCGTCATGAATGCCCCTGCGCCTGGGATATGGGCACGTGGCTCATAGCAGCCCTAACACCACTGCCTGAAGGCCATCACCACAGCTGCAGAGCCAAAACCTCCTCAGCTGCATATTTATGACCTGCGAAGTTGGAATTAACTTGATGTCCTATGGAAGCATTTTATAGAAATCTCCCTGGTTGAACATAGAACTTGCACCGGGCAAAAGAATAAATTACACTTGTTAACTTCTCCTCTGGGATCCATAAGATCTGGTGCACAATTTGGGCCTTATTCTCGTTCAGTGAAGAAGAATTCTTGCAGCAGCAAATCAAGAGCGGGTGGGAGGGATGTAAAATCCAGTGCTACGTTAATGAAGCTTGAGCTCCAGAGAAAGAGGGAAAGAAAAGACTGTGTAAATGCTTCATTTCCTTGTTTGTGTTTATGGGCAAGGCTAAGAGAGGAGCACCAGGTAAACCTCCGCTGCACCTCTACTGCAGTGCAGTGGGACTGCAGGAGCTTTTCCCTCCTGGTTTCAGAACACAAGTGTAAGGCACAAGGCCATCGGGACAACTCCCAGAAGTTACAGCTGGCTACAGAGAGCACTGTGAGCCTGACTGCAGGTCTCCAGGCTTCCTTCTGCACGTGGCTCATATGCACATTCACATTCTCAACTATTCCCAAAGGGAGATTTTCCCTTTCGCTTTATGTAACTCCACCTGACACTGCAGTGCTTGTGGTAAGGACCTCTGGCCTGCTCGCCCTTACCCAAGCCTCTTGAGGTTTTGTCCTCTAATACAAAAAAGTACATAAATGTACCCAGAGCAGTCTAACAAAGGAGCTAGAAAGGATCCACAAAGAAACCATTCATGATACATGTAAATAGTATCTTGTTAATCGAAAGAAAGAACAGGTTCGTCTTTTCCCTGTTCTTTGAAGCCTCTCGGCCATGACTGTCAGGAATATAGGATTGCTTGCTTATCTTAATCCCAAAAAGAGACAGAAGAGTTTTTAGCTTTCTTTCTGCGAATAACTGGAGGTATTTCCCAGTAGGATCTCTCAACCTGTCAGAGGCAATAGCATCCTTTTACCCCTATATCCCAACACTACAGCGAGCCTCTCCCCTGTTGCCTAAGGTTCTCAGGGCTCACATTCTTCTCGGTTTACCACAGCTCATCCCCTCACAACAAGTTATCCCCTCTTTATTTCCTTTACTTACATATCTTTTATAATACAGATTCAGACTCTGTTGTTTTACCCAGGTACTGCTACTTTTGTATTCCATTTGATGAAGCCCTTTCCTCTTTGTTCTGTCAAGCATGCAAGATTTACAAACAGGTGCTAAGCTACTATCTCCTGCAATACATCTGCAAGACAAGTTTGTTTAACCAGTTCTTCTCAGCCTCCCCTCAGCAGCTTTATCTTGTTCTGCAAGGACACGCTATCCTTCCTTTGTTCGTCCCAATTTCAGCTTTTCTTACTTTGCAAGGACACCTTATCCCTTCTTTGTTCATCTCATCATCAACTGGAAATAACTCAGGAGAAAAAGATAAAGGGATGATTTCTTAAAGGGGGAATAGTTACAGAACATCAAATGCCCTTGAAAAGTTCATCAAGATCAGTTTTCTGTCCAGACACCCAAGCACTTCTCTGGCCTGATGCTCTGCTTTCTGCAAAATAAGACAACTTTCCCTTTTAAAAACAGATTATGCAGTAAGAAAAGCACATTAAATTTGCATCTGCAACCTGGCAGACCAGGAGGGTCTGCCCTAATAAATAACTTTATTTAGCAGCTGCTAATTTTTTTTTTATTTTGCAGCTGCTGTCAGAAACCATTAACTGATTGTTATCCTAACAATGCAGGGTTCAAATTAAAGTAGTCAAACTGAGGAAAAAAAAAAAATCACTAAGCATTTAACATAAAAACTGACAGTGATTTACGTAACAATAAACTGGCTGTATGTGCAAAGTGAAACAGACAAGAGTTGGAAGTTAAACACAGCTGGAACTTATCCTCCTTTGCCAAGATGCCATTTCTCACAATACTCCAACTATAATTACTATATATACATATATATATATACATATACATACATATATATATACACACATATATACATATATGTATACACACGTGTGTGTGTGTGTGTATATATATATATATATATATCCATACACACACACATATACACAGACGCTACTGGGACAAATTTGGTTGGAAAATCCCACAATTTCAAAGCCTATGAATCTGAGAGAGAAATGTTAAAAGGTTAAGTGCAAAAAAATCATCATATAAATCCCATTTCCACAGATAGAGCAAGCTCAGAACCGCAAGGTGCAAGAGGGAAGAGAAGGAGGAAGACTACACAGAAAAGAAACTGGGCAGAAACATCACTTTTGCTACTAACACAAGCGAGCAGGAGTCCTGTACAAGCCTGGGACATATGCTATGCACTTATCTGCAACTAATCCTAAACATCCTCAAGAGGATGTTTGAATGCTGTATACCATAACACTGCACACCAAGAACCCATATTTTCTGGGATTGGATTCCAATGAACCTACATTATGTTTTTAACAGATGAATCATAGAATCATAGAATGGCCTGGGTTACAAAGGACCACAATAAACATCTGGTTCCAACCCCCTGCTATGTGCAGGGTCAACAGCCACCAGACCAGGCTGCCCAGAGCCACATCCAGCCTGGCCTTGAATGCCTCCAGGGATGGGGCATCCACAACCTCCTTGGGCAACCTGTTCCAGTGCCTCACCACCCTCTGCATGAAAAACTTCCACCTAATATCCAACTTAAAACTCTCCTGTCTCAGTTTAAAACCATTCCCCCTTGTCCTATCACTATCCACCCTCGTAAACAGCCGTTCCCCCTCCTGTTTACACGCTCCCTTCAAGTACAGGAAGGCCACAATGAGGTCTCCTCAGAGCCTTCTCTTCTCCAAGCTAAACAAGCCCAGTTCCCTCAACCTTTACTCATTGGAGAGGTACTCCAGCCCTCTGCTCATCTCAGTGCCCTCCTCTGGACCCGCTCCAAGAGCTCCACATCCTTCCTGTGCTGGGGGCCCCCGGCCTGGACACAGCGCTGCAGATGCGGCCTCACAAGAGCCGAGTAGAGGGGGAAAATCACCTCCCTGTCCCTGCTGGCCCCCCCTTTTTTAGTGCAGCCCAGAACACAGGGCAAGTGCACACTGCTGGCTCATGTCCAGCTTCTTGTTCACCAGGACCCTTCTCTGCAGGGCTGCTCTCAAGGACTCCTTCCCCCAGTCAGTATAAACAACTGGGATTGCCCCAGTGCAAGTACATCACCTTGCACTTGGCCTTGTTGAACCTCAGTGGGTTCACATGGGCCCACTTCTCCAGCCTGTCCAGGTCCCTCTGGATGGCTTCCCTTCCTTCCAGTGTATGCAGTGTATCAACCGCACCACTCAGCTTGGTGTCACCTGCTAACTTGCTGAGGGTGCACTTGATGCCATCATCTGTGTCACTGACGAAGATGTTGAAGAACACCAGTCCCAAGACCAACCCCTGAGGGACACCGCTTGTGACCAGCCTGCACTCTGATACAGAACCATTGATCACAACCCTTTGGCTGTGAGCAGCCAACCAATTTTTAATCCACCAAACAATCCATCCTTCAATCCACACCTCTCCAGTTTAGAGAGAAGTGTACGATGAAGGATCATACCAAAGGCTTTGCAGAAGTCCAGGTAGATGACATCCACCGCTCTTCCTCTGTCCACTGATGCCATTACTCCATCACAGAAGGCCACCAGCCTGGTCTGCCCTTAATAAAGCCATGCTGGCTGTCTCAAATCACCTCTTAAACTCTTCCACTCCACTGAAAACCCCAATTCACATACCTATCTCATTCTCCTTTTCCCTGGTGCCCATCTCCTCCTGATGCTCTGCCATCAGCTCAGCAGCCGCTTCCCTGTGGGCAGTATGGCATGTATCACAGTGAGGGCACAGTGCCTTGTAAGTGATCCCCCAGCACAATCCAGACCCGAGGCAGAGGGGAGCTGAGATGCCAGCAGCCCCCAGGCATCTGTGCCACCAGCTGGAGCTCGGGAAGGCCAGACCTGTGCAGGGCTGGCACCAAGAGCTGCCCGTCCCGGCTCCAGCAGAGACTGGGCAGCTGCCTTGGGTCCCTGTAGCCAGCTTGGTGGGGGAAGAGGTCCCGGTGCCTGCCAAGGCCTCTTCTCATACACCAAACTCCCGGTGCCTGTAATAGGAGGAAGCTGACACGCAGATGTGCTCAGGGAAGAGCACATCAGTTCTCTGATGCAGGAGACTGTGCCTGTGCGGTTGGTAAGACAGAAAGCCCCGCTGTGGCCTTGGGGAGGGAAGAGTTACCTCAGGGCCAAGGCAGGGGATATGGACCCACTTCTGTGTGTGGAGACAAAGGAGGGGTTCTGAGTGTGCAAGCCTTCACACACCCCAACACATGTCCCTGCTTTGCCCTGTCGTCTAGGATGAGCAGATGGCAGCACAGCGACATCCACTCACGACCTGGCTGCGGTGAGCTGCCCTGGGGGCAAGAGACAATCAGGCAGCTTTTGACTTTGCAGGGATGAAAAGCTTCAGTATTTCTCAGTGTCCTGGGTGGAGAGAGTAGCTGGGGTGGGGATTCTGGCAGCTCTGTACGACAGATTGGGTTGCTTCCTATATGGCACAGGTCCATGGGCTGTTTGCTGGGGCTGGTTGGAAAGTGCTGAGACAAATGTGCCCCTCGGTCTGAGTGAACCTTCTTCTGTCACTCAGGAGGTTTCTGCTGTTCTTGGGCCTGCTGCAGCTTGTCGTCTTCATCCTGGTCCTGCTGCAGAGGGACATCCTCCACAGGGTCCTGCCTGCAGAGCTGGCGACTGCCCTTGGCAGCCATCCACTGAAACCCATTCTTTTCTAACCTCAGAACACACCACAGCCCTTCATCATGGCACTGTTAAGTCTACATAGGCATTAGGTGTGCCTGCCCTGTCAGCAATAACATCAGTAAAATCCACCCCAATTCCAAAATGTCTCATTTGTGCACAACAGGCATTGGACCCCTCTCCTCCCTCCCTGCTGGCCACCTCTTTTTAATGCAGCCCAGAACAAAGTTGGCCTTCCGGGCTGCAAGCACACAGTGCTGGCTCATGTCCAGCTTCTCGTCCACCAGGACCCCCAAGTCTTCTCCGCAGGACTGCTCTCAATGATAACCTCCCCCAGACTGAATAACTACCTGGGATTGCCCCAACCCAAACGCAGCACCCTGCTCTTGACCTTTGAGATCCGTTTCATGAAGAACAGAAACAAAACTAAAATCTGATTTTTGATGACATTAGAACAATTTTTTATGCTTTTAAAATCTAACTAAAAATTTACTTAATTTTCTTATGAAAACCCTACTTACAGATATGTGGGTTTTTATTTACAAAACAATGCCTGTTATTTAAAGACACCAAATCTCAGTTAGGAAGCACTGGGCTATGTGGGAACTATCCACAGAGCCAGAGGAGATTTTCTTTGATAGCATTCCTTTACCTCCACTGGTAAGCAGTCTTGTGAGCAGTCTTGTCCAGCAAAGGGTGAAAAGAAATACTAAGCACTGGAAAATTACTTGAAAAACAAAACACAACAATACTTGTGGTATGAAATCCTAAAACTAATAATGAGCTCTTTTTCTTTTAATTGTGACAAATGGTCCCATTCTCTTCCTGTCCTCCCGAAACAAACCCACAGAACGTTAAGGTCAAAGCACTGTATATTAGAAAAAAACTTCTGAATTTCTTAATCATAGATTTTTACAATTGTTCTCTGAAGAAATAATACCAAAATTAACTATGATTTTCAATGTTACTTCATTTTTCCTCTTCTTCATGCTTCATTAAGTCCATATATGCAGTGTGTTTTATTAGAAAACAAACAAAAAAGAAAACAGTAAAACCTGCTGAGTTTCCAAGAGCACTTTATATTACAGCATTATTGGTTTCTGCAATGCTTCACACAGAAGAGAGTCACAGTTTATGAAAAAGGCCCCTAGAGGTTACCACTGCGACTAATATCATCGACTCCTTAAAAATCGTAATAAGCTCTACACCACCTCTGTCTAAAAATAATGGAGAAAGCCTATCTGTCCATCTTCAAGGGCAATAAGCTACAAAGGTAGGAAAATGACTTACAAAAGAGACCAAGCAATTCCCACAGCTTCCTCTTTATAAGTAAAATAGAAGTTGAGCAAACAGGTTCTGAAACCTGTGTTAAAAAATAGCACACCAAAAAAAAGAATAGTTGATTCCATCTGTCTATATATAGATGCCCTATTAATACATCTAATGAAGAGCAAACGCCAAACAGCACACCTGTTTTCCATCTAAGAAAAACAGAGCAATAGTTAGGAAAACAGAAGCCACAAAAAGCAATGTGAGAGCTTATGCAGGTGTTAATCCTAATGCAGACAGAAGACCCAGCCATGCTGACTGTCAAGTGGAACGCCACATTACCCAAAACCGTTCTGAAATCTCTTGCAAGGCCCGTAAGGCTATCCAAATGCCAGCAGCAGCCAGGTGAACCCAGCAAAGGCAGCTGTAAGAACGACCTTTCTTTGGATGCTCGGCCCTTTGAAGTAATCAGGGCTTTACGGGGCCAGAAGGGCTTTATTTATATTGTATTACTATAGCAGAGATGGTATGAACACGGAATCTGCCTTTGTCCTTCTCCTAAGTAACATATTCAACTCCCCGGACCACCCTGGCCTCTCCCTTTATTATATTTACCATTAAGGCCTGGTTCATCTTCCAAAACATGGGCAGACTTGAAATATGACAAACTGGAATGTATTCTGAGAAGAAAAACACATCCAGGTGTTAGAGCAGCTTCTGTTACAGTACTCCAAAATGGACATAACCATACAAACTGGAGAGCTGCCAAGCAGCTTTTAAGCCCAATTAATGAGAGGCTAGTGTGCCAAGAAGTTTGTTGAGTCTCCTGAGAACGAAACACCAGCTAGTCCTCTAAGCAACCTCACCTCTGTTTCATACACAGTGTTCTGAAAGGCAACCAAGGCCTCGTGCTTGCCACTGCTAATACCAGCTCCTCCACTCGCCCCATCAGCTGAGAACTACTGTAGTGACTCAGGGCTGCTTTCACAACACGACTGCTGCCCTCCTCTGCTCCTACAATACAGCCACCATAAATCACGACTGCTGCTGGAAACACATGCATTTAGTCTAGTTTCAGAATACAGCTGGTTCACTGGTGTTTTGTTTTTTTTCCCCTTTAAAGAGTATGAATCCAATGAGGCAGAATTAAGTATTACACATTTCTGAAGGATACACAGGAGTCCTGGGCACTGTGGGTCTTCGTGCTGTGATCACCCAGTTCTCCCTCACAAAAAATATTTCTCTTTCAGACTAAACAGCAAACTTAATGGACAGAAAAGACAACACTAATTATCTTTCCTACCATTTGAAAACAGCCTCAGACACTCACAAAGCAGCGAAAGCAAGCCTGTCAGAAGAATACAACAGCAGCTTCTCTTATTCAAACTGAAAATAACTTTGGGGAGTAGTTTAAGCCCTTCAGACAGCAGTTGTTATCTGAAAACGTGGGCATTCCTCTGGCTCATAATTATAGTATTTATTTCTTTCACTTCTCAAAAGTACCTGCCAAGAGGGTTCTTTCAGACTAAGCTGTCAGAGCTTTGCACATCCTCCCACTTAAAGACATGGCTATTTGGCTCTGAACTTCTTAATTTTCTTAAGCACAACGTTTTTTTCCCCTATGCTGCCATTCTGTACTGTTTGCTGTTGATTTTTTTGTATGTTTGTTCTTAATGGAAACGAGACAGCTACGAATACACGGTAACTACAAGAGTGACTTCATGCAGGACAGTTTTCCTTGATAAAATTTTTCATTTAATGTGTCAACTATTTATTCCAATATGATACATAATCTCAACTAAAGTCTTTTCTTATGAGAACAGTGCTCAAGAAGCCATTTGAAGTTAGTAATAAAGAGCCTGACGTCTTCGCGTTCGGCCAGAACCCGACCTTGAAAGACAGTGTCAAAAGCACTTCTCTTCCTCTGAGCTAACGCAGGATTTCCAAAGCCTCTTACCCTAAGGAACTTTCACTGGTTCGCAGAGCAGTTATCAATGATGATTTTCAACAAGGACCTCACGAACACATTTCAGTCATCATTAAACATAATTTACAAGAGAGGCATGCACAGAGACCGCCTTTATTCATCTGAGCAACACATAGCTAAGAAGCACTGAAATTTATTGGGGCAAAAGGAGAGCAACAATTAAAAGCAAAGCAAACTCGTGAGGCAATGTCTGGTGCTAAGATTAGGCCTCGAAGTGGTGACAGATGCTGCCCTACACAGCATGACCTGAACACAGATAGGCCAATAACCAGCAGCCTCATCTTAATCCTTGCTTATAAAATGCATTTCCCCGATTTCGCTTCTGCCCAAGACAGTTCCACCTGGAGCATCCCCTGCCTATCCCTCAGAGCTCTCCCCAGCCTTCTGGTCTCATTCAGACCTGGAGAGGTTAATCTGCTCTAACAGGCTTCAGGAAAAGCTTTTTGGTACGAGTCCATAAAATTACTTCCTTGACACGGGCTGCGTCCTGATCCCAGCATGCATTACATTCTAGCTTCCTTCCACCTCCATTCAACCTGAAATAAATTACAAAGCGTGCAGAATGAAGACGTCCTTTACTATTACAGTGGAGGGGGGGGGGGAAATTGTTTTTTTCTTTTAATTTAAGGAGATGCTTCCTTTCTGCTGACACATTTTGAGACTCCAGGGATGCACAGGAGTTATTGCCAATTTCTGTTATAGTACATGTCTAGCAGGATAACATGTTCATTTAGGGCATGGTTATAAACTGCTTTTCCTGCTCTTTTATTTTCTTAATTAGGGAGCTTTCTGTGGGCATTTCACAACTACTTTTTTATTAAGGTTTGGATTTATTTTTTGTTACTTCCTTTTTCAAAGCTATGAAGCTTTTGAAAGCTATGAAAGCTATGACTAAGCCTCAGCTACCACAACACCTTCCTATTCCCTCTTTAGGTCATACCTTCTTTCAAGCTAATTACTGATGTAGGTATAGCTCAAAGTGCCATGTTAAGATTTCTAACATCCTTAAAGAATGAGAATGGGGAAAAAAGAATGTACAATTTCTACATAATTACAAGAAGGGCTTTTAAGTCAAAGGCAAGGGTCTATATGCTAAGTACTCCATGAATTAGTAACACCACTAATTGTAATTAGTAACACCACTGTGTCTTCTTCTTAAAGAGAAAAAGGAACACCAGCAGGCTTTTGGAGCCGTTGGTAAGCCCTGTTTTACATGACAACACACACATCGACCTTAAAACAGACTAAAATTTCCTTATAGCAGTTTCCAAACCAATGACCAACATGATCAAATAGCTGTCTTTTTCAAAACCATCTTCTCATCGTTCCCCAGTTTGCAGAGATAAAAAAAACCATTCAAGCCGCTACATAAAGCATGCAGCAGAGAAAATGGGTTTGATTGTGAGAGACACTTCTGCATCTCAGCACTGCTGTAAGAGTGTAAATAGCTAAAGGATCAGATTGCAGATAACATCTCTGTGTTTAAATAATTTATTTTCTTGCCATGTACTCCTTTAAGTCAATGTCAAACGAAAATACAAAAACAACTAGTGCAGCAGCTCGTTACACTCTAGCAAAATGTCACTGTTACATGCATCCTATATTATAGGCTCAACTATTAGTTAACAAATAAGATTTTCTAGCACTTGGCCAAAATATTTATATCTGGGCCAGCGAACACTTTGGCTAACACTCATCACATGTTGCCCCCTGATTCCCATTTCTCCACTTTCCAGCAGCTTTTCTACTGTTTTTCTTGCACTGTTGAAAAAGTGATGCTGATGTCTCAGTATTGTCTCTACATCTCTAAATTTGGGTCATAGTCAGAAATCATTCTTGTTCTTTTAGAAAACAGATACATTGAAGTATTCCAAAAGAGTTACATCATCATAATTAATCTGGAAAGATTCATATATATTCTTAATTATTCTTACTCCCCCCAAATAGCTACCTCTGCCTTGGGGGTTTGAAAAGGCTGCCAAGATCAGAATCACATGAGGGTCATAGAGTGGGAAGAAAGGAGCAGATGTACAAAATAGTCTCAAAAATAAATAAATAAATAAATACTGCAGATACAAACTTAAGGAGCAAAGAGACAAAATGAGCAACCAGCGAGCAGAGCCAAATGCAATTCACCTGAGAATTGCAAAAGAAGCTGGAGATAGGGAGGCAGAATGATGCACCAGGAACACCACCTTTCAGCATCGCAGCACAGGTGAAAAACACAAGGCCCAAAAGAAAGAAGCTTTCAGTGGACAGCACTGAAAAGTCTCGCTGAGCAGTTGATCCTGGGTAAGCAAACTAGCAGAAAGTTGCAAAGAGCAGAAATAGCATGTGGTTGAATAACCACAGAGCATGGGGAAGAGTGAGCCCAACTTGTATATGACCAAAGGTGTGCTGCTCAGCGCAGCCTGCTTCCACTTCCTAAAGGTTTCAGCGTAGGCTTCCAGCAAGGACTGCTACAAAAGTGTACAAGCATAACCTCTGAGCTAAGGCCTCCACCCGTCTCTTCAAGAAGCTCTAAGAAGGAGAGAAATAGAAGGTGGGAATACAAGGCCACTAGGTTGTCTCAAGATCTGTTTCATGCAACACACTCCCAAAATAACCAGGAAAAGGAGGCAGGAAGATAAAATCACAAACTTTGCATCAAACCAAAGTTTTAACATGCATTTGGTTGGAGGTAAGTCACAGAAAATACCCTTTCAATCCTACCCAAGCTCCAAAAGATGCAAAGGAAGCAGTAAAGGATAGGAGGGATGGAAAAAAATCATCAGATGGCTATGGCAGAAGGGCAGTAGCACATGATGAGAGGAGAGAAGCATCCATGTAGGGGGAAGAAGGTGCAATGTTTCCATTGTTTTTCTCAGCATATCTTTACCCGCTGTTAGACATCCATGCTATTATGCTCATGAAAGCCCTAAAATCCATTCTTAACTGGCTGCAGATACCATTAGCTGAATGGCAAGCACAGGATGGTCTCACACTAAGTAGGATCTCACAAACACTTTGGATGTTAAAAAGGAGAACGGCGTTAATAACCCGTAGCCTGACGAGATCCTAAAATTGCTTTTATGTCAATAACTGTTTCCAAAAAGAGTCATTTTAAGCTTCAATAGCCTATTCAAAGGTGAACCTAAAACACTCCAGGCTTCTCTCTCCTGGTTAAGAATACAAAAGTTTAACTCCCAAACTCCATATAGGAAAAAAAGAAAATTGAACATTAACACAAGCTCTTGGGTTCCATCCTATTCCTAGAATGCATAAATCCTTATTTTTATGCCACAAGGAAGGTATCATACCATGCTGAAACCTATCCTAAGGAGTCAAGCCATAAAGAAGTAACAGCGTTTGCTGTGCATCTTCCAGTTAAGTTCTAAGCTAACAGCAAGCTGACAAGGCTTCCAATACATATGTGAATGAAAAAAAATAAAGTTTTAGTCTCATCAAAACGAAACTACAGCTAAATTCTTACTTCAAGATCAGACTATCCATTGCATCTCTGGAATATCCCTTTTTGCAAAAGCAAAGCAACAATGATATATTACTAGCAACTCCCAGTTTCTAGAGAGCACTGACATTTGCCGATCCACCCTGCTGACATGCAGCAGCACAGAACAAGCAGCCTGACCTCAGACGATACCTAAAAACATGGTAATCTTCAAGAGACACCCTACAAAAAAAGTACACTAAATGAAGTCATGGAGACTCAATGTTGACTAGAATCCTTTGCTCTTTATTTGAACCTTGGATTTTGGGATGTAAATCCACGTCTAGCACTATCAGAAAGAGAAAAAAGGGAAAGGCAAGAAGTGCAGTACCATGGTATCATGTCCACATGCCTGTAGCAATCAAATTAAAATAAGGCTGTTCCAGTAAATGGAATAGTAAGCCAGCAATACCCTTTGCCTCATGTAGGAATCAACGTGAATGCCAATACTTACCCATCCAAAAACCCACTACAAGCAAGCAATGTAACAGGAGAGCTCCTAATCAGAAAATGTCTCGAAGGGCCTAAGAAACGCATTTCAGCACAACCATAGGAAAGTTTGCTGCTGCAAAATCTAGTGCTTCTTAACTCAAAGTTCCTTCCAGTAGCAAGTTACTCATTTAGCTGTCCTTCACAACCTATACTTTGATGTGAAACTGGATTTTTTACCCTCATGAAAGTTTAACAAGAAAAGAAAAATAAGAAACATACTTGCAAAGCTATGAAACATGAAGTAATGGTATTTTCATGTTAGTTCTTACTTCAAACAGAAGTTATAGATACCAGCTTATCTTAATCTTTCAACTCTTGATGCATGATTTAGCCATTTAAGCAAACCCAAATAGTCAGCACATCAAGAAAATCTTTCCATATCAATAGAAATCATCAAGTTGCTGTTTCTGATATAACTTCAATATCACTTAATCCATTACACACAGCTCAGAAACAACGAATCCAAACAACCCTTGTGCTACCTGGCTCAAAAAATCATTAAGATCTGATAGATAAATCCTCCTATGCATCTCTGAGCACAGGACTGCAACGCAGACATCTTCCATCACTGATGCTTTACTTTTGGAGGACTCACTTATAGCACGTCTATGGTAAGAAGCACAATCTCCATCCAAGTCAGTCCACCATGCCATTACACATGGTACAATTCAGTTAGTATATGTTTCTGGGTTAGGCCTTCCAGTAACACACTTGACCCACCGTGGTCTTCAGATATCTTTATTTTCAAGAACACATTACTATCTAGTAACTTTAATAATTGAGACTTCTTCACACACATTAAAGAGTTATTGTTGCTACTTGCTAGCACGGGCTGACTGGAAATAAAAGATTACTATGCAGGTGAGGCATTACAGTACAAGCAACGTTTTTTAGAGCTATATATATGATATATATATGTGGTATTCAACACACAAAAGCCTTGCTAATCCTTTCCTACTTAAGTTCTGAACCACGTGGCATCAAGAGTCTAAAACCTATTTGTTCACAAAATCAACATGCACTGATAGAACATCCTAAAGTATTCAATCCCTCTTTCAGAAATTAACACATAACAAATAAATGGAGTGATAGTATCAATGGACAGAAGGAAAGCAACCGATGCCATCTACCTGGATTTGTGCAAGGCCTTCGACATGGTTCCACACCAGTTGTTATCTCAAAGTTGGAGAGATATGGGTTCAAAGGGTGGGCTATCTGGTGGATAAGGAATCAGTCAGAAAGTTGCAGACAGAGGGTTGGGCTTGATGGTTCTATCTCCAGCTGGAGGCTGGTGACAAGCAGTCATGCTAAGGGTCCATCTGGGGATATCTTTATCTTCAGCACCTTAACCTATGATATAGATGATAGGATCAAGTGTACCCTCAGCAAGCTTGCAGATGAACCAACCTGCATGCTGCAACTGATACGGCAGAAGGAAGGGATGCCATCCAAAGGATCCCTGACAAACTCAAAAGGTGTGCCCATATAAATCTCATGACATTGAACAAGACCAAGGTGCTGGAAAATGGTTTTAAGCTACAGGAAGTGAGATGTAGATTAGATACCGGGGGAAGTTTTTCATTGAGAGACTGGTGAGGTGCTAAAACAGGCTGTCCAGATAGACTGTGAACGTCCAGTCTCTGGAGAGGTCCAGGCCAGGCTGGATGGGGCCCTGAGCAACCTGACCCAGTGCCTGATCAAGCGGTTGGCAACCCTGCCTGTGGAAGGGGGTTGGAACTAGTTCATCTCTGAGATCCCTTCCAACCCAAGCGACTCTATGATTCTACGAACAGCTGCTCATCCCATCGCACACCATTTCTTTCTTTGCCAGATAACACAGAACTCCACCTCAAAGGGCGCTTCAAAACGCTTAACATATTTTTCCTCAAGAGAATACTCAGTGAAACCTTGCAGATTTCCTAGTCTAATGTTTTTGCTGACATTTTCTTTTGGTTCTGACAACAGCTTGACTGTTGACTCACCTTTAATTTTCATTCACTGCATCACCAAGCGTTTTTTCCCTGAAAACTGATACCTAGAAGTCATTCACCACGTGTATTTATGTGTGTATTTTGTTTGCCCAAGTATACTGCATCTATCCTTTGGTAATTGTATGGTATTTATTTCAAACAAGTCTTAAATAGCAAAAACTCTCCTGAAGCACCAGCCAGGCTGTCAAAATGCTTTCTTCAAATCTCCAATATTCAAAATGCAGCAAGCATATTCCACTAGAAAAGGCATTAATGGAAAAGCAGAATAGGATTGGAGCAAAAGAGGCTCATTCAGCACATCACTGCTGTACATCAGCTGTAAACTACCACTAGCTGATCTGAATATCTTTTCCAAAAATTGGGGGGGGAAAGATTTGAAAAGAGCTGAGAATAGCTTTACAAGGACCAGTATCTGTTCACTCAGTGCTTCATTGCCTCTGGGCAAGATGCACTCTGTCCTCATTATTAAAATGGAAACGTATGGGAGAAGAACAATTTAGGTCTCAACCATAAAGCTTCAGTGGTTGGAAAATCCTAAGACTTCAGAAAGCTCTGGAGATACTGGAAATAAGCAGAGGGAGAAAGAGCAACCAGAAAGGTTGGCTTCTCCTGAAGGAAAACCAGAGAAATTCCAAGCCAAGAAAGGGATCCCAGTATGAGAGCATTGCAGCCACTTCATATGGGCCAGAAACTAACTTCCTTTTAAAGAAAAACATAAATTAGAACAAAAGCAAATGACTCAATGCAGTTTCACACCACATTTGATGTAAGTGAGGCAGCCACTGAACAGAGCCATCTGTTCTTGCTTCTACTATGCACCATGAATTCCTGCTCCCTTTCCGTACTGGATCTGGTGATCACACAGCTGCTGCATGAACACCCAGCTGACCAACGGGATGGAAAAATAATCTGTTAAAAAAAAAAAAAAAAACACCAAAAAAAAAAACCACCAAAAAACTAAACTAGTTAGATGTATGAGCACTGAGAGCCAGCCTAGACAATGGGGTGCAGTAAAACACGATCACTGCTTCTGATGACATGAAATGCACCCTGAAATGCAACCAGTGACTCTTCAAAAGGGAAGGTAAGTAATCCTGCATGGCAGCCTGAAAGGCTCACACCTTTTTAGTGCCATTCCTCACAAGTATTACACAATACCAGATGTTTACATCAGCTGACAAGGGTTCAGAAACTCTAGACCCAGAAAATTGGGGGAAAAAAAATGGTTAAAGAATATTGAAATTATTTAAAATTTTTCAAATCGTCAGAGCCAGGTAAAAGTTGCTTTTAATTATTTGAAAAACTAATGCAAAAATATCTTCAAAGTAACAGAGGACTTGGGATGTCCCTGAGGACTAGAGGAGGACAAATATAGGACTTGCTTAAAAATAGGAGGAAGAAGGCCTTAAGGAATTACAGATCCATCAGCTTAACTTTGCTACCCAGAAAGATACCAGAACATATTATTAATCAATTTACATGCACCTAGGGGATAATAACTGAAAGCAAACAGCCAGCATGAAGTTTCCAAGTACAAATCATGTCAAACCAACCAATTTCTATTTCTGACACAGTAACTAGATTAGTGCATAAATACAAAATCTCTTGACTAAAACTCCTACCAGGGATATGTGTGTGTGTGCATTTAGAGAAAGTAAGGAAATTTTCAGTTAATTAAAAAGCACAAGAGTCATGTTTAAAGTGTTCTCTTTCAACCTGAAGGACATCTCAAGTACAGTTCTAAAGAGATACGTCCTATGTTCTTTAATATCTTCACTAATGATTTAAAAGATGAATTATGGAGAGACTTACAAAATATGCAGAAGATGAAGAAGATTTTTAAAAGGGTAAAAATAACACTGGAGAACAAGATCAAAACTTGAAGCTACCTCGAGAAACTTGAAGACCCATCCAAAATCAAACGGATGAAAAAACCCACACAGGAAAAACAACATCAAAAGCAAAAACACATACTGGGGACCCCGTGGCTGGGGGCAGTGCTGCACAAAAAGAAGGTGGCTTTCCAGCAGCAGCACATTGAGTGTGTATACGATGATGTAAGACTGCTTTAAGAAGAAGAAACGCACTCTGGGCAGACAGCAGCACGAGTTAAGGCACGAGTAGAAACAACAACCCTGCTGCATACTCCTTACCTACAATATCTGCCCACATCACACCAATGCGTTATAAAGATGACACAAGTTAACTGGGAAAGGCAAAGAAAAACAAGTACAATTGAAGAGCATATTAACAGTCACTGAAACAACTAGGTTTCCTCTTAAAATAATAAAATAAATACAGTAACAACACAAGCCTTCAACCACATAAAGGTCAACATGAAGAGAACAACCAGTTCGTCCCTGGCTCCCATGGGGAGGCCCAGCCAGGAGCAGGCATCGCTCCAGCAGAAAACACCTCGCTTGGAGCCAGGACAAACTTCCCAAGCACAAGGGCAGCATAGCCCCAGCACAACGCACCTGGGGACTTTGTGAATCTCTCCTGTACGAGCAGATTTAGGCAAACCTCTGTCCACACTTTGTTCCTGCATCTGGACAGGGAGACCAACTGAGATGAACTCCCCAAGAGCCTTCCACAGCTTTAAGCTACATCCCCTGGCTGAAAAAGCATATACTTTCAAAACATCAGAGTGATGTTTTCTGATTATTCACTTGGTTTTACAAGATGAAGCAGATAAGCCCTGTTTTTGTGAGCTGAACAGCCAAGTAAATACAAGGGTACAGATGCAGCTTCTCCATCATTTGAAACATCTACGTTGACCAAAACTACTGCTTTTATTTCAGCTTAATACTCATAAAAAGATCAATTCACCTTACAGTGTAAACATACAGAAGAAACAAAGGAATAAACGTAGCTACAATATATAGTTTTTCCATCCAATTCTGTAACTTTGCTAAAAAAAAAAAAACAAACAAACAAAACACAAGTTAGTAAGAGAATCTGAAGTTCCCACTTTCAGTTCAAGCATGCCTGAGGGTTTGGGTTATATCAACCAGTTGTACGAATTCACCTCTCTTACTGTTGGTTCCAACAGAATTTTTCTCCCATTTTCTCTACAAAAACCAACAAAAAAAAAAAAAAAAAAAAAGCATAAAAAAGAATTTATCCTGGTGGACTGTATTTTGATCCATCATAACATATGAAAGAAGAAGAGAGAAAGCCCTTCCTTTTCCAAAACTAACACCAGCTGTGAAACCAACCTCTACTAAACACCTCCCTTCTCAGCCTGGATGAACTCAACAAAGCAGGACTTCCAGGGCACCTATTAGCACCCATATGCAGGCTGGCTGACTGCTACTTTTTGCCTTCCAATGAAAACACAGATGTCTCAATTTGATTTGGATCACAACAGGAGCTTTCAACCCCATACTTACTGTTTGTGGGTTTTTATTAGGTATCCTCTTTCCTCTGAATACAGGATGTGCTACTGGTTTGCTTACAATGCAAATACAGCCTGGCAGAGTAACTTTCTCTGGTCTACCTTCAGAGTTTCCATATCAAACTTTACTGATTCTTTCATTTTTTAAACATTAAAGAATTGCAGCTGCTACGTGATTCACTGACACAGAATTCAACAGGGACCCACTTCAATTTGGAATTATTTTTGCTTTTTTGCATTTTTTCTCACTTTTACGTTTGATCTTGCAATACAAAAGTTGCTTCCTAAGGATGTTAATAACAGCAAGAGAAATGTCCCAGCCAGGATGCCACCAACTGGACACACACCATGACGTAACCAAAAGCACGCTGGCTTTGTAGTCCCATCCAAACAACGTGCTTGCCAGCCACAGAAGCACACAGAAGGTGACTTGGAAGTGAGCACGGAGGAGGTGGAAGGTCGTGACACTGCAGCTGGTGAGACGTGGCTCCGTGCACAAAGGCAGCACACATGGAGGCTGCACGCTTTGAAATCTGACAGCTGGGAGGAAGGGCTTTGCATGAGATGGATGGATGAAGCTTCAGATTTCTTCACACATCACAAAATACTTTGCTCGTCCTGTTACGTTAAAAAAAAGACAAGAAAATAACAATGTTTTCAACATCAGCCTGACTGTGCCAAATAAGATTAAATATGTATGCAATTCTATGGAACTTCAGACAAAATAGTTTGTCAACCATCGTGGTACTGGCCAGATAAATGAGCACTCGGAGGCAAGGAAGTGCATCTATTTCCCAGTTGTCATAAAAAATGAAATTTTTTCAGCATACACCAGTGAATCTTTTCCTCATCATCAGAAATTGATCTCAGTGAAAAATGAAATTCACAAAAAATGCCATTCCAAACAACTGCTTTTCTCAGTACCAAGCACAAGTTTTTCAACAAAGGGATTTTTCAAAGAAAAGCTGCATTTTGCACAGAGAAGAAGAAAAGAAGCGTGTCAAAATCTCTAGCCGTGCCATGCCCACTTCTACATCCTTCTGTCCCACTCTCATTTCTGGGACAAGCTCGGGCCACGAAATCTCCCAAGACTGCAGCACTCTGTGATCCTTACCACCACCAGCATCAGCAGCCCATGGTGCCTCACCTCCCAAACCATCTTTTCCTTATGAAGACATTTGCTTCCATCAGCTGAGTGGAATTAAGTGTGACGAGAAGAGAAAGAGAACAAAAATACCAGCTTCAAGCTGCCAGAGAACAAGATGATGTATTCCATTTAATTTGGCATGCTAATTACCAAATTACAAGCAGATACAAAGGTAGCGTCTATATTTAAAGATAAACTATTTGTTCTGATGTGGTGATGAGAGAATGGTTTTCATCTACCCATTCATTACTTGTCATGGTTTTAATTTGTTTGCTTTGTTATGTTTAATTTCTTAGCTCAGCTAGTTGTTGTTTCATTCCTTTCTCTGCTCCAAGCAGTTGAGATTTTAACCTCCAGAGTGATTAATGCAACACAGAACAGAGCCTTCCTTTTTAATTCCCACTAGAGGATATTCGAAATGATGTTTTGGGTTTAATTCAGTGGAAGTCTGTAGTTTTTAAGAGTAAGGAGGCAGAAGCTCCAGAGCACATCATGTTTCCTTTTTTAAACAAAACCCATGCAATAATTAGTAGAAAGCCAATACCTAAAATAGCGTCTCCATGAAGGAGTTGAAGACTTTGGAGTTTACGTTTTCAGGCACATTTTACAACCATTCACCCTCTGCTGCAAAAACAAAATAGCCCCATGAATAGAGAACTATGAAGACTTGTTTTGTTTCTTGAACCCACCCCACACACCTTACAGCTACTTGAACCTGGAAACCTGGAACCAGACATGCTCTGCTCAGACACACGGCTCAACCTTTCCCTGAAGGCTCTACAGCCTGTGCAATTCCCAGAAGGAAAGCTCGGGTTGGAAACTCAGACCTATGCACAACTTCCTTCTTGAATTTGGGTTCCTCCAGACCAGCATGCAGCTCAGTGTTGCATTCCATCACAGAATCACAAAATCTTTTCAGATGGAAGAGACCCTGAAAGGTCATCTAGTCTAATTCCCCGCTCGATCAGGATGCTCAGAGCCTGGTCCAGCCTGACCTCAAGTGTCTCCAGGGATGGGGCATCCAATACCTCTCTGGGCAACTTGTGCCAGTGTTTCATTATTCTTACTTCCTTCCAGTCTATATCTCTCCTCTTTTAGTACGGAACTATTTCCCTTGGACCTATCACAACAGACCCTGCTAACGAGTCTGCCCCCTTTAGATACTGAAAGGCTGCTACCAGGTCTCCCCAAAGCCTTTTTCACCATTCCCTTCAGTAGTCCCAGCGCTCTCAGCTAGACCTCATCAGGACATGTTCCATCCCTTGGATCGTGTTTGTGGCCCTCTCATGGACATGCTCCAACGGGTCCGTGTCTCTTCTGTGCTGAGGACTCCATGCCTGGATGCAGTGCTCCAAATGAGGTCTCCCAGAGCAGAGCAGAAGGGCAGATCCCCTCTCCTTCACCCTGCTGGCTCTACTTCCTTAGATGCAGCCCAGGATACAGTTGGCTTTCTGGGCTGTGAGGGCATATTGATGGCTCAGGTTCACTTGTCATCCTCCAGCTCCCCCAAAATCTGTTAGGCAGGGCTGGGCTTTATTCTTTTGTTTCCTAGCTTCTATTGATAGTCCTGCTTATCACTGCTTCCTAAACGGAGCATGTATATATTGTCAAATTTGGAGGCAAGAAAAAAAATAAATGTAAAAGAGCCTAAGTCCCAAAAAACAAAAGGTAAAGCTGTTAGAGAAATGCACTCTAGGCAGAATAATGTAAATAAACTAGCCTTGCTGGAGTGAGCCCTTCCTTGCTTTCTATTTAAGGAAAGAAAAGATCACTCATTTCTCCCTTCCCTTGACTCCCAATCTGCTCTGGGAGTTGCATCACATAAATAAAGCATCAGTTAGCCAGAACCATAGGAAGTTGAGGTTAAAGAAATGCTAGCTCCAAAAACCAAGACTGTGCTTTCAGCTTTACTTCAAAGAGGACACAGACTCCCTGATTCACACATTAATGATTTCATCCTCTCCCTGAGTCTAACTGCAGGTGACAACCATGTGGCCAGAAGAGAACATTTTCTTGTTTGTACAAAGAAAGGGTGATAAGGAGAGCAAAGGAGAGGATGCCCTGAAGGGAAGAAGATAAAAGCTGTCTTACAGTTTTGCACTAACCAATAGAAAGCACTGAGTTACAGCACCAACCACCAGTTTGCACCGTGAAACCAGAAGACACTGTTGGCAACCATGCACCCACCATCCAGGCATGGCTGAATAACTGGGAACAAAACAAAACTTTCCACCAGGACACATCTTTGGGTACTGAAGGGGACACAGGACCACGCGTGAAACTCTTAAAACACAGCCACTACGTCTTAACAGCACCCCACATCACAGGCCCCGTGAGTGAAACTTCAAGATGTAGCAGATATTCTGAATTTTTTTAATCCCTGAATTTATGATCCGTGTTAAACCTTTACACACACACTGTGTAGAGCTTTTCTTCAGACGTTGGGTAACGGAGAAGAAAAATTGCTTGATTGTTTTCAGTTTATTCCAGATGAAAAATTGAAATCCAAGACAAAGAAATCCATCCACCCTGGACAGGTGACATTTTAAAGCAGCAAAGTATTAACAAAAGAACAAGAATTCTGAATAGGAATAACCTGAATATTTATAAATGCATTCTAGAACCCATCAGCACTCAACTCCAAAATCAAAGCAGGTGTTGATAAATACCTGCCAAGGTTCATCAGCAGTTTAATCAAATGTATTTGTGTACTGGTGACAGCACAAACCGGGGTTCTGTCAAGAGGAAGTATTAAGCCAAAAAAAGGTTGCTAAGAAGCTGATTTTCCCCATTCTGCTTCAGCACTATATCCAATGGTGGCAGGGAGATACGTAACAAATCTACATGAGGGACAGCATAAACTGTTTTCCAAAGGCTTTAAGTATAATGTTTATTTAAAAGAAAAATAAGTTGACTCAACATGTAGAAATCTGGCTGAACGCTAAAAATAAACAAGGAACTGGACAGATAAATGGATCCTGCTCATTCCTGATGACTGCGAGATAACTACATGGTAAGCAAGAACAGAGGATAAAGAAATGAGCTGATATATAAAGAAAGGAACTGAAATGAGAACTACTTTTTCAAATGCAACCTTCACAAAACAATTAGTGAGCAGCTGCAGAATTATAAGAGCAGTGTGCTCTTATACACCGTAAGGAAGAACAAAAAGCCACACAGGTCTGGGCTCTTTTCCTACAGTAAGCTGAGTGAATCCAATGTTCACACTTCATCAAGTGCTGAAGCACAGCTTAGGTCTATTGCCATGAAGCTACACTAAGGAGACCAGTATTTCTGTCCTTGCAAAGGCAATGCAATGCATTGTGTGTGTGCTACAAATGAGCTCAGTGCAGATTACAAATGCCTCTTCCCATCAAACAAGGCATCTGACCCTCCCATGCTCCAGGTAAAAGTGCGTCTCTCAGCTCACTATCTTCTTCAGGGATGGCCACCATATCCTACTGATTCTTCAGGTTCCTCCTCTTTTCATTTCATTTTCCCACTTTTAACATGATCTTAGTACAAAAAAGCAAAGCAATCTGTTATGGACACATTACTTTTGTTTTAAATATGCTCCTTATATACTTAACAAGGCAATCTTGTTAGTACCACCTTCCCTGTTCAGTTTCCAACCTTAGCTCAGTGTATAATCAAGATGCTATAATCGCAATATAGTTGTTTAATCAACAGATATCAAGATGTTGTAATCACAATATAATCGAGAGAATCAAGCAAGGTAGACAATGATCACAAAAGAGAATAAGTGGAAGAGCTTACCCTTCGGCTGAGCTCACCAGAAGACACCAAGAGAGGGGATCTCCAGAAGAGATCCTTCCCCTCTGGTAGCCAGCTCTTAAATAGGTCTAGGAATTGCCTTCACCTGTGCTCCTCTGGCTGGCTCATGGCTCGCCTCAGGTGATTAATCAGAGGTTCAGGCCGTGACTCAGCAGTTCCCATACAGCTCAGATTGAAAGTTTTTAGTGGAAGGAATTTCATCTGTATTTGTTAAACTTCTGTTGTACTAGAGAATAGCATAATTGTACCATGCATAGCTTCCATTTTCCACACCAAATTCAAAGGGGCAAAATATAGCTAATGCACAGAGAATATATAAAGCAGATACATAACGCTGAGCACAGGCATTAATTATCAATCCACAGACATCTAGCAGGCTACCTGGGCATCTTATTTTCCAGCAGGAAGGAATTAGTGGCAATGAACAGATGTGTGGCTGCTACACAACCTTCCTCAAAGAGTTTTATCTGCCTGTCAGTTGGCAAATTGCTGTTGTTATGAATATGCATGGCATCGTGCTGCTGCACTGACAAAGAACCAAGCAGTATTAAAGGAACAGCATAGACCAGTGATGGTAGAAAAACAGTGAGATGAGTACCCTTGTTTGGGAATCAACAAAGTGCAGTTGAAATAAGGAACTGAGAGATAGGTGGCACTTAGGTTTTCTTGTCCAGTCTCTGACAGCAAAAGCGTTTCCCCAGCACAGCCTTGTTCTCCAGCCAACACTGAGCACTCACCTGGTGAATCTTGTTACAGGACCAATCCAAGACTTCTCCCCTCATTCTCCCCATGGAAATCCTTTGGCAGGTGCTCACTTCTGGAATAGAACAAGTTGCACCTGACCCAGCATGCTGCACATATTCAAGCTCTGTAAGCTGAAGAGCTGTTACACGTTTTCTGCATGTGCAAAAAACACCTTGTCCTTTGCATATTTGTCACGCTTGCAGCATAACTTTCATCCCTTGCACTCCAGCATAAAGCCTACACCCACCACCCTGCTGCTGCAGAGGTGTAAAGCCCACCTCATAGAACTGCTCAGAGCAAAGACCTCAGCACCTTCTATGCAATAAGCCAATACCTTCCAATCTCAAGGACGTCTTCAATATTATTTGAAAGTAAAATGAGATTTCTTCTGCTGAAATTTCCAAAAGCCTAAGACTAAAAGAGTTCCACCTTCCCTTCAGCTAATATGTTTAACTAAGCTAAAAGCTAATTCATTTATCAATTAGCTGGTGATGGCTTAGCTCATATATGCTGTTTTTGTCAACTCTGGTAAAGCATGGACCACTTTTAATCAGCTCCCAAACACTTGGGATTAGCAAGAAAAATGTCACAGCTGCTATATCATTTTACCTACAGAAAGTTGAGTAAAAACATTTTTTTTCCTCTCAAATCTGAGCTTTAGCAACAAGTTTTCTTCTTTTCAGCAAGAAACATATAATATCATATCTGACACATACACACATTACTGATATATCTTGCATATAGCTGCAGTTTTTAGGATGCATAATGCTACAACAGTACATTAGTACACACAAGCTTGATAATTTCTCTCATCTGCCACTATTCTCTCAGAATTGCCACATGCATTTGATGAGTCTGGAATCAAAAGAGGCTCTCTCACGCCTTCATTTAAAACAGAGCTGTTGATTTAATTGCTGAAGCCAATAGGGGGAAAAAAAAAATAAAAGGCATATATTTTTCATGATGTTTCATCTTTTCTGGCTTACCTCCTGCCAGCTGCCTTCTGACAGCACAGGGTTGGTGCTTCTCAGTCACCACCTCCATTCCCTGTTCACAAAGCAGGAACGTTCTGTGAGCACCCAGCAGCACACTGGGCTCCAGGACAATGGACTCATGGCTCTTTAAGGAAACATCACAACACTGACAGAAAGAACGGGCCCCTCATTGCCAGAGGACTAATTTCTGTCAGAGGCAATCTGCTACGTGAAAAACTGTGAATGGCCAAGAGAAAGAGACATTTAGTATTTTTTGCTTTAATTAAGGCTGTATCCACATACAGAACAGTTATTGTCCTGCTCTGAGCAACCTATTTCAGGTTACTTGATCAAAACACCATCGAATAGACTGCTACAATGACGCAGAATCTTCCTAATTAACTCGCTTATTTCTTTGCCACATTCTGCCATCATTTCTCATTAAAAATCATTCAATTTCTCAGCTGTCCTATTGACTTACAAAGCACCAAAGGATGTAAGAACCTGGCACAGTATGGCTTTTTCAGACAGATCTACAATTGCTGGAATCCAATCATTTAATTTTAAACGCTTTTAGTTGGCTAAATGTATTATCTATCAAAAAATACAATAATGGAAATAGTACACCATGACCACTGGAGACAGGTAGTGACAGTGACATCAATCACACAGGTTAGAGCCACTGGAAACATGCACAGGCAGCACAACTTTACCACAGCTTTCACTGTACTCATGGAATAACTATGGGATGATGGGGAAGGGTCAGAAGGAGCGCTCTGAAGCCAGACATGAGTCAGTACCAACCCCAGCAAAAGATTAAGGAAGCAGTATAATTGTAAGTCAGGTGACAGATGCAACTTTTGCATTACTAAGATGAATTCTATCTGGTTGTTTTATGGAGATGAAAATAATTTTACTTTAGCTAATGGAAGAAGGGTCTGACATCAAAGCAGAGATCTTGCAGCAGACATGCAGATTATTATCTGAAAAGCCTCCAAAACATTTGCTGAGAGCTAGTCTGCACGTCTAAATACAGAAAATATTCTCTCTTAGAACATGAGTTCTCCATTAATATTCTTTCAAGTCACTTCACTATAAACTGCAGATGTCTTCTTCCAAAGTAAATTTTTAACCAACATCATTTACAGTCACAAGAATTTGATATTACTCCACAGATGATCCCATGCGATGTCTGTATTGCATGGGTGTTTCTTTTCTTTTATCAACTATGCACTTAAAATGCACAGTTAATTTATTACTGACAGGGTTACTCTTTGGTGCAGGCTCCCTGAAGATTTTAGAATTTCATCACTCTTTCATCACTTCATCTGGAGGTGAAACTTGATCAGCTCAAACTAAATGAATAAACAATGCAGGAAATTGTGAATCGCAGAGGAATAAAACCCTCAGACTTGGAAGGGACCTCCAAGGGCTATCTGTTCCAACTGCCCTGCAATGCACACAGGGACACCGATGCCCAGGGCCTTTTATCCAGCACCACCCTGAAAGTCTCCAGGGACGAGGCATCAACCGCTAAAAGGCTTTTTCCTTATATCCAACCTAAATCTCCTCTTTGTGAGCTTGAAGTCATTCGCCCTTGTTCTGTCACCACAGACCCTCCTAAAGGTCTGCCCCCTTCCTTCCTGTAGCTCCCATTTAGATATCGAAAGGCCACTCAGGTCACTTCAGAGGCTGCACAGCCCCAGCTCTTTCCCATTTTACAGCATAGGTTGTAACAAAATCATCCCAAACCATCCCACTAAACATAAGGAATCATAAAGTGCAGCATTACTAAGCCGCAAGAGGTATTTTGGGATCTTCTGATCCACAAGATCCCAAAAGCAGCTACATGTTTACATGCTTTTGCTTATTCCAGTGGTTATTTCCTAAGAAGACGTCCCAGAGTCCTGTTTTTCAAACATGCCCATGAGCACCAGGCAACAGCAGACAGAGCAAGGCAGTGGCAGGAGAGAAGGCAGCCACTTTCTTACCCTTCCCTCAGGCAAACTCTCCACTACATTAAAATCCCATTTTTATCTCAATAAGGGCAGAATTTGACCCTACAATCACTTGCACCATAGTTTCAGCTCCAGCTGGAGGCACAACTGGATGCAGAGCTCAGTGTGCACAGTCAATCAGCAGAGAATGCTTCTCACATGCAACCTAATGGCTGATGCTACAGACTACAGATTCTTTCCCCTCCAAAGTATGTGGGAGGCTCTGCCCTGAGATGATGCTTTCTTCCGTCTAAAGAGGAATGCCAGGAATTGCAGCATTAGGAGAACACACTGAGGCCCATGAGTGACTTAAATTTTAGTTTTCAGCAGAGGATCTTGGCAGACACGTACCACAAGACTTCTATAAACAGTAAAACAAGAAGTGCAACCAGGCTGGGATGGAGCTAATGGAAATATAGGATGCTCAGTCTTCAATTCAACCTCTATATTCCTATAAAAGAAGAAACTAGGACAAGTTTCAAGCAAGATAATAACATCAAGTTGAGTACGAAAATCAACAGCTTCAGAAACAGTATTTTGCAGAAAGAGAGAGTAAAGGAGTGTCCAGCAACGTCTAGAGGCCAGGTACAAGTGGTGGCATTTGAATTTGGGCATTTTGGGAAAACAGCAAAGAAACTTTCTTGCATTCTTATCCATTTCTTACCCTTTATCTTAGAGCACTCACACCTTCACTAAACTTCACCATAAGTTGCGCAGAACTTGAGACTACTCACACCCACTTGAAAATGCAGCCAGTCCATGCTCTCGTCTGAAAAATCAGTATTTCTCTGGCAGCGTTCTGTGAAAGGAAGGCAGCTACCCCTCTCTAAGAAATACTTTCCAAAGAGACAGGCTACATAAAAAATGATATGATTTTATAAAAGCTGGTCATAAATTTACTGTGAAGCATGTTTTAAATAAATAAATCTCTTCTTTCTGTAGATGACAGTTGAGCTCCAGTAGACGCAGCTGCCTTTCTGTTTGCTTTGGCAGAGTTCATAAGAAATTTATTTTAAACGTATTTGGCAGTTCAAAGCTTAAAGAATGATAAAATTTATATTGGTTACGTACTTCAAAGTGACATTCACACACTGTCACCATCACAGGCATCTGGCATGCCAGCAAAAGGAGTCTGATGCGTGTTGGCGGCCAGAGCATTGCTGATGCCCACACCAGCACTGGTTTTGTGTGTTATTTCTTCTCTTTTTCCTTTTTCTTTTTTAATTAAGCAAGACTTACTCCCTGTTTAAGAACTGGTTAGCATAAAAGTCACTCACACTATCCACCATATTCTGCTGTAATCCTAGTTCCTCTTATGCCCCAGAACACGTCTGTGTGTTCACTCATTTTAGAGATTACTCAGGTTTTGATAGCATGAAAACTCTACACAGAAATACTGTTCATCTTAAATTCAGCATTAGTTTCCCAGACTGTGTGCTGAAAACAAACACAGACAGGTTATCCAGGTGGTTTACCAAGTCCCCACCAGGGTACCCTGCTCACAGAAAAGCATACTTGGTTTTTCAAAACAAGAACAGAAATAAAGCTGAAAGTGAGTTATAAAATAACTCCAAAGTAACTTTGGAGCAAGTTAGAAGGAGAATACAAAGGAAACCTGTAATTCTGAAATCCTGAATAGAGTTCAGTACAGACTTTGTAAGTTCAATATTTGCATGTACCACACAGCTCCAAACTGCTGCAGAACAACTACACTCTTCCTCAGTGAACACTGAATCTTTTAGAGGTTGCCCTACATGCGATAAAGACTCGCATAATTTTAAAAAATACAACAGTACAAATTGTCTCACGTGTAAATACTGCTTTAGAGTTAAAATTTGATAATGTAAGAGTGTACCTCCATGGAAACTCCCAGAATTTTGCACAGATCAAGTTCAACAAGAGGCAATCACAAGCAGAAGAGGCCGCCAAAGAAGAAGCTGTGTGTGCCCCAACTCTGGAGCCATCCAAGGCTGGGCTGGATGGGGCACTGGGCAGCCCGAGCTGGTGCCTGATGGAGTGATTATCGAGTGGTTGGCAATCCTGCCCATGGCAAGGGTTGGAACTTTGAGGTCCCTTCTTCCAAGAAGGTCCTTCCTTCTTCCACCCAAACTGTTCTATGATTTTTGAAGTACTTTGTGATTTAGGATCAAAACTTTCTATACAACGTTCCCACTAGAGTTGAGATCACCAGGTATTTCTTCAACAGCCTAGGAGCATCTCAAATGGAATAAGTAAACAAGCAGAAACTCAGCATTTCTCTGAAGATCACTTTGAGATGCCAAGGAACAGCAAGATCCAGAAGCAAGAACTTACGAATATTTTAGTTCTGAATACTAAGTTATATGAAGCACTGTTTACCTCCACTATTAATTTGGGACTACAATTAAACCATGCATTTATTTTTCCCCAGCACAGTATTTGTATTCTTGATCTGAACCAACAAGACTCCAAACTCGCTGGCCCCAAAACAGCAAACGTCTTGGCATGTGCAATGCTCTCGAGCTAATAGGATCTGAATGGAAATTACATACTTAAAATTAAGCTGTCACTGTCAAAATGCTTGAGTGAATCAGAGCCAAAATATCCTACGGTATAAACCGAGCATGCTTTTTATTTAACTCTTTCACATGAAGAGCTCTGAGCACCTTTCAGAAGTTACCTGTATTTCACACAGAGATGCAGCTAGTTTCCAATATAATCTCCTTCCAGAAATATATTTACGAAGTAAAAACTCTCCCACAAAGTAATGAAATTTCAATACATGAACTTCAGCTTTTAAAATCTGGATTAAAGGAGTAATTAATGATTTAAGTTTGAAGGAAAGGGTTCTAAAGGCTTCTAGAGATTCTGGTCTCTAGAATACAAAAGAAAAGAAATATTATGCATTTGTCCTCAGAAACTCTGTGTTCAAACAGCCTTCCAGCTAGGTGTCACAAAGAATACTAAGAGTTAACACACCCTCTCCCAACACATCCCTTGGCTCAACCAACAAAATGCAACACAGGGAGAGGACAGGTTATACAGGAAGGACGCACAACAACCATGCACAGCACACAACAGAGCCTGCTTTCACAGCTGTCACAGCACGCCAACTCCTGGGAGAGGAGAGCAGCCAAAGAGCAGATGAGCAAGGATACAATGCAAGCCAGCTGTCAGTGAACCTACCAGTGTTTGAGAACCAGGCCAGTGGCACCAGGAATCCTGGATTACTTCAGAAAGAGCTGCACTGAACACGGGTTGGTTTGCACATTCAACCAGCCGCTCTGACTTCAGTCACGCTCCTGAGGGGTTTAACCAAGTGTGTAATGTCACACCTGGGCCCATTTTACATGTACACACACATATGCCACGCTAACCATGTATATAAAACGCCTGGCTCTCAGCAACTGAACACCTGGAGAGGTCTTCTGACAAAACCATCTTGCTGTTACATGCCAATACAGTGCAATAGATTATTAAGGGCTCTTTCTGAGAGAAGGAACACATTGATCTCATTACCTCCTCCTTAGCTGATGCTAACAGAAGCATGGAGTCACACTGGCACAGACAGCACTGGATCAAGCAGCCGCCTCACCCCAAAGCTCATGAGCCACTATGAAAAATGAAGTTTTCAAGATTACGAAGCATACGAAAGCACTATGAGATAAGTGTTATAAGCGCATAAATAAGTGCTTATAATCAGTGCCCACAGAGCTGACGCCCACCCCTTTCTGAATGGCATTTAACACTCACTTCCCTCCTGCAATTTTTACTGCGTGGCCTTTCTACAGGATTTATTCTAAGAGCAAATAACAAGCACTATCTCTGCAGCACTCTGGAAAACAGCATAAATTTCATTTTGTATCGACTTTATCTGTTACTTAATTTCATATCAATGCTATTTGGTAAATACTAAAGAGTGAATTATCACTGTGGTTTCATTCTTACAACCAAATCAATTTAAGAAATATCAAAAGATTTGTTTCACCAACATTCCTTATGACCACATTCTCACTAATCATTGTTTCTTCACTGCAGTACCATTTTACCAATTAGGCATTAACCCCCACCCCTCGCCCAAACTCTGCCAACAGTTACTTTTAAAAGCTGCTTTTCAGCATTAATCAAAGGAATCCTGCTTCTTTTTCAACAGGCCTTTTCACTTCTGATCTCTGTGAAGTAACTTTTTCTCATTCTCTCCCAGACATCAAAAAGAAGTAGGAGTCAAGTTTGTCAGCACTCAGCTGAGAACCAGATCCTAGCTCTGCACAATGTCCACAGACAGATTTCTGACTGCACCCTACATAAAAATTCATTAAGGAATCAGTTTCTTCCCCTGATTGTGCAGCGATCATCGACGGTAACAGATCTATGTTTTCCAACAACACAGAGAGCCAGAAATCTTACAGCATCATGCGCTGCCGCTGCTGAGACAGACAAGGGGAAGGGAGAATGCCTGCACAGTGCTCTAGCAGCTTCCAAGGGGTGCCATCAGCCATTTCTACAGGGATAGCCATCAACACCAGGCACAAAGAGAGAATTTTGCTGTACAGCGTTACTGTCATTAGTGACACAAACAGTCAATATCACCTCAAAGCAAAAGCAGACATATATTTCTGATGCCTATCTTCCTTGCAGCTTGAAATTTCTAGATATTATTAAATATTCTATCAAGTTCCATGAAATAGTATCAGATTCTTTTTTTCCTCACAGCAGAACCAGCGAACAACCTCCAATCCCAAATCCTCTGTTGTGGCACTATGTGACGAAGCAACATCTCATGCCAGCACACTGGAGAATGACACACAGCATCAGGTTCTCTCTTTGCATCACAGTTCTCCTGGGCACTGACGATGCAGTCTGGCAGCTTGTGGGACTGCCTTCTGCTTGCTGGCAGTTGCTGCACCTGACATTGGCTCACACACCAATACAGACACTCCTTTTCTTCCCACACGAGATACCTTACGGGTATCTATTCCATAAGCAAACCTTCTATGGCTTCCAGGGCAGCTACTAATGGTGATGGATTTGGCACCAAACACAGCTTCCATCAAGATGACAACACTGATACCACCTACAGCCTACGTCCAAGGCTAAGGTTAAGTGCAGTTCACCCTAAATGCATGGACGGCTCACCTAAAGGATCAGATGCCACAATGACAGCCTCAGAAGTCACCGCAGCCCGCACTGCAAGACAAACTGCTGGCAATGTTTTCTCCTCTTTCCCAAGTTTAACAACTAAGGAATCACTAACATACATGAGTTTCATCTGCATGTTCAGTCTACACTACAAACACAGTACAAAACTACCATAAACTTGACAGAACTGCATGGTAAAATACATGCATGTACTGACTTAATATAGCAATGTACTTGGCCAGTGTGCTTTCTGATACTGCATTTTCTTTGCAAGAACATTCAACGTAGCTTTAAAAATATCAATTAGAAATACTGTTCGGTACATCAGTAAAACAGAGAGAAACAACATTCCCTTAATATTCATAAAGGGATCTTCTTTGCTCTGCAGATAACAAACGGGAACACAACATTTTCACTGTGTAAGAATAATCCTATTACACTGTGCTAGGCATCTTGGCATAAATGCAATAATGATCAGTTTTACACAACGAAAATACATACAACCATCTGAAACTTGGTGGACTTGGTGCACTTATTCCAGTGCACACTCTGTAAGAATATACAAACATGTCTGATGTGCATCTTGTGAAATTTTCAACAATGCCAACCTTACCGAGCCCAAAAACATCTCAAACACACCACGTAACGCTGGTGGGACTTGCTGATAACTGGAATCAAAGGCAGAATGAACATTTCCTTATGAAGAGTCTGTCACAGGCCAAAGCAGCTGACCACCAAAGAAAAGAGCATCAGAAAACTCACTGTTTTCTTTCACCTGGGATCTTAAGGCACCCCGCTATACTGTTACAAAAACTGAGTGGCTATTGAGTGGCTATAGTATTCCAAGAAGTGTTGTTGAGACACAGTTCCTCAGCCCTGCTGCAAGACCTGTGCCCCATCCAGTACCAATGGAGAAAACACATCAACTGATGGTGTGGCAGGGCTGGCAGAGGAAGAGCAACATTTGCAACCACTTTGGGACCTTAAAGACAGAGCTCTACAAATGACCAAGTGCTCACTGGACTGTAGTGCCATCCTTGAGAAGCCTGCTCCTCATGGAGCAGTAACCTTTTTTTTTTCTTTTTTCTTTTTTTTCTTTTTTTTTTTTTAACGCATTAAAAAAAAAAAAAAAAAAAAATAGTCTTTTTCCAAAACAATAAAGCTCCATGTGATGCAAACGCCCCATAAACCACACACTGGAATTCACAAGCCTCCCTCCAAACCTCACTGCAAGACCTGGTAGGAGCAGACATCCCACAGTTCACCCAGTCACTTTCCTAGTTCATCACAACCAGTGTAAGTACTGCCCATTCTTATGGGCTGTAGCTTTTAGGGGAAAAACAGATACAAACTTCCTGCAGCACCTAATCTACGTGAAAATTATACAGAACGTTACGTTAAAACCTAAGTAAACACTTTGGCACACTTATAATGTATGTGCATAGATTACTTGGGCGTACTTCTGGGATAAGTACCATGTGATGTTCAGATTATCGGTGGATATTTAAAGTTGATTACCCCAGAGGTAAGGTATAATTGGTAAACAAGGAACACATACAGAACAACAACACAACTACAAGCTGCAGTTATTTCACAATTTAAACTTACGTTCAGGACAAGAGCAAATATATATATTCAGCAAATATAAATATATATTTTAAAGCTAATTAATTGAAGAAGTGCCACAAAAACATCATGTTTCCTGGTATCACCTAATAAGTTGAACAGAAAACCTTACTGGACAACAGCTGCACGGCACAACTGGCAGCACTGGTTTGAACCTGCAGCCCCATCCACACCAAAGGCCCAGCACAGCCCTCCTGGATGGGGAGTCACAGTGCTCAGCCATGGATCTCCACACAAGACATCTTTTCAGCCAACAGTACTGCAAACAAGGAAGACTCCACCGATGATGACACAAAAGCTCTTTTTTATTCCTGAAACCACGTGACAGAGGAGGAAGGATAAACGTGCAGCAGCAGGTAGTAGAAGCAAAGCAGCATGGATGTGAGCAATAAAAGGGCAAAGAGACAGGAGACACTTCTGTGCTTGACAGATTACTGAGGAGACTGATCAGCACAGATGAGATGGTGGGGACATTCACTGGGCTAGCACAACATTCATTTCATCTCCTATCATATTTTCCTTTACAGCAGAAGCACCTTGTCTAAACTGCTTGATTATAACCAGCTGCAAGCTTCTGCCTTTTCTCTTTCCTTGCCTCAAGATTGCTTTCATTTTGCAACATGGCACAGTTGTGGTCTCCTCCACACTACCCTCTATCTGAACTCCCTCCTTACTGCTGCGAGCAGCTAACAAGTGGTTGCTGGGATTTCCCAGTGCTGACCTGAACCAACAGATCACACAGCTTTAGGATAGAATCACAGAGTAAGAAACACAGGAAGGGACCCACAAGGATCAGGAAGCCCAAGCCCCAGCTCCACATACCGCACAATCCCAAATGCTCCTTTAGCTGTGGCAGCTTGAGGCCGTTCCCATTACCCTGGGCAGCCTGTGCCATGCCCACCACCCTCTAGGGCAGACCCTTTCCCTCACCCCTGCCTACCTCTCCCCTCACACAGCTGTTTCCATCCCCAGAGAGCAGAGCTCAGCTCTGCCCTCTTCTCCCTATGAGGAGCTGTAGGTTGCCATGAGGACTCCCCTCAGTCCGCTCTGGGCTGAGCAAACCCAGGCACCTCAGCTACTCCTCACATGCCATGGCCTCAGTCCTTTCACCATCTCTGTAGCCCTCCTATGGACTCGCTCTAATAGCTTTATGTCAGTGACACCCAAAACCCAGGCCCAGCACCCGTGGTGAGGGTGCACAGCACAGAGCAGAGCAGGACAACCACTTCCCTCACCCAGCAGTGCTGGGCTGAAGCACCCCAGGGTACAGTTGGCCTTCCTGGCTGACAGAATCTGCTATCTCAGATTCAAGTTGCCACCAACCAGATCACTCAGACCACTTTTTGCAGGGCTGCTTTCCAGCCCCTCGCTCCCCAGGTCTGTACCCAGAGCCAGGGCCACCCCATCCCACATGCAGAATCAAGTACTTGTTCTTTGTGCAGATGGTGACCGCCCCTAATTTGTCAACACTCCTCCCAGCTTAGCATCATACACAAATTTACTTAATAGAACTTCCAGATCTTCATTGGAGTCATTGGCAAAAACATTAAAGAGAACCAGACCAAAAATGGAGGCCCGCAGAATCTCACAAGTAGGTGACAAGTAGGTGACAACTGTCAGGCCATAGCATCCCTATGCCAACACAGCCATGCTTTGATTGTCATGGGACATTCTTAGGGTCGCGTCACCATGGCCTTATGATGTCATGAGCCACCTCCCTGACAACAGAATACCAGCCACTAACTGTGCTTCTGTCTGGGAAGCACATCAGATAGATCCTTTCCTCCCATTGTGGGAACTTCTGTGGAGGAGGAAGAAGCTTTAGATACTGCCAGACACTGCCCCATCAATAGATTCAGCAGAAGACACTGGCTCACCAGCCTGAGCTATGCCCCAGAAGAATGACACACCAGCAACTAGGCGACAGGGTAGGAAGGCCTGGCTAAAGGCCACTTCAGCAGTACTGTAAGTTGTGGGAACATCCAGACACAGCTGTGAAGCACAAAGCTTCATTCAGTTAGGCCATCACATGAACAAGCACGCAGGAGAAAGTGCCAAAAACTGGAAGAGCGTGGAAAAAAAAAAAAAGAAAAGAAAAGAATTCACTGCTAAGATCTAGAATAGCATGGTTTAAGGGCACAACAGATCAAAGCATTTTCCCAGATTTTTTTTTCTCCCCAAATGCTAACTGACTCAGAACTTGCACTTTTACAGATGTGCCTCAGCTGTGTGCCCAACCATACCTTCAGCAGCTCAGGTGTAGGCTGCCCGCTTCCCATAGAACTGCCTTGCAGAATGACTGCTCACTCTTCAGAGCGGCTTTTGTCACTTATTAACAGATCTTTGAACCAAGTCACTACAAAACTCCTACCGGAGGCAGCAGTCAGAGTAAAGGTTCCCACCACAAGTGAAGAGCACAGACCCTGTATATGAAAAAGGCCTCTGGAGACAGAGCAGTGCAGTTTGCAATGCAGGCAGGGCCACAAACAGAATAGAAACTTCACACTTTTAAACACAAAGTAAAAAATACAAACCCAATGCTCGTAAAAAAAACCAAGATGTACAGGTGAAGAAAAAAATGGAAATTATTTCTTGAACCACTTTATGCAGAACAGGATGTAAAACAGGAAGGAGCAATATTTACTTGGGATCTAAACTCTAACAACTTCAATCTTAGGCATGCTTTTATCTCCACACTGACTTATTTCCACAAGGTATATTGTAAAATACGTGCTTCACTACCAGGAAGATAAAAATGTTTTCAGTAAGCATTAATCCATCTCGTGCATTTTAGTGGTGACAAGAATGCCTGCCATCTATCTTGAAATAATTGCTATTCTAACGCAGCATTAGAAACAGGCACAATGATTCTGGCATTTTTCAAGGCACTATGAGGAACTGTGCTCCAGGTACAGGTATTTCCAAAAAAAAAAACCAACAGTGAACATTATGTTTCAGATGTGAAAATCCTGAAAGCATGTGTTGCCACTATGGCTTCACTTGGCCAGGTGCAGCTTCTAAAGGGTTCCACAGAAGAGGTATAAAAACCCAACTGTAAAGCAACTCTGCCAACAGCTCATTCTTCCAAATTATTTGAAATTACACTACGCACAGAAAGCTTTCAAGAAATATGAGCACCTTCTCCAATATTCTCTGGTAAGTACGTGGCATAGATAATGCAAAGTGATGTAATCCCAAAAATCCAGTTACGCTACAAGAAAGTAAGGACAGCTATCTTTCTAGAAAGAAAAACAGTTCTAACAAGAAATGAGAAAAAATGGCTTTATCATAAAAGAACAATTTTCTGATGTACTTTCAATACTGAAAAATGTGGGATTTACTTCAATTCACTGGCAGATCTCAGTGACGCCAGACTCAAAAAGAGTATATGAAGTGGTGTGCATCAATCAGCTGCTGCATAAAGACTTCTTCCCCCAAGGCTGAACATGGGGAAAAAGGCACATCAACCAGATTTGGCATGCTCTAACCGCTCATACTGTTATGATAATCAGTCCAGACATTAATCACTGAAAAACCTCAAAGCATCATGTGTTGTCTCACTTCTGTCTTACTTCTTTGATTTCAAGAGAAGTATGTCACCGAGCCATCACCATTAACAGGAGGAAAAAAGTGATTTTAATAATACAGTTATCTTAAACCACCTAAAACACTCAAGTATTCTTCTGCTAAGAATAAAGAAATTATCATTCTTCTTTTTTATTTTTTCCTTCTAAGAAGGGTCTAGCAATCCTAGTAAGAGAGGAAAGCTACGCTCAGAGAGCCCAGAGAGGCTCTGAATACCAAGGCAGTACCATCTGCTTGCTTTCCATTCCTCTTCCTTTTGTATTTTTTAATTCCTAAATCACAAGAGGAATTCATGGTGTATCCAACTACTACCCTCCACTACCAAGGAAGGAGTCTCCATCCCACTCCTCTTTGCATGTTACTGTTCCCCAGTTGTCCACACCAGTAAGAAAGTATGTCCCTTTCTCTTCTTAGACTTGGGAAAACAAGCTATTATTAAGTCAGTGATTTAATTTGTATGAGACAGGTATAAACAATTATGTACCAAGAGGGATATTGGCTTCCATTAGTCGTTACGACTTAGGGAGTTGACTAAGCGAGCAGTGGACACTGTGCTGTAACAAATTCCTCTAAGCCTTCCAGTATGAACACAATGATGTGGTACTTCAAAGTTAGGTACTGTAAAAACTAACCTAAAACTAAAGTTAGGTAGCTGCAGAGTCTACAAGCAACATCAGTACAGATGTTGCACATAACCTACATTTTGTCATGCCTAAGACAACCATTAATAGAAACACAGAACAGCTTAGGTTGGAAAGGGCCTCAGCCCACACAGTTTCAATCTCTTGCTGTGGGCAGTTGCCAGCCAACTACATCAGGCTGCCCACCCAACTCAGCCCTAAGTGCCTCCAGCAATAGGGCATCCATAGCTTCTGTGGGCAACTGGAACCAGACCTCGGGACCCTCAGAGCAGAAGCTCACCAGAAGAACTTCAAGCAGCAGTCTAAGCTCTGTAGCTGTCAACAAAACCTGGCAGAGAATCACAGAATGGCCTGGGCTGAAAAGGACCACAACGACCATCCGGTTCCAACCCCCTGCTATGTGCAGGGTCGCCAACCAGCAGACCAGGCTGCCCAGAGCCACATCCAGCCTGGCCTTGAATGCCTCCAGGGATGGGGCATCCACAGCCTCCTTGGGCAACCTGTTCCAGTGCCTCACCACCCTCTGAGTGATAAAAGAGGAACAAGTGATAATGAAAACTCTCCAACTCGTAAGTGATAAAGAAATACATCTCATCTCCTCTTTGCAGAGGACTTTCGGCCTCATAGGAGGTGACAGCAGGCAAAGTCAGTAAGAAAGTGATTCTGAAGCACACCACTGTCACAGCAGCAGCTTCACAGCAAGTTGCAAATTCTGACCTGCAGCACACATTTCTTATACAGGAAGATGTAAAAGTTGCTCACAGCAGAATTGCTCTGAAGTTCAAGTTTACATTTTTTTCTGCAATCAGACACTTAAGGCCAAAATTCTCATTCATGTCTGATTAGCGTGTGGAACAATGCATAAATCATAAACTAGCTTTGTTTACAAGATATCTGTCTTGTCTAATTAACATGAAAGGAGACATTCATTTTGGATGACCTGGAATGACAAACAGAACTCTGTACATTTGGTCCAGCAGCACACCAACCTCATCATTCCCATCAGGAGATGGGAATAGCATATTTCAACCTGGCTGTGTGAGTTTGCTGGGAGGTGCCCTTAGTGGTAAGAACAGCCGCTTCAGCCCATGAGCAGAGGTGCTGGCAGGCAATGCAGGACACGACCCAGCTTTACTAACTACGCTTAGTTTTGATCATGCTTGCTTAGAATTTGACTTTTAAAACCTGCATGCCACAGGATTTGCAAATGCCCACTCAGTTGCAGCCCTGCTCATAACCCCTGGAACAAATTCAGGGCTACAAAGCAAATGAAAGCAGTGCTCCAGCTTTAAGGACAGGCGTAAGCCAGAAAGACAGAAGAAACCAAGAGCTTTCATAGATGATGTTACAGTTACTGCTTCTTGCTTTGCACTTTGGAATAGGTCTATCACCGCACTTCCATACCGAATGGGATTTTTGTTGTCACAGTGTGGGATCAATGAACGTTGCTCATTGACAGTCCCACACTCAGTTAAACACTAGTTATATAAAGTTGTTTTTTCCCCCCTAAGCACAAGCTTCAGGGGATGTAAGTCGTTACTGGCTGTACTTGTAGGTCGTTATAAACAAAGCATCTTTCCTTTTAGAGAGAAAACCTCTTCTGGGGAGCAGTAAAAAAATGCATTGGTTACATCATTGTTCTTACAATAATGCAATCAGAATGGTATTTTTCTTGACAGATGAGAACATAAAATTTTACTATTAGAAGGGGGAACGCTTTTCATGGAATATTAAGTGCTACAATCCTAAAATAATCACTGCACTTGAATACATTTTCCAAACATACAGTAATATATTATTACTGGTATAAAGGGATTTTTTTCCCTGTGCTAAATAAAAACATCAGGTGTTCAGCGATACAGTTTTTCAGTTTTCTCCATTCAGTCCCACTTCCAATCCAGCCATAACATACTCCCTTTATTTGTTTCATGCTGATTAGCAGTATAAGAAAATCAGCTATTTTAACACAGAGCCTCTTTTTATGTGAAACAATATAAACTCTCATGAGCAACACAAATTACTGAAAGGATAAAAAAACAAATAAAGAAAAATCTACCTTAAATTCAGAGCATCTGAGCAGTAGCAAGTTTCATGGCATGCAAGAAAGGTATATTATTGCTTACTGCTGATCACAAGCAGGTAATTGGACTAGTTAGCTGGGGCAAATGCTGTTCATACAGATGGAGACTGGTAATTTAGTAGGATATTTCTTTGATCCACGTGTTTCAATTAGATGGAGAAAAAGTGTTATAACAGATCTCCGAACTGGAATACGTTCATATTTAGTAGAGCAAATGCTAACTAATATTTTCAATTAACTTCCTAAACCCCAGCAGTCTGGGAGTGCTGGCTCTTCCCTGGGCTTGGCTGCTCTGCAGCATTAAACAGAAGGCTGGGCTGGCAGGAAGAAAAAAAACATCCATCTTTTCTGTTTTGGTCCAGCACACTGCTTCAGAAATGGTGCTCTGGGTAGCTGGAAGACTGATGGCCTCAGTACTAGGTGAGATCTCAAGATGCAACAGGTGACTCTTTTAATTACACGAAAAAAAAAAAAATGTCTTGTTAACATGAACATGATGTAAAGCACAAGCAAGTGGGTGTCCCACCAGAACTAACAGCACTAGGCAAGGAATGCAAGCCTAAGGCAGGACAATGAAGCTGACCCCAGAATCACAAGGCTATGATTAATTCCCAGGCACAACAAAGAGCACACAGCCCTACCTCAGCGCAGGAACAGCCCCAGCACCAAGTCATGCTCCTGGTACTGTCCATTGCCAGGGCAGCGGCAACGGGCACAAATCAGAGCACAGGAGGTTCCCCCTGAACAGAGAGGCTGTGGGTTCTCCTCCTTGGTCATTTTTGAGCACACGGCCCTGCTCTAGGAGGCCTTGCATGAGCTGACCTCCAGGGTGACTTCCAACCCCAGCCATTCTGTGCCTGTCAGAACTCATTGCTATAGCTCATATTTACTGTTATGGTTTCCAAGTCTAAAGTCCACACTTGAAAGACACTAGATGAGAACAGCTCTTTTATTTCCAGCATAAGTGATAGAAGATCACCAATAAACATTTTTCAGTTAAATAATTAAATCTCTGCTTGTAAAACCATAAGATAAACATCGCAAATAGAGCGGCATAAGAATTAATTTCCAAGACCTACAGTTTTCCACGCTTTTATAGACCACGTGTCTATGAGCAGATAAGCTCTCAATCACCAAACTGACAAAAACAAATAAATAAATAAATAAATTCAGTAAGAGATTTCACATAACAGAAAAAAATTTATTAGTGATAGAAGCCCATTCAATACTTCCCTAAATGTATCTCTGTTCACATTAGCATCCAAAAGCAGAGTAGAAGCAGGTAGCTCGCCTCACACAGAGGATGAAGAATATCAGAAGCACTCACCCATACACTATTATTAATCCATATCCGCTGGCATTCAGGATGCCAAAGAGGCTGCTTAAGTGACCATTTATCAAAAATAATCCAGGAAATGAGGACAAGAGGGAAGTGCCATTTTAAAGATAAATGTTATTTATTGCTTCAGTTTAAAGGTTGCGTTATTTTGATAATGCTGCCTGTGAAGGTAGCTTTACGTACTACAGAACAGAGTTAATAGCTATGAAAACAGACAGGCAGTTCAATCACAGAGTCAATTTCCCTTCACATTCATTAACTGAAAAAGGAATTAATGTTTTATAAGTGATGAAAATTCAGGAGACTTCAGAAACCTGTTCCATCCTTCTTCTGCAATATCCCCAACTACCTCTCTGACCCCATGGATTTATCAACCTCTGTCCCTACACTTCTCCTTAACTCTCTCAATGCAGACAGTTTTCTCAGCTCCAGGAATTGTTGCTGTTCAGGAGGTGGCATGAAATGTAGCTCCAAGCCGGCCGCACACACAGAATGGTCAGAACCAAGCCAAATACAGATGGTTAACTCTTGAGCCCACACTGCAGACTCCCTCATTAGAAATACTCATTTGATATTGTTTTCTATAGTCAGTTATAAGGAAAAACAGGCACTTAAGACTGCACTTAAGAAACACGGCTAAAGATGCTCTACAGGTCAGCAGTTTTGCTCATGCCATACACAGCCAAGGTTTTGAAGACCAACACTCACACAGATGTTTTTCCCTTCCTACTGTATTATCTGCTGACATAAATGGGTCAAGTGCCCTGTGAGTGCAGGAACGGAGGCATTATGTGGTGCTATACATGAACACACTTGGCACTGGTGGCCAAAGACCAAAAACCAGAAGCTGGAAGATGTCCATGTCTTTACTTGCTACCACAGAAACAACTCAAAAACAGAAGTTAGAGAGTTCAGAGCTTGTGAACCATTAGCACACCCTACAGACGTAGAAGGCAAAGGCTTTGATTCTTAGAGACCAAGGAGGCTGTTCCAGCAATCGCAAGCAGGCTGTTGGATGAGCTTCAAGCACACATGCTTTCCTCATTCCAACACCACAGCATGACAGTCAGCCAGGTGGCTTTAGAAGACACTTCAACTGTAAGAGCACAGGAGGGCCGATAGATGAAAGCAGCTTTCGGCACACGAACCGTCCTGGCACGCGGTACCTGGCAAGTGTCTGCAAGCTGTTGACAGAAGGACTGTTCATGCTGTGACGGCAACCAGAGTACTCACTTGTACTCAGGGTTTTATAGACAGCTGACATGTTCTAAAGCCAGCCTAGCTGGATGAGCTGAAACTCCACACCAGGATGCAGCACATTTATCAGCAGATTATCAAGAAACAGTGCTAGCAAGCACATGGATCTACACACCCTTTATAGTGTTCAAACAGTAGATGAACTGCCTGAACCACTGTAAGAAATTGATTTGCTTAGGATACAATACAGCAACGCCTCGAGTTCAGTTAGCATTGACTTCCGTGGCCAAGACATTTAACACGAGAACCGTAGCTCAATCGTCTTCACTTTAGTTGCTATATCAACACACTGATTGTTCATTCACTCTGTGAATGAATTATATATCAAATGAGCTCCACAGTTGGCACTTTCCAACAGCTGCTTTTCTTTCCTGAGCAGCTGGCAAAGTGTACCCTATCATAATTCACATCCCCCTTACAAGCCACCAGTGCTGCTGCGTGACGAAAGCTCAATCTGGGTTTATCAGTAGTTGTTCTAACAGCTCCTGTGGCACAAGAACTGTCCTCTCCACCATCACTTCAAAACCAATTATTACAGCAGGCGACCTAGTTGTACAAAAAATAAAGCACAACAGTAACCAGCACACTGAACTGCCCACCTCCACAGCACCATTCAGACTGGATCTCAGCTGGGCTGGTCCCTCTGAGGCAGATCAGCCCTGCAGATCCCTCTTCTGAATGGGGAATTGGAGCCTGCTCTGTGCTCCTGTGCCCATCAGTCAACCTGCCCGTTCTTGTTCATTTATAAAAAGAGGATAATAGCTATACCAACTGCACAGCAGTGTTTAAAGGATTAATTAGCTAATATCTGCAGAGTCTTAAGCATGCAGAACGTCATAGATGCATAGCATAATTACAATTATTAGGGGAGTAATTTCTTTGACTCATTGGGACAACACACATTTTCTCTTTTTTTTTCTTCTCTATCAAATATCCTTACTTAAAAAGAAAATTAAGTAAATGGTATGAGCAATCCACAACAAGGCTTTACCTTTGGCAAGCATCTATTATTTCAAATTAGCACAGAGAGAGAGAAATTAGTGGGCCACTGACACTCATGAAGCCTTGCAGGCAGCCAAAATTGAGTCAACAGAAAAGATACTGACCTAATTGCTAAGTGGAGGGTCTCTCTAAAAGCAGTGCTTGAAAGTAAACTAAACGTGGTCAGCTTTCCCTGACCGCTAAGAAATGTCAGTGAAGGCTTTCACTGCTGGCCAAAGCTGCACAATGCCAATCAGATCCCGACCTATTCAGCTGACAGAATCCTTCTCCTCAGGGTATAATGATGTGGCTGAGGTACTGCAGCGTCAATAAGATACAGTACATTGGTCAAACTTTTTAAAGAAAGCCATAAGACTTACAATTTTTCTTCATCTGGCCTCTGTACACAACATTGATAACCTAAGAGCTTTGAGATCTCTTGTAATGCTTTTCTAAAAGAAAATAGAGATTAAAGAGGTCATCATGCACAAACGAAGATCTTAATTACTGTAGGCTCTAAAATAAGATAAGCTAAACTGAAATAAAGAGCTCAGTTTTGGTGCAAAACCTAGGAGAAAACCTACCTCTAGAAGGAGTACAGTGAGACTGCAAAGGTCCTTGTATGCGTATGCATGCCAAGCATGATGCTACCTCAAGGTCTGCACATCACATTGAGAGAGAGGTGAGCCCAGGAGGTGAGCCCAGGACACTGATATTTTCTCTCTTGAGCAAAACAGTGTTTCTCAAAGAAATTTAGGTCACCACAATATATCTGTACAGATGCAAGCGTTCTGAACACACACAAGACAGTGATTACAGGCAAAGTTACGCTAAACCAAATATCTCAAGAAACACGGCAGCTACAGATGTCAAAGATGACACTGTGTTCTCCCTTTTGTACGTTTGCCATTAGGTATGCTGTAGCATTATTTTTTTGGCAACCACAAAAAGGGCAGTAACACAAACAGAGTATTTACCTGCCTAAACAGGGCACGGCTCTTTACGTCAATTACCACCCAACTATAACAGAAACCTATGAGGCTGTGGGAAGGACACTGAAACCTGTCTTCTTTTTTCATTTTGCCTCCCTGGCTCACCAAAAGGCTACACAAATGATCAGCAGATGACAAACTGGGACAACACCTGACACCAGAGCCTCTCCTACAACGGCACCGACCACACAGAGCAAACCTTGAGTCAGAATTCAGAGGGATTCTGAAACGACTTTATATGGTGCCGTCAAACCTAGTTTTATTAGCACTTCATTCGCACCTCCTAGGAACAGCACATCAGTAATCAGTGCCTGACACATTGTCATTCTTGTAGGCAGAATGGCAGCAGGAATGCTAATTGCACAAAGGCAATGACAGAGTGGACATGCCAGCAGCCCGCTCCATCACAAATGCACACTGGAGAAGGCGGACATCATAAAAAATGGCCTAGCACAAATCTGGGCTTTAGCCAATAGCTGAACTGCTGCGTGGAAACAAACTGCATTGCTGGAGAAAGACCACTGAAAATTTCTGATTCTAAAAGCAGTTCTTGCAAACAGAAGATTGTTATTTTTACTTACCGCTTGTGAGGTGAAAATTAGCAGTTACATACAATTCCAGCCACTGCATGGTTGTTTAGATGGAACCTCTGGCTTTTACTTTATGTAAAATCCACATCGGAACCAAGGCAGAAGCTGTTGAATCTGTCTGCAGTCTGAACATTAACCTGCATTTTACAAAACCACTATAGTTACATTTCTAATGACAGTTCTTTCACATGTCCTCCTCAAACTGATTTTCCAGAGAGCAAGGAAGCTTCCCTACATAACTTACAGACATTTTTTCTTACATATTTTGTACATATTTTTACATATATTTTACATATTTTTTTAAACATGAAGCAATTCAAATTATCTTAAACACAAATACTGTATGAGGGTTAGAATTGATCATTTAAGAGTCTACCCTCTGCAGAAGCTCCCAGAAATTTGCACAGATCAAGCTCAGCAAGAGCCACACATGAGAATTAGAACCATTGAGGCACAGAACCTGAACATGGCACAGGTCACACCGAGAAGCTGTGGGGTCCCTGGAGACATCCAATGCCAGACTGGGTAGGGACCAGGCAGCCTGAGCTGCTGGGGGGCAATCAGCCCACGCCAGGGGTTGGAACTAGATGATTTTTAAGGCCATTTCTAACCCAAACCATACTATTCAATTCTGATGATAATCAAAGATCAGCTTGCACTGCGTGATGCACTGAAGTCTATTCCCAGAGCTACTGTACTGCTCTAGATGCCACCAACAGCTCTCTCTCACCGGTGTCCTCTAAAAATATCGACCCTTCAGTACTGTGCCACTCTATGAATTTGATTCTAGAGATGTTTTTCAAATCACTGAGGACACAAGTTGTGATTAATTGCTGCTAATATGCAAAAGACACTTGATAAGATGTACCCCACATCAATTAAAGCTGCTAGAAAAAAACAGACTGCTGTTGCACACAAGGAACAAGGGCCAAGCAAACTGTTTGCCGTTCACTCTCCTGAAGAATTGACCCAGCATCCCAGAGCAGCTCTGACTCAGAGCTCTTCCCAGAGCCGCTGGGCAGTAATTCTGTCCCTGCTCACCGTCTGCTCCACCAGATCCACATGCTGCTCCTCTGCTCTGCTTCAAATCTATTTTCTCCCATACAGCAAAACAACTCTCCTGCACTCTGCTGATGCCACCCAGGTGGGAAGTTCTTTGCTGCTACTTTGTGCCTTCCGTGTTCAGCAGTGTGCTACCATCTCCAGCAGAAACATCTGGAGCCAAGCTCTGCTGCTTGCCTAGTTGCAGCTGGATCTCCAAAAGACACAGCTCTGAGCTCTGTGTGCAAGCATGGCAAAGAAGCTGCAGTAACCAGAGGTCAGCTCAAAGTAGAAGACAAGGAATCCAAGGTCTTCCACTGGGAACTTGAGCAGATTTCTTAGTGCCTCTATCCCAGTGAACCAGTGTATAAAATAACACATCTGCTCCCCTATCAGCCATTTTCAACTGGGAGAATCTTTACATCTCTTGAGAAAGAGAGAGAGAGAGCAAAGCATTGAACACAGACCTGTGTTCCTACCTTACTGCATGAAAATCTGGAAGAATCCGCGACCATTGCATGCTTGACAGAAGTATCTCCCTCTAAAAATATCCTCTGTATCCTATTTAAGGCTTGCCTAATTTGTAAATTCAAAACGCAAGTAACTGCAAATACTTGATGATGATCCCTCAGTATTACATATAGCAATACATTTCTTTCATCTTTTACAACTGATGATCACATATGCATTTACTGTAGTTGAACATGTCCGTTTGGTACAGGTCAAAATACCTATATTTACACAGGAACATTTCTGATACATTTTTCAGATGTACATATAGTAACCTGAGGACTGCACTGTTACTGCAGATTCCTCAACTATAAAACAGAAAGCAAAACTTCTTTCCCCCAAAGCCTGTGTCTCTTAATACTCCTATATATGAAAAAAAAAAATAGCATAGGCTGCTGTATACCAAAGATGCCCCACCGCCCCTTTTTTTTTGGTTAAGAATAGTTTTCACCCTTACTACAAATTGTATTCAAAGTACAGTCAGACAACACACACTTGATATCCACCAGAAAATCCCTAAAATACTTCCCCTTTCTTAAGAGCTGGTAGTCAATGACTTATTAAAGAAACAGATCCATCTAGTGGTAACACCAGCTTTATGTTAACTCGTGTGCTGAAGCAGGAGCTGGGAGGGCTGACGACAGGCCGTATTATTCCACCAGAAGACCACTGGGAATCAAATTTTCTCTTTAAGTCAAGTACAGAGAAGTCCTTCTCTGGTGAGGGTGTTGAACAAACCTTTTGAAATCAAACCTTTTACTAAATACTAGCACTCACAGTTTTTAGAAATGATGGGGCCTCGCTATTCAGGCTTGTCAGTCGACATCAATGTCAGACTGCTGCAGAAAAGGCTCAGAGACACAGCCAAAGAAACTGCTGGTGTCCTCTTCAGAAATTGGAATTCAAAACATCCTAAACCTCTTCACAAGGTAGATCTATTAATTGTAATGACTGAGTGCATCTGATCCTCGACAATCTTCAGTTTTGAGCCACTGCACGCCTTGCACAGTTGGGCAATAGCTGGTAGAAGTGACAGTACTGAGCATGAATGATCCCAGAGGATTAAAAAAAGGCGAAATACCAAAACCAAAAGCCTCAAAACGTTAAGCCTGTCAAACCACTACTGGTAAGAAGTGCTAGAAAAATGAATAGGAACCCATCTAATACTGAATTGAAAATGACAACAGAATTAGCATCACTGGTCATGATTTCATGGTAAATATATCTTGTCAAAATAAATCATTATGCAGTTTTTCAGTGGCAAACCTCAGACTCGGTTACTTGGCATTTCAGGCCATCTCGATTAGAAAACAAAAGCTACACAGCCACAAACCGAATGGATTCAGTACTGTAAGAGGCCCCAAAGGCAGCTGAACTGAGATGCACACACTGTTGTAAGGAACCAGCAACTTATTTCCCACTTACCCCTACCTAATTCCTCCTCCATCCAAAACTCCACAAAGGCAGCACAGAAAACATAAAATTATCAGTGGAGAACATGAAAATGGACTATGGAAAAACACAGAGTGGCAAAGGGAACAGCTTACTGTGGAACAGGACAGTGAAGAAAACAGACAGCGATGGCTTCAATACAGGGAGTAACTGGAGGCAAGGCCTTGCTTAAAATTGCTGTCCCGACCCTCAACCCTTTCCTCCCTATTTAGAAATCTGATGGTATCTGGGGATGAAAAAACTAAGTGCCACCCGCTGACATGAGTGGTCCCAGCAGCAGCAGCTGCATCCTAGCTGCACAGCAGTCACACTCCTGTCTGCCACCAGCACAAGCTCCTTGAACCGGAGCCCAGAGGATGCAGCCCTGCACTGGGTTCTGACACCCTGAAGTTGGGGCCACACAGAAAACTAAACTCCTACAGATTAAACAGACGCGCTTCTGATCTCCCCCCCTCTCCAATTCTCCCAGCATGAAAGCAAGATTTTTTTCTTTACTCCAAAGCTCCATTTCACATTCATGCATTCAGTAAACTCCTTTGATTTGATGCAGTGAATACGCCCAGTGCGCACAGTATCTCTAAACTCAAACCACAAACAACAAATTGGCACCCAATTCAAGGAGCCTTCCCCCTGCATCTTTTTGGATGCTGCGAAATCATAAGCGGAACTGTTGGAGGAACTGCACCCTCAATCCTCCAGAAGCCTCCTTTAAAAATTAGGCTGCTCTGGGCAGCTTCTCCCCAGGCAAAAGCAGCATTGAGGAAGACCATCTCAAGTCCAGAGCCTTCTTTTGGTCCCTGGCACTCCCTAGAAGTACAGCAAACCTACAGTGAACTTATCTGGGAGCTCTGCAAAAGGTTCCCACCAAACACTACCTGACAGCTGATTTGTCTACTATTGAAATTTGCCAGTGGAGTCCTGGAGATAAATTAACTACTCAAATGATGCCCTAAGGAAAAAGAAAAATGAAATTGAGCAACTGAGCAAGGATCACAACTACACTTTTTACTGAAGATGGATACAGTGAGCGCTCACTCCTGAAATATACTGCCAAAATTACTGTACTTGTTCTTTTTTCCTCTCAGATTGGCTCAACACACCATTGCTGTGCTTTGCTAAGAAGCGCTTACTTATACACTGCTAATCTTCACCGTGCCAAACAAGAACTAGAATCTCAAAGACATATCAGTTATTTAAATAAATTAGAAACAGAGGTCAATAACCTACCTTTCTCTACTACTGATTCTACTAAGTGTAACTTTTAAACTATTTTTTAACTTAAAAAAAAAAGTGATAATTTAAGATTTAAGTAAAAAAGGATTTAATACAACTGTAGGTGGGGCTCCAATGATGGGCCTGTGTAAATCAACCCAAAAGCTCAAGAACCCAAATGACAAAAAAATTAACCTCACACATCTGCCGAAGAGCAACAGAGCTGCAGAAGGAAACCACTGAGCTGTAAACTGATCGACATAAGCTGGTGAAAAGCACTCCTGGGTCACTCCCCTCCTGCTGCGGGAGTTCCGAAGCACGTCGCCATCCAACCGCAACACACACAGCATCCGAGTGGCTCCAGTGCTAATTGTACAATATTGTACTAAGTGCCTCTAACACAAAGGTTTTCACAGAATCACAGAATCACAGAATTGTAGGGGTTGGAAGGGACCTCCAGAGATCATCGAGTCCAACCCCCCTGCCAAAGCAGGTTCCCTACACCAGGTTTTGAAGATTTAAAGCATAAGAACAGCAACTACAGAAGAACCAAAGCCATCTTTTTGCATAGCTGTTCTTATGGTGAAAAATGAGGGACAGTAAACCGTGGAAGCACACCCAGCACTTGAACCCAGACCAGGGCTACCAGGCACCACACAACCTTCACATCAGCAGAGCTACAGCACAGCACAACACAGCAGTTAGCACTGCAGTTGTCCACAGCTCAGCAAGCAGGCTGCTCTGCAAGCTATGAAGCAAGACAGCTACTACTTACATATTATATATGTATGTACACATACACACACTGTCAGACGTATGTAGTTATTTCCACACCACAGCAGTTAGGTCAGGTGACAGTGGGCACAGGGAAGAGCTGCCTACAGTCTTCTATCATCCTTTTGCTTATACAGCAACTGCTGAGGAGCTCACCTGTTCAATAAAGTGATTTTGATTCACTGTGGTGCGTATGGAGCCTGCTTCACAAGGGCTAAGGGCTCCAGTCACAAGGGTGATAGCGTAACAGAGAAAAGGATTTTCATATATATTAAAACATACTTATCAATTTTATAACACAATTTCTGATTTACAGTAAATATATATTGAAAATACCGTATTAGATAATGTGATAAGCTGCTTAAGCAGACTCAAGTAGAAATCAGGCAACTTGTTTTTTCATCAGATGAGCAGAGGGAGCACTCTTACAATCCTTTAAGGACAGCAAGATGATGAAGAGATGGCACTGATGCACTGAGAGCACCTTTTTTCTGGTACCCTGCAGACATCCACATTTAGGATAACATCTAGAGACATAAACCAGGGTGTAGCGAGGCGGAGATCTACTGAGAAGGAATTTTCATGTGAAAGCAAATGTCACCCTTGAAGACATGAGCCAGCAGCCCACTGACACCCTCACATCTGCCTCTTTGTCCACTGCTGTAAACCCATCCATTTGGGACCATCAGCTGCAGAATGCAGAACTATGAGCTCTTCAGTAAAGCATGCAGGCCAGGCCAGTACTTATGCTGGTGAAGCACAAGCTCTGCCGGATTATTATATCAGTACTTACTTTTTGCTACTTGATCTCAAGAAATGATTAGATGGGGTGGCATTTAAGCACTTTTCTAAGCATTTAATGATACTCAGCGTAAGAACTAACTTCTAAAGGTGCTAAGCAAAGTGTGTAATCTGGTGTTTCTTCTCTTCCTACTGAACTTAGCCATGGCACGTGACAGGATTCTGCTTTTGCAGAGTCAGAAACACACTGAGCTTCTCGATGCATTGCTTCAGGACTCTGCATTTTTAAGGGATTTCCCTACAGCTGCTTGAGAGAACACATGGTTCAGGTACCCAGAGAACAGTGCAAGTAATGTACCTGCAGCAAGGGGAGTCCGTCAGCTTTCTGAGCAAAAGTTCTGTGCATTTCCTCCCAGAAAAAGATTGCTGGGTTTTTTGTTTTCTTTCACCCTCTCCTTTCTGTTGTTAGCATGTAAGGGACAAAGCTCACATTTGTTTTTGCCTCTGGTCTCTTTCTGACAGACAGCTACACTTATGAGCCATTCAGCTAACTCTGTTCCCAAGGTGGGCAACCTCTCCAGGTGCGAATTACTTCCCTTCCAGCTCTCCTCCAGGCTTACATATTTGCATTGCAATGGGATCAAGCTTTACTCTAATAAAGGAAGATGTCATTCTAGGTAAAGCTGGAAAATAATCCCCTGCATCAAAAGGAAAGGTACAACTGGCTCGCTGTCATCCTGCTCTTATAAGCCAGCACTTCCACAAAGCTTTTTTTTTTAAACTCCTGCCTTTATACTCCTCTCAACACCCCTTATGTCTCTGCTTAGATATTTGAGGGAAGGGACCTGCAAGAAAAAGGCAACGCAGAGTAGTCCTGCCTCCAGTTATTGAAACGCTGAGAAAAGACCTCCAAAATTATTGGTTTACATCTGCCATTATAATTGCATCCTGTGTTAGAAGTTTCCATGCCCATTGCTGTTCAGTTGCCTTGCTCAGCCCTGTCCATAGCAGTGCACAGTGTGCCAGCCGAATCCATGCAACGTTTTGTTCCCTGAGCTCCTTCTATTTGTTGTTTGCTAAACAAAGGATAACACTGCAATATAAGACACGGGCTACAAGTAGGATAAGGAAGAACAACAAGAAAGTACCATTTCAAAAAAAAAATTTAAACTCTTCAAGGGAAAAGTACACAACATGCTGTTCATTCCCTGTGAAAAATCATGTTTAATCATTTCATCTTGAAGCTTGAAGACTAAAATAATGCTTCCCCTAACAACTCAGACAATAAACTTGGCTCTCTCCACCACATAATGCTGACAATTTCACTGAAATCCAACTTCTTTTACAATTTAGCAGAGTAAGAATTCACTTTTCCTATAAATTAGATTCCATATATCTTAAGCATCTGCCATCTTATCGTTGCCAACACACATCATTTATTCTGCTTTGCAACTGAAGGGTAGATTTCACATTGATAATACATTCAAAACCTTTTATACCACTTATTCAGTGCTATGTTGATGTTTTAAGAGTGGCTTTTATACTCGACACTTATCTTTTTATTCAAGTATTACTTTCTAAATTACTGTCATCCACAGAAATAGAAATACTGTGGCAGTGCTTTTCATTATGTAAGGATGTTGGGTTTCTTTTACATGTACTTTGTTAAGCTGGTGGTAAAGAAAAGAGCTGCCAGGTAACATGACTGGCTATGGCAAACCCTACCTTCAGTATACTTGCTGCTAACTTCTTGGTTTCTGCTCTGCTCAGACATTTGTTCCATAAAAATCAGTTACAAATCAATCAATAATTTTATTCTAAGTGTGCTGCTATAGATCTAAACATTCTGCACCCTAGAGTGCCAGCCAGCCTATAACACTAAGCAGCTCCGATACGTTTAGACAAAAGGATCACAGCTAAACTTGCATTGTCGTTATGTCTTCAGGTTGAAAAGACCAAAGCATTAATATTTGTACTGACATCACAGATTCCAGTTTATAATTTTCTTCTAAGCAGAGCTAACGCTTGTTTTCTCTTGGATAACTATGAGTAATGTGGATCTTCTGAATCCAAATGAGCTCTTCCTTATGAAACCTCAAATTCAGATGTTAGAAGTACCACTAAAACCGTGCCATTTTGTTTTGTTCTTCCAATAAGCAATACAGTTTTCAGTCTGCAACCTGGCGAGCAAACTGTAGTCTACCATTACTGATATAGGCAAGGAACTGAAGAAACCAAGGGCACAGACAGTAAAATCAAACTCATCCTCACTCTTCTCATCCAGCTGCTCTCTCCAGAATGTCAGGACTCTCCCAGACCAGAGTCAGAAGGCAGCTGTGGGATCCACACGGCCAGCACGCCGAGAACAGCCAAAAAGCAACCACCTCGGATGGAACAGCCAGCTCTCACCTCTCTGTGTGCTTACAGTGATGACTGCAATGCTGGAGAAGAGGCCTGAACAGATCTGGGGACTCAGAAAGCACAAAGACCACAAAGGAATCTCCCAATGGGCCAATGCTGTTAAACTTCCCCAACAAGACTTCCAAGAGATATCTTCTATTGACAATAAAGTACGCAATTTTCTACTCAGAAGACAGAAAGAGAAAGGACCACCAATACCAACAAGCACCTGCATCCTGTCAGGGATTATTTCTTGATCACCCACTGTTTATCACTGGACTCAGCTGAGAGTGTGTCAGTCTCTGAGCAGTCTCAATCCGTCAACACAGGAGATCACATCGCTACAGCAGAAAGTTTAACTGTCTTTTTGCTCTGTCATCACTTCCGAGCTCCTGCTGCCTACCTTCCAAAACGCAAATACAGAAGAGAAATGCTGACAGCCGCAGTGCAACACCTGCCTGAAAACCTGATGCGGGATCAGAACTGTGAACTGAACAGAGAATTCAGGCTGGAACTTGCCTCTACCCCAAAAGGTTCTCGTCACCTCCTGGAAGGACTGCAGATGTTACCTGTCAGCTCAGACAAGGAAACTGTTAGAAGTCTTTATTATTATTATTAGCATAGAATAATGCCACTGGAAGCAGCTAAGATACGTGACTTCCTCTTCGCTTATGCAGCAGAAGACAGAAAATAACTAATAAAATCATCTATCAATCAAAGGCCACTGCAAAACTTGACTTTTTTTAATATTAAAGATAACAAAAATTAAACCACCTGGGTTTTGTTATTTCTCCCAAAGGGACCTAGCTTATACTTCATCCTGCCTGCTCTGAGATTATATGAAATTTCTAATTCTGAAGAAAACAAGCAAACAAGTCTTCCCCCCTATCATGTGTGAAAGCTTTTCCTGGGCAAGTCTGTAGGTGTTGTAGTTGATCCTAAGGTCCAAAGAGGCTGCTGATTTATTTTTATTCCCTGCAATCCGGAACACAGACCACGAAAATGATAAAAAAAATCAAATTCTGTCGTTGCAGTGTAGGAATCCCTGAGAGCAACTAGGCTAGCAAGGCTGCCCTGGGCACAGAGGTCCGACGACACCTAACCTGAGAGCCAACACATCTGCTTAGGAAACCAGGCACACGTACTTTTAGGGGTTGTACTTATTGAGTTGCTGCTGTACAGGTGCTGGACAAAGCCCGTCTGCATAAGCACAGCCTCCTGTCAAGTGACTGCACTGCTGCTTCCCAAGATTCTGCTTTTGCCAGAGTCTTCAGCTGAGGGTCCCCACAGATGAAGATCCTGTTACCTTACCAAATTAACAAAAGAAAAACAGGCCATTGTCATGAAAAGAGAATAAAATCGAAGAGGAATGGAGGATACCAGGTGTTACAAAAGAGCAGAGCTGGCAGCGCTCCTTTAGTTCGCGCTGCTCATTTGTCCTGATTGCAGGCCATTTTCATCTCTCCTGAAGTACCACAATTAGTTTAATTTATCCCAGGAGTAAATGGAAGAAATAATGAATATCAAATACTTTAAGAAGCCAAATGTTCCTTTTAAAAAAAAATAAAACGACATTTTGTAGGAGAGACTATAAACACGAGATGGTCACTTTCATATGGCTGTCCACAGCAATTACATGAAAGAAAATGGTTCTTAAATGAACTAGCAGAATATAAAATACTTTTTTTTTTCTCCTCCTCATTTCCTTCCTATCAGAGGACTTTAAAACAGAAAGTATCAATCTTCATTATCAGCTTTTGTCCTCAGAGAGCCTTTTTTTTGGGAACAGTACAAAAATCTAAGCAGCGTATGACAGAGGCCATGCCAACACTCAAAAGTAAGCATCCTTCATATCCTTTCTTCCTTAAAGTCGCTATCTGATGGATCTGTAAGATCAAGAGCAAATGGACTTCAGGTAGTTGAGCATTGTGTACAACAGTTAGAATGATACCATTTAATATTTAAAATTTAAAAAAAATCTCAAATCTCATTTAGAAAGTTCAGAAAGGGAAAAGCTCTTTTACATGCTGCTGATATTTGTCAGTCCTTTGTGATGTTTAAAATTGTATTAAATTATCTTTCTTCTTTAAGTGCAGATCAGTTAATAGATGAGCATAAACATCTCGCATCTGGAGTTAGTTCATGGATCTCTGACTTAAGGCAAAATATTTACCATCAGTGGAGGAATTAACTAATTTTGTTATTCACTTGACAAACTCCTGGTGGTATTATTCCCCCCCCCCCCCTTTTTTTTTTCTTCAGACAATTATTCAGGAATAGTAACATGTTAAAGTTTTTAAATTGATGTTTTCAACTCAGCATTGACTGCTGAAAGTCCAAAATCCTCACTGGAAAATGGGTTTCATTTTCACGTTCCTGTCAATATTTAATACCAAACCTCAGGATTCAGCTTCAATTCTCACCTGTCTGTAGTCCTCTTCTTGTGAGCTTACATCAGGTAACACCTGACAAAATACAGACTGTCTACACTGAGATTAATTAACATGACTGTGAGATTAATGGGAGGGGTTGTCAACAGGACGCAAAGGCTGCAGGTTGCTGAAATGGCACCAAGTTCAACACAAATATTTGCTTCTCAATTCCCAGCAATTTCAGACCTCATTTTTTTCCAACTCAGTACAAAAGATAAGAAAAACAGCTGCCACCAACAGCTGCATTTAAGAAAGAAAACACTCAGAACATTTGAGATTCAATGGAGATCAACTATAAAGTACTTCTCAAATTCTAACTAGGTATAGAATTCCACCTGTAAGACATACACATGCACAATGAAACAGACCTCATACTTAGGTCAAATACATGCAGCAACAAACTTTTTAGTGTCAAAGAAAAAAATTGTATTTGGAGAAATGAGAGGAGCGAGCAAAATTAAGCAGAAAAAGCAACAATTTGAATGTATTGTTTTCATGTTTTAAAAAGTAAAGATCTAACAAAAACACAAAGATCTTCATGTTTTAAAAGTAAAGATCTAACAAAAACACAAAAACAGGCCAGTGAACATTTGATAAGGCAAGCGACAAGAAAAACAAAGGTAACACCTGTGTGTTCATACAGACAACAAACCAAAGGAGAACTCTTAAAGGGAGGAACTCAAAACAAGGGACCTCTCAAGGCCATTGATGGGGTGACGACCAGCCCAGAAAGCATCAAGAGGCAGCCCCTCCACGTGGCAATGGCAGTACTCCGAATCACTAAATGGCCCAGGTTGTTAGAGACTTCAAGGATCATCAATCTCCAACCCCCCTGCCACATGCAGGGCCACCAACCTCCCCATTTAATACCAGACCAGGCTGCTCAGGGCCCCATCCAGCCTGGCCTTCAACACCTCCAGGGATGGACAGGGCATCCACAACCTCGCCGGGCAGCTGTTCCAGCACCTCACCACTCTCACAGTAAAGAACTTCCTCCTGACGTCCAGCCTAAATCTCCCCTCCCTCAACTTAAAACCATTTCCCCTTGTCCTGCTGTTATCTACCCTTTCAAAGAGTTGATTCCCCTCCATTTTTTAGGCTTCCTTTAGGTACCAAAAGGCTGCAATGAGGTCACCCCGCAGCCTTCTCTTCTCCAGGCTGAACCCAGCCCAGCTCCCTCAGCCTGTCTTCATAGGGGAGGTGCTCCAGTCGCCTGATCATCCATCCTCCTCTGGACCCTCTCCAACAGCTCCCTGTTTTTCTTGTACTGGGGGCTCCAGACCTCTCAGTACTGAAGATGGGACCTCACAGAGCAGAGTAAAAGAGGACAATCACCTCCTTTTCCCTGCTGGCCACCTCTCTTGCTGATGGAAGAAACTGGTGAGATGTAACTGGCTAGGAAGGGTCTTACAAGAAGCCCCTTACTAATTTCCCAAAGTCTTAATGACTCTGATATAATCAATTAATTATCAATTAATGTTATCAATTAATACATACCTAAAACATGCTATTTACAGAGGATGCCTCAAAAAACTATGAAAATTCATCACAGTCCTTACACCTTAAGCTATTCCACAAAGGACCACCTTCTTCTCAAGGATGTACACACACACACACACACACACACAGATAATCATGCTATTCATTACAGCAAAAGAAGAGTGACCGAGGCCAACAGCTGAGTTCCTCAGACCTTCATTACACCCAAATGTATGCAGAGACTCCTTCTCCAGTTCAATAAAAAGGGTTATCACATTATTTCAACACAAGAAGGCTTCTGAAAGATACAGCAGGGACACTCCAGCACACTAGTTAGAATTTACGGTGTTTCAATTCTTTGACACAATGAGCAAGAGGGCTCTTTCTCTCAGGAAGCCACTTTCTTCCCTTTAACCATCAACATCTTTCATATTCTGCAACTTTGATCAATGGTTGCAGCCACATTAGCAGAAAGCTTAAAGTATTCTAAGCTAATAATGAAAATCTACTCTTTGTCAATAAGCATCCTCTACTGCCTTCAGAAATTCAGAATAAACTTCATCTCCGTATCTGCAAGGTACAACTATCCCTGACATTACTTACAACAGTTCCAATGCAATTAAGATTCAGTGTTTCAAGATTGTCTATCACTGTGTATGTTGATAATGACCGCATTGTGAAATACCTTCTAAATGACAGTGCAGATTTGGTATCTTTGAATATTCCAGTGGAACAAAGAAATACTTTTAATTAAGCAAAATAAAAACTGAAACATGCAACAGAACCCGGTACAAGGATGCAGGTGTTAAAGTTTACAGCCACAGAGAACTTCACACCAGCATTACAGAGATGTAAAGTTCCCTGCTATTAAATCTCCAACAGATTTCAGCTACAACATAGGACTGTGTCAGCCTTCAATTACATGCCAATGGTAATTCCTTATGAGACACACAGACAGGTTTTGCCTTGTTTTGGAAATCATGTGCCATCCCCAATTCCACGGATAGCACGCACAGCACACCTGCGCAATGAGTAGTGCACACCCCTAATACACAACCTGACTTCAATATTTATGAGAAAGCCTTCAGCTAAATGCTACCCATCCACTTGCTCTCTCATCACCCTTCCCCCTCCAATGGAAAGAGATCTGACACCAGAGCAGTGAAAGAGAACATCTCTGAAAAACTTCTGGAGGGTCATTCTGCTAACAGTAGCTATGAATGGACATGTAGAACAAGATGGACTGATGTACCCATGGGGCTGATACACCAAAGTCCACAGTCTATTACAGAGGCACAGTTTCAAACACAAATTGCTGACTGTCACTGCTGACCCTCTTCAGAAATAAGGAGAAAAATAACAGGTATAATGGACTGATTTTCTGTAATCTTCAGACACAGGCTAATCACAAGGGAGACTGTCATCTCAGTTGCAATTTACATAAGATAATGAGAACTTCAGGTTCATCCACTGTAACATCAAGCACTTCATACATGTCTTTACTGTTATGAAGAGGCCAAATCAGGGTGACATGTAATTGCAGGTAGAACCTTTGTATACTTTTTCTGTGAGGTAAGAGTCCACAAGAGAGCAACCATGTAACAGCAGCAAGAATCTATGGTTCGATTTCTCCAGGACAAATCTAACTTTTTTTCTGAAAATGAAAATGGTTATTTGTTTCTATCCCTTTATTTTGGCAAAAAATATTTCTGCAGTATTCTGATCCTTGTAGCACTGCAGGAGTCCCCATTTTCAATAAAGCAGAGAGAAAGCCCTCAAAGAGTATGGAGAAGCAAATAACATATGTTACCTATACATATATATTCAGGCCCAGGCCACAAATGAAGTGCTCTGAAGACTATCAACCAAGCTCCTGCCTCACTGATATGGAGACACATTAGGTAAAGAGGCATCCTTTCTTTAAAGCTTTTGGCTACTTTATTTAAGTCAAAATTCCAACCCCCTGCTATGTGCAGGGTTGCCAACCACCAGACCAGGCTGCTCAGAGCCACATCCAGCCTGGCCTTGAATACCTCCAGGGATGGGGCATCCACAACCTCCTTGGCAACCTGTTCCAGTGCCTCACCACCCCATGAGTGAAAACATGGGCTCATTTTATCTATCACAGCAGGAATATTGTTGAGGGAGGGGAGATTTAGGTCGGACATCAGGGGGAAATTCTTTACTGTGAGAGTGGTGAGGTACTGGAACAGGCTGCCCAGAGAGGTTGTGGATGCCTCGTCCCTGGAGGTGTTCAAGGCCAGGTTGGATGGGGCCCTCGGCAGCCTGGCTTAGCATTAAACATGGAAGTTGGTGGCCCTTCCTGTGGCAGGGGGGTTGGAGATTCATGATCCTTGCGGTCCCTTCCAACCCTGGCCATTCTGTGATTCTGTGAATATCTGCTCTCTGGTTGCCTAGCAAATCTCCTGGTGGTTCATGAGCTCCAGGTCACATCTTCCACGAGTGCTTAGTGAGAAGCTTAAATTTAGACACTGAACAGTTAGTAAATTCACCTTTGGCAATGAAGACTAATTGGTACTTATTTTGGGGAAGCTCTCTTTGAATTCAGATTTAGAATATCAATGGAAATAATTGTTCATTGTCAGGAAGTTCCAGTAATTGCCAATTTTCTCTCCCACACTGACAATGAAGACTTCTGTCAATTAGCCTTCTTCTTTCTTGTCATCTGATGTCCTTCTGCTGACTTACTTGGACTGTCATTCCCTGCACTGATAACTGCAAACCATAGGGTAAAACACAGATAGAAGTTCTTTAAGCCTTCAGAACGCAATTGGTAGCGATCATCTGCTAATTCTGATGTGGATGCCAAAAGCAAACAAACACAAACAAAAACCAACAGGCGTTGAGAGCTCAAATTAGCAGGCTCAGAAATTCCCTCACTGCTGCACAGCACATCGTGTTCAGGAACTTGTGCACATCATCAGAATCCTCAGTGTGGTAATGACTGCCCAGATGAGAGAGAATAAGAGCTTATCAGAGGAAGACAATGCCTGGTCCCTGGCAGAGGGCGATACTTCATATTCAGCTGGCAAACAATCAGACCAAGCTAGTTTTAAAGCCTTCACAATGGGAACATAGAAGAAAAAAATCCAACTCTGAATTGCGATACAGATGCTGGCCTTCTGGCATCACATGGTCCCCGTGCTGCCAAATTAAACCAAGACTACACAGAAAGGGCAGATATCCAAAGCAAGCTTCTAATCTTCTCGAAGGAGACAAATATCTTCCTTCTAGTTTCTCTACTTGGTGCTGTATAAGTACCCCCTCTACTTCCTATTCCAACGAACTCTGCCTGATACAGCAGAGCATGACAGTGCCTTGAGAACGTCTCTCAGAGCAGCAGAGGACACAAACCCTTCTTCCCCCAAGGGTCACAGTCCCTGCACCTTGTGGGCTGCTCAGCCACTGCACAGCCTGGGGCAACAGAAGGTGCAGTGAATACCAGAGCAGTTAATGTCACTGGTAGAAGGAAAGAACAAGGAGACCAGGAAAAAAACAAACAAAACAAAAACAACTAGTTAAATAATAATGAAAGATTAGATTTTACAACATACCAGCAGTCCAGTAACTATGCTGTAAAGGAACAACCCAGGTTTACAATACTTACTACAAATACTATCAGATTTTTCCTTTTTAATCTGAAGATACACTTTCAAGACTCCAATTTGCAATGGAAAATTCCCTCTCATCTCTTTTCTGCAGGCCGAAAAGCAGCAGGCAGCTTCAAGCACTTCCCCTAAAGCTGCCCTGCATCCTGCTGGCAGCTGCCTACAGTCACTGACTAAACGCACCATGGTGATCTCACACTCTTGCTGCTGTGTGCTCTTGGGTACAGCAGCAAACACTGGATTGCAAGAGGTAAAATTTTCAAACAGTTCATCACCTCTGAGTTCATTTCCCTCACGTGAAATGCTCACCCTTGTTCTCTGGTGAGGGGTAAGCTTTCACTTAAAACAAATTGTCCATTAGCAGAACCATTCATTGTGCTGAGGCCATCCTGTGGACATGTGACATACCCCTGATGATACATGTTCTGAGCACACATGTGGATAGCACAAGCAAGTGCAGACAGAAAGCCAGTCGACCACCCTGCACTGTTCCATCTTACCTTCTTTCCCTTCCCACCCACATCCTTATTGCTTAGCTTTTTTCAAGCTTGAGAAAAACTCAGCCCATACACCTATTGCCAGTTCCTGCAGGCAGGTTGTGCACTTGCCTTGGAACAGGTGATATACTCCAAGATCAGACTTTTACTCATTAAAGCCATACACTTTTCTTATTTCCAGTGTTTTAGCAGCACTACTGCCCAACATTCCATACTAGATACCAAAAGCCTTACACTAATCAGTTTTTACTAACTTTTTTCAGTTTTCTTAGAGGTATTTCCGGTACTTCAAAGGAAGGAAAAATTACATACTCCTGCCTCCCAACTTCTGAGGATGTTTCTGATCACTACATTCAATCTTTGGTTGCCCATCATTTCATGTCTATGCTTCAATAACAGCAGAGCCAAGCTCCAATTCCAACACCACTTCCACTTGGCTGCTAACAGAACAGCAGAGTGCTCCGAGTTCTGTGTAGCTAAACAGCTTCAAGAACACAGTGGTTCAATTCATGTTTTACTTCGTGTCACACTGATCACATTTCACATGAGCTACTTACATCTCTTTCATAAATATGTACTCAACATGAAGCAATATTCTTTCTCCCTGCTAGGGCTCACAGTTCTGATTTGAAAACTTCAGAGGACTATTCCTTTTCATTGGTTAACGTAATACAGCTTCATCTCTCCTCCATCCTTAGAATGATTATAAATGCATTTTCAACAAGCTTATTACTGAGCTTACATTTCCTTATTACGCTGTTCTTTTCCAACAGCCAGCTTTATCCTGGTTCTTTGCTCTGAAAATTACAGAACTTGCTTAGACTTTACACTGAAGTTATATGTGTTCCTTTTTTTTTTTTTTTTTTTTTTTTTTTTTTAAGTAATTCAGCATTTGAAATCTGAGCCCTTTAGTGCTGACAAATACACCCCAACAGAATGAATTAAATACTTCTCAAGGCAATTTTAAAAAGCACAGGTCTTTCATCCTCCACTACTTTTCATCCTAACAAACCGGGACATCAAATGCATGGTATTTTTATTGCATCTGTGAACTGTCAGTCCAAAGACCAAGAAACAGTAAAAATAGAAAGTAAACTAAGCAGGCAGCTGAAAAATACCCCTCCATTTCTTTTGCTTTCAGTTAATTCAATTACAAAATGGTCTTAGCAATATGTATTTTATTTGGTTTGGGGTTCACTGTATATGAATCAAATCCTGTCGGCAGAATATATATATCCTATAACTTCACACAAGGAAACAGCTGTTTCTGCAAAGCTCTTCTGTGCAGCAGAAGCAGCACCTTCAAACCAACGACTCCAGATGAATGAATTCCTCAGCGAAGTATGAAACTACCACCGGACTATAAGGAGAACTGAGGTTCTTCATAAGCAAAGCCCTCAGAGCAAGCACCACAACCAAGGTTTCTCCAGTTGTGTACATGCCATGAATAACAGCATACATCCCACGCTCTGAAACACTTGCAGTTTATGCAATTAAAATTTGCATATAGCCATTTATTAAAGTAAATTTACAAGACAAGCCACACTGATTACAGCTATTACAGTGAACACATTTTCATGTTTTAATGATTACACGCCTTTACAAACAAGTGACAATGCTAAGACATCTCGAGCAGTGTTTTCACACTGCTACCGTAGCTCAACTTGAACCAACACTATTTGATATCTCTGCTGAGAACTGAGCAGTTGTTTGGAAAGCAGTATTGCTATTTACAGTATCTTTGCAGCAGAAATGGGACCAGCGACGGGAAACACTACTGAAGAAAGGCTTTCTTTGCATTTCACATTGTGGAAACATAAGATGACTGCACTGGGCTCTGTGAGACTTCATATAATAGCTTGGTGATCATTGACTAAAAGCCTCTGGATGAGCACAGAAGTGCTTTCTAGAAGTTCAGACAGACAGGTGCACAAAGTCTCACATACAATGGATGCACTTGCTCCCTGCACGCCTCCCATCTTCCTACCAAACTTTCCAGACTGCACCATTTGCACACAGTAGACAAAATCTGGTCCCAGCACAAGAAGTCACAAGCTCGTTAGTCAACTTCTACAAACTCTCACTTCTTATCAGCTTCTCCACAAAGACAGCCGGCTGTTTTACTCCCAATGAGCACACAGCATTCTGGTGCAGCAGACCAATCATGTGCCAACTAGAGTTCTGTCTTTAGAAAAAAAAATAATAATGGCACTTTTGCCACATGCAAAGAACATACAAAAAACCATTATACACAGAGACAGCAAACATACGAGGTACTTCCCCTACACCTTGCTAAAATACACCCTCATTGCAAACAAAGCAATACTAAGCTGTACCAGAGGATAAAATCAAGCTCCCAGCTAATCTCACAGATTCAGCCTGGAACAGCCTCATCCATCCAGAACTCAGAAATCATTTTTATTTAGGAGGTATACCTCCCTCTAGCAGATTAGACTGTATTCAATTTTACATTTTCAGGACTCCACGGCAGTACAGTGCCTCCAGCACTGTCACTGCATCTATGCCAGCAGGAGAGGAAATTGCAGGATGACTTAGCAAGGAAGGCAGAGAGAAGAGCTTTTACAAGTATCCTCACCCAAAAAAACACTGTAAGATTACAGAACAGGAGAGAAGAAAGCAGCCTTGGAATTGCAAGCATAGCTGCATTTGAACATGAGAGAGAAAAGGTTAATTCTCTCTGGCTCTTCAGAGCCAGGCAGGAGGAAAGCTCACAGCTCCTTATCCATCCTGCCATTCGCCTTTATTCCACCTGTCTCACCCAACTTGGTCTGGGGTTGTTGGTTGGTTGTTTCCACGTTGTTTGTTAGAGCCATCTTGTTGTTGTTTATGAGAGGCAAACAAAATAATTAAAACTAGAAAATCTTGAAGTTCTTAAATCTACAGAAAGTAATTTTGGCCTTTTACATGTAGATATTTGTTTTTTAAAAAACGAAACTCGTTCAACAACTGACTCTGATGTCACAAAAGCCAAGATAAGTAGCCTTTACTTTCATCTATAGGAAATGGCTTCATTTGGAAGATCACTAGATATGTCAGAATCCTCACAAAATGTATTCTTTTGTTTCTTCATAAGAACTTTAAATAACTGCATAGTGGTTCAATGGAGAAAAGCATTTCACCCTGGGAAGGATTTAATAATAAAATTTACTTCTACTGAACTTGAAGGAACTAAGTTGTATAAAGTGCTTCTCTGAATGTCAGCCAAGACCTGCCAGAACAGCTGAGTGAGGGGGAAGGTTTGATTCCATAGATACATTGGTAATACACCAATGGTTTTGCTATGTACCGTATCTGTTTAGACCTTGGTGTGTGCTGCTATGGTTAGAAAGCTGCCTGACCTACTGGAAGGAAACCCAGGAAACATCCATCAGCCCCACACATCAGTTATTTAAAACAACAGAAACAGTGTTAAATGCCACAAAACAAGATGTATCCAGCTCAATAACCCAGACATACAGTCACACGGCACTGTAACCTATGTAAACCTGTGGTTTTGCAGTTGTGACAGCAGTGGTAATAGGAGGATGGTTAGACTAGATGATCCTGTAGATCCTTTCCAACCTTGTGATTCTATGACCTCACAATGAGCATCGCGTCCCAATGGTGACATGGTGAGGACGCTCCAATGAAGTGCCTTCAATTTGTTCATTAGCCACCAAAAGTGCATAACCACATTTCAAAAAAGCATCTCAAAATACTCTTTTATATCATCCATCCCTAAATAATTTCTAAGCAAATGTTTATCATTTTTTCACAATGATGGACTAACACATTCACATCTCTCACTGCATTTTCTGTTCCTCATTTATCAGGAACAGAGCAGCAAAGCCAAAATCCCACAAAGGTTTAACAGCCAGCAGTACATATCAGAAAGAGAAGAGCTGTATTTTGGTAATGCTATGTAGAGTGACAAGTTTTCCAAGTCTGCACAAATAAAACGTGAAGAAAAAGAATGTCTATTTTGCCACCGACTATGCAAATCTACCTAGTTAGGAGTAGCAACTGAAACCTCAAGTGAAGCTATAGCACCCTCTAATTTCAATCTGTTAAGATTAGCAACAAGAATTGTTACTGCCTACTAAAATCTGCCTCTATGGCAACAACAGTCATTTCCTCCTTCATTCATCTCAGGTAAAATGAACTCAGTGGCGTGCTGTTCTTTCATACACTCTGTAAGACAAAGTTTTAATCAACTGAGCATGGAAGCTGTTAATAGCCCAAGACAGAGGTTACCATGTTGCTCTTAAGTACTCACAACTTTCTACCCATAAATAACTGTCCCTTCACCTGACCTCTGATCCATAAGCGCAAAAGAAAGAAGTCACTCATAACCTGACTCAACTGTTCATTTTTTTTTTCCTTACCCTCTACCCCACAGCCACAGCCTGCAGATGGGCTTCCATTCCACACATCACTCAGTCACAGTGATGTCACAAAGTCATCCTTCTGCTCAAGCACCTCTGCTTGCTGCTCCATCCCAATGGACAGGCTAGAACCATCTCTCACCTCAGATTCAAAAAGCAGGTAACTAAATGGGAGGGGGTTGCAACTGGCCAGAACAGAGCAGGAATCCAGAGAGAACAACCCAAATCCATTCAATCTTACCCAGATTTTAACGATCAGGCTGACTCCAAAAATAAACATGCAGACACACCAGAAGAAAGGGGAAAAGTGCCCAATTATACTAGGGTCCTAAGAAAACATGCCTTTAGATAGCCTTTACCTAACACATTTTCTGACCTGCTTGCTATTTTTACTTATTACTAGAGAAGCCTGCAGGCTAGTTCTCTAAGGTAAGCATACACATACTCTGTCCCCATCACATGCCAGTAAATCTGTTACAGATACTTTATTACAGCTCATTGATTCAGCCTGTAACTGCTACATTAGAAAGTCCTCCAGCCAAAACTCTAACAGAAAGGGGTTTTTTTTTTTCATTATATACAGTGCATTTTTTCCCTGCCAAGATGCAGGCAGCTGAAACTCTCTGCCCAAACCAGGTCATACATGATAAACACTTTTAACTGAGGAATGCAGGCAATTCCGTTACACACTTCAGAAGACAAACAGTTACAGTTTCTAGGGACATCAGTCACCAGCTTTCATTTCACCCTTCCATTTCATCTTCAAAGATGCAGACAATGGTGTGGACTGGGGGAAGGACAAAGAGCTTAAATCTTCTGCACTGAAGATATCCAAGTTCTTGTTTCCTCATGCATTTTGTCAGTGCCTTAAGAACAGGCCTTGCTTTGCACCAAGGGCAAACGTGATGGCACAGATGGCATTGCCCCAGCAGAGCCTTATTTCCAGAATGGTGTGATCTGTTATATGGGAACTGAGGAGCAGAGCATGAAAGGGTGACTGAGGCAAAGAAAGCCTCACATACTTGTACTACTCCTTCCCAACAGGAATAAGAAATTTATTTTATTGTCTTGATTTTTTTTTCTTTTTTTGAGCCATTCCAAATATAGAGTGTATGTTACAAGAACAAATTCTTTTCCACAGAATTTTCATGAGACCCCCTGCTGTTTTAATTAGGAGAGTTTGGAAAATATTACTGAACTTGCTACTGTTGCTACAGTTAGCTGTCCCTGGAGGAATTCCCATAGCCATGTAGTACTGCTGTCTTTCAACGGTCTTTCGAAACCAGACTACGCTTTGCTACCTGCTTGAGCCAGCCTGCCTTTATGTGCTTGACATCAACTATGCCAAACCAGAACCCTGCAAAATTCTCCCACAGAGACAGTTTTCCTCAGGAAAATATTTTTCGTACAATATCACTGCTAATTATTTGAGTTACATACTCAGGGTGTCTCCCTCATTTTTCAACATTTCTCATTTGCATGGAAGTACTACTTATTTCATGATTAACTGGGCAAAAAACACAAGTATTCAATCAAGAAAGTCACAGAATCACAGAATGGCCAGGGTTGGAAGGGCCCTCAAGGATCATGAATCTCCAACACCCCACCACAGGCAGGGCCACCAACCTTCCCATTTAATACCAGCCCAGGGCTCCATCCAGCCTGGCCTTCAACACCTCCAGGGATGGATGGGGCATCCACAGCCTCTCCGGGCAGCTGTTCCAGCACCTCATCACTCCCACAGTGAAGAAATTTCCCCTGCTATCTGACCTAAATCTCCCCTCCTTCAACTTCAAACCATTTCCTCTTGTCCTGCTGTTATCTACCCTTTCAAAGAGTTGACTCCCCTCCTGTTTATAGGCTCCCTTTAGGCTGCAGTGAGGTTAAAGAAGTCCCTTCTTTAAACAAGAACAGTCATTCTGCCACAGCTCAAGGCACTACAGTCCAGAAAAAAAGCACGTACAGAGTATTTCCTCATGAAGGCAGGCAAGGGAAATGAAAAGCTTTTTTCTTTTTTCTAATTCTCAACACTTTCAAGATGCCAAGAGCTGGTTTCCTAACAGGGTGCTTCTGATCCCCAAAGACAAAGCACAGTCAAATGGACACGCTAAATATCTGGAATATCCCACACTGGTGACAGAACCTCAAGTAGAAATCTCAGGGATTTCCAAGCTTTTGTTTCAATATAAAGCCACGCTTCAGCAACACACAATAAACCTGAGAAATACACACAAAGATTGATTTCCCTGTCTTCATAAAAAAGCCACAGTGTCAAAGGACAATTTCAGGAGCCTGTGTTTAACTGTCAACCCTCACAGACATTAACTGGCATTTCCAGCCTGTTTTTAGGTTCTGTTTTTCATTTATGCTATGAGAGGGAGAGCTCCCTGCAGCAGCCTGCTAAGGATCAGTGCAACCATAACACACTGGCCTCACATGGAAAGCTATCTGCTTCCCTGATTGGAGCACATGGCACAGAAAGCTATTTCACCCTGCCTTGCCTGAAGAAAACCAAGCTTTTTTTATTTATTTTTTTAAAATACAGTTTGCAAAGACTAGAAACTTAATTTGGACAGATAGCTAAAAATCACTGCAACTCTGCAGAGGCAAGTTAAAGCAACACAGGCGCACTGCAGAAGGAAATATAAGCCTTAGCCACTCAGAGTGCACCATGTCAACAAATGAATTCTGGTACAGAAGGTTTAAGAAGAAATCAGCATTTCTGACTCACTAGGATGAGCACACAACTAGGATGACTCGGAAGGCAGGTTGAGGCTGCCTGGTTGCCAGTATCAGATGGTAGCTACATATGTCTTTGCCTTACTGCACAGCTCTAATTATCCCCAGAAAATGATATTGATGCCAATCAATGCTGGCCAGCCAGTAGAGAACCAGCAAAGCCTACGCTTCCAGCAGCAAATCCCTTGAGACCACTTGTGCTCTGTCTCCATACAGGAAGCATTTATGAACCATTTCACTCAACAGAAGGATTTCTGGAAATTGTAGTTGATACAAAAGCACTAAAAGAGAAATTTCTGCAGTGTCTGAACCAACTACTGCATAATGTCTCATTTAGGAGAAGAAAAAGCTTCAGTGCTAAGGCTGGTGCTTCTTAGGGGGAGAATGAAGATGAGATCTTGGATACCACATAAATCCATCTGAATCAACGTGACCCAAGCAAACCCGAGATAAGTTTTCTTAGCAGCTAGATCCCTTGTCATAAGTCTGAAGCTACTTTGAATTCTCCTTTACATCTGCTCCATCCTGCCTTGCTAAAATCTATACGACACCTTCTCCAAGTGGAAAACCCTTTCTTCCTAATTTCACATACAAGGAATACATTCCAGTATAATCTATTCAGAAGCCAAGAGGAGTTTGCTTTGTCCAGCATTATGAGCTCTCAAATTTTATAGCCCAAGCAAGGATTCCTGGGTTGAGGTCTTCCTTGCAACAAGCGCTGCTATAAGCCTCCTACAGTTTTGTCTTGCCAGCATATAAACATAGTCCTACCATCTAAGGTAAGGTTTAAAATTCAGCACCGCAATGGTGAAAATAAGTCACAGAAATCATGAGAAGTAAGGGGAGTGACTAGGGCAAGTTTCTCCCCTTTAAAAGGTGCATGGCTTGTTGTGACAATGTTTGTTATTATTTATACAAGTAATTCCTACAACGTAAGGCTGAGTTAGCTTTTATAAAATTATTTCAGAAGAAATTACAACTCAAAATACCAAGACATAACTCCAAATCTGGGATTCCTTATCCTCAGCAATCACAGATGCCCTTTCTTACTGCATCACAATTATTCTCACATTACACTTTCTAAAGCTATACATAACACCCAAATAATTTCCAAGATGAAACGTTTGGTTAAAACTGATTCAAGTCTTCAAACTTACACTGACATCAAACCAGAGGTCAACCTGGCCCTTCTTCTAGTCTTCCATAATGATTGAGAGTAAAGGCAGTTCTTACTGAAAGTTACTTACTGAAAGTAAAGGAAGTTACTAAAACCAAAGTATGCAGGTATTACTCTTCTCCTGGTATTTCCCAGACTTCAGAAATCTGCAGCCCACACCTTTTGAACAAGGGGTGATATTTGTGTTTAACCATCTCAGTCAATTTTCACTTTCTGCATTTGCTTTCATGTGCACACAGTAAAATTTCTCACCCTCCCACCTCATAGCATAGCCCCACACAAACCAACATGTGCCACAGGTGAAGATTCAACTCATTTTGCCATTTTAAATCTCTTAGCTTCTTAAGGCACCTTTCAGGTCCTCTCTAAAAATAAACCAATATTCTGCCCACCTTCTCCATATCACTCATAGCATCACAGACCTCTGGCAGACTCCTTTTCTCCCTCCAGCTCCCCACACTTCTTTTGTGGCCTGACAAGCACAGCCTATGTGACATACATACATGCATACATGTATACAGATGATGCCTTTCACCCATCTCTGAATTACCTCCACTGCCACCACTACACTTCTCAAGGCTGGAAGGATGATAGCTGTGCAAAGATGCAAGCAACAAACAGATTTATGCAGCCATACAATGCTCCCTTCTGCTTTCTGGTCCTTTTCTAATCATTCCCAGCACTTGAGCTGGCTTTTTGACAGCTGCCAAGCACTGCTGTGATATGTTCAGAGAGTTCCCTGGTTTAACACAAAGATCTCACTCCTGAGTGATAACAGACAGTTCAGAGTCCAGATTTCCTATGATAATTAGGTTTCCTGCTCACAATACTCAACATTTATCTATACTGAATTTCACCTGCTTTCTTATTATGCAGCCACCTGATATTCAGGGCCCTGTGTAGCTCCTCACCATTAGCACTCATCTTCCCTACCTGAAAAGCAATCATCAGCATATCTGTATTTCTTTCTCTCCAAGCAATGAGGAGCAGATCTGCCAGTGACTACTCTGCACTGTGGAAGTTGATTCGTTAATTCTAAATTTAATTTCTTACCTTTTAATCACCTTGTATCAGTGCAAGAATTTTTGTTCTTATTCCCCTTGGTATGTTCACAGCCCCACCTGATCCCCTCAAAGACCTCAATAATTGCAATAGGATCAACTTCCAGCTACAAAATCCACATGAATTCTTCTGTATTTTACTCTACTTCTGTACATCAGCCAATTCAAGCCTTTACTAAAGGTTCAACCAACTTGCCTAGCAGTGACAGAAGACCTGTTGATCTGTAAGCTCACCCAATATCCCTGAACTATTGAGGAATAACATGACATTTGTGATGAAGAAAGCCTCTTTTTCCTCAACTGTCTCATACTCTTCTTAATCTGCTTTTGTATGTGAAGCCCAGCTGCAGAGATCTCTGCTTTAACTCCTGCAGGACATTCCAGGTGCTACCAGATGGGCTCTTGCAATCAGCATCACCCATCACATCCTCTGCACTGCTCGGGGCACGTCAAGAACTGTTTCTCCTATGGGTTCCCTGAGTAGCTACTCCCTGCAGCAGTAATAGCATTTTAAGTTTCCCACCTTGTTTCTTAAAGGTATGAGTGCCCATGTCACCACACCCCATTTCAACAGCACTCTATTCAACCTTTACTGTCTGCTATTTGCATTTTATATCTGCCACATTTTTTTTTCTACTGAAGAAATTGTTAAACACACACCACTCCGGGACAATGCCTCATCCCAAATGATACATATTTGTATCACCTTATTTTATTTTGGAAGCTAGTCCTCAGCCTCAGTGCCTTCCTCAAGCACCAGCAGATCACTTTCACTGTCACTTTGAGCCTCTCAGCCTGCTGGACAAGTTTCCTCCGTTTCAGACATTCCTCTAAGCCCTGACAGGGGCAAACTCACTCTCCTTAATCATTCTTTCCAACCCTTGCTTTCCACTTCTCTGTGGAGATGCAGAGTCCTCAGCACAGGAGAGACACGGACCTATTGAAGCATATCCAGAGTGGGGCCACAAAAAGCATCCAAGGGATGGAACACCTCCCCACAGGGGCAGGCTAAGAGAGTTGGCGCTGTTCAGCCCAGAGAAGAGAAGGTGCCAGGGAGACTTAACAGTGCCTTTCAGTATCTAAATGGGGACTATAAGAAAGAAGGGGAAAGACTCTTGCTCTTGAGCAGGGTCTGTTCACACAGGACAAGGAGAAATGGTTTCAAAGAGGGAAGATTTAAAGTGGATAGAAGGGAAAAGTTTTGTTTTCTTTTTTTGTTGTTGTTGTTTGTTTGTTTACAATAAGGACAGTAAAGCACTGGCACAGGTTGCCCAGAGAGGCAGTGGATGCCCATCACAGAAGACACCCAAGGTCAGTCTGGACGGAACTCTGAGCACTCAGATGTAGCTGCATTCCCCATTCATTGCAGGGGAGTTGGACCAGATGGCCTTTAAGAATCTCTTCCAACTTGAGCAATTCTACAATAACACGTAGCATTTTGGAGGACATCACAATCACGGTCCCAGCCTCACAATGTTGAGGTCCTACCTCACCAGTTTACCTCTGAGATCTTAACCAGTGGTACAGGAATGGAGCGTGACCGCTGGCTCACCTGACAATCTCACCAGAGCATGCAATGAGAGAAAATGTTTGTGCTTGCCAACAAAATACTTTGTGATCTCCAGCACCAAAAATTAAAGCAGATACAGAGCAGGAATCCCTATGAGCAAAAGGGCATTCTCATAGAACATGAGCACATAGCCACCATGTGGTAGGGAGGGGCTACTGGGCTATTTACAGGACCATTTCTGCGTTCACTGCACTGATGATCCCCTGCACAGAGCTTTCCCCATCTCAGCAGGTCTGTGGCTGCTCTCCTAGAGATGAGATTGCTCTGGGACTCCTGCATTAGACAAAGTTAACAGCGCGTGGCGGCAGCAGCAAGATTGAAGTTCTGAATCAATTTCCTTCATGTCAACTTGGTCAGTTATTTCAAGTAAAGCTTGCAATTACTAAATAAAGCATCAAAAAGCAATGAAATGAACAGACTTAAGACCTTTATACTGTTAATTTCCATCTCTATTAAACTATAATTTAAAATTAGCAGCTATGTCACAAAGATACAGCTGCAGCTTTCAATTTCTCATTGAGAGAGCACAGATGGAGAAAGATCATCCCTCAGAACACGTTCAAACGAGCAAAGTCTAAGCTCCTCTCCATACAGACACAAACACACACCTTTTTCTCGCTCTATGCACAGCATTTACCTTTATCTGTATACTGTTAATGCAGATATAACAGCTTCATAATGCTGCTAGCTCTTGTAAAAGTCAGCACTGCTTCTCACAGCCAAGGAAGGATTCTTTTATAAGATAGTACATACAGATCCCAAATCTCCAAAAATATAACTGAGACTTTCCTTAGCAGCATTTTGGAAGAAGAGTTTTATTCATAAAGACACTGGAGGAAAATACTTGGTTACAAAAGCAACAAGAAATTCATGGATAAAGTTTTAAAGTGCAGTTCTTGCTAACCATTCATGGCCAGCTACAGGAATACCAAGAGGTAAATATACAAGAAACTGTCAAATGTTAATTGGAATATTAGCATACACATAAATACAATTTGGATGGGAACATCTTCAATATAATCATGAAAAAAAATCAATGTGACGTTTTAAGTTACTTGCTCTGGAATTATATTTGTCCCACAATTGTTGATTACTGAAAGCAAATGGGCTGCAGTCCAGATGCAGTTGCAGTTGTTACTGTTTGGGGATGGAACGGCAACAACATAAAAAAAAAAAAAAAAAAAAAAAAAAAAAAAAAATCAGCGTGGTTGTAAAAGTCCTATTTCATGTTTTCCTAACTGAAAGTCACCTTGCTTCAGCATCAGTCAGATTAACTGGAAAATCAAAAAGCTCCCCAAGAAATTAAAATTTCCAGACTGTAAGGTAGTATATTCTGCAGCAATTGTATAATAGCACATATATAAATACATTCCCCTCATTTTCTGCAGGAGCTGATAGGAGCATTTGAGTGACTGAACACAAAGGCAGACAAAACGTAGGAAGAAGAGAAGAGATACTCCTCCTGAAAGAGCATATGAAGTGGTAGGAGAGAGCAATCAGAATGCTGTACAGACTTAGGGCATGTCCCCAGACCCCTACCTTGGCAGAGCTTATTTTGTCGTCTCTGATGACTCATTCATGACTTTCAACTCAAACAACTCAACAGTGCAAACAGGTGATTCTCCTTCCAGTATTCTGTAAAGGCATTCATTTTGTGTGTTTTGTTCTACTTTTTGTTTTTGTTGACTTTATTTTGTATGGGTGTTTTTGTTTGTTAGTTTGTTTTTTGGAGTGTGGGGAGCATGGAGGAAGGTTAGTTTTTTGTAGCTTTGTTTTTAAATATTGTGTTTCCCCTGGAAAGGCTCTCAACTAATACTGTCTTGGAACATGTTTCACCAACTGACGTGCTGTAAATGTAAGTCAGTGATGGGTAATCATTGCTGCATTCAAGATGTTGATACACACAACAGATGTAATATTACAACCTTGTGCAGATTAGCACACACTAAGCTAGCCAGCTTCTTAAACACTCACCATGATTCTATGAAGATTTTGCAACCTTCTCATGCTTCTTTAATCAAATTAGCCACTAGGCGATAACATCATCAGCCAAATGGAGAAGAAAATGCTTACCCTTTCAGAAAGGAGCACAACAGCACAGAGCCCACAGCTTACGCAGTAAGAATTTGTGTAATTAACCAAGAACACATCAAAATAGGATAAACAACCATGAAAAAGTTTGGGCAAACTTTTCCCATTCAACATTTACATGCTGGTGAGAGACCAGCCAGCGCCTCGGGTCCTCTCATCACACACCTGAACGAGGGAGATGCTGGTCACTTGTAAGTTGGAGCTATGTTCTGCACTTCCAGCAGTGATTTATTCATCATCTCTTCTACTCAGGATAAAGGTATCCTCCGCTGGGACACAACTTGTTCATCATTTCCAGGGCGCTTCTGAATAAACCATTAATCACTTGCATTAATTACACCTGAACATTTATTTCAGAAGCCATCCCAGCTGTAAGTGGTGTTGCAAGCTGAAAGGATGTGAAACACTGCAGAAAATGCAGCTTGTTGGACTGCTATAGCAAGGCATCATGCATAAACCTGTGTAAGTCAACAAAGCATAGATCAGGTTGTACAGATGCGCTGCCATACACATTCAATTTACAATAAAAGACCTTTAAAGTTAACTATTACTATCTTGTCTTTATTCTCATCTTTCTTACTGCTTAAACACTGCAGTTACAACTATCTTCCAACAGGTTCATCTCTTTTAACAGAGCTTCCCTATACTAACAAGAAAAGCTGTAGGAAAAAAATTGATGCTACACAGTGGCTTCATCTACAGCTGTATCTTACTATTGTTTTCAGAGGTTTTACACGGAATAATTTAAATTAAGTCACAAGGTGAAACCACAGCATGGCACTTCAAGACATGACTAGAATATGACACGTCCCCTATGAGGACAGGCTGAGAGAGCTGGGGCTGTGCAGCTTGGAGAAGGCTCTCAGGAGACATGGTAACAGCCTTTCAGTATAGAAAGGGAGGCTGTAAGAAGGAAGGGAACAGATTCTTCATCAGGGTCTGCTGTGATAGAACAAGGGGAAATGGTTTTCAAGTAGAAGAGAGAAGATTTAGACTGATTGCTCAGAGAAGTGATGTTCCATCCCTGGAGACATTCAAGATCAGTCTGGACAGGGCTCTGAGCAGCACTCTGCTCTAGCTGCAGATGCCCCTGTTTATTGTAGGGGAGTTGGACTGAATGACCTATGAAGGTCCCTTCCAACTCAAACCATTCTATGAATTACTGTTCATAAAGTTCTTGCCGCCTACGAAAAATGAAGTTACTGTCAGTGGAAGCACTGTCCAAGTTCTGCTGGTCTGCGCAAAGGATGAAACCACCACATGTGGCAATAGTCATGCATTGGTCACATGAACAGTGAATGACTGAGCACGTGAATAACCAACACTTTGGGTAGCTATTCCCCCCAAATGAACAAATGACAAATATCAGAAACCACACTGATTTTCCACTACCTTGTGTTTACTGCCACTGCCACTCAGCATTTCCGGATAAAATTAATTCCCTACATATTGTAGGTAGAGTACAAAAAGTATGATATTCTCAGTTTTCAGAAGCATCAAACCAATAGCACTACTGGAAACACTGCATACTGGGAGAAGGGAATACACTCTGGTCTCTTGATTAACAGCTGCTGATTTATCCTGACATCAAAACCAAGGATTTTGCCTTGGGGAGCACAAGGGACTGCTCAAACATATCTTTGCTGTTTCTGCTTGTTGGCTGTACTGCTGTGCAGCACTGTTATCAAAACAGTGGGCAGCTGCAATACTCTACCTTGAAAGGGAGAACAAGAAGTACAAATTGAAATGGCTGCCTTCATAGGCGGAGAAACACAAGCAATACTCCGGCTGCTTATAAACGTATACACTCGGAAGGCCTCGTAAGACTGAGAAACAAGTATCATACTGTCACCACCAAGAGAGGAGAAGCAGATTAAGTGGCTGATGCTGCTCTCAGTCTCCATCAGACTGGCTGGTCTGCTGATTAACACACTGCAGTTTGAATCCAAGCTCTCATGCTCAATGCAGAGCATCTGGGTGGAAAAAGAAAATTGCACCACAAACAAGTGGTCAGGCCAAGATGATTTGCAAAGTGAAATTCAACACCCCTGTTAGTTCCTGGACTGATTCCCTCTCCGACTCGGGATCAACCAGTTCAATTCTCTGGATAGCACGTTCAGACTAGAAGCATATGGCCTTCATGCTAATTAGTGCTGCCAGCCTTCCCAAAATTTCCAAGGAGAAAGAAAAGCTTACACCAAAGAAAATAGCCTTCTCATTTTTTACAACGCTTAAGTCTACAAAGAAATGCTGAAAGACTATGAAAATATGCACCTGTTCATCACAAATAGTCTTTTTCCCTTCCCCTTTCCCTAGCGAAACAAGACAACAAATAGGGCAAAGCTAATGCAACAATTATGTCTTTCACACCCTAAAATATATGCAATACAAGGACTGACCACCACAGATAGAAATAGAGAACAATTTAAACACCCACCAGTTTGAAACTTCTGCCCTGCAGTAGAGCTGATTCCCCCTCACACTGCACAAACTCCATTTACCGAAACCTACAGCATCCCATTCTCTTCCAATACTCATCAACTTTTCATTGTGTTTGACAACAGAACGCCGTTAGCTTGGAACAAAAAATCCTTTCAACTCACTTCAAGGTAAAACAGACAGGAAACGCTAGCTTGTTCTTTTAATTAGTCTGTCAACGATGCACATCCCAGTATCATTGTTATTTATGATATACAACCCTCTGACTTCCTACTCAACTGTGATACACTCAGTGCAACACAAGCAGCTTCTTTTCACTGCAAATTAATACTTCCAGTCATCAGCAGATTTGTATCATCAACTAGTACGTGCAAAGAAACATACACTTTTCTATGGGTCCTACAATACTCTGTTCACTACAGAGTATTGATATAGTAGAGTCCACAGCACGCAGGTTGGCATGTGCTCCAACTCCTATTGCAGTAGACTTGTGCAATCTGTTCCATTCACACAGGCTTATTTTACAGTCCAGATCCCACCACAAGTCTCATTTCTGGCCACCAAGCAGATATTCCACTTCCACCAAACACACAGCACAAATGGAGGCCAGAAATGCTTGAAATTACACAGCTGCCCTCTTCCAGCCTAAAGAACTTTATGACCAGCTCAGAAGCACTTTATGACCTCTAATCAGAAATAAACTGCAGCTTTAAGATTATCAAGGACTAAAAACATGCATCTAGGACTAACTATGACAGTGGGAAACCAGAGTCACCTTCCAAGGCTTTCTTCTGTTTTTTCCTTACAGCAGCACTGGTCAGACAGCAGTTTCATTACATGAAGCTGCCAGTGGAAGGAGGAGAAGAGGGCTGTGTATCATCTCACAATCACATCTTTTAATGCTTCCAACTGAACATTTTTCACACAGTAGATACATTTGGCACAAGAAGGCTGTTCTACTAACAAAAATTGAAGAAACAGTGCAATTTACTCTTCTGCAACAGAACACTACCACTACTAGGGCAAGGTAACACCAAAGATTCTATCACCTGACCTCAAGGCTCGGTGCAAGTCACTGAAAAGCTTGCAGTCACCTGATGCAGTATTCGCATGGAGCACAAGGCAGGCATAGATTGCTTCCAGCAGCAGCTGCTTAGGCTGAGAAGCATGATGGATGATGCAGGCTTCTCCAGGAAACATCTAGGTGTGTGACCATCTGGGGAGTTGCCCATCCTTTGCATCCATCAGCGTGCTGCAGGGAAATCCAGGCAGAAGAAGAGCAAGGGAATTCCAGCAAGACACATATCCCTAATTTCTGTGTGTCTGTGCCTAGAAAAGCCACTTCAAAATTAATCTGCATCTCTACTGTAGTTACTTACGCCAAATTTCCAGGGGCAGAAATATTTCTCTAAACAGAATATTCAATACCACCATTCTCAAAAGTGCTTATTGATTTCTGCACAGACTTAACAAGATATTTGACTTTCTGAATCTGTACTTGATTTTTTTGTTGCTATATTGTCTTTCCCTGATCTGTAGTCCCTTCTAACGTTTCTGATTATAAGCATCATTCTTCTTTTCATCTTAATGGTGTGTGGCAACAGGAAGCGTTCTGCATCTACCAAGCTGTTTCTGGGGAAATGCAACTGCTTCTAGTTGTTCTGAAAGGAAAAATACCAAAATACAGAACAAATGTAGGGATGTCACTCACCAATACCAGAGCAGAGTCTCAAAAATTAATTAGCATTCTGTTTTAAGTGATTTTGGGTAGTGCGCAGTTATGTCATACTCAAGAAAAAGGGGAAAAAAGTCCAATAAAAAATTAAGGTTCTGAGACAGGAAGTGCAGCCTACCTACTTCCTCACAAGTTTACAAAACACTGCAATCTGCCAGCACCCACACATTTTGTCTGTAAGCTAAGGGAGCACAACTTGGAAAACACGAAATGCAAACATCAGAATTAGTTTAATTAAAAAAAAAAAACAAAAAACACAAAGCTAAATACTGAGTCTGTATTTATGCAATGTCTTCAAATGGGAAACTCCATGGAAATCACGACTGACACCAAAGAAATTGTTTTGCTAGTTTCATACTCTTTTCCTGCAGAGAGTTTCATCAGCTCAGTCATTAGGTTAACCAGGAAATCCACACTAAGGTCCTGCTTCAGCATTAGCACCCTAAAACCTTCCTGCCTCCAACTCATAAAACTCACAGCACAGCAGAAGATTTAAGCAGCAGGGAATGAGCTTAAGGTTATTTCATATATATACATACATATATATTCATTTCTCTAAAAACAATATTTTAGTCACAAGAGACTTTGCAGGGTGAAGTTATATTCTGCAAGGATAAATGAATCCGAAATTGCTTTCAAGGAATAAACATTTGTCTGAGCTCAGAAAATGCAATATATCAAAAAAAGGGTATAAGCACCATATTTCAGGGCATTCACTGATGGTTTATTATCTCCCACTTTATCTTCAATTTAGACAGTATTATTCACAGCTATTGTTAATTTATATCCTTTTGCTTCCCTAATACCATACAAAAGCATCTGATACAAAACGAAGGTCAAAACAAACGCACAGTTGTTTTAATACAAAGAAATCTTGATGGAGTCCCTGCATAAAAATGTTTTTACCAAAAAATAAAAAGAACTGTTTCATGTTATACAAATAGGACAAACTCTGAACTGTTTTCTGATCTCAGAAGCATGACAGTCTGGAAAGCAACCACAATAAACAGGTGGGTTTAATGGGAAGCATCTTCAAGATGGTGAGAAAAACAAAAAGGAGATGTAATTTAATTGCTCTGACTTTTCTTCGTATCCTTTGTGGATGAAGCAAGATGGAAAAAAAAAGTCTCTGTGAAAAGAAGAGGATTTCCAACACTTGAAGAACACAAAGGTGAAGATATCTGTGCAACAATGCTGAGCAGCAGTGCACAGCACATTTCAAAAAAAAAAACAAAAAAAAAAAAAAAACCACCAAAAGGCGCATATAAGGGAGAGCAGAGAGAAGAGCAGGAACAAGCTCACCACCACTGTTCAAATGGAGTTCACTCATTTCTCTCATCCTCACTTCAGTGTGCGGCTAGAAGACAGCTACTACAGCTAAGGAATGAACACAGAGAATTTAAGGGGAGAAATGGACAACTGCAGCTGAGCAAATCAGTACCTCCAGCACACAAGTTGTGCTCATTAGTCCAGAGCTGAGTTGTTAATGGTCCTTCTGATTGTTGATTCTTGAGGGTTTTCAAGATACGTAGAAAATTAAAAGACTGTAAAAATGCTCAGCTCTTAGAAGCAATAAATGAAGAGGAGCAGAGAGCTGCTGAGGTAACCCTGCTGTTAACTCATAATGTAATTTAAACAGGAAGGTTCAGCATGTCTCGTGTTGCTCAGTCTGTCCTATTTGCCAGGCTGTAATTGCCATCCTGCAGCAGTAATAAGCCTGAGGAAAACATACATCTGGCTGTGGCTGTCAAGAAAGAGCTTTTGAAATTCAGATTATCACCATAATTGTTGAGTAAATAGCACTGTTCTCCATATATGGCCCTTAGTACAATGGATGAATCCAAATCTATTTTCAATGCATACCGCTTTTTAAATTTCAATTACTTCTTCTTTTATTTGATGAAATTTTCTAAAACAAAAATTAAAATTCGTTATAGTGGCTTTATAATAGCCTAGGTGATGAACATGTATCAAGATACACCCACATTTCTGTGGTGTACCACTTTTGGACATTTGCCTCCAGTTTTTCTCCCTCCCTCCTTGTATGACTTGAAACTTGTCGGTTGTATACAGCAACATCTTGTGCAAGAGGAAAAAGCTCTCAGACTGAGGCAAAGAGAACCAAGGCGTCTTTTGCTTGTTGCAGAGTTACAACCAAAACAACACAACGGCATTATACACGTGCATCTGAGATGCAAAATCACTACTCCATTGCCATGAACAGAACCAACCAAGGTATGATATCACTAGTTACAGAATAGGAAAAATAAAGGTTTTAATTAAGAAGGTTAAAACACATCTGAGTAACTAAACCTGCCATCTCACATACCAACTAATACATAGCTCTAGAAAGGAAGACTAAGCTAGAAGATATACAAGTCAAAGAATGGTGGGTAAACAAACATGAGTTTGCTCCTCAGAACCCACAAGCGTGAGGCTAACCCAATTAAATACTTGGGAAAGTTTGCCTCTAAGGTAATGCAACAAATGAGACAGATGCGATATTCCCTCATGCATCAGAACAGCAGGGATGTACTTGGTACAAAGTCAAGGCAAACTATCCCAGAAAAAACAGGCACTAGAAGAACTGGTCTGGGGAAAGATGAAAATAGGGTTGCAAAGGAAGAAAGCTGGAGAGATACAGTTCCCCTCCTGATCATCAGAAAAACCCAGCTGAGAGTCTCAGGGAGTGCAGCATCCACGTAGACAGCTGTTCACACAAGAAAGTAAGCCACACCTAAGTTTAGTCCTCAAGAGCTTTTAAGCAACGTCTGTCTTTTCATTTTTCAGGTTGCAGAAGGGCTCATTACTTGGTGGCATACATCTCAGTACTCAACCAAAGCTAGGAGGGGCTTAAAAGGGCTTTGAGAGAAAAAGAAGGGAAGACAACACAAATTCTTCCTCGAAAAGGGTGATTCAGGTACAGTCACATGCCCAGCAGAGATGGATCTGTATTTTCATCAGCAATTCCTGCAGCTTTTACCAATGGGCTACAGTAACAACGTACATAAAACAATGCTGGCCCAAGAACAAATGAGTATATGGGCCTTATAAGTGAGAAATAAGCACAGATTTTAAGTGAGAAAGGCACAATTATCTGAGCAGTCAGCTTTACGCAAAAAAGGAAGAGGGAGCATTAAACATGACATGCTCTGTTTTGTGAATTTTCAGCCTGGCAGCTCCAGTAGCAGGCAAACAAATTCAGTGACCTACGACAATTTTAACAGCAAATGCACTTGTTTGTTTGAGCCCTCGGATGAAACAATTTTCTAAACGACCTCTCACTCAGGAGAGAGAGGAAAGCAGGGCTTAATAAGGAGTACAGTACAGGTGAAGATAGCAGAGCTATCAGCAATGCATTTACGTGACTCCAGAACAGGAGGCTGCCTAATAAAAAGTGATCTCTTGCAAACATCCAGCCAAGGGTTTGTTTCATATTTTAAAGGGCAGTCTCTGTCCAGCATTTCCCATCTACTTTCTCATAATCTTGCTGCAAACACAGCAGGCATTTCTGTTTAAAAAAGGCCAAGAACAAATTCAGCTTCAGGTACTTTGAAAGTAATGTAAGGAAGAAGTAAAACCTGCATTATTTTCAAGAGCAGTGAAATCCTGACACAGTAGCACATTTAAGAATTTGATGCAGTATAAAGTTTTCAAACACAAACAGCATAGAACAGGGAAGAACAAGACTATGGCATACTAGCTAACAACTGATAGATCTGGAAAAAGGAAATCTATTGTTCCCAAGAGATTTTCTTTCAACCTCCTCTGAAATTCTACCCATCTCAAAAGGAGCCGGGGTGCACAGGTTCCTCAGAAGAGATTTCATTCTAATGAGCAATCTCTAAGAGCCCACACTACGCCTCATAGTTGACCCCAGCCCTCCCCCCCTCTTATAGCTCAGACACTTAGGCACAGAAAGTAAAAAATGTTACACAGGATACCTCCTGTAATTCCACAATGTCTCCATTTCAGTTCATGTTCTTGTCACAGTTCACTGCAAGCACGACAATTTCTAACAGTGCACATCAACATAAAATGCACTAGCACTGCACTGCTGTTTAAAACTTCCTTCCAGCAGGTTACTACCACAACTATCTGATGTAGCAGCAAATGAAGGTCTTTTTTGTATGCTCCCCCCACCCCAATTCCACATTACTACAGTACCACGAGATTTAACACCGCTGTAAGCAGTCCCATATGCAGGAACCCCTTTCCTACATTTTAAGCATAGTATCTTCTATCAATAAGCACTCTCCACACTGTAAAACAGGGCTACAAAATCCTCTGTGTTCACACCATTGCCTTTTGTACTATTTACTCTGCATAACAGCCAAGGAGATGAGCAAGCACAGATGTTAAAACGATGAAATATATTAAAAAACCTGTTGCACAGAACATAGAACTGCACTAAGAGCAGTAGAGTAACACAGGTCAGTGGAACGAACCAAATGGTTCCATGCAAGCCATAGCAGAACAATTCAGCGCCAACAGCTCTCCAGACTCGTTGCTTTATGATGAGTATGGGATTTATTTAATTAAATTAAGCACATGCGTGGATGCCACTGTTTCACGAGAAAATAAGAAACCCTTTAACATACGAGGGCTCCCCTGAAAGTAATGCCTCTTATTACATTATAACGGTCCATAACATCAGAGGTGGGTGTTTACGGCACGGCAATTGAGGCTGAACCTTCCCACCAATATCCCAATCCATTTTGTAGCTGTGCAATAGATCACAGCAAAGGGGCAGTCTGACAAAACAGCGTCTGGTGTGGAAATGCAGACAAAACAAAGGTGTAGAACTGAAGTCCTCCATACAGAAAAAAGGCATCCACAGACACTCATCAATTGCTTAATGTTTATGGAGAGAAAACAGTGGATGAGAGCACAGCGAGGTAGCAGGCGATGTATTTTAGCAGGGGCAACAGTGACAGTGGGTCACCTCCACGGGTGCAGATGTTTACAAGTATGGCATGCAGCTCTTGCTCATCTCTGGCAAAAATGCACAGCTAACAGTGGTGACTGATGAAAAATAGTGCTTTGAAGCTGAGAATCTGCTCTACAGTATTATTGCGTTCTTTGCATCTGCTGTGGTTTCCACGGAAATTAGTAAGAGATACTTTCGGAGAGACCTACATACATTGAATACATACACATCTATCAATTCTGATTTGAATTTAGTTTAGAATACAAAAGAAAAAACTTTCCACTGCTTTTAGTTTAATCTAGAGGCAACCTAAGCATACACAAGTGGATACATACTTAAAATAGGATTTACTGGTGAAGTCCCTGTTGGCACTTCCATAGCTCTATGAACAACATGCTGCACATCTCATTCTTTCCCTGTGTTTCAAGGTTCCCAACACGAGCAAGCCAGGTGCTCCTCTGGCTCCCACCATCTAACCCCTCAGTCTTACCCACATTGTACCCCATCAAAGATTCACACTTCAGCCAGTCCCACTGCTTGCCCCAAAGGGGCACAGTAAATGCCCCTGCACAAGTCACTAAGCCTCATAGCCTCATCCAAAATAGAGTCTAACCAAGTGCAGAAAAACAGCTTCAGCAGACAACCTAGATTTAGAACATAGGTTGGTTTGTTCCAGTAGCCTCACTGCATTTGAATACCCACAGACATATTTTCTGCTGACTGAAAAAAAGGAGCAGGGGGAAAAAAAATACAGGAGCCACTCAGGGTAATATCAAGTTCATAAACCTACTGCTAGGAAACCACATTCTGCTGCTAACACTGTTACCAAAACCTATGCTAGCAACAAGCAGCATGTTATTACTTACACTAAGAACAATGAAGGGGCGAAAATCAGGCAATCTGTCAGGAGTTCGCAATTAGAAAAGTTTATGTGACATCAAATTGGAGCCAGCAGTCTAAAGGCATAAAACAGTTTAGTCAACCTTGACATCACGACCAAGGTGTTACCATCAACACTTCTTACCAACACCTTTCCACAATCTCTCAGTCTAAAGCTTTGAGCATAACACAATTTCAAACAAAACTGAGCAATGGGGGAAAAGCAAACAGTATTTCTATGGATGTGAATGTCATGTAAATGTCAAACTGCACGTTAAAATTTGATTAGGAGACCGTAAAAAATAAAACAACAGTATTACTGTAAGTAAACCACTGCACCAACAATCATCTTAGCCTGTTTGCTTGTAATATAACCACTAGTGATTGATTTCACTACCCATACTTTTCTATGCAATGCCTAGCTATGATTGATTTTGCTAGAAGATGACATACAGCATTAAAAACAGTTGCAAACAAATGTTTGTCAACAAAATAGATCTAAACGGACAGTCTTAGAACTTAATTCCTTGCATGCTGTGCCTACAACTATCCTTAGTAAACTCAATAAAATTTTCATCTCTTCTACGTGTCAAATAAATGCCATAGAAAGACTAGAAGCATATGTACCAATTCACCCACCTGAACACACCAATTAATGAGGTGAAACAGCAGAAGTTTGGCTTTGGGAAGATCAGGTTTTTCCAATACTGCCCAGCTTCCATCTCAGCAACTTTGGTTCCACTGCTCCCAGGCCCTCAGACAGCTCCTGACTCAGCATCTCATTAACAGATCCTAAATTGGATGATGTTACTGGCACAGGTTACAGACATTTTCAAATAGAAGCAAGAGAAAAGTTGAGATGAAATAAAGCTTTTAATTACGAGCTAAATACTTGGTTCCCTCTAAGACACTGAAAATAGAGAAATTAGGCAGTATTATTAATACTGGCAAACGCAAAGTTAGTGCATTTCCAGCCTTGTGATGTCTCTTCCATCAGCTTTACACACCCCCACCAAAATACCACCAGACAACACATATGGAAGTAAATCCAGCTCAACACATATCAGCCTCAAAACAGTTCCGAATTAATCTCAACGAGCCCAGTGATTGCCACAAACTGATTGCTTCCTACCCAACACAAAAATTATGAGCCCCAGCTTGCCTTACTACGCCCACTTAATTAATGACTTAATTTTGCACTGGCCTTGATGCTTCAGTTATTGCTTATGTTAACAAAATGGTTTGCTAATTTCTTATGCAGAAGTTGTACAAGAACATCTCCAGAAAAAAAAAAAATTGAAATTTCATGACCCTCGTGACATCCTTTTCAAATCAATGACAGTGACAGTTCGAGTCAAACCTGTCACTACCTTGATAATTGGTGAGAGGGAGAGAGGACATAACATCCATATCACTGATGGATGGCTCCTTTTAGTTTGATACTCCCTCATTAGTTAGAAGATTTTTTTTCCTAATCTGCCTTCAAAGATGATAAAATAGAAACTATATCAAAAACTCAAAGGGAGACCATTGACCCCTCAGAAGGGAAGCCTGCTAAGAGACTTAAACAATCCTCTGTCCTTGACCTTCCATGAGGTAAACCTAAACACCATCTTCCATTGCTTCAGTGCTTTTTTTTTTTTTTTTTTAAAGTTATGGTCAAAAAGAAACAAAGCAAACAAACAAAGCAGGTTTCCTGCCAGTGGAAGAAACTTCAGTTCATTACAGATTTCAGAAGGCTCTATTCACCTGTTCAACAGTTTCCGTTCCACCAGCATACAGCAGACTATCTTGCCAGATGAAAAAAAGGCCACCGCAACAGCAGGTCAGCTTCTCTGACTCTCCTGTGGGTGCTATACTGTTACGCTTCCTTTATTGAGCTCAGCCTTACACAAATTGAGAGGAACTGACGTGAAAAGGTAAAACACCTCCCACCACCAGCCTTTCACCTCCCCCTCTCTGCTTTGCTTCGAGGAGGCTGCCAAACAGAGCGTACCATATTGTGACAGAGGCTGCTGCAGTATTTCTGGAGGATGCATGCTCTGCCTCTGCTCCCAAGTGCAGAGGCGACCACATTTTCTACAGCAGCTAACAGCATCTTATTCTCTAGAGTTTTTCAACAAACAGAAAGGTTTTTATGAAACCAAGTTCTGTCCCATGGTTCACCAGCCATAAATCCCATCATATTAAAGAGCCTGTGGTTTAAAACGGAACAAAAAAACTCCACCCCGAAACAACCATCTGAAATTCACCATGTGTGTTTATCCAGATCTTACCCAGTGACAAATACTTACGTAAATATTTTTGTTAAAGAAATTTTCTAACTAGACTTTTTATCTTACAAAACACATTGCTCTCAAGCCATGTTAGGCAAAATAAAATAAATTCAAGTTTTAAAGGGCAGTAAAAGAAATCTGCTGAGAAACATTATTTGCTGCCCTATGATTTGCAGATTTGCAGACCTAGGGGAAAAAAAAAATAACAAAAACAATCTGCATAAAGTGAAATGAGCAAGTATCAGAAAGTTCCCTGACAATCAGAACTGCTATGATGAACAAATTTTTGCTGGCAGCCATCTATGTAACTGGTACATCAGACTGCTCTCAGGAGATTTAAATATCCTGTTTGTTAATGTCGAATAAGGTAAATGGATTCGGAAGCCAGTTGGTGCTTCCCCAAAGGCAACACGCACTGTGCACATTCTTCCATGGGCAGACACCTACAAGCCAAGCAGAGCGTGGGACTGCACAGCTCCAGTAGCATGAGATACTCTTAGCACCAGGAACTCAAAGCCCTGAAACCAGGTTAGCTTCTTCCACAATTACTTTGAATACTACTTCCACATATTCCTGAAAGAAGCCCCACAATTATTTGCTGGATCCCACCCGTAGGCATATATAATTGCATGTAAGTAAGGGCAACATTTCCACTTGTCGGGCTTCAACTGATCTACGCCAAATCCCAAGATGTGTTTATGCTCCACTGTGGCTGCCTCACACTGCCTTCTATACAGTACTGAGGTTCCCTTAGCAGAGTTACTGCCTCAGAAAACAAATGGAACAACCAACATAAATAAAACCAAGCAACACAGGCTAGAAGGTACAAGAAAAGTATAAGCAATGTTTACCTCAACAGATGGCACAAAGTCAACATCCTGCAATTACAGGAACGCACGTGGATATTTAAGTACTACATAAGCTAAGTCTTTACAGTGTAAAAAAGACTAGATAGAAGTAGACTTGCAAGTTTTTATGCCCAGCAATCAAAAATATTTCTTTGATAATACCTTAAGACGGAGATTTGGATGCACTGCATTTGACTTCTGCTCACCCATCCCACAGCTTTCTTACACTCTGTGAAACAAAGCAGAGCACAGAGCTGCGGCAGGGAGCCAAGAGCTTCTCGTGTCAAAGCACACACAACACAAAGCTTCACACAGGAACATCTTCCTTTTCACAAATGCAGCCAGGTGCCAGATGGAAGACAGCAAATCCTGAGACAGAAGCACTGTTTCTTAAAATACAGTGAAAGAGAAACTCTAGGTAAACAGAAAACGCTGTAATTAACTATTCAAATTACCCTGGCATGCTGGGATTAATGTTTTTGTTCCTGTAAAAAGCACTGCATGAAATCTAATGACAGAGTGATAAAAACCATAGTTCCATACCTCATCCAGAAGAATCAATTGCTAAAACCACTCCTGCAGTTGTGCACTGAACCGTAATTTGAATGGAAACCCAAAAGGAAGATCTTTATTTAAAATAGAAAAACCTCCATGTGATGCGAGACAACCAAAACCCTGGCTTTGCAGGAACAAGTCTGTAGAAGGGATGTGCTCACAGCCCTCCACATGGGGCTCTCCCAGGTCCCCAAATGGTGCCATCTGTGAGTTCAGTCTTACGACACTTTCTACAGAAAATGACATTAAGCAGAATTAAGTCCAAATATCTATTTTTGGACAATAAAGCAGTTTTATCCACATATTTGAATATGAATCTGACTGCCTAACCACCAGAATACTAAATAAAAGCACCAACAGAAGCAGCAGGCTGTAAGTTTCCCACACTAATTAAATCATTTCAGCAAAAAGCAGTGTTTTATTGCTTCAACGTTACGTTGGTATTAGAAAGGGTTCACTACCTTTCCATTAAGACCATTCCTGAAGCTGTTTCTATGAAGAATACTTTTCCCTGCATCCTTCCCAAACGCCTTTCTAAATCTGTCTGCCAGCTTTCAGAGCCACCTGTCTTACGACTTAGCTTCTTCTCCCAGTCTTACAAATGGTTTGTTCAGGTCAGAAAACAGAATAGGACTGAAAGGTATGAACTAAAAGAAAAACATTCTAGTAGCTCACTAGTGACAGAAAATAATTGCAGGCTTTGTGGCTGTTCACTTTGAAATTTGCCGTCCCTTTGCCCTTCAGACTGCAGTATTTCAGGGAACTCATTTGATCCAAGACCACACGTTTTTGTGTTGCAGGGCAATCTCTTGAAAGTAGACAAAATAGGCTGCAAAAGGAAGTTTGCAGCCCTTCCTTGGGCAGGCATTTCTCGGGCAGCCATTCACTACAGCAAGGTTTGTTTGTTTGAAGTTTGAAGCAAAATTAGGAAGAAATCCACGACTTCTCTGTTCATCTTTAGGCTAAGATTCCAGTCTTGAGGCTACTGATATAAACTGCTCATAACGACACTGCTGTTTTCAGGGCTGTTTTCACCAGCACAAGCAGGAATAGCTGAGGTAACAGTTTTGTACAGGGGATAAGAGCCTGACTGGTACTGAGCTCCTCACTTCCCTCTGTGGCTGCAGCATCCCGAGATACACCACCAGCCTGCCTGGGCCTCGCTCTGAAACGTTACTCAGCAGAGACACATTTCCAGAGGAAAAATGAAAAACCCACCACACGCAGCCCCCAACAGCACAGCCCCACAGCCCTATCTGCATTTTCCAACACTGCCTCCTCTGCTCACCCTTCAGCACGGCAGGAGGTCACGGCATCCCGGCACCACCGGCAAAGCTGGTTAATGGCAGCTGAGGATCCGGGACAAAGGCATCCAGCAGGCTGAATCTGCAGTGACAGGGGAACACTGCAAGTCAAATGCAGACAGTCCACAGCTGCAGGTGATCCTTTTTAGACATCCTTAATGGCTTATCTCTTCCTTTTGCGAATCCAGAAAGAACCCCCTTCTCTCTCCCTGACATCCGAAGCTGTGTTTCATGTGATGTCACATCACCTTTGATAAAGGCCTCATATGTAAGCATATATAAAAATAATACATATAACATCTTTAAAAGACTATTTTAAACCACTTCGGCTCCCACTCAGAGTTCTGTCAGCAGCTATCAGTCAGGTATGCAGCCAAAGAAAAGCATGTGATCCAAACAGCTAGAAAACACATAAACCCACCACCAATAGGTTATACTGACTGCCTGAACTGCTGAAACACAAATCAAATCCAATTACTACTGAGTTAGCATTTATTGTAAAGTCTCAAAATAAATCAAACAAACATCTCAAGTTGCAGGAGCATATTCTGTCCCAGAAGCATCCTCTGCTGCACTCTTGGAGGTTTTTTAGGCACTCAGAGTTTCTTTCAGCAAAAATCTTTCCTCCCAACAAATGCACAAAATAGAATGGTTTAGTAGCAACAGAAAGAACAAAGCAGGCATGCCTTCACCCATCAGCTGATTAATTATTTTTAATTAGAAGAGGAAGCTATGATTACCAGTTTTAAGCAACAATCCTTTCCATTTCAGCTACTGTTTTCTGTGGTTCACATACTGAATTTGTAAACTACGTGTAGGAGATACAAGCAAATCTCTTTGTAAGTACCAAGCAGCCTGCTGGCTGGGCTCACAGCTCAAGCTTCAACTAATAAGAGTTACCCAGCTGCACGCATTAATGGGCTAGCAGCTCAGCTTTCAGCAATGCCAGGAAATAACTAAACAGCACAAAAGCAATGCCTCATCTTGCCAGATTCATGCTAAGTTTCAAGGAAGATCCAAAAAAGTACCTTCATGGCACAAAAGCATTTGGTGTTCCAAATAAGTGGGTTTAACACCAATCTTATTGCTACAGCTGTACAAGGACCAGAATGTCCTTGACCATTTCCATCGTTTCATCCAACAGAGCCCATGTCCAGCTTTTAAGCAAACACCAACATGAAAAGGAAACAAAAAGGAAAACCATCATTCCTGTTATTTTTCAGCCCAAGAGTATTTTTAATTAAAGCCACAAAGGTATCCAGATTGTTTCAAAGAAACACACTATGACAGAAGTGCCAAAATCTCTGTTTGCTTCCTTCACTCACTTGCTAACAAACAGAGTCCTCATAACAAGTTCACCCAATGCCTGAAGTTTTCACATAGTACTTAAATAACACAGCTTGGAATCAAAACTCCACGTGTATCGAGCTGCTAAGGCATGAAAAGAGGGAAGGAAACAAAACTGATGGAGATCTGAAGACTTGCTACAAAAGTGCCCTGCTAAAGGACAAACTTAGATCCTAAATTTCTAAGTGAATGTGTTCTGATAGAAATACCCAAGAAGTTTAATAATACTTACTGGTAGAAGTAAGCATCAAGCCTAGCAAGGCATTCACCCAGCCTACTGCATACTGAATCGCATTGAGAAACCCAGCCAGTTCCGGCTTCCCTCACCAACTCCTGTACCTGCTCCTGTGGGCAGCACACACCTCCATGGTGTGGCTGGCTCTGCAAGCACCAAGGAGCCCACAACCCCAGCACAGCCCAGCCAGTGGCAAATGCACAGACCTCCCAGACACGCAAAGGCAGCAACTGAACAGACTTGCTGCAGCAAGCTTCCATAGGGGCATAGAAACTAGAGACTGGAGCAGACTTGAAAAACCCCTGCATACATTTAGATGACTGGTACAACGCTTAGCTGGTGGATGGCAGCCCATAAACCACATCTAAAATACTTCACCTGCAAACAAACGCTGTATTAGCACCCATCTAGGAAGATATTTAGGAGGCTGCTTTAGTAACTCCCTACTTTAAGAAAAGGAATTAACTCACACCTTCCCAGACACATGTACTCATCATCATTTCAAAATCAAAGTACTTATTAAAGCCAAACGTGAAATGCTGCACCATCAAATCTTGAATTATTATTAAAGTAAGGGTGGTCTAAGTATGTGCTTATCAGTCTGCAGCCTCTCCCTTGAAAATTCCATGTCAGGTACAGTCACTGAACCTTCCAGAGGGTGGCATAAGGGGGCTTGCCAGACCAACGGCAGCTGAAGCAGGAGGGGAGAGGCAGCACTCCCCGATTCCAAAGTAACATTTTTAAGGCTCCACAACACAACTAAGTTCAAGGTGCAACAATTGCACACCCCAGTCACAAATATGCCGAGTGCTGCATGTGACCAGCCTGCACTCCTGCTGCAGCTCTGATGAGTGCCCCCAGCTTCCTCGTTTATGCTGCGTGGCTGCCTGGCCATGCACAGCAGCACGGCTGGGAAGCAGCAAGAGACAGCATCTTTCAGGGAGAGCTGAGTTTGGATGAGGCACAAAACAGGAACAGTTTGCATTCGTCACCAACTTGCTACGTGGGATCCTGAGAACATTTCCTTTAATGCTTCAAGTACGCACTCTGATTTTATTTTTAAATATTTTTTTTTTTAATCTCCTGTTTCCAACAATCAGAAAAAAAACAGTTGTTGGTCAAAAGGGAAAAAACAAACAAACAAACAACGAGAGAGCAGCAACGCATCTCACTTAACCCTATAGACTCTCCCAGGAACAATTCAAGAATTTTACATGTCACAAATCTCCTCCAATCTTCTGTGAGGCACAGGGGGATCAAACAAGGAGAAGCTCCCACCTTAACTTTTGATGATAGGAGGCAGATGCAACCTTGCAAACACAGGTGCTGGATTTTTGGTGGTTTTTTTTTATTCCTCTCTCCACTGGAATCCTAAAGAGTCAATGCAAACTGACTTGTGGCCATCCACGCCCCAAGCACATACGGCAGACACTCGCACAGCTGTCGCTGCCAGGGCTCGCAGAGCAGGTGCCTGCCTCGCATAGCGATGCCCCACACGATGCCAAGCCGAAGGTCTTTTCCAACCTGAACGATTCTATGATTCCCCGAGAACCCCGGACTCCCGACACCCCACAACTCCCAAGTTCTCACGCCGAGCTCCGACCTCGGGAGCGAGGAGCAGATGCGTCACCTACCGGGTCACCCTGCCGACGCCGCTCCGTCCGCTACTGCAGTCCCGATCCGGCAGCGCTCTCGGAGGTTTCGCCCCGCAGCGCTGCGGCCGGGAAAAGCGCCGAGGGAAAGGCGGCGGATGAGGCACCCGGCGTCACTTCGCTCCTCCGAGCGAGCTCGGAAATGAGATGTAACGGCAGCCTCACTCCCGCGCCAAGTATTACAGGAGCGGAATACTAACTGGTTCGCTTATTTCCCTCATTACCGTACGCGGATATTGAAGTCTGCGCATCGCATCTCCTCCAGCAGCCCGTTCCTATTAGCCTTCAAAACCAGCACCGGCGATACCTGAGGTCACCGTTTCTCCTCCGCTTTCCGCCGGGAAGGAGAGCTGGAGACGGGAGGAAGGAGCGGAGGAGGCTCCCCTCCGCCGATAACTTCGCGCCAGCTGCAGTCGGGCAGCGGCGCTCCTCCCGCTGCGCCGCGCGGGGAAAACTTTGCAGCGGGAGGAGGGCGGCTCCGTGATTTGCGAGTCGGCAAAAAGGGGAGAAAGAATGCTAAGCCCACCCCGTGCCACCTGTAGGCCTTCTGCCCGTAGCCTCGGCACAGAGGGGAGCACGGCCGCTCCCCGAGGTGCCCCTACGGATCCCGTTGTCTCCGCACCCGCGGAAAGCCGTGCGGTGCTGCCCGGCTAGCGGAACGTAGCCCCGAAGGCGGGTCGGACGCGGGGCAGACACGTGGCGGCACCGCGCCCCGACGGGGCGGACCGGCACAGCGCCCTATTGAATCCCGGCTCCTCATCCAACTGCCCCCAAGCGCTGTGCAAATAACAACTGACCTCTCCCGGCCGCGTCGCTCCTCGCTGCCGACACAACGAAGCGCCGAGCTCCTATTGAGGGGCTGAACGCAGCCCGACTTTCCCAAGGATTTCCCAACGAGCGCGGAGCTCTAACGCCCAAACCCCGCCTGGAGAAGATGTGGGATCGGATTTAAGGACTTCAAGCCGGCTGGGTGCGGCGAGACGCGCGGAGTTGGGCGCAGGGAGCACCCAGAGCCGCCTGCACCACGTCCCCCCCGGACGGCGCCATCGGAGCCCCGCTCCCCTCAGCCCCGCGGCGCCCGCACTCACCTCCGCCTCAGCGTCCCGGGGCGGGACCGGGCACGGCTCCACCACCGCCACCCCCGGCATCCGCGGCGGCACCGAGCCCGCAGCCGGGCTGCTCCTGCTCCTCCTTCTCCTCCTCCTGCCCACAGCGTGGGGCTGAGGCACGGCGGCGGGCGGAGCGCGCGCCCCTCGCGGCGGAGGGACGCGGCACTGCAGCCGATAGCGCGTGGTGGTAACGGCGGAGCTGCGCTACCCTGCGGCGGCGGGAACGGCACCTGTGGGCTGGGCTGAGCCAGCAGAGCGGGCTCGGCTTGGGGCGGCGGCACAGGCTGGGAAGTTAGCGAGGGGGGTGGATTGCGTGAAGTGAACGCTAATTGCGGCAGGTGAAGAAAGCAGCCTGCAGCAGCACGGTCGTAGAGTGAGAGAAACGGGCAGGAATAGCGCTGGCTGCTGCTTCAGGCGGCTCTGCTACCAGAAGTTCTTCAGAACAGAGCTCCCTGCTTTAGCTGACCTCACGGCACAGCAGGTGAACTCCTGCTATCAGCAGAATATGGTAGAGAAGAACGACGCTTCCTTCATCTTTAAGTGGGTGCAGGGTGCAGGTCAGGGACGGGCAGGTGGAGCACAACTGCTAGCTGGTGCCCTGCCTCCCCCTGAGCCCTTGCTCTCAGCTATACCTGTGTAAACCCAAAGTCAGTCCTCCACCTGCAGCCCAGCCCAATACTTCACCACAGGTATTCTTTGAAGTCTAAAGCAGAAATGTTACTGATCAGGATGGGCGCTTTTTGTATCCCCGTCCCCTGCAATGCTGGTATGAGCACAAATCATAACCTGTTACATGCTGGCTCTAAGAAGCAATCCACTAAGTATCTCCACGGGAATGTGCACTGCAGCAGTAAGCTCCCATGCCTCGGTTACTGTGGTTTGTAAGCAAACAGTTGCATGAAAACCTGCCGTGGTTTTTACACTCCCCTCCTCTTGCCGTATTTCCTTAAGCATCCAAATCGCAAACTCCACTGACCTATTGCACAGAGAATTGGAAGTGTGGGGAAGTCCCTCAGCATGAGCAAAATTCACAGCAACACTGGAGCTGGCTGTTGGACTAGCCAGTGTTTCTCACCAGCACTATTAGATGAGTCACAGAGATCTCAGCAGATAACCTCGCTTGCTTACATTGGAGAAAGACCCACAAATTCAGGAGCTGAGGAGCTTTAGTACTAATGCAGAATTCAGAAGTACTTGTCACAGTACACAGTAGTATTTGAAAAGTAATGCTTTTAATTAGAGAAAGATTTAATTCCTGATTCAAAATTTGGTGGATGATTTTAATGAGTAATGAGTAGGAAGTATAAGCTCATGTGTCAAGACCCCATTAATTAAATATTTGCATGTGCTTATATATGTAGATCACTCCAAAAGTAATGCCTCCTACTTATTTCCATGGAAACCACAACAGATACAAAGAGCACAATAGCACTATTTGATAGAGCAAATTCTCAGCTTCAAATACTATTTTTCAACACAGCCACCACCATTTGGTGTGCATTTTTGACAGTGATGAACAAGAACCTGCATGCCACACTTGTAAACATCTGCATCAGTAGAGATGACTGTCACCAATGCTGAAATACACTACCTACAGCCTCACTGTGCTCACATCCACTATTTGCTCTCCATAAACGTTCAGCAAGCATTGATAAATGTTGGTGGGTGCTATTTTTTCAGTATGGAAGACTGTGATTCCACACTTTTGCTTTGTACACATTCCCATGTCAAACACCATTCTGTCAGACTGCCCCTCTGCTGCCATCTGTCGCACAGCAACAAAATAAAATGGGATATTTGGTGGGAAGTTTCAACCTCTATTGCCGTACCATCAACATCAACCTCTGACATCGTGGGCCAGTAGAATAAAACAGGAGGCATTACTTTCGGAGCAGCCCTCATGTAATTTAAAGACTGCTGTTTCTTCAATCTTAAAATTCAGAGTGAAGAAGTAGATTTGCCACTGTTTCTTTAAGTATGGATACATTCAGTGAGCTCATACCTGCACCCTCTGCTTAGTCTGTTCTACGGCTCAAAGTAACTGCAAGCAGGGCAGTATCTACTGCTACATCCCTATTTAACAGTTAATCAGATGAAGAATGTGCGTATGCATCTGCGACGCTTCTGATTGTTTTCAATGGCCAGCTGTACTGAGAATTTGTTCAAGGATCAATGTGCATTTTATATAAATACAATTACAGTTGTGAATATAATTCCCCAAAGCCCCAAATTAAATTTTCCTAATCCATCATCTCTTTCTGCTATTGAAATGAATGGAAATTTTGATAGTGATTTCACTGCAAGCAGGTGCAGCTCATTTATGTACAAGCATTTCAGGTCATTTTCTTCTCTGACATTTACAGGTATAAATCCAAAGTAACTCTACTGACACAATCTAATTTTCCACCAGAAAGACACATCTTCTTCCAAGACTCCAACCCTCACCCTTAATTATGAATTTCTAAAACTATTTATTTTTCTTTAATACCATCTGAGTCCCATCCAGCCTTCCTGAAGTTAATTAAAACCATTTGAAACTATTCCCAGATATAATTTATGGAGTGGCTCTGCTGGTAGGTATGTTAGCTTCCCACAGGGATGGACAGAGGGCAATTAATCCACCTGTTTGAAAACACACGCTCCCTACTCTAACGCTTGCATTAAGAACAGCACCTGTCTGTGGAAAAAATACTGCTGTTAGATAGCTCCTAGCTGAGAACCAAGTACAAAAATACATTGATATATACATTAAAATACATTGATGTATACATGAAAGTACAACCAGTAGGCACTGTGTTCAGCTGATAACTGGGAGCCACCAACTCTTCTGATTAAGAAGAGGTCTTGTAAAACGAATTAATAATGCTTTATTTTTGGGGGGGTTGTAAAGGCAAACCATATCGTTACTATTCCAAGCTGCTCTAACACAAATAGTAAAGTATCTTTAAAAAGATGCATTTTTCAAACATGCACACATACATCCTCTAGGGATGTCTTAAATGTGTAGGTATACACGTGACACAGTTTTATACAGGTGTAGGTGCATGTTATCAACAATCCGCCAAAACTGCTCTGCACATGAAGGCAGTGATTCCACACAGTATTGTTTGGGGTGTTTTTCACCAGAAGTACCTCACAGATGTGAGCTAATTTACACCTCCTGCAAGATGTGCTGTCTTCATGACAAAGAAACATGCCAGAGAGCATGGCGCAAATTGTCTGCAGAGGAAAAGCTGACTCCCAGCAATTTCTGTCCTTCTCCCCATGTCCACATATCCCATCTGCTCCAACTCGGCCCAGAAATGCTGAGTGCCAATGGCTCCTATCGATTTCATTTGCACCTGCGAGCACTCAGCACTTCTGCACATTAGGCCTGAGGAGTCTAAGAGGTAAGACAAACACAGGAGCCACAAAAAAGGTATCTTGGTTCAAGCAGCTTACTCAGCAACATGAACAAAGACTACAGCAGCAACAGGGACAAAAGAATTCTCGTTCACCTGCCTTTATCACAGGATGATCCTTTCTCTTCTAACAGTCCTTTTCCTTTATTCCTTTCTCTGTGCACCTTCAGATTCTACAGATGAGCTGGAACCCTACTTAAATCTATCCGCAAGTGTGCAAAATAATCTGGAAAAGAGAGTTAAGGGCTCTAATTAAAGACTGCATCATAATGAATATGCATGAAGAGGCTGAATGACAAGGTTATGCTTATGACCATAATTCTGGCTTTTTCTAACTCAAGTGCAAAACTCTGCAACAGAAGCAATTTTTAACTCAAGAAAACTAGCATGAGAAGTTCCCCATTCACTATCATCAGCTGTGTACAGACACATCACAACACCAGTAACTACATCACCTGCCTAAGAGAAGAAATTCCCTGACTGGGAAGCTGGGTGTTGGCGCCATTTGTTGGTCTGATCACTGAAGCAGGTGAGGCAGTACTGACAAATCCAGCCTAACCAAGGCCTTTTTTCCTTATTCCCTGCAGGAATCATCCCTGCTAGTCCGAGATGCCTTAACTCCTGGCAGCACACTGTGCCTGGTCACACTGTTTGTGCTTTGACAAATTGCCAGCGTTTTTCTAAGAATTCAAGTGCCAAAAGGGAAATTACAAAGTTTCAATCTCAGCCAAAACTGAAGAGAATGTTACAAAATAATAATAATAACACCTGCTTTTTTTTTTTTTTTTTTTTTTTTTTTTCTGGTTCTGGAGACTTTCCTCCTGGTCGGGTTCCAAGGGATGATGGCAAAAAATACAGGTGTTTCATCCTCTAAAAATAGTGTTGTCAGAGTCCTCTACAAGGGTAAATTGTAATAATCTGAAATGAATGTGCTGGATCTGAATTTGAACCAGTAGTAAAAGACTGTATGGTAGCAAACATAAAGTTTCTGTACAAGGAAGAATATATTTATGAATCTTAGCAAGTGCAGCACATAGTCCCACTGTTCCAAAATGTGGTACTACACAGAGGGAGGTTTTGGAAAGCTTATCTCACTCTGGATGGAATTCACTCCAAGCTTCTGATCCCTCTCCCAGGAAAAGAGCTTATTTACATCAGTGATCATGAATTCCCTACTCTCTGTAATGCCATGGGACAGCTGTCAAGATCAAGTGCACCTTTTTTGAAAGCCAACACTAATGAGGCTTCTATTCTTACCTATAGGAAATAATGAGTGTTAGGAGTTGGGTATCTTTGACTGCTATTGAAACTAATATCAGCCAAATATAATTGGCAGCTTCCAGGAAATAGTCAACTGGTTTTTCTTAGGGCTTGCTTGTTAGCACATCTATTGAGTGTAACAGTAACTGACTCACAAAAGTAAGAACACAAATTCAGGATGCATACAATAACAACAACAAAAATGCCTATGTACAACTCAAAGTCAATACAAGTTCACTGCTTGCATCATTTTAATATCAGTTGGGCACTTTCCTGTATCCATGTTTCATCAGCATCTTTGCAGAGCTCTTTTGAATTACTTGCTTGCAAACAGCTGACTTGCACATTCCAGATCTAATAACACAGGGGTAAACATGTTCCCACCCATGACACACCATATGGGGGCCTTCTGCTCACTGGTCACCTGAATGACTCTGCCCAGTCATTTGGAGAACTGGGTTTCATTACATATTTAAATATGTTCAGCCTTGCCTGCCTTTCAGGTTGTTTTTTACATTTCAGATTTACTGTATTCCAGGATTATTTACAGGGTGTGTAAATTTTTCTCTCTCTTTCAGAAGCCTGACATTTGACCTTTGCTGCTCCCTGCATTAATTATACCTAGCCTTTCTCTTTTGTTAAATGTTCCATACGTTACTTTTCACAAATAGGCTGAATGTTTTCTCCTATCTTCCATAGGAGACTTGACGGGCTGCTAGGACATGTCTTGGAGAATCCATCCTTTCAGCTGCTGGGAAAGATGTGTTTAGCTTTTGCTGTCTGAGGCATATAGACTAGCCCCTGAGTTAAGCAGATGGGAACTATGCAGTCCTAGAAACACAAGCACAACCACGGGTGAAATTTCAACATAAGCACAATTGCATTTCTCTCAATTTGTCTATTAGTAAACCCCCAAAATATAGGAAAGGTCGATTTGACTATGTCCATATGTAGATTAAGGTTAGGGAAGAAATTTGCATGCGGGTCTCTCACACCTATAAACGCAGTAGAACTTCTCTGAGTTGTGACACATGAGCAATAACTAATGCAAATTTTAAAAGTATTTTTCCACTCAGCAAAGCAATCTGCTCCAGTGTAACCTGAGCATCATTCCTTCCAGTGGTCTGAAGAGTACAATCTGATCTGTACAAATTGAAAAGGAAGGCTTTGACTCATTAGCATCTTCTCCAAAATATTCATAAATCTTGATAAGAGCTTCAAGACGGTATTTGGAAGTGATCAGCTATCACCAGAATGCCACTAACACAATTTCAGGAGGTAAGAGTAGAAACTGTGCTTTAACACAGAAGATTTAAAAAATTATACACAAATAAATAAATAAATAAATATATTTTTTAATGTTTGTGATCATGAGAACCACTGAAGTGCAATTCTGTATGATTACTTCTACGATTACATTAAATGCAGAATTTCTTGTAACACAATGGTCTTCCCAGTCCCATACCGCAGGCATGACAAAGAGCCCTTCTGGTCCCTATGAGAGATGGATGTGCTGTAGCTCATGCCCATTACCCACCTCATTGTAACGTTACATCTAGGAGGAATTCTTCCTGTTCAGACATCCTTTCTGGGAGTACTTTCACAGATTTCAGGAGGAGGTTTTTTGATCTGCCAGTATCATTGGCAAAACATTAGCAGCATCACTGATGTTAAGTGAGGCAGCAGACCAAAGTCATCTCAGTAGGGGCCCAGAGAAATGTATTTTGGTCTCAGTGGTAGACCGCAAGGTGTCTCAAAGATGCTAAGGCAAGCAAAGCAAAGATGCTATCTCCTGCAGCATCAACAGCAAGGACTGCATCTCAGTGATAGTGACTGAAAGGTGCAGCTAGGCATGGCTGCCCTCTCAAACCTTTTCTAAAGCACTTGTCAACACTTAGCGCTGTTTATTCACCTTTAGGTTTTGGTCTTTTTTTAAATCTGCACTCTGGCCTGAACAAGGGCAAGAGCTAAATAACCTCTGCAAATTTTATGCTTCGCTAAAGATCTGCATTTTGAAATTAATATACACATCAGACAGGAGAACATCTGCTTTTAAATTTATCTGTAATGAAAACTAATAAAAGAAACTTCCTTCTCTTACTCAGTTTCTGGACCAAGAAAGCACTTTGCCCCTTGCTCTATAATTATCTGGTTTCTCTTAATAGCCTTCTGGAGGCTAAATGAAGGGCCCTTTATCTATTTAGTTTAATTAAGTCAGATGTTGCTTCTACATCTGCTACTTCACTTACATGGCTGGAGAGAGGGGTGGTACTGTTATTCCATATATCCTGGCTAGAACTTAAGACTATTAGCTGCTTTGAACTAACATTTTCTCAGCTTTCCAGGTCCAGATGTAAATCTTGTATGTCTTTAATTCCCAGATCACTTTTACAACTGTTTTTTTTTAAACAGAGAAAAAAAGCATACGTTTGTTCTTTTTTAATTGTCTAGAATTGCTGCTATTTTTAATGGATATCTTCCCCCATCAGATGTTTGCGTTTTTTGTTGTTGTTGTTGTTGTTTGATTTAAATTAGCCTGGTTACTTCAGAATTCAGCCCCTAGAACAACCTATTTCATTTTCAAACAAGCAAGTTTTGTCTGCTATCTCCATCTTACACCTTTGTTTCTAGAAAACAGGATCAAGTAGGACCACCCCATCTTCACCACCAACAGGGACTGATGATCCAAACCACTTAGCTGCTCAACAATGTCATCAACTGTTTCCTCTGCATTTCATGTTCCTCTTCATTGTGATCTTGCAAGCATTTGCACTCAGATTCAATTCCTGGCCCTCCTAATTTCTATTTGTTTGCTTCAAATCAGATACAGAACTACCAATCCTGAGTACTTCTGAAGAATCTTTTTGCACATGCTATAAACTGTGCTTTTTTCTACAACTCTAATTTGTTTTCCTTTGGTGGAGTAGCACAATATTCTTGATTCCTATTCACCTTCTGACCGTTTCCTTTGGCTCCTTTTCTACAGATATGTTTGGCTAGTTCTCACCCATCCTCTTTCTGCGCAGCCAGTTATTGCTTGTTTAACTTCATCCTACTATTTCATTAAGCCACCCAATTCATACAGTATTGTTTTATTCTACTTTGTCTTACAAGATGCTTGCTATTGCAAATTAACTATTAAGCACATTCTTTATGCCATCATCCAGGTCTGTAATGAAAACATCAAACAGTCAGTTCCCACACAAAGCTCTACAAACATCATGCATTACAGCCTTTTTCTTTAATAGGGAAAATGGGTAACTCCTCTAGGCTGCTATAAGCTTTCTAACCAGGTTGGCATCTATTCTTTGGTAGTTTCATGTGGAGCATATTTCTGCACAAGTCTGAAAGGAACAACTACTGTCTTTATGCTATAAATGAGAATGGTTTCCCTGTTTCAGGGAATCAGCTAGATTTGTTTATTCCTTTCCTCTAGACACATCACTACTGGATGCTACAGTTGTAGGAGCTTACAAGGATGGATGACCTGCTCCAACATTTTTCCAGGATTTGAAATAAAGCTTGATAATCTTAGAAAGACAGGGGCATGCACTTAGTAAGAGGAAAGACAAAACCACGAACAGCCACACTAGGCATATTTTGTGGTCCTCCCTCACTCCCAAGAAGACAAACAGGCACAACCATGTCATAGAGGCTTTACAGTTATTCCTGCGCCTGTCTTAAATGCAATCTCATTGCTGCATTGCATGATGTAAAACTGAAGGCAGTCTCAACTCAGAGGCACGTAAGGTATGAAACAGTTAATAAAATCATACTGCAGTACCAGGCCAGTGACAATCTGAAGCAGCTTAGTTCTGAGGGACACCTTGCACAAAGTGCAATGCCTTGTGCTGGACAAACCTGGAGGATTCCCTGTCTGTCAGTCTGAAATCACTACCTCGTTCAAGCAGTGTTGCACAAGAGCTTCTACCTCCTGGTTTAGGACTCCTTTGTCTACCTATCAAGGAAGCACAGAAGACAATTATGCAAAATGGAATTCAGCTAGAACCACAAGGCGAGTAACCTTTACTCCAAGATATGTAATGTTTAATGGCCAATTAGGCAGGTGAGTTCCTGTGGTGGCTTCTTCATATAAGCCTGAGGGAGAAGAGAAATCCTTGGTATTTACTGTGTTACTCTGGATGATGCAATCTCTGCCCTATTCCAACCATTCTTCAACAGCACTCACTTAATGTCATCTCCCAAAATTATTTCTCTACTATTAAATGCCGAGCACCCTTGATATAAACCTCTGAAACATAACCCATGGCATTTTCCTCTTATAGACTGATGGCCAGATTAATCCAAATCTTTGTTTACATCAGTATAAATCTATCACAGTCTCACTGGTGCTATCCTTGATTTATATGGGCACAACAGAGATAAGATCCCAACCAAAGCCCTTAACAAGTGATTTATTTTTCTTAATCAGAAAAATCAAAACTAAGATTTAAGATGGCTAAAAGAATTTAAACAATGAATACATTCTTGAAGATACTTTTTGCAACCTTTAAGAATCTTTTATCACAACCACTGACAACCGACTGCATCCCTGAAGAATGCTTATCAAAAGATCCTTCTAAAACTGTGTCAATGTCTCTAGGGCCAACTAGGCTTGCATATGTATTTGAGCCACTTGTGTATTTGCAACCAGAGAAAAAAGATTTTCAATGTCATCAGACTGACCTTCGAAGATTTATATTTAATATTGATGAATTGCAAAGCTGGATGTCATGAATTGGCTAAATCATGGCTAACTGAACCATCCAGTGTCTCATCAATGCAATAAAGTAACTGAACAAGCTCAATTTGAACAATCAGCTCCTACTGTCTCAAGTAAGTCTAGACTCATACAAACTCTTAGAGGAGTGTCTGCACGCAGTATTACTGTCTGAAATAGTTGTTTCATTCATGGAATAAACAAGAGGAAGTGTTAGCAAAACTTCAACAGAAATTTGATGTAAGGACAAAGACAGCATTGTGAGCTGCATCTCTTTTACAGGCATATTAGAGGGGTGATCACCCACTGTTCAGACACACCATGTGGCAAGCTTTCTTTGCCTGATAGTGTCTGAGAGCCTTCTCAGAACACAGTGCAAGTTGCGGAGAGATTGCTGACTTTTCTTGGAATGGGTAGCCTGCACCTCCCGAACCCTGATAACAGCACACAAATATAGAGAACAGTGTGCAGGTGTAGGCATTATGGTGGCTCTACTTCACTGAACATCTGTTCTCCTTCATTGTCCTTGGTCTTTCATGCCCCAGTTTTCATTTTCCCAGTCAGCATTATCGTCTCATCTGAGAAAAGGGAAAAACAGCTACGAATTCTCCAAACACTTTATTTGTAACATCAGCAAGGCACCCACTCCTGCCTCTGCCTCTTCACTAACATTTTCTGGAAAAACAAAATAAATTTTGCATTAGTAGTTGACTTAAAAAATAATATGCTATTCTAAGAGAGTGAAAGGAGAGTCTTCATAGCTGAAACTTCATTTAGGGTTAAGTTCAATGTGTTCAGTATTACAGAGTCTGAAGAATTCAAGTTTTGCTGCTGAACATTTCCAGAACTGCCTAATAAGAAGTTCAATCGTAGTCCAACAGGTCTACTCAAACTAGGGCATTTGCATTTTAAAACTGCCTGTAAGTTGTATTCTGAACCTGTCCAGCAATTTCAATGCTTACAAGACAGAGCTTGCACACACCAGCAGCCACTTTAATCTGAATACGTGAGGGCTGCTCTGAAAGTAATGCCTCCTATTATATTATGTTGGCCCACGACATCAGAGGCAGATGTTGGTGCTACGGCAGTAGAGTTTGAAACTTGCCATCAATATTCTGTTCCATTTTGTTGCTGCACAACAGATGGCAGCAGAGGGGCAGTCTTGACTGAATGGCATCTGAAATGAGAGTGATTATGATGCAAAGGTGTGTCACTGAACTCCTCTATGTTGAAAAAATGGCACCCATTGACATTCACCAATACTTGGTGTACATTTATGGAGAGCAAACAGTGAATGTGAGCACAGTGAGGTGTTGGGTGGTGCATTTCAGCAGTGGTAACAGTGATGTGAATGACAAGCCAAGTTCCAAACAGCCATGCAGTTTTCTTTTGAGGGAGCCATGCAGTCTCTTTTTCATTTCTGGAAAAATTGCACAGCTAATGTTGGTTTCTACTGTTTTATAGTTGAGAGTTTGCTCTATCAACTAATGTTATAGTGCTCTTTGTATCTGTTGTAGTTTCCAAGGAAAAAAAATGAGAGGCATTATTTTTGGGTAACCTATCTAGAAAGCCTAACAGTTTTATTTTCCTAAGCTGTTCCATTACTATTCATGAGTGTGTCCTCTGACTGCTTTGTTTGATGCGTTTGTTTGAAATGAGATAAGGCTGAGAACCTCCAAGTACTGCAGACCCTTGTAGGCCACCACATCACTGATCAAACTGATCCACATGGTTTAGCTGTTGTCAGAATTTCTAGTCATTCACTATTAAAAAAGAATGAACAGGAAGTGATAAAACATAAAAACTTTCTTTGTACAAAATTGAGCCACAATGACAGATTAAAAATATTTATCTAAAAGAAGAGACAAACAAGGAATGAATAAACAAATATAAGCTAATAAGTGACGTGACAACTTGGGAAGAGCAAGATAACATTCTTATAAGAGAGAGAAAGAGATCAATGGAAGCAAATAATTTAAAAACTGTCTTAAGACCATTTGATTTTATATTACAAAAAATTAGTATTAAGATTTCACAGTTGAAAAATTTGTGAAAATAAGTTAGCTTTTTTTTTTTTTTAAACAGACATTTGTGTGAAAATGATAAAAAAAATTAAAAACATGAGGGTATAAATCCTTGTGCTCTGTGAACTAAGTGAAGTGTCACAAAGGAGAGGCTGGAAGAAACTTATCATCTGATAACAGAGCTGTTGAAGAGTACCAGTCCCAAGACAAAAACCTGGGGAGCACCACTCGTCACCAGCCTCCATCTGGAAATAGAACCATCCACCCCAGCTCTCTGGCTGCAACCTTACAACCAATTCCTTATCCCCTGGATAGTCCACCCTTTGAACCTATGTCTCCAACTTAGAGATAAAACTGGTTCAAGGAACCATGTCGAAGGCAAAGCACATGTCAAGATAAACAGCATTCATTATCCTTTCTTTGTCCAGTGATGCCATCACTCCATCGTTGAAGGCCAACACATTGGTCCAGGACCACCTACTCTTAGTGAAGCATTAAAGAGCTGCCAGCTCTGCTCCATTTCTCTGTCCCTAATGACAGCTTCCCAGGGAATCTCATCCAGTAATTCCTTAAACAGCCGAAATTTTGTTTTCCCAAAGATCAAGGTCCTGACTTCACTTTTTGCCAGGCTGGTCTTCCTCAGGATCTCAAACTCACTACACTCTCAGTCACTACAGTCCAGAGTGCCTCCAATTGTAACTACTTTAATGAGCTCCTCTGCAATGGGAAGTACCAGGTGAAGTAATACTTCACCACTGTTTGGTGAAACTGAATACCCCTTCCACAAACACCTCCACTGGAGTGATGCTTGGAATGCAGCTCAATGACTCAAACACCTTCCTGAGCATCAAGTATGCTGAAGTACTGCACAGCACAGCTAGAAATGGACCTTGGTGTGCTCAGAGAACAAGGTGGAGAACCTGCCATCCCCAGACACTTCCTGGGTGCCTGTGCCCCAGAACTGAGCAGCAGACACTGCTCATCAGGCAGCAGGTATCACTCCAGCATGTTTTCTCTGCTGCCCAGCCATATTTTGGGGAATCTGACTTGCTGCAGCCAAAGACGAGGCTGCGTGGAGGCTTGCAACAGAGAGCTGTTAACATGCAGGCAGTGACCACTCAACATCTTGGAGAGATTTCATGACCTCTGGGAGCTCCAGCATGTGTATCCTACACCCTGTATGTGTCTGTGCATGGAGTGCTGAGTTCCCCACTGCTGCACAACCAAGGAACGTTTGCAGAGAAACAAGAACCACAGACAGACTGAGGTTGGCAGGCTCCTCGGTCTGTCTGACAGGACAAGGAGAAATGGTTTCAAACCAAAAGAGGGGAGAACTACATTGAACATAAGAAAAAAGTATTTTACAATAAGGGGAGTGAAGCACTGGAACATGTTGCCCACAGAAATGGTGGATGTCCACATAATTGCAGAATCACCAAGGTTGGAAACGACCTCCAAGATCATCCGGTCCAAGCATCCACCTATCACCAATATTTCCCCACTAAACCATGTCTCTCAGTACAACGTCAGCATGTTTCTTAAACACCTCTAGGGATGGTGACTCCACCGCCTCCCTGGGCAGCCTTTTCCAGCACCTGTCCACTCTTCTTTAAAAGAAATGTTTCCTAATAATGCCACACAGCAAATGGAAAGTTAGCATTATGCCATACAAAGAGTAGAAAATTCAGCAAGAGGAGCCAATATCAGGGTATTATCACAAAGACTGATATAATAAAAAGTCCTTCCTCCCCCCAGTACTCCAACAAAGTGGCCTTTCCTGATTTAATTACTGATTGCTTTACTAGTTTAAAGACGTTCCCACCAGTAATCTTTTTTTAGCACACACAGAGTTGGGCATATTAGTTTATAAATAGGGATGAGTTCAGTTGTCTTGCTCTTCTCAGGAAGAATTTCACATTTTGTTCCCTGACAGCATCTGTAAGCTCAATCAGGTATGTCAATCAAAATCTAAATTATTAAGCATGGCAAATAAATAGAGGCACTTAATATCTATTAAAGCAATGCATACAAAATTTTGACTGAAGATTAATATATAAAATGGGATAAATTAATAAGCAGTTCTCAAAACTCCACGGACACAGGAAATACAAACAAACAAACCGAAAGTCAAACCCAACCATCCAGAAAAAAAGAAAAAAAAAGAAAAGGAACCAGGGCAGAAAATACATTGCAAATTGCAAAGTCCTTTTTACTCAATTTTAAAGCTGTCCATCACAGGTTTGGACCATCTGACTCTTAGATGTGCTGCTCATCCTGCAACTGACTGGCAAATAGCAATAGATCAACTCTTGTTTATAGCATGCCTGAGCCGTTGCCTGACACAGTCAGTCTGCTAAGGTACAATTACTGATTGATTTCCTGCTTGAGACCTTTTGAAATATCTTAGTTTTAAGAAAATAAATCTTTTTTGTATAGCAGCTGAGAGACATATGGACAGAAGACAGTACTTCCCAGTATCCCAGCCCACTGTTCATTGCTCAGATTAACTCACTCCCTGTTTGGCCAAAAAAAGGCTTTCAAAAGCTATTCACACTCTTCTTGGTCTGAACAGTAGCATACTTCAACAGTGCATTTTTACTGAGGATTCTGTATATGGAGTGAAATGCATTTTTGCTTACTGTGTAACCCAAAGTGCCAGCTGAATGATTAGATTACAAAACAAATGGGTCAAATGTTCTTCTCTGTTATCTTTATTGAACCTCAGTGAGTGAAGTAGGCTTGAATGTTAGCAAAAGAACTCAGCTGACTCACTGAACTTAATCTCTAAGTAACTAAATAAATATCTTTGTAGTAATTTCCCTAACTTTTTCTGTAACCCTAACAGGTATCTTTTCTAGCAGATCCATTTATTCTCTTCAGCACAGCTGTTCACCAAGCACTGTTGGTGTTCTCTAAGCGATAGTGCACACTCACTATAGAAAGAAAGGATAAAGGAGCAGTCAATAAGTTTAGAGCTATGCAAACAGACTCAGAAGTTCTCTTTGAAACAAGGAAAGGAATCCTTGAGCTCTGACAGTTTGATAGCTGTCCTAAGAAGGCAGAAAGGTCCCCATTTCAGAAAATACTGTCATCATTCAAATGTCAGCACTGAAGACTACTAGTTCAGCACTCAGGCTTTATTACAGATAAGATTACAGTACCCCTTCTCTTTTCATTAACTCAATGGCATTTTGTGATCTCCTTTTGCTTCTGGATTCAAATCCTTCCATCAATTTCTGCATTTGGCAGGAGGAAAATTAGGAGTGGTTCTCATTCAGTGTAGAGTTCCCTTCACTTCACTGAAGGGAAAATAAGTGGAAATACTCTTTTTCCCCTAAGGAAAGAAATCTAACGTGTTCTGAATAAAATCTCTGTTTTCAAACTAGGCAGCACAATCCTTAGCCTAATTAAGCAAGTAGTGGTGGTAGGTGGATGGTTGGACTGGATGATCTTAGAGATTTTTTCCAACCTTAATGATTCCATGATTCTATGGTCTATTAATTGATATAAAAGAGCAGTCTAACACATCTCTTGGATTCAAACAGGTTGTCATCTGCATTTACTTAGTTATTAAAAAGCAATGTTGGAAATAATACAGCCTAGACATACTACACTCAAATAGTTTTCATTTAGAACAGAAATGGGATACGTGCTGAGCTGCTGCTGAATAACTATACAGTTATAACTGCAGACAACTAAGGAGTTCTCGTAAATAACGCAAGCAGCATCACCAACACTTAGGAGTGAATTACATCTATTACTAATACAAAACTGGTTTAGTAAATGCCTACTTAAAAATTCAGGCTAATTTCTGCACATTGCATAGACAAGTAACCTTGTGGATGATTTCAGCACGACTAATTCAAAGTGAACTGAAGCTGTTTGAAATGCAGAAACTGGAGCACTGCGTATCTTTTATTTCAACACAGTGACTCTATGTAGGTATGAAGCGAGGTAAGTCCTGGATCTGTTAAGGCCATTGAGCATTCTGAGCTCTGCAGTGGTTATTGGTGGTACAGAGGCATCTAACAAAGTGAAGAAAGAGATGAAATGCCAGTCCTGCAAAGGAAGCTTCCTTTTCCCTGGGTATCTGCCAGGAAGGTTTCTTCACATTTAGGCTTGCTATAAACTAGCAGTGGCTTGCAGGAGTAGTTTATCAACCAACACATTAATTGATGAGAACAAAATGAACTGAATGTCAAGGTGGGCAAGTTCTAGAGCAACTCTTGCTGAATTAATTGCACATTGTCTAAAGAACAGTATGCTGAAGGGACAACTTGATTGAAGGGCAATTTTATTTACAAGTGAAAAGCATGACACTGATTAACACTTCACATTCATAGGGAATGCCTATGTGCAACAGAAAATAGAACCAAGAAGCAGAGATCATAACAGGAATGGAGAGGAAAATGGAAAAATAATGAGGACAAGAAAAATAAGAAGTATATTTAATTTGCATTGGCCTTTCCTTTCCTTTTTCCTTTCCATTTTCAAGAAAATAGAGATTCAAGGTCCGAAAGGCAATTACTTAGTCCATTTTAACATCTGTCTGTACAAATAGGTATATCAGCAAATTACCATCATTTGAAAATTTAATTTGTATTCAACTAATATGAAACAAATTTTGCAAGTTTTAATAGGCTATAAACATTGTTATTTCTTGAACTTATAATTTGTCTTCCTCAAATCATATTTGAAAAAAATTATTCAATATATGCACTACTGTGTACAAGTATTTAAAAGCAGTAAGGCTACAACACAATGCTATTCTGGAAAAACACAATATTCATATATAGATGTAAAAATAAAACAACTGTATTTATTATTGTCCCCTCCACCCTCCCCCATATACACTAAACATCAATCATGAGAGTATTAGCATCATTCAAGAAATGCCATACTGTGAGAAAATCATGATAATCCACACAATTATCTGTTTTTCTATGAATATATCAAAGTACCAGACACCAATTCAGACTCCTTTCCTTTGATACTGTAATGGGTAATTTCCAAGGAATGGCATCTAAGGAAAATGTGTAACTAAACTCTCACTGAATGAACAATCTTCCATTTATCGGGTACCCTCAACATATTAATGAGCCCTTCAAATGCATTTTACAGATGGATTTGCTAAGTACATGGCTTACAGGAATCATTTTCAGCCCCTTGTGGGAGAATGATAGCTACAGTTTACTATATACAACAATGACATGTAGAAGGTATTGAGAAGGGAGAGACAGATGAATCATCTGGAATTGCCAAGGGATTTTTAAGACTGCAGCATAGCTATCAAAACTAGAATTCAACCTAAATAAGGAAGTTAATGTACATCAATTACTTCCTTAAGTAACTCCAGTACAGCACAGACACATGAATCATTTTCCTATCTTCTGTATGCATTACGTGCAAGTGAATAAATGAAAGCATGTGAACAAAAAGAGGAGCAACTTATGGAAAACCATTTTGAACTCCTAGTTACTATCCTGAGAATCCTTGTAATCCTAAATCATCACCTTCTCAGAGGACCTTGGCAGTGAAGTGCTTAATGGATCTCCTTTTTTTTTTTTTTTTTTTTCTTCTCCTTTTGTGAGGATTTCTAGGGCAAGAAGGTTTGATAGATGAATAAAGAAAGTCTTCCACTGAGGAGTTTGGTGAGATAATCAGGTCAAAGATAAAGCTTTGAGTCTGACACGAGAGCTCTCTTACTGCTTCTGACCTGCTTTCTAGAAAATTTGCAAAAAACAAGCATCCAGTGATCCATACAACACAGAAAACATAAGATGTGAATCATTCAACTCTACAGAATATGAAATATTAACAGCTCCTTTGATACTGGAGAACTAAGAACTTGGCCTCAGACCAGCTGTTAGGCAGATGCTTTCAGAGAGGAAGAAATGCACTCATGAGTGATAAATTCATCTCCATTTATATTCTTAATGGGAACTGCTACTAAAGTACTTAACCAAGAAACCGATTTCAGCTTCCAAACTCCTTAAGTTTAAATAATGCTATCTCTTGTGACATTTCACCCCTTGTGAAGGACACCCAAATAGGCATTTGAAACCAGTGGCACAACTGCTAGATCAGAAGCAAGTTCAAATATGTCTATTAGTTCCAGATGTAGCAGCTTCCTTCTGATAGTTTTCACACATACAGAATTGCAGGGGCTGGAAGGGACCTCAAGATATCACTGGCAATACATTGGTTCTAATTGCACATCATGATGGAAAAAAATCTCTTTCCCAGAACTTTGTGGATAAGGTTGTACCACTCACTAAAACACATTTTAAGGGACACCTGCATTTTGGAAGTCTGCTTGTACTGAATTATTGCCTTTCAAAAGAGTAAGCATTTAGGTAGCTCTTGAAACAGCTACAGCCTTGTGATTTCCACTTCGCTTTGGAGACTGAATCACATAGATATAATTGAAATAACAGGATGCCCAGAGAGTTGTGGATGCCCCGTCCTTGGAGGTGTTCAAGGCCAGGTTGGATGGGGCGCTGGGCAGCCTGGTCTGGTATTAAATGTGGAGGTTGGTGGCTCTGCCTGTGGCAGGGGAGTTGGAGATTCATGATTCTTCAGGTCCCTTCCAACCCTGACCATTCTGTGATTCTGTGACATCTGTGTCCATGGTAGAGAACATCAGTGTAATTCCATCCAAAGCCATTAGCATGCTGCTGAGAGAGCCCTTCCCAACACATACCGGTGTCCCTCTGGGGAGGACCCTGAAGAAGATCTTTTACATTTGTGGCATCCAGCCATTTAAATGAGTTGTTCCTATTAAGTTTTCTCCACAGCTGTTTTGCTTTCCTTCCTCCAACTGATAGACTGACACTTCTGCGTGAGCTTGAAGAGGCGGACGTGCTTGCTGCATGGCTACCAAGGGAGTGGTTTCCTTGGCAACATCCATCATGTGAAAGCCCGCTGGATAGCCGGCTACTCCTCCGACATTTCTACTTCAGCTCCATGGATAGCCGAACTGGGTACTAAGTACCCAAACCCAATCAATTGCAGCAGGAAAAGTGGGGCCGAATGGAAAAAATATCATCGACGTTACGTTTCTTTCATTTAATCCGCAGTTTTGCAGATATGTAGCATTTTAGAGATGCTTTTTTTTTTTGTCTTACTGAAATATTTTTTTCTTCAACTGTAGCGTGATATGGATGTTTTCTATAAGCACAGTTTTCTGGCAAGCTTTAGTTTGAATGTGTTTTTAAAATCTACCAAGTTTTACGGAGTATTTTACATATTTTTTCTGCTACCCAGACATCGTTCATATGTTTTTATATTTTTTCAGAAAGTTCATTTTAACCAGGCTATTGCAACAACAATTATATTTATATATCAAAATGTTACTCTTTTTTTCCCTAGTCGGCTTTGCTAACACAAAACAGTTGGTACTGTTCTAATCTATAAGCCCCATTTTGCTAACTGATATCAGAGGTGAAAAAATACACAAAATTCAGATATTGCATCAATCAAATGAAAACTCTGCTGATATTTGCTAGATATTTTCCTGATATTTGCTCAAAAAATGATCTTTGCTCTCCTCAGTGAAACAGTGATCTTACAGAAGCATGTACTAGTAAGTCTTTCAGCACCCCTTGGGTGGTTTATATTAGAAAAGCTGTGCATTGCAAGTAAAAGAATGTATTTTAAAAACATCTCCATCTCCATTACATTTTGTATATGCAAAATTGAATACTTTTATCACATAACTTAGTTTTCGCTTTGGTCAAATGAAAAATAGCTAAGATGACCAGATGACTGGTAGGCAGGAAATCTGCCTAAAAATAAGGTGCAGAATCCAGGGCAATTTTCAAGCCTTGGTCCTACTCTTGCTAAACTACAGAGCAATGTAGAAATTAATCACTCATCATGATGTAAAACAGTTGAAGCCTCTCTGTCTAGGGAAATTCTGATTATCTCAGTGTTCAGCTTAGGATCCCTTACAGTACAGTACCACTACAGACAACAGACCAAACTGCACAGTCTCTGTGGGCCTACTGGAGACACATCAATGTGCAGAAGAGTAATAAAAAAGTCAAATAATTGTTTTAACATCTTTTTTTGGGGGGCGGGTGGAGGTACTGGGAAGTTGGAAGAGGCAGGAGGAAGGTTATTCCACTGCACTTTGAAGGGAGGCAAAGCAATTGAGCCAGATTTGTGGGCATACCAACAAATGCCCTAAGCATGATTTTACTGACTAAGGAACTACCTTTCATGAAATACTGACTTTGACCTTGAAAGGACATTATTTTTAAAATGTTCTGGTCATCAAAGATCTTGCCAGTTGTCACTATTGTCTTAACATTATCATTGCCAGCTTCATCACATCCTTCCCATTCACTGAACAGTCATTTTTGAGCAAAATGGAGAAAAGAACTTTTTTCCCTCACCCAGCTTAGCTGTCTGTTTGTAGCTGCCATCCAGGACTGCAGTGCAGGATGCCTCCCAGAGCCAGTGCAATGGTATTAGTACCACATGCATTGCTCTTTGCTTTACTCTTCATAAGAATACACTATAGTAGTAGAATTTAAAATCTCACCTTTAACGTTAAGGCTTTCATTAGCCTTAAGATCTAACTATAGAATAAAGGTAGGAAAAACAAACAACATTCCTATTCCAAAGACCAGACACTGTGAATTAACATAATGTAAATCAATATTAAAAAAAAAACAACTTATTTCAAATGGGTTTCTGGCAGCCAAAACTCTGTTTTAAGAAATGGTATTTTAGCAGCTGGGATTATATCATCTCACACAGGTGTAAGTTTGGTAGATTATTTGTGATATTAAACATTCAGTGCTTCAATGAAGAGTAGCTTAACATATAAACTTAGCAACAATTGTGCAGAAAAAGAGCTTTTTAAAGTTATTTGAATGCACAATTCTTTTACCTGCCACCTATCCACATACTTCACTACCCACATACAGCTTCAGAGACAGCACCTGTAACACAGGCACTTCCTTAAGAATGTGCAAGATTTAACACATGGAGAAATAAAGCCAAATTTTTGATACCTCCAACAAAACCAGCAAACATTATCTAGAACTTTTACATCTAATGCAGATAAATACCTTCCTATGAAAAATTACAAGCAGCCTAACATCCTAGGGCCTAAAGGAATGTTCATTGTCATAGTGTATATTTTTGACTGCACACCCACAAAATCGTACATGAAACTCAAGCATTTTTCTCCTGGAGGCAGTAATCAAGTGCTCATATTACAGGGAAGTTATCAGAAGTATAACATTACTAGTAAGGATAATTGATTCATGTAAATGGGAAGTATGTTTCTGAATTTATAACATTTTCTGTCTTTTAGTACAAGCTGTCCATAACTGTGCTTTTTATTTCAGATAAGGTAATTCAAGGTTACACTTCTCCTAATAATATGGAAATATGAACACCCAAAATCCAACCCAAAACCAACCACCAGCAGCAGCAAAAAAAGAAACAAAACCAAATCTTCTCGAACAAAGGGTAAAAAAAAATACTTTGCTAGGAGTAACAGAAGATCTCTCATCCAACTACACTTGGTGGTAAACCATTCCAAAAGAGCGAACTATTTCCAGGAAATACAAGAACAGGCAAGGAGTTGGACTTTTCAGATGGCCCCGATGATCACCATTGTCTCAGCATGTTATGATTTATTGTATAATCATTTAGGACTGGCAGCTCCTGGAAGGTAATAACATTAAGGGGCAGAGGTTAGCTTGTATACCGCTGCCAAACACTTTTTACACTGTTAAAAACTTTTGTTAAGAGTGTAAATCATTTTGAGCTTGTAAATGTCAAAACTTCAGCAGTCCTGTTCTACAATCCCAGCAGCAGTTGGTAAAATTTTCAGCTGTGTCCCCGAGTGACAAAGCTAACATCCTCTAATTCACTGGGCTCTAGAGAAAACATATCAAATGTGAGATGATATGCCACATCTCAGACTGAAGTTCCCAGGGCATTTGAAGAACTCAACTCTGCACTAAAGGGCTTTCAAGGATCACCAAGCTGCACACAGTCAGAAACACATAGGCAACCTTGAAAACTGATCTCTTGTCGAAGATTAAGGTCATGCTTAAAATTTAAAGAGAACTACATTAGTGAGCAACTAAAAAGATATAGTCAGTTTTAAAAAATCATAATTATTACTGCAAAATCCATGAGAGTGTGCAGACATGGCTAAAAGCATGGGCACTACCCTATCAGACACACTGAATTCTAACCAGCAATCATCATACTGGAAAAGAGTTCTGATGGAAGACACAACTTCTCCTCAACACACCATGTCAGCTGGGGAAACACACAATCGCTTAGATTAGAGGGGACCTTAAAGATCATCTAGTTCCAATCCTCTGCAGAACAAGCACCTTGTCATAGCTAAGGCAAGATAAGAGGATGATGGTTTTTTGTATAAACAAGCTAGATAAAACTGATCAGTTGTCTCCACAACTGAAAATAGCCTTCTTCATCACAATTTAAACATGGCGTCTCAACTGTTCCCATGACATAAAACACATGCTCAAAAATCTTGTTTCTGTTGATTTAGTTTTGATCTCACCAAAATATTGCGACTAATGAGGAAACCAAGCAAAAACTTTCTCTTTGGACCAGTTCTGAAAAGATCAGAAGCAGACTTCCAGCCATAGCACAAAACCCATGAAAATAGATGAGCAGTCCAGGTGTGCTCAAAGGCTGTCTGACTAGCCAGTTAACGATAACCTGCAAAGAGATTCAGACATCTTAAGCATTCAGAAGCAAAGCTGAAGAGTTAAAGTCTTACTGTGATATTTGTAAATGTAAAAGTCACGACATCAACGAATTTAATATACATTAGCTTTGCTAAAGAGTTCTAAACTTCTTCCCCACCACATCAACCACAAGGAAAATACATTCTAGATGTTTTTTGATTACCCAGGAGCAACACAGTCAGGTCTTTGATTATCCAATTATGGTTTCAGGTGGTGATGGCATTTTTGAAGTGTAACAGTTTTATAACTGCTGTAATGATCCCATCTCTTATAGGAACATCTTCTGTCTTATAACACACTTGATACATTGCTCTGACAGCTTCAGTTGGCATCACTTGGAAATACCTCTTCAACAACAGCCAGTGGGCTGTGAAATGTACCTAAGTGAACTAAGTCACAAAATGTACTGCTTGAGCAAATATGTTAATAATGAAAGTGAAGCTAAGTCACTGGGCTTAATTAATTTTAGAAAGGGAATGCTATTTGGGGCTGGGGAAAAAAAAAAAAAAGAGAGAGACATTTGTAACATACAACAACACACAAAGGAGCACAGCAGCTCCTTTGTCTTGAGCAAAGGACTGTTTAGGAAGAGGTCCTAATAGCAGATTGCAATTTGGGCATTAAGACTGTGTTGCCTATTGAAACTACCCTGAGTTGGAGATCCTGAAAATACAAACAGATCCTAGGACTTGTCTTGTTCAGGTATACATCATATTTATATTGTATTGGTATAATCCATTGCATTTCAATATATTTTTTGTCTCTACTGATCCGACCATCAATTTCATCCAGTGCTACCTGCACTACTTTCAGGATGCAAAGCTTTCTCTCCCACACCATATGGTGAAGCACGAAATCGCAGAGATTCTTATGTCCAGACACAAATAGTTCCTGCAAATATAGTCTTTTCTTCACATGTAATTTTATACTGCAAACCAGAAAACATGCACATTTACTTCAAATTCCTTAATTCCTAGATCATCTCTAACAATGGCTTACACAAATGTTACTTCTTTAGAGCTATTCAAGAAGCAAAAATGAAACAAGTTCAAGCAGTGGAAACTTTTTCATTAATTTTTGGTTTCCAGTGTTGAAAAAGAATTTAAATCCAAGTATTTGATGCCACATCAAAAAAAATCGAAAAGATCACTGGATTCATATCTTTTCATGCTTTTGCTAGAGGTACATTCCACCCCAGCAAACATATATTCTGTATTCACAGAAATTTTAAACTGCTGTAAACAATGGTACTTATATATTTTTGTTAATATATATATATTTTTTTTCCACACCACAGTGTGGATCTATGTGGGTTACCTAAAAAACACTTAATATACGCTAGCAGTCGATTATTTTGATGGTACATGCAGTGAGTTAGCATTTGAGAATATGTAAAAGTAGTGATTAAAAGCCAAGGAAGTGAACTTCTTGAACAGCAAATGGGACATCTGTTCCTTTTCTCTTCCCTTCCTCCCCAGACTGCTACTTTTTTTTGTTTTTGGTCAATTTCTAGCTTCAATCTACAGTGTTCCAGTTTTTCTTCCCTGCAACCATTTCAGCTTGGCTACTTCCTGCCTTCTTGTCTCAGACCACATTTTCATTCTGCTTCCCTATTAAATAACACTCCAGCATTGCCTTCTTATCCAGAAGTATGCCACTTTTTTCTTTTATTTTTTAGGAAAAGATACTGTTCTTCATGTTTGGTGCTTCCTGGATCAGGGTGACCAGCTTGTCAACCAGACCCAAGATGATCCAGAAAATACCTCACTTCCCTTTGATACAAACCTTGTTTAATACCACCAATATTATGTATTGTTGAAGAGCAGTTTGCTTAAATATACAGCACGCACAAGGACTCAAGTAATAGATGTAAGGGCAACTGAGCCTTGAATCATCTGCAGTATCACACTCCCTTGTGCATAGGCGCCGACCAGCTGGTTGGAGGGAACATTCTGCTTCACAGTATGTTGGTGCCACATGAGAGCCCCAGTGTCTTCATTTCCCTTACAAGCTCTTTCTTCCAGCAGAAGTTATTCAATCTGCTTTACAATTCAAAGCTCAGCACCTCAGCAGTTAAGAAGTTTGATTTGGGCTTCTCAATAATAACCACAAAAGAATGCAACAGAAGGTGCTGTAGAAACAAATAAATAAACTGGGACCTTTTGGAATAAAAATTCATAATTATGGCCTGTATGCATAAAGATTAAGGGTGCAAATGTAGCAAAGAAGCAATAAGCATGAATACTTCAAGCTTAAAGTGGCCCCGATTTGTTGCCAGGCAGGTATCAAGGCTGGATAGCAGGAAATTGCAGATATCAAACAGTGAGGATCAATCAATTAAGTTCTTTATAAAATCTCAGTATTGTTACAAAACTACTGAAGACTCTTTGCTAAAAAACTGTACATGCCTTTAACACTGAATAAGTTAACAACAGCATAGAACTATCCAATACAAGAAGAAAAGCTTGCAATTACAGCTAAGGAAGCTTTTTTTGCTGTTATAACATTTAATCAATGTCTCACACTGTTATAAAGTGATGCCTAAATCAGACAACTTTTAGTGAGGACCTAAAAGTTAATTTAATGGCAGTGTTTTAGGACAGTTCTCATTATTAAACGATGAAATGGAACTCAAGATTCTCTACCTAGATCATAAATCAAGGAAACCAATTAAAAAGATGTGTACTGAATGTCTGATCTAATTCAAACTTTGGTGAGCTTAAAATACTATACTCTCTGTTAATTGAATAGATGCTGCATAGTTAAGAAGGTTTGTTATGAGCCGCAGATCAATACCTTTATTTTAGCTCTCTTTACAGACATTCCTAATGCAGCTATCACTTTGAGATCTGACAATAAGTATTTTGTTATGCGGGCAGAAGGAAAAATCCATTCCAGTTATCCATTTCCCCAATTAGAGTTATTTCTCTTTTGAGCACTGATTGGTTGTGAGCATTCACACAGAGTGAAAGCAAGACTCTGGCTCCTAACTACATGTTGGCACAAGGCATTAAGCCCAAACCTAGGGATTGAAGTCCTACCCTGGGTTGCATTTTAATAGTTCAGACTCCAAGAGGAAGCGTAGTATCTTCAGCCACGGGATTTCAAAGCCTGCTGCTTCTACAGGAAAAGCAGCACCTCCTGACAAGCTTTTTCCTGCAATATTTTATTCTGTTGGAATGGGTTAGGCTAATGATACTGTATGAAAATTACCTTTCTCAGGCTTCTTCGTGCTGCGTTAGCTGTCAGTTTTCTTCCTTCCTATTTATAAATAATGCTTCCTATTTAACCTAAACAGTAACTCATACTCCTCTTCAACTTCACAAGCTGTCAATTGCGAATACTAATATAAAGCCCAATCTCTTAAGAGTTTTAAAATAAGCACAAGAGAAGAGATAGCAGCAAATTAGCCATAATGCACCTAAACAGCTCTGCAAAACACTCAAGTGAAAATTAACACTTCAGTTGCTAAAAGCTTGCTAAAAGCTTGCTAAAAAACCTTGACATTTGCTCCCTTTCTACAGGTACTGCCTCATCAAGGACCCCCTGACTTCAGTCATCCCATTAATAAAGTGTGCCAACAAGAGTAACAAGTATTGTGCATTAACTCTCTTGCAGAGACAGCTGTTAGCCCGTTAGGACAGCAACTGCTCCAAGAGCACAGTGCATATAGGAGTTCAGCGTGTATCAGATTCCTGCAGGAGACTGCCAGCAGCCCTGTTTGTTTTTATATCTCTCTGTAATCTCTCCGAATGCAGTCTACACCAGAAGCACAGCTCTGAACACAGCGCTCGCGTCACCAAACTCCGTGTCTCAGAGCGCAAAGTGCTGCCTTTCTTTGTTCCCTGGGAGGATGCCAATGTACATGGATAACATCAGCACAGCAACATACCTGCCTCAGCTGTACTAGTAGCAATGCCCCTAATGCCTAGACCAAGTTTTCCAAACACCAACAAAATCGGATTTAGGCGGATCAAAAGTACCTGCAAACAGAATCACGGAATCCTTAGAGTTGGAAAGGACTTTAAAAGGTCATCTGGTCCAATTCCCCTGCAATGAACAGGGACACCACAGCTCCATCAGGAGCTCAGAGCCCGATGCAGTCTGACCTTAGGGTGTCTCCAGGGATGGGGCATCCATCACTCTCCAGGCAACCAGTTCCAGTGCCTCACCACCCTCACTGTAAATGACTTCTTCCTTATATCCAACCAAAATCCACCATCTTTGAGTCTGAAACCATTTCCCCTTGTCTTATCATCACAGACCCTGCTAGGCAAATCTTCCAGAAAAAAGGAGAAAAAAAGAAAAGTAAGAAATAAGCAAAACATTTACATTTGCCAGTTTCACACTTCTTGTCTGAAAAACTATTTTCATTTTGAAAATTTTAAGTTAAAGTTTATTAAATTTCTGAAGATTAAATGAATCAAAAGAAACCCCACAATTCCCAATGGTTTTTGGAGCTGAGATAGAAGGCAAACTAGTGGGTGTTAACGAATGTAAGTATTTGTGGGGCTTTTTTCTTCCTGGTTCAGTAAGAAATTTGAAAAAATAGCTCAAATTGCAGTTTGATTTTTGATTGCAGGCTCTAAAAGCATAATTCAGATAGTAAGCTGAGAACAGAACTTAGACACCAGTAGTAGATATGACTTTGTCAGCTAAGATTAAGCGCCAAATGATGAAAATCTGAGAACAATTACAGATTGAGTATTTATTTCCTTTCTCCATCCCACTTGCTATATTTGCCATTAGAAGAGATTGTTTTCATTCCCTGTTTCAGGTTTTGCTGTAGAGGAAAGGATCAGAATGTTAATAACTGCTCAATGCGCTGAGTCTATACAGGGCCGTATACAATTGCTTTGACCTTTTCAGTATTCTACATTTTGAAGGACTCAGCCTTTCAGGAATGCTCCAGCTTCCCTATTTACAATCTCACTCAGCTGTGGAGGAAGAGAGGTAACGTCCAGTTACAACTGGAAGTGCTGAGGGAAATTGTAAAAATACACTCCGAGACAATCTACCGAAGATGAAATATTCAATCCATTCCTGTGACGAAGATGGAAAAAGGAATGGAAAATATCACAAAACAAATGCACTCCCTTGACAAAGTGAATAAGGGAAAAACATGTCTTGTTAGATTCCCCTACTTGTAATCTCTGGGACATGGTTTGTGTGCCGCAATAAAATCACCAGAATTCACAGTCTAAGAAAAATCTTCCTGTAAATCAGCCCAGACTTATAATAGCTTTCAAGAAAGTTAAGTTACTGCTCACCAAAAAGGTAAGTAGGAGAAAGGCTCCTCAGTGTCTTCATCTGCACTGTTTTTAGCGCAGCGAAGTTAAGGCAGGAGGTGCAGCTGTGCCCAAGCAATGCCCTGTGCTCACTGTGCATCCCCATGTCTGCAGCCACATAGGTACCCTGCCCAGTAGGACCTGGGAAGAGCATCACAGCACTGCCATCCAAGTGCCATTACAGTACAGAACTCAAAGTGTACTTTGCTATTTTGCATGCTCTTCAGTGCTTGATTGGTTAAGTATCTTTCCTCCTCTTTTCTCCTCTCCTTCTCTTTCCTTATAATAGAAATTATAAGTAATAATTTCTATACAGCCACCAAGCAGCTGTAAAGGTTTTTGAGATCCCAGACTGAGATCTTTACAGAGCATGCAAGTTAAACAAAGTTAGCTGATTGTTACTGCATTAGAGCAACACAAGAGCTGTCATAGATGGAGGGTGCTCCTCTCACAGCTGACACAACTTCCAGAACAGATCTACAGGTCAGCATGTTACAGTGTGCAGGGCAGCAAAAACTCCTGTGTGTGGGGGAAGACAGTATTACCGGGGCTGAACAAGAAATCCACATTTGAGCATTGAGCACACTGACACATTTGAGTGTCAGGCAGACACGCATCTTTACCCTTCGCACGTTGTGTTAATAGCACTGAGGTTTAAACAACTCGTCCATTGCCACCTCTGATAACTATGTCACTGTTTCCTCTTCTTCATAACCTTTTGAGAAAAGGCACGGAGCATTCCCTTGTCTACCAGCCTCTACAAAAAAGCATGCATGCTCACTGCCCACACCCCATTGCCTGCCCTCCTCATCTGCTCCCTGCTTCAAGATTAGGGAACGGAGCTAAGTTAAGGCTCTACTGGTTTTTATCATGGAGATGTTTGTATCTCTAGGCCTGAGATAGGGCATTTAGGGATTGGGATCATTACTCATACACCTTCTGGGCGTTCACTTGTCTCTGCTGCTGCTGCCCTGGTACTAGTCAAAGTTGGAATGTCAGCAGAACTGCTCAGTTCATCCTGATGAATCACATCCCCCAAATGCTCTTAACATTCTGAAAGGAACTGTATTTCATTATACATCTAGTATTCTTAATACTTAAAGTGCAGGCTTCAGTGTAAAGTTGAGTGCCATGCGTAACTAAGAGCATTTTTGTCATCAACTGACAAACTGTTCAAAAAGTTCACTCCCTTCTACATGAGATCTCCTGCTCTCCCGTGTTAATTTGCCCATTTCTAAAGTCACTTTTTGAAAATACTGCCATTCTCACCAACCACTTCACAGTCTGTTACAGGAATTGTTTTGCTTTCGGTTAACATTGATCATGCCTATTTACATCTCAACTGCAGTCAATTTTCTGTTACAAAAGGTTTCTGTAACCTCCCCTGCACTCCTGTTTTTTGCTATCCTTCCTGTAGTCTAATGCAACTATTCATTCACCTGTTATTATACCCTCCTTTAAACTTTTACCCTCTGTAGCCTGACAAACAAGATGCTAACCACATTTTCAGAAATCACAAACACTTTGGATTCCTTCCACCCAGATACTTGTGACATCAGGAGCTGTACATCTTAATGAAAGGTACAAACTACAGCAATTCTGAAAGAAAAGGTAAAACAAAATTCAGCCCGCACCACAGGGTCATCTACTCCTCACCCCTCTTTCTGCTTTCTGAGAGGATTTCAGTTGCTGTCCTCTCCCTTCCCATACCATTGCTCATCTCGCTGTAGTCCTTTCCTTTCAAAATGCCCAGCCGAGCCCCAGCTAATGCATTAGGTTCTATTCAGCTGGGCCTGTGACTTTTTCCTGCTGAGGCAGTCATTTAATTATCTGCTTTTTCTCACTTACTTGCACGGTCTGTGACCATTGCAAAGTCATTAATGCTCATGAGCACAGGTAAGTGTCCGAAAATACACTTTTTCACAGCATACATTTTATTTCTGAAAGTGTATCTAGCTCTATTATCAACACACTGCCCGTACTGTGATGATGCAATCAGATCGTTCAGCTTTTCAGTCAGTCAATACTAAAATCAATACAGATGTGACACTATGGCAGAAGGAGCCAAATGTTATATGAAAATGGACTGAATGTCAGATTTGTTTTGTTCCTGAGATCAGTGATTTATACAACCTGTAATGAATGCAACACCAAGATATGAAAGGGAGATATTTTGATATCTCTTAACGTTTCCTGCCATTCCAGCTAAGCTCTGTGGCTCTAGCTCATTGAATACAAGAAAGTCACTTTAAAAAATGACTGTTAACACAGAAGTAACCTGATTCATGCTTTCCATGTGCCAAAATCCATGAAATAAAAACAAAGCCCCCTTCCAGGGTCAGGTGAGAGAGGTGTGACAAGGCACAGACATGACGTGATGATGCCCACATGCCTCCCCTTGGTTCTGCAGCTGCTCCTGCATGCAGACATCTGCCTGCTTCACCATGGAAAGGAAGGGGTCCCTACTCGGGGGGGAAATGGAGCAGGGAAGAGCAGATTGCAAAATAAACCTTGTTCTGTGTTGAGCATAGAAGGCCAGGTCTGGACAGCAGTGCTGGAGTGAGTGAAGCTGGCCACAGCACTACTGCTGAGCTAGACAAGGTGGTGGGAACTACAGGGGGCAAACAAAGGAGGCCAAGGGAAGGGGATGCTGCTGGCATCTCTGAGAGCATTGCAGTCATCCCATGCTGTGGCATGGACAGTCTAAAGGGGCTGCATAAGGCTACAGTAATTGGCAAATAACTTAATTAGCTGCAATTCCCTGCTCTGAGACTTTTCATCTGCAAGGAACCTCCAGATGAAAAGATCTGGGAAGGACCCCTTAGGGATTGACCTGTGGGGTGGAGAAGCAACAGTTCAAATTGAGGTGATGAAACAAATATTTGGAGAATTTCTCCATTCCTGGAATCCTCTCTCCCACTTTCTCAATAAGCACAACCAAAATGTTTGCAATACATTACTACCTGTTCTAAAACATTCCCTCAGCTTTCACTTCCAATCAAAATTTCAGCTGCTATTGATTCTCTTCATTTCTTCATACCATTGGGAAACCAAGTCCCGCAGCAGAAGTAGTAATCCTGACTGAAGAAGAGATCTAGTTAGTGTAAACATGGAATTTTCAAAGGGGATTGATTTAAAGAAAAAAAAAAAAAAAAGGCTGTCTAAATAACTTTTTTTTCCTCCCACATTCAAATCAATTTATTAATGCAACTAGTCTTGCTGTGCATTCATCTTTTTCTGTTGGAAAAAACAAACAAACAAAAAACTCACTAAAAAAAAAAAGACTAACAGAGATCACTGCAGCCTCATGCAGTTCACTTCTGTATGCAGATAGAAAAATCAGAAGACTTGATGCCTTACAGGTAATGTTTGTCATGTTTACCTTCCCCCCCAATGGACAAAAAGCAGAAAATTCCAATGATGGCCTGGTGATGTCAACTTTTCAAGAAGCCAGATTCAGAATGGTTTTTACATCCTGGCATACACAGTTGTTGTTGTCATCCTACTTATAGCCATAACTGACTTTTCCAGATCGCTCTATTCTTTTCTATAAATTTTATACCATGCCAGGTATGACAGTTTGTTCAAAAAGACAAGTTGAGATGTCAATGTTTTTTCCAGTTTTGAGAACGTAAACTGTAAATAATTAAAGAACAGACTGAGAAAGTTGAATTCTACATCTGCTTGATTTATTTGCTAATGCTGCCAGTACATTTTCTTTATATTTATATTAAGCACTATCTCCACCTCCCAAATTTCCTCAATATGACAGTGCTAGGATCAAGACATTTCATCTGCAAAGTCTCAGGGCTCTGTCTTGGGACCGGTGCTCTTTAATATCTTTATCAGTGACATTGATAACGGAATCGAGTTCACCCTCAGCTATTTGCTGACTACACCAAGCTGAGTGGTGCTGCTGACATGGTTGAAGGAAGGGATGCCATTCAGAGGAACCTCGAGAGGCTAGAAACGTGGGCCCGGGTGAACCTGATGAGGTTCAACATGTCAAAGTGCAGAGTTTTGCACTTGGGCCAGAGAAATCCCAGACTGGAATGAGCAGTCCTTGAGAGCAGCCCTGCAGAGAAGGACCTGGGGGTCCTGATGGATGAAAAACTGAACATGAGCCAGCAGTGTGCTCTTGCAGCTCGGAAGGCAAATGGTGTCCTGGGATCCATCAAAAGAGGGGTGGCCAGCAGGGACAGGGAGGTGATTGTCCGCCTCTACTCTGCTCTTGTGAGGTCTCATGTGGAGTACTGTGTCCAAGTGTGGAGCCCCCAATACAAGAAAAACAGGGAGCTGTTGGAGAGGGTCCAGAAGAGAGCCACGAAGATGATCAGGGGACTGGAGCACCTCCCCTATGAAGACAGGCTGAGGGAGCTGGGCTGGATTCAGCCTGAAGGGGTGTGGTGTGACATCACTGCAGCCTTTCAGTACCTAAAGGGAGCCTACAAACAGGAGGGGAATCAACTCTTTGAAAGGGTTGATAACAGCAGGACAAGGGGAAATGGTTTTAAGTTGAAGGAGGAGAGATTTAGGCTGGACATCAGGGGGAAATTCTTTGCTATGAGAGTGGTGAGGTGCTGGAACAGCTGCCCAGAGAGGCTGTGGATGCCCCGTCCCTGGAGATGTTCAAGGCCAGGTTGGATGGGGCGCTGGGCAGCCTGGTCTGGTATTAAATGGGAAGGTTGGTGGCTCTGCCTGTAGCAGGGGGGTTGGAGATTCATGATTCTTCAGGTCCCTTCCAACCCTGGCCATTCTGTGATCCCGTGTAATTGTCAAGGAAACCATTATCTCTTTTCCCTTTATTCCCAAATGTCATCATCTCATTTTCAAGATAAGTTGAACATACTTTAATCTTGGCAGCAACTCTCCCTTAGATCCTTCTTTTTTAGGGCGTTGTGTAGAGGTCTTTTTCACTTGGCAGACTGATCTGGACATTGCTTTATAGTGTGGTATACTACATGAACACTCTTTTTGACGTCATTAAAAAAAAAAAAAAAACCCACAAAAAAACAACTCCTGAAATTAACAGTGACTACATTTCAAACATGAAATGTAGGGCCAATACAGCAAAGTGACTATATTGTGGTTCATCAGTTCGTCTAGGCTGTGGACTGTCACATGATTCTGTGATTGACAGTGATAATGTGACTAGGCAATGGCCAAAACATGTTGCCACTCAAAGGTTCATTTTAATCATTGCAGGCAAAGTTATGACTTGGGATGAGTTGAAATACCACAACGATATGCAATAAGCTGCAATAAACAAATTACCAAATGCCATTTTGTATTCAGAATTAGCACAAGTAAATCACACCTTTCTCAAATTAGTAGCTCAACATCAAATCTTCCAAGCTTACCTTACATCAAGAAGCTTCATGTATAATAAAATTGGTATCTTAAGAATTCAGGTTATGCATATTTTTAACAGTTGGAAGTACTGGAAATAGGATGTCTGTTTGATATTCTAATTGGAAGCTAGTTGTTCAAAATGTATTTGCTTAACTACACAAAATATTAAAACAAACTATTTAGTTGCTTGCAACACCTGCTGAAGAAATGACACAATATCTTTCTGAACTCTACTGAAGCAAGCTTACCGTCAATTACTGCCTCAAAGTAACTTCAGAGAGAATCTCTTCTTTTCTCCAGCAATATCTCTTACATCATCTTTTTTAAACTTTCAACATTTTTAAAATACCATATCAGCAGCTCCTACTTCCAAAAAGTCAACTCACATGATAGACACACACTTTTAGTGGCTTACTGAAAGCTGAAAAATTAAAGCGTCTTGCCAATATGGATGTGCATACCTACAAAGAGCACTTCTATGGGATATATATTCTCTTAGTAAATGAAAGGACATACTAGTGCAGATTCTAGAGCACAAGGCAAGACAGTGCAGTGAAAAATACCACTGGTGCCAAGCACATTGTTTGCCCAAGCTATTAGTGCTGAGGAAAGATTCTAGGCAAATAAGACTTCTAAGGAAATAATCCTATAAGTCATTATCCGAGCCTTAATATCTATGCTTCATCTTAATTCTTTGAGTGAAATCCTAATGATGAAAGGTCAGAGGGGCAACTTCCCTCATCTTCAGAAGTGTCCAAACTTCCCCCAGCATGATTAACATGGAATGTCATTCATTGTCATTATAATTCAGAATAACCTGGGGGGTAATGGGAATAAATCCTGTGAGCAGATTTCAGAAACTATGACTTACTTTCACCATATTTATTGCAGTAGCATTAATATTCTGAGAGCACACTACAAATAAACTGGATGAGGAATAAGAGAGAAAAGGACAGGTGAGAAGCTTCACAGTTAATATTTTTCACTACTGTGCAAGCGTTGAGACAGTAAGTTGTTAGAAATATTCAGCAAGCAGTTATCCATGAAGTTTATTTAATTGCATGCGAACAAGAAATGCCAAAAAAAAGGTTCTTTCTAATGATGACTTTTTTTTCTTAAGTGAATAGTGAGGAAAATAGATAGAAAATAGTCTGAAATATTCAGACAGAATTTTAAAGATCTCTAGCGTGATACAGAGCCGAGTTCCACCCCAAATAGGCAATGACAAGTACTGAGAGTGACTAGACTCATTAGAATATAAGTTATCATCACCCACACCACATAGATGTTTCCGATCATCATTGGGATATTATCATCAACAGAAATCACCACGAGTCTTCACACAGCCTGGGTGTTGACTCTCTGATATTATTGGTGACCCAGGGAGTGAAAAACAAAATAATTTAGTGACAAAGTTTGAATTTGGTACAAACACTGGAGGAACAGCAAGTATCATCAGTGAATGAACCACTGGGTGGAACAGTCCTGGATGGTTTGGTAAGTTGGAGAGATTAAAGAAAAAGGATGCCCGGCTTCCAAAATTGAAGATTCCATCCGGAGTAGCAAAACCTTCAAAAACAGCTTGGGAAAAATGTTGAAAGAAGACAGAATTTCTATATTTATATTCAGATGATTGCCAATCCAAAATCGGAAATTAAATCTGCTCAGATGCATTTACAATATTAACTTAAAACCAAATATTTTGCCTTTGCATTCCTCATCTTTTCATGTCTATCCTTGTAAAGTCAGCCTCAAAATACAAAATACAGTCCTCATCCACCTGCCTCATCCTATCATTTCCCTTTCATCTAAACTATTCACTACATTTATCCTAGATTGCAAATAGTTTTAGTACTATAAACTTTCTCATTTCAATAAATAAACTCTTCAGATGGAGCATACTGCTGTGCACTATTCACTCGTTTATTTTATTGAAGGGAGCGTAAGCATATGGGGACCAAAATAGGGGTGTGAGATGGAAAAAGAGCTTTGAGAATGGGCTCTTGATTCTTGAGAAGCAGCTGATGTTCTCTCATAAAAATGTCAGGGAAGAGAAGACAACAACATTAATGTAATAGAATTGCTGGAAATGGCTTTCTTTCCTCCACAGCACACATCTGTTTAAGAACACACAGCAATCACTTCACTTGTATTTGAATTCACCGAGAGAATATCTGTGGGTGACTTGAGATTCCTCTCTGCTTTTTCTGCTCTTTGCTTCGTTCTTCTATTTTATTTTTATTTTTGTTTGTGTGTGTTCCTTGTTTCTCATACAAACAGAAGAATTCTTTTCTTCTCATTCCCTGTTACTATCATACTCTATTGATTATATTATTTGATCATTACACTTTTTTCCCCTTCTATTCCTAGCATTGGGTTCTTTCCTTAGGATCCTCAATGCTGCTCCTCCTTTCCTGCTAAGCTTATCTCCTCCTCTCTCCACTCCTGAAACCTCTTCATTCCACATTTGATCTTTTCTGCTCATCACCCTATTCTTTTTAAGGGCTTCAACTCTTTGTAGGAAGGATTGAACCCAGGCCCAACAAGGTTCTTTCTGTGTGCCCATTCTTCTGGCTTGCCTGCCCTTTGGTTGCTTCCCGCAGTACTCCATCATCACCTTTCCCAGGTGCTCCCCAAGAGTGAAAGAGCAAAACTTGCAAGACTCTGAATTTTGAATGATCCTGTATTCAGGCAGCAGTTCTGAAATACTCAACATTTGTTTCAGAGATGCTGAGAGCCCTTTAGTTTCTCTAAGTAAGGAAGCAGTCAATTTCTTGCTCGTGGAATGGAATGAAAGTAAAGGGAAGAAAATTCTGTTTTTATGAGTGAAGCAGAATTTCTAGCGTATGAATTACAGCTGCAGCAGTATGTCTTTTTTTTTTCTCCTCATACTTTTATGAAGTGACATTTGTTCCTGACTGGAGAAATACATTATATAGACAAAAAGATGAGGCATTCTCAGCATCAGTCCAAACGTCCTTCTTACAGGTTGTCAGGAAAACAGGAGTGAAGGACACAATCCTCATGCAGACAAGGAGGTCAATTCTTTCTTCTTTGCCATTTCACCTCAGTCAGTGGACAAAACATGCTTTCACAACAGCCTCCTTCAATACTTTTCATAACTTCCCTTGAGTACGACTGCCAGTAGGACAGATGCTCCCAAGGACACAATAGAAGTAAGGTGATGTTCTGAACAGCAAAGCTGTCATGGAAGATTTAATGATGCCAGTCAGACTGAGGGAAATCATATTACAACCCAAAACAACTTAAGGAAGATATATTCCAGCCACTACTGTGGTAACATAGAGATGGCTTTGACAAAGTGCAATTACAGAGCAATGGGAAAAAAAGAAACTGAGTTTTGAAATCTAGAGCAGGTACAGTAATTCAAAAGAAGCAAGTGGGATAGGAAAATCCTTTCTACCTCCTCTCCATTCCAGCTCTGATGCAGAAAAAAGTTTAGAGGTATTCTGTTGTCACACCTATGGCAAACAAAACACTGCTGCCACAGATGACATGCACCGCATTCCGTATCAAAATAAAAAGGTTTTAAAATAATTTCTGCATGGTGATTGTTGCCTGCTGTGTTTTAGTATCCAAAAGATCTCTCTGAGATGGCATCCAGCTGTATTAGACATGTACAAATGGATAGTTTCTAACCCGTAGCACTTAGAAGGCTGAAACAATCACAAAGACAATGTGATCTACGTGGTGGTTTTGTTGCTCTTGGAGTAGAAACCACAGGACAGACAAAAGCCATTAATTATGACTCTACATTTCCCAACAGTACATTTGCACGAAGTTAAAAAAACCTGAATCTGCTCTGTGCAGTGGTGGTAGAGCCATGCAAGTAAGACTTCAAAGCTCTCAACTCACAAGGGTTCTCTATTCAACCCTAAGTACTTAACCATGTTTGGAGATGAAGCCCCCAAGCTCAGCTGTAATATTAACCCCCCTCTTACACAGAGACACGCAAACAGATAAACCCTAGCTTAAAAGCAGTAAACCTCCCAGAAAATACACCAAACCATTAAACTGGAAAAATCAACTAAGAAACACCTGAACTTCCCACAAGAAATGGCCATTCAGCTTAATAGGTTTTATTAATGATTTCTTTAGGAATTCAGAATTATGCTTTCAATTTTTAATTACAAGAAATACAGAGATGTCAGATCTGCAAGTAATAGGATTTCACAGCTAGAAAATATCAATTTTTCAATTCATTTAGAAGTTTGTCCCAGATCTCTTCAAGCTATATATGACCTTCCCACTGCTGACATACAGCTCCAGGACAGCAATATGCTATTGTCATTTTAAAATTCTGCTGATAGCATAAGATGTTCAATGAAGACAGTCAATACAAAATCTGCAAGGAAAGTTTTTGGGTTTTTTCTGCACATCATAAATACATTTGAAATGTTTCCCTCAATGTACATCTTATTGACCATTTCACTAAAAGTGCTCTGATCTGAAACATACGACAGCAAATTAGGTACATTTGCTATTAAAAAGAGCCATCAAAAACTCTAGTGAGGGAGAATCCGTTGCACTGTAGAGTTCTAGGATTTGGACTGCTGTTGGCACATCATCTTTTTCCTCTTTTCCGGCTCAGAATCAGCTGCCCTGCATCATTTTCCTGTCCAATGTTCTGAAAGGTCAGTAGCATCCTCAGACCATCTACCTCTAGATAAATCACTGCAATATTTAATTTTCCTCGCCACTGAAATACTGCACTTGTTTCAAGACTTCAATTTCTAGACAGAAAGACGTGCTGTTGCAGTATTTTTTTCAGCTGAATTATAGAATCAGCTACCATTAAGCTTTTCCTGCATTTTCAATTACTCAACATAGCCTCTGACTCGCTGTTTTGAGATTTACAAAGAAAGTTCCTCCACTTTTACTCTATGGCACAGGTCAGTCTTGCAGTTTTGCTTTTGTTTTGCCAGAACCCTTATGTAAAAGAACTGAATCCCCAAAATAATCTAACTTCTCAGGTACACAGACGTACTATCACCTAGACATAACTACATGAACCAGAACTGTAAAACTGTAAAAACCAGAACTGGAAGTCCACCAGTGTCAGTCATCTGCATATTTATCAGCAACACCTTCATTCTTTATTCACAAAACATGAATACAAATACTATGCAGCATTAAGAACAAATCTCTTAATGGGATGTCATGCATCATTCAGTCGTATACTCCATAACAGCCTAAATTTGTTGTGTCAGCGCAATTACTTTTATCATCTAAACTTGTAATCGCATGAAAAATTATGCCAAGCTTGTGAGACAGTATTTTTTTTCCACAGAACTTTTGACTGGCATTAATTATGCTCTCCTGCTGTTTCAAAGGAGAATTTCAATATTGAAATGTTGGTACTTTCTATTTTGGATGAATGTTTCAACCAGTGTGGCAGCAGTGATCTGAAGCCCTACTACTCCAACAAAGCCCTGGAAGCAAAAACAATGTTCATTGTGTATAAATGGCACTATCCACTGAGATATAACAGTAGGGACCAAGTGATTATAATTACACATTATCTACACATGTTCTGTGTGTAGACTCACTCCTGCAGGTTTCCCTAACTGACGCACAAAAATCTTTTAAAATATACCTATCTAACAAAAGGTGCTGCTGAATTTCCTGCCTGAGAACTCTTCTGCAAGCAAAACATAAGGCATTTGCCATTACTGTTACTCAAAGAAGTGAACTGTAATGGTTAGAGGTCTGTGACAGATATTGCTGTGGTAACATCACTACAGCTCAGCATTTCACCATTAACTATCACAAGTCCATTCACTTTACAATACAGCTGCTGCAGACACTTGGAAATGCTGCAAGGAAACCATTTGGCTTTCATCTGACATTGGCCTCAGGGTTCTGATATCTTTTCTCCTAGAAGAAACCATCAAACAATTGGGAAGTGCTTACCAAATTACCTTAACTACTACAGACAATCAGAAGAAGCTTTTAAAAATGGTTTCAGTTCTCAAAATAAACTCATATAATGTATTGTTTTAACTGGAACACCTGATAATCAACAATTTGAAAGTTCTCTTCCTTGAAGCAAGCCCAAGGCAGTGGAGGGAGGGTGAAGAAACAGTGGAGAAAGAACAAGGACCTGGAACTGATAGAAACCTTTACAAATTAAAAAAAGTGGTAAAAAGTAAGCATTCTATTTGAATGCAGGTTTAATCCATTGCGGCATCTACTAAAACAAGACAGGCATGAGCTGAAAACCACAAATTTTGGACTAGTGCATAGAATAGTGCATATAGACTTACATTCACAGAAAGGAAACATCTTTAAAAGGGAAGAAAGTGCACCTTTCTCAAGGAAGATATTTATGTTTTATTTCTGATACTGTTGTCTACCGACCTTCTGAAAACTTCTCATCTCCCACCCATGGTTTCTTAAAGCTAGATCCTTTAAAGTTGCATGCATCCAGCAGCCTCTTCCACCCGACATATTCCTTTCTGATATTCTTTCCACTATCATCACCATTTCTTTCTAGTCATCAGCAAAAAACAATCACAACTTACTACCCCTTCTCTTCCTACACACGAAATTTGTTTTTTTGGTACCATTGCCAAAAGACAGTGGCTGGTGGCTACTTGATTTTAGTTAATCTCATCATCTAATAAGGCTGAGCTGAAATACAAAGGACCAGAGTTTAATCTCACTATTACTTGGTGAAGTAGCAAAAAAAAATTGAAAAGGATATTAACAGTGGAAAAGGTTTGTGTGGAACACTAAAAATAGTGCATACCAGAATTTTTCAGCCTATCCATACAAATTAGAGAGAAAAAGGTGGCCTTACCCAATATTCATGTGTGGCCTGTCAGTTCATGATTGCGTAAGAGATTTCACTTTCCTAGATGTTAAGTTAGCACATACTAAAATGCAGATGTTCAACAATTCTCCGTAGTAGAAACTAGAATATTTATTAGAGCCTTTGTTTTAGTCTGTTTCCCATATATATAATGCTATACACAAATGGCTAAGTATATCCAAGTCATTTAAAATAACTTTTCTACAGCGTTGGAGTATTTGGGATGCATTAGATTCAGAAGACCAAAATTAATAAAAATATGCATTATGCAATTCTTCCAAACAATTCTGAGAAACATTGGCTGGATAATTCCATTGCAGGACAACACTAGCAGAGCAGCCATACCTACAGTCAGTTATCAGTGATTCATGTCATAATGAAAACTACATAAGCACAGCTTTAATAACCAGAAAGACATCAGATTTAAAGGAATGGGATTAGAATCCAAAGGGATGGGATTAGAATCCTCTTGAGGAGGACTCTGAAAGGTAGATTGAAAAGGAACTGAGGAATATTATACCTGAGAAAGACCAATCATCTGATAGAATAGGCACCAAGGAGCAACTGGCAAAGAAATGGATTTTCAGAAATGAACCTGTCACTAGCCTTTATGAAGTGAAAAGGACTCAAAAGCTTCATTCCCTTGTCAAAAGGGTAAATGTATTCAAATGAATGCAATTTAAGCAACATGTTAGCTAATCTTTCCACTGTATTTAGGAGTGATGAATCTTCAGCAAGCACGCGGCATCCGGCTTTAAATCTTGCACATCCAAAGATGTGAAGCAATTGAGCAGAGTCAAAATAAACCAAAGAGAAAGGCCAAAAACCTAGACATCAAGACTTATGTGGAAGAGTTGAAAGGAAGGGAGTTGCTTACTGTACAGGAGAAAAAGCACATCCAAGAATGCTAGCTGCGTACATATCAAGATGAAAAGAGGAGACAGCAAAAATGAATAACCTCTTTTCCACAACCAGAAGCACAGGACAAGAACTGGCTAACATCAAAGAGAGGAAGAAAATCTCTTGTTAGATAATGGAGTAGTATCTTTAACTGCACTGACAGAAACACACTACACTAGTATTGGTGGGGAGACTGGAATTTATACCATTCTGTGTTGAGTCAGGAGGTCTTAAATGGAGGTGACTTAAAAAAAAAAAAAAAAAAAAAGAAAACCAACAGCAAACAGCTCATTTCAAAAGTGCTGTTCCGTGACTGCATTAACTTGTACATCAAAAGCAATTTAAAGGAGGGGTGTTCACAGGACAATAGATCAGTCGAATATCTGTGTTTCTGAAGCAATGCAAGAACGCTTCATTTTCACAGTTTCCTCTTAATATTTTCTGTCTTTACAGAGCAACTTCCCAATTCTCAGTCTGTAAATTACACAAGACCAAAAGCACTTTGCATTAGTGTATGTATTTTTAGAACAGAAGTCTCCATAGTTCTAGATTATAGAGAAGTAGTATCAGATAAATACTTAATAAAATTTAATGGCAAAGAAGCACTTTCTTGTTTATACACTAAATCATGAAAAAGACAGCTACATATGGCATCCAAGAGAACTGAATTAATTAAGTTTCTTGTTTTGACATATTACTGGTGTGAAAAGAAGGAACCAGTATCTTTACAGGAAATAGTTTGAAGTCAAGAGCTGCCCACCACTAAGAACTCAATCCCACTGCCATTTTATTCCCAGTACCTCCTTTGAAGCTTTCTCTCAACTTTGAAATTCCTGTATCAAAGCAAAGTTTTTATCTTAAAAGACCTTCTTCAATTATTCTGAAACTTTGTAAATAGAATCACCATTCTCCTTCCACCAGCTCAGCACAGAGACTGGCAAAACTGTGGCACAGCAGGAGTTTAAGGACTGCTGTAACAAAATTACTATTATAATCATGATTACTTCACTCCTATGTCTTTTAGCAATGTGAACGTTCAGAAAGGCTGATGATCCTTGAAATTTCTTGTTATCAGAGTTACCAAAATTATTTCTGAGCACGTGGTCATTTTTCATTACTGCTCACATACAAAACATATGCCTGAAGCTAAATTTACAGGAAAAAATATGCTAGTTGGGAATTTCAATACACCAAATACATCTTGGTTGAGAGATAAGTGGAGACTGAGACACAGGGATTTTCAGAATCAAGTACTTCTTGAAGCTCTCATCTTCAAAATGAAAACAATCTTGGAGTTAAGTACTGAGTACTGGAGTAAGTTTCAAGCAGAAGTGTTGAATGCTCCATCACATAGCCAGGGGATAACCAACATCTCATTTACTGGGGCCACAGTCAACCTCTGGGAGGGGCTTCTACACACTTTGGCTGCTCACTTCACTCCTCCTCACCTCTCCACAGTGCCTCCTTCCGCCCTGGGTCACATTTTGCACCTCAGTGTTTTCCTACTGAAGCACTGATGCTGAGCTGCACTCTTAGTGATGGCAGTGACCAAACATGGCACTCACAACCACTGTTTGCTGTGGTCAGCTCCCTGCCTGATTCTGCTCTTCCTCTGACTTTGTCTTCAATGCCCAAGGTGGTGAATTTTTCTACTTCCTAAGCCCCAAGAGAAGTCTCATGTCAACATGGCTCAGCACCTCCATCCTCACAGTTTTTTTTTTTTGAATTGCTGATTAATTAGCTGAGATAAACATCAGCCTTAGTGCTATAATGAACAGTCACGTTTTTGACCCATAGACCTTCCCATAGCACATCATAGCACAGCACAGGCCAGAGGCTTACTCTGATTTCATGCAGGGAACATCAATAAACATAACCATCTATCAAGAGCTGTCATGCAAAAAACCTAGATGTGATATACCCATTTCTGACCCCAGTCAGAAACAAGCTTTGAATAGTTGTATCCTGACATATTTTTAAGAACAGATGCAAATTAGAAACATATACATCTGTTAGAGTCGTGACAAATACAAAAGGTTATTGAGGTTATTGAGGTTATTGACAACAAAAAACCTCAATGCTGATCTGAATAAAAGAAAAAATGAACACTTAAGTTACAAAAAGAATACTTAAACATAATGGCAGAGGTGATAAGTCTTTGAATATTGGAGCACATGGTAAGAATATTTCAAATGAACTTAAAACTACACATGACATAAACAGATAAGGGGAGTTGTCAGAATAGCATAACCCTGTAAACAATGCGCCCATCGTCAGATACCTTCACTTTTTTCTTTTTTTTTTTCCATGAAACTAAAAAGACAAAAGAGAATTAGTACAGTGTTGTGAAGGGTAAAAGTTGCACTTCAAAAACAGCCCTCTTCTCAATGCCTGCAACAGCTGACTTCCTGGAGTGCTCCATTTGCCTTAAAGTGTACTTCCAGAGAATCCATCTGAAGACTTAAGAGCCCTCAGTATAATCTTTTCATCTTTTTACCCTGCTGCCTGGGTTTAGGCTTCAGCAGTAAACTCACATGCTTGAACTAAAATACCATCTTTCTGCTCCTTCTGTGTTGCAGGCTTTACTCTTCTCAGCATTCAGGTGTCTACTTATTTCTCATGCTCTACAGCACCTTGGATTTCTGCGATTTAGAATCTAAATGCTTTTTGTTGGTGGTTTTGTGTTTTTTTTTTGTTTTTTTTTAATAATACAATTATGCAATTCAACAAAACAAAACAAAACAAAACAACACAAGAAGAGAATTAACATCAAAAACAAAGCAGGAAACGTGAATAACTGCAACTATCCAGCCTGAAATACTCAATGGGTGCTCCCAGAGCTTAGGACATTAAGCCATCATGTCATAGTGGTGTGGTCGAGCACAGAGATCATTGGCCCACTCTCTGATTTACATCCTATGTGCACATTCTCTCACAGCCTGCCCTTTTGGCATTTTTGTCTCCTACGTCTATGCCATTTATGCCTTCTCATTCCTTTCAGGCACTTCTAGAACTTATTTACCTTTCCTTCCCTCTTTGCTTGCTGTAAGGACTCATAAAGCACTGAGAAGAAAAAAGACTGAGATGGAAAGAAGTATCAAAATGATGAGTGGAAGAAAAGTACCTGGTTACTCCTGCCTCGACGCAGTGAGAGCACCAGAAGCAAGCTTAGTAAGAGGCTTCCAGGGCTGACCTCTATTAAACTGCTTGAAGACTGTCAGTCCTGCAGAAGAGAACACAGCAGCAGCTACTCAGCTAGAGCAAGCCCTGTATTTTCACTGCCTATTTAGAAGATTATTTATTGCTCTGGCCTAAAAGTACCATTATACTATCTAATCCCTTATTGCAGAAACATCCACAGGTGCTCAAGGCAAGGCTGGGCTGTATGAAGGTCAACTTAATAGAATAGCATGCAATCTTTTCCAGGCTTTGGCTGTTACATTTACAGTGCTGATTGGCTATTAATCTTAAGAGCAATTCATCTTTCTCATGCTTATTGATTAAAAAATGTAGAGCACCAGATGGTGACATTGTCATTGACCTTGAAAACTTTGTTGTGGTCATCAAAAAGGCAGAATGTGTCTCACATCTGTCTCCTGTTGTTTTGTCAGAAAGCTTCATTTGAGTCCTACATTTCCTTTCAAAATTTTGATTTTCCATGACAACATGCAAGAAGGATTAGAGCGGCTGGTACAGCACAACCACAGCAGCACGCACAGCTAGAATCCCCCTGCTGCATTTCCAGGTGAGCACTCCTGTGAACTTTTACTGCCTTGAAATAAATGGAATTGCCTGCTGTGTCAGAGATCTTTATCTCTAAGGAGCGTTGCTTTTATTGGAAGAGCTGAGTGAAAAGTGCACTCTCATGAATCTGAAAGTAGAGATTAGACTTGTTGCCTTTAGATTAAACCTTTCCTAATTAACCTTCCAATTAACCTCACATCACTCCTTTGAACAAGACCATAAATACAAATGATACTACATTCCCTGTTACCAAAGTATAGCTTTTGCAAGATAGAATTATGATATATGATCATAATCGGTAGAGAATTACATCTAAACTCTGCCATTAGTCACCAGGATGAACAGATAGAGCACAGCTGCTACGGCGAGCACAAAAAGCAAAGCATACAATTACAGTGACAATTTTTGGGGGGAAATAAGTGAACTCTGACACTGAGGATCACTTGAAAATACTGCTTCTAATATCCAGCTTCAAAGGAATCTGGAGTTGAAAACTATGCCACTGAGAAATTAAGGAATCAAAACAAAAACTAACCAACCAAGCATCTGTAAGACAGGAATCAATAGATCTGCACCAGTGTTCTCAACAAAATCCCCTCTCACTGGTGTGGACAGTTCCACTCTAGTTCCAGTCTTTTCCGTGACCCCTATTACAATGAAATACCATCTCCTGTTGTCTCCTTCCTCATGCACAACAATACCTATTTTTTTGCCTTCTCAAACAGACTTTTCCTTTGTTAACAAATTTCTTCCAGTCTGAATATTCTGCTGAAAACTGAAGGAGTTTAAAAACTGGAGAAAGCTCTGTATTGAAACATCTGTTTAGAAACTACGACTTTATCACTACTAATTTTTGAGTGAATATCAGTGCCTTTTTGCTTGAAAGATTTCAGTTATACGACCTTGCCCAGTGATGTAGAAATCTTACTTGTGTTTCCACTGGGCAACAACAGTGGCTGGAGAAACAAGACTAGCTGGGGTAGGTTAATTAGGTACTAACAGGCCCATTCTCTGCTTACAATCTTAACATACCAGCAATGAGTCAGAACGGCTCTGCATCCTCCCTGTTGGAGAAACAGGATGCGGGCAAGGCAGTTTGATGCACTTTTCCCCAAAATCCACAAGTACCCAGGTCTTGTGAAGGACCTACTTCATCCACTAATCATTTATGCCCTTCCACTAGAAGGCCCAGTGGAAATGCAGGAGTACATGTAAGCCAGACTCATGTTGAGGCAACATGATTTTTATCAGGCCGCACCAGAATCTCCCACCCCAGTGCAGGCATTCTCATCTAAGCCTCCTCCATTTCTGTTGGCTGCATCTGTTCTTCCAGGTGCAGCTAGCTGTACACTATTGTTGGAGATACCCCTTCTCTCTCAGATTTAAACCTCTCCTTTGAAGAGACACCTTCCTCCAGCCACAACCTTACCACTTCCAAAGACAGCTTTCCCTAAAGATTTCAGTGAACTGGAAAGTACCCAGATCATCTAACTTCAACTAGCAAATTGGTTTCTCATGTTTGACAGCAGCTTTTTCTACACAAATTCAGGTTTGGTGCTCTTTTTTAAACACATCTTAGTACACACATTTCACTTCTCTTCCAGAACCAGGATGCCAAACTGTTACTAAGATGAGAGACATGCATCAATAAAATCCAACTCATGGAAATGTTCAGCCTTTCTGCAGCAAAAGGAGATAGTAGAATATCTAACTCTACAGAGGAATTTAAATATTATTTAGGCTCTAGGAAAAGGTAACGATTTTAAAGTATTATCTTACTGGTATTTGAGTAGAACGCTAGCAACAAGTAGCACATTTCAATTTTATACACAATAAATCATTCAAAACATAGGAAGTCTGTATTAGCTTCATGAAAAGCTCATAAAGCAGTGCAAACAAGAAAGAAAGGAAAAAGAAAATATCTATTTTACTATAATTGTGATTTTCTATGGGCAATCTGTACCTATGCTCATGAAGCAGTGGTTTTGCTTTGGATGCAGTGACTAATGCCACTTGGGAGTTTCCAATCCACATTAGTAGATAGAATACTGCAATATTTTTACTTTTTTAATATATATATATATAATAAATATAAATATAAATATTATATAAATATAATATATATATATATAATAATTTTTAATTATTTTTACCTTTATGGTAAAAGGGACTTCTGGGGAGCAAAGCTGGGACAGGACTTTATTCAGACTCCAGGGATGGAGACTCCACAACTTCTACGGGCAGCCTGTACCCATCCTTGTCCACCCCTACACAGGTTCTGTGACCTTTGAGTGCTAAAGTTGAGAATGGCAAACAAAAAAGAAAGGAATAAGAAAATATCTGTTTTACAATAATTGCGATCTTCTTGTTTTATTTTCATGGCAGGAAACTTCTTCAACACCCAGCAGTCTCAAGTTCTCTGATAAGTTTGTGATTCTGGACACAATGCTAAACAATAGGTCTACATTTTACAACAACACAGCACTATTAAAACTGTCGTAACAGCTTGAAATTCAGACTTTTCAGAGAACACATGCAGTTCATCTGACAGAAAACAACTGTCATGGGAGAGCTACATACTTGAGAAATGAAAGAATCATGTCTACAGTTACAAGCTTCCTTAATCCCGTGCTCAGCACAAGAGCTGAACACAAGCAGACAGGGAAAACTGTTCTTCTCCTGTAGCATGTACTGTGCAACTAGCCAGCAGGGATGCTCCTCACCTTATCTTCTGTCTCCATCTTTCAGCTCCCACTTAAAATAGACTGCCTCAATAAAAACACCATGAGGGAAAGAAAACAGCATGAGGGCAAACACAGGCATCTCTGCCCCTGTAAGCAGTCTCAGAATTGTATGAATCCTGAAAGACTGGCTCTAAATCCAGGTTTCTTGCTTCTCAGATTATCACAAAGTAAGATTTTCAAATTTTGAAGGTCATGATATACTTCCACAGGTAGACAAAAATATGCGCTCAAGCTGTACTGGACTATGCACAATACCACCTCCTACCAACACTTGATCTAAGACCTTATCTAAGACTTGGAAGTTCTCCTACAAAGCTCTTTTCTATGCTGAGTTCTTCCAGTCTTGCTCCTCTGTAACAACTCTCTCACTTCTGATGACACATCCAATTTGAAAGGTATGTGAATGTTAATTTGCTTCTATTATACTCTTCTATAATTTTCACATTCTCACAAAGAATGTTATACTTCTTAACAATCATTACTATGTCAAATTAGACTATTTTTGCATTTCTTTGTAGTTTCTCTCTAATCTTAGTCTACCATTTAAGCAGAAAGCTTCATCTCATTGTTATACAGATGAATGCACTACTTTTGCTTAACAGATAAATGCTGATCATAGATAGATACTATCCAAACTATGTAAGCCAAGATCCCACTGCAAATGCAAAACAATGAATACAAATTTGCACTGGATTAAGGATTTCACAAATGAAGCAGCTTCCAAACACTGAGCACATAATTTTTATGGCTACTCACATTCTAGATTAAGTTTCATGTTTTGCTTAATGTTTTTACAGAGTGAGATCACTAAGCCAGTACTATTACAAATAGGAGTCTTACATTCAAGAAATCAGAATTAAAAGACACTTTAAAAAGAAAACCAACACAAAACCACCACTGCTGTATGTATTATAAACACGAGTTGCATAGCCAATGGATACTCAGGAGAAAAAGCAAATTTCATAAAATCTAACTTTGTTTTCTGCACAAACAAAAGGGAAAAGAGCAAAGGTGGTCACCATCACTTACAGAGACACCCATCCCAATGAAACAAGTTATGCAGTGGTATCCAAAGGTAAAATACATTAGAAACTGAGAATATAAAGGATATGCTCTGTATTCTCATGAATCTTTTGCAGGATCTACTAAATCGTTCAGTTTAGGATCTGAATGAAAACATCCTCATTAAATGAAATTTGAGTTGCTTTACAGTTTACCACCATTGATCTCCTTTTAAGACTTTATCACCAACCCTCATATTCTTCCATTCTGAGGTTCAAATCCTGAGTCAAGTAGATGGGGCCAGGCCCCCTTCAGCACTGCCCAGCAACAGAGCAGGTATTGAAGGGCACAAATATGGACATGGGAAGTCAGAATATTAGGAAAAAATATTTACTGTGAGTGTAACAGAGCACTAGAACAATCTGCCCAGAGATGTTGTGGAGTCTCTTTCTCTGAAGATATTCAAAATCTGCCTGGACACTTTCCTCTGTAATCTATCATAGGGAACCTGCTTTAGCTGGAGTTTGGGCTCAATGATCTCCAGAGGTCCTTTCCAATCCCTGCTATTCTGTTACCCCATGAACCCCAACTCCATGCTTTTATTTTCCTCCCTGTGTTTAGAATAGAATAGAATGCATCTAATAACTCATTGAGCAGGTGACAGCACACTAAGGAAGGAGGATGGAAAAGTCCTGATGATTTTGTCTGTGAGCTGAATCAGAAATAGTTCTCTTAACCCCTATTACCTTCCACAGCCTTTGGAGTCCAATCCCAGCAGTAAGAGGCAGACAGACATCTGCAAGCTTTCAGATCCTGACAGCTCTGTACACTTGTCAGTCCTGTTTTACATCAGCACTTTCTGCGTCTGTTTAGAGAGAGAAAAAGAAAATTCAAAAAAAAAAGCCAGATGCTGATGGCATATAGGGAGAGCAAATTTGTTGGACAGAGGACATGGAGAAGAGAATATAAACTGAGATCTATTACCTTTGTGTGCATAATGCTCCATTACACCATAAAGGAAACATGTAATGTGTGAGATAGGCCAGATCAAAACCAGTATTGCTATGACTGCTGAAACACAGCAGAGATGGAATTCAGTAATGAATGACTGAAAGAATACCCATAGTCCCAGTAGGCCCCATGATTCTCTACTGATAGTGTAAAGTCTTTGAGGAAAAAAAAAAAGAGTTATTCTGTGTTATTAACTCTCCCCATAGAAAATCACATATAGCCAGCTTACAATATAATTCATTATGTCCTGGGTACAGATACTAACAGGTTGAGTAGCAAAAAAAGCAAAAAATGTACATTATACACACAGACATACATAAAATGGATGAAAATACTTGAAGCCACAGCATTCTATTACGTTATCTTTCTCTCTTCCTCATCCTCTTCTCCACAAAACCTGATGACTCCCAAGTAACTTCAGCAAGTTCACAAATGTTTTCATTTTGTCTGTAAACCTTTTGGTACAAGGGATTGTTTTCTGCTGTTCCTGGTCCTCTTTTCACAGTTTGGGCTGGTGGAAAAATCAACTCAACAACAGGTTCCATGTCAGTACGCTCAGCAGAATTACTAGGTGTTGCTTTGTCACCAGAATGGCATTAAAATAAGCAGCATCAAGTAATGAGAACATGTGAGAGAGAACCTGAGAAGAACACCCACCGAATAAGGCTCCATTATTATTTCATGTAAACACACAACATTAAACTTCAAGTACAACAACTCTCCCCATTCTGAGTATTGAATCCTATTTCATTTAGGGAAGATGACTATTTATTTATTTATTTATTTATTTATTTTTTTGAGCATGTGTCTTTTTTGGGATTTGCTGCAACAATCTGGATGTAAAGCTCTCAGGGCTCATTAGCAGCAAGTGGTCAGATTTAGAACCCATGTTACATTTCTCTATTTGAACCTTAATTTTTGAGCAATGTCTCAATGGCTAGATGATGCATACAGCTCACATGTAGGAGTCACCACAGCAGAGAGATGTTGGAAAGCTTCTCAGATGTAGGGTGGCTTATGATTCAATGCACACTTTTATAAAACCTTCACAGAATACCAAATCACCCTCCAGTTCCTTGCAAAATCCTTAAAGTGTGAAATAAGCTTTGCTCCATGCTGCAATCTTATGGTCTGGAAAGAAGTTTCTGCCCCTAAGACTGAAGTCCTATTTGCACACATATTTTCTCTTTGCTGTATATGTGGTGCAGTGACAGTTTTTATGGGATAAAAAAATCTAAACCCAGTTAACCAGGAGTGAATAACTGCCAAATATGGCGAGCTATTATTACTTCAAAGATAGGAAGTGCCTCTTTGAAATCACTTGGATGAGAGAACAGTCTCCATGTTTAACAGCAAATAGCATACATGTTGCTTTTCTGGAGTTCACTTTGCTTTGAATCTCTCCAAATCCTTTCTCACATTCCTGACACACGTCAGGGTGCGCAGGACGGATCAGTTGAACAAAGCACTGTACTGATGTGGGTGCACAGAGGAAAATGTGGCTGAACAGAGGAAATGCTCCTCTGCACTCATTCCAGTAGATAAAATCCATCACTCTCACCTCAGGAATCGTTATCACCTTTATCTCTGCCCTTTCCTTTGTGAGCATTTCAACATGCTCCGAAATGTATCTGTCTGCTGATGCTTCCTTCTACTCTTAAGCTGAACCACGGGACAGAAGGCTATGTAGAGCACCTGACCCATCAGTGACTAACACAGAAATGCTTATCGTAATAGCATAGAAAGAACTCCCGAATTCTACACTGAAGAGTTTCTCTCTGACCTGTGGACTTCCAGATGTGTTTGTTTAACTCTCAAAGAAGCAACAGACCATCGAGGGGAAAACGACACAACACATGTACTCAGTGCAAGTTGTTACCTATGGAGATGATTTAACCTTGCCAATATTTTTCTTCTGCTAATTCAGCATCTGATGCTTGTTCACTACATCTTCCTTCTGTGACTTTTAGCATAGCCTTAGATAGTACCAAATGCCAGTAGTACCAAGTACTACCAAAAGTAGCACTGAAGACTCATGAACAAATTAAGGCTGACATCAAGGTTTTTTTCCACCAAAAGTGAGATCTGATTTCCAGATGTTTAGGGCAAAATAGATGTTGTACGTGGGGACATGGTAGAGGAGAAACATTGTTGGTAAGTGGATGGTTGGATTAGATGATCTTGGAGATCTTTTCCAACCTTGGTGATTCTATGACTGCACATCGCCTTATTAATCTTACTCTGTAAATTTCCCTCTTGGATGACTAAAGGCAGAAAATCTAAAATCCAACAGAACTTTCCTAGAGGCAGAGTCCCAACTACTCAATGAAGGAGAGCCAATGGAAAGACAGAAGCAACAAACAGGAGATACTGACTGGTACTGAGAGACTTCCAAGGCCCCTAGTAAACTGTTAGAATAGGAGGGATGAAGCCTTCCAACTCTTAAGACTTAAACTTTCAAAGATTCATTGGTTAGAAGATTGCAGAGGAATGCCTTAAGTGAAAAGCTGAAATGCACTTAGCAGTTTGGAAAATATTTCAGGTATCATGGACCTGTTGAACGGTGGCTACTGTTGGAAGCAAGTTACAGGGCTAAATAGCTTGTTGGTCTGAATTATATGCTGGTCTTTATATTCCTGTATTTGCTGACAATGCCTTTAAGAGTTGAATACAGAAGTACTGAAACACTGAAACATGCAAGTTCTGCAAGAGAATTTTTGTCACTGCAGTGGAGCTTCTGCAGGACAAAAAGAGCCAAGAGTGGATAAACAGTTTTTGCCAAGACCCTGTCACAGCATGACCCCCCCCAAAAAAAAGAATGAACTTGCTAGAGAAGAGCCACTTGAGTAAACTCTCTGCACTTTGAGGAAAAATTCAGAAATTCAAAAACAAGTTTAACAAGTTTTTAATCACTTACATTCAATGTCTTCTTCCTCTTTGTTTGGAAGAAGACAGTACGCATGCTACTGCCAACCATGCCTTGTTTTTTGCCTGCCTATCAGCATCAAACACAGTTTTATAATACTTCTGTGCTTAAACTGGCATTTAAACACAAGGATAAAAAGCAGCTAAGGAGAGTTATTACAGCATTATACCTTTCAAGAAATTTTGTGTCTCAGAAATTATTAAAAAATGTCTTGTCTAGAGGAAGAAACAAAAGATAAACACTTCACAGTCAGCAACAAGTAAATTAAAAGGGAGATGAAGCAAAGATAGAACAAAAACCAAGACCAAAAATAAGGCGTCTTATGACAAATCTGAAGTAGCAAGAGGAATATATGAATAAGAGTAACATATGAATAAGAGTAACTAAGCGACCAGATGTTGCCAACATCATAATGTGCGTTTTATGCGCTAAAAATGTTATGTCTAGAGTTCTCCAAAGAATACCTGTAATCTGCACACACATTTTCCTGGAATAAATTCCAACAAGATTCTCTTTTTTAAAAAATACATGACATGGCTGTAACCCATTGAAACACAAATGCAAAGATACCTGTAATATAGTTTACAGCATTTCAGACTGCAATGGAAAACCTAGGTTATGCACCTAATTTTTAGCTGTACTGAATACAGGATGGCGTTCTTTGAGTACCAATCACGAATTATTATCAAAGGGCAACATAAATGGCATTCAGATTTCAATGAATGAGCTCATTATGACACTTAGAACACTTACTGCTTATTTGAGTTTTGCCGATAATATTGGCAGATAATAAATATTACTGAGTACTTCAGACAAGCATGTCCAGTTTCTTCTAATTCTACTTATCTCTGCTGACAACTCACTGCGAGATTGTAGTAGTTCAACTGCTTTCAGCAGACCTACTTAGAAAAGACAGAAGAAAAATGAAAGTTTGCTTGCATAGGTGTGACACAAGGTGCCCCATCACACACACAGGTTGAGGCCAATTTACATGAAAGGAGATGCTGAAATGCTGCAGGCTTCTTAAAGGATTGGAAGTCCAAATTGTCCCTTCAGGTCACTATGGGAATTCAAAAAGCAATTTCAAATCTTCTCACCACAAAAGAAGCATGAAGGTAAATTCAACTGAAGTGCACTTCTGTGTTGAAACTGAAGTGGAGTAGGGAAGGGCTGGAGGTAGGTCTTGCTGCAGGGCTGTAGTTCTACTTCACAGTATCTCCAAAAACATTGATCCTTTCCATTTGAAATCAGGAATTAAAACTAAATACCATCTTGTGGAGGTGGAATTATGAAATCACTCTTTTCAGACCGAAACCTAACTAGTTTGTGTTCTTCCATTTTTTGGCACACATGTGAATTAGCTAGGTGTGGGCTGGTCCTGTGGAAAGCCATAATCAAGTCCTAACTTGCTGGCTGAGCATCACTTGGAGTGAAGTCAAATGCTGACATGAGTACTAACCAGTTACAAAAAACCAAGTGGTGTCCCAGGCATGGATCTGTTCCATGGGACTGGATTTATTTAAGTCCCTGGCAATGCTGGTTTGTAGGCAGTGCTCTGTGTTTCTGGGAGGGAGCTGCATTAAGGCTGAATCGGGTGAGTCAGACACAACGTTGGACAGGCCTTGGAGTTGCTGAGAGCAGAAAAGTCCGTAGGCATGCAGAAGTCAGATCACTGGTACACTAGGACTTCTAGTGGCAGTCATAAACCATGTGTCCCTCACAACAAATTCTTCTGTAACAGGCTTAGGTAACAGAAACTACTTTACTTCCATAACTTGTGTGCAGCTTTTCTTACCACATTTATCCAGCGGTGAGAGTGCTCTGAATATTCTACACTGCTGTCACACGTGTCCTGCTTACTCCAGCTTTAATTCCCCTTCATTGATGTCTAGAAAACACTTTGCAGTGTTAGCAATCACCTCCTGTGATAAGGCTTCTCAGATAACAAAGCTACTCTGTACAAATGCTCATGAACTCCGATGATGTCTCTTGCAAATATTTCCCCCATTGCAAAGCAGTTGCTATGGGGAAGAAATACATGGCTGTATTTTTCCTGTGAATGGAAAACCAGTTTGATTTTGTCAGCCGTCCAGTCGTTACTCAAAGATTTGTGGCTACATCCCAAGCCAAGCTTAGCAGTTACCTGCTCTGGGTGGTTTGCACTACTTGTTCTTCTAAAATCTCACTGCATTTAGTGGTCAGAGGAAACAGGGAGGTCTGTGGTTTTAGTTCTTCCTGCAGCTAATGGTATTTACAGAGATGACCTGGTTAAAAACTGCTCCTGACGTGTTGGTTGATTTTCTATCACACGATGCAATGATTTACACTAATAACAGTAGAGTGCAGAGAAGACCTGCTGAGCTTTTAATAAACTTCCCTTTTCCAATCACTTAAAATGTTCTTTAAAGTTGCAATTGAAGTAACACAAAGCCTGTCTAACAGTATACTTGACATTTTTTATCTTGGCAATAAACGTGATTTTCATTTTTGCAATGTCTGCTTTTGATTAATTGCAAAAATGTACTATAAATACTTTTAGAGAAACAGTGGAACGGTTTATAAACCACATTCTGCATGTTAACACCTTCAATTATAATAGAGCATATGCTTTAAACCACGTGCATTAAATTCCAACTATTACAAAAAGCAAAATGCTCACAAGTTCAGCTTTCATTACAATCCCAATACAGAATAATGGTGAGGCATCCTGAATTTCATCTAAGCTTTGATGTCTGCTAACTTAGTGGATAGTTCTATACAGGCTTCACGTTAAGAGCAAGCGACATGTGAAATGCATTCTAAAAATCTTTATTTTTTTTCTAGTATAACACGATTAAGTTAGAATACCCAAAGACTGCAATCCAGAGTAGTAGTCTATGACAAAATGCCATTATTATTGCTTTTCAGCATGACACAAGCAGAACCCAATAAATGTAATTCCATGAGAATTCTGTAGCAGAAAAGACTTGGCAGCGAGATGTGTGGGGTGCATTTCTATCACTTTGAGAAACTGTCTAACCTACTACACATGGGTCCTTTTCTGGGAGGATGCCAAAGCTGAAGGGTAATAGAACTATAATGAACAGCTCCAAATTAAATTATGCTGTTGTAATGTGGCATTAGTTGGCATAAATGATTTCACTGCAATTAAGAAAACAGATACATAGCCCATAGCAGGTGGCTGGTGATGTACTAGCAGCCGATAAGTTTAGCCTGCAGAGAGAAAAAACAGCAAGAGAAAAGATTCTGCATGCAGAAGGAGGTCCAGCTATCCAGTGCAATAAGCATAAGGGTGAATTATTAAAGGAGCAGCAGATATCTCAGAGAATTATAACAACCACTGTATAAATGTTTTTGAAATGTTTATCTGACTTAGTGCAGAGGTCAATCAGAGCTGTGCAGTGCTTAAATCTCATTAGTACCTCACCAAATAGGTGTGAAACGGATATGCTGGGATTTGTTGTCTGCCCAACAGTTCACTGGTCTCCTAATTACTGTGTCTGAAAACTGCATAGTTAGAAGCTTGTTTTGCTTGTGATTTTGCCACTTGTAAACAGTCTTGCCGCACTCAACAGCTGAAACAGGTCAGGCTATGCATCAGTTTTGAGATGCAACTGAAAGTTGCAGACAGGAAGCTTTATACAAATTCTGGGGGTTCTGCAGACCTGGCACAACACAGGGCAGTGCCAAAGAGCTTGTAGGAGTATGTCCTGCAGGGCATGAGAAGGTCTGTACTATTACGGGGAGCAAATTGACTGTATGCACCAAAAGCCACACAAACAGATAAGGATCAACATGGATGTCAAGGAGTGCACTCAAGGCAAGTTCTCCAAGAACATAAAAAACATAATTTTCAAGTTGATAAAAATTGCCTCAAACTACTTATGGTGACTCAAGACAGTGCTGAAAACCAACTCATCCAAGCCCCAAGATGTTTCTATGCTCTGTATTTTCCCCACAGATGCTGAACTACATGACTAGCTTATTTTTTAATATTGTTGATTTCACTGAGATATGCTGCTACTTTCCACAAGCAACACAAATTATAGATCCATCCTTCTCTTCCTCATGTTTCTACAGGCAGAGTATTCAACGTCAACTATCCACAGGCTTTCTTTTCTTAAAAAAAAAAAACTTGTTTTTCTGATAACTCATCCTTTATTTCAGAGCAGAAGTAAACAGCCTCCAAATGGATGTATTTCCAGAAATGTGCATGAGAGATATTCCTGTACTCCACTGCAGAGGCTGCAATCAGTGACCATTTGAGATAGCTGTTGCCTCATCCACTTTGCAATTCCTATGTCTTGGCAAGAACCTACTGAGAGCAATAATACAAAAGCCTGACAAACATCAGAGATTTGCTTTAGTTTGAAGTCAAAGAGGGTTTTATTTATTTTTCAAAACTGACACAGTGCAGTTCTTCTCTGGCTTTGGGAAATGTTTGTTGAGAAAGTATTTTGAAAAGAAAGTAACAACTGAGACCTTGGTACCGTTGCATCTTCAGCTACCACGAGCACCTTCACCGTTCAGTTATGAATATCAGAAAACTTCAAAAATGATGAACAAAAACAAGAATGGTGGAGACTGCAAGGTAAATTAAAATAGCCCACAATCGAGTCTTAAATAGAAAAAGTCATTAAAAAAGCTAAAGGATGTATCAAACAAAAGAATGAAATCACAGAAACTTGCAAGCTTCCCACTCTGCAGTTTCCCAGCACTTGGTGTTAGTGTGCCGAGCTGGTTCTTAATCTTTTTGCTACCCTGGTCCCACCTCTTCTCAGACCTTGACTGTGAAACCCTCAAGAGCAAGGCTGCAGGAACTTTCTCTAAACCTCTTCCCACTCTGAACCACACTGAAGGACTTGAGAACATGGTATGCATCAGAAACACAGCTGCCAACCCCTGAGGGCTGGAGGCAGAAGCTTCTCTGTGAAAGGTTTGTGACTGTGGAAACATGACCCTAGACAAAATAAAAAGTCACATTTTAGCCATGACAGCTTCAGCAGGGACTGCAAAACCTACTACTCAAGGACCAAGAAAGGGAATTTCAGCTTCAGTCAACCTCCTGGGCAGTCTATATTTCTGAATGCTGTGCTTTGGCTTTCCATGTTAGACAAGCAAAGCACTTCAGTACTGCTTCTTTGCAAGTTGCTCCTGACTTCAGTACCACAGATCACCTTGCTGCAGCTCAGAGGATCTTACAAGAGCACCAAGATATAGCAAAACAGCAGAAATCTGTAGTGGCATCAGGGAGCCTTTTTAAAAAGGCAGGAGCGCTACATCTAGAGACAGAGGCTCACAGGATATTTCAGGTTGGGAAGGACCTGAGGAGGTCGGTAGTCTTGCATGCTAGGCATGCAAGTTAGGCATAGCTAGGCATGCTGCTCAGGGCTTTCTCCAGGCAGGTCATGAGAACCTCCAAGAACATAAACGAAATCCCAACTCTCACTCTGAATTCCTTTTGTTCATAAATGCAATGAGAGCAAATTCCCTGACCTCCTCCAGGTCACGGATAGAGATGTTAAACAATGTGTCCCACTACAGACCTCACACAGTATTCATCATTGGCACCCATAAAGTAAAAACATGAGGCTAGAACAGGAGAAAAAAGACCAAAGCAGACATAAGTAAACGCAGTGCAATTCACTGATAGTGCCCTAGGACTGTGGGCTCACCCATTCTTCCCTGACATATCGAGCCAGCTCAGTTACATCCTTCTTTGTTTTAAAATCAAATCAAGGTACATCCAAGTTTCCTCCCACAGCTTGTCTAATGTTCAGTGGAAGTCTATAATGATTAACTGCCAGTCTGCTGCTGCTCCTCCATGGCAGTCCCATTCATATAGAGCAGTTCATGACAGATCACACCCAACCCTCTATTTCTTCCAACAAAGAAGAGATTAACCTTTTTGAAGTCACTGAAGAGATCATTTACAGGTCACATACATATCTACATATGTACTATTTACGTATGTAGGTTTCATTAAAATGCATCTTCTCTGCTACACAGAATCATGTAACAGTTCAGTAATGAAAATGTCACAAACACGAATAGAGAAAATCAGAAAAAGCGAGAATTGTTCTTATGGGAAGATCCCTATCCCACCTCAGAGGATCCAGAAATTCTTCCAGCAGCAATGCTAGCCATCAGCAGGCCGTGTGAATACTGACCTTAAAAAATACTTTCATTTCTCCCAACTGCTATATGTGGTTCATTGAATCACCTGGTGGGCTGCTGCCCTTGTGCAGCCTTAGGAGTGGCTTTAGTGACGGAGCACATGGACAGATGCAAGACCTTCCCCAGCTGGCACTGCTGTCTGTGGGAAAAAAAAAAAAAACAAACATATAAGGGATCATGGCTTACTTTATAACAAGAACATTTAGATGGAAAAATTCTAAAAATGTAAATCAATAACAACTTTGCATAAGCAGCAATGGTTGCTTTTATCAGCAATAAGGAAAGCAGTTATTCAACTTATGTTCCAGCTCCAAACTTAGTTTTTGCAAGTAATATCAAGATTACATATATATGCAGCATAACTGGTCTCCAAAAGAAAAAGCAATGAGCAGACAGGTCTGCACATCCTTGACATCTCCTCTGTGGTTGCTGCCTGGTTAACCAGCACAAGGAATTTCATTTTCCTCTTGTAGTCAGAATCCTGCTGGGTCATGAAATAAGATTTAAAAACAAAACAAAAAAAAAAAGTCAACTTCTGCTGCATTTTAAAATGCCTCTTTCCAGACAAAGGGAAACAAACAGCATTGGATATGGGAGAAAAACCTTACTACTGATAGTTCTAAGGGCTTCCATCACTTCTATTGAAGTGCTACTGAAAAGGTAAGCATTTTTCAGCTTTAATTCATTTCCCTTGTTTGTTTTTCCTTACTCTCTTTTTCCACTTACATTTTTTTCTAATAAAGATGATATGGAACTATCTGGTGGGGAGTGAGACAATCAGCCTGGTATCATATGCATATTACAGAGGCTACTGATACTCTTTCACTAGTGCCATTAGCCATTTATAATTACTCCTAAATGTATTCCCAACTCAGTTTAACCAGAGTCCCTTCTGCCTCTTGTTTCTATTGGTAAGCACTAAGATTAGAGGACTTGGTTGCTTCCTATGACAGAGGACTCTCCATCTACCACTGCAGGTCCTCTAACCAGTAGTCTGACCTTTGAAGCCTTCTCATGCCTCATTCAACAAGGCAACCTTCTGGTTTTCGAGTTAGCGCTATGGAGGTCTATAGAGCAAGAAAAGTCACGCTGAAAGCTTTACACAGGAGTATACAGACTGAACTGGTTACACAACTACATATTTTGTTTTTGTTTTTTGCAAAATGCCAACTACCTTATCATCCTGCCCTCTAAGGCACCCTCACCTTATTTGCCGTCTTACATCCCAATAACAGAGAGTCCCCAGGACAGAGAGAAAAACCTGAGAATCAGAGAAAAGCAATGGTTTTTAGAGATTTCTAACTCTGTCTTTTATATAGTAACTCACAATCATTCATTTCACCCTCAAGTGGTATCGCTTTGAGGTCTGTGGTTACATCCCTGGCATTTGCTGGTTCAGCAAGACCTCTGTGACATCTCTAAATTCAGGAAATGTCGATGATGTTAAGCAGGCAAAAGATAGACAGAAGCAATTTCTCAATAATGTAAGCGTATCTCATAGAGCACAGCCTCAGATTTTAAATTCCTGAAGCCTGTCCATCTTCAGAATCCACGTCCTGAAGATTTTGCAATGATTATGATTACTAAAGCAAGAGAATTACCAAATATACTTCTTTCCTCTCCATAAAAGCAAAATGGCTTTTGCTGCAGTCTTTGCAATGTCCCTGAAGCATGTGCCTCATCAATAGCCGCCATCAACAGAAAGAGCAGCTTGTTGGATGGAAAGTTGGCTTGGCCCCTAAAGCACTGCTACATCCCAACTTCCTGCCCTCCAAAAGTGTTATTCGTGATGAAAGATGACACTTGAGGAGAAAGAAACGTTTCACAGCGCTGCTCTCTCAAGCTCAGGAAAATCACTTTGTCCAAGCTTTTACCGCGTGTTTGCAAGTCTCCATCTGCTGCAGCAAGCACTGGCGTCACCAAACACCGGCGCAGGGATCTGACAACTGCTGTGACTTGCTATTTTTACTTTCCTTTTTTGCTCTTGTTTGTTGTGGGTTTTTTTCCCCCTAAACTATGAGAACATGTTGTTTTTTACAGTGATGTCACAAAACTTATTAAAAAATAGCTTGTTTGCATCATGCTCCTTTTCATTACCTTTCTTCTTGGAAAACAAAAGCTGACAAAGAGGATCAAAAAGGGCCCTTTGGTGGCTGCTCTGAGCAGCTGGCTGTAAAGGTGCACCACCTTTCAGAAGAACTGCTTTGCTACAGCCCTTGTTGATAGTGATGTAGAGCTATTTGCTCGGTGCAGGTTACAAACGCTGGGGCAGCATGACTGTTCACCAGAGCAAAGTTAGTATGAAAGCTGTTCCCTGCTCCCAGCTGTGCCACAGCTGAACACACTCAACTTATGCCCTACACAGCCACACCTTATTTTAAGTAGCTGAGTATTTTTTCTTACCCTCATTTCCTGTCTCCTCTCTCCTCTTGAGGAGACCTTGTTCCTTCTCTCTAATTTTCTCAGATACCACAGCAGTAACAAACTCCTTTGTGAAGGGTGGAGGTGATGCGTTCCAGAACTTATTGTGAGTTTGCAGTGGATAAAACATAACACCCAGTTGCAACCTCCTATGCAATCTAACCTCACTAACACCTCTTTTCTGCTGCTTGCTAGGTTAATGGTGATCTTCATCTTTACTGTACACCACACCCCCATGTGAAGTAGCAGCAATGACTATGCAACATTAAAATAATAATCATAATAAATGTATAACCACTAAAATAAAATTATACTCTTCTAACCACTGTCATGGGAAAAATTTTATGAAGCAAACTCCAAATGTGTTAGGAAGCAAAACTGCTTTCAGCTATTCCAAACAGTAAAGTACAATTTACTTTAAAATCTACTGTGTAGGGTTTTTTTTTTTTTGTTTGTTTTTTGTTGTTGTTGTTGTTGTTGTTGTTGTTTTTCCAAAAAGCACTCTATCACAAACAGCAACATTGTTCTACATTTTGTCTTCACTGAAAATAATCCGAAGAACACAATCTGAACTATCACAGACTAGATATGCACACTCAAGACTTTCTGTAAGATGAAGTCAATTGTGTGTGTATAAAATCAGTGATAAAAGCAGCAGTCATCGTGTAGAGGAACTGAAAAGAACTTTTTCTGGCATCATTATACAGTAGTGAAATGTCTAAATATCTATTGAGTGCTGCTCTGAAAGTAATGCCTCCTAGACACGCAGGTTCTTGTTGCTGGTGAAAATATGTAGCTAATGGTGGTAACTACACTGAAAGATGATGTTTTGTATCTGCGAATTTGTTCTACAAGCAGCGTTATGGTGCTGTTTGTACCTGTTGTATTTTCCATGGAAATAAATAAGAGGCATTACTTTTGGAGCAACCTATACAGTTTCACGAAAACAAAACTAAGGAGGTCTACTCCTGGATTCAAGGGTTTGGAACGTTTTACTCCAACAGCAGTGAGACGTTACAGCTCCTGCACAAGACTAGGGGAACATTAGCCTCTTCGGAGCTGGCTGATAGCATGACTTGAAAAGGAGGAATCCCAGGACAGCCAGTGGATGCATGAAATCTCCACGCTGACAAAGTCTGCCACTTCAATCCTGAGAACATGGTGGCTAAAGCAACACTGTCTTGTATGAGAGATGCTGGAGCAAAAAGGACAGATAAAAGTCATGCTGGTAACCAGGTATCTGGCTCATCAGCAGAAATCAAGAAGTAGAAAAGGGGAGAAGTTTAGCATGCATGGCAGAGGTGGCAGTGCAGAGCAGAGTTGCTTGCTGCCTTACAAACCACTTGTCGTTCCCACGTACTGAAGCTACCTTCCTTGGTAGGACATTGGTCTGAGCTGGAGTCTAGAGCTGCCACACTCGTGCAAAGGCTGAAAAAAGTGATGCTATTAACTTATGCAAAGTTATGGACAGTGAAGGTGGTACAAAACATCTGGCTGTGGTAGGGATCCTCTTTTCATTATGAGCCACAAAATGTCTCACACATGATAGCCCAGCAAGAGCCCAAGGTGCAATACAAAAACTAGTGCCTCTGAATATATTACATGGTGAGCTTGTTTGCAGTAAACAAATGTGAAAACAAATTACTGTTAACACATGCATAATTTAACTGAAGCACCACAGATGAGTTGAACAATTTTTAACTGCACAGGAGAGGAAGAGACACTCTTTGCCAGAGCTTAGAATTCTGTATTACCACAGACACGTTCTTGATAATGAATGTGTCTTCTCTATCGTACTGAGCCCTATTTGTCCCTTTTCCTACTACGTTGGCTTCAACAGGGCATGATTAGGAAAGACTCTCATATTAAACAGCTCGTTTGCCATTAGGCTTCCCCCAGTAACAAATTTGCTTGCTGTGTTTTGAGTGAATATGGTGAAACATTAAAAGTCCTACAACAGGGAAAATGGTAAATATCTTCCCATTCTAAAAATGGTACTTTGTAAATCCAGATTTTATGCTGTCTGATCACTGAGCAATTCAGTTCTCTCTCAGTTATTTACTCAAATATTAGAACACGTATGTTGTTTTTTTTTAATACTGGCTCCTATATATGAATTAAAAAGTCAGTGATGCTATTTTGAATGTGGAGCATAGATAAACTGGACAAATGAAGGCTGTTGTCTTTAATTTTCTAAGGCATGTTAAGAAAGAAATCTAGTAATCAATTTTTGACACTGTTCGAAAGTCTGTAACCTCCCCCAAAGAGTAAATACTTTATTTCTAAACAGCTGGATATTTAGAAAGTACTGAGAAAAGAATATAAAACAGAAGTTATCTAGTTGGCTTGAATTAAATTTTAATACTAACAAAAGCAAAAAAGACTACACAAGAATTAATGGAAGGCAAATTGGTTTGAAACTCCACAGGAGTATTACGGCTCTCTCCTTTCTTATTGCCTGTGAAATATTGAGCCACATCTATTTACTATAATAAGTAGCACCACACAGATAGAGCAGTCCCAGATTGGGTGTTTGCACTCAATGCTGCATCTTATTACAGTTCTTGATGTAGAACAGTCCAGAGACCTGAGAACATGGGAAATAAGTCATGCCCAGAACTTGGTCGATCCCTTGGTTGCTTTCTTCCTGAAGGTTTGCTAAGGTTTTGCAGAACGCATTGTCACAGAAAATAAGTCAAGAGTAAGAGCAATGGATGAAGTGAACCTGCTGGTTTAAGGGGACTGATGGGAACTCAAGGTTGGAATGTGAGATGGTAAAAGAACAGGACTATGAACATTCTGTGAGCCAGAATGGAAATCAAAGCCTTTCTAAGTGAATGTGAGTTATGATGGGGCTCCTTGTAGCACGAACAGGCAATTTATCTTCCTGTAAGAAAAATAAAACTAACCTTGCAAAGTAACTCACGTAATTATGCAATGACTTTACAGACATTGCCTAAACAGAAAACAATTTTTCTGTGGGTTGCTTCCTCTGCATTTTCTGCCTGTTTGCCCACATAGGAGCATTCCAAAATCTTCTCTTGGACTGCACTGTGCTGAAATGACAGAGAGTAATTATGTAATGACACTGTAATCTCAGTGGGAAAAAAAAAAAACAAAACACAACAGGAGATTCACTGCTGTGGTCCTAAAATCTCTTACGTCTCTACCATTCCTCAATTAGTTACTAAGGCAGCAAGACACTACAGGAGAGAAACTGCCTAGCCATATTAGTAATGCCTCTGCACACAGTTTAACGTTCCCATCATAAGCACCCAATCCAGGAGTCTTACTGCTGTCATGCAAACAAACTCTGTGCTGCACCTCTTCAGAGCAAATAACATTCCTCCGTAAGAGCTGAATCCTGTTGCAAGCAGCTCTGGTGGACTGCTTCAGGCTTTACATGAGCAAGATCGCTTTTCTCCATGGACAGTTTTAGACTCCCATAGCCTGAATTACGTTTATCACCAAAATATGTCTTCTGCTCTGCTACCAGTCTTCCAGGACTCGAGACAACTCCCCATTTCAAACAGTCCACTGAATCCCTTAGAATAGATTTGCCATTTTCTTGATTTAGTTTTGTCTCTCTTCAAACTGTAATCAGGTAAAGTCTCCACAGACAACTGACCAATCAATGTACCAAAAGCTACATTTTGACCCTTCTAGAAGAAGGATGCAGAATGTTCTGACAAGGAAGACTGAAGTCAAGTTGGTTATGAGTGTGTTAATCAGGTCACCTTTCAAGTAGTCAATGAATACACATGGGGATGCAGATAAGAGGCAGTCCTAATCTTAAGGGGTAAAAATAGCTGTATTACAGCCTCAAACAATAGCCTCAGGTCTTGTACAACCACCACTTGTATTAAGCACTTTCTCTCTTTGATCTTTTTTATCTGCAATCTGCTCTACACTATCTGATAATGAGTCAGAAATGTCATATAATTACAATTTCTAAGACGCTAGTGTAATTGATGATCATTGAGATCTGGCTTTTGTGTAATTTGCTTGAAGGAATGAACATCCTCTGTACGCACTATAGCTGAGATGTGTAATCACCAGAGCCCTCAGTTCAGCAGATGTCAACATATCAACTCTAGCATCTATTTCATAGAGACAAAGATGTAAGATGGACTGAAGGAGCTCTTCTTAAGCTTGTAAAATTTCACTCTGCCATTTTCCCTAATATTCAGTAAGAGCTACTAAAAAAATTCTCTGAGACCTGATTCTAGCTGTGGCTTCAACAGCATTCAACATGGACTCAATGATGCTTCAGGCAAGGCAATATTGATATCAAGCTGGCAAGAGAGTAAGGCTAAGTGGGTTGTTCATGTGAAATATCTAGACAAAATGGCATACAAAGAGAAAAAGAAGAAAAGATGGGATGTCTTCAATGTTATTACAATAGTTCCTACAAGGAAATATGACTCTATTGACAACAAAAGCTCAGGAATTTGTCACACTGAAGTCATTCTCTGATGCCGTGAAGACAACTGAAGAAAAAGAATGAGAGGTGCTTTGGTGATGACCAGCTACTGCTCACTAACAGGTGAAGAAACAAGTTTTTGCATTATCTTCCTGCCACCATTCTGCCACCAGCTCCCCAAAAACTGCTGATGACTATTTCACAGACCTCTTTGACCTCTCCTCAATGAAGGACATAACAATAGGAGGAAATACACACAATTTCATGTCCTGTGCTTTAACTCATTATAGTCATTGATGATTAATGATCAGATCCAACAGCACGCACACCAAAGATGAGGTTCTTTGTTGATGCCATTTAAAAAAAACCTCTATTTAGGCTACCTCTGCTGTGCAGAGCAAGTGTGTGACTGTTCACAGACTTTCTCACTGATACCTATCAGCAGCACTTTTTTCTATTACTACCTTATTTTTGTTCATTCTCTTGAAAAAGATACTATGAGTCACAAGAAACAATGAGTATTGAAAGTAGAAGTGTGTGTATATGCAGGAAATTGTGTTAGATGGTAGATACAGGGCCACCAAGCTCTGTGCATGTGCTATTTGAGTTGCCGTACTCAGAAAGTAGAATAAAAGAAATCTTGAGCTGTGAAGCCAAACGTGCATCTCACTAGCATTTGTTTCATGCTGAAAGCTTCTTTCCAGACCTTGATTTCAAGTAAGTTTAGCACAGTTTAGTGAGTTTCCTGAAGAAGTGAGCAGTCACTATGATTTTGTGACACACTATTTTTCCTCTGGGGCTAGAAAGAAACCACTAAATGACGTTTAACCATTCAAGACTGTCAATTCTGAGCACTCTGACATATACAAAAGCCCTGTGTTGATCTTGTATTAGGATAAACAAAGATGTGCACCTATTAATTCCATCACTGGAAGACAGATTCCTAACTTAGCAGAACTACACCTTTCTAGTACAGAACCATGTCCTTCATTAACATTCTCCTGTCAAACTAGAAAGCATGATGAGAATTCACTGTCTTGTATTGCACTGCTCTTGGCAGTGCTGTCTGAGGGGGGAATGAGCTGGGAGGTTGTGTAAGGCAGTATCTGCTTTTTTTCTATTGCTTTATTTCTGTGAATTCATATGACAGTTTTATCCTTCTTCTAATAGGGAGATAATATGGTATATTTTAAAAGCATCCAGTGGCTACTCATACATTATTGAAAAGCTGGGTGTTAAAGATTAAAGGCAACAAGAGTTACAGAGAAGCTGATTATCATTTTTCATTTCTCTCCCTCCATTCTCCCCCTCACTCCCTGGCACACATACACACATTTTTCTGCTGGCCACTTGTTGTTTTCAGATAGATCACTTAAAATAATCTTACTGTTTCTGTTTATTTCCTTGGAAGTTCTTGTTCACTAAGAGTTTATGCTTCTTTAATCTGTTTATTACACTCTTTCAGCTTTATTTCCTAATCCTCTTTTCTTCTCTTTATCTTTGATGCTTTGAAACTCTGAAGGCTGCTTCTTTTTCTCCTGTGAACTTTAAATGAGTTCTTTAATCACACGAGTGAAAACACACGCTCCTGCACACACCTTCTGAGGAGCCTTCCCCAACAATACACTTCTCTCTGACCTCCTTCCAAGTCTTACTTAGAGAGTACAAAGAACTTTCAACCTAGCTACACGGAAGCATGAACAATACTCAAGCCCACATTCTGTACAGCACTCAAATAGGGACAGAGCCACACACTTGGTACAGTCGTTCACTATTAAAGCAACCCCTGAAGGCTGCAACAACAGCCCTTCTGTTCCACAGCTACTCTTCCCTGCTCATGCTAGCATCATGCATTGGTCCCTATTAAACTGCAATGGTACGTCAGTCATGCTCACTGTGTGAAAATAGGAGTTCACAAATAAGACCTGATAGGAGAATGTTTTATTTTCACTTGGCAAAGGTAAAAAATGGCAATGCAAACCATAGAAATTTTGCCTTCTGTGCATAAGGTAACACAGTATCTAAATGACTTTACATACACAGCTTGTTTCACTGGTTTGTGAATCTGATACTGAAGTTTCACAGACATTATGCAAATGACATCAACCTTGTACTAACACAAGGCTAAATGACTGCAGATAGCAATTAATGCAAGTTTAAGTAATATTAGAGACAAACCAAATGACAGTATTACTTATTCTCAAGATTAGGCTATATCAGTATAACATTGCTGTTTGTTGATTGTGCCAGATTTACAGGATATGTGACTACACTGTTCTGGCTTTCCCTCTCAAGTTAATAAATATAGTGATAAGAGGAGGAGGTGGATTCTCTGTAGCACGGTGAAATCTTGCCACACTAATGGCCAAAAATAATCAAGTGATAATATTCAGTCTCTTTTCCATCTCCATAGAGATTAGCAATATTAGAGACAGAAACACAGCTTTAATTAGTCTGATCAAACCAAAGGACAAATACATGACTACTATCAAAGATAAATCATGGGAGACACAAATCACATCTCAGAAGGTGAACAGTAATGTTCTCCTGGATCTCAGCTGGGGAAAGACCATTACACTTCTTAAATCCGGTAGAATAATAGCTACATGCTTGTGATTAACATTTTGAGAGTATTTCTAAAATACAAGTTACCTATTTCTCAGTTTGGTGAACACCAATACATGTAAGCCAAATAGCTACTGAGGCAAACCTTATGCTGCTATTTACTGTGAAGGACAATCAATCTTGAAATTTACTTTAATGTAGTAAATGTCACATGGTTCCTGAATTATAACATAGTACTAGAGACTTCTCTAAGCCCAAGTCAGCTCAAATGCTCAGTTCTCCCAAAGACTTTGCACCACGCCTGGAGTTTCACTCACCTACCCCTCCTTCACAAATGCAATGCATTCGAGCTCAACCTTACAAGTGGGTTTTTCAGAAACTACTTCTCTGGAAGAGACATTTCAACCTCTTCTTCACAGCTCAGCAACTGAAACAGATACACCAGTGCTGTCTTCTAATGCAAATCCCAAGTCCTTATGTGGAATATGATTAGCCTGGGGCAGTCTCATGGGTCAGTATGTCTTCATCCTGAGAAGGTACAGATGGCGTTTGACAGAGAAGATCATGACGGATTTGTTAAAACAGAAAGTAAAGCACAACTACAGATGGGATTCAAAATATGAGCTGCATACACAGAGCAAGGATACAGAAAGGTCTTGAGAAAGACAAAAACTGCACCTGCACTTGTGCTGAACCACCATTGCAGACTGCTACGACAGAGGAGAGCACAAAGTGCTTGTGCTTTCCACACAAGCAACTTTGTGGAACAGCTCCATCTTCAGAACACGCTTGGCACAGTGCAAAGCTACATCTGCAGGATATATACACATCAACATACCCCTGGGGGTTAGGAGCGCTGGAACTGCAGCGTGTTTCGCTCATCAGCTTGATAGCACTTCTGCTTGGAGCAAGAGAAGCCACCAGAGGCATGCAGCCAGCAGAAAAGCTCCTTGCTCTGCAGCTGTCCTGCACTGGCAGGAGCCTTCCTGTGCCCGCACTACAGCTGCTTAGTGCACTGCACCGGTATTTTACAACAAGGGTTGCATTTGTCCCCTAATTACATTGCAGAAATTCAGTTTACAGAGAGCTCAGCAATTAGATGACAGTTACAAAGCGCCGAAATACAGCACAAGTGGCAGAACAGCCCCAGTTATAACACTGCATATGAGTCAGGGAGCCCTTCCTCACCTGTACCGTGGCATCTACCTGGCATGGTTTCATCACAGAATGGCATGGGTTGAAAAGGACCACAACGACCATCTGGTTCCAACCCCCTGCTATGTGCAGGGTCGCCAACCAGCAGACCAGGCTGCCCAGAGCCACATCCAGCCTGGCCTGGAATGCCTCCAGGGATGGGGCATCCACAACCTCCTTGGGCAACCTGTTCCAGTGCCTCACCACCTTCTGGGTGAAAAACTTCCTCCTAATATCCAACCTAAACCTCCCCTGTCTCAGTTTAAAACCATTCCCCCTTGTCCTATCACTATCCACCCTTATAAACAGCCATTCCCCCTCCTGTTTATATGCTCTCTTCAAGTACTGGAAGGCTGCAATGAGGTCTCCCTGGAGCCTCCTCTCCAAGCTAAACAAGCCCAGTTTGAAGATACCCAGAACATCTTCAGTCCAAACCAAAGTGACTGTTCACTATGTACGCACACTGACAATAAGCTTGGCTCCAGGAGGGCTCTCAAAAGGCTCCATCAAAACTACTTTATGGAAGAGAACAATGGGAACCAAATACAGACAGCATACTAACAAAAGGTAATGAAACAGCATTATTAAGGCTGCAAAGCCCTGAAAAAGCTGGTAAGTGCTAGTGTTCAGGATGTCTATATGATGGCAGTGTGCCCCTGCTTCCTGCCCTTGCAGTTCAGGAGAGCCTCTGTGACATGAATATTCTCTTCGCTCTGCAGGTCCCCTCTATCAGCTGTCTCTCCAAACAGGCAACGCTCCCTGTTCCATTTTTTTGCTTTCTCCCACATACCCAGAGTGATGCTCTTTGCCTTGCACCAGTGAGATGACACGATGCATAAAAGGCAGCCTGTGTTGCACTGGGCAGCAGCTGACCTTTTAACATCTACACCAACTGTTTGATCAGGAAAGCTTTCTGGTCAGGAAAGCATGAGTTGTTCTCCAGGAAGGGATGAGTGTAGCAAATGACAACACACAAGCATATGGTTTCCAGGATGAGGGAGAAGCTACTCTGATAAAGGAAGGGGCCTGCAATAAGAAGGCTGCTTTGCTTGAGGTTTGCTTGAGGTCTGTGAAAAATCAGAATTTGACAAAAAGAAAGCAGACCATGCATCTTTCCTTGGTCTGAAAAACAACGTGGATTGCTCTTTAGGCAGGTTGTTACAGAGTGCTGTCACTTCAACTTGGCATCTGGAAATTGAAATACGCTGAAATGAGGACAAATAGTAGCCATTAGTGTCCTGTGCCCCATTTGGCACTTAGAGCTAGACTGTGAGCAACACCGTCTGTTACATAAATGGTTCTCATATTCAGAACATCACATCTGAGCATCTCCTTTTCAGCAGTGAAGGGTTGGTGCCTGTGCCAACCAGGCCCAGGGGTTCAAAGCTGGCACCTGCTGACCAGCGATGCTCCTTCAGATGTCTCACCTCTGGCAAAGGCTGAAACTTGCTTCAGGGACAGCATTCCCTGGTCTTGAAGAGGAGACAGCCCCCGAGAGACACCCACCACTCACATCACGACTGGGTCCTGCTCCTGACAGCCCAATAACCCTGAGCACTCCAGCCAAAATGAGGCAGGGTCTTGGCAACAGCCGCAGCCTGCAGGACCGGGTATGAGAACTGGAGCACAGCACTGGCCATCAAATACAAATTTGGTCTTGCTTCATTAATTATGCAGCGATCATGATGCCAGATACTTTGTATAGGTCAGCAGTACCACAGTCACCTCTGACACTGCCCATGGGAGGAAAGCATTCCTTCACTGAGACAAACTGCAATAGCATCTCACCTTTCTCCACACAACAGCTAAAATAACCTCTCGTTATAAAGAGTAGTGTTTTAAAGATATCTATAAGGAAGATTTCAGACTTGCTGCAGAACAGAAAGCCTCACATCCTGAGACAGGGAAGTTAATGGCCAACTGCTTGCTGTGTGTGAGATGTTGTCTACATAGCCACACAGAGCACACACATATACACACCCTATGTATAAATACACACACGTATATATATACATATATATATATTTAAAGAATGAATTTGTTAAAAATAACATAAATTGACAGATTCCTGCATTAAAAAAAAAATAAAAAAGAACAGCCACCCAGGGAAAAACCTGAAACTCAGAAAAGAAAACAAAATACAACAAAAAAAATAAGCTTTGAAGTGACTGCTTGCAGGATTTATGCTGGATGAATGAGGACCAACAAAAGTGCTGCTGAGGTAAGCTTAAGCAAGACATCACTGTTAAACTGTCTTGTTAAACAAACTACCTGTCCTGAAAGCGTTCAGCTTCATTGACAGAAATACTAAGGCAAAACTAAAGCCCACCCAGCTGGAACAATCAGCCAACAGGACCCAGAGGAAACCAAAGGCAGACAAGCTGGAAGAACAGATGTGCTGGAAAATCACATGCAAGAAAAGGCTAAGTGAAAAGCAGTGGTGCAGTGTGCATCACAGAAACTCATTGGAATACCTTCATTAAGGCATCACAGGATCCTCTTCTATTAATGAAGCTTTTTAAGGATAATTTCCACTCTGTTTTTCTTCCCTTAGTGTGAAGCTGATTATTTTATAAGCAGCTGCGAGTGAAATGCACATAGTTTGCTTTTGCTTTTTTTTTTCCCATCTTCCCAAGAAGTGTAACAGGTGAGTGACTCACTATGAATCACAGAATCGCAGGAATTGGAAGGGATCTCAAGAGATCATCAAGTCCAACCCCCTGCTAAAGCAGTACCCTACAGTTGGGTGGGCCTTGAATATCTCCACAGGAGACTCCACAACCTCTCTGGGCAGCCTGTTCCGATACTCCATCACCCTTACCATAGAGAAGTTCTCCTGCATGTTAGTACAGAAATTCCTTTGTTTAAGTTTTAGACCGTTACTCCTTGTCCTATTGCAGCACACCACCAAGAAGAGCCTGGCCTCACTCATTTACCTCCCATCTCACTTTAGATATTTATAAACATTCATCAGATCCCCCCTCAGTCTTCTTTTCCTTAGGCTGAACATACCCAGATTACTCAGCCTTTCCTCATACAGAAGATGTTCCAGGCCCTTCATCATCTTTGTGGCCCTCTGACAGACTTCCAGGAGATCCCTGCCTTTTCTGAACTGGGGAACCCTGAACCAGACAAAGTACTCACACAGTATTCTAAATGGAAGCAAATAGTGATCTTTTCTCCTCAAAAATGAAAAGTTGAAGAAGTCACTTAAGTACATGGAAGAGTAAGGTTGGTACAGCATCAGAAAACAGCTTTGACTTCCTTAAAAACATCTAACTTAACAAGTAAACAATCAAGAGAGAATAGAGGAAACTTCTGCCCACCATCCACACACCCAAAGCTACCAAAAAACAGATGTACTGGTGAAAAAAGTAATAATCTCATGGAAACCATAAGTTTTCTTTTATTTTATGGTGGGTTTACAATAGAATACTTTAAGTAAAAGCTGCTGCTTATTGTTTATCTTAAATGAGAAATCATTACCTATACTGGTAATATATTTAAATATTTTTTTGCTAACAAGAAGCTCTTAATTGCAATTCTTTTTTTCTTCCTCTGAAAGACTAGAAAAATAGAAGGTTTATTATTTTGTAGCCTCCAGATGTACGGAAACAAATGCATACATTGCTCAAAGCACCTGAGGCAGTTGATCGTGTGCAGTTGATTGTGTGCAGTTCCTTTTTACAATACTAGGTCCAGCAGGACGAGAGAGCTACTTGTCCTGAGCATCTGACTTGAGCTTTGATATGCTTTCAGAAGGGAACAGCAGGAAGCACGTATCTTCTCATGCTTGACATGGTGGGATGAATTTGAACCCGCTATACTTGGGGACACTGTGCCACTTGGAGGCATGATGTACTGGTGAGATGGTCATGATTATATGACAGGAAATCTTGCTTAGGATTTAAGTGAAAAGCAACATCCTATGCAAAAGCTTCCAGTTTTCTCTGTTGAACAAAATATTTTGTTTCTTCTTGTTGAGGAGACTGTCCTTAGGTGTGGAATTACAAGCAGTTCCCAAAGTAGCAGCAGTCAGTTGAAGAGCTAAAACAGCCTTTACTCACGCACATTTCCCTCTTGGGGGCACAGGGCAGGACAGGGAGAGCTTTTCAAAGTAATGTCTATTTACAAGTTCTAACAGCTTTGTACGCAAGGATTTCTTCCACGGGACATCTCCACCATTTGCAACATATTCCTGCATTTTCAAATATCGAGAAAACGTAGCGACAGGTGCTGCAAAGCAGCCAAGGAGATAGCTCTCTCCCTGTGATTGAGTTATTATGTATTCCATTAGATAGTGCTGCTCAGCTGAGCTTTTGAAGGTGGAAGGTAAGATTAGGAGAGGAGGAAAGGTTTCTTGTTAATTAAAGTGATGCACCGTCAATTGTAAGGGCAGTCAAATATTGGTTCAGCCTTACCGCTGCTGCTTACTTGTAATAGGCAGGAGTATATTTAATGATGGATGATGGGACTGCCCAGCTGAGCAGAGGCTGTATGCAAAGCCACAGCGTTGCTGCTCACCTTATTCATCACTAAAAATCCTCAGACTGATGAGGTGAAGACTTGAGGTGAAAAAAAATCAACAAGTGCAAAGAGAACACAGCACTGAACCAGGAAAACAAAAGGTTCATTACCTGACTAAAAGCATAACAAGGCAGTTTATAAGCAGCATGCTTATTTATTGTAAATGTTGCAGCAAAGGCAATGATTTTTGTTTTAGTTGGAGTTCAGATTCTCAATTTCATCAGCATTATCTTGGCAAATGTGTTCCCAAGATTGTTTTAATTTAGGATTTGACATCGGTGATTGCCTTTTTTGCCCTCAAAGGATAAATTAGTTCACAATAAAAGATGCATATTAGGCAATTTATTATGCTAATGACTTGAAGAAAAAAGCCAAATTACCTTGATGGTTGATTATAACAAACAATAAAGAAACATGTTCTTTGCAATTCTCAGTGAATATATAGTTTAGCTGTGGATAGCCGCAGAAGGTCTCCTGGTAGTAGTAACCTCATTCAAGACAAACAGACATGCATTATCAGTAACCACATTGACAGTGAAACAATGCAGACAGAGCTCAGATTTGTAATTATATCTCATTACCCTTCAGTAGTCATTTTTAGCTCAGCTTGGAAGCAAAGCTTGCATGATCACAGTGTATGGTGCCGTGCTGGCACTTCCTACCTAATGATTTTAAAATCGATGATCAGACTTCAAACAATTTAAAGGAAAGGTTGAGGCTCAAGGAAACAAAGGTTTGTACAAATTTTAAGCATATAAGTAGCCAGGTGAAGATTCTCATCCATACAGAAACTTGGCCCAAAAGGATGAATCCAGAGGAAACAGGTGCTCCTAGAAATGTTACCCACTTTGAGATGAAAAACGTCTCATGGGCTGTGTGCCCCACCACTATTGCTGACCTTTCTGAGAATATAGGATATAGGTGGAGAGAAGCATTTAGGGGAAACAAAGCTGTGAAGAGTATGGAACCTGTCTTATGGGGAGCAGCTGAAGGAGTTGGGATTCAGTCTGGAGAAGAGGCACAGGGGAGACCTCATCGCTCCCTACAGATCCTGAAAAGAGGCTGTGGTGAGGTGGGGGTCAGCCTTTGCTTCCAGCAAAGGTAACAGCAATAGGATGAGAGGCGATGGCCTCAAGTTGTGCTAGGAGTGGTTCAGGTAGGGCATTAGGAAACACTTCTCCAAAAGAGTTAAAGTGAAAAAACAATCTGCTCTAAGTGACTGATCAAATACAGGAATCAATGTGATTGGAGGAAAGGCAATGGCTAGAATGTTAATTCTGCAGCAATTCAGACATCTGAGGAACCTACAGAATGCTGGAAACAGCTCAGATGTTCAGATTTTTCAGCAGCAGTCTCAAAATGCTGTAGTTTAATGAGAACAAGTTCTTTTTAACAGATGATTGGAAGTTTTATTACCCTAAAGATAAGGGAAGTGCCACTTCAGAATCTGGTTCAGGTTGGAAGTTAGGAAAAATTTCTTCTCTGAAAGAGTGATCAGGTGCTGGAACGGGCTGCCTGGGGAGGTGGCTGAGGTAAAGGAAGGTGTTAAAGAAATGTTTAGAGGTTGCAATAAGGGATGTAATTTAGTGAGGAAATATGGTGGCAGATGGATGGTTGGACTGGATGATCTTAGAGGTATTTTCCAACCTCAGTTCTATGGTCAGCTGAGATTTCTCAATTCATGAAATTATGGAGTTTTCTCTCCAGTCACTGTTACCATTACAGAGTACCTCTGGATTAATTGCCCTGGCACACCCTCTGTGCTTATTTTAAAGGAACTAATTACAACTAAATTCGTCTTTGCAATTATGCAATCTGCACTGCTGAAATTAAGCTTTTATATATTTAATTGGTATCCATTTCCCAGTACATGAGAAAGAAAAAAACCCTAGAACATTTGGTCAAATCTTGCATCCTTCTGCACTGGTTACTGTGCCCTGCTACAGCATGAATAGGCAATTCCTGCACAAATAGGAAGGACAGCTATCTGGCATTGGGTGAGTGACAAAGGTTTACATTAGTTGTGAAAGTTCAGCATCACTGAAATGATATCAAAGCATGGATCTGCAACTCCCTCATTCTGAACTATCATTATATTATGAAAATGAGTAGTTTCAGTGTTTTCTGATGCAGGAAATACTTTAGATGCTTTAAAGAAAAACAAAAACAACAACAAACAGATTTTGTAAGTGATTAAACTCTCAAGCTTCTTTACAGAATTTAACAAGCTGTGAATGCTGTTCCCAGTATTGAAGATACAGCACCATTGCTTTCATCCTCCAGTGTAGTGACAAAAATATAGCAAATGAAACACACGCTCCTTCTTCTCATTGATGTTCTGCACTTTGTTAAATCATAGAATCACAGAATGTTTTGGGTTGGAAGGGACCTTTCAGATCATGCAGTTCCAACCCTCTGCTATTGGCACGGATGCCTCCCACTAGACCAGGTTGCTCACAGCCCTATCCAGTCTGGCCTTGAATACTTCTAGGAAGGGGGCATCCACAATCTCTAAATCATGCCAGATGTAGAATCTCAATTGCATAAATAATAAACTAGGGCAACAAAGTTGAACATCCATTTGTAGGAAGAACTACCTACTTCTTTCATGAGTAGCATCAGCAGAAAGGCAGAAAGCATTTAGACGTGTGGCTGCAGCACTGAAATCAGTAGGATTTGTGGAGAGCTACTCCAAACATGGCCTCCACGTCAAGCTAAAGACCGGCCTACACAGGCTACAATTTCCAGTTCAGAACATGAGTTAGAAGGTTGACCTTTTTGCTGCCTGAAGGCAAATACAAACTTCTGACACAGACACACAGTGTTCACAGGAAGGGATCTGCCCAGCTATCGCGTGTACCCTGTGCAGGCAACATGCCTTTTTTCCCCATGGATCAGAAGATTTGGCCATTAAGGGCAAAATGCATTCATGAGCACACATGAAGTATTTTTCAGTCTAGACAGGACCGCATTTTTGACAAAGATTCATTTTCTGCTGCATAATAAAAACCATTAACTGACAATTTTCTCATTTCCCTAAATCCCATTCCATCTCCTGCTTCCATACAGGATCTAGTTAGTCGTGAAACAAGGAGCAATTTCATTATTCATGGGTGTATGAATATCATTCACATGAAAAACCACAACACATGCTGGAGCATATACTGCGAGAAAGCAAAAACAACCCACAAATGTTTAAAATGTCCAGCCTGACCCATACAAATAGCAAGAAGCAGCTGTGTCTCAAGGCAACAAGCACAGGTTCAAGCCCTCAACTTTCTGCTCTCATAACACTGAACGTGTCACCTGAGCATGCTGTGCTTGATTTCCCATCTCTAAAATAAACACACTAGGCACTAAAATGCTGTTAGTGTATGTGGAGCGAATATTTTGAAATGTGCTTCATTTGCCACTGGTTTCCATGGAAAGTTAGCATCTCCCTCTGCTGATGGTGCTCATTTTAGACAGGCGAGCTCGATGTAGAACACAAGGAGTTTTAGGCAAACTGTCATTTTCCTGTGTACAAAAAAATAGTGCATACGTGGTATGGAGGAAACAAGCAGTTTAACAGCTCCTCTACAGTAGGTAAACTCCTCTCCAGAAAAAGCACACGATGGTCCAACTGCCTGTTCTGAGGTATGGATTTCACTCCTTGCCATAAAAAGATCCATTCTGCTTTACTTTAGCCATTAATAAAGTAAAAATTAAATCAGAAATACTCAGAGTTGCTCAAAGCTGAATGGAACGGGCACTCAGCCTACATGTCATAGAAATTCCATCTGTAACACGGGATGAATCTCCCTTGGAACTTACCCTTCCACTCCCTATGGAGGCTACCCAGAGACTGATGTGGAGTCTTTAACGCAGGTGATGTAGAATGCAAAACATTGTGTTTATTGCCCTTTTCTGTCTGAGTGACAGCTTGCTTACTCTTAGGCAACCATGGAACAGATGATTCAATTAAAGGTACAAAAGGTAATTTAGAAATTTAAATTAAGACAACACATCATAGCAGCATCACTATGCTACTGGAAACAACCATCCTGAGTTTGTGCAGAAGCACATCAAAGCTGTGCTTAAGTATATAAGCAAGGAAGAAGGGTCAGAAATACAGCTGTTATGCTGAACACACCAACTGCTAAAAAAGTGAGAACACGAGAGTAACTGTATTTAGTGAGGCTATGGGCCATCTAACCCAGTACGCTCAGCTGCACATTCACAGAGACACTGGGGAGAACTTCAGATTTTAAGAAAACATATGCCAGTTTTACCTGTCCATCTGTAGTTCTGCTCAAATTCTGCTTCATTCTCCTTCCATAGAGTTGCTCACCAAATTTAGGAAGCAGCCAGCTGGATGGGGGCTGCTTCCCTCACTGACCACCTGTTAACAGGTTTGTTGAGGTAAAGCTGTGTTAGGAAGCTAAAACCAGCAAAATGTCATGCTGTTTGCCCATCCAGACAAGCCCTGTGTTTCACATGTGCAGTCAGACCTCCCAGGGCTATGTACTGGAGATACAGTGAGCACTCTGGAAGAAAAAGGCCTCAAAGATACAATCAGCTGAGCATGCTACTGACAATTCAGATCATGAAAACGACTACTGATGGTCTGTATTTACTGAGCTTTTCCTCTATCACTGCTAGGACAAAGAGATCTGGGAGATACCAACAGGAGACAGGGAGACTTTGTAAAGTGAACCCTTCAGCAGCACTAATCAGGGACATATCTTCTCACTTCCCCTGCCCAGCATTTGATTCTAAGCTGCATCCACCTGATGCAGATTGGTCCGTATGCTTAAAATGAAAGCTGACATTTTCATAAAGCCAGCTAAGCCCAGAAATGGCAGATGGTGTGTATGTGCAGGGAGAGAGGTAGAGGGAGAGTGTGGTTTAAAAAAAGTACCTGCCCCAAATACAGTGCAAGCTGTAATCAAACTACAAGAGGGAAGGGAAAGGAAAGGGAAATAGAAGGAAGGGAAAGGAAGGGCCCTCTGACAATGGTATAAGGAGAAGGCAGTCACACAATGACACCTACATCTAGTGAAAGTCCACCTCAACAGATTGTCTTCCTCTCCGTGTTTTAACACATATTTAAGGAAATGAAACCCATTGGTTGTCATGATTTCCAGGCTACACGCAAGAATATTGACACTGTTCAGAGATCCTGGTAGATAAGCTGATTTTTTTGGAACATGTTGTGTAACCACAGCAGATCCATCAGTGTCTCGGCATCACCATAGAAACAAGCAGAAACTCTTGGCGCAGGAGGAGGAAGCCCTGATCTCATCTTAGCAAACATGCTGATGCACCTTACCAAGCACATGCACCTCCCTTCCTCATTGCCAGCATCAGAGACTCCTGCACCTCTTGGATCTCACTTTCTCTGAGTCTTTTAGGAGTGGCCACAGGACTGGGGAGTTTCCTATTCCATGCAACACAGAAAGACCTCAAATCTTTTCCTAATGAAGAGAATAGGAGATTGAGGACCTATTTCAAATCAAAAAAGCAAAACCAGCGAACTTGTCATTTCTGTAGGAAAAAGACTACTTGGACCATCTGAATCTCCAAGCAATGGGGTTCCTGTGTATGTGAAGGTGCAATGAAGAGGTAAAACACTGTCTGCTCTGTTATGACTGCTGCCTAGCATGTTTTCCCAATTACCTGGACCATTAGAATAGAGTGAAATCACACAACCAACAAAGCCTGGGGCTAGAATTACTCTGCTGGAGGGAAAAAAAATGAAGCTTTTAAAAGGCATAGTGTTATCCCTAGGGGACATCTTGTTACAAAGAACTGCTTACAGCCCCCCATGTTTTTTATTTTTGGTGTTGGGTTATAATACTTTGCTGGGCTTTGTACTGTACTGAACTAACTTCCTGAACAAATACTCACTTTTCAATCGCCTTTACTTTGTGTGAAACAAGAAATGGGATTAAGAATGATTGCACATCATTCTTAAAATCAACACACAACAAATTGTTTGTTTGGATTAATAATCCATAAACGCTAATTGTACTTGACTGGGGACATATTCTCCTATCACCCTGTTTACTCTACTTAGATTACGCTCCTCAGCTTGTACTATTTCTCTGCATTTTGACTTGATGACAGTAAATCTATTAATCACTCTGTCATAATGTTATGACTTCACCTTAAAACCATTCCAATCCTTCAAAACAACCTGATGTTTAGTCAAACAAATCGATGAATTTTCTTGCACTGCGGTATGCATTCATGTTGTCCATTTATCTGAAGCATAAAGATTCTTTAGACAAAAGTTTGACCCCAAGTGAATTCTGTTTAAATGCGTGTTTACACAGCAATTATGACTCAACACAATTTAAACACTAGTGAAATACACACAAATACTAATGCGTGGTGATACAGAACGTGTTTTTCATGTTTTTTTCCAAGTTTCAAGGGTCATGAGACCATTGTCATGAGACCAGCCCCATTAAATTTTGCACTGCTACCCTTGAAATGCTTCTTCACTGTGGATTTAGTTTCAGCTCTGAATTTACGGGATGTTTTAGAATAGTTACCAAGCCATAGTGTTAACCGTGGCAGGGGTCCACAGAAATCTCCAGCTTTTATTTCACATCATTCTGTTATAGTATAATTATGTTTACTGGGTGGCAATGAGATATTAGTGTTACAATAAAAACATGGCAGGGTATTTCATTTAAATATTTTGCTTTTGGTGGAAAGAGTTCAGTGCTACAACAATGTAATGTGATATACATAGAGAGAGATGGGGAAAAAAAGCATCTGCCAATATTTGTGGCATCACAAGCTGCAACTTGCAGCTTGCTACATTCAGTTGAATTCTGCATATGTCTTAGTAGATATGACTATGAATATCATCACTAGCCATAAAAATTAGACTACTCTTAATGGAAGTAGTTCAGAAGCATTCAGCTCCCACCCTGTTTGGCTCTGAGTGTGACAGGCTGACTCTACGCGCTATTTCTTCCATTTCTCATATTTTACCTGTCATCAACTACAGTGAATTGTGATAGAACTTTGAAGACACAGTTGTTGGGTTTTTATTCTGTTTATGACAAGATGTGCAAGGAGTGCTCGCAAGCAGTTAAAAAACAACATTAGGGAATTACTTCTCAATTTTTTTAATGCAGAATTCACATTACGCACAGAAGCCCAATACTGTCAGTGAGTAAAAAATCTTAGCTTTCTCTTCATTGCTTTTCATTCCTCAAATGAATTTTTTCTTTTTTCTTACTGTTGACATATTTTGGAGACATTTTCGCATTGCCGGCTTAGCAGTGACACTGAGAATTCCTTTTTCTCAAAGGAACAGGAAAACTTAAGGCTCAGCAACACAAGAGATTCAGAGTGTTTGTGCCAGTGCACATTACCTTTAAATTTATGCAAGTTAAATCTCACATGCCGAACTTTTAAAATTAATTTAAAGTCTCTCACAATCCCCTATGGCTTTCTCTAACTAAAAAGTATATAGGCCAAATTATTGAAAAATGCCACTGGATTTGTTTTCCTGCTTTGGCATGTGCAAAAAGCATTTGCAGATACCAACAGTTTTGTTTCAAAGTCACTTTGCCCACCTTCCTTTGGGTGTGATAAGCACGAGAAGCTGTAGAGCTTTAACAGAGCCAAGGAGCTCCAACACAGACAGTTGCAACCCACTCTCTCACGCCATCCCTCTGCAAAGCAGAAATACCCTCTGCAGTTGAAAGCACAAAAGTAGCTTTCCCACTGGTGTTCTCCAGTTGCCTCCAAGGAAGTCTTTTTGTAAAGCTTTGGTATCTCAGTTAAAGACACGTGTCCCTACTGCTCACAATGTCTTGAAAGTCAAGCAGCACTGCCAGCTTAGGATGAGGGTTCAGGGTCAGTAATATGTTCCCCAATAAATGCACCAAATCATGTAATTTACATGGCTCACACTCCATCATTAAGTCCAGCAGTTGCATTGGCTTCCTTGACATTTTCTTGAGAAAATGCCCCTTCTATGGTGCAGTTTCTCAAATTGAGGACTGAAAATACGAGGGAAGGTGCAGGGCAGCTGTGAAAGGGCTATCATTAGCTAAATTATTCATGCAAACGTGGTAATTTTCTGTACAAAGAGGCACAGTGATCAGTTGTTTATAATCTGACATAAAACCTGAATAAAAGACAGTCATGGCCCAGGATTTCTTTCATACGTTACAGATTTCTGTTTCTTTTCCTTCTGCTAGTTCCTTGCAGCGCTGTTTACGGTTCACATCAGAAAACTGTGCTGCTGTTCAGTGTTGACTTAACCGGTATTTTACTCTAATTCTGCCCATTTTTCTGTCCAATTTGGATTCTGAAATTGAGTTCAGGGAGAATGGCACAGGGTAAGGCAGGCTGGCTGTGCTGCTTGACATTCATTGCTCATGAGCTGCAATTCCCCCAGACCTCCCCCTGCTACAAGCCTCAGCCCCTCGAGATACCTCTCTGCACAACTTTCCTTCACCTATGCATTTGCTCTGATCTCTGTTGTATTTGATGATGGAGGTAATTTCTTAAATAAATTTATTGGTGAATTCATAATTTGAATAACGTAAGAATAACACTCTCTGCAGGGTAGGATTTGCATAGTTTTTTATGCAAATATCTGAAAGTATTTAGGCCTTCAAAACACACGTTTTGAGTTACTGGTTTTTTTGTTTTTTTTTTTCCACTTCATGAATATCCTCTGCTGGACTATTTAGAGATCAGCTACAAGCATCTTTGTTTACAGAGTAAGCTAATTAATAGAGCTAATACTGCAGGTCCTAGGGGTGAAGCATGCTGCAAACACATACAAGAGTCTGTTGATGCCAAATGTCATGACATGGATGAAAACCAAGGCAAGGTTGTTGACAAAGCAGTTACGGTTCATAGGCCTTTCCAGGAACCTCCTGCAGATTTTCAGCGAACCTGGGCTGATATTTCCCTTTAAGCAACATGAATATGGGCACTCTGAATCCCTTTAAACCTAAGTACGTGGAAAAAAATGTTTTTTCAAGTTCTGTAATTAATAATATTCCAGGTTAGCAAAAAAGAACACAACAGAAAGAGTAGATTAGAACAAAACAACAACAACCAAACCCTCTAACATTAATAATTCTGTACATAAGAAAAACAGCAATAAAAGCTGGAAAGAGAAGGCCTGATTAACAGGGGAAACTCCAACACGCTACATAGGACTAACGACTTTTGGTTGACAGATGAGCCCTGCTTAAATGCACTTAAGAGTGAGGAACAAGGATTTCTTTCTTTCAAAGGAGAACCCCAACTGCACAAGTATCCCAACTCTCTCATCAGAGGACTCTGAGTGTGTCTTGCCTAAGTCACTCTGAGAGTAAGCTGGGATAAATATGTGCTGTAAGGACTGTGCTGTATGACAGTCAGCAAACTGCATTAGGAGAGTGCTACCTTGATGACAGCCTGTTACAATGATTAATTGTTTACGGAAAATTAGAGCAATTTCTAAACAAAGAAACACAGTAATGGTATTAGGGGAACTCACACTGAGTATTTATAGCCCTGTGTGATACACCTGACAGAGAAAACAGTATCGATCACCAACTCGTTCAGGGCTTCTGTACAGCAAACACAAAACCAATGCCTGACATCATGAACTCACTGAAGATGATTTTCTACAAGCTCTCTGCTGCGATATAGCTTATTTGTAATGTGGGGATAACACACATGGGGATACACATAGTTAATTACTTGGAGAATAGGAGAATAACCTATAGAGAATATGCTGATGAAGCATAGATAAAGGCTTTGCTCCAAAGGAAGGGCTGGGTGAGCACCCCTCTCTTCCAGCCATGCTACCTGACAGGTCAGTAACACCCCTTGCAGTTTCAATCCAAATAATCTCATTAGCTTCTCTGACAGAAACCATCAGAGGTAACATTTGTCTTGGTTTCACAGCACAATTAAGGTGGAAGGAGACCTCCAGAGCGGTCCGAGGAACGTTCTCTTTAAAGAGGCAGAGACAAGGAGCCTGTGGGAGTAACTCTGGCTGCAAAAGCTCCCTCAATATGCAAGAGAGGAGAAATATTTCCATAATGCTGCAGGGCATACCAGTGTCTGTGGTGAAGTGAAATTCCCTTTGAAGAGTATGGATTGTAGGCGGGCATCCAAAGCCACATATCGAAACATCTGATGTAAGGCTGGGCTGCAGGATCCAGTGCTCTTTTAGACTAAGAAAGCTCAACACTGCTTTAGATGAGAGCTGAGAAAATACAAGACAGATCAGTAAATACTCTTATTTATTTACTTTTAAAACACAATGGCATCTAAAGACAACTCCATTATCAGCTGCTGAGGATGCGCTTCGTCCTGTGTGAATAAAGCTTTACCTGCTTCTTTCCTTATCTGTTATAGAGGGCTTTCATCTGCAGTGTTGGCAACACAGGGAACTGCTCGCTTGCAGTTTGTGCTATCTGCTATCATTTAAACATCTCAGGAGAGTCCTTCATAAAACTGCAAAGTGAGCCAAGGGAGCTCATAATAAATATAGAATAGAAAAGCCCTCATAAACGAATGAATGAATGAGTGAATGACTTGTTCTGGCAAATACAAAATATTTGAATACTGAATGCTTACCTTGAAAGCATTTCCAACAGAAATGCTTCATTTTACTGCTACAGTTCATACTTAAAAAAAAAAAAAAAAAAAAAGTAGGCAAACATTGTCAGAAACTGGAACCACTTTTTACAGATCCTCCGTATACGTCTAAATATGTTGCGTTATAGCCATTGCAAAATGATGCTTCCTTTTCTTTCCTCTTTCCTTTCTTTTCCTCCTGCCTGATTCGTTTTTAAGTTGTAGTGCAAACATATATTAATTAATTACTGGTTTTTGTGACAGCAATGTCCCAGTTACAGTACTGCCCATCTAATGCTTCTGATTTCAGGTCACTAAAATGGCAGATATTCAGCCTAATGATTTGTAATCGTACACAGAATCTCCAGGCATTTCTCCACAGCACCAGTATTATTGTATTCTTTTTACACAGGAAGAATTGGTTCAGAATCAGTCACACAGACTTGAACACTGTACTGTCATTTCACTATTAAAAAAACAGTAAGAAAAAAACCCTAAATAAAATCACAGAACAATAGAATATCATATATAGGATATATGAGTTGGAAGGAACCCATAAGGATCGCCAAGCCCAACTCCACACACTCCAGGTCCATTCAAAAAATCAGACAATATGCTTTAGAGTGTTGTCCAAATGCTTCTTAAACTCTATCTATATGCTACAGGAGAAACCAAAAAGTGCCAAAGAACAGTGACCTGCTCCAGCTCTTAATTCCCTATGTGCAGTAAGGTGACAAAGGAATCTCTTTGTCACAGAGCAGATATGGGAATGTGACCATAGCATTGCATCACACAAAACAGATGTGTTTGAACTAGAAATCATACAAACTAAATACTACCTGTGTTCTGCAGACTTACTCTCAGCAGTGACCTCAGTGGTGCACTGAGAGGCACACGCAGACCCTGAGAGCATACGCAGGTATACCCCAATCAAACAACACTTAGAAACATCGCTATATCCCACATGCAGGTTTCAAACCTTGACTTAAGAAGGACAGCATTTTGTATCTGCTGCCTAATGATCTGCACTACCTTACTCTAGGAGGGCAAGGAGCCCTGAAGGCTGGCAGCACTCAAGGCTAATTTTATTGTCATTAAGCCCTGAAAGGAGTTAGGTCTCCCTGGGAAATAATACAACTTTTCTTAGATTTAATATTTAAAATGTGATTTAAATGTTAATAATTAATGTCATATCACATTTAATTTCTCTCAGTGAAAGCACTCACTTCAGTCTACTCTAATTCCAGTGGGGAAAAAACAAAACAAAAACAAAAACAACCAAAAACGTGGGCACTCTGCTGTTTTATTAAAGCAGAACAGTAGCAGCGTGAGCCTGTATGAATTTTAATTTGTGATAATTTTATTACAGAGTAATATTTACAGTATTCCAGAGCATATGTATGTGATCAGCATTTCATACCCACTTGCTGACTGTATCTGAACATCTGCTTTCCTGCTTTATATTCACTGAGGACCGGTTCTCTCCGTGCTGATAGAGCTGAAGACTAACAGTTGTAGCACAGCTGTAGCACAGTGCTAATGGGAGGGTTTGTAGCTGCTCTCAGACACACCAGCAACTGACACAACGTTTGTTCCTTGTTCAGACAATAAGGCAGCTTTTAGGCAAACAGAGCATCCAGGTCTTTAGTTACCAGTGGTCAATACTGTTTGAATGTAGCATCAAAGAAACAGGAAAAATACATTTCGAAGAGAATAAAACAGGAAAGAAAAAAAAAAAAAGCAAAAAACCCCCAAAACTAATCTAGTGTTATCACTCTAAAAGCCCAAGTTATACTTTAGAAAAGAGAGATGAAAGGAAACAATCACATGGATTTTAGGTTAATGGCATGTACATGTATGTGATGTACCTGAAAAGGGGCATCTCCTTGCAACTGGAAGGGCTAAAACAGAACATGCTCAAAAAGCCACTTGTCTTACTTTCCTGTTTTGAGATTTGATCATCCATAGAAAAATAATTCCCAGGGAATGTTAGTCTAATCTGGTCTTTAAAAATGTACTTATCTTCATGAAGGTGCTTTTCTTGGCCAAGTAATAACAAAGGTCTCACCACCACTTCTGCGAGTCTACTTCACTGTCACATAGTTCTCAAAGTTTTTCCTAATGTCAAACTTGGATTTATTTTCTGCATTTTATCTCATGATTGCCAGTTCAACACACTGAGGGAATGGAGCACAGATTATTTCATTTACAGTAAGCTCTGCATATCTGATGGCTTTTGTTTGCCCTTTCTTCTTACAAAACAATCCAGCCTTCCAAGCCATTCTATTCATTCACTCCCGGTTTTTCTACATGCTCCATTTTCCTTTACATTCAGTGTCCAAAACTGAGCACTGTACACCAGCAAATATCCTATGAATGCTGTGAGCAGCATGAAAAGCTCATGCTACTCACAGATGATGCTGTCCTGTCTAAGCACTGCCTCATGAGTTTTGGTTCTTCTGCAAAAGGCTGACATTGCTGAGCTCATGATTCATTACAACCTCCAAATTTTTTTCTGCCTATCGATAGCTTACTGTTCTTCCCCTTGCCTGAATTTGAGCAGATGATTACCCCTGCCTAAGAGCAATTGCTTACACTTCTATTCTCATTTAACGCCAGACAGTTTTTCAAACTTGTCAAGTTTATTCTGAATTTTAACCTTGTAGCTCCTCCAACTTGTGATATCTGCACCTGAACAAATGTGCTATTTATTCATGAAAATGATCCAAGGCTAGAAAGGAGGAATCAAGAGGCCTTATTTTTTAGCAGAGAACCTAAGATAACTGCCCCATGAAAGGAGACTGCATTCATCTTAAGTTCATTTTCCAATTTGCTTTTGATAAAATTATGCTGCCGCCTGTTGGTAATCTATCAGAGGTTAATTGTCTCAGAGATGCTCATGAATAGTTTATTTATGCCTACATTTCATTTTTTTCATGAAGTGAAATTAAGGTGATCAGCCTGATTTTTTTATTTTTCATCCATTCTTTCCTTTTATGATGGTCATGAGAATACTAATATTTTTGTTGACCAAATCCCACTCATTACATTTAAGATCTTAAATAAACGTACTAATGGACAGCTTTAGTCATAGTCTTCAATCAAGAAATGCCTCCTGGTTAAATTCACCACGCTCAATTCATTTGGGTACACTCAACTCAGTGACATGTTTTTCTTTCCTGTAGTTTAGCTCCCACAGTCAGCACTTTGGCCATTTTGCAGCACAGTCCCTAGGTGCTCTTCTCTTGCAGCAAAGATCTGCACGCCTTTCTTCTCAGCCCCTGCTCTGCCGAGACTATAGAGAAACCTCCAGACTATGTGGTCCCCAAATAAACCAACAGAGTAGAAGACGAAGAAGAAAAATCAGCATAGTTTTTAGAAACCCTTCTAATTTAATAAAACGGAAGGCTACACATAGAATCATAAGGTTGGAAAAGCCCCCTCAAATCACAGAGTCCAACACTAGCTCACCCTCACCTGCCCACTGCCCATGTCCCCCAGTGTTACACCTCCAGGGATGGTGACTTCCCCGCCTCCCTGTGCACCCTGTGCCATCAGTGCTCTTCCGGAGAAGAAAAAATTCCTTAATATCAGACCTGAACCTCCCCTGGCACAACTTGAGGCCATCACCTCTTGTCCTACCACTTACCTATGAGCAGAGTGACACCTTGCCACAACCTCCTGTCAGGGAGTTGTATATAGCAATGAGGTCTCTCCTGAGCCTCCTCTTCTCCAGACTAAACAATCCTGGAACCTCAGCAGAAGTTCAGCCATGTCATTCTTCTTCCCTGGCTGATGCTGGCTCATCTTAGGGCACATGAGGACAGCCTGTTCTATGCCCCAGACAAGAGATTACTGAAAAATTCTGAAACTTGGAACCAAATACATTTATAAATTTGCCTTAAAAATATTAGAGCTTATATACATATATTCAGCTGTCAGAAATCTGTATGCAAAAAAAAATCTGTCCATGATATGCTCTGAGAAAAACAAATAATCAAATAATTGACTATAAATAGAATATTTTTATGCCAATGGGGTCTCTCAATATGAGTTGTACAAATGGCAAGAAAACACCAGAGTATTTGTGAACTTTCCAGATTGTTCTCTCTGAAATAGCCTGGGAAATTACTTAGAAGAAGATATGTACAAATATTTGTGAAAACTGAATTGATAGGAAGGATGGAAGGAATTCCCTACACCCACATACTGTCAAGACCATAAAGTGAAGTTGTTGGAAAAGGGCAGGAAGCAGCAGCACAGACCCTGCTCAGGGTGCAGATGACTGCAGACACACGCATTCCTCACTCTGAATTAAACAAGTGAAGTTGATGCTTGACAAAATGAGCCAGAGCAAAATCCTAATAAACTTCCCAAAACTCATGATGAGATGACAGACTTGGTGTGAAATAAGCTAGCTGGTTTCACATGGTGTGAAACCAGTGTGCTGCTGAAAGGATTTCATTAGCTAGCAATTAGGAAACGAAGGGCCCACCCTTCTGCAAACCTTTCCTGCCCTACACTGCAGACACACTCTCTGTAATGTATCAAACACAAACCCTGTTTTGGCCAATTTGCAATTTTTTTGCTAGAAGTGATATGCAGGCTGCTTGGTGGTTTATCTCCCGTCGTCTGTTTTTTTAGAACATGAGCCTTTAAACAGACCTCCTGCCTCACATATCCAGCAGAACAGAGGGAATACCAGCTTACAGTGTGGGAAAGCACTTCTCTGTCTCATTACATGGACCATGCAACCTTTAGAAACTGCTTTGTATGCAACAGCATTAGACACCATAAAACAAATCAGTAATTCACAACTGTAATATATCTCTAATCCAACATTTACCTCAATAAAGGATAATACTGCAGCCTACACAACTGTGAAGTCAGTGTGCCATAAATCACTACTAGATCTTTCCTTTCCAAAGAGAATGAACATTTCTTTGTATGAATTACCATAAGAGAAATACGGATTTACAGGGTGAATCGTACTTATCTGTTGACTTTAAACAATTTCAAGTACACCATAGATCCCTGAATACCTACAGTAGGGCAAAATCTGACAGCACGTGCTATGAAGAGTCGCCTGATATTGGCAGAAGGTTTAAAATATTTATGTTTGAACAAAAGGTGAGAGGATTATTTGAATCATCTGAAGCCAGACATAACACTCAATCCTGTTTAAACAGTTACACGTTTTGGAATTATTGGCAGGTTGAGGAACACATTTTCCTATGCAGCCTCTTGCGCAGCCGAAATAACTGAGAAAAAAAAATAACTACCACAGCTGAGCTGGGTTCTCTGCTCTGGACATGATGCTGTGCTGCTTCTACCACCGCTTGTATGTTATATTTTACTTTAGCTCTCAAATCAGATGTCAGTGTGTTGGGCTTGCTCCCTTTGGACGATGGACTGCCAAAGTTGCTGGGACACTTGCACTTTTGTTTCTATGTGGGTTAGAGGAAGAAGAATTTCCAAACAATAGTGCTGGCTTTCTTTTCAAGACAATTTACCTGCAAAATCTAGAAAGCATACCCACGTATTCTACAGTATGTTAGAATTCAGTACATGACCATAACATACCTCCTGCTTACTGTTTAGCAAACTAATTAATATAATATAGTCTGGAAAGGAAAACCTCATTGCCAAGTTCATCTGGAGCAAGTTATCTGAAACCCACTGTGGCACTTGCTGAAAATATATAGCTTCTACCTTTTATTTCAATGCTGCACCTATACCTCCACTCCAGCGATACGCATACAGACATACAGGATGGAAACACTGGGACAGAATATCCCATTCCTTTCTGAAAAAAAGCCACTGCCAGGAAGAAGATAGGTACTAAGGGTGACTTTCTGTTGTGATTTAACCCGGCAGGTGGCTCAGCACTACACAGTGGTGCTCAATCCCCCTACTTCAACATCCCCCTTGTTATCAACATGTTTTTTCTAACAAAGCCAAAACATAGCATCATACTAGACACTGTGAAGAAAAACAGCTCTGTCCCAGCTGAAACTAAGACACTTTCTTCCCACAGGAACAATTTATAGAGCATGACACTGAGAGAAATAACAAAGAAATACTTCAGCTTTATACATCTCCAATTCAGTGCAACTTGGAACATGATAATAGACTTCCTTCTTGTGACAATTATAAAGCATTAAAACCTGCATATCAGAGTCTGGCCAGTTTCAGCACTAAAACATTGCCTTGGGCAACTTCTTTATGCAAGGCAAGGAAAAAGCTGATCTACTACTGTCTTTTATAGCTGGTGAAATGAAAGAATAAACAGGAGCAAGAGAAAAAGAGCAGAATTTCACATTGCACTGTTGATGAACACAGTACATCAAAAGTGCTGTGAATGACTGGTCTGTGGCCCTACATGAGCTCTCTGTAATGACATGAGTAAGAATTAGCTGTACAGTAAGTGGGGGAGATAAAACAAGAAAGACGGTCTTTGAAATATTAGTAAATATGCCACCCTACATATTTCAGATATCTAGAATACTTTTATTACAGCAAAGCACAAGCAGGGACTCATCAGAAGACATGAAAACAGTCACAGATGCAGAGTACCCAAATACTGAATGGAAAGAGTGCTCCAGAGGGTACAACGCTGTAGGAAATAAATACTGAACGCATACAGAACATCCACATGTTTTGGGAGAATTCTTGGGTAAGATTCTGGGTTGGTGACTCAGTCTACTCCTTGTAGAGGAAAACATCTGTTTAGAGGGCAGATGCAAACCAGAGCAATCCTCTTGCCTCAGCGGGTCCTGCACATTGGTGTAGGTATCCTGCACTGTTTCAGAACCTCACAGCTCTCAAGGCCAAAGCCATGGTGAGAGTTACTGGCTGGAGATTTGTCTGTGCAATGGTCTGCAATGCTGGCCTAGCAAATGTTTCCTTCCTCCCTCTGATACAATCTTGTAGCATCAATCCATGCCTTAGCTTTTTGTCATTTTAGGCTATTTTTTTCACATTTCCTCCTTTGACAATAGTAATTTCATATAGGTAATATACAATAATCACACATATCCTATGTGATAAACAGTTTCAGATCTCTTACCCATTTCCATTGTCATTTTTTGCCAGAACACAATTAACCGTGCCTGTCTCTTGCTAGGGTGTCTATCACGAGCAACAGTTTTACCATGCAGTTTTCAATCTGTCCAACCTGAAAGACAAAATTTCTGTATGCTGCCATAGTCAAAACACCTGAGAGCATCAGGAAATTTACTGAAAAGACTCTGAAGCACTTCTGTTATCTTACAGACATAGATCTCACAGAGAGCTTAAGGGTGTATTTATCTCACTGAATGCCGCCACGTAAGAGCTAGGGATCTCCTCCAAGCTAATCATCAAAGCTCCCTCAAAAGGTAATGAAGGGAAAGCAGTTCCAAAGGCCACCTAATTACATTGAAAATGCCTAACAGACGCAGGATGAACTATCCTGGAAGTCAATTGACCTCTCCCTTTGACGATTACTGAAGCAGCCTAAACGCAAAGGCTTTGTGCCTTATTGCTGCATGCTTCAAGCCAGACTACAAACTCCATCCATGTGTGAAGACATGTGAGCAGTTGGTTGCACACCTGGAACACAAGATTATTCCTCATTCCTTCTGGGAAGCCTTCAGCTGCATGCAGAGTACCTCAAAGGAAGGAAGCTTCTGCTGATCACAATCCAGGCTATAAAACATTCCATTAAAGCAATTACGATGAAAAAATTGTCAACAAGGAAGAAAATCAGAGAATGTAGCATGACCTGTGCTTGTAAATAACTTCATTTCTTTCTTTTGGATACATGGAGGACTTGGCTAGCTAACAACCACATGGATGGTTGTTAGCCTGATCACGACCCGATATTTCGTGGTGCAAGAGCAGCAGGCAGGATGCCAGCACGCTCAATACTGACATGATCTCCATATGACAGTTTCAAGAAAGAGGTGTTAGCTGAGGAGGGAGATCACAACTCATCAACAGGAATTCTGAGAGATCGTGATATAACAACTCATGAATAACCTGAGAGCACAGTACAAACCCATTCTGGATCTCCAAACCCTAATCGAGTTGTGAAATTTGGCACCAGGTCCAAAAAGAAAAGAATGGAAAGCACAGAAAAACCTCAAGCATAGGTAACTAATCATAAATTGGATCTTTTTCTGATATCTTCCACTTCAGCAGTAAAGCATCTTCCGTGGCTGGAGTCTTTCAGTGGATTAAGTATCCCATCCGAAATTTTAACAGTTATTTTAATCCTATTAAATCAGATTCCACACTGCCCCACTCCTTCAGCTGCTTTTGTTCCTCATACTTTTTTCAGTGTCTGAGCACTCCAAATGTATATTATAAATTTTATTTCACTCTACTCTTTCTCTAGCAATCTTGCTGCTCTTATTAATATCACAAAATAATAGCATGCTTCAACTTCAAAAAAGTGAATTCAAACATTTCATACAACTCATACAATTTTAGCAGGCTTGTGCACCTAAAAGCCTGGACTTCTATGTTCCTCTGCTTGAAAGGCAGACCAGCATGTTACATACATTATTCCAGTATTTGTCAGTGCAGTTAGTATCACAACATTTAACTGGAATGAAGGAAGGGGGAAGAGGTTTGACAGGCAAAATTTTTGCCTGTTTGCACATCCAAAAGGAATGTGGGGGATTTGAATCATTTACTAGCTGCAAGTATTCTGAATGAGAAAATATATTTTCCCTCTCATATTTACCTGCCACACTTTTCTATTGCTTTTTCTTTTTTTTAATCAAAATAGGATGCAGTAGGACATGTAAGGATGCATTTGCTACTAATTTCAAGACATGCTTTCAGAGGCTCCAATCTATTTCCACAACGTACTTAAAAACCTTGTCTAAGTTCCAAAGGAAACCCAATCTCCTGACATTCAAAGTGCCTTCCTGAAAGGATCTGTCTCTGTCACTCCAACATAACTGGGGAGCTGTGGGGGAAAGGAGGATGAGGGAACAGAAACATGTTCATACCTCATATGACTGTGGAATGTAGTGACACTTGACATGTGAGGGATTTAAATGCACGCATAAGCCACTTGGAGAGAGGTGATTATATAAATAACTTTTTTGTTTGTTTGTTTTAACTTTCTCTCTTCCCTTTATTTGAATGACCAGCATGCTGCTTATGAAGAAAATCTAGCCTGAAACAGATTTTCAGAGAACTGAAGCAATGTTCTGACATTAATTGATTGAAATGTACATTCACAGAGTCATGGATTGAGTCTACATGCCTCCAGCTACAGTGCACAAGCTACAAACATCTACATAAACTCTGGCATTTACTTAGACCCAAATTCATGCTCCACATAGATATAACTGCAATGCCAGTGCTCCTCTTTTATTCTACATACTCCTAAATACTCAGTGAAGGGAATAAATATCAGAATCCACAGGACCTGAACAGCTTATGTCTGTGCTTTAGCCTGAGCTGTGGGGAATTCTAAGTCCCAGAGACATGCACCTTCCAAAGAAATGGTTGTGTCACTGTGCCCAGTATTAGAAAGGAGATTTTGAACTTATCCCCTGATTTCATCTATTCTGATGGGACACCAGGAAATAAACAATATTTGAATTACCCAGATCAAAGCTATGTAGAGCTTTAAAAAGCAAGGCCATGTAAAACAATATCCTCAAGTGATTAGGAAACTTTTATGTCCTGTGGCCTTCACTCTCTGTACCAGGATTAAAGTGCTCACCTAGTTCTGGTGTGGCTGGCTGGGATCCTTTTATGTCACCAAGAATATCTGTCCCAGTGAGGTCTGCCACATAACCATATTAAACCACTTTCAGGAGATACACAATTTATTCCTCATAGATGATTATCTTGATACTACAATCATAACTAGCTGGACATCCATGTAGTAAGTAGGGAATGCGATAGAAAGAATATTAACTTAAATAGTAGAAGCTTTAAGAGTGACAGCGGCATACTGGTAGCTTCACAGTCCTAAAGGTGTATGAGCAGTATTGAACAAAACAGAACCCTACGGAGAGATGGAGGAAGCAGCAAAGTCAAACTCTTTGGAAAACTTAATGCACCTCAGTACAGAAAGCTGTCCAGAAAAGCCAATGAAGCAGTAAATAAGGAGCAAAAACTCCTGTATAAAGATTGTGCACTGAAGTGAAGGAGCATGGGTATACTGCCAGCAGTTAAATCCAGCACTCAAAACTCAGCTGCCGCCTGCAGAGACCCCTGCATGTCTGATGGGCAGAAGCTGGGAAGAGGCATCAGGAAAGGATCACTCTGTACTTGCCCAACCACCTACAGTTTTTATTTAAGTCTCTTCAGAGGAGACAGAGACTCAGTTAAACCTAATACAGCTGGTTCTATAGTACTTGGAAGAAATGAAAACTTCACTACTGGTCTGTCCCTTCAACATATATTATATGCACTTGAAAACTGTCAGAAGAAAAACACGTAAGAGTGGAAGATATGAATTCAACCCCTTTGTAAATGCAATTCATTTTCAGTTAATGCGACAGGAACATGTAAAGAAAAGGCACTGCTGGCACATGCTAGGACATAATCAAATCTTCCAGTAGTATTTTGTCTGATATTAAGTCCATCAAAATATATTCTAAGGTCTCTTAAATAATATGAAGGCTTAGTCCTATCTGTAGCATCCTCAACTTTTCAAAGCATTTCCAAACTTTTACAAAAAGCTGTTTTTCACACTTTTTGGATGGTGGTAAAGTGCATGAGGGAAGCAGAAACACTTTTGTGTTCGATCTGAAGAGCACTTTTTTGTTCATTTCCCCCGCAGATAGCATCTAGAAAATCTGTATAGATTTTGGGTGGTGTGGTTTTTTTTTGTGTTTTTTTTTTTTCCTTACACAGTCAAGATAAACTGCATTCTTTCACAGCTGGTAGCTGAGTCCCAGCAGATCTCTATCTGCATTCAGTGTGACTGTTCTCAAGCCAGCGATGAGGAGGAGGACAAGACAGAGTGCTGGAGTGTGTATTCTAGATAACTGAACTACAGAACAATCTCTATACAGTAATTTGATCATTTCTGGAAGAAATGAACCATATGAGCAGCAGGTGTGTATGCTAATAGAATGACTTTGTGTTTTAATTAAGTAGTATTTCCCTACAGAGTAATTACATATGTTGTTTACTCAAGATTTTTAAAGACCATTAAAAAAACCTGTAAGCTCTTTCTTCCCTGTCCTACAAACAGAAGATCTTCAGAATCCTTAAAAAATGAACAAAACACACTTACATGTACTTTTTCTAGGTACAGTTTCAAGAAGAGCTTATACAGGAGATGGTGTTATCTGAAGTCCCATCAGTAATAGTTTTTGTCTCAGATGGTATTGCTGATTCTACTCAGTGCATTGTGCAGTGAGAAATTTTACATCTAATGCCATGGCTGAAAGAACACCAATCTAAACCCAGCAGATACTGTAACTTGAAATCGAGACTAGAGAGCCTAAAGAAGAAAAGAAGACAGATGTAATAGGACATATATTTCCTAAGCTTCAGAGCAACAAATACCACTGTGGGAGGATGAGACAGAATCACAGAGCAACCGAGTCAGTGTGCAGTGAGTAGAATCCCTCAGAGCTGGGGTCATTTAGCCAAACACAACACTGACATCTAGAAGCACAGACAAAGAAACAAAGAGCCAAATTCAGAAACACTGTGTGAGGATGCAACTCTATTAATATCTCTTATCCAAACTGTGCTCAGACTGCTTCTGAGCTTCCGAGCTTCCGAGCTTCCTCCAAAGAACACACAGTGTTCTCTCCGTGAGAAATGCTACAAGTTCCATCCCTGGAAAAGAAACCAGCTGAATGCTTGGGGAGAATAATACAGAATGAAAGATACTCGGTAGAAGAAATTTTAGTTGGCATTTTTCATTTCTTCCTTGCGCTAAGTTACATGTATGTATATAAATTTGCATCCCTTAAATATAACTTCACTATATGCACAACTTTAAATGCCCCTGCTTGAGAGGAGAGATAGGATCTGATGACCTCCAGAAGCCCCTTCCAACCTCAGCCACTCTGTGATTTCCCAAGAATAAAATAAAAAGATGGAAGATCATTCTGTATTACGTGAGAAGTGTCAAGTACATCAAATACATGTCACATAGCTATAAAACTGAAGAATGGAACTCAAAGGAAAATCTGAGGATGTTTCTAAGAGCTGAATGCTTCATTTAACCTTGCCTCTCTTGTGCAGATATAGCTTTCTTAAAATATTTCAACAAATTTTTTCTTTCGGGATTCTGTCCATTGTCCATGTGAGATTTGTGATTTTCTGTCAGTGTAGTGCTTCTATACATCATGGAACAGCTATTTCAGCATCTTTTTAAGAAATGAGGAGTATGTATAAATCAAGGTTTGTAAAGAACAGCTTGCAAATTCAGCTTACAGGAAGAACAGCTTACAAATTCAGTCCCGATTTTCTCTCCCTGTACATTCAAAGCACTTAGTTTGCCTTGAAAAAGCCAGAGACCAGAAAAGAAAACCAGGAAGCTTTTTGCTTGTTTCATTTTCAGTCTTTTTTTTTTTTTTTAAACTTTAAAGCAAAGATTTTATTTTAGAAACACACTTTAAAATGTTAATAAGCTTGAATCCAGCTTATTCAGCTTACAATTTCCTCAAACTAACAAAACGGCCAATAAGAAAAAACAAAGCTAACTCAAGAGAGAATAATTGTTGTATTGGCAGGAATTGGCAATTGGGTAATTTTGCTCAAATTAATTAGAGCCAAGATAGATTCTTTCTGTATCTACTCCAATGACAACACTTTTGCAGTCTGCATTTTATTTACAGCTTCATAACACTTATTTACTACTGTTGTGGTTTACTTGTGCTGTCTTTTTGCATCTTTACCCTAAACACTCCAAATGCTGGAGACCTTAATACCAAAGCCACTGAAACAACAAGAAACTTCACAAGAAGCTTTCAGTACAAGGATTCCGTACACAAAGAGCAGGGAGGAAAGATGGCCGCTTTTAAAAGTCACACTTCTTAGAAAGGCCCTCACAATTACAACATGCTATGCAAAACACTTGCTAAATAGAAGATAAGCTGCTCAAGGCTGGCTGCTTTCCCAGGTCTGTAAACTGTCCCAGGCATGACTCCACCAAGCCTGAATGTGACAGGAAAACTTTGTGATCCTGATCAAATGGAATGGCCATATAAATTTAATAAAGCCTATATTGTGAATTTCAATCTGCCAAAAACAAAGCCAACAAACCCTAGCTCTAGGAACAAGGACATGCAGAAGGGAGTCTTCAGCCTTGGAAGCACTCAAATACATTTGGTTGAGCTTAGGTTGAACTTGTAACTGCCCAGTTCAAAAGTATGGCAAAAGGATGACTGGAGTCCTTGAAGAAGGAAACGGAGATTCAGATTGTTATACTACTCTGTTAGACTCCTGTTGAAACACCCATCTAAATTCCTATTAGCAGTGTAAACTAAGAGTTCAGAAACTGAGAATACTAGGGAAAGAAACAGAATCATTGAAGGACGAGAAAGTACACTGTAACATTACTGTGGACAAGTTACTGTGGACTCTAAGCAAAAAATGTACATGTATATTAGATGTGTCAACAAGTAGGGCACTCTAAATCCAATGGGACTTGTTCTGTAGGGTCCAAAGATTCTTGTTCTAGATGAAATTTGGCTGAATTGTGACAAGAACTCCTTTTGCCTTTATAATCTCCAAATGCGGACAGTTAGGTGGAAAAATGACCCATCCTTGGCACAGTCTAATTTTGCACCAGAGGTAGAAAAGTGGAAAGCAAAACAACACAGAACCTTAAATTCTAGCTTTAATTTACACTCTACAGAAAAGCTATTACTGTTTAAATTTGAAAATATGCAAACAAGTACTACGCAATTTTCATTGTTTCTTTCATACTTAGCCTGCCAGAACACCAGTGTCAGTTCTTAAGGAGTTTTACCTTGATCATATTTGAGATTTGACCCTTTGACTTCTTAATGTATTGAGGCAAAACTAATTTTTACACTGAAGATTTAAAAAGCAGAATTTTTTGAAAATACGTGCTTAAGAATTTACAGAAATATTTCTTTTGGCCTCAAACAGTTTCAGACAATCATGGTGCAGAAGAACATGCAAGAAGAAGGCCCTCTACTATGGGATAAAACTCAGATTATTACACTTAATGTACATAAATGCATGATGAATTTCATAGAATAAGTATGAATTGCACAAAATATGCAATGAAAAATAACCAGATTCATGTTGTATGCCACTGAATATGCACACAAACTGCAAACCACTTAGAAAATGCTTGTGTGTGCAAGTTACCTGATATCCTACCTTTATAAGATTAATAGTTCTGCTTCCACATTACAAAGAAAAGATGTAAATCTGATGGAACTCACTATGTTACTGTGGAAAAACACCAAATTCAATCTTTATTTCTTCCTCTCTTGGTACTTACTTGGAATACATTTCTGACAAGTTTAGTAACTAGTTCTACTTCTTTGATTTTTTACCAAGTCATTTAAATATTAAAAACTGATATATTATTACATGTTCTGATGAGACTACCCTGAATTCAAATGCTGCACTGCTCTATAGAAAATTCATTGTACACAGACTGGGGTTTTACGATCCCCCAAGTCTAAATTTAAAAAGCCAAACGATGCTACTATGAGCTTGATGGTGGATTTTCACTTGATGAAACACAGTTCCTTCCTTGTGCTATTGGATGACATACACTAAAGTACATATTTGTTTTTTACTGGTAAAAATCATTTCATGAAGCACGCAGAGTTTTTCATACTGGTCTTACGGATTTTCGTGCAATCATATTTTGGGAGCATTATCTCTGTTAAAATAGTAAAGTCAGAGTTTATTGGGGGAAAGATGATTTTTGCTAAAAATCATTTTAGCGAAAGGATATTTATTCCAGCTGAAAACCTTTACTGTTAGTCAGATTTCTGGAATCAGGCAGATGCAATTTCATTTGTTAAGCATTTTCTTTATGCTTTACAGCAAGATAACATAAAAAAAAAACAAAAAAACAAAAAAACAAAAAAAAAAAACTGATCTATAATATAATGCACATGGAAACAGAATGCATTTAGAAATTTTGACTGTATGATTTCAGTCCAGGTAAATTCAAAAATATCAGTACATACTAGTAAGAACAGAGTGCTGTGGTACACGGTAATATTTGATGATAAAAATGTACCACAGGTACTGTATAACATCCTTTGGCTGACTTTTATTTTCATGTCCAAGTTGTAAAATCTGCAAGAAAACCCTGAATGAAGAAACTTCGTGGGAGAATGATTTGTTCCTCATCTGAGCTGAAATTTCTTAGGAAAGACAAGACAAACTTGTCTTTCTCAAGAGCCTGGGATGTCTGCTAATGGAACCAAAGGAGCACTCACAGGAACAGTGTAAGGACACTGAAAGAAACAGAAGGACCCTTTCTATAAACGACCTTGTAGCTGGTGCCTCCACCAAAACTTTGGGTTTTTTGATAGAGAAGCAGACTACGTGGCACCAGGTTGGAGGTCACTGGATGGGTTACAACTCTCTTGAAGTGGGAAGAAAGTCTGTGGGGAAAAATTAGCAGGGCTCATTGGCTGGGCTTTAAACTAGGTTTGAGAGGTGGGAATGATAGTGAGCCTGCCCTTGATGAGGTATGGGATGGTATAGCTTGGGATGGTATAGCTAGGTAAGATGGACAGGATGCTAGGAGGGGTCCTCAACCTGCTGCTCTGAGATGTGCTGGCAGCACTGCAGTACACTTGAAACCTTGCAAGAATTAGCCAGGGATGACTGAGGCAATAAGAAAAAGCAACAGGAAAACTCAAGGGAAATACTTCAAAGGAACTAAGGAGTTATCCTTTGAGAAGGCGACAAAGCCAGCTGAAATGCCTCTACACCAACTTACACAGCTTGGGAAACAAATTAGAGGAGCTGGAGGCCACTGTGCTACTAAAAAGCCACGATGTAGTTGCTGTCACAAAAGATTGTATGAATGATCTATCCCCATCTGAAGGATGAGTATAGAGGGCACAACACTCTCAACTAAATGGCCATTTAAGAGGCAAATCATGAGTTCACCCTGTAGGTGATAGGCTGACATACCCAGGTCAGACTACAACTTAGACAAGTTGAATGTCCTCTGGTGATGTATCTTCTGCTGATTATCATGGAATGTTGGTTTAGAACAAACACCTAACTTTTCAATGATCAAAGTTAAATGTGACAAATTCACCTACAGTACTAAAGAAAAGGGTCTGTTTAATCCAAAGGCTGCACCTGTAGGTACAACTCCTGACACCAGGATGTCTCTGAAAAACATTTGCAGGGTCCTCTACGTTGCTATAGAACACATTTGGATCATGGACATATGCACCTAGTCACCAAACCTTAATTCAATAGCATTTCTAAATGTAAGTTATGGTAGAAGCTTTTCACTGTCTTCTAGGGAACAAGAATAGGCATCTCTGCTTAAAGTAACTACAAACACAAGTATATAGTAGAAACATGAAATAAATCCATAAACTTAACATCCTGAAACAAATATATGGACTTTCTAAAAAACAGCTCTATTCCATCTATGTTTGCATTCAGAAACAAATGCACATATTTGCATTCTCTTCATGCAGGTGCCACAGCAGCTACAACCTGCAGAATTCAGTCCCAGAGCTGCCACAAGCCCAAAAGCACGCTCCATCCCTTCTGCTTCATCTAGCTGTCCCACTCCTGTGGGATCAAGCCTCATCATTAGAGTTTCCCCAGTGCCAAGTTCTCCTGTTGCAATTTCAAAACACCACTTCCTACACTGTCTGTGGCAAACACGCAGAATAGTTTATTTATCCTCTGCAGCACTGCCTCACTTACGCTCTTTCCACTTTTCTTTGAGGGGGTGGGTGCCTAGCCATTGAATTTCCATCTGTTCATTAGCGTAAGAGCAACATCCTTTTATACAGATCTTGGGTGGATAACGTTCTAAGTAATTTTTGAAGAACTGATATCCAGAGCACATAAAATCATTCTGATATTACTTAAGATGTTTTGTCCTTGTAACTGCTAAATGTTAACAATGTGCCGTCTGTGAACGAAGGCTTGCATAATGTTTTTTACATCATTCCATCTTCTAATCCAAAGTTTTAACTACATTCCTTCTCTCTAGCTCTGCAAGTATTTGCAGTGAGTTTGATGACACTGGTGAGAAGGTCATTTTTGCATTCAGACTGAAACCATTTAAAGCAACAAACAATTGCCCAGGCAGGTGAATTATGTGTCAGACTTATCACTCACCAGCACTGAAGTCTTCCTATATTCTCCAGTCTAAGCTTGTATCAGAATTATGGTTATGTGTGTGTGCTGTGCTTGCATAACAGACCCACCATTTTCTGCCACCAAAGCTAGATTGCACAGCGACTTATTCTGAATTGTCATCCTGAAATATCACATGGAGCCATTAAAAGCAATCCATTTGCTCTCTTGCTCCTTTTCACTTTGCACCAAATTTAATCACTTACTGCTTTTTGTGAGACAGCTGTGCCCTGGAACTCTGACCTTTACCTGCTCCTGTACATTCATTTTCCATGTGTCCATATCAAATATATAAGCAATATATAATGTTTTAAAACCTTTTTTAGACCCTGTTACAAACATATGGGCTGAAGCATGACACCTGAGAAGCAAAAAATAAACAAACAAACAAAAAATGCAAATAGCAATAGAAAGAAAAGCCAGGAGAACAGCACAACAAAGCAACAGATGACATATCCAAGATCTGTTCAACCAAATGTGGCACAACTTCACACAGTAGTTTGAGTAGAACTTTAAATGTAAGCTGTGAAACAGAAGTAAGCAGCTTAAGTGATCTGCAGGACAGGATAGGACATCTATTTTATCTAAATAAAATAGATGCGTTATTTCATTTTAAAACAGATGTGCTCTGTAAGGCCTACCTGTGGAACATTCTACACTGTTTAAGGTCTCAGAGGTCTGTGTTGATTTTTCCGTCAGTGAAAACCTAGTGAAAATTTATAAATAGAAATGAGAGGGATCATGCAAGTGATTCATGAGTTATGCAGTGATTTCACTTATTCATAAACTAATTATTTTTATAATTGCATATAAAATATATCCCTGTTTTTCTGGAACCCCTTTCTTCAGTTATTTCCTTACTGCAAGCCAACTGACTGGTAAAAACATCACGAAAAATAATTCCAGCCTACATCACTGCTTAGCTGGCAGAAGTCATGCCTGAGAGCAAAAAGCATCATTGCTTCTCCAGCAAATTTCCTGCCATACGTTAACGACATCCTCCTTTAATTTTATACCCCACTTCCACAGAATGTACAACTTCTTATTCCTCTGTGCAGAGCAGAGCTGAAAATGGGCTGATGGTGTTCACCCTCTGAAAAGTGCATTAAAAAAGCATTAAGGTTGTGACACAGAAGGGGAGAAGACAAGGAGAGATCAGTTTTTGGAGAAAAGTACCACGTGCTCTCACATATTTATCCTAACATCACACATGATGCAATTGGGATGCTTAATTACGTTGTGGCACTGAAAAATGTCTACATTTAAGGATAGGCTGAGAAGCCCAGAGGTTAAAATATAGGCATGTATTTCTTATTAATGCATGTGAATAAAGCAGGATAACCTGCAATCTTGTTAAAATAAAAATACAGAGGTGGATCACTGTTTTTTTTTTGTTTTTTTTTTTTGTTTTTTTAATTAAATGAATAGTGAAACAATGCTTTACCCAGCTATTTCACAGAATAGGATCTTTTGCTATTTTCCCTTCAGTCTACTTCACTCCCAACCCTATATCCACTTCCCCAACACAGTTATAGATTAAAAAAAAAAAAAAAAAAAAAAGCCTACAACTGCCAGCAGGCTTTTGAGGCAGGCTTTAAAGACTTTGAGAAGAACTTCAGCTGACTCTTTCGATGCTGACCACTAAAGAACTGCTTCACTCTGTAAAGTGCAAACACCACAGCCATCAGCAACCTACATCTCTCATCAGAATTCTACCTTTTTGTGGCCTGCTCACCGGGGACAGCTCAGCTGGGGCTCTAATGCTCAGCATTTGGATTTCCTCCTGTTAGCATATTAGTTAGCAGAGTTGGGAAATTCTGCGACAAAAATGGCTCTTGCTTCAGTCTGTGAGATGGTTTGAATCTACTTTTTCATCCTAACAAATAGCATCCATCAGATAAAGAAATCCAGGGCTACTCATTTGCTCCTTTGCCTGTGCAAGGATTACTCAATTCCAGATAAAACAAATGTGCCAAAGCAGATTTACTGAAGTAGCAATGGATGTGGTCCAAAAACACTGCTGAAACTCATTGCCATTTACCTCCATGGGCCTGCAGCAGGCCATTAAGAAACCTCAGCTCTATAAAACTGCTGGAGAGAGTTCCTCAAGTCTCAGCAAAGAGGTTGGGAGGAAAACCCACACACTTTGAAGCTGCTATTAAACTAAGCAGCCTCGCCATTTCAAGGTCTTACTTAAATAATCTTGACCTTACCAAAGAATCAGGGGACTGGCACTGTCTAACTGCCTACATTTTATCCTAGTAAATGGGTTTAAAATATGCCCTAACTCTATAAAATAATAAAACAGGAACATTTTAAAAATACGTGCTATGAGGATTGATTTGTACTTGTCACATTAAATGATGTAAATGATAGACCAAGAGTTTTGTAAGAGAAAAACCGTAGCAACATTCATCTCTGGATCTCAAAATGATCCAAGAAAGGTGGCAAGCAGGTACATCAGCTCTGCAGAGGGAAACACAGCATGGAGGCATGGAACCAGCAGGGTGCAGGCAGGTGCTGCATCCAGACCTGCCCCAGCCCAGGGACTCCCACTAGCTGGGGGTATGTTCCCACCCCCAAGCACAGCACTAAATGAGTGCCACAAGGACTTCTCTAAGGCTTCTGAACAGACTGCTACCATCAGAGAAAGGAGCTGAGCCTTCCAGAGAGTGCCAAGAGGAAAGCAACAGCAAGAATCAGTGAGTTAGAAACCATGAACTACAAGAAAAGAATAAACGACCCGAGATTATTTCTATTTAAAATGCTGTGAACACTTCACACTACTAACCCTTTTCAATTATGCAAAAATGTTGCTTTGTTCAGGAGAAGGGACACAATTATTTCTCATGTGGTAGGACAAGAAGGGTTAAACTGCAGCAAGAGAAATTCAGTTTAGAGCTTCAGGAAATCTTTCTAGCTGTCGGATAGTTCAGCATCGAAATCAATTGCCAAGGGAGAGTGGAATCTCAGTCATAGAAGGGTTCTAAGCACAGGCAAGCTAATTAACTGCCAGGCACGGCTGGGATAAAATTGCTCCAGCTGGGGCAGGGGGTGGAACTACCTGACCTCCTAAGGCTCCATTCAGCTCTGTCTGCATTGATCATATCATCTCCAGAGCCTTGGAATAATCTATGTCACTCATTAATTATAGACAGACAGAATATACATCTGAAAGCAAACATAAAAGTTAATTACTGATGTTATGCTCGTGCCATGTTGTTGCCATCTCAGTAATTATAGAAGTACATCTAATATTAATATATAATCAACATTTTTTAACTTTTACAACTATGGATATTAAAGGCAGATTTTTATGTATGGCACAGGCTTATTTTTTTATTACTTGTATTTAGCCCATTCAGACCCTTCAGTGATGATATACTCTAATTCTATACCCTATCTAGCATGATCTGTGGTCTGTATATATGTAATATAGCACCATATGTAGCAACATGAGAATACAAAGGGAAACGAGACGAAAGATGGCTCGTCATATCATTCCATCCTGTCATTAACATATTAGAAATAGCTGCCGGTACTGCAGTATCTCTGAGAGACTAGTCAAGCACTCCCAAAGAACTTCAGGGTTCCAAGTTGAAGACCAAAAGAAATACTCCTGCAGGACAGCTCTTCCAGTATTAGTCTACACTACATACATGAAAAACTCAAATTCATGCAATGAAGACTAATTAGAAAAGATCCCTTTCTCTACCTGTGATTGGCACTGCTGTCATTATGCTACTTCCATTGTTCTTTTTCACTTACAGGAAACTGGCCAAACTTCCATTTCTTTCATTGTGCATAGCTAGATAGCCAAGAGGCAAAAAGAAATGAGATCCTTTGCTTTAGGAAACCAATTCTCTTTGTTAATTAGAACTGCAAAGGAAAACAAAAAGTATAACAAAATGTAATAAAACTAGCTCTGAAAATCTGACTAAAATATGCAAAAAATAAAAAAAAAATTAAAAAAATCCATCTTTCCACAGGAACCTCAAAACTCTTGCTGAGGGTACAAAAGTGGCAGCTTGATTTTAGAATGTGCAAGCATGATTGTGGCATTTAGACAAGTGATACCCTGTGGGCTGCAGACTACACACCCCCAGGTACAAAGATGCTGATTTTTTTCCCTTGTGACAGCCAGTTTTGTTGATCGACTCCAGGGGAGAAGCTGTGCTTACAAGACTGAAGCTTCACCTCCTGGCAAGTCTCACACCACATCAGGGCAGCAATGTCAACACACATAGGGCACCAAGCAGAGCACAAGAAATTCAGGCCCTTACATACAGGCTTCTATTTAGAAGTGCAAGTATTTGAGAGGCTGCTAAATGCTTCGTTGAAATCATCTTTGGGCAGTGTCTCTTTCCACAGATTAGGCAGGCTCCTCAGCCAATGCAAACCCATAATTTAGGTATTCTCTGGGCAGAAAGGCATTGTGCATTTACTTTTTTAATTTCTCACACTATATGCCATACTTATTATGGCGTATTAAAAAATCAGATTTATGTTTACAGTTTCTGTTTTGCCCTTTAATATTACAGTCACAGCGCTGGCTCCCTAAAATTTTTTTTCACTATTTTTTAACTGGAAAATACTGATTGTGAGAGAAATCAGTCATGTGAGTCAAGTAATCTTTTTCTGTTCTGCTTTTGAAAATAGAACATTGCATAGAATAATACAAATCATAAAATACATACACATAATAAAATATTTGGCTTAGATATTGAAAATGATAGAAAAAAATAAACCAGATTTTTAGATTTCCAGTTACTAATTGGAATAACTTATTATATCAGTGAATAACAAAAGCCCAGGAACTCTAGAACAAGGGAGAACTGGAATCAAATTTAGAAAAGCCCCAAATCACTGTATTCTTTACTACAAGCATCGCTGTAGTAAAAAAAGTGGTTGCCTCTTTCTTGTGTTCACTTTTCTGTCTGAGACTGTGGGTATCAAAACAGAATATCTGACGAGCTCTGGGTGCTGCTTTCCTTTTTGTTATACTCCTCAGTTCTATATTTTTAATTTGTTAAAAACAAAGAAACAAACAAACAAACAAAAAACTTTCCCCACATTCTGACATAAATTCTTCTGAAGACTACTGATCCCTCCATGAATACCAAACATGAAAGGGGCTGCAATGCAATATTTGTCAGTAAAATCCCTACAGTCTTTTATTAACCTGAGAGAGCTTTCTGGTAGATATTTCAAAGGAAACAGATGAAGAAATCTTAAACATAGACTCCTTATGCTGCAAACAACACATTTTTAATTACAAAGCTAAGATTTGCTTTATGAATTAAATAAGATTCCTTTAAAGTTACTTATTTTTCACCTTGTCTGCTTAAAAGATAATTGTAATTCATTTACAACCTCTAGCATTTCACATTAAAACTACTGCAAAAAATACCAGTATAAATGTGCAGCAAGTAGTTTCCATATCTGCACTTAGAAGTACAGTAAGTGCTTGTTAAATAATTTAGAACTTCTGCAGCAAAAATGAACAAAGAAGATAGGAAACCATTTGTTGGAGCTGCAGGTCTCCAAGAACTCTGCCACACTCTTTCAAATTGACCACCACTACCACAGACACACACAAAAAAAGGAAAGAGAATTTCCTGCCTTCTTAATGAAGATCAAAAAAAACCTGGCCAGTTGTAAAACACAAGACTGAGTTCACTAGATTGCTGTCGTCTGCTCCTATTGCAAATGGAGCTGTACTTTGTACAGGGGAAATTTTATCTAAGGATACGTCTGCCTTATCTTTGTAGGTCTGATAAATGTTTGTTGGCTTAAGGGTGAGAAATCACAGAAAAAATGAGAGTAAGCAAAAAGGTTTTGAATCCTGGGGTATATTTATCTGCAGGCTACAAATGAAGTCACTAGAAAAAGCAAATTCCAGACAGAAGAAAAGCTTTAAGAGGTTCTTTAGGGACCACGAGCATGGATACAATGATCTGGATTAAGTAAAAATCACTGCCCTCATAGAGATGCTGAACCTCACTGCATCAGAATCTATCTGGACTATGACTAGTTCTCTTAGACACTGCTGATGTAAACAGAGAAAGAAAACATCTCACAGAAGGCCACTGCAGCAACTTCTTTGAACCAAGAACCACTGAAAGCACTTACAGCAAATTCTGTCCTCACAACACTGTATCACATTCACTCAAAGCTACTGAATAACTTATAAAAATTGTTAAATTTATTGTTTTAATTTCATTATTCACACAGAACATATTTGGGCTGCGCTGATGAAGGCCAACAAGATCAACTGAACAATAGGACTGCAGATTCTATAGCTTATGACCTCTTAAACATTGCCACAATTTACATAACATCTGTCAACCCACTTTTCCATGAAGATACACTGGTAAGTTCACTAATATGAAATCTTTTTTTCACCATGTCTATTTGAGAACAACAAAAATAATTTTGGACTCACAGTTAAGGGGCACTTTCCCAAGTCCAACATCAGATGTGACTTAATTCGACTCTGAGGATTAAATAAAGAAAAAGGAATGGTAGAATCAGCAGAAGTTAAGCATCCTGGCCTCACCTTAGTCTCTTTATAAACCTAGAATTGAAAGCATACCAAGTAATGATTCTAAGAATTAGTGAGAGAGATATCACCCTAATTGTCAAGCTGAACTGAAACCTATGAGATAAAATGGAGCTTAAGGAGTTTCTTGTCCCAAGTCCTTGCGGGACTGAAATCTTATCCTTTTTATTATTCTCAAGGTCTTTTGCTCAAAAAAGCTTTCCTCTTCATCCATGCTATTCTTCATAGCCCTACCAACTTGATCCATACTGACTGTAGTCAGGCTGTGCTTCCATCATCAATCTAGGCACTGCATCGCCTGTGGGAATCTGACAGTTCTGCTGAATGTTCCTCTGTAAAAAAAGCCTTCACCAAGTCAACAACTGTATTTCTTATTAAGATCACCACTACTTCACCCAACATATGCTCTTTTAGCTAATACGCTCTGAATGGCATTTTTAGTCATACTTTGCATGGCAGTATTCTGAGCAAATGTTAAGTTCCTCCTGCATTTGCAACCTCTGAAGCCTTGTCAGTGTAGTTAAGGGCTTTAAGTTCTTTGCACAATTTCAGGAATCTCCACTTAGTTTTACAAATATTAATCTTCTCGTTCTTGCTGTGCTATGCCAGGCTCCACGCAGCCTACTAGTGTTTCCTTCAGGAGAAAACATGAAGCTCAACATCTCGTCCATTAAGCCAAATTAAGTTAAATAAGCACACACTGAAGTGCAGTGCTCAACCAGTAGCTACAAGAACTCTTCCTGTGAGAATAAAAGTGCAGGATAGAGCCGCCATACATTCATTCCTCTGCCCTCACATATCTGAAGTCAAAGGCTCAGGTCTTAAATCAGATGAAATTAACATCTTGTGAAGCCCTCAATGAAGGAAACATGAATAAAAGGAATATTTTCCAAGCACTTGAGTTAGACATAATGAGACATTTTGCTTTAACTGCTTCTAAACTGTTCACAGACCAGCAGTCACTGCAGTCACAGTGTGTTTACTTACAATATAGAACTTGGACCAATTATATGAAATCAGAAATCAGCAGAGTTTAAAAAACGTATGCTTTACAGTTATTGGTGAGGCAGTTGTTCAGTTTTACTGTTTTATAATTAAAAAAAAAAGAAGTTAATTTCATAAAGCTAGCTTACTAAGTCCCTCTGTCTTCCTCACTCATTCCAGCTCTTGATCTGCAGTTCTCTGCTCCCCAGCTGCTGAGATAATTTGTTATGGCATGCACTGCAAATCAGGTAAAGAATAAGGGAATTCATGGGACTGATACCAGATTACTAACAGACTGGGATTTAGTGGGCAAGACAAATCTGAACACATTAAGGAAGAAAGTTCAAAGTGGTCAACACAAACCTTTGTATCTCATGTTGTGTAAAAAAGTGAATCAGCCAGGGTCAAAAGAAACTTTATGGGTCCTGTCAGATGCATTTCCAGGTCTCAAACTGTCAACCTTATTGGTGAAATGTGTAAAGAAAACCAAGGGATGGATTGTAGGGTCTTATCCTGTTTTTTCTCCACTGTGTGCTCAACTCAAAATAATCCACAGATGAACCAAATTTTAGCAATCAACATTTACTTGATTTACATATATTGTTTCAGTGGATATATTAATACAGCTAAGACAAACTAGATTGTTACTGCTGCAAATGGTTGAAAGAGTGTTTCATCTCCACAAATTTTGATTTATTTTGTGCAGAAATGTTGATATATTTATATTTATTTAAGTCTCATTCTGAATACTCCTGAAAGTTCAGGAATGCAGGGCAGGTTAGGACCGTCTGGGTTATCGGTTGCAGGATACTGTTAAAGCCATTTACCAGACATTCAACCCTGAAAGGTTTGCAGGATGTGCCTATAACCTAAGTACACTGGGTCAAAAAATGCTCTGCAAATCCCCATTGGGAAACACACCTGAGACTCACAGAAAGACCAAGAGCTACACAAGCTGTCATGTTACAGGATGAAAGCGGGAGAGATCAAAGGCACTGGCAGGTCCAGAGGCCCTGACCTAAGAGTTTTTCAGATGAAATTTCAAGATGCTTCTAGGAAACAGACCATTCCCCAGACTACAAGGCAAGGGAAAACCTCAAGTGGTCCTTGACAAAGATGATGTGAGAGAAATACAAGAGAGAGTGTAAAAAAGACACTGTGGGGAAAAAGATCAATGGGGAATTTTGTACCAGCAAAGCTATTACACATGAGAATACTGATTCAAATGCATCTGAAATGGGAAAAGCCCAGAAGTTACTGCTTATTATGATCTGCAGCTGTGTAAAGTTACTAATTGCCCTCCATTTCCTATGAAGTAGCAACCCACACCCTGCCAGCTGAGACTATCAAACCAGTTTCAAATTCTCACCAGAAGGTGTTTAATTAAAACTATCTTTTAAAATATCACTTTACACTGTTGAACAAAAACACAAAAATCACCCTTGTTTCTAAATACCTTGTGAGACATCTTCTCTACCTTTGCCAAAAAAACCTTTTTTCCCTCTTCCTCACCTGTTACATCAGCTTTCCACTTCTGCTTTGCTTGCATTACCTGCTCCCACTTCAACTGAGGAAATGGTATCTTTATCACTGCCACTAACTGATTGCCATACACTGTGCTCAGATTTAATTCTATAGCCCCATTACAAGCTCCTGTACAGAACCAAGATGCTGTAACTGAACATGTTGATGTTGTACTAAGGAACATGGTTTAGCTGGAAGTATTGGAGAGAGGCGGATGGTTGGCCTGGATGATGTCGGAGGTCTTTTCCAACCTTGGTGATTCTGTGATTCTAAGTTAGTTTTGCTTCCAGGTAATCGTTGTGAGGTCACAAGACAAACAGCAAAGCCACAGATTAACCACCAAAAGGTAGCTGTGCCCACAGAGGTCCTTTCAAAGATGTAGGGCCTCACAAATGCTCTGTGTTTTTGAGAGGTCACCAATAGAGCCATGCTGCCTTGGTAACACACAGGAGTCCTGCAGGGGAATTAAGAGCTCTAGGCTTAATCAGTTACAGGAGTTTCTCTTCTAGCTTACCTTCAGTTCCCTTCTGTCCATTTGCATTTGGGACAGTTTCTCTTTGTAGGACAGAGGGCACCAAGCCACCAAAGTCTCTCTTTGTATGGCAGAGAGCCATTCCAGGGGTGGGGAACAGCAATAAGATGCTTTGATGGTATTACCTCTTCCTGCTCATTACGCTATTTATATGCTGTAGAGCCAACATACATTTTAACTTGCAATTAACTGTCAGTAATTATGACAGTTATTGATTTCTTTCTTACTTTAGAAGATCAATTTTAATCCCCACATACGCCGCAGGTCTCAATTCAGTCAATGGAAGAGTGCTTGCTCAGCCCTAATGACAGCTTTGGAGACAAGCATGCGTATATGGTGCTCGGTGAGATTAGCTGTTGCCCACGTTCTGAAGCAGTATTCAAATGGTGTCACTGGGTACTTGTTCAGTACCCAGTATGTGTTCAGGTGCACATAACACAAGACCCTGTGACTTACTGCTAAATTAACAGGAGGCCAGCTTTACCATCCATTCTCTATCCAACCAATACTAGAAGCCTTCCATCTCCAAGAACAAACCTTAAGATACTTTGTTGGTAATTTAGGTATGTGCTCTAAAATACACAGTTGTTGGGATGTGACTCTGAGTTGGCAGAAGATTTGATATGAACTACATATGTTCTAAAATCTTTTTTTGAATTGATTTTCGCCTTTCCTAAATTCCATTAAAGAGCCTTTTAAGAACACGCAGTTTATGTAGTAAAAGCTGCTGTTTTCTTAACTTTTGTTTTTCTAAACTGTGTTACCAGTGAGGTAGTATATGCAGCAATTGAGTAAGCACCTGTTCTAAGATGATTGTATCATAAAATGACCAGATATTGTACATAACAATATGCATGGAAAAATAAATCTAGGAGAAAAAACATCTTAAGAAAGACATAATTAGTAGTATCTGTATGGAACTAAAAGCCTTAGAAAAAGCATCACTGAAATGAAATAGTAACTGTTGTTCTAAGGTTTTACTTTTTGAAGACTGATTCAACAGGCCAGCATCCCCAGCTTTTATAGGTGCGTGTGGCTCCAGAGACATCAGTAGTAATATGCTTTAATACTAAAATTGAAGAAACAAAGGCTTCAAGACCTGCCAGAGTTTTCTTTTGAAATGAATGCCAACTTTTCTATTGACTGCATAGATTGCCTTTAAAAGGGAATACAAATACACATTTCATTGTTAAGAAAATTTCAGAAACAGGAGCAGTGATACAAATATCTTCTAGGCAGGTTTGTATTTTGTTAACTTTGTTCAAATTAAATTAAATTGGCATTTACAGTCAATTCTGGAAAGGTTTCATATGTTTTCCAAACTGATTCTTCCAGATGTTTTTTACCAATACATAAAGCCACTTGGTTTTTGAAACCCATTAGAAAAAAAACAAGTTTGATGCTAATGATCTTTAAATACAATTTCCTTTGAAGGTCTCAGACAGAAAGCATCATGGAAAATTTTATTTCATACCTGATGACATGGCACATGCTAAATTAGTTGTAGCCCAGGTAACCCTTTCTTTGTCTTATGCCTATTTCACTCTAAACAGCTGTTCTCACTTTATTACATTCCTGCCTTTTATCAACAGAGAGAGAACTTTAGAAGCAAAAATCTTCATTTGCAACCAAAATTAACCAACAAAAAAACCCTGCACTGTGCCATGATCTCCCAAAATAACATTGAGTTGACTTTCACAAATTAGTCCACCTACATTGCATATTCAACTCAAAACATTTTCTTAACCTCACTGGCTACTACATTAAGGAGTAAGTTCCCATTCTGTATCACCATAATTATATCATAACAACAAATTCATCTGCACCATCAGAAAGCCAAATATTGTAGGTCAGTAAAACTACTTTGTCTTTTACCTCTGAATCAACAGGTTGATCTCGACCTTCAGGGGCAACCGAAAGTGACCATCCATGGTTGCATTCACTTGCACCAGTCAAAGTTAAGTCTTAATTTTTCTTTCTGCAAACCTAAAACTTCTCTGGAGGATCACTGAGAAATTTCTATGTGCACCATACGTAACAGGTGACAGCTTTATGGTTGGTTTTATTTTCACTAAGATTATTCCAACATTGAATGGAAGGCCTGCATCACTGCTAGAGAGGATGATACAACAGTGTGGATGTTGTAATATGCTGCTGGGTTACGGGTCTGTTTTTTCTTTGTGTGAGAGACAGGATAATTTTGCTGCTTGCAAGATGTTCAGCAATGTCCATGTTCAGCACCACTGACTGAACACTGGCTTACATTGCCAAATATAAGGATCACATGCTTCTCTAAACTTTTTAGATGATAAGGAAATGGAGGGGATGACACTGAAAAGGCATTTATGTTATTCATGAGTGCAGCAAATGGTCTTTAGATCTATTTTTTTTTTTAAAGTTGTTAAATCGAAGTTATTCAGAACAAATTCTTTTGAAGACAGAAAATCTTAATTTTCATTTAAATAAAATGTAAGAATAGTAATCAATACAGTACCCAAACTTATAATCTATGATTAATAATCTATCTTAATAATTTATCTTAAACATAAAAGGCACAGCAACTACTTCCCATGCAATTACTTGGTTATCTGGGCTATTAATTCTAAGACTGGTTTTACTGGCATAATCATTTGCATGCTATGAGCAAACCTAACTCTGGAGAGACAAGACAACAAAAGGAGAATGAGCAGCAGTGTCCTTGCAGAATAACCCACAGGTCTTTTGCTTAGGGAAATAACAGAGGGCATATATCCCCATAACGGGGATATCTCAGTCTCCAGTACAAAACCCAGCTTCAGGCATTAGGGATTGCAACGGAGCAGGACTCCTCCCTGTCTCTTTAGGCTTGCTGCATGATCACATCAGGCAACTGCTGCTATAGACTCAGCTACACACCCAGCTGACAATAATTTGTTCTGCTCTCCTTTTTCTAGTTAGAAAATTCTTCTGATATCCCAGTGGGCTAAGGTACAGAAAGTTTGCCATGACATCTGGCCTCAATGTAGTTACCACCAGTTTTAAGTCTATTGTTTTTTCACTAGCAGGAGTTTTCAGTTTAAAAACTGAAAAAAACTCTTTTCATCACCCTGCATCTATACTACTTCTCAAGCTAATGAAGTCTAACTGCACACGATTTCACCTTCAGTCGTATCTGACAGAGCTCCTAAGGTTCATCTACCTTTCTTAGCTTTGTGTTCTCATTAGTGACTCAATCACTGTGCAACACCACTTGCCCATTTGAATTCTGCTCCTCCTTCTCCATCACTTCTAAATTCCACTTGAAATTATTTTCACTCCCTAAATTAGTGATCTGGAATTGCATCCTACTAGTCTTTTTTCCTATTTCAATTACTCCAGTCATTTCATTTTACTGATTTTCTTTTCACAAAAGATTAGCAACACAGTCTTACTTCACATCACAGTTATTCATGACAGTATGACACAAGATTGGTGCACCTGAAGTTAAATCTGTGTAGCATTGTCTCAGTTTGTGCTCAACTCCAAGTTTCTAAGGCACATCTAAACCAAGCATGGTTTAGATGTGACAGCTTGACTGACAATTCCTATTTGATACACTTACACACAACTGGTTATCTTCGATAATGTCTTTGAATCATTCCTCAAAAAGAAATGTTTCGGTGATTCTCAGTCAAATACATACAATTGAAAATTCCTGGCAGCTCAGAAGCTGTTTTTATTAACAATTAGAAATGGCAGAACATGTAAGACCTCAAACCTGAAGGGAGCTTTTGGAAAAACAGACCAGCAACCAAAAATATATATTTGAAGTTTAAGTGGCACCTCTGCCTTAATTATAACATGACGCTTCTCAGGCTACACTTGGTTGGTTAGAGTCACAAAGCCATGTTTCAGATCTTGGGAGCAGCAATGCTAGACTCAGACTGCTAAACCAGGCAATTTTACACCTGAAAGGTACTAAGGTTATACGACTACTGTTTAGCATTCTGTACTTGATAAAAAACACAAAGGTAATCTTTCCAACTTCTCTGGACATGCACTGATCACATTAGGGGATGGGACATCCTGGGAAAAAAACAAGGGTAACAATGTTGGCAAATTAATAATAAAGGTGATTGCTCTTTTTTCAGCCACTGTCAGGATGTATTTTTTATAACCAGGGATGGTAAAGAATGTAAATGCCAACTGAAATATCCAATTTTAGCTGTGAAAAATATAGAGTTAGATCACTTAGGAATTTGAAAACAGCATTTCTTCCTTGGCTGTTGGATTTGGACAGAAACCAACGTACCCTTGCCAAACTCCTTGTAAAAGCAAGTTGTACTAGTCCCTGTGATTGACAGTATTGATGGAGTCCATCGTAATGTCAAACAGTTTTGTCATTTGAAGTTACCTGGTTAAATCCTGATCACTTCCCTGCTTGATTTGCTCTGCAGTCTAAATTATCATTACTCTAGGGTCATGTAAGAAGAATGATATTTTCTAAAACATAACATAACAGCATGTTCTAAGCAGTTAGAGATTATGGTAATAAATCTTATCCAACTACTTGTTTATTATTGATTAAGAACAAAACAAATTAAAACAATATGAAATCATAATACACATTCGCAGGTAACAGTAATTGCTTCTTGTACTTAGACTATTGATAAAATATCTGTAAATCTTTAAAGAAAATATTTTTTAACCTTTAGAAATCTTTAGAACGTTCCTGTAAGTAAATCGCTTTTTCTTTTAAGTTATACTTTTCTCATTTCTGATGTGTAAATGTTTTCGTTTGCAAAATGAATTCTTATCACTAACAACATAATGCTAACCAGACTCAGAACTACTCATAGATTCTGGACTGCTAAAGAAAAAAAAAATCCATTCCATTGGCATGTCAGACTTTGTAAAGAAACTGGGATATCGAGCTGCCTACTAGGGGAAAGGAAGATGGATGACTATTCCTGAATTAGGTGCTTGAAACTTACATTTGGCCAAAAGAGAAAATAATCAATTTGTTAAGGAGCTGAGTCTAACACAGTACTTTATTGTAAATATTAAATTGCATTTAAACTTTACTCCAGAGTTTCAAAGGTATTATTTGAGCTTAACCTCCAAAATGAGTAACAGTTTCTTTGTGCAGTTATTCACTGAAATGGGTTGAGATACCCAATTTAAGAAATACTCTGCCTTGTCCTTTACGCCCTACTTTATATTTTGATTATTAGCTCAGCTTATTATTCCCTTTATTTCTTCTCTTTAGGTTCAAAGACAGAAAATTTATTATCTTGGACTGGTATCTAAAGGGGATATAAATAAACATGAGCTCAGACCATCCTCATCAGGAAAGAATCTAGAAATGGTCTCTTCTAAACCAGCACTTGGTTTAGCTTCTAACCTTACTCTGTTCATTATGTAACCTTCCAGAAAGAAATGCAAGCATCTTTAAAGGTCATACCCTGGGAGAAGGCACTCAATACCATAATTGGATAATTAATTCCAACTCTCCAGGTGATGACTCCTGAATGCTCAGAACCGCTTCCACTCTTTGTAAATTAAATTAATTAAAATCTGGCACTAAGCCTTTTCACTAAGGAAAGCAGCATCCAGGAAATTAGAGGTGTAAGGAGAAGCTTCAACAATGAAGCAGCCCATCATACACTACAGATGTGCATTACTATTTTTGATTTTTAAACTAAGGTCTAACATTGGTTAGCATGTAATATATACAAATCATGGATGTTTTCCAGAAGAACTGACAGTTTTTACTGCATATATCCAATCTGAAGTCTTCTATCAAATTTATATCAAATATTTTATATTGGAAAATATTAACTGATCATTCTTTTTAATAGAGAAAAACTTACTAATCATTTACATGACAAAAAAGTCACAATTTTTGATGCCATTTTAATTACTACCAATAACTCAGCTATCATACAGAGAGCTTGGATTTAATTCAGCTAAAGTCTACAACTGTTTTGCTAACAAAATTAATTATCAGTAATAAATCTGGATAGTTGTTGTTACACAAAATATAGATACCTGCTTCATCTTGATTCCAACATGCAACTTTCTACCTTAGAAAACCCTGAGTCTCAGTTGTCTGTCTCAGAAACGGATATCTAGATCAGAAATGCCATTTTATTACAGATACTGAAACAAATACTAAGTCAGTAAAAATATATACGTGCTTCTTACTTTTTTGTGTGTGTTGAAGTATCTCTATGCTTAGTATAAGGCATAACTAAAAGGAATTATTTTAAATACATTTACAGCTAATATTTATGCAGTTGGCATTAGCGTTGAAAGACTGTAGGTATGTCTAAGGAATATAAGTCATTTGGGAGAAAAATGAAGATAGAAGTTAAGCCAGACAAGTTTTCAAGGACTGTTTTTGTTCAGTAAATGAACTAATATACTAAATAATGCAGTGGTGAATTTCTGTAAATTACATTGGAATGTGTAGTCAAAGTATTATTTTTTAATTCCAAATAGAATCAGTTTTTGTTGGCAACACTGCCTGTGGCAGGACAGTTGGAACTTGATGATCCTTGAGGTCCCTTCCAACCCAAGCCATTCTGTGATTCTGTGATTCAACTTAAAGTACTATGCAAAAAATAACGTTTTAATTTATCTACAAACATAATTCACTATAATGCAAATAAAGGAGACAAAAAGTTAAACAGAAAGCCAATCTGGGGATGTGTTTCTTACGAATTACAGGCATTAACAGGTAAAGCAGAAGCATATCTCCTCATTACAAAGCTAAGGTCTCCACTCTGTGAGCACAGAAACCATCCATAAGGGCTCTGCTCCCTTGTCTTTACTTTTCTGAGGAAGGTCTACAGTATTCTGTTCTCTTCTAGTTTCACTTAAGCTACATTCTATTCTAAAATATTTTTGTGAAATTGATGGTATTGTCAGAAACAAGTGAAATTACGGTAACTACTTCAAAGTAAGACAAGGAACAAACACATAATAATAAAGAGCAACAGGAATTAATAGTCATAACACCAGATAATGATGTAATATATTTCAATGTGACAACTACATTGCTAAACTTAGAATTTTAATTTGAGACTGCTTTCTGTACTAAGTGGCCTTGTTTTAATTTCTGCCCTTAATAATTCCATTAGTTTTAGATGTTATTTAGCCTTGCCCTAAGGTAAGCTAAGTATCATGCAGTACATTCATTCTCACAGTGATTTTCACATAGCTTGCCCAAAATAAAATGACTATGGTCTGAGACAACACTGAAATGTTTGGGTATGCAATTCATTTTTTAATATTATGTTGTTTCAATTGAATAATACTCGTCATATTAATGAAGCATTGAGAGATGATGAGAAAATTAGGATAATCATATGCACCAATTCATTTAGCCATCCTCTGGAGTAAACTTACAGGTACAATGGAAACAAATGCCTAGATGACTGTCCACCTAAGTTTATTAGATATATTCTTTACAGTGTGAATGAAATGAAGACAAGGTAAGAACATATTGTATATGTTTTTATATATGGTAAAGCGTTCCATAAGTTTGCATTTTAGCAGACAAAAAAACAGACTGGTCTGTTGACACAGTGGTGGTTGCCAGTTTTTCTATTACATTATACATGTGATTGCAATGCTTTTCTTACTGATGCCTTTGACTTCAATGCAGACGTCCCTCTGGCTTCTTTTTGATATACAGCATTGTGTGCAAGTTACGGGGCCTTTAGTGAGAGCAGCATTAACACCAAAAGTGACATGCTCCATCTTGGCCTTTTTCTTCTAATTTGTCTTGTAACACCCAACCAGCATCAGCAGCCAACTTTGTAAATTGAGTGCCTCTCCTGTTTCACACCTGGAAACAGCTGAGGGTAAACTCTCTTATAAATTACTACCAAACTGCAGTGCCCCGGTTATTCAAGATTATATATGACATATAGAACTTAAAAATACTTAAAATGTACTGGAACCAATTGGAATACACAGAACTGGAGCAGCTGTAGTATGATTACTAAATGTGTTTCTGTCTTTAAGCACATTATAGTTTTTTTTTAAAAAACCTGCCAATTCTATAGCAAGTTAAATAACAGACTGTAGGTAGAGATGACATTCAGTAAACCATTAACAGGTTTTTTTGGGTTTGTTTTGTTGTTTGTTTGTTGCATGTCACCTTTAACATCTTGTGGAAATGTTCCATCTGCATCGCCCTCGTACACAGTCTCCTAAGTTTTATTTAATCACATGGCTACAGCTAGCAGTTGTTGAGGCAGAGCTGACAAAGGACAGGAGGGACTACTTTCCCAATATATCCTGCATGAACTGGTACACAGGAGAAAAATGGAGAGTGACAAGAATGACAGAAATAATGCTCAGGCAGACACAAAACCAAAAACATCTTTAAAAAAAAATTGAAAGTTGCATGAAAACAATGCATATGGAAGATCATTATCAGTGGTTCCCCACAGAATGGAGAGGTGATTCTAGCAGAGTCCATCCTATGTCCAGCATTATTCAGTGCTTCATAACTATGATGTTAGTAACTTGGGTGACAAATTTTAGCAGAGACTGCAAGAAAGCAGATTGTATAACTCTGTGGATTGGCAGCTGTTTCTGATCCACCAACACATAATGAAGCACAACTAATTAAGGTACACGTTATCAAGAACTAGCGGGTCACTAAAAGAGCAAGCAGTAATGTACTGAAAAAGAAAAGCCCCGTTCTGCCATATTTAAAAAGAAACAGGGACTACTACACAGATGTAATAATATTCTGTTCCATACAGCAAGGGGCCTTCAGCTGGGGCACTGCATGCAGTCTGGGGCACGAACCTTTGTTATCCTAGACAATGGGACAGACAGGAATAGATGGATAGAAATCGGACTGTCTAAGTCACCAGCATGAACTGCTTGCAATGTAAAACACATCCTGGAAACAATCAAGAAAATATCAAGTCAGAAGTTAAAATGAAAGATAAAGGGAGGATGCATAAAAAGAGTTTCTGTTGATTAATGACTTTTACCAATACCTGGGCGGCAGAGTGTCTTCATTTCCATGTCTACTTTACCTGTTTTTTGTGGTGAATAACCTCCAGACAGCAACCCCATTACATCTGCTCAGAGAAACTGTAGATCCTCCTTCCCTGGCTGAGTTCAAGGCCAGGCTGGTTGGAGCTTTGAGCAACCTGATCTAGTGGGAGGTGTCCCTGCCTACAGCAGGGGCATTAGAATTAGATGATCTCTAAGATCCCTCCCAACCCAAACCATTCTATGATTTGCTATGAGTGCTGATGACATGGAGATACCCACCATAGGCGCATCACGGTATTTTAAGGCAGTGCTGAAACTTCTACTATATATGCTTATGCTTGGCCTCCAAAGGGTCAAGGTGAGAACTGCTCATTAAGAACTCACCAAAAGTTCCAGAGAAAAAAATATTTCTGACTTTCTTAAAAGCTGCAGGGAAATTCCTAGAGATAAATATGTAATAAATGTAATTCTTTCGTTCAAGATGACAGCCTGAATCTGACGAACTATAGAGCCCGTGCTCTCTTCCCACCAGTGCTTTCCAAGACAAGAAGTCAAGACCCTCACATATTAGATATGAGTATTTCAAGCCACACTGCGAGTGTGGGCTGACTAGAATTGAGACAGAGGTGATAGCATTCATTATTACCAAAGTGTAATAGTGTGAAAAGGGGGAACACGAAACAAGACATCCCTGAAAATCTTGCTGGGGTTGTATAACTGTGACATTAGTGTATTACAAAAACGTCTAAAATGAGTAATAGAACTAATTAAGGAAATAAAAAAGCCATGGATAAAAAGTTCCTTGTTAAGTATAATTGATAGTACAAATCTAATTTGAAAGGTTAACAAGCTCTTGAAAATTGTTGAATCAAGTACAGACTGATGTTTTTAATATAATTATATACAGATAGCAGATGGTATAGTCCTTCTTATTATATTGCCAGCTATTACACTTTCATTTTTAAAGCAAATATCAAATTATTCTAAAGATATGCGGAGCTTATTTTAGAAGATTAATCTAACATATTAATCTTCTAATATCTGTACATACTGACTGAATACATACTATCTGCCATTGATAAAAATCAGGAAAATTGAATTTAAATATGAAATTTGAAGGGTTTTGCTTTCCCTTTCCAAAACAGGTTTATTTTAAGCCTTCTGATACAAAAGCTTGATTATCTTAATGAATGAGAGTATATTAGATATAAGAATACCCTTACAAAACAACTGAGGATTAGAAGAAAATTAAGCATCAGGGGAAAAAAAAACATCAAATTATTCCTAATTAAAAAAAAAATCCAAAAAGCCTCTAAGAAATTTAAATATACTAATCTAGATGACACACCAAGCAATTCAATTCAGAAAGATGAAGAGAAGCAAACTGAAAAGAAACAAAAAACCATTCCTATTTACGTGCACACAGCTGAAGTTCTCACTGCACCACGTCTCAATGGCTGCAGCAGTCTTTTCTCAGATGTTTGTAAACATAATCCATCCTTTATAAAGACCTGCTCACCATTTGCTGCTCAAACCACATCAGAGGGCTGGAGCACTCCTGTAAAGAGTGGCTGAGTGAGCTGAGATTGTTCAGCCTGAAGAAGAGAAGGCTTCAGGGAGATCTCATTGTAGCCTTCCAGCGCTTGAAGGGAATGTACAAACAGGAGGGAGAGTGACTTATTACATAGTCTGATAGTGATAGGACAAGGGGGACATTTTTAAACTGGAAGAGGGAAAATTTAGATTAGATGTTCGGAGAAAACGTTTCATTCAGAGGGCAGTAAGGCCATGGCACTGGTTGCCCAGAAAGCTGTGGATGCCAAGGTGACCAAAACCAGGTTGATGGGGCCCTGGACAGCCTGACCTGGTGGGGGGCAACCACGGCAGGGAATTGGAACTAGATGGCCTTTAAGGTTCCTTTCAACAGAAGCCATTCTGGAATTCTTTAAAACCTCAGTACAACTTTCTACCTTCCCTGAGCCTTTCCCATAATACACCTAGCACACAAGCCTGCTGTCCTGGTCAGAACCCCTGACAGCTGATTGCCCACCCGACAGCCACCCCCTTATAGCTGCCCATCTCTCACTTAGTCTTTAGCAGCTCAGTGATCGCCATCGAATGGCCTGCAAATTCCCCCATCACTCTTCATAACTTGAAGCAAAGGCTTTGACTTCCCTACATGCTCTGTTGTGCTGAAGAGCTTCCAAACAAGCTCCTTGCAAAGCCAAGCTGGCTTTCTCCATGAATATTTCTATAACAACCTCTTATTCAGCACTCACAAAACAAAATTCTCATAGGACTACACTTATGCAGTTTGACTATCATTTGTTACACTGACCACTTTATTAACACGTTCTTACTCTCTCCAGTCTTCCAATCTATATCTGATTGCTACCTTATACTGATCTGAAACACTCTAGAGTAAATAATAGCATTTAATTGGTCTCCAAACAGAATATTTGTCTAAGACTCATGCTTCTGACTCTGTGTTACTTCCGCTGAGCAAGAGTCTGTTGCGATATAGCAAATCAAAATTTTAAAGAATTTAGGATTCGTAATTGGAGGATTACTACAAGGGGTCATTATTTTCCATTTTGGCTAATGAGATTTACTAAAAAGGAGAGCTCTCTAATTTGTTCTTAAAGGTACCAGACGGAATTAATTTAGCTCACACTAAATTTGGAAATTACAGCATGTAATACCCAATTCAAGCTCTTACAAAGCCAAGAAGTAGGGCATGAATTGTATCCTTTGTATAGGCATTCATCTCACCACCTAAAAGAAAAGCACCTACGCATAAGATTCCCATATAATCACAGAGCTAACTACAAGACAGTTGCAGTGCTCATTCAGATATGCCTCTTGGCCTTCACCAGCCCTTTAGGGAAATTCTAAAGGGCAACTGAAGAAACGGTTAATTTAAATGCAGAAAGGTGGATCCTATACAAACTTAAGCTCAGCTTCACTATAAGCAAACGTCCACATTGCTCATGCCTTAGCAAGGGCACAAAGGACAGCAGGAAGCAATGCTTTCCCAAATACCCTTCTTTCATTTCAAATTCTGCTGTCTAACATTCATCCATAACAATAACCAAAAGCTCTGCTGGCATAGCACACGAAGAACCCAGAGATGGCTGTACACTGGGCCATAAAAATAGACAGCCCAAGTTTGACAGCCCTTGAATCATGGTATATCACTGCTTCAGTTTGTATAAGAAATGAAGTATGGGAAACGCTCCTGTGAGCTAAGAGTAAATAACTGATCAGGACAAGTTCAGACATTCCACAGTTTCAACTTAATAAATCCACTGGACTTTCAGCTCAAGTAAAATGAATAAAACATTATACTTTCTCACTTGAAAGTTGCCTTGAAATAGCCAACAAAACAACTATCACTTCACCTGAAGGAAACTGAACTAAAACTTCACGGCTCTTAACCAGCTGTCTGCAACCTAAAGGCTCAAACAAGAATGGATTAAATGCTCACTCATTGTCAAAGACCAGATTTATTCAGGTTTTTCTGCCATTGCTATAATATCTGTCACAAGAATGAGACACTGCAATTTTATAGTCGGTCTCATATGCCCTCTGAGAGATAACAGTAAACAGCATTCTTTGACCTTTTCAATGTTCTATAATTTCACTGAGAGGTCACTCTTACTCTTCTTTTTATATTCTCAGCACTGTTCAAAAACTGATGAAATTGACAACAAAGAAGAATATAGAATTGTTCAGAGCTTACAATAGTGAGCCTGATTACTGTCTCTCTCACAGAACAGAGACAGAACATAAAGACTATTCGTTTGTTTGCTTTTTTTTTTTGGTTTTTTTTTTTTTTGGCCGTTCTTGTCATAGCTTTTTGTGCTCCTGTCTGCCTGCACACAGTTATGTGTATGTATGGATCAAGATAAATCCAAAGCAAGCTGTTCCTTTGCAAACACTCCTGTGGTGAAGATGAAAGAGTCAACGTATGACAGATGTTCGTCACGCTGCTTAGTACAGCACTGCAAGGGACATGAGTCTGCAGTAACGGGAGCAGCGTAAGACACTGTGCTGCAGAGCACTCATGGTGTTTTAATGGGGACTGAAGATGGAATAACACAGTAAGTACTCAGTGGGGAAAACGAGTTGTAGCACAGTTTATCCTCACATGCTAAATTCTTGAGCAAACTCTCCAACTGATTCGCCACGTGGTTCCTCTTATGTCGAACTGGAGGCAACATGATCACAGGGAAATATTCAGTGTCAAATGGGTACAGCACAGACAGAATAAAGGATAAGGAGGTAGAGAAAGAACCGTACCACTAACTGTAGGATAATTTACTGGTCCTTGAATGTTTCATCTGCAATTTCATTTCTGCCTTATGCGCTATACCTGCGTATACAGTGCTTTTCTAATGAGAAACGTGCAACGGCTGTGATAATCAGAGGAAAGGAAATGACAGAATCGAAGCTTTCTGGTATTTGAATTAGTTCTTTAACTCAATCTTAATGTTAATGCTTTACCATAAAGGAAAACACTTTGGGTCAGATTTTCAAGTGCTAATGTCATCTGCAGATCAAAATTTTAAATCTAGACTTGTGATGCTTAAAGACGTGAAGTTGAAGATAACCTCACCACATTGCCAAGTCCCTCTCTGGCAGGTTCCTCATTTCTTTGGAAGCTGTCCACAACCTTTGTCTTCCTCCTCACAGCCTTCTATGTGTACCAACGTCCTTTCTGGAGCCTGTAGGACCAGAAACACGTCCTAATTCCCCTACAGGAATTCTATAAATGATGCAGTGGCAGAAGGAATTTCTGTTGTGTATCCTGTTCTTTTCCTGAAAAATCCGTATGTGCCAAGACTTAAGGTTTCAGGTTTTTGATGCAGAGGCTTAGGTGACACCCAAAAGTCACAAGCAGGTTTGCCTGGTGTCACATATCTTCTATCACATTCCTGTTCCTAGTTGAGAAGGCACAATCTGCTCAGTGCTGATAATCTGCTCCACAGCACTAGGCCTTGGGGCCTCAGATAAGCAAAGAATAAAAGCACCTCCTTCAAGGACTTATGTCCTCCTTCAAGTCTGATGACATGTCTAAGGACATGCATAACTTCAAGGAGGGAGCCAAAATATTTTGCCATATCATTGTCTAAAATGGCACGGTTTAGTAACAAATGAAGTTAGAGGGTATATTTTTATCCTGTTAAACCCCACTTTATTTTTTTTTGTGGAAAATGATCGTCCCAGTTCTGAAAAACAACACAACTAGCTGAAAAATAGCTACAAGTAGTTACCAGGGAGGTTTACTTTGTTTTTAATCAAGCATTTTTCACTTTCCCATTCCATTGCCCCTCCTAAGAAATGCTGGATTTTATAAAACAATACAAAGAAATGTGGGCATAACTCTGCCAAATAAATACATGAATACTAAAATAAAATATATTTTTAAAATACTGTCCTTTCAATACTGTTCTTTTATAAAAGTTCAAGAGACATGATATATATTGCTGTCTGAAATGCATTCTGACAGTGCACACAGAAGAAAGGATCAGAGGAGCTTGGATGTAGCTGGAGGCAAAAGATGAATTCAAGATACAAGAGATATAAAGAAACATGGAAGACGGAAGAAGGAACAGCAACACTTTTTGACAGAAAAACATGAACTAAAGGACAGAAAAAAGGATTCTAATCATTTTCAGTGAAATTGTCCTAAGAAGAGGGACAATCCTGGCCTCAAGCTATCACAGATGGGCAGGTAGCTCACAGTTGTTTCCATAAGAAACTGTCCATGAAATCCACGCGGGAATGAGGCTTTTGGCTACCATGTTCTGTACAATTACAGAAGTGCACTCTCATCCCTCTAAAACCAAAGTCTGCATAGTGGAAGAGCTTTAAAACTATTAATGATGACTTTTAAAGCCTTCTTAAAGGAAGGAGAAACTTTGGTAATGCAGAATATCCAAAATATGATCTCTAAAGGAAAAGAGAAGGGAGAAAGCATTAACATAGAGAAAAGTAAAAAATGAGATGGACAGTGAGATTACTCCAGGATCTGCATTCAGTTCGGTTAACGTATTGGGTGAGGCTGGAAAAAACTGAGCTTTGTAAACCAATACAGTGTGCTTCAAGAGCAGGACAGCAGAACTGAAAAGAACATACAGGGTGTGCAAAAAGATAACTAAGATAACAGCTGCTGTGATAGGGATGTAAGGATGGAAACACATGTATTTTGCAGGAAAGAACACCAATAAGGGTGGCAGTGGAGCACAGCTTTTTAAGTGTATTACTGGCTAAACTGTGAAGAAATAACTAAGGAAACAGAGAAAGCAACACTGGCCAGTAAGAGAAGCTCTCCAAGATCTCATGGTTCAGCCAGAGGCCTCTAATTTAGTTACCAAAGAGACACGTTCCAAAACAGAGTTTGGAGCAGCAAGAGATCAGTGTCCTGCTGCTGCGTTTCACCTGAGTGCCTGCTGCTTTACCAAGTGGTTAATACAAGTTACAGACACACTGCTCCAGGAAAGGAGTAACTACTACTACTGCAAACCAGAAATGGACTCTTGCACTGTTGCAAGGTGGCAGTAGCTTCCCTCATTCACGCCACTAATAACAGCAGGATCTGCTTGTTTCCTGGGTTAATAGGAGGGCCTCAGTATTTTCTTGAATAATACACAGACTTTGATACAGTGAAATATATATTACACGAGATACTAAACTTAATAAATATTTACAATATACAGACATGGTAATATATATTAAGCCTATAACAATCAATACTGTCTTAGCTACATTTTGAGCAGTTACTGTTATGATGAGATCATGTGTTGGTTCCTTTCATGGTTGGTAAAGGATAAAAAAAACAGACTGTAAGCAAATGTATTCTATTTAAAACAAACAAGCAAACAAACAAAAACTGAAAAATTAAGAGAACTGGTACACAAAATGGACTGAAAAGCCTTGAGACTTAAACAAAGACTATCATTTCTGTAATTCCGAAATTCCAAATAATTTGAAATGTTTTTCTAAAGAAAACAGAACCACTTCAGGTGGCCTCCAGCCCTAACTGAATTGTTCCCAAAGAGATACTGGAACGAGTCTAGAAGAAAAACAGGCAGCATGACATAGCTACATCTTACAGATAAAGGTATAATAATAATTGGAAAACTGTCCTAAATCAAAGTCTTTTACATAGTAACAGGTATCTTCAGTTCTAAAATAAGAAACAGGAAAAAAGGGGAAAAATTGTTATGGTGCTATAAGGATGGATTTGAGATTCTTAGTAGTTTTTTTTGTTTTGTTTTGTTTTGTTTTTTTAAAGAACCCTTTTCTTTGACTTTCAGTAAGAAAGTAAATGAAGAATCTAAAGGAAACGGGAATAAAGCACAGAAATGGAGGTTGCCACTGTTGAAAAAGAAACACACAGCAAAGGATTTCACATCCTTACATTGTAAGGACCAGATAGTCTCCATTCAAGCAAACAGAGGCAAAGTGCGAGTGAAATAGGACAGGCCTCTATCAAATGGCTGTGAGGCATTATCTGACCTAAAAGGAGCTGAAATTGTCCTTATACTTCTGAGGGAGGGCAAAAGGTGAGCTAAGCAACAACAGACCCATTAGAGTTATCTCCACACATCTCTCTGTGAGGCTCTTGAACACATTCTGTAGAATGCATCATCAGCAACATGGAGGTAGGCAGAGCAGTGGGATACAGCATGATATCCCGCACCCAAGTGGGCAGGAAGCTAGCTGGCTGCATTAAGGCAAATCTCTATTGTTTCAGCTGGCTACTAAAGCAAAGGAAACACAACAGACCTGTATGGATGTCCATGAAGCATTTAAAGAACAACACTGGGAAAAAAATGCAACAGATAAGAAGGTCAGATAAACCAGTAAAACATGTAAGGAATGAAGAGGGGGAAAGAGAGCATACAGAAAATAAAGTCAGGACTTTATTGACTCATCAAAGGAACTCTTGTGAAATGAGCTCTTGTGAAGAGCTTAGCACTTCAAAATCATGGAAAAACTAAGCACAGGGATAAGACTTGTTCTAAAATACAGCTGCAAAGCTGCTTCCCAGATCTCAGTCAAGACCAGATGGAGGGGAAGCAGAAGGCTGACCAGAGTCTTTCCCCCAGGAAGATATAAAAAATAAAAAAATAATGAAAGAACTTCTTGTTTGGCCCAGAAAAATGCCAGCTGCAAGGAAACTCTGTGAACATTGAACACTGCATTCAGTAAACACAGTGGAAAGGTGAAAACAAGCATAGTGACAGACAGGCCTAAACTGGCAAGAGCATGGCTTCCAGGGACAGGTGAACCTCCCTCCCCAGCCCTGTGTTTTTTGTTCATAAGCACTTAACAACCACACATTCATCCAAAATACATCTCTTGATGTTCAGTATACTGAAATTTGTCTTGCATGGAAGGTATTATGTGTGAATTTGGTAACCTGACCGTACATTATTACAATGTAGTAATAAGATAGGAAGTGTGTGTACGGTGGTGGCAGAGGGGTGGTTTCTTTCATCTCTGTATAGTGACGCTCAGTAAGAATCACAGTAGAGAAGCATAACTCAGGTCAATGGGACCTCAGAAGTTTTCCAAACTTCCCTCCTGCTCATGGCAGTATCAGATACACGAGGTTAAACCTTGCTACAGTGGCTTCATCCACAGTGGTCTAGAAAACCTCAAAGAATGGACGCTACACCATCTGTGGCAACACGTCCCGCTGATAAAATACTTCATTGGGATAAATGTTTTCCTTCCCTCCAGCTGATAAAGAGCTCATGGAAGTGAAGATAATAGAAGAGAATTACAAGTAATAACATAACATTGACTTAGAATTTTTTGTTTTAAGAAATACTGGTCTAAACACACAAAGGGGAAGATTTAAGGAAAAAAAAGTGAAAAAACTAGCTCTACTGCTAGTCATCACTTCCAAATCTAAGTGCAGACTAGGAAATGGATGATAGTTTTACCAACCAGTACTAAGTAGATGCTGGAGCCACACAAGCCAGCAACCAAAGCCAGGAGTATCTTGGCTTTGGAAAAAGAAAGACCATTGATATCAACCTTCATGTACCCCAGGTGAAGTTAGTAGAGATTGCAATACCATACTTGTGATACCATAGGATCACAATTCCCTGCTCTATTCTTCAGAAAAAGACATAAAAAGCCTTTGTAAACTGCTGTAAATTTATTAGGACAGTCATCCTGGTGGTTTGGGTGGGAACAGACCTCAACAAGCTGGTCAGGTAGTCTGCTGAACATTCATCAAATAGACAGACAGGTTAGATGCCTACCTATCAGAAAGAGTGGAGTAAATTACCTCTTTAAGACCTTTTTAACCCTGTGATTCATTCACAGAGCCTACAAAATGCAAACAAGCAGTTCTGGAGTGCTTGCAAAACTTTTATCCATGTTTGCCATAACTCATGCCATGGCAGAAGAGAAGGAACAGACACTATATGTCTCAAGAGTCAGTGAGAAAGTGGTCTGTTACGCATAGTAGAACTCTTCCTTTCATCAGATCCTTCACACGTGTTTAGGAGTTGGTCAAATAGCAACTCGGTCATTTCATTACTCTGCACACACTCTGTCCCACATGCCTTCCACAGTTCTCAAGGACAGTCCCTGTTTCAAGATGCTTAAAAATCTGAAAGCAACAGGGAATGAGATATTGGTTAAGAGAAGGAGAACAGAGGCAGGATGTAAATGAATTCAATTCGCCATAGACAGCATGACAGAAATGGGTCTTTAAGATGGACACCTACGAGCACAGTCCTTGGAGAAAAGTTTGAGGAGGTTATACAGTGCTTGAGAGCCAGCAGAGAGTCTGAACGAACAAAGTGTCATTACCTATCTCTCAGGTATTTCCTGAAGAATAAATTTAATCTGACCCAGAGTAAGAATCCTTTTAAAAAATTACAGATTTAAGCAGACGACAGCAGAGTTGTTTTTTTCTTAGCCTGGAAACGTGTAGTGAAAAAGAAACCTCCTACTTGCTCAACATAGACTAAACGGCTCAATATGGCAGGCAATTTTTGTGGAAGCATGCGAGCGCTTACAGACTCACATAAATGTTCACACAGAAGCTAACAGGCCTGTACCTCTGAGCAGAAATAAACTGCAAGCCAATCTACTGCACATTTATTGATACTTCAAACAAGTTGAGATTTTCCTGAACTAGTTCTAATCATAGTTATCAAGGTATAAAACATAATTCTTACAGATATTAACCTTTAAAAGTTACTAAAGGTTTGCATAGTTCAATCACCTAGCTAGCTATAGCTCTGGTAAATGGATTTCACGAAGGAAAATAAACTTCATAGGAGATTCCCATTCCAGAATCTTTTTTCTTACAGAATTACTTCATTTCCATTAAAGACACAGGATGCCGATCCAATTCAATTTGAAGGCAGTCATTTTTGTTTGTGTCATGTATATTACACAAACATACCATTACAGCAAGATGGACTTCAAGGAGATGAAATCAAGTTTAACTTATGAGTATTACATATTAGAATTATTGTTCATTCCTTTTGCATTAGTGTAACGATCTCACAGAATCAAGCCAGTATATTTTAGCTTAAATGGAGCCCCTTAGATATTCTTTGATCCTAAAATGGATTAAACATTTCTCTGATGAGTGCTTTAGTGGCTACATATCTTAAATGCATTGCCAAATTTTCCTGTTCATCATTCTGTTGCTTTAAATGAGTCACTGCTTCTGACTCATTTTAGCTTTTTGTTCATTTAATTACCTCATCTGAAATTCTGTTTTGTGAATCAATCTCTTCTTTCAAGAGCAGATTAAAAACAAACTCTCAAACAAGAATAAACACAACAGAAGTTACCCATCCTGATGCCCAGAAGCTACTCATAGTAAAAGTAGGCGTAATCTTCAGGTAACGAAGAGGACGTTTTAACAGAAACAGATTTTGTTTTGGTTTACCATGTTTTATCTGAGTTTGCTCTTAAGTGAGAAGTACGTGGAGATGTGTTCTTCTGGAGGAATGCTATCTGCACAGACTAGGTGTCCCTTCTGGGCCAATAAGAGCCTTGATGCTTTTGACAGGAACAACCAGCCTTCATGCTCAACAGTGCTGTAATTGCCCCTTTGGAAACAGCACTTATTCTTTCCCAAGATAATTGTTTATTAATAAAATAATTGCTGGCAACACCAGTAGGGCTGACCACAAGCGTTCCCATAAATCTAAACAGCACACACATTGCTGGAGGCACTAGCAACTTATTGTCTTTTATCATTCAATACCAATTTCTTTTGACATATTCTCTAACCAAATTTTTACCAAGTGAAAAACAGAAATGCAGATGATGGACAATATTTGTTTCATGCCAACAAAACATCCAAGTTCTTATTAAAATTCTCCAACTCTTGAGAGTAATTATTTTCTCTTTTCATTCCACTCCTTTAGAGGAGCTTAGAAAAAAATCTTTTTTAACTGTGCCTAATCAAGGTAAAGAAAAATTTAAAAAAATTAACTTTGTGAGCAGTATCGGCATTGGGGAATTTACAACCATTTCCAAATATTAGGACAATGGGCTTTTAGTCATGGAAAGCAAAATTCCAAGATAATTAAACAGCTATAACTGGACTGTATTATTTATGTGCATTATATGCTATTATTTTGGATGGGTCACGGTGAATAATAGCAGGTATTCGGAGTACTTTTTAGGTACTTTGTAAAGTAGCTCAGTTACCTCTGTTCTCCACTGGTCTTGATTTGGTGTAACCAAAATTATGCAGTTACTAGACAGCTCTTTTGCAGCCAACAGGACAAATTCTTCATCATTTTCTGAGCAATGCTAGGCTCTCTGTGTCTGCTGGGGGCATGTGAAGACATAGGCTTATCTCTGTACTTCACCTTAGCACCTATATGTAGTTTGAGGGAAAGAAACAACTACAACAGAGTTACGTGACAATCTCACAACTAAACCTAAGAAGTTCCCTGATTATAGCCCCAAATCTTTCCATTAATAACCCATGGTCAAGACAGAATTAGGCTAACAAATAATGCTTCCTTAAATCAGAATGGGTGGTTTTAGACAACTTCTATGGGGGTACGGATAAAACAGATTAACAAAAGACTTGACTGAAATAGCACTGCAGTTGTGAAGTTTTTTCCCTCCAAAAAAGATCCCGGCTCACTCCAAGATCTGCGATTTTTTTTTTACTGCTGTCACATTCTATCGTGCCACAGGATAATCATTTGAAACTAGTGTGAAAAAGACACCAAAAAAGACAACCCATAACTACATTTTCAGTGTAATGAATCCATGAAACAGCATGGTTCTTAAATTACAAGGAAGAAGCTAGGTATATTTGCTATATGCTTGATGCACTGTACAATGACACGTACAACAACAAATCAAATACCAAAAGTGTGTTTATTTCCAAAGAAGCAGTCCAAAGGACAAAAAAGTCATACCTGGAATTATCAGAACTCTACAGAAGAGCCCTTCATGAGAGGGTAGAGACACGAAATTGGGTATGAACCAAAACTGCTTAAAGATCTGATCACTGAAAAGCTGACCAGATTTTGCAAAGGCAAGAAAAATGCCTTCTCTGGTTATAGAGGAGAAAGACTTGATGGAGAGAGAAGGAAGAAGGGACTACAGCTAGCATTGTTTTAGACCAAATGTACAATGCAGAGAGAGAACTATTCCATATCTAGACACATGTGCAGGAGCTCAGCTGTAACAGTTGCCAGTAGTGAAAACTTGAAGAAAATACTTGAGTACTGAGTTTCTATTCTTTTTTTTTTCCTTTTGATTTCCATAAAATGAAAGCAAAACCAATTTGAAATGAAATATTGGCTAAGAATGAATTACATATAATAGTAACATAATTCCCAGGTTTTTCCTTCTTCTACTATGAACAACTCAGCAAAGGGCTGATAAGACACAAGTCTGTGATCTTTTCCTCTCTCAAACAAAATCTTTAAATGAAGAGTGCATGTACTTTCCAAGTACAAAACATGTTGGAAAACAACTGGCTATGTGTAATCTGCACATGTCTGAGTCTCCTGCTCTTCATGTTCTCACTGAATTTACTGCTGTACTACCTAACACATCCACAATAAGTAGAATAATCTGATTATAATGAAATATTTTTCTACTATGTCTTGCATCAGTGTTTCTACCACTGCAGCTGCTTTTTTTTCCCTCCGCTTCAGTTTATCTTGAACACATTTGCGTAACCTTTGGCCTATGGCTTCAACCATGCCTGACTGACAGTGTGCTTTGCTGCATCACAGCTGCCTGACCTTGGCTCAGTTCGGCTATGAAAATTTTTGCTAAGACATCAGAAAGTATACGAACTAAATTCATGTAAGATAAGGAAGGTAATTGTGCTGACAGCAGAGCTACAAATGCAACAGCAATAGTTGCCAGATCAAGAAAGCAAAGGCAAAGCATACTGAGACAAAGCTGTATACAATTTGAAGACAATAAAAAGGATGGTAGACAACATCTCAGAAAAATCAAGGATCAGACCATTCCAAGCAACAACAGACACCACACTTCTCCAGCTGTCCGACAACTGCCTGGTCAAGGGAAACTTGGAGTCATGAGCTTACTGATACTTAGCACATTGGTTCTAGCCATGAAGGATGTCATTCTACTCTTGTATGCTCTCTGTTAAATGAGTCTGCAAGCTAGAACAATACTTTAAAAAGTGTCCCACTGTGCAATGGTTGCATTCAGAATGCCCTTGGAGTTGAAGGAATCCGGCTTCCTTGCCAGCCTTTAAACATGAAAAAATACCTAATGATTGATGGATATTTTTTTTTTAATGGACGCACTGCCCACAGATTTCCTTTGTTATGTTTGTTTTCCTTTTGTTATGGAAAAATTCAGCTTCAGCTCCATCAGAAACAAAAGAAGCTGTCAAACAAAAATGTCCTTTGCAGGTTAGTGAGGCTGGGATTTTGTGATTTCATGTGCTCCTGAAATTGAGATAGAAAATCTTACCACAGAGTTGAATATCTCCTATTTTTCTTTTTAAAACCAACAGGTGCTGGTGAAATTATGTCAAAGAGAAACACTACTTGAGTCATTCTGCTTGTTGAGTGAAATCAAGCACAAGTGAAAAGTGGGTGCAGAAGAACGGAAATAAGGTAGTGTGAAACGAGTGAAGAAAATACCTTAGTTTTTTATTATTTACCTTCTTAAGACATTATTTTTATTCAGGAATTTGATTTCACTACAACAGATCAATTTCATATGATCCATCCATTTAACAGAGGCATCCTGATCTGTCTTAATTTTTCCTGAAGTGCTTTGCTTTTCATTGTCAACTTCTTCGCTTACCAACCAGTCTGCAACAAAGTGCTTGCATTATAGGAGAAAATTAAAGGCTAGTGCTACTTCTCCCACCAGCTACAAGATTATTAAAATGCTCTGAAACCAAGTAAGAACAAATGGCAAAAACTGAAATTTTTCATGTATTTGATTCCAAAATATACCCCATGTTGTAGGGATCTATACAGAACACCCCATTTCTGGACAGAGAAGGAAAGGAGATAAAATAAAATCACAAGACAGGCAAAGTAAGTCCAGCAGACAGGAAAAGATACTTCAATGACTTCTAATTGAAAGGATGCCATAAAAGATACTTCCTTGATTTAGATGCATAGATGGGATGAATCACCCCGTGGAGGTGGCTCACTGCCTTCATGTGAAGAGCTGACAATTAACCTAGCCCAACTTGTCGGCACTTGGAAGGGCAGAAGACATTGAATTTTGTTAATCTTCTTGAAAGAAGAAAACATTTATACTGATAAGTTCTAAACCATTTCAAGCCAACTGTATAATTTGTTCAGTGTACATTATTCAGAAAAACAGTAAATCTCAGATAAGAAAAGGCCACAACCGAGATGTTGACAAGCTGTAAGAAAGAATGAATTGCAGTCAGGGGACACATCTTCAGAAATCAACTGTTTGTTATCTTAATCATTTTTATTCAACTAGCAATATCAAGATGAATACCTGCTTTCCTTTAATGCTCTCCTCCCGAGAATGCTGGCGCTCTGTAGACTGCCAGCCAAAATAATACATCCGTGATTTGAGAAGGCTTAAAGAGCCTAGGAAGACAACAGCAACAAATTCTGAGGAACTGCTGGCTGAGAAAAGAAGAACACCACAGACAACCTCAATGGCAGCCATAAAAAAAACTTACAAACCTTGATTCACCCAGCTATAAATGTCTGAGAAAGGCACATCCCAGGCCCGTAAGACTATCGTTCCCAGCATTATACTTTCCAGAGAAGCTTTGAGTACACACAATTCCACACATTTCTTTCACTGAAATAATACTCCAGAGAGGACCAGCCATCAGGATGACCTGGAGGTGCTGAGTATGCATGCACACTGTATGTACATACACAGACAAGTACAATGTTAATTGGTTGGTATATCATTATAGATAGCAGGGGAGCTGAAACCAGATGATCTTTGAGGTCCTTTTAAACCCAGGCCATTCTACAATTCTATGGTATACACTCAAGAAAATAGCCAATTCTCAACCATTTGCCTATCAGTGGAAGAGTTGATGCTCATGAAATTCAAAGCCTTTCCTGACGAGGACCAAAGTGAAAGTAGTAAATTCATTTTCACTGTCAATCATGTCATTTCTCTGCAGTAGGAACCCTTCATATCTTCAACTGGTTCTGTGCTTGACTGAACCTTCAAAAATTCAGCTAAAAATTCAGGTAAAATTCAGAGCTAAAATTCAGAGCACAGCATAAGACCGCAGTCATTGTACTAAAAAAAAACCACCTCAGCTAATTTCTTTTCTCCATGTGCACGAACTCCCACCAGTCAGCAACACAGAACAGCCCAGGAATGCCGGGGAGCCACACAGAAGCTGAGCACATGCCAGAACTTCAGGTCAAATCTCATTTCTGCTACATGAGCCACCCAAATCTTTCATCTACCTGCTAAGAGATGAGTCTAATTTTTCTTTTCTTAATATTTCATTTTGGCCAAATGAAGTGAAAACCCTTCCTGACAAAGCTGAATGTTTCCAAGGTACAATCAAGCCTTCCAAAAATCTATAGCTCTATTAACACCATTATGTTCCCTCTAGCTTTCTTTATAACCACTTTCTGTTTGATTTCCTCTGGACTTTCAGTGGTTCTGTGTTTACAGCACACAGCACAAACAGCCTCTGCTGAAAACATTTTTACATTTTCTTCTTAAAGGTAAAAATTGGCCCTTCCCTGTGCATTATGGGCAGGCTGCCTAATTCAGCAATAGAGTCAGAAATCACTGAGTGCTCAAACATACAATTACCTTCGAGACTCTGGATCTTTTTAGCTGCAGCCTACACAAAAGAGAGCAATGAAAACTTTCTTTAAAAGGCAAACTTTCTGAAGTATAAAATGGTAAATTATCTTTTAAAACTCTTCTTTTAAAAAAAAAGAAATATTGAAAGTTAACATTATTTCTTAACTTCTTCAGATATGACCAGAAGTAATATATTGATCAGTCTTTTGCAGAAATCTCTTTAATCCTAGGGCTACTCTGAACCCAGTTCCTCAGTCTCAGAATACAGCACCTAAACTTTTCTAGAAACTATGTTTGCAAGGAACAACTAACAGCATGAAATATGATAATCGTTCTGGAGCCATCACAGGAAAAACAGTCCGAAGAAAACATCAGAAATTTTTATTAAGATTTTGTCTGACCTCCTGTTGCTGTCTCTCATGAAAGCATGGGTGACAACCAAGCTTCCAAAATTTCTGACTTCTCTCAGCTACCGATTTTGCAGACTTCGGGATCTTCCCTTCCAAATCATTGTGAAGCCCACAGCAAACTTGGAAAACAAACAAACAAAACGCTTAAATAAAAGCTTGGATGCTGCATTGGGATGGAGAACTTGTCAGAAGAGGTCCACACATGGATGGGCAAACTTGCTACATCTGAACCCACTTCCAACTCCAAACAACCAAAGAAGTTCAGCCATACTTCTGCCTGGCCTCACACCAAATCACACATGCTTTCCACCAGATTCATGGGAGAATTCAGGAGCTGCACATGCACAGGTCCTTCTCCTCCCAAAACCCAGGAAGATGTAAGAGGTGCTGTAAGGTCATTTTCAAGAAGCGGGTGCATGTCCAGTTAGCACACTCACAAATTCACAGAATGGCCAGAGTTGGAAGGGACCTCAAGGATCATGAATCTCCAGCCCCACTGCCACAGGCAGGGCCACCAACCTCCACATTTAATACCAGACCAGGCTGCCCAGGGCCCCAGCCAGCCTGGCCTTCAACACCTCCAGGGATGGACGGGGCATCCACAGCCTCTCTGGGCAGCTGTTCCAGCACTTCACTACTCTCATAGTAAAGAACTTCCCCCTGACATCCAACCTAAATCCCCCCTTCCCTCAACTTAAAACCATTTCCCCCTGTCCTGCTGTTATCTACCCTTTCAAAGAGTTGATTCCCCTCCTGTTTGTAGGCTCCCTTTAGGTACTGAAAGGCCGCAATGAGGTCACCCCACAGCCTTCTTTTCTCCATGCTCAACGAGCCCAGCTCCTTCAGCCTGTAAGAGCTGGCACACAGTATCAAGCTCATTTTATTTGAAAAAGCCCTTCTGTACTGCCTAAAAAAAAAAAAAAAAAAGACATGGGAATCCTCACCTAAGACAAGTATACATGAACTCATTTTCCATGCACAACTTGGAATTCATTGAGCCTTTTTTGTATCTCAGAATCCTTAGAATTGGAAAGGACCTCTGAAGACCATGTAGTCCAACTCCCCTGCAATGCACAGGAACACCACAGCTAGATCAGGTCTGATCAGAGTCAGATCAGAGTCTGATCCAGCCTGACCTTGACGGTCTACAGGGATGGGGCATCAACCACATCTCTGGGCAACCTGTGCTAGTGCCTCACCACCTTCACTGTAGAAGACTTCTTCCTTATATTCAACCTAAACCTTCCCTCTTTATGTTTAAAACCCCATGTGAAAACACACACTGTTCCTTCAGTTCCTCTATGACATACCTAAAACGTAGATTAATTGTAACTTAGTAGCACAACTAGAACCAAATACCACAAATTCTTGCTCCCACCACTTCATCATTAGTAAAATATTTTTCCTCATAATTTGTATCATTAGCAGAGAAAAAGAACAAGACTATAAACAACACTGAACTTCGTATGCAAAGGATGCCATATTCATGGCTATTCATGGCCTCTGCAAACTTGTTCAAAATTGAAGTAAATAGTGATTTCACATATGGGAACAAATGAGGTTGAATACGAATACAAGGATGGGATAATCTGCCAAGCATAACTGTGACGGCAGCCTGAACAGTCTTCAGTAAAGGATGCTTAAATGTATTCTTCTGCAAACATTATGGATTCTAAGCATATCTTTTCACTTTAAAAGATGCAGTATTGTATTTCCTTGGTCAGAATGACTCCTTAGGAAGAATTTACATTATGCTTTTTTTTTTTTTTTTTTCCCCTCCTTCAAATTATGAAAATCTACGTTTACTTATTCATCATTCTTGCAAAAATTACATTTGATGCCACAATTTGTCTCTCAGTGGTTTACTGGTCTTTCCCAACCTAGATGATTCTATGAAGGATCACAGAATCATAGAATTGCTCAGGTTGGAAAAGATCTTAAAGACCATCGAGTCCAACCACCACCTAACCATACTACCATAACTAACAACCCTCCAACTAAATCACGTCCCAAAGCACCGCATCCAAATGATTTTTAAACACATCCAGGGATGGTGACTCAACCACCTCCCTGGATCCAACACCTGGAACTCACTCTCTACAATTAATACTGCATCAACTTTGACAGTCAGCTCCCCTTCCTCACTGAGTGGCTGACTTCCTTCTGAGGATAGTTCCTGACCAAAAACGTTCTACTGCACTGATATCATGATTTGAAAAGGGACTTTTAAGATCTTTTTAGTCACCATTTGAATTTTAAAATTGCATGTTAGAAATTGTTTTCCATTTTGCACTTCCTTCCCACCTTGTGTCCTGAACAAGTGAAAAAGATCAGACAGATTTGTTGGCTCAGTAGCAAACGTTACGTTCCCTTTTCTTCTGTAGCCATCACATAAGTAACAGCAGATGTTGCTAGAACATTCACGAGCTTCCTTCTGAAGTGTGCAGACAGACATTTGTCAGGCTAATTTGATTTCCTGAAGACTGCTAAGAGAGTTCTGCTGGATAGTTCTCCATCTGTGACACCGAGCCACTCTTGCCAAATTCACTTCAAGCCTCCCATGAAGATGTTCTCCTTCGGATTTTTATTAAGGCTACCTTGTATTAGTTTTATTTCAGACATCTATCTCCTCTCTGTTCCCTGTTATCTATTAAGATGGAGAACAGGTTTAGGAGATTGATGAAAGTACTCCTGCTCCCATAAGATCATCATAATCTCTGTTATCTAAGAATTTACAAAATCTCTCTCAAGAAAGCAGCAAAGATGCACTTGGATTTCAGTGAAAGAATTTTATATTCTCAGCTGAAGGAATGTTATTTTTCAAATCACTGCATACACACGTGCAAAACTGCTTTTAGAACAGCCTGCAAATCATTTTCCAAGAGACTTATAAAAACAAGCCCCTTTCTGTATATTTGTACAGCAAAGACGAACAAACATTTTGCAATGCCTTAGGAAGCCTCCTATTTCCAAACATACCTTATGCTTTCCCATTTGTTACTTGGAAAGTAACACATCCAGTATTACTGCTGAAAATTGCATTTGAATAAAACAGGTTCGAGTTTTGTACCTGACTGGAAATGTTCCCACGTTTGGGTAAATTATGGAGGTAAATGGGCTAACACAACGAGCTCAGACCTAAAAGAAAGGCTTCCTGATGCTTTCTATGCAATTAAAATGAATTCTGAGTATGTAGGAGGAGTTAAACAGGAGAGTAACATGCCAGAGCCGTTTTCCTTGCTCCTTGTCTATAGGGCTTTTAGCCGAAGCTAAAACGCGTTTAGCTTCTACCTATGAACCAGACAGGTGCCTGGGATGCGGGCTGGTACGAGCAAAGCGCTGCTGAGAGCGCTGTGAACCAAAGGCAGCGCTGCCCAGGCTCTGAGGGGCTCCGAGCTCCGCTCCGCAGTAGCGGAGGGAACGGGCCCGGCTTCGGGCACAGAGCGGGGCGAGAGCGCCCCCTGCTGCTGCTGCTCGTCACGCGGAGCTCCGGTATTACAGACGGGTGCCAAGGTGTGCCGCGCTCTCCTGTGGGGCTCAAGGAGGTCCGGCTTCCCGGCTCTGCTGGTGACAACTGCGGCTCGCGTGGGACGGAAGAGCCGCTCTGCCCTTGGTTCCCGTCAAGAAGCGCAGAGCTCACACGGCAGAACAATTTACGGGCGAACAACAGAGCGCCGTGGCTTTGTCAAGTTCTTTGGGGTAAAAGGTGTTTGCTGACTAATTCGTGAGGGAAAAGCTCACCTCTCTTTCTCGCAACAAAGAGCCAAGCCATTTCTGAATGTGAAAAACTCAGGTTTGAATTTCTTTTTTCTATTACATGGATAAGGAAGCATGACCGCTGCATATGAGAGAAAAGTCAGTCGTCTTCAGAAATATCTCCAAAGGCCATTTAGCTCAATCAGCAAACTAGAGAAATGAGCTCTTTAGCATAATTTACTCACTGAGTTTCCATTTCAAGGTTGGATAATGGCTTAAAAAAGAAAAACAAAAGAGGCTTTGAATTTCTTCCTAACCTTCAGCTCCGCTAAACATGAAAACTGACTGCCGTGTTTTGGGAATGTGACCTATTTCTGAGCACTTTAGAAAGCTTAAGACTGTGTAAATAACATTGACAAGCACAGAACCTGCGTTTCCTAAGCTTCCTTCAGACAGCATAGCAAAAACCATGTGGAATACAGACTCTACAGCAGGGAGAAGACTCAAAGAATGAATTACCTCAGTGAAACACACCTCTCCACTTTTCCTTGATTTTCTTTCTTCTTTCCTAACATCTCCACAGAGCAAATTATGAAGAAAGAACTGATCTGTGCTTCGTCAAAATACATCCATTAGAGAAAGGATTCAGCTGCAACAGTAAAATGTACCGGAGTTCTGTTCTGATCCTCCCTTCCAGCCAAAAATTTTAACCTACCACTATTACCACTGTTAGAAGAAATATTTTAGCTACAAATGGAAGGATGACACGGCATTTTTACAAGAGCTTTTCTGAGTACAACTTTCCCAACTCGAGTATACAATACTGCACAGTACTCACCAAAGCACTCATATTATCTACTCCTTTTCTAAAACGCTCCCAATTATTCAGACCATGAAAATAAATCAGACTATTTCCTAAATTACTATTCTTTTAGAAATGCTTTGTCAAAATCAACATTGAGAAATGTTGAATATAGATAGAATTAATAGACTGTCGAGTAAAAATTGCTAATTTTTATAGCTAATTGAATCAACTAAATGTAATTGGTAATTTTAAATAGCTTTTGTCTCTAGACTGTTTCTTCTCCAGACTTAGTACTGGACATGATCTCTAAAAGCTCTAGTTCTCTACAGATGTTCGAAGATTACAGAATCACAGGGGTTGGAAGGGACCTTGAGAGATAATCGAGTCCAATCCCCTGTTAAAGCAGATTCCCTACAATAAGTCACACAGGTGGGCATCCAGATGGGTCTTGAATATCTCCATAGGAGACTCCCCCACCTCTCTGGGCAGCCTGTCCCACTGCTCCATCACCATTACCATAAAAAAGTTCTTCCGCATATTGGTACAGAACTTCCTATTCAAGTTTTCAAGTTCAAGTTTTAGGCTGTTACTCTTCATCCTACTGCTATGCACCACTGAGAAGAGCCTGGCCTCATCTACTTGCCTCCCACCTCCCTTTACGTATTTATAAACATTTATCAGATTCCATCTCAGCCTCTTCTTCCCCAGGCTGAAAACAAACCCAGGTTACTCAGCCTTTTCTCAAACAGAAGATAAGTTTTTGCTTTCAAGATAAATAGCAAATACAACCTTCTTGCACCCATTTCCATTTCTTTCTTCCTATCTACAGTAACAATACTCCCCTTCCCAGGTCTGATTTGTACAAAGAAAAATATTGAACCTGGCACCTTACTCCAAATATAGCTTGCTAGCTGAAAGTGCCTGAAAGTCAGCAGCAAGCAAGTCAGCCAGGATGACACAACTACAGCTAGTTATGAACAGATACTGACAGTTCTGTGCATTTCTTCTTACCCTGAAAGAGGAGGAAGGTCTCTCTGCAGAGGCAAGGGGAGTTCAGGCTGCACTGATATGGAGAAGGGAAATGCAGCATCAGACCTATAACAATAGTCAAGGTGCTTCCCTCAAACACAATTTCCCTGCTACCCTTAAAGGCCAGCACAGGAACTGTTGAACTTATATTCTGAAAGCCCTGCCTTTACAGCCTCACAGGACTGGGAGAGAGCTTCAGCATGTAATTGCCAAAAGAAGAGTCAATATTAAGACCTGAGAAAAATGTCTGCCCCAAACAGGTGGTGGTCAGTGCTTCTATGTGCTGAGGAGACTTGCTATCAAGGCAGACAGAAGCGTTAATCTGTAGACCAATTCTTGATTTTCACTGAAAACTTTATATTCTCTGTCCTGAAGAAGCCAACATTTAACATGAAGTCTATATTTCCTGTCTTTACCTTACTAAAACTCTGTACTAACACTTTCTTATTTAACTGAGATTTCACTAAGGCTCCTGAAAACCAGAGAGTGGCTTGGGTTAGAAGGGACCTCAAAACCCACCTAGCTCCAACCCCTGCCATGGGCTGGCTGCCACCCCCAGCAAAGGCTGCCCCAGGTCTCATCCATGGCCCAGGGCACCTCCAGGGATGGGGCACAGCTCCCTGGGCAGACCCTCTGAGTAATTTTTTTTTTCCTAATGCATAATCCAAACCAATACTTTTATTTTTGAACCATTACCCTTTGTTCCATCACTATCACTACTTCCCATAATGTAATGAGATCATGAAACCAAGAGTGGATGTGAATCAAAGCCCTCTTACTCAAATACATTGCCTGTGACCCATCTCACCGACACCTCTAAAAGCCCAGTTCTTCAGCTGGGACTGACTCTATTGAAGATTCACAGTGCTGCAGGAATAGGACTATGGAAATGATCTTCTCCTCAGTGTTCAAAGCTTAGTAGTAATGTGGCACTGTGGGTTTTTTTTTTTATACACAGTTTCATCCATGCAAGCCACGTGTTCATGCAAGCCATATGTGGGTAGAAGATAGATACTTAATTACCTAGGCTAAGGAAGTGCTGCAGTATGGATTCTCTGTTACGAGACATCAGAAAATCTTCACAGGAGACGGATGTCATAAATGTCCCAATCAAAAGGGAAGTTTTACCACAAACCGGTTCCTCCATGGACAAAACATCTCTGAGAAACAGTTATCATCAGAATATTTTGGCCATTGATGCTGTTGCCTGTTCCATGCTGCCAGTTTGCCATGGCACTTATTAAGTAAAAGAAATGCAGAGGTACTACAGCTTCTCTAATGGCTATGACTGATAAGTACAGCCTTGATGTGCCCAATTTCGCCTTGACTTTTCTTACTTTCCATAACAGGGTTAAAATATACATACAGAAATTGTGTTTCAAACATAAGACTTCCACAGCAGCATTTCATATACACACAAATCACCTGACAGCAACAGAAAGCAAAATATTGCCAGGTATCTCAGCAGGAAAGCAGCATCAACACCTACAGAAATTCTTACTGCACTTTTTAATCAAGTCCAAATGAAACCTAATGGGACTGTATACTCTACATCTCCTCACTTATCACAAGATGTCAGATACAGTTTGCTTTTTTTTTTATGCTTAAAATTATAATCTCGCTTCAACAACATGCAGAAAACTAGAGAAGCTGTGGAAGGTATAAACTGACTGTAGAAGAGCTAACAAAGCTAATGATGAACAATAGAAAGCAGGGAAAAGAATTTAGTTTCTGCACAGAACTTGACTACCTACTTTTTCTTATAAATATATGAACTTCATGTTTACTCTTTAAAAGCAAGCATAACTTTGTACATTGAACATTCACCCCAATTAAAGTCTGAAGTGCAGTGCACACCTGAGACCCTCAGAGGGCTTTCAGTAAAACTCAGGAAATAAGATGTGGCAATACTGAAATGTCTAGTATGGGAAATAAGTTAAAAGTAACCCTCTTTGAAAGCAAACACTTTCATAACTCGCTTTTAAAACAGAGTCAAGAAGATGTATGAATTTTTGTTTGTTTTGCAGAATTCCTTTCAGGTAACTCTTCACATATATATGAGCACATAAATAACTACAAGTTCTGGCTTTGTTTGCATATAAACTTGGTTGTTGATTGAAATGACAGAAAGTTAAATAAGCACTGGTAAAAAAAAAAAAAAAAAAAAAAAAAAAAAAAGAATGCAACAAATGCTTCTGTTGCTGAGAAGTTAAATGTATATACAAACAAAACAGAGCAAACCTTCCCAGCCCCAACTGCCAAGCTTTTGGTTGCTTCTCCCCTACCAACCTACACAGAAAAAGCAAACCAGAGTTACCCTTTGAAATACAGCCCAAATATTAACCTTTGGGCCAGAACATTTATGGCAATGGGTATGCATTTCTGAAGATAGAGCAAGGATTGTGTCCAGCATGGAAAATATCACTATTTAGGCAAAGAGCAAGTTGTTTATTCCTACTGAAATTCTAGAAAAGGCAGTATATAAATTCTAGGAAAGTTCTAGTATATAAATTCAGTTTACCATCAGTATTTGCCAGGATTACAAAGGCTCAGAGGACAGAGCTGACTTCTGCCTCAGAACTGCAAGCTGGATAAGCTGTTTTCCAAAATGGATAGATTCTGTTGATTTAAATTCTACGACAGCAAATCGCTCATTTTGGCACTTGGTCGGCATACGCTGGAGAAACAAATTACATTCTTCAATTCTGTTGATAGCTGGCTTTCATAGCCACCTCAAAAGCCTTAATTCTCCAGTCTAGTGTTTGCTGGTTTATTCTCAGTATCTGTCACTATTTATCCTCCAAATGCCCGCCCGTGTTTCAGAAAAAATGAGGGCAGCCTGACCTAAGCAGGACAATTGAAGCAAATCCAAATTTTTGGGAATCTCCTTCAGAGTGTACTGAATTCAGTAAATATCCTTCTGTTGACTTGAACGAGCATTAAACCAGACACAGAACTCCTTCATTCCTGCAGATAAAGCTTCAGTTATGATACCTGGCTTTATAAACAATACCTTTTTTGACCTTGCCGCACTCTAAAGAAATCTGTTTTACCGATCTTCATTCTTTTGCTTTAACTTTGACCACAAAAGCTATATTATTTTCTGTTCTTTAAGTTCTCAAAAAGAACATCTTGCACACCATGGAAATTGCATGGCAGATCGTCCATTCTCAGCTTCAGAACTCTCAGAAACTAATAGAAATATTACCAAGCATTGTTAAGGTCTCTTTAAAAGCGTTGATTTATGATATCACCCTGCCATCTCCAATTATATTTGACGCATCTTAATCCATCAGTAACAAGAAAATTTTTTTTCCTCTTCCCATTTAAAGTAGCCTTTGTTTGCTGTGATTTTTCTGTCTTTAGAATGAATTAAAGGAGCAGCACTGAATCTTCCTATGCTTGTTGTTGGCTTGGTTTTTTTGTGTGTGTGCGTGGGGGGAGGGGGAATACATTCCATTTTTTATAAGCTATACGAATTTAAAAATTCACCTTTAGTTTCTTGCTCAAGCATAACATTCACAACATGAGCTCTTATATCTTTTATGAAACTACAGACAAAAGAAATTCCATTTACTCATGTAAATTATACAGAGATAAAGGCAAGTATTTGGTAAAATATTATGAGGTATAGAACCCTACTTTCATTAAATGCTTTTAATAAGATGAATGAAAATAAATATTATCTGATTCACTGAAATATATTCAATGACAGCTGACAATTTGTCTCCTCTCAAATTTGCAGTTATTTCAGTAATTCTGCAATAACTTTTCTGAGATTCCACAGACCAGTATGATTCTTCCATGACAGTTAATGAGTGCCCTTGCAAACACCACCTTTGTTGAGGTATAAAGTATGAATGATGTGATTAGTTCGGGTGAGATTTCTTCTCTAGCATTGCATAACCATTTTGATACTGACAGTGATCAAACCATCTAGGAATTAATTAACGGGATTAATCTGAATGTATTGACCAGACGTTAAGTTAAGAGTCATTAGTCACAATAGCATTATCCAGAAAGGCAGGCTATAGGATGTCTGCATAAAGTAACAGCTCTGCATGTATTCCCAAAGCCTTCACAACAAGAGCTGATAGCCTCTGGCTGAAGAGATGGCAGGTTCTGAATTAATACAAATTAGACAGATTTTCTCTTAGAAATCTGATACTATAAAAATTGTGCCTATTTTCAAGGACCTATGTAGTATTTTAGATTGAAAGGACCCCTTGCTAAAAATTACATATTCTTTTGATAGGAGTAGAAAAGTGTAAAAGAGTTTTCTGCATAACTGGTGTCACTGCCACCTGGCAACCAATAGAAAACTTAATGTTGACGAACACACTTAGAACATGCTGAGATAACAAACCTGGCCCTTGCAAATAAGTTCTTTGGATGCACACAATCAAAATAGATTTTAGGACACCAGAAGTCTAAATCCTTAGCCTAGGGTTGGTCATATGGAGCCAAGCTGTGATCAGTGCAGAAGAAGGGAAGGGAGAGGCTGCTTGGCTGAGTTTTTGCCAACTTATTGTGAGGGAAAAGAAGAACAAATGAAAAAATATAGCCACCTTTAGCTTCTACCGAACAAAGTTCTCGAAATATTCTTTGAAAAATCATGGATTCACATGAAATTACATTCTGAAATCCAGATAATGCCACTCATCTGATTTTGCAATCAAGGGTCCATAAAAGAAAACATTACGTCAGATTCAACCTAAATTCAAATACTCCAGTTTGCAAGTTATAAATCCATAGGGAACAGGATTTCTCCTTTTTTAATAGTAAATAAAAAACCGTAATATTTTACTTTTTTTTTTTTTTTTTTTTGTGTGTGTGTGTGTGTGTGTGTGTGTGTTCACAATGGCACTCTCGAAGCCAATGCACAAGATGAATTCTAGACTCTACTCCAGAAAGGTGAGAACAGGAGCTTTGTTCTGCTTTTCTCCCCTCCAGTTTATTAGATGCTACTACAAGTTTTGAAATAGCCCTTATCTGTGGAATTTTTTTCTTCAGATTATTCCTACACCTCCGAAGCATTACTGTAGCTCTTTTCAGTCCAACTTCCATCCAATCTGGCAATTACTGAGGTCTTCTCATAGCACTTCAGTTTGCCAGTCTAATGAAATGCATATTTTCTCAACAGATAAAGGAAATTACTATTGCTTTAGCAACATCAAAATAGGCAAAATCTGCATATATATTTTTAAAAACAACCCCCAAAGTATCTCACAATACTCAACACACTGTTCTAATTAGACACAAAGAAAAGTAATCACCAGAGATCCTACAAAAGACAATGAAATCCATTAGGCACAGTGCTGGGGCATCTTAATTGCCTCAAAGCACATAGGGATTACTCAAGGGCCAGAGAAGCAATTCTGCTTGCCCCCCTCCCCCTCCCCCTTCCCCCCCCCCCCAAGCTCCTAATAGACGGTCATTATAATGACAATTTGCTTTAATTAAGACGCTCCAAGCTCAGCAAGAACTACTGTGGACACCTACAAAGTAAGACTGCAAAAAGCCTCTAAAATCTAGAATAAAAACTGATTTCAGAATGATAACTAATTGTGTTTAAAGATTCAAATAGTAGTAGGATCACCAGCCCTGGAAATGAAGGTTTTCTTCATCCTCAGTGTAGCAGTTTGCAGCTTCCTTCATCACTGAATTTGTCATTATTTCCAATTTCTACAATTGCATCTCTCTCTGTTTGTCAGGCATGTAGAAAACCCCAGCACTATTTTCTGTGTACAATTAGATGCACAAAGTTGCTGTTTGGCAAGCTCTGATATTATTTTGCGTAAACTAATCTAACAAGTAACAACAGAGATGCCAGTATTTGTCGAATTTGTATTCAAAATGCATTCTTCCATTGATGTACCTTGAATAATTTGTTTCATGAAAGCTAAAACTTGCTACTATGTTTTGACAAGAAGCACACTCACTATTAGCTTTTTGTCAATTCTCCCTCAAAATAAATCCATTTTCTCATTGTGATGTGACTGATTTCAGCTTTGAGCTCTCCCTTTTGACCTACGTTGGCCTGAAGAGGTGAACCAAAGAACTTTACTAAACCAGAGACAGTTTAGAGGAACGTAACCTCTTACACCAATTTGCACTCCTAATGTGAGAATATCATCAGATTCACATTATTTCTGTATTTGTGCTAGATGTCTCAAGGATGTTCTTAGAAGTCATACAAAGAATATGTTAGGAGAAGGATTAATAATCCCCAAAATAACGTTTTAACATCTGTTTTCAACCAGCAAACAGTGGAGATGGTTAGAATTCAGTTATTAATCAATGCGACATTAGTGAAATAAATAAATCAGATCTGACTGCCCAGTGCCTGTACAAATGACAAAAAGCTGTGCCTGCATGCTACTGCACTTCTTGAACAGCAAGCAACTGAGCAGCCTGTAGGCTGGCTGCGGCAACTTAGGTCTTATCTATTTTCAAGTTCTTGAGTAGGGTTCATTTACTAATAGTTCCTAACAGTACCTTGGATCTTGACAGTCTTGATATAACTTCATAGCAAATGTGTGCAGGAGCCCTGCTTTCCACTATTTTTATTGGCACGTAGGCTGGGACTAGTTTGTCAAACCAGGCTCTATAAACACTGGCAGGGCACAGAGAATGAAACCAATATTCTTGAAAGTTCAGTGCCAGACTTTTCAGACCTGAATGCAACTAATCACCCGTGTGCTTCATTTCAAAGGTTGTAAGACGCTTCCAACAGCTGTGCATATGGATGCACAAGATTTGTGCTGTTGCTCTTCTCTTACATTAGCCACCAAGTGTTTTTTGGTTGACTGGCAGGTTTTTGTTTTTATCTTTATGGATATTTCCTCAGTTTCCCACCTACTGCAACTCTATTTATGCCAGAAGAAACAAATATCTTTTAGTTCTTGTCCTTGAAGTTAATTTGAAGCAGGATCTGACTGCATCAGAGGATGTCCTTCCTTTATTTAATGAAACAAGATTACAATTCCAGATTGCTTACTATATCCACCATTTCTCCATCAAATGCTAAAAGCCACTAATGCTTTTAAAAGCTTCTAATGAAGCCGCTGCCATCAGCAGAAATACACGAGACAGGAGTCTGGTGCATGCCAGAGCCTACATGGACCCTCCAGTTGCCTGGAGCCTACATGGAGAAGACCTCCTGGAACATGGGATGTATCACCTAGGATGACTGACCCAAGAACAGAAGACAGAAGAGGAATGACAATTATCTATTGCAAAGAGATGAGCATTATCCAAAAGTACCAACAGATTTCTGCTACAGAAAGAAACAAATCAATTGTTTGAAAAATGTTGGCTACCTTGGAAAATGTTATGTTTGCTGATAACAGACGTGAAAACCAAAGAGGCCTGACAAGATTCTTCCAGAGTTTCAGCTCCAGCAGAGCTAGTTCAATAAATAATCAGATTTGAGGATGTAACTTCTATTTCCTAAGAACAGCAGGGGAACTCCAGCATTTATCCAGTGACTATACCCATGCTAATCTGCTGACAGTGTGATGAGAATGAAATAGCAATCCACTGCTGATGTAGGATAGCATGGTTGTTACGGAATAAAGGAACAGAAACCTCTCATACACAACAGGAAAGTTGTGCTCCTTAGAATAGAAACCCACATCTGTTTTCTGGGGGCAGCTCTCACAGGGCTGAGATTCTTCCTGTAGTTTTTGTCAGTGGCAGCACGGAGAATTGATAATATTCAGAAATCAACTCTAGAATTTCTGAAATGCAGGACACTGTTGAGCACCAGGTTCTAGCAGAAGCGGCAATGCCAGGGTCCCACCAGAAAAGCTCCTTATGTCATTTCTGTCTAGGCAAAGAAACTAATTTCACTCTCCAAGGAAAATCTGTACAATTTCCAACCTTGTTTGGATCAGCATGTGGCCTCTGGGAGCTTCTCTGCAGCAAAAGCTTTCGATATGCATGCACTGCAGGTGAAAACAAACATTCATCTCATGCCAGCAATACCAGCATTACACTTGTGCAGACTGAAATAATACCAAATAGATGTGAGCCACTGGAGACTTTCCAGTCTTCCCAGTGAGAAAAAGATGTTTTTTTCCTTAACAGAAACTTCCTTATCTTTCTTATCAGGATGAAAAAAAAAAAAAAAAGAAAAAAGAAAAAAACTAGTTCAAATGACCAAGTAACCTGAGTAACTGGGTTCTACACAGCTGTGAGATGCACTCAGTTGCAAAGCAATCCGTATAAGGACATGTATTCTAAGGCATGTCAAACATGGACACCTTTAAACAGAAAGAAGTTTGCAGTCTTAACAACAGTAGAACTAGTGCTCTGCCTATAACAATAATCACTTTTTTTTTTTTTTTAACCAGCTCTTGAACAACAAAAAATGAATATCTACTCAGGGCAATTACCAAAATGACCCATTCCTTGGTTTCTATACTTAGGCATCTAAATGTTAAGTCTGAGAAATCAGCTACTAACAGTAAGTGGGTATTACATCAATACCACGTACATATTCCACTATTTTTCTTGTGAGTATTGGTCAAATTCAGCTGTTTGTAGTTGAGCTGCACTTGTGATATTATGATTATAAAAAGACCCTGATGAGTTTACAAAAACCTGCCAAAGATCAGGTAATTAAGATAGTAAATAAGTAGAAAGATTTTTTTCCAGTAGCTCCTTTAGATTAATGTATTGTCATCATAAAATTTCATAACCAAGTTATCAGTTGCTTTCTTAATTACTGAGATTTCACGTGTATATTAATACACACACTCATGCAGCCAAGTCTCACACAGTAAACGGAGTTGACCTTTGCATATGTTCTACCTCAGAAAGAACAAGCATAATAAGCAAGGGAACTTCTTGTTTCTTGGTTCACATTTTATTGCTTTAAACTTCTGATTTGAATGAAGGTGTTTTTTTTTTCCTCTATTGAATTTAACAGATTAACTACTGTACTTTTACTGAAGGTCTACCTCAGATAAGACTCAGCCTCATCCCATTTTTTTTTTTTTTAAACAAAAACCAACAAAATGAAAAAGCGTTCTATTCCATCTTTAAAATCACAGAAACACAAAATCAGTAGTGTAAGCACTGAATGTCCTGAACTGCCAGCTTCCTCCAGAAAACTCCTCCAAAGCTGCTGTGCTTTACCTACTTCAGCCTGGCCCATTCTTGGTCATGTCTAACCACAAGGCTGTCTGTCTCTGCCCTTCTCATCTTTCATGAAAGACCAGCTTTCCTTATGAAAGAGAAAAACCAGATAACATAAGGCTCTTAACAACAACAACTAGATAAAGAGGGGAAAAAAATATAAAAGTTTCCCACATTCCATTCCTATCTCAATCTCTTTCTTTTTTCCAAATCAGCCCTGCCATATCTCCTTATAACTTGTCAGAGAGCATCATTCATCCACTTGGGTTTCCTCCCCTTGTGAGGAAACAGACTTAGACAAGGCAGCCTTTAATCTTGCCATTGAAACCTTTGAATGCAAAAATATACAGAACAATTCTCCATTGAATTTCGTTGACCATTAAGTGGACAGCCCGTAGAACAAACATATCTTGGCCTAGCAATAATCTCATGGACGTCATTAGAAACATATAACTATCTCAACTACAACTGGAGCAGGTTGACTGCATACTACATGGATATGAGATTGACGCAGAAATGCTTCGTAATCATGGAGAAGATATATTTAGGGATTTTGACTAATTATTTAAAGGCCCTCTTGGACTTGTAGCAACCGTAGTTGAAAGTCTCAATTGAATCTACAACAATGGCAATCAGGGAAGAGGCTTTTTATTACACAGGGGACATCCCTGTGATATCTGGAAATCTTAGAAAGTATTTTTAATCTTGTTCTCAAATACTTGCTTCTGTACTGTATTAAGCTTTGCACAGAGCAAGTTACTGTCTGGATAGGAAAGTACTGAAGTCTGTCTTTTAAAAATGGAAAACACCTATTGAAACAGTCCATCTGAGAACAAGACAATTATTTCCTGCATTGCACACATGAAAAAAGTTGAAAAATAATATAATTTCATTATCATTCTTCCACAACAGCAATAAAACCGTCGTGATTAAATGACAAAGAAAATATCATAACCTAATTTCAAAATATGAAGGCTTTTTTTTTTTTTTTTTTTATCTTGATGGAGCCTAGCTGCTCACAAAGATTATCGATCCCTAATTGAAACTGAACAGGACGTATTGGAACTGTTCCCTAAACTAATGATGTACAAATTACATGACAATACAAACTGCTTTTCACTGATATACCCAGGTTTCTCAGTGAGAGATACAAATTCATGAAAGAAGGATGGGCTGTCAGTCTGGCACCATGAGAACCAACTGCAGTCATCTAATGGTATGAGATGATAGATACCAGCAATAGTGTAAAAAATATATATATTAGGGCTATGTTCTGCAGTAAGTTCATATTTCTAGTGATTGTGATGTTAAAAAATACACAAAGTGGTCTGCTGCTCTGCAGCATCAAATCTTCATTTGGGCTCCCAGTCATGCTAATGAGGGGAATGTATTCTCTCAGTATTGAGTTCAGTTTGAAAGAAGCGTCAGCATTACTTTAGAGCAAATCAATTTCTGTTTCTTTTCTCCCTCCTCCCCTCCACTGCTCCCTTCTTCTATCAAAAAAAAACAACCTACTCACACTAATACAGTTCAAGGGAAAACAAAATGACATTGATTCTTCCAGCTTTGTTTCCCAGCAGATGGATTAAAGAGAAAATAAATCTATATTTATGAACATAACCACAAAACTCACATTAGACTTGAAAAGTAAAGCATCTCCTCTTCCTGAGACCCCAGCCAGAGCAGTTTCTAAACTATTACACTTTATTTCATGACTACAGGCAACAGGAAAGCATCTAGAAGATCTGTATGTTCTCCAGACATCAAGAGGGGATAAAAAGCACAGAATCTGTGTTCACCTTGATAAAAACAAATGAATATTAATTGTTAAGTACCTCCCAAATAGTGAGCCACTGAAAACCAAAGCAAGATCTACTGAAAATACATCATGCCAGAAAGGTTGGGATTACGACAGGGAAAAAACTGATGACACAAAGTGGAATCTCTGACATGTTTCACCAGAGTATCCAGTGGCTGGGCAGCAAATTGCCTTTACTGCACTGGCTTTGTTCATTTGGAGAATGAATTGCTGGACTACACAAGTCCGAGGGTTCTTTGGGAATACTTCCAGCTCTCATGTAATGGAACAAAGAAAAGGTTTTTGTAGTGATTCGGCTCATTTCTTGAAAAACAAGTTCAAGCTTCCTTAGAGGTTAGTAACAGACGTGATATTATAGACATGACATTTTACAGACAAGTATTTTTAGCTAAAATAAGAACTGTATTGCTTGAAGCACATTGTTAAAAATAAAACAAAACCCATGCACTTTTTTTTTTTTTTTAGCTCAACTAACAACAACAGTATAAAAACTAAATCACTAATAACCCCAACCATTTAATACAGAAAATATCATTCAGCATAATGTCAGGGAAGTAAAGGTCGGGGGCAGCTTGGGTTGTAGTGACCACGAGATGGTGGAGTTCAAGATCCTGAGTGGAAGAAGTAAAGCAAAAAGTAGGATTGCTATCCTAGACTTTAGGAGAGCCAACTTCGATCTCTTCCGGGGCCTACTTGGAGCTGTCTCATGGGCTAGGGTGTTGGAAGGCACGGGGGCCTCTGAGAGCTGGTCGGCATTTAAGCAGCCTCTTCTTCCAAGCTCAGGATCGGTGTGTCCCTGTGAGGAAGAAATCGGGAAAGGGTGGCAGGAGACCTGTGTGGATGAGCAAGGAGCTCGTGCACAAACTCAAAGGAAAGAAGAAGGCCCATGAAATGTGGAAAAAGGGTCTGACTACCTGGGAAGAATACAGGAATGTTGTCAGGGTCTGCAGGGATGCGACAAGGAAGGCTAAAGCCCGCCTGGAATTAAATCTCGCAAAGGGGATAAAGGATAATAAAAAAGGTTTTTTCAAGTACATTAACAGTAAAAGGAAGACTAGGGAGAATGTGGCTCCCCTGCTAAGTGACGGGGGTGTTCTGGTAACGGGGGATGCTGAGAAGGCGGAGATACTGAATACCTTCTTTGCTTCTGTCTTCAGTGAAAAAGCTCCCACTCGGGAATCTGAGACCCTGGAGATTAGTGAGAGGATCTGGGGAATGGAAGACCTCCCTTCTGTCAGGGAAGAGGTGGTCCAGGAGCGCCTAGGCAACACCAATGTTCAGAAATCCATGGGACCCGATGGGATTCATCCACGGGTGCTGAAGGAGCTGGCAGAGGTGGTTGCTGAACCGCTTTCTATCATCTTTGAGAAGTCTTGGAGGACGGGGGAGGTGCCTGAAGACTGGAAGATAGCCAACGTCACCCCAGTCTTCAAAAAAGGCAAGAAGGAAGACCCAGGCAATTATAGGCCAGTCAGCCTCACCTCTGTCCCTGGAAAGGTGATGGAACAGCTTGTACTGGATGTCATCTCCAGACAACTGGAAGAAGAGGAGGTTATCAGGAGTAGTCAGCACGGGTTCACAAGGGGGAGGTCGTGCTTGACCAACCTGGTAGCCTTCTATGATGCTGCCTCTGGCTGGGTGGATGGGGGGAGAGCAGTGGATGTAGTCTACCTTGATTTCAGCAAGGCATTTGATACTGTCCCCCACGACATCCTTATAACAAAGCTGAGGAAGTGTGGGATAGATGAGTGGACAGTGAGGTGGGTTGAGAACTGGCTGACTGGCAGAGCACAGAGGGTTGTTGGTGGTGGTGCAGAGTCCGGTTGGAGGCCTGTAACTAGCGGTGTTCCTCAGGGATCGGTGCTGGGTCCGGTCTTGTTCAACATCTTCATCAATGACCTTGATGAGGGGATAATGGCCACCCTCAGCAAGTTTGCTGATGATACAAAGTTGGGAGGATTGGCTGAAATGCCTGAAGGCTGTGTTGCCATTCAGCAAGACCTGGATAGGCTGGAGAGCTGGGCAGAAAAAAAAAACGGATGAGGTTTAACAAAAGCAAGGGTAGAGTCTTGCATCTGGGGAGGAATAATTGCATGCACCAGTACAGGCTGGGGGATGACCTGCTGGAGGGGAGCTCTGCAGACAGGGCCCTGGGTGTCCTGGTGGATGACAGGTTGGCCATGAGCCAGCAGTGTGCCCTTGTAGCCAAAAAGGCCAATGGCTTACTGGGGTGCATTAAAAAGAGCGTGTCCAGCAGGTCGAGGGAGGTGATCCTCCCCCTCTACTCTGCCCTGGTAAGACCTCATCTGGAGTACTGCGTCCAGTTCTGGGCTCCCCAGTACAAAAAAGACAAGGATCTCTTGGAAAGAGCCCAGCAGAGGGCCACGAAGATGGTGAAGGGCCTGGAGCATCTCTCCTATGAGGAAAGGCTGAGTGAACTGGGTCTTGAGAAGACTGAGAAGGGACCTGATCCAGGTCTATAAATATCTAAGGCGTGGGGGGCAGAATGGCAAGGCCAGACTGTTTTCAGTGGTGAGTGGAGACAGGACAAGGGGAAACGGCTGGAAACTGAAGCATAGGAATTTCTGCACAAACATGCGCAAGAACTTCTTTACAGTGAGGTGACGGAGCACTGGAACAGGCTGCCCAGGGAGGTGGTGGAGTCTCCTTCTCTGGAGATGTTCAAGACCTGCCTGGATGCCTACCTGTGCTACCTGGTGTAGGGAACCTGCTTTGGCAGGGGGGTTGGACTCAATGATCTCAGGAGGTCCCTTCCAACCCCTACAATTCTGTGATTCTGTGATAATAACCGTCCATTTCAGTAATAATGCATGTAGAGCATGAATGTACATTCACAGTTTTGACAGGTGGCAAGTAAAAAGACTGTACATATTATGTGCAATGTTTTTGTCTATTTTAAACATGCACGTACCAACCCGGTTGGTAATCAAGCTGGCTCATGTTTCCTGCTCATAATGTAAGGCTGTCAATGGATTTAACAAACTGTACTGTGCAGTAGCTGAGATTTCAAAAGGAGAAGCGAGCCACAGCATGACAGCAGTGCTTTCCCCCAAGGACAGAATAATCAGACCACCTAAAGATACATACATCTTATTTAATGGAACGACAAAATAGAGCATAAAAATTGACTTAGCTCCTTTTGAACTGCTTTCCCCAAAAAGACAAGGTAATGCTAACTTTGCTGTCATTCAGACACATCTGCATGGGCGTACCTGAACACACGTGCTACCTCGGTTGAATTGAATTAACTGAAACAGAACTTGGAGATGTTACCAGTTTGGAATTGCATCTTTAAGACTGAAGTGAAAAAATGAGGAATTTTCATCTAAATAGTCACATCTACACAATCCTTAAGAACTAGTACACATGATATATTACCAGTGAAACAATATAAATTTAGTCTCTCAAGAAGACCAGGTCTACATGCTGTTTACTACTCACTAACATTGACAGACTTTGTTTAAAAGCTACAATGACTGAAGCCTCAGTGTGCACACAGAGCACAATGGAACTGCTGGCAGATACCCAAGAGGCTGCCTGCCTCCTGATGACAATGATCCAGACAGTTATAGCCCTTGGGCAATACAAAATTTTCATCTTGGGAGGTGAAACTCATGCAAGAAAGACACAGAGCTTTCTGATACGTTGACCTAAAATATGAAATGTTCCTGCAGACAAATTTATTGTAAGTGCAAAAGTCCCTGCTAAAAGTGAACAAGGTATCTGTAGTCTATCCAATGCAGAATCAGGAATAGAAGAGAGATTTATTTTTGAAATGAGACTCACTGAATCGCAGGAGTTCCGCTGAGCCAGCCTCCATTCTGCCTAGTGGAGCCACCCTTCTGTTGCTTAGCCAGAAACATGCCAGGGAGAAACTCAGAAAGCACTTTTCTCCCCACAGCCCCTCGTCAGTGTCATTATACCACACAGTCACACCACGAGAACTACAAGCTTTTGCACATGTGGCATGCGTTTGTTTGTAAAACCTTGGAAAACTATTAAGCACAAGAAGAAAGCCACAGAGCTACCAAAGCAAGCACAGCTGGCTTTTCTCCTCTTAGTTTTTTCTGTTTTATAATTTTATTTTTCTGTTCTCTTAAGTTACCAGCTAACTCCTCCACAGAACAAGTTTCATCCTTTCCACGCCTCAGCCAAACTGTCAGCATTCATCTTGGCTTGTGTGTAGTCCACCATATCTAAAATCTTCATTTGTGGGAAGTACTTCTGCCTTTTCCAGAGGTTTGCAGACAAAGGGGACAACTTTCACATTTCAAGACAACAAATGTATACTTGGGTTATATTTGAGTGTTTGGCGTTTAAAAAACGTATCATGTTCCTCCATAGGCAGAGGGTAGGTAGGGTGGGTGGACAACTGTGTTCAGGAACAATGGCTGTTCTGTCCAAAATCAGTCAGGGTATCGTTTTCCCAGGAGTAGGTACAGCTCCTTGGGAGTCACAGCAAAAGCAAAGGGCTGAGAGATTCCCAGAGGTTCTGCAGCATTGCCCCAGCTATGCAAGCAGCTTGTATACCAACTGAGAGAGCAGCTGTGCTGTACTCCACTTCCCCAGGTGCTCTGCATAAGCTGCAGTAGGCATCACCCTTCTAATGGAGCAGAGGATTAGAATGGCATCATCTTAAAGATCCCTCCTAACAAAATCATTCTGTGATTCTGCTAACTCAGACAGTTATGCCTGGCATACAGAAATTGGTCTTTTCAATACCTCAGTTAGAATCTACCTTTCAAGTTAAATTCACAGCATGTTAAACTGAGACAGACAAGACAACCACTTCTATTCTAATGTGTTCTCCGAGGACAAAAAGGGAAGAGATATGAAATAAAGGATAAATAATGAGAAAAATCCATAAACAATCAGGGAGGCAAGTAACAGAGCTCCATTTGAAACATCTAGAGACAAAGGAGAACCTCCTTACTTGTTCCACCATGGGTGGAACAGCCTGAGGCAAACGCTCTGATAACTCTCAGAGAAGGGAGCTCCAGCTCTCCATACGTACGCTCACATGCATCTGACCTAGACTGTGTGCAGCTTTACCTGTTCCCTCCTCTTTTTATAACCTGGTGCAATGGAAGATCTTCCATAGCTTTCTTCTAAGCTCTATCTCCCACAAAAGGCTGCCTTATGCTTAGCCATAGGGACAACTCTACCAACATAGAAAAACAATATGAAAAGTTTAAAACACTATTCATAGATATTCTCTATTGCAAAATTCATGAAGTTGGCAATTCTCAGAGCTGTTAGTACAGAAAAAAACTCTGCACGTTTTGCAAATGTGTGGATAGCTCACAGAATAGTAAACTCGCCAATTCTTTTCTTATCTTTGCTTTGTTTCCAAAGGAAGTAGTAAACTAAAGCTTAATAAAATGAACTTTAAAAATGGGGATTAAAGAAAAGAGAGAGCTGCCACACAATTGTTAGACAAAGAAAAGGATTTTGGTGAAGCATATTTCACACTTCGAGTTCTTTTGTGAAATATTTTTCCTTATACGCCAGGAAAATCAGCACACCTGAATTAACAGTATTTGATCTCACTCATCCTGAATGCTATAAAGTAGTGCCCAGTCCTGGACTTCTGAACAGTGACTAAACCACTTATCTCCCTTCCACATTTCACACCTCCTTCTGCAGCCTTGATACTAACAGAAGCTGTCTCATTGCTGAGTTATCAGAAATATCTGAGAGCTGCTCTCACAGCTCAAAAGCTGTAAAAACCAGTGGCTAATTCAGAATTGCCCTCAAAGAAATGGTGACTTGAAGAAGAATTAATATTAACCTTGCAGACACAGGGTCACAGGCAGTAACACCTGCACAAAAAGAGTGTTAAAAATGTGCAGATAAGAGAAGTCAACAGGTCAGGCCACCTGCACAGTGAAGTAGCTGGTTCGATGTGACATTCAGCTTCAGCCCGTGAGAGGTGAAGGCAAACAGAAGGTTTGGAATAGAAATGTATTTCAAAGTAGTCTCACAAGCAGGTCCCAATGACACCCATCTGCTGGGCCTTGTCAGTGAGGGCTTGTAAAGCCCTCATCAAGGTCAGGGAATGGTCAGAGCTTTGTATTAATGGGGATCAGCAAAAGCTTGTGGGTTTTTGTTTTGGCCGGGAAGTAGAAAAAGAGGTGAAACATGCAGATGCTGAAGAAAAGCAGACAAAGTAGGAGCGTCTGCTTGGAAAGCTGCCTACTGCAAGGCAGGTGGGGATAAAGCAGGCAGGGGAAGTGCTACATAAACTGAAGCTCTCTAGAACCCAAATTCTTGCATAAACACAAGCTGACAAGTATCTGTTCTATATCTATATCTATATATGCTGCTGCCGGGGGACAATGGGAGGGATGCCACCTGTGTGAGGTGTGAACAGTTGGATGAGCTGCTCAGCCTTGTGGTAGAGCTTAGGGAGGAGGTGGAGCGGTTAAGATCCATTAGGGACTGCGAGAGGGAGATAGACTGGTGGTGTAACTCTCTGCAAGAAACAAGCAGAGATTGCAACCCCCAGCCTGTAGTGGACTCTCTGCCTTCCCGTAGTAAAAACGAGAGAGCTGACTTGGGAGGAGAAGAGGAATGGCAGCATGTCCCACCTCAGCGACGCAGGCGGCGCCCTCCCCGACCTACCTCGGTTCCTCAGGTGCCCCTAAGTAATAGGTTTGAAACCCTGGAACTGGAGGGTGAGGAGGCTGAGAACAAGGTGGTGGAACAGCCTCTGAGCTTTGCTAAGGAGAGGCGGTCGGCTCCACGCTTGAAGACCACCTCTTCTGGTAAAGAAAGGAGGGTGATAGTTGTAGGAGACTCCCTTCTAAAAGGAACTGAGGGCCCGATATGTCGTCCTGACCCCACCCGGAGGGAAGTGTGCTGCCTTCCTGGGGCACGGGTCAGGGACATCTCTAGAAAGCTGCCTGGGCTTATTCGCCCGTCTGACTACTACCCCTTATTGGTAGTTCAGGTTGGCAGTGATGATACTGCCAAGAGAAGCCTAAGGGCAATCAAAAATGACTTCAAGGGTCTGGGGAGGGTACTGGATGGTGCGGGAATGCAAGTGATCTTCTCTTCTATCCCTTCAGTGGCGGGGAAGGATTCTGAGAGGATCAAAAAGGCCCTCCTCATCAATAAATGGCTTAGAGGATGGTGCAGGCAGAAGAACTTTGGTTTTTTTGATCATGGGGCAATTTACTCGGCTCCTGGCATGACGGCTGCAGATGGAGCTCAACTGTCTACAAGGGGTAAAAGGATCCTAGCCCAGGAGCTGGCAGGCCTCATTGAAAGATCTTTAAACTAGGTAAGAAGGGGGAAGGGGACAAAATGAGCACTGCTGAGGTTCGGTAGTTCAAGGCTCAAAAGTGAATTTGATGGGTGACGAGGGTGGAGTTCGAAGGGATGGAGTGTGGCAGGGGAATGCTGCCTCCCTGAAGTGTCTATACACTAATGCACGCAGTATGGGAAATAAACAGGAAGAGTTGGAGATCTGCGTGCGGTCACATGGCTATGATCTCATTGCGATCACTGAGACGTGGTGGGACAGCTCGCATGACTGGAATGTTGTCATGGAAGGCTATGTGCTCTTTAGGAAAGACCGGCCGGCAAGGCGGGGTGGTGGAGTTGCTCTTTATGTAAGAGAGCAGCTTGAATGTATTGAACTCCACCTGGGGGAGAGTGGTGTAGCAGTGGAGAGCTTGTGGGTAAGAATCAAGGGGCGGGCTGGTATGGCTGACACCGTTGTGGGTGTGTGCTACAGGCCCCCTGATCAGGAGGAGGAGGTTGATGAGGCCTTCCACAAACAGCTGGAAGCAGCGTCACGATCCCAGGCACTGGTGCTTATGGGGGACTTCAATCATCCAGATATTTGCTGGAAAAGCAATGTGGCCAGGCATGCGCGGTCCAGACGGTTCCTGCAATGTGTTGAAGACAACTTTCTGATGCAGGTGGTTGAGGAATCGACGAGGAGAGGGGTACTGCTGGACCTTACTCTCACTAATAGAGAAGGGCTTGTCAGGGAAGTAAAGGTCGGGGGCAGCTTGGGTTGTAGTGACCACGAGATGGTGGAGTTCAAGATCCTGAGTGGAAGAAGTAAAGCAAGAAGTAGGATTGCTATCCTAGACTTCAGGAGAGCCAACTTCGATCTCTTTCGGGGCCTACTTGGAGCTGTCTCATGGGCTAGGGTGTTGGAAGGCACGGGGGCCTCTGAGAGCTGGTCAGCATTTAAGCAGCCTCTTCTTCCAAGCTCAGGATCGGTGTGTCCCTGTGAGGAAGAAATCGGGAAAGGGTGGCAGGAGACCTGTGTGGATGAGCAAGGAGCTCGTGCACAAACTCAAAGGAAAGAGGAAGGTCTATGAAATGTGGAAAAAGGGTCTGACTACCTGGGAAGAATACAGGAATGTTGTCAGGGTCTGCAGGGATGCGACAAGGAAGGCTAAAGCCCGCCTGGAATTAAATCTGGCAAAGGGGATAAAGGATAATAAAAAAGGTTTTTTCAAGTACATTAACAGTAAAAGGAAGACTAGGGAGAATGTGGCTCCCCTGCTAAGTGACGGGGGTGTTCTGGTAACGGGGGATGCTGAGAAGGCGGAGATACTGAATACCTTCTTTGCTTCTGTCTTCAGTGAAAAAGCTCCCACTCGGGAATCTGAGACCCTGGAGATTAGTGAGAGGATCTGGGGAATGGAAGACCTCCCTTCTGTCAGGGAAGAGGTGGTCCAGGAGCGCCTAGGCAACACCAATGTTCAGAAATCCATGGGACCCGATGGGATTCATCCACGGGTGCTGAAGGAGCTGGCAGAGGTGGTTGCTGAACCGCTTTCTATCATCTTTGAGAAGTCTTGGAGGACGGGGGAGGTGCCTGAAGACTGGAAGATAGCCAACGTCACCCCAGTCTTCAAAAAAGGCAAGAAGGAAGACCCAGGCAATTATAGGCCAGTCAGCCTCACCTCTGTCCCTGGAAAGGTGATGGAACAGCTTGTACTGGATGTCATCTCCAGACAACTGGAAGAAGAGGAGGTTATCAGGAGCAGTCAGCACGGGTTCACAAGGGGGAGGTCGTGCTTGACCAACCTGGTAGCCTTCTATGATGTTGTCTCTGGCTGGGTGGATGGGGGGAGAGCAGTGGATGTAGTCTACCTTGATTTCAGCAAGGCATTTGATACTGTCCCCCACGACATCCTTATAACAAAGCTGAGGAAGTGTGGGATAGATGAGTGGACAGTGAGGTGGGTTGAGAACTGGCTGACTGGCAGAGCACAGAGGGTTGTTGGTGGTGGTGCAGAGTCCGGTTGGAGGCCTGTAACTAGCAGTGTTCCTCAGGGATCGGTGCTGGGTCCGGTCTTGTTCAACATCTTCATCAATGACCTTGATGAGGGGATAATGGCCACCCTCAGCAAGTTTGCTGATGATACAAAGTTGGGAGGATTGGCTGAAATGCCTGAAGGCTGTGTTGCCATTCAGCAAGACCTGGATAGGCTGGAGAGCTGGGCAGAAAAAAAAAACGGATGAGGTTTAACAAAAGCAAGGGTAGAGTCTTGCATCTGGGGAGGAATAATTGCATGCACCAGTACAGGCTGGGGGATGACCTGCTGGAGGGGAGCTCTGCAGACAGGGCCCTGGGTGTCCTGGTGGATGACAGGTTGGCCATGAGCCAGCAGTGTGCCCTTGTAGCCAAAAAGGCCAATGGCTTACTGGGGTGCATTAAAAAGAGCGTGTCCAGCAGGTCGAGGGAGGTGATCCTCCCCCTCTACTCTGCCCTGGTAAGACCTCATCTGGAGTACTGCGTCCAGTTCTGGGCTCCCCAGTACAAAAAAGACAAGGATCTCTTGGAAAGAGCCCAGCAGAGGGCCACGAAGATGGTGAAGGGCCTGGAGCATCTCTCCTATGAGGAAAGGCTGAGTGAACTGGGTCTTGAGAAGACTGAGAAGGGACCTGATCCAGGTCTATAAATATCTAAGGCGTGGGGGGCAGAATGGCAAGGCCAGACTGTTTTCAGTGGTGAGTGGAGACAGGACAAGGGGAAACGGCTGGAAACTGAAGCATAGGAATTTCTGCACAAACATGCGCAAGAACTTCTTTACAGTGAGGTGACGGAGCACTGGAACAGGCTGCCCAGGGAGGTGGTGGAGTCTCCTTCTCTGGAGATGTTCAAGACCTGCCTGGATGCCTACCTGTGCTACCTGGTGTAGGGAACCTGCTTTGGCAGGGGGGTTGGACTCAATGATCTCAGGAGGTCCCTTCCAACCCCTACAGTTCTGTGATTCTGTGATTCTGCGATCTTCCTCTCATTTTTGCAGAGATTGAGAGTTCCCAAGGTAACAGCTTCCCCTACAAAAACCTGCTGGTCAGTGAAAGGACATGAACCGTTCTGGCTGGTTTGCAAGGACATTTCAAGAACAGGACTGTCTGCAAAAGACTGGTGCTGCAAAGACAAGGTCCCTGAGTGACCAGGCAGACAACAGAAGAACAAGAATCAGGTTTTGACGAATAACAGAAAAAGCAGAACATACCCATAGGGCAGGCAGACCAAAGCAAGACCACAGCCAAATGGCATTGGGCACCACATAGCTGGCTCTACTGCTGTAATCACAAAGCTGAACACCATGCCAAGAAGTACACTGTAAGGGAAGTCCTTTTAACCCGGCTGATGAAATCAGAGGCCAAGTCTGGCAAGCTGAACTACAAAGTGTTAAGCGCTTAGCAAAGAGAATAAGGAAATGCTGGAACAATTTGCTAAGAAAAGCCATCAGACTTCCCATGACCAAAAAGCTGTAAAAAAAATTATTGGGATGGGATTTTGCTGAAATACAGGCATCTAGCACCATTTCTAAGACTCTGGGGATCATTGGTTTCCCATAAGTCCCGGCTCACACCTGCAAGTCGCACATTGATGTCTCACCCTGGGGCATCTCATGCCATAGAAGTATTCCTAAAGTCTACATCCTAAGAGAAATTATGTGCCTACGGTTCACAATACCTCATCTTTCCAAGTGACAACCTAGACAGCTATAAAGCTTCTGCTTTCACAGACCGTTGAGAAGGCAGAAGTCTCTGTTATTCTCAATGCACTCTGAGCATTTCCACCAGCAGAAAGCTTTAGGGAACGATCACACCACTGACACGAGCCAGGAAGCCTCTTCTCTTATACACCATGTAGAATTTACTTTTTCTTTCCTTTTCTGCAGCACTGAAGTTCAGCAGTGGAAGAACTGCGTGACATGGACCACAGCCCTGTGACATTACAAGCATGTATTACAGCTGCCAGATGGGCTCAGCTGACTCATGCTCAGGATCAGCAAGTATGAGGGTAGGATGGAATTTTGCCCATGGTGATATTTACTGCTTTCTCTCTGTACAACAGGAAATAATTTGCTTGCTGAACAGGTCCAGTGTATCTTTCCACATCAATTTCTTGATAAACAAAGGACCCTCAGGCACCAGCAGCACCCCTCTGTTCTTTGTTTATGGTCATTACTGACCCGAAGAACCAATCTTTTTTTCACTTCTCCTTAATATTACAAAAGCAACAACAGCAAAAGCCCTACAACTTCAAGTCTTTGTGCCAGCTATAAAACATGCAGGCATAACACATGACCTATGATACCCAAGAAGTCAGGCTCCACCTACAGTCCTCAGAAGCACTGAGCAGTTTTTAATTTTTTTATAATAAAACTCTACGGGGATAGATTCATAGCATCATTTATTATTATTATAACACTGTTTTAAAGGAAAAAAGAACACAAAAAGTTTAGGCCACAATTTCCTAGGATGCCCGAAGTTCCATTTACATCTCCTGTAAATTAATACTTATTTTCCTACAGTGGAAAAAAAAAAAAAAATGTGGCTGTAATTTTGTCATTTTGCTAATAACTTATCCAATAATTAACTTACACACAGACCTAAGGACAAACAGAACTTTGCATAATGCCCATTAACCACATGGGAGAAGAGTATCTGGAATGTTTCAAAACATCTAAAAGAATGAACAGACATTTGAAGCTATTCCATATTATGCTTCAAGGGAAAAAGACCAAATGTCCCACATGCTATGAATATATTAAAGTGTGCCTTCCTATGTAAGATGCTCTTTGCAGATTGAACCAAACTCTGAGAACTGCATTTTCATGCTTAACTTCTAAAACCTGCATTTCTTCCCCACCTTTCAGAGATTTTTTTGTGATGAATGTTATTGGACTCTGCGTTTATGATAGGCAACACTGGATTTGTACAGATTTTCATTAGCAGTTACATCAGTAGAAACATATACTCAGCATGGAAAAGAACAGCCAGCAACTAACCCAATTTTTTCATGGATCTTGAGCTGAAAGCTTTCTGGCACATGATGTAAGATGTGATCCCAAAACAACTATCGATACCTAGTTCACTATAGTCACCTTTTTCTAATATTAATGCTTTTCTCACACTACTTTCTATCTGCAAGGGATATGTGGGAAATAACGGGGTCCAAAAGAATGTTAAAGGACGCTCCAAGACCTCGTCACAAAGTGCTAAATAAGAAAGATAACTGTTTCTAAGGCAAATTACATACTTCATAATTATTAGCTCCCCTACCCACCCAGTTCTGGTGAATTATATAATAAAATACAAAGTAAAATTAAGAGAAAATTTTTAAATATATACACTTATAAATACAAATAATGTTTTTGAAGTTTTAAAATGATCAGAATTTCCTACAGAGCAAACATCAATTCACATCATAAGTTGCACACTGAAAATTTCAACAGCTCGAAAAGAACAGGGAAGATAATTACTTTGAGCAAGGCCCCAAAAGTGGATATACATGATATTGGTACAGAATTATCAATTCAGTTCGGGTATTACAAAACTTGCAAGGAAAAATTATCTTCTGAATGTCTTACATTACCAAAATTGTGTCCCCCTGGATTTCTTTAAAGGTTTTTTATGCTCTATATTGTTAATTTTTCTGAAGAAAAAAAAGGTTAAATTCAGTGTGCATATCTACTTAGAATTCAAGATTAATATACATTATTGATTTACTGCACTTTGCAGCTTGAAGTATTCTTAATGTCTTAAAAAGCTTAAACATAATTCTATGTACTGAATGACTTATGCAAATATTGCATTAGGATTTAGTTTCTAAGCTACTCAAATTTAAAAGACTAAGATATTATTATGCTACTACTGTCAGCGCGTTCATTCTTCAAAAGAAATAATAGAAAAGCATTTCCACTCAACCAACCTGGTGTCTAAAGATCACCATCTCATAAAAAGCAAGGAGCTCAGCACACGGATAGAAAATAAGCTTTCACTAATCACAGTCAGGGAATTATGGACATTAATCACAGGAACCAGGCTTAAATTTATTGGCAGCCTACAAGATGAAAGACAAGCATAGTTAAGGTGAGCTTATTTACCTACATAAGTTTCCACAAGGAAGATAAAGTGGAAAGAAACATTCAAGAAGCAAAGCAAAGGACAAAGCATCTCATCCCCACAGTTAACTTGCAGGGAAGTCACGGGAAGTCACACTCGAGGACAGAAGTGGTTCCACATTTGCATGAGAATGGTTTTCCCCATGTGCTTGAGGACTGACATGGAAGGAAGTATGAAAGATTTACAAGAGAGGTGGCAGAGGAATAGCAGATCCTGTGAATTCGAAGGTGATCTACAGCTGAAAAGCAAGCTTTAAAAAGACAACATTTGAGTAAAGGGAAACTGATGTCTCAAGAAAGAAGACAAAAGCTAAAGAAGGATCAAACTTAAGAAGATAAGCACATGTATAGGAAATAAGATTGTATTAAAAACACTATAAAAGTTGAAGTATAAGAAGTCGAAAACTCAGCTGAGTTTTGATGAAGGAAGATTGTTTAATTTCAGCACAGTAATATTCCCACATTCTCCTACACATATAATTAAGAGAGAAAAAAGGGGGAAAATAACTGCACTGGGACCAAGAGTGATAAGAAGGGTTGTTAAGGTCACCTACAGAGATAGATAGTCAGAGGTCAAAGCAGCAGCATCTCAGGAAGGCATTACCAACATATTTCTTAGCTACTGATGTTTACTGACATTTGGATCATTTTGCTAACTCTGAAGAAATTCAGATTCTGCCTCCTCACCTTCTTCACCTCTGTCTTCTCTCAAATGTTTACATTGTCCTTCCATAGACTGCTTGCATTTCATTGCCCTTCATTGCCTTTCATGCAATCCAGCCCAAACACCACAATGACCTCCAGGCGTAATCTATCATACAAATGAATTCTCATCAACTACAAGTTGTCAAGTTTGCCTTCTTTTCAGAATCTTTTCCCCAACACCCTTCTCAGTACTGTAGAAGTCCTGCAAAAAGCAACCTAAACTAACCATACTCGGAAACACTCAGTTCTGCAGCATGAGCAAGAATTAAGAGACTTACAACAGCCATAAAGACAACTTTAAAAGGCTGTTTTTTACATGTGAACTGTGACAGTTCAGAGGACCTTGTTATGCCCATAGCATCGTTTCCAGAAACAAAAAAAATATATATAAACTGAATTTGAGGGTAAAACAGTAGGTGAGGCAAATATAAAAACAAAGATTCACAAGAAAAAAGCATGTCTACAGTAATGGGTAAATGCAGTCATGCACCGTAGTTCAGCGATCTACATCAGCATCAAAGCATCCTGTCTGGACCGAACACCTTACATAGGGAAACAGGTGTAATTGATTAAGAAATGATGAAAATGCTATGAAAATGTCTTTATTCCTCGTACTAAACCAAGAAATACCATCAAAAAGCTTTATTTTCCCTAAGATTTCACAGTGAGAAATTTTGCGTATGTTGGAAAGTCAAAATAGACCACATCTTCATTAGCAAACCACATGAACTTCATATTCACACAGTCTGAAAGAATGCCAGTGCCAGAGCAAGATATAAAAAGTTAACGTTTTTTGAATTCTAGTTTTTCTGTCAACAATAAATAGCAAGACTGAGCAAGATACTAAGTTTGTTCCATAGACTTGGAAAATCATTTTATACAGCTTTGTTGCTGCCAGGCCTGCGGGTGAATTGAACAAGAAAACACAGTGATTACTCGATGGCCTACGCACATTGGCAAAATAAAGGAGACTATAGGGAAATATAATCTATTTAAATCAAGTGTGGCTTCCACATGCAACCGTAATAAATGATGCAGATATCTGATACATACCACATTATTACCTTTGCTCCTTCTGAAAGCAAAGGATGACTTTTTTCTTTTAAGACAGCTAAGAAAAAGGAGAAGGATGTGAAAGATTGTTGCTCTTGATCTGAACCACAGTTCATTTGTTGTGTTTGCTGTCCCCTAAAAGTGAACGCTGACTGCATCATATGGTTGCCTTCAACAGTGATATATACCCCTACCTCCTGTGAACCAAGCATCTAATAATTGACCTCTCATCTTTCAATATAATTGTACTTCTGTGTTCATGGAAATGAGATACAAAGTACACAGAACTACAAAGCATCCATTTCTGTAGTCCATAGGTAATAGCTATTTGGCCCTTCTGACATCTAAGGCACAGTGACACCATCTGGCTATTACAGATCTGGCTATTACAGTTGGTAGTGCTAAAAGAAATAACCCTTCAGAGGCACATAAGGATTATTACAGGATTCCCACATATCAGCTCAATGGCCAGGTGCCAGAGGAGTCTCTGATTCCCTGTAAAGTTCACAAATAGCTAACTGAAGTTAATTTGTCTTGGTTACAATATATCACAAAGCAGTTTTTGGGATGAATTATATGCAAAATGATTTTATGGTGTAGGCTAATTTGAACAAAGTATGATAATATGATAGGAATGAGTTACCAATGGGCAGAATTCACCTCTCAGATCAAGAAGCAGGAGCCTATCCCACAAATTTCACAAGGACTATCTATTAGGAGGTGGCACCCACGTAATTGGGATACCCTCATGGTGTCAGGCATCAGGCAATGAAACTCCAGATAACACAGCATTACTACCACTGAGGAATGTTCTTCATAACATTAGCCAATTAAATAAATACTTAAATCTCATCACCTTCCAGAAACTCTTATAAACCAAGTTAATATTTATCTTCTGAAATATTCCCCTGAATTTCCTATGACAACGGATGTTAGAAGGAAAGCATAATCAGGTCCAGCGGGACCTGCAAACACAGCAATTAGAAGCTGTCAGGTTGATTAGGAAAAGATCAGGGAGGGATTTGATTTCAGCAGATGTAAATTCTTTTCTTCTTTGTTCTCTGTAACTAAGCTGTGGGGAGCGCAGCTCCTGGGACTCTCCAGAAGGTGTGTAACTGGGCTATTTCTCTGCTTTCACCCGCCCTCACACAGTGGAAACAATCAGTTCCCTCTTGTTTACACTTCCAATGATATTTTTGACAGAAGTGAGAGCTTATGTTCCTTTTCACAGGTTTCTCTATAACACTAACCTCAGTGCTTTGGAAAGGGAGATACAAGAAGGCACAGGGTGAGCCTGAATGCCAAGTCTCTCCCTCTGTTTTGACCTCCCACACTAACTAGGATGCATTTTTTGCGTCCTCTCTGCAGTTTTCTACACTGGATGTCTCTTCTGCTGTCTCTTACCAATATGTCACTAGGCAGCCCCAGTTCTTTAGCAGTAGATGTGCAGCTCTCCCTTATAGATTCTTGGCTAAGCCACTTGCTGAGGTAGCTGAAAAAAAAAATTCCCTCCTATCCCCCATCTGAGATAATTTGCAGCTATGATTTCTGATTTCCTGGGCAGTTGCTGCCTACTAGGCTATAGTGAACTACTGGGGTGAAGTGTGTTAGTCACAATGTCATACTGGTACAAATAAAAAAAACCCACAATAATGCAATCTGTCAGCATTGCTTTTAAAGCAAATAGAAAAGGCAAATTCTTCATCAATTTTTGCTAGTAGTTAGGTTAAATCACAAAGCTAAGAGGAGAATAATTACTAGCAAATATCCAGAGGTAATCTCTTGTGGTCACAGTCTCTTTCAGTAAATACACATTTTTCTTGTGTCGTCCATTTATGACAGAGATTACTACAGTTTTCTGTAAACTCCCTTGCACAGAACATTCAGACTGTTTAGTTTATGTACCTATTATATTTGATAAAAATTTTTTACTCTTAACACATAGTCAACTGGGAAAGGCTGGTTACCGTCTATAAAAATGAAACGTCATGTCTTTCTCAACTTGCTTTAACCAATTCCTAAGCTTAATATTATTATCACACTATCGCTACATCTCTATACTGTTCACCCCTTTTGTAGCAATTTTTTATTAAGATAGTTTGTTATCATGTCTCTGCACTTTTAATAGGTTCCAAATTCTATTTCTCACTAAAAGAAAAAACACAAGTGTAAGAGAGATGATGGGAGTGCAGATAAAAACAGTGGAGCCCAGCTGTGCTGTAAAACTGAGCGGTTCCTTGTAGTCAAGTTGCTGGTGCCCGTGTTTTGCAGAGAACTGAGACGTGTTAGACACTGAAATCCAAAGCTGTCAAAGTGGAGGAAATCCACTTAATCTGCTGTGGAAGAGCCAGCTTGTGCAGACAAAGTCCAGAGACTGTTCTGCATGGGTCTGCTGGTACCTCAATAAGCAATCAGCAGAACAGTCTACGTACGTGCTTTATGAACACTGAATAAACTTCCATCAGTAAGATACAGCTCAGCTCAAAAGCTCCTAGGTGCCCAAGTTCCTGTTAGCTGCATGTACACCTACAGGTACAGAGCTCTGATGCACTGACAAACACAGCAGGAGTGAATCACAGCACAGGCTTACCTCCTGGGGAAACTGGGATTCAATGAGCTGAAGAAGTCACTTGTTGACTCAGGCTGTATTTTGCAAGGCACAAAAATAATATAACAGATTTGAGACCTAGACAAATATTAAGAACACTGTGTCAGGAAGATGTACATGGGCTAACCAACTCTGGGACAAACAGTGAATGACTGTCTGACAGACCAAGGTAATTAGTGATTCCACTTGATTCCATCAAGTTCATCTAATGCTAAGAATAAATCCCAGAGATGTCTTTTACAGGTTGAAGCATAAAATAAAATGAAAAAAGATTTTGTCTTTCAAGCAACAGATCGCATAATTATTCTTTTCAGAATCTGAAATGTCATTTACATCCTGGCTTGAAATAACTTCCCATGTATTGCATTTAAAACAATCACAATCCCTTCCCTGTATTATCTTGCAGCCCACAATATGATCTGCATTTTCTTTATTCTGTACACAGGCCACTTCTGACAGGTTTTCCATAGCCCTCTCTTTGTCACACACAAATAACCAAGAGATATGGAGTCAGTATGGAAAAAAAAAATCACCGTTTGCATAGAATAAATAATATCTATACTTATGCTGTGGTTTCAATACAGATTGTATTAAACATCAACAGACTCCACGTTTGTAAATATAACAGGAAGGCTACATTAAAGCTGCTCACCAGCCACAACTACAGCAAACCTTTCAGAAAATGGAAACGAATTATATGCGCCACAGATTTAGACCCCTCTCCCAACTAGAAAGAAGGGAAAGACTATATTAAAATCATTGAAACACTGGGAATGTTGGTTAAAAAAATCCTTCATGGGGAAATTGTTTTTCTCTCACTGAAAAACGAACTGTTCCAGGCACCAGCGATCATATAAAGCCTGTCACTGAATGAACTCTCATCTCAGAATGATGAATTCCTGTCTCTCTCATCTTTCAGCTGCTCTTGGTAAACAATCTGAGATTCCAGCAGCCGAATGCCAAAGCAGAAGGCACTGGGGACAGCTCTTTAGATCCCTGCTGAGCCCTCACCTCTGCTGCAGACCAGGCACCTGCTGCTGCTGCAGCAGTCTCTCTAGTCCCAACCTTTCTTGTTGAAACTGAGTTGGCTGTGGCAATGAAAACCAAAAAGCCTTTTGCTCAAGATTCCTTTCTTCCACAGTAACAGAAGCAGAGCCATTCCTACTGCTGTGCTTCATTATAACATCATAATGCAATGCATAGGTCTGCTTTGTTGAAAGTGACAAGACAATACCATCATTATTTAATAAAGACTTGTGAGACCCCACCTTGAATACCACATCCAGTTCTGGGGCCCACAATGTACGACTGATATTGAGCTATTGGAGCAGGTCCAGAGAGGGGCCACAATGATGATCAGAGGGCTAGAGCATCAACCCTACAGGGAAGAGAGAACTTGAGGTTCTTCAGCCTGGAGAAGAGAAGGCTTTGTAGGGGGGAGACTTATAGCAACCTTCCAGTATCTAAAGAGGAACTACAGGAAAGCTGGGAGGGACTTTTTATAAGGATATATAGTAACAATATGATGGGAAATGGCTTTAAATTTGAAGAGAGTTGATTTAGACTAGATACTAGAAGTGAAGATAGTGAGATACTGGAACAGGTTGCCCAGAGAGGTGGTGTATGCCCCCTCCCTGGAAGCATTCAAGGCCAGGCTGGATAGGGCTCTGAGTAACCTCACCTAGTGACAGGTGCTGGAATGAGGTGATCTTGAACATCCCTTCCAACCCAAACCATACTATAACCTTGGAAAAGAGAGTCTATTGATAAAGTAGTGAGAAAGAAGAGCAAAAGTTGTGAAAAATACATTGATGTTCTAAGGAATTAAAAAGGACTTAAATATCACACTACAACAATGGTGGTCCACGCTTATTTGAATATGACTCAAGTCTGTCACCTTCCCAATATAGAAATCATTTTCTAAAAGTTTGGAAGGCATGAACCAATCATGACAAGCAGCTAAAATCCACATCCCACTGCCTTTCTATCAGCAGCATGGCAGCCAATCTGTACCAACTCCTCCAGTGCCTGCCAAGCAACAGAGTCGTTCTGGTTTAACAAATATACTTTGCAACAAGACAACATCTACAGGGAATACAAAGCAGACATAACTCCAATAGCCTAAAAATACAGAATCGCCACCCTGAGAATTAATACTCTAGAGGAAATAGTGCAAAAACACCCCGCACAGGAGGTGTTCTGTCACCGGCTGCATGTTTCTTCCCCTGCCCAGAGCTCTAAGCCTTGGCCAGGCAAGCAGCCATCGACTGCAGAGCTCTAGTTTCAGTCTGCTTCATAAGCTGGAATCCAATTGTCAGTATGATTAGCTTCCTCCAGCCCTACAGACAGAGCCAAGTGAAGCTAGCTAGAATAATTCACTGAGAAGCCAAGAAAATCAAGCACATTGAGTATTTTGCCTCATCAAATCAAATCCCACTTGAAAAAATAAGTGACCGATCACTCCGGAAGAAGACTTGGTTGAGGTTCAGCACATACTGTGAGTGAAGTAACATGCTTGAGTAGAGGTTGTCTTGGCAACAGCGTCTGATTCATATTTTAAGATAAAACCACTCTCCAAAGCTAACAAAGTGGATGACATGGAAAGAAAAGAAATGTACGCATTCTTTCTCTCTTCAGAGCAGAAAGCATCGCCTTCTGTCAGTTGCTTGAATTATTGGGGGATTGCTTGAATTATTGGGGGACTGCTTGGTAAGGTTTCTTCTTTTCATCACAAATATCCATTTTATAGCAACTATTAAGACAAAAAAAACCAAGTCTTTGGTCTAGAAAAACAAACTCCTCCAAGTTGTTCATTATGTGAAACAGCATGAAGCCTCAGTATCTAACATACCACCTCTGTTTTTACTTATATTAACACATCAGCAATCATTACATTACCGTATAGACACGTTCTCATTATCAATTTGTGCACATGCTTTGTAAAAAGCACAGACTGTTAAAGATTTTTTTTAAAATGGCTTTTTGCATAGTTGGTGATTTTAAGAGCTCTAGGTGACATTTTACTTCCTCTGCAAAGAAATGCATTAGACTGATGTGCAATCATTTAAGTAGGATATGCGTGTGATACAGGCATGCATGGCACAGAGCAAAGCAGCAACAGCAGAGCACTGCATGCTGTGTCCCTCCAGGTATGTGGGGAACTTCCAGACAGTTATTCACAGCAGCAGACACTGATTCTGGAACTTGCTTTAGAGAACCTGCCTTAGCAAGGGAATGGACCAGATGGCCTCCAGAGGTCCCTTCCAACCCCTACCATTCTATGTTTCTGAAGCAGTGCTCTCTTAGGCCAGAAATCATAATTATTAACTGTATTTTACGAATTGCTTTGTTAGTAAAATGTACTAAAAAGAAAATGGGGCCCTTGGGAGCCTGATCTGATGGGAGGTGTCCCTGCCCACAGCGGGGACTGTAAGGGGATGGGCTTTATGGTTCAACCAAACCCATGATTCTGTGACTCCACAATTCCATATTAAATCAGTTACAGAAAATAGAAAAAACAAGTCCATGAAGTTTTGTCATTCCATTTCAATCTCTTTTATCAAACACCCGAGGACTACACTGTTTTTTTTTGTTTGTTTGTTTGGTTGGTTTTTTTTGGAACATCTAATATCCCGTAGTCTGTCACATTCAGTTACAGAGGGAATTTGAACAACTTCCAAACATCTTTCCTGAGCACACACACTTCTGCATGACCCCAAAGACCTGTTTTCCCTCTTTCTCCCAGGACTCACCATCTGCCAGCCCTGGAACACTGCTCACTGCCCATTGGGCTGCTCATCTGCCTGCACCGCTGAGCCAACACCTCCCACACACCTCTGGCTTCATCAGCTAATAAATGTGAACTGATCATTACTCCTCACTAAATCATCAGCTCTAAGCTGGGACACCCCAACTTCTCCAAGCTTAGAAGCTTCTATCATTTCTGTCTCCTTGGCACTTCCCAATCCATGTAATGCTTTCTCTCTGTTCTGTACCTGTGAGTCTCCTCAACGGCCTCCTGAGGCAGCCACTATTGAAATCTGAAGACTAGTAACTAAATTGGTGGAGAAGACTGATTTAAACAGAATCAATATCTTCATCAGATCTTTCACTTAGTGAATAATATACCTTCTTTAATTTCCCTCTTAATAATCATTTTTCATGCCACTGTGGAGTTCACTGCTCTCATTCTCAGGCTCACCTGAGCGCCAATGATGTGCAGCATTCCCATCCGTTAGCCCACTTTTCAAAGCAGACTGAGTATTAATTTCACCCTTTTGACTTCAATTTCCCTTTTATTAGTTATCTTCCTTTTTTCAGCCATGACTTTTAGCACTATTATGCTAACACATGGCGCAATCCTTCCCTCAACAATGAGATGTCTAACACTCTTATAAAGGTAGTATTCTCTCTTAATGGAAATGAACAGGTGGGCATGCCAGAAGGATGTGACAATTACATTTAACTGGCTGGCAATGAAAGATGATCCCAAATACTTGCTGCTAACATAGTGTAAGTTTCAGTAACAGCAAGCCTGAAAAGAAGCCCCCCTCCTCACCCCCCCCCCCCCCCCCCCCCCCAAAAAAAAAAAGCCTTGTAAAAACTGAAGCCAGAGCAGAGCCAGATGCTGCAGCCCCCTCTGTGACTGTGTGCACAGGTAGCGTTCTGCCCCCAAGTTCACACTGCATGGCAGAAAAGCTGCCAGGTAATTGTTGCTGATAGACTGCCACACAGCTGGCTCAGAGACCCTCTGCAGAGAGCTGGATTCTGCCTTGTCTCCATTCAAACCCTCAAAGAAAGCTCAGTCTATGTTCTCTACTACCGTGTTAGATGGCTAGATTAGCAGCTGATTTACTAGATTATTTTACAAAGAAATCATCCCTGCACACATCACCCCAGCAAGAAGCAGCTCCCTCCCACCTTCCTTACTGCTTCTTTGCAGTGAACCAGAAGAGAATACAATTATATGAGAGGAAGGATCCAGGATTGAAGTTTCTTGAGCATTCAGCTAGTTAATGTTACATACATGTCTTATGGGAGTCCAAATGATCTTCAAGGCAAGCTACAGTGCAATGGGGCTTTAGCATCTGACACTCAGAGAGGCATTAGGCATCGAGATTCGTCATTCAGTGCCTTCATAGTAGAGCTTACTAAAAATTTGAGTTTATATTCCAGTTATTTTATTTTCCAGATTTGCTGAGATGAACAGCTAATTAGGTTACTACTCTTAGGGTTTGGTACCACACTAAAACACACCTCAGTCAGACCAGGCATTGCGGAGCAACTGCAATGTGCAGCTCCATTTGAGGAGAAAGCCATATCAGGAAAGTACTGATATGATGAGGGTTTTGGAGTGCTGTGTCCAGGTTTTGGAGCCCCCAATACAAGACAGAAAGGGAGCTGTTAGAGAGGGTCCAGAGGAGAGCCACAAAGATGATAAGGGGACTGGAGCACCTCTCCTATGAAGACAGGCTGAGGGAGCTGGGCTTGTTCAGCCTGGAGAAAAGAAGGCTGTGGGGTGAGCTCATTGCAGCCTTTCAGTACCTAAAGGAAGCCTACAAACAGGAGGGGAATCAACTCTTTGAAAGGGTTGATAACAGCTGGATAAGATAAAATGGTTTTAAGTTGAGGGAGGGAAGATTTAGGTTGGATGTCAGGGGGAAGTCCTTCACAGATTGAGTGGTGAGGTGCTGGAACAGCTGCCCAGAGAGGCTGTGGATGCCCTGTCCTTGGAGGTGTTCAAGGCCAGGTTGGATGGGGCCCTGGGCAGCCTGGTCTGGTATTAAATGGGAAGATTAGTGGCCCTACATGTGGCAGAGGGGTTGGAGATTCATGATCCTTGAAGTTCCTTCCAACCTGGGCCATTCTGTGATTCTGTGAGAGCGAGATTTTCAGAAAACTTGGCTTGGCCGAGAGAATGGGCAAGAACTGAAGTGCTCTAACAAAGTACTCATAGAGAAATGTTGCTGAACTAATAGGAAAGGAAATGTTTTGCAGACTCTGAAGTGAAATACTGGAATTGTGTTTTAAAAGACCCAAGCCAAAATTCTCTCACATTTATCTGTGAAAAGTGATCATTAAGAAAAAACACTTTCCTGACAGAAGCAGTAGTCTTGCTGGGAGTTCCTCTCCCGAGAGAATTATTAAACTGAGAACTCTCAGCCACATACAAAAAAACTTTGCAAAAACTGGTTCTTATTATTCAAGGACACACTTTACTACCATTAAAGCCTCCCAAGGTCTTCAGTGAGGAAAGAAATCCAAACATAACCTGTGTAAACTGTGTGACACTCAAGCCAGTGGATGAGGACTGATGTACTTTAATCAAAAGCACAACCTTAGTAAAGTTTAAGTTTCCTCTCTCTGCTTTTTCTGTCCCTTAAATGGAAGAAAACTGTGATTAAGAGTAAACAGGTTAAGTGGAATCCATTCCTAATGCCTGCATTAGGAAGCCTACATTAATCATCAAGCTTTCTTATTGATTTTGGTAGAGGGCAACATTTGTACACTTAGAAAACAACCACTAATCACACTGAACTCTCTCCTTGGGCTCTCTGATACTCTGCTCAGGTTAGATACGTGGTTCAGAGGTAGCTCTCAGGTCACCTTGTCCCTCTGAACCACTTAAGTGTTGGCATACATACCATTTACTGGAAATGGTGCAGCAGTGGTATATAATAAGAGTTAGGTCAAAGTTGGACTGTGTTTACAGCATTTAATAAAACTGCCAAGATTACTTCCTGCAGAAGTCTGAATTATGCAGAGCATAAAGCTTTCTAAGACAACACATGAAAGAAGAAATATAAACCAAACAGTACATCACCAGCTAAGATATCTAGTCAACATGTTTCCATTAGTATCTGAATGCTTTCTGTAACTGACTACCCTTTTAATTTTTTTAATGTTTATTACTTCTCTGAATTTCCATTGTTGCAGGATATGTAAGCTACACCTGAGAGAAATTTTGAGAGTAGAAATTGCCTAGGCAATGACAAATATCTGTCCCATCTGCAAATTTTAACTATCTGTACTCAGTACACAAGCAGGCAAAAAAAAAAAAACTAAACCCAAAAAACAGTAAGCAAAAGTAAAGCCTTAAGTTCCATTGCTTAAGTTCCAACAACAGCAGGTTATTAAAATCAAAAATTACTATTAGGCTAATTGAAACACTGGTCTGAGAGTCTAAGAATGAGTGGAACATCCTTCTTAAATATCACCAGCCTTGCAGTGTAAAGATAATATCTTTGAAACATTTTGACAAACAAATCCAAGAGATGAACTATGGTAGGTCATCAACAGCTACAGAACCTACAAAAAGATGTAAAACATTGAGCAGAGTTATTTTGTAGTGAAATGAATGGGCTATATTTTATGTATTCCAGCTTGATGATTTATTGGATACCTGTTGAGCGTAAGTACACTCTAAAGGATGTTTCTACTTAAACTCATGAAGCCAAAATGTGTGAGAATAGAAGAATCCCTCCCTGAAATTCTAGTTCATTTTTCTTTGTCCAAACATCTTTTTTTACTGCACAGATATTTCTATGCAACCTATTAAACTTCAATATATTATGAATGGCTTAGTTAAGAATTTACCACCTATACCCTATATTTCGTTACAGCACTGTAGACATTGAATACTCCCTTTCTAGTATATGTTGGTAAAGCTACTCCCAGGTATATGACAACAAGGGTTCCATTGAAATCTGAGCAAATGCAAGACAACTCAAGAGACCCATATCCCAGTTCACAGTCTTTTGACATCTGGACCAAATCACAAGATGAACTTTCTGCTGTAGTCTCTGTCTGGGGGTATCTGTGTGTATAGGTAAGTGAGAAGGTCATTTGCACCAGGCCTTCTGCAGGGAGATGGAGAGCTTATCATCTTCTCATTGTGTCAATTTTAAAGTTCTTCAACAGACATAGTATTTATATTAATTTTCTCACGAAGTTTAAGCTTCAGGTTGAGATAGTCAGTGAAAAAAAACAAACCTCACACAGCATTGTCAAAACTAAAGTTAATGAAGTCTCTGGTAAGATAAACATCAGTACTGAGCAAACTACACAAAAAGCTTAAGTGAGAGTTCATTTGGATTTCTAAGCAAGCTTGACAAAGGCAGTGTTTCTTCAATGACCATTCAGTTAACAAGGTCTGTTACTTGCATTTCTGGGGAAAGCATCTCTCAGCTGTACATAACCTTAGTATCTTTACCAAATTGGCATCCCCTTCTACATGCAACCTCCACTGTGAGAGGTTGGATTGATGCGATTTCTCATTAGGGTTGCAAAAGAAGTGCCCAGATATTCAGGAATTCACACATGCAAAATAACAGGTCTGTTATTAGAGTATTAGGGCACCAGCACAAGATAGTAAACACTAAGGCCTTAATCATCTCTCATAACTTCCACTAACTCTCCACCAAAGCTATTCCTTGCATCATTTCATGTTTGTACTCTTCATACATATGGAAGTTTATCCACAAAGCTTTCCTTCACAAATCAAAGTCACACCAAAATAACCAAGGAACAAAACTACACTGTACAACTCCACCAAGCAACCCTAGCAACTCCTGCTGCAGTGCTTGCTTAAGTGCTGAGCAGCTCCTCCCTCTCTGTATAAAATACAGTAGCTTTCTCTCACTTTTTCATGAGCGCTTACCAGCCGTCTCAACTGAAATAGAGTTCAACATGCAATATTCCTAAAGGTTAGAGTAGGTGTTAAAAGGCAGGAATTGATTAAACAAATAATGGAAGTGCACGTTAAAGAAACAATAAGGAAGAAAACAAATTATATATTTTTAAGACTCACCACCATTATCCTGGATTCAATCCCAGTTCCTCCATTACATACATCCATTGCACAGCATGCAGATTTATATGCTGATTCAGTTTATGGGAGAGCACAACCCAAAGGACATTTTCAAACAAACGTAGGCATATAACCTTCAAAAGCCTTCATGTCCAACTGTGCTGCTACTGTCAGTTGTCCAGTATGCCATTGGAAAGATTGTTTACAAAGTCTTCAGAACATCCTAAATATTAACTGCAAGAGAACTAAAAGAGTTTGATTTATTAATAGAAAACAAACAAGAGAAGGAAGGCAAGTGAAAATGTTTTAACTTCACAAATTCAGACCTACTTGCTACAAAAGTCTAAGACAGTAACTTTCTCAGGATTAATACTCATAACTTCTCATCCGTTCTGATGAAGGCTTACTTGGTGTCAGTTTCCTATTCGCACAGGTCAATAGCATTTCCTAGGACATACCAAATTTTGAATTTTAATCTCCTTGGTACTTCATTTGACATGCCAACTAAAAATGTGGACTAAAAATGTCTGTAATGCATCTAAAGCACTTTAGGAATGAGTTGCAACACAAGCACGAGGTCAGGAATTAGACTGCCTAGGGAACTGGAATGCTTCATCTGGCTGTGTGTTAGGAGCTGTTGGAGAAACAATCTATAATACAAACTACAGAATCACTAGAAATGCAGCAAAAAGGAACATAAGAGACAAGAACCTTGCCAACAGCTATGATCAGAAGCAAAGAAGACACAAGAAACACAATAGCCTTTGAAGAGCAATTATTTGCACAATTACCTGTTAGGTACAGAAATCTCACACACATGGCTTTAAGCCTCCACTTTTGAACGTGAACCACAACCTGGCCTACTACCAAGTTGAAGAAGTCATACTTGAACTCCTGACTTAAGTAACAAGAAAGCAAGTTTGCCTTTTTTCCTCCCAGACCCCAGGGCTCCTTTGCTGTGATGCTGTTCTCTCCCAGAGGATTTTCACTGTTATGATTCAAAATTCACAGTCAAATGATTCAAAGTCGTACTCTGGAGACTAAGAATAAAGTATGCAGTAGGTATATCAACAAGCATGTCTATGGGAACACCCTTTCTCCAAAGAGACCAGCACAGCAATACACAGCACAGCATTTACAATTCTTTTTTTCCTTGTCTCTGTCTTCAATTGTTTTCCTGCAGAAACCATTCTGCTTTAGTGCTCCTTCCCTCCTATGATAACACACATGCCATCTTTTGAAGGAAAAACAAAACCTTTCTCACAAGATTTACCTAATATGTAGGTTTATTTTTTTTAAACTGCTGTTGAAAATTTTGCTAACAGTCATTTATCTCTTACAACTTCCTTCACCTAAGAGTTACCATCTACCTGCAACCAAGAATTGAGTTAGGACACCTGGTTTACCTGCTTGCTACCACAGCAAAGTCTACACAAAGATAGGGAGTGAATTAATAAACTCAGCATATCAGGCAACAAAGAAGTCAACCCTCAGGCAAAAGTAATTAGTACATCATGGTTTTATTCTACTGTGATCTTTCTGTTTCTTGCTGAAGTTTCAACCTATGATGGTTGAAGATGATTAGAAAATATCTGCTCAAGTTACAGGCTGCCCCTTCTAGTAATTGAAACGTTTAGGGTGTATTAAAGAAAATTTATTTCCTGTCACCCAAGGAGAAGCTGTAACATCAATGGATATTGCCTTACCCATGTTTGTACGAGGAAGCGCAGCCTTTGCAATTTTCTTTTAGATTTAACTTTTACAGTTTATTTTATGAGAGGTTTCAAAAGATGCGTCTGTTAGTTGCAGAGATTTGTGTCCTGTGTGCGAAAACTCCAATTACATTTTCTAATTAAAAGCTTTAAGTGACAACTTGTTTCCCAGTACTCTGTAGATACAAAAAGGGTCCTAGAAAACGCAGCAATGTCTTACAAAGCACCAGAACTACTGCTATGGGCCGAACTTCAGCTCAAAGAGAACATGAAATAATTGAAGTTTTAAAAAGAGTTGTGAGATTAACAACAATAACAAAGACAATCAATCTCCTTTTTCAAACGTAAATATGCACAGGTAACATCCTACATTTTGGTTTTACTAGCTGCTATATGGATATGTGGAAAATGTTAACTATGAATAGCCCTCTGCTCTTTTCAATAACACTATTTGAAATAAAACCAGTGGGGAGCAGATGCTGTCAGATGCTCCTCCAGCTGTAGATCAGTGCCAGCACCACAGCTAATGCTTGTGAACATGGGTACTGCTGCCCATCCAACCAAGACAAGCTGTCGCTGCCAGCCTGGTTCCTTCTCTTGCTCTCCCTAATGATCCATCTACAGGCATTCTGACTCTCAGGAAAGAGCCCCAGGACAGCACTGTGGGACCAGCAGTTCCATCGCCGCAAAGGATTCACCTGAGAACCCCAGTCAACAGCAAAGCGGGTGTTTGAGTGAATAGAAAGCATACAACTTCTGTGCTTTCCTTCTTTTTGTAATGCTCCTCTCTTACTACCACCACTATCCCCAGGTAGGAATCCATTTAGGAACTGAGTACAACATGAGGTGGGAAAAACAAACAAATTGCAGAGCTGCCTGAAGCACTGACAGACAGTGGATTCAATTACTGCAAGCTAAGCCCTTTATATCCTAGGGTTATGAGTCAAGAAGACTATTGCTAAATTAAATGAAAACAAATGAGTGCAGCTACCCTACTGAATCAAGGACCTAAAAAGAAACAACATCAGAACCCAGCTGGGCAATTGAGTAATCGGTCAGTACTTTGTGGCCCTACTCACAAATGTGGAGAATAAAATACCCACTGACATGGCTGCTGCAGGTCTTTTCAGACTGACAAGTCTTTTCTATAAGTTTTTTTTCTTTTTTCTGTTTTTTTTTTTTTTTCTTTTTTCTGTTTTTTTTTTTTTTTTTTTTTTTTTTTTTTTTTTTTTTTTTTTTTTTTTTTTTTTTGAGTTGGGGGGACTGGAGGAAGTCACATTACTAAGCCTACCAGATACACTTCTAATTTACGGTTCTAATTTATGGTTCACTTAGATGTTCAATTCTTACTCTTGCATTGTTCTTTGACAAGTTTCTGGATTACCTGCATAGCGGTAGATAAGAGTTTCAGTATCACATCATCTCTTCTGCTAAGCCAAAAGATGGAAGAAAATGAAAACGTCAGACAAGTTCTCTACAAGAAATACACTAAACCTCAAGCGTTTTTTAAGTTAGAGATTAAAGCTACTGGTATCTTAACTAAATACCTACTCACCATTTATCCCTAGTTTAAAATACCTTGGGTTTTTCAGTTCACAGAGAAAAGCCCTGCCTGTTCTCAGTACAACTCAAAGAGCTAAATTATTCATACTAAAAAAAGAAATACGTTGAAGAAAGACTGGCCCAAAGATGATATAAAACTTCCTATACCGTTTTATATACTAAATGTGGGTTATATATTTATGAAGGCAATACAAGTGGAACATTACCCAGAGATATTATTCCCATAAAGGCTTCTCTTTTTCTTATCCCTCAGACTCTTCTCATCATTTTATGTTATGTGTGGGCAAATGCCTGGGAATACAGGAGTTTTACTAACAATCTATTGCGCCGAAACGCTACGATTCTTTCAAATGCCTTCAGCAGATCAGGCTCTGTTTTTCCTTTGTAGTATTGTCACACTGGATATACAACGAGATATTCTAACTTCATGAATTAGTCCCATTAATCTCTTGGTTTAACAGCATATTCAAACAGGTAACAATATGTGCTTGGGAAAAGTAAGTCACTTCCTTTCAAACTTACGTTAGGGCTCATTTAAATTAATATCCCCATCTCCTGATGTCTTGAGAGAACAAGCAAGTGCAAAGCCCCCTCCTGTCTTCACAATGATTGGGCCTTTTTCATATCTACTCTCATTTACTGCTTCTCCATTGCAAACCATATCAATCTTCCCATTATTTCAGAACAAAGTTTCTATGTCTCCGAACTTTCTTGTTATCCCTCCCTGGTGACTGTGCTTTCATCTGGCAGAAAACACATTAAGATGTGGAAAAGCAGATTAAATGACTTGGGAGTACACATTTTTATGCCATGGGAGAAGATGCCTGCACACCTTACACAGGGATACATAATGTTTTCTAGTTTCTACACCAAGAAAGGGTGTATCTAGAGATAATTCAGAACAGCGTTTCCAGATAAGGCACTGCAGCCAATGCAGTAAAGGACGTTTGGAAAGATGACTAATAATGCCTGAACATCAAAACTCCACAACATCAATCTCCAGCAGTCAGCAGGGAAACTAGCTTATGGCATATATTATTTCCACCCTAAAATTTGCCCAGCTTTTAGGTACAGAGAGTAAAAATAGTCTCCATTTACAAGAATTAGCAATCTCACTATCTCTCTGGACAAAGTGTTTGGAAGTGATACCGTGAACATCTTTGTTTGACCTTTTTTGCTTTTGTGCACATCCAGAAGTGGTTTCCTAAGGTGATGCAGAAGTGTGAAAACAGAGTTAATGACTGGCACAGATGCACTAAGCTGCAAATGCTTCAACCTGAGGAAAATGGAGAGCATTTTCATTGCTATCTTGAGGGAGGGAGCAGCAGATGCAAAATCATTAGAACCAGGGCAGTGTTTCCCAAAAGCAAAGGTAAAACAGAAATAACTTCAAGGTCATTCAATATTGCAGCTGAAGAAAGGAAAGAAAAATCAACGTTTTATATAATGAAGAGTTTTTGAGGACTATTCTGCCATATGACAGCTTACACCATTTGTAAGCCAGGAAGAGCCTCTTGCCTTCGAGAAAACCTCCTCCTGTTAAAACCAGGAGCTGAAGTCAAGTGGCTTAAGAGCTTTCTAAAGTGCTTTAGCGAGTGCTCCTTAGGCAGACCCGCGCTTGTGGCTAAGTGCTCTACAAAGCATTTGTTACCACTGACAGGGACTGGAAATGGCATAAGGAACAAATACAGGCCTTTAAGCATGCATATAGAAACATTGAGGCAGTACATCAAGTTGATCAAAGAACAAAAGTCAGAATGGCTCTACAGATGCATTTCTTCATGTTTCAAGATCCAAACTCAAATCAGAGAACTGGAAGAAGGTACAGCCTTAAGTTCATACTCCGTATTTTTAGAAATCCCCTCCATCTCTGCTACCACTGAATGGAAATAGCGCATGTGAAATGCAGGCAGATATCAGACCACTTGAGACCATGGCAGGGAAAGTATTGTCATCCAAGATGGGATCTGTATCTAAAACTTAACAGCAAGACTGAGATACAACATGCAGAAGTGTTGCTGAAAATGAGGCCTTAACCTTCCAGATCCTATCATTCCCCCTGCCAGCTGTTCTGACAACATAAACATTTTGGACAATGGAATTGTTAATGATACTTCACATTTAATTACTATTTTTCTCTGGTATCAGCTTTTCCTAATGTTAAATGTTGCAATGATTTATTTCTCTTTGAAGAAAGCTTGTGTGAATGGTAGCTTCATTTAGACAGAAATACCACTCGGAATTTGTATGAAGATTAGAAGATAAATATTAATAAGATTAGTCTGCATGGGGAAATTAAAAGGACCTAAGAATAACATTGCTCTGTATAATTTAACATACACATCTACTACCCTATTAAGTGAATCTGAATATGCCTAATTCGCAAAACTGGAGAAAGCAAAATAATTGAACTGATCAATAAATGATGCAGGGCAAAATCATCTGTTCCTGTTTAGTTATTGTGCTCTACTCAAGCCTGACATCTTCAGTATCTAAGCACACAGCTTCTCATTCTTCTGCTACAAGTATTTCACTCATGTTAAATTGAGATGAACATAACGTACCAAGATAAGTAAACTATAAAATGGGCCAGTCTGAAAAACAGCTAGATATAACAGCATCATTTCATTCATTTCATTGCAGTAAGTCACAGGATGTTTTACATTGCTCAAGATGTTAGAGAAGGGTTAGGAATGACTCCTGAGCTGTCATTACTGAACAGATCACTGGCATCTCCTGAATCACACAAGGCTGTGCTTTCACTGATAAAATCCAGACTACCAGTAAATACACAGCCAGCTATCCCTAGAAAAAAATTAAAATAGGAATGTCTTAAGCAAGGGGGAGGTTTGCTTTTCTCTTTTTCTTTTTCCGAGGTCTTAGTTGTTCCAGGCAACAATTAAAGTGTGCAGGCTACAGCAGCAAGGAAAATGAGAATTCCCCTTTATTATGAAGAACTTAATTTCCTGAGCTTGGTTTGAATTTTATTTAATTTACTGAGTTACGCAAGTCACGTCATACTCTTCAGTACAGGCTTTTTTTTTTTTTTTTTTTTTTTTTTTTTTTTTAAGTTTCCCTTCTGCAGAATTTATTTCCTGCATGAAGGCAAATTAAAATGCAAACCCTGAGGGAAGGAAACAAAATAGGTAAGAAAAATGCTTCAGTTTCAGCTGGAAATGGAGTAACGTAGGCAATCCATTCCCCAGCTAGTCCATATGGGTGCATCTAATGAAGTCCATAGCAAGGGGAGGGTCTTTAAGAACCTAAAAGTTTACATTCACCCTTGCACAGCTATGGCATTGCTTCTGATAGGGAATTCCAGTCAACAGGTCAATCCTTCAGCATGGCTACAATCTGAAGTCCTGCAGACTACACAAAAAGGCAAATATCTACCTACAGTTGTCACTGGTTTCAGCAAACACTCCTGCTCTGTATTGTAATAGCAACTGTGTACTCTGTAAACATGCTGCATGCCTTGACGTACAGCTATCTGCTCAGTAGATATATTTTTACCTCATTCTTTGATGTAATGTGCCTGGATATTGGCCTTTATATTTCTATCAGTTATATAAATTAATCAAGTAATAAAAGAGCTCTTTTTGTGTAAGGTTCAATAGCACAGTCATTTGAAAAACACAGCTGTGTGCAGACACAGGCACTTCTTTTCCCCCTCTGAAGAAGATCTTTGGTTAAGACACTGCCTACAAAAGCACAGAACAGACTCTGCTTTGAGGGATACCTACTTCAAATTACAGCGTTGTCTGCCTGTACAAAACCACCCTTCCTTGTTACATGTGTGTACTGAAAGAGGGAGATGAGGCTAGAAGGTAAATGATGTCTTGCTGTAAAGGCAGTTGTTGAAGGAAAAAAAAACAGCAGGAAAAGATTCAGAGAGCCTTTCACAAATGAATCTTTTCACTGAGCGTTACCAAGTTTGTAGTTATACAGTGCTGAAACCAAAAGTTGGCTGCCACACAACTGAGTCAATGCTTCTGTGGTTTAAAGGAATTACTGAATCATAGAATCACAGGGGATGGAAGGGTCCTCTGGAGACTATGGAGTACAACCCCGCTGCTCAAAGCAGATACCCTACAGCAGAGGATGACCAGGAAAGCACCAGGCAGGTCTTGAATATCTCAAGAAAAGGAGTAATTCTCTTTCTTTAAAGTATCCTGGAGGTTCTACTGTATTAATAATTTTCCTTTGTGCACTACATATTCAACCTCCAAATTAAGGAAGCACTTACATTCCTTTTTTCTAATAAATATATATATATATATATATATATATAAATAAATATATATATATGTAGTGGAAATATATACATATACACACACACACTAATCTGCAAACATCTATAGTCATCTCAGAAAATAGTAAGTAGTGATGGAATAGATTAGTTGGAGCCCAGTCTTGGCTAATGACAGTGCTTTCAGAGATATAGTAATGCTGGTCACTTCTCGTGCTGTGCACTCAGCAATATACTAGAAGCATTATAGAAGAAAAAGAAATAACAGTGAAAAACATCCATAGCACATGAAATCGAGTAGTTCCACAGTGTACCAGTCCTCTGAGTTACATGCAGTTGTCCATATTATTGCATAGTTAGCTGTATCTGCGTTTGAGTGTAGCTGTGGCATTGCAGGAAATAGCCTCATTATTTTTGCAAAATTCTGAAGCTGAATGGGAGACGAGGAAAACAAGAGCCCAGTCACATTAGTCATTACCTAACCTACAAGCAGGTAGATTATTGTAGGGGTTTTTTTCCCCCCTTTCAAGGAAACTAGACAAATTCTCTCTCACATCTCAATAGCATGCCTCATAAGCCCTAACGAGATTTCAAATCAATGCATAAGAATTAAAGCTGTCTGGGATACAGTGTTTTTTCCATTTGTTTATGCATTGTACCCAGCTTAAAGAGGCTTATATCTTCACCAGCACCTTGGAATGTCACAGCAGTACAAACACAACAGAAACACCGCCATTGCATAATCATGAGGCACGCAGCTGTTAGTGGTCAGCTGAAAACCTACTACTCCAATTGAAAGAATTCATCATTCATTAGTATCCCAACCATTGCTGGATCCAGCTAAGGTGAAAAATTCTAAGTAAAACAGACGCAAAACAACACAAAAATAGGTCTTTCAGAAACCTGCACTGTTCCCTAAATGGCCATGGTCTAAACCCAAGAGGAAACTCCAAGCCCCTTCTTGAAGGAGGAGAGTGATCTACCCATGGATTGAGCTACTGAGAGGCTGATTGCCACACTACGAAGAACAATCAAACGAGCACAAAAAGCAAGCGGGCTGTGGTTGCTCCTGTATTCATACCCACATAACAGGAAGAGAAGGCCTCAGTCAGTTTTTGCCCAGGGTCTGAGGAGAACTCTCTTATGCATGCTGCTCAAGTAACCAAATCTGACAATCCATGCTTCTCTCTCCCTCTCCATGCTGGTAAAGTTTTACTCACTTAAATACATTCATATAAAATGTATAGAAGCCTGGTACATAAAGCACAGTCTGCTCAGCACCTTACAACCACAACTTTGAGAATATAGTGGAGCCAAGATATAGACGAGTGCTCTGTTATTATCTATATAAAAGAAAGGTTGATAAATAAAAAGGACCATCTGGCAGGGCTTAAATATGTCAGTTTTCAGTCATTTTACTTAGCTAGAGATATTTCTTTCAGACAGTAATATGGTTATCATAGTAATAAAGAGCTTGCCATTCATTATCATGTATGCTACGTGGATGAAGGCTCATCCCAACCAAAGTCAGTTGGGCTACAAAAGCTAAGAACAATTAAATAACCAAGAGAGCAGGTAAGTGACTGCTCAAAGGTATGAGCAGGGAGAAGCTGTTAGAGGGTCACTGACATGCTAGGAGACAGTGTTAGCACTCAGTGTCACCTGCCTTCTTGCCAGGAGCAGAAATAAGAAAAGCTGTTAGCAAGGTCGGTATAGTTAGCTAGAGCAGTGGGTGGTGGGAAGAAACAAGATATTGCTAAAAAAAAAAAAAAAAAAAAAAGCAGGTTTACTGCACAGGAATGATAGCTTAAATCAGGCCCTGCTAGCTGGCATTTCTGAGCAATCCCAAATCACAGACGAGCACTAGTGAAGTGGGGGGGAGCAGTAGGTGAAAGAGCACCAAAAAAAAGCATTACAAATTGAGAAACAGTGGTGTGTGCTACTATGCCCACCATTCTACACTTGTACTGTTGCCCTACAGTATAAACCTGGCTTGCCAAGCTGATTGAAGTGTGCAGGCACACGGTAAATTAACTCAGTGGCACCAGAAAGGTTTCTAGATTAGCTCAAACCAATATGATTACCCTAAGTCTGAAACAGGCTTCAGCTGCTGCATGCCAAGTATAATCAGAAAGGCCACCCCTGTGAGTACTTCTAGACTAACAACCAGCCTGATTAGTTTTGCTGGAGAGCTGAACTGAACAAGTTTAATGGGGATGTCTGGACACCCAACCTCATTCTGTTGCTGACAGGCAGTGCCCAGCAGTACTACAAGAGAAAATATAAGGATAGGGTAGAAGATGAGCACTTTTCCAAAACATATCTTTTAGCTTATGCCTGGCTTTAAAGATCCAGACATGTCTCAGAAAATGGTGACCCAGTGCCACAAGTGTCACTACCCATTTTTGAAGTCTGGGTGCCTGCTTACAGAAGGATGCCACATCTCTCACTGCTGCCTTCACTTCTTGTGCTTTCCACTCATTCCTGCTTTCACTGCTGAAGAAGCTGCTGAATAAGTTTGTTCCATTTTCAAATACAGACTGTGTCATTTCTTGAGAGTTAGTTCCTAATGGTATTTTCATTTTTGTGATACAGCCAGTAATAAGGCCCAGCTCTGAAATCAGAGAAATACAGAGATATCCTCTTTACTGCAGTCAGTGAAGCAATGGAAATGCACAAGTATAATCAAAATTGAGTATATTAAACATGCAGTATGAAAATAGACTTGTTAAGTATCTCCTGAATACAAGGTACCAGACAGATGACTTGCAGCATGTAAAGGAATGCTCTTGGGGGAGAAGGTGAGCTCTGCTCACAAAGAAGCCAAACTGCTTCTGACAGGGTCTTGGCAATACAGGGCAAAGCATTCACAGGTAGACCAGTAGTCACATACAGAAAGATCTGAACTCACCCAACTGGTGAAAGGGCTTCTCTAGCCATGCAGCACTCCTTCTCAGCAAGCAGCCCAGGCCCAAGAGATACCCTCCCCTCAGTGATCAGCTCTCACATGAGTCCTGGGGGACTCCAACCTGGGTCCATTCCTTCTAGGAGTGCACAGGAGCAAGCAATCTGCCTATTCTCCCTGGGCCAGCCTCTCCTCTTCACCAGGTGCTCAATCACCAGTTCAAGCCATCACCTAACAGCTCCCCTATAAGGTGAAAGAGAGCATTTGCAAATCAAAACAACTCAGCAATCACCAATTGATTCCATTTCCTCATTTTTCCACCATTTATGTAAATGGTGCAGCAGCTATGAGCAACAATATATAAAATATATCTACATATTTTACAGTGCTTATGCGTTATATTTATTTATTTAGAACTCTACATAATTACTCTGTTGTTAACTTCCCTACTGCAAGGGAGGCATATCCCTAACCCATTGGAAAGCAGCGTGACAGTCATTCAGATCAAAAGCAATTCAGGAATATTACAGTGCATGGCTAGAAGCAATTCAGCCGTTTGATATTAAAAGCCATGCAGTTAGATTAATCCCTAGCCTGGAAAAATGTTCAGTGATATCAAGAGCTGAAGCTCACAGTCCCTGCCAAATCCTCATCCCTCCAACTTCAGTGACTCCTCACAGATTTCCTGCATATTTGCTCTGCCATGCAGGGATCAACAGTTAGTTTTCGCATCTGATTCAGTTTATAGCTCTGGCATAACATGGTCAACAAGTTAACTGCCAGAGGCCAATACAGAAGCAGAGATCTCCTCACTTGCTTCTGTTGCTGTCAAAGAAATACAGCATGAGGATATTTCCCCCTGCAATGTTGTCAGATCGCAGGTCATCAGCAGCAGCTCCTGTAAGACAGCAGCATATGCTAGAGGCTGCATGTAGAGAAATAGCTGTAAGACAGACATAATTTCCAATCTTAACATTGGGAATAAAAGCAGCTCAGTAAAAGGGTATTGCTTGGTTTAAGTTCTCTGTGCATGTTTTTTGCTTGTTTTCACTAAATATCTCTCACAAGAAATATTTAGTCAAAGATGAACTTACAACCAGAAATGGAAATCAGCTTTTTGTAACTAAAACCATTATTTTAATTCTCTATAATTAATCTGGTATTGAGTAGGTCCGATTTCAGCAGTGCTTTCTGATCAATGGGGACTTTCACTGGCATGTAGTACGACGGAATTCGAGATACAAATGCAGTTTGTTACAAGTCAGCGCTATTTCCCCTCATTCACCTTCTGCCATTGTTGTCCATCCCCTCAGGAACATCCTCCAGCTAGCATGTAACTCCATTCAGCATAAGAAGTGAGCCGTATTGATTTTTGAAGTCAAACCCACAAATACCCTATTTCTCCACAAATCTCAGGCTCTCTCATGTAAACAGACATAGTGGAATCACCGATCGCACACTCTCCTGCCAGATCCCATTGCCACCTATTTCAGTTCCCACCCAAACATGTTTGCTCCCACCCACTGGATACACTGCAGCAATTAAACACCCACTAGTTTAGTTTTTGCAAACAGGATGTTTGTTCTCTTGTGTTGTACTGGACTCAAGCCTGGCATTTGAAGAAAAGTTGCAGTATAGTGACATCCACCAACAATATAACCTCTTCTCAGAAGCAACACAGCACACAAAACTAAAACTAGTTTTAGTTCTGGCCTCCATCATGCTGTTTTCCTACATATTTTCTCCTGCATTTCTTGGAGACAAGCAAGACCACTGAAAACTAAATGGGATTAGGAATCTATTTTCCTGAGTGAGGTTTTTATCTCAATGTTAGTCTAGATCGACAACTAAAAAATCTCCAGGCCCCTTGAATTAGTGATCACATCTCCTCTGTCACTGACCTTGGGGACAATTTAGATCATTTCTGATGCAATCAATGCTTTTCATGCTGTCAAATGTAATGACAGCACAGCTACAGTGATGATACCTGCTGAAGGTTGATGCAGGATTTGATTTGCCAAGACAGACACATTGCTATCACACACCAGCCAGCAATCAGAAGAGGTAATATGAGCAAATTTCAGCAAGCTTCCCAGCAAATTTCCAGCAAATGGCAGACAGAGGACAAACTCTTAGGGAAACTTTGTTCTCAGAAACAGTACAACAGTCAAAGCTCTGTTACCAGCTGTGGTTGCAGACTTCAAGAACAGTTCACCATCCATTCTTCAGATAGACCGAAACGGTAGAGATCTGTAACAGAAATATTAGCTGAGGCAGTACACCAATGGATCTCTGATTCAATCATCTCTCACACCCCTTGGTCTTCTGCAGGATTATCTAAGGTTCATTTCTGCACATCTTACACACAGTTTTTCAAAATGAAAAAAAAGAAAGCTGATGTGTTCTAAGTAAAGAACATCTGAAATGCACACTTGGCTCACACTTGATTTTGACTGTCACTCCAAGAAGCTTTTGCTTAAACAGCAGCATAGCAGCATCATTGAAAGCTACTGCAAAGGTATGATCAAGGCTACAGAAAACTTCCAATGAGTAAAAAAAGAATTAAACACTGACAAAATGATGATGTTATCATTCAATTCAGACTTCACAACTTATGTAATCCTGATCACGTTCAGCCAAACAGTATGTAGAATGTCATGTGGCAACCTCTAACAGAGCACAGAATTTGTTGCCAGGATAAAGGCCAGAGAACTGTAGGATTTTATAGTCTTGCATATGAACGCATGTATGAAAGCCAGGAGTTCTGTTATACTTCTAAATTGTTACAGTACTTACAAACAATTCCACTTCCCAAATGTATTAGACAAAAATCAGCAGAGCTACCAATGCTGTTGTGCACTCAAAAAAGCATTGGGTTATCAATCCATAGCATCTTGTCCAGGTAACACCGTGCCCATGGCTATTGACATCTACAGTTGACACCAAAGAGAAAAGTTTTCCTCAAATAAATACTTGGTTAAGTGAGTTTCAATACAGTAACAACTCTGTGTCTCAAGAGGGAAACCATTTTCCTGCTTCAACAATGTTCTGTGTGTATTCAAACTCCTTTACAAGCCTCTGACCTCTAATGAAGTGAAACACCCAACTCCTAACAGCATTTGAAACAAATGTAAAGGCTAACCTGCTGCGGTGTTTCAGCAAAGCAGCAGTGACTACTAATTAAGACAAACTAATCAAAATGATTCTGTTTTATTACAAGTTGTGTATTCCCATTCACAAGAATGTAGTTCCCAATGAAGTGAAATCAGAGGGCAGAAATGGAGAGAAAACACTTGAGGAAACAGAACTCAGTAGAAAACTAATGAGAATGGACTGATGAGAGTAGATGCACACCAAACTACTACCAAAAATGTCAGAGACAAGTGAATCAGGTGACTTGGAGCCACAGAAAGAACAACCACAGACAGCTGACACTGACATAACTACGGCAGAAAACCAGTACAAGGTTATTTCAAGCATTGCTCTGTCAGAGGTCTACACAAGGTAGAAAATGCACATTCTCTTTCTCATTAATTTCTCCAAAATTAATAATGAAAATGAGAAAATGAAGTCCTTCCCCACTCTCAGAGGATGGTGAGGCACTGGAACAGGTTGCCCAAGGAGGTTGTGGATGCCCCATCCCTGGAGGCATTCAAGGCCAGGCTGGATGTGGCTCTGGGCAGCCTGGTCTGCTGACTGGTAATCCTGCATATAGCAGGGGGTTGGAACCAGATGGTCATTGTGGTTCTTTTCAGCCCAGGCCATTCTGTGATTCTATGATCTAATATTGAAAGCTAACAGACTTAATTTGTCCAAAAGCTGCCACCTAGACAGAGGTCTAAAACTCTTTGCAGAGCCCAGAAGGAAAAAAGCTGAAGCCAGTCTTTCATTAAACACGTTCCTTCAGCTTAGCACAGGTCCTCCACAGATGAAGGAAAAAGGTACAGTACCCACTGAGCTGAGGAATGACAGAGAAAAGTTAAATGAAAGGAAAACTTAGTTTAAGTTTCTGTAAAAAAAAAACCAGCCAACAAAACAGTGTTCCACCTTTGCTGTTTCTAGCATAGAGAAATAACAATTCCCAAGTATGGCTTCTCACAACAGCTCAAGTCAAGAGCACATCCAAGACCCACGTAGAAGAAAGGTTTAAGTAAAGTATGGGAGAGTTATAACTTATTCTTCTGCCTGGGACCCCCTTTCACTTTGTTTTTCCAGCCGTTTCTTCTTCTTCCTCTCCTACTCTAATCTCCCAGCATGCTAGAACCAATGCAAGCATCAAACATGACTTACAGGCATGATAAAAGCACAGCTTTAGATAACACAAATACTTCGTACAAACATGCTGCCTTTCCTGTGCCTTCATTTTGAAAAAAAAAATATTTCTGACAGCAACTGAATGAACTGACAGAACAGAGTCCTGCTCTTATACAAGACAAACACCTTCCTCATTAAACTAACTGGCACTGCAACTGGCTTACTCTGTTCTTAAAGATAATATCTATTTGCTGTATAAGCTGTTCACACACTGAAGGACCTGACAAAGTACCGTCTGTGTGCCACATCTGCCCCATAATATGCCTCAGCTCACCCTTATTACAGGCACGTCAAATAGCTCAATATAAAAAGCAAGCAACTTTCAGCCCTGGTTGAAATAATATTGCTTAATCCATACACACTCCCCTATATAATCTAGCAGAGAACAAGCAAACAAAAAATAGCCATGGAATTGATTTTCTCCTGCTGTTGCTTCTGCTGTGTTATTGTCCTTTTAGTGAGTTTTGCAACACCTCTGGAGGCCTGGGCAGCATATTCCTTTTCCAGCAAGACCTATTCAGAAATCAATAGCACCTATTCAAGGGATTTATAGCCCGATTCTTGCAAAATCCTTTCAAGGTGGCTTGCATAACTGTGTAGGAAAACTGTGTGCAGCATTATATTGACAAGTGCTCTTTGGAAACTGGAAAAAAAAAACAACCCATAGCGATAGAACAATAGTAAAAGTAGCACACAAGTGTCTATTAAACAGATGCAAGATCTTAAGATAACTTGAAGAATGACTGGGGGGCGGGGGGAACTCTTATCTCTGACTATAGTAAGAGAAGATGTCATTTACAGGCAGAATACCACTTCAAACAAGTAGGAGTGCTGGATTCTTATTAAGTTCAATGGGGCTGTAACAAAGGAAGGATGAGACGACACAGATTTCTGATCAATAGGTGTCATCAGCAACTTCTCAGCAGGAGGCAACCAGAAGTGCTGAATCTTATGATAAAACATTTAACAAGTTGCTCTGCGGAAGAACAAAACGTGGCCCAGGCACAGCAGACGGACAAGCCCCAGTTAGAATAAATACTTTAGTTTAGCTCATAGGTCCCTCTACAGCACAAGAAAGTTTCTTCCTCAATGCAGCTGTTACTGCTCTGCCTCCCTCTGATTGCTGATAGTCCATGCAGCAGCTGCAGCTCTACGTCCTCTGTGCACTGAATAATGCTAACCCTTTAAGCGCAGCAGTTCTGCTGTTAGGTTATCCACCAACTACATCCAGGTGACACCACAAAACAAAAGGACAGAGGTAGGTCTAACTTCCTCACCACGGTTAAGGAAAGCAATCAAGCATGATCTGGGGCACACAAATCACAAGGGCAGCCAGCATGAACTATCTCAAAGGACAGTGGATGGATAGCTCTGAACAAAACTCTTCCCTTTTTCCACAAAACTTCTCCAGCCTTTTTATTCATCAGAGAGGGTACACTCTCCTTTGTCTCTTCTGCCTGTAAATGTACCTCAAGAAACCCTTCTTGTTTCTCCATACCCCTCATCAAGTTCAGTTCTATCTGTGCCTTGGCTTTCCTGACTTCACCCCTGCACATCTAGACAATACCCCTTCATTCTCTCCAGGCCAGCCATCCCTGCTTCCACTGCTTTTATTTTACCTTTTTTCCCCTCAGACTGGTCAACAGGTCCTTGCTCAGCTGTACTGGTTTCCTGCCTCATCTGCCTTATCTCTTATTCTGAGGAATTACGGTACTTATAGTTTTGATTTCTGATGGTAGTCTCTTCTACCCAGTGGCAATATTTTCCAAACTGTTTAGTCCATCTAATTTGTTAAACATTACTGATAGAGATATGCATTAATTTACTTCAGATCCATCTCTGGTAATTATTTCAACACAGCCAAACAAACACTAAGTGGATTGAAAAGAAACTTCCTGCAAGATTTTCTCAAATTATAAGAAAGAAACAAAGATAACTGTTAGAGAACTTTAGCCCGAGATATTGAAATAACAAAACGGTAGTCTGCATTCAGAAATTGAAAATATAGTGATCTCTGTTCAAGTGTAAACATCAGGAGATCTGAGGTAAATGAAACTCAATATCATTTCTACTGTTTTCCAAAAGGAAATTTAATTAATATTCTTTGTTGTGTAACTAGTTTTAGTTTTATTTAACTTGTTGGGACTATCTCTACGTGCATTCATTCCAAAGCGCTCAAACTTGATAGTAAAAGTGGAAATAAAAAATAGACAAGCAGCTACACAATGGTACTGAATAGCTACCGCATTTTTTCATACTCATGGTACAATAACAACTAACTTTTACTGTTTGGTGTAAAGACAGCACAGGAAACAGATGTATTTCCTACCCTTCCCTTATTCCTACAATGGATAGAATCTATAGGTTTGTGATGACTGACATGACAACAAATAATACTACAAGGACAATATTAAGGAGAAAGAAAAGTGGATTGAGTTGCTGTTTGTCCCCTTGTATAGTACTGCAATATAGTATGCACTGTAATCGATGGTGTTGAAAAGCAACAAACTGTAATAGCATGTGAATAGTGCATTTGACATGGCAAGAACTCAATCATAACTAAGCTACCTGGTATGTTACTCAGTAAACAGATATATTCAAAAAGAATACACTCATTTGGTTCATTACCAAACCTGTAAGGAGTCTCAAAGAACGAAATGGGCATAAATTAAGCAAGTGTAAGATCAAGGAAATGCATTCACCTAATCAGGAAATTGAGTTGGATCTTTTCAAGCCATACACGAATAACCATGGTTCTTCATCAATATCTTTGTTCTGTTTAGGATGCTTTTATGCAATCAAGTTCAATGTCACATGATGGAATAACCTTTAGGTTGTTGTTTGTTTTTATGTTTGCTTACGTTGGCTTACAAAAGCCAAGTAATTTTTTATGTTATGTGTGCTCCAGAACACTGAAGTTCTGCTCCCTGGAGCCAGCACTATTCTGGTTTCTAGTTAGAACTATAAAAACACAAGCACACAGACCAGCAGCCCATGAAGGACTCAGTTCAGAACATCAAGTTAATTTTCAAAGCTCAGAACAAAAACAGAAACCTTTTTGCCAGTACCTGGTGATGTATGTTTATCTAGCCTATTCCTAACACCCCAGGAGATGGATGTATGAGAACTGTCCCAGGCAGCCAATTCCCAGGCTTCATCAGCCTTACTGGAAAGTGCCTGGTTTCTAAATCTGCCTGACTACTCTGCACCCAACTCCTTGTGAATAACTGCTAAACACGTTCTGCCTCTACCTCACACTGCTTTTACAAACACATTTACTCAGCTTGTCTTAAAGAATGCCATGGCAAACAGCATGCAAGCCTTCAGTGAAGCGCAGCTGAAGCACCCTGCATTTACCGTCTCTCTCTTTCAAGAGGTCTATTAATCTGTCATAGAAGGAAATAAGAACATTAGGACAAGAATTCTTTTGACAGATCCATGCTGGCTGCTGTTGACCACTGTGGTACACTTCTCTCCACTTGATTTTTCCTCATTTTTCTAGGAGGGTGTTTACGTTCTTCCGTCTTCTCGAACTTCAGAGATTTATTTTTCCTGAGGCTTAACTTTGAGATGTGACTTTCACAGTCTCACACAAAGCAACCTGAAACCTGAAAACAGAGAGTTCCAACTCTCTGCTACTTTCATTTCCTTTTAACATTCTTGAGAGAAGAAATACGCCAGCAAGCATCATATTATCTTTTAAAAGGGTCTACTGTGCAAGCCATCTGGATTAGCATTTCAACCACATTAGGCTGCAAGACAGTACCTCTCCAACATGCCATCATCGTTCGAGGGAAGATGCATTTATTGGTTTATGTCAACATCTATCATCAACATAAGCATGCCATTAGCATCAATTATATACCCAGAAATGAAGTATTTCATAGTCAGTTTTTCTGTTGTTGTTGCTATTAAAAGGCTGCTTCCTAGCAAAGGGAGACAGTAGCCCTTACAGTTCTCAGAAAAGTTTTTCAAATCCCTCAAGCTTAAGTCGAAGAATGGAAAATGCTACACTTCATGTGTGGAGTTAGTCACAAGGGCAGAGTGAGCAAATACCATTTCCCTATTCCCAAGCAGCCATTACTGTCTTGCTGCTAAGTCTTGCTCAGGGCAAAGCTCACAATTACCCCAAGGCTGTGTAAGAAAAGAACTAAAGGTAACACACTCTTCAGTGATCATTTTTTCTTTAAGGAAAAACAATTCAAAGGCACAAAAGTCTTTAAACACTTTTAATGCAATAACGTGTCTCAAGAAAAGGGAAATGTAAACACTGACCAAAAATTACATAAGCAGAGATGAACAGCAAGCCATTTTCTGCCACAATTGCTGTCAACCAAAATAATGAGCTTTACAATTGTGTAAAGATCTTGATTAAGCCCTGGGGAACAAGGTGAAGTGTTATTGCCCAAGATTACTTCCTCTGTGCAGTTATACTAACAACAATTTAATCTGCCTCACTATACAGAGACAGACAATGCTGCTTTGACAGAACCAGGCATGAAACTTATTAGGGGCTTCATAAAATGCCAGTCAAAGCCAAAGAGACAACATCTGATTGACAGTCAGGAGATTCAGCTCACTACCCTGAGCTGGTTAATGACAGAACTTGCATGCAGTTTAGATGGATATTTCAATAGTGAAAACGAAAAAGAAATGAAATAAATCACTAACTCAATGCCCCCTTGTCCCCCAGAACAACACACCCTGGATAATATCATCTAGCATCAATGTCATCCACAAAGAAGGAATTTAGATATGTACTGAGGCAGCACGCCATACTCAGACCAGTATTTTAGAACACTGTGACTGCTCTATAAAATATGATGTTACGATTCCAGCAATGCAGTGAGTTTAAACAGAGGAGACAACTCGGAAAGGCTCAAGACAGACTACTGACAAGAAGATTTGAAGAACTAATAAATGCTTAAGATGAACAAGGACACTTGAATCGTCAAACTGTTGTACTAGTAATCAAAGAAATGATTATTACAAACATGATGCTAAGCACTAACCTCCACATTAAATAGCTTTGAATTCTAAAAATTAAATAACGTAAATGAAGTACAGTATTGCACCCCCCCCCCCCCCCCCAGTTTTGGAAAACAGAAACTTGCCTCCATTCAACATACAACAGGATTATGATTTCGTAGGGAAATATTGGTGGTAGGTGAACACTTGGACTGGATGATCTCAGTGGGGTTTTCTAACCTTGGTCAATCTAGGATTTCTTTAAGAGTACCAGCTGAAGTAGTAAACTGCTGATGAATCTTTTATGCTCAACATTTGTCTTATTACAAATCAAATAAACACAGCTAAGGAAATAGCATATAAACTGCAAACATGCATCAGAAGGTCTGAAATAATTATTTTCCTCTAAGAAACGTGTCAACCTCTGTCACAATCCCAACTGTCTGAGGAACTAATGTTCTTATAGGAGTGATTCTTCCCCAGCTTACCAACCAAATTTCTTTAAGAAAAGCTCTTCTTAAGGAAGCTATGGAATTCTCTAACTCACTTTTCTCCTCCCCAGACAATGCATTTGGTTTTCATGTCAGTACTTACTAATTCTAATCAAGTTCACATCTTTGCCACTTAAATATTATGCCTTAATAACTTCCTTATAACTTTTTGCCTATTCACATTTGCCATTCTCTTTAAAGGGGAACCAAAAAACCAAACACCCTCCTTCTGTGTTTAAATGTCTCGCTTGATCTCTGCTTATTATCTGTTCCCCCAAGCTACCTGTTCTCATGTAAATATTCCCTTTCATTTCAAGAAAGTCCAAGGGAGATAAGAAGAAACATTTAGAAAGACAGCAAAATCAATTTGATTTTTTTTCCCCTCTTAGTTTCTGTAATTGTTTTCTTATTGCCTTCTTTAGAATGAGGGGGGTGAAAATGAATGAACTCGATTTGGTCTAAGATGGTTGCATGAAGTTCAGTAAATGAACAGTGATCTGATGGAGGGATCTGTTTTCTACATTTCTAACTATCAGCGGAAAATGAAAACCTTCTTATACACGTACCCAAACTCTGAAGGGCTCCAGCAATAAAGATAATTTTCTGTGCTACTTTTTAGAATGGATTGATTTAATGCTACATTTTATTTCCTTCCCTGCAACGCATACTCCTCTGTTACACAAACTCTATTTCCCTCCAGTATGCTCCAATTCCCCCAGTAAAAGCAGCCCACTCGTAAAGAAGTCAACCCCAAAAATTCTGCAGATTTCAAGAAATTGAGAAGAGGGATTTCAATCAAGATTGCCATATGGCCTCAACCCTGTGTACTACCATAGCATAAAGCCTAACATAAAGATTGCATAATTTCTTAATTATTTCCAATTTTAAATACTTGTAACTTATTATTATTATTATTATTATTATTGTTTTTTAAAAAAACTTTCTCAGCTGCCTAACCCCTCTTAAAACCATGGCAGATAGCTAATATTATGCACAGCCAAAACAAACCAACTATATACTCCAGGAAAAGAGCAAGTCACCACTTCTTTCTACACTATACACTCTGCTAAGTCCTACACTCTCCAGCCAGCTTCCCACAGCCAGGGAAGGAGCAGAAGTAATACTGACAGAAAATATTTCTTAGTTGAATTGCTGTGATGAGCACAGGATCCCCAGCAGATGTTGAACTGGCTCTAAAAACACAGTTAATTCCCTGTCAAAGCCTGCATTGGCACAGCACAGCAACTGTGGAAATAGAAACAATTGCTGATTTTTAACCCCCAGCTTAATTATCTAAACACTTAACGAACGATCAAGACAGTATCATGCAAAAATTCCTTTTCTTTCCTCCTTCTTTCTCTTTACTCACACTAGGGATGCTCGATCATCACAGTACTTGAAAGAACAGAATTGATATGAGTAACTTAAAAAATAATTCAACTTGCACACTAAATAAATAGACAAAAAAAAAAAAAAAAGAAATAGAAATAGGAAAGTTTTAGAATATTTTCCTGCAAAAGTTAAATCATAATTTTGTCCAAGACAGTTCAACATGGCATTGGACCTACGGATTTTTGTAATGTCCAATAAATGGAAAAAACACTTGGGCTGGAAAATGAAAGCAGTATCTTTCGCTTGCAGATTGAACTTCTGTCTTCGTGGAAACCCAGAGGAGCTGTATATGTTTACTTTACTTGTAATATTGAACTGATACTAAGAAAGATGGTATCAAGCATGAACGTACAGGAAGAGCTGCCTTCCAAGGGGAAGCATTTACTAAACACCCAGGAGGGATAAGAGAGCGACTGAAGCAGTCACACAAGCTTTTAAGTGTGCTTGTATCATTTTTGATGGGTTTGATTTAGAAGCTACAGCCATTGCACTTGGTTTAAACTCTTCTGGAAAGAAAATTATCATCATTTTTTTAAAAAAAAAAAAAACAAAAAAAACTTGTGGTTTCTAATTACCAGTTCTCATAGAAAAAACTAGCTGCACTGGCAGCTAACTTCAGTGAGGAACCCTGCTACCAACATGTATGTAATCCCCCCCCTCTCCCTTGCAAACAGGAAGCTTTTCTTAGTAGACTTGGGATTGTGACAAATAAATTCTGCCTTCAGTATCACCTGCTTATTTATCTGCACCTGTATGCACACTGTTGAATTAATACGGTGATACACTGCCAGTGAAATTCAAACAAAAAAGAAAGGAGAAAGGAGTGCAAAGGCTCTTATTTTGGAAAGAGAAATTTACATTGAAATTCCCATTTTACATGAAGAATGTTTGGTGAAAAAATACTTTTTCACTCTGCAAGAAAATTGAGCTTTCGTACACTACATTCAGAACATAGCTTTCCTTAATGAAATCCATAAATTAACAAGGAGGAGGCCACCATTCCAAGATCAGCCACAGAAATGAGGGCTGTGCAGAACAGCCACACAGACCAAACTGGGGAAACATTCATCAATGTAATTGGGAACAATAGGTTTTACAAGTTTATTTTCCTCCCCCCACCCTCCAAGACTGTCAGTTCATTTGTTCAGGTTTAATAGTTTATTATCCCTTTAATTGTAACAGATTTTCCCATAACATTTCAACTTTGTAAAATTAGCTTCTATGGGGGGTGACTGAAATATTTAGTCACAGAGAATTCACTGGCTGAATGAGATTTGGGAATTTAGTGGTGAGTAAATGAGGTCATGAAAGCCTCAAGAGCTCCCTACAGGATGACTTCATAGCAGAACTGCAATTTTGGAATATACACATGGGTGATAATTTTAAAGCTGTAGAACATTAGATCTAGAAAGTTGATATGGGACTTTGAGGGAAGAAGCTGAGGAATTTACTAGAAAATAAACCAAAATAAACCTGCAAGCAGATTGGTTATAATTACTCAAAATACCAAGAGAACAGATTTCTAAAGCACTTTATGACAGAAACATTTGTCTAAATAATGTGGAAACACAAGCAAACATTTAAACAGCCTTCTTCAGATATCAGGGCTCAATATAAGACAGCTTGTAGTTTGCTTTTCTTTTGTGGGAAAATCAGCTGAATTGGAGCTCATCAGTGAATTCATGTAAACTACGTGCTCACGTTATACAAAATTATCTGCTTTTGCTGTTCATAAAGGTTCACAGGGAATCATTTCCCAACTGATAGACTTTTCCATGCAAATATACTTGCATCAAGCTATTAAATGAAACTGGATGCATGGGATGTTCCAGGAATAGAGTAGACACAGATTTGCTCTCCTAACGATGCTTCACAGGGAGAACACCCTTCTAAAGTGCCACTTCCTTCAATGTAGGCAGCCCTGCCTCTCACAAGTGGGCTTCTGGGTCTCAGAAAAACTGGAGGAATGTTTTCTGAAGCTATGAAAGCCTTCCCATGAAAAACAATTGGGCCTTCTGCCTGTATCTTCATATGCATTTGTATTTTCCCTTCCAAGGTGTCTCCATCACATTACCATTTATCTAGTAAGAAAACAAGCCTCCATTCTGCAACTTTCTTGACCTTAAGGAATCCATCATCTCTTCAGCAGCTGCAAAGGAATCGTCCTCAACTGGAACAAATCCTCTAAGGGGAAAGATCATCTCCTTCCCTTACAGTGAGTCTAAAGCAACAACCAAATCTACCTCCCAACTGCCCCCTCCAGTCAAGTCTGTGAAAACTCCTGCATCAGCCTAATTGAGCCACAGCCCATTCCGATAAAAGTGAACTAAATGTAAAAATCTGAGAGGTATTCCTTGTTAAGGGCTGTGAGCTTCCACGCATTTGTTTTGTGAATCATTTTCCTTCTGGGATTGCATTCGAAGGAAAAGCAGAGGGGGGTGGAAAAAATAAAGAATAAATGAAGTAGAGAAGAAAGAATTGATTAAAAACCAACAGACAACTCATAAATATACACTCTCAAACTCCAAGCTACACTGTATCACTGGATAGGCGCTCATTACAGCTTTCCTGTTGTTTAGCTCATGCTCTATCACAAATACATTTTCATCTTGTGTCCATTTTTGCAAGCATGAAGTACCAGATCACATTGCCCTGCTGCAAGCAATCAAACAAATAACTAAGTGCCTTTCCAGATGAATACAACAAATTGCAGGTGACAGAAATGAACAGTCTTAGATATTTGGAGTAACTTAGGGACAGCAAGGAGAATCTCCAATTGCTGTTTTCAGCCACCCAGTTGAGATGAATGAGTTAGACTCTTACCAGCAGAGAATTTTCTACAAATTGCACAAAGGAAAATTGTAGCTTAAACAGTAGAGGGAAAAAAAAAAAAAAAAAAAAAAAAAAAAACCCAAAACATCCTTGATGCGCTGGGACTGGTTTACCCAGGAGCCATGGTAGTGTGTCCAGCTTTGGAAATACTCAGAATAGGTCTGGACAAAGCCTGGAGCAATGTGGTCCACCTTTGAATTTAGTTCTGCTATGAGCAAGAGACTTCACAATCCTCGTGAAAGTCTCAGCATTTCACTCAGGTCAGAGAGTAATTCTGGCACTGATGGAGGGCTAGCCCCTATGTTTTCTATCCAGTTGTTTCAGGTTGCATTAGAGTGAGCCAACTCCTTTCTTCTAAACACATTACCTGCTCCTTCCCAAATCAGCATGAGGTTTATAAGCCTCACCTTTCTGTCTCTCTATCCTTCATCTCTCTCTCATGCCCATGACAAAGAAATGCCTCTCAGTGTCTATGTGCCATTTCTGTTCTAAGAACAAAAGTGTCGTTTCAATAGATTACTCTAACTCTCCACTTCTCCTGCACAAGTGAAAGTTATTGCAATAAATACCAATAGATAGCATTATTAAAACACACAAGTTTGAGTAGGAAGTGAACCAATGACATTACATACAGATAGAAATAGAAAGAAATCACATATCCTGCAACTTCTACTTCAGTGCATGCAATTGAATCAGAAAAGACGATCAGTTACTTCAGTGCTCAATCAATGACAACTACTCACTTAGCAGTAAAATGTCTTTATAAGCATGAGACATCAAGATGAAAAGAGGAAGAGATCCTGAAAACATGACTGGTCCAAGTCTCAGTTACATTAAGGACTTGCCAGCTTCCAAATGAATCAAACCTGTAAGATGTTAACTTTCTACTATCATCTAAAAGTAGCTACACAGGTTGCTCAAGAGTGGCTCCCAGCAGAGTCACTTCCACTCTCACTCACAGCATTTGCAACTTCTGCTTGAAGCTATTTTTCTGCAAGCCCAGCACTTTGAAGCTCTATGCAAGGCCAAACTACAGCAGCAAGACCCCAGATATTTCCAGAACAGAGCTGGCACTGATGTAGATGCTATGTAACAACGTATTTATCAGGAACACCTGGAATGCTATATTTAAGGGATGAAACAACTCAGTGGCATCTCTTTCTCCCTCACCTTCTACATGCTAAGAGTTTTGTGAAAAAGCTACGAGCCTTATGAGGCTGTAAGAATACAACAAAGGATTTTCTAGTGCATAAACCACATGCTGTTATTGTCAGCTTGTCCTCAAGGAAGATAGTAAAAGAAGCAAACACTCCTTCCAAGCATATTACATTAGAGGCATGATATTGAAGACTAAAGCAAAAAAATTGAAACAGCATGGAAGATAAGCATGTTTTTTTTGTTGGTTTTGTTGATGTTGTTGTTTTTAATTTATTATTAACCTGAGAAGCTCACCAACCGAAAGGATCTGTAAGGTCAACAGCTTAGCAAGGCTTAAAAGGAGGATTAACCATTTTATCTAAGCACTAAGAATGCCCATAGTTACTTCTGAAAACATAAAAGGTTTGTAAAGGATATTAATCCCTATGTTTCGGGTACAACACAGCCGTTGTCCCAAGGCATTAAGAAGGAGCCTCATCCTGAGCACCAGATATACCGGACAAGATGGTCCTAATTTTTTTAATACTAATTCCATTGCTGAAACTGACTGCACTTCTGTTCTTGCTAAATCTGTTTCCTCCCTGCCAGTTATACCTTCATGAAGCAAAAGAGGCTCATAAGCACTGCAAGTTACAGAAGTGGAAATCAAGGCAAAAAACGCACAAAGAGCTTAAACGACTGCATGGAGTAGAGCTAGAGGAAGGTGAAAGTATTAGAAGTACGACAGATAGGCTCTTTAACAACTTCATTAAGAAAGGCAAGCTCCAGAAGTAACATAGAAGATTTTTTCACAAGGCAACCAAAATAACAGACCACACTGCCTTGGTGAGAATCTTCAAAAAGATTTGTGTAAGTGGCTCTTCCAAATAATGAACACAAAACATGCACTGTGTGTGAAATGAACTGAAATAATCTTTGAAATCCTTAGGATAAATAAAGTACATCTAGAAAATGATGAAAAGGAATTTAAAAATCAAAACAATGTTGTGACACAAGTAAATGGGAATTTACCACTGAAACGAAGAAACAATAAAATTACTTTCAAAACAGGACATATTTACCACTTCTCATCTACCAATAAAAGCAAATTCCATCCAAACAGCACTCAGCATAAAAATGTTTTATGAGAAGTAAAGCAAAGCATGTTCTGTTAACATCTAAGACCTCTAACAAGGCTTCCTACTTTTGTTTGACAGCAGGAAAATTTCAGCATAAAGGCTGGATTTACTGAGAGAATAACTGGAAATTAAAAAAAAAAAGACCTGGCAAACAAATGTTGTTTCTAAATCAAAACAATGACATTGGACCATCTTCCTGAGAAAAGATGTTGCTTCACATATATATCTATATATATCTCTATATATAAACATATAGATATAAACTCACCTAGAATCCCTAGATGGAGTTGTACTGGACTGTGTGTGCACAGAAAGGAGGGTTCATAAATCATTCAACTTCACAGAGCATACAGAAAGAACATCCACAGGGCTGCCCATGGTTTTGGTGTAAATATTGACTTCCTGGGGCTGCAGCTGCTGTAGGGACAGTCAGTCTTTACCTGCTAAGAGGCCCTTCTCATCCATTCTACGGAAGCCTGGAGTGAGCCAGTGAAGAATTTAACTGAGAAATCTTTAAGTCACCTTGAGGTGGCTTTCACAGCCAACCTAAATCAAAAATCATCCAACCAGCGAGAGAGTTCAGACCCTATTCACGTTGGCTGAGGCAAGGTGCAGAAATCCCCCTGTGGCTGTTTACAGAAGTGCTGACAAAGCATTTAATAAATGCTGTTCTGCTACAGATTCGCTTAATGCTAGGGTTGCTACTTCCCAGGTCTTCAGCAGATGCTGCTGACTGAATTTAGATGGATAGTGACCATCGGCACAGAAAGGTCAGAACTGTGAAACAGAAGCTGCCTCTACAGTCAGCAAGTGGGAGGAAAAAAAAAGTCATTATTTTCTGTTAGTGCCCTTCTAGCCTCAGTAAGGAGTTAATATCTCTCCAAAAGTCAAAGGCATCTTTCTGCAGTCACTACAAGCAACTCTTCTCACCCTTTCATAGCAACAGTTAGATTACCTGTCGACTGTGAATCACAGGAGAGTAAAGCTCCAGAGAACCCATGAGTTTACTGCAGAGGGGCTGGTGCTTTCAGGGCATGAGAAAAGTCATACATGCAAAATAAGCATACTTCAAAAGGACGGATCATAAAACTATTTTATTCATACCTGAACACATACTGAAGACAGAAACCCACTGGAAGCAATGAAAAGCGTCCAAGTAATTTCATCAAGAGGAATCCCTAGAAATAGGTGTAAAACCAAGCATTACCATCGATTCCATAGGCTTAGATAATCTCTTACCAGCATACTTGCATAGAAATGCAAGCCACAGTACTGACATACAGTTAAACACTACATGAGGAGTTCATAAACAGCAAAAACAAAAACTAATCATAAGCTACCACAGGCTTTACACTTACTTCCTGCAAATAATTGCATGAATTCAGTCTTGAATAGCACTCCAAAGTTATAAAAATGTTTAAATTTTCATAGAAATTTTTCATGTTGCTCAGGTGATATCTTACCTCCAAATGTAGCTGGTACCAAAAAAAAAAAAAAGCCAGGAAACCCTGCTCTTTTGAAATGACCTTCTTCCCAAGGATGCTGCTTCTTAAGCTCCAATAATTAAAGTCTGGCTAACCTTCAGGAACGTGAAATAATTTTCATCTTACTTGCCACTACTTATCCATGGTAAAAATTCATTATGTTATGTATTTCTATTCCTTTTGTTCTTTTAAGAACAAAGCAATTTTATCTGACAGTAAAGAGTATCAAAACTATATGTGAAAAGCCTGCAGCATAACATACCAGATACACAAGGGGCTGAAATGGCTACAAGCAGGACATGGAAGATTCTGTTCAGGAAAGCAGCAAAACAGACGACTGGTGATGTTCATCTTCTCATTTAATTTTAGACTAATCCAGTGTAGAGAACTACATCGGTCTCAGCCTTCTGGAGAAATATTCAGAGTCAGTGAATATAAACAGAAAGTGTTTTTTGATATTTTTGATATTTTTCCTGTCAACCTTATAAGGTGAATCATCGCTATGGCCTCAGATTTTTGCATCGATCAACATAACGTAGGAGTAGTTCACTGTCATTTAAAGTCAGTTGCTACCTGTTTCTCTAAATGCCATTAACATGAAAGCAGAAAAGACTGGTATTAATAACAGAGTCACTGTACCACTCTGCTTTCTGCTTAACTCAAAATTTAACCTAAATCACCGTCTTGTTAGGTTGGCTGCAGTAAAACAAATCCTCCCAGACAGCACTTTGGAAAACTATACAAAATACCTTCAGAACACTCACTGAACTAACAAGTTAACTCTACAACGTACCATGCCTTTTATCAACCATATGGATCAGTTATGGGTTATTATGGTAACTTGAAATGAAAGACTTGAATTTACCTACTTAAAAGACACTTGCTCTTCTTTCATAGCAAAGATTTATGAACTATTGCAAGAAAAATCATTATTACAGTAATTATTGATCCTCTGCAGATTAAAATCTCTCAAAGTTTGTTATCCTGACAGCCAAACATAAATTCACTGTGCTGCATTAGTGTTCTGATCATGACATGAAAAGAAACCTTTAATTTCTCCATGCTTTGAAGATCAAGAACTGTATACTGATACCTAGAATGGTCTCAACCTGTCTCAGCATTTTAAGACAATTTACGAAATAAGGATCCTGAACCTCAGCTTATCTTCAGGAGTACTTGCAGTCAGCACTACAGGAGAAATAAATCCACACACAACCTCTATAAAAACAATACACAGGAATATTGCTCTTAAATGTAGGCATGGTTTCATCCAACTACTAGTCAGGCTACCCCAGATCAGAACCCGGATTCCTTCATGACCCTGTGCTCTCCTGTCATGCAGGCAGGTTCTGCAAACAAAAACAAAGTTTAGTCTACAAATTCAAAGTGTCTTTTAAAATATGTTTTACACCACAGGCTATGTCACAATACCTGATGCGTGGAAATGTTGATGGCTTTGCTTACACTATCCTGTACCTGAGTTCCAAGCAACTGTTCTGAGAAACCCTCCCTGTCCCAGGAAGGTTTTTCTTTTCCCATTAGCATTCCCAGAAGCATTATCCAAAAGCATTCTTATTACTGAAAAGCTATCAAAACAAGGAGCTTTACCGAGTCAGGTCATTTGCAAGTGTCACTGTGTACAGCACTGCAGGAAATAATCCTTTTCTGACAGTTTGTTTCCTACAGCCTTTCACACATCTAAAGAAGAGGTAAACAGAATTATTTGGCTGATTCCTGTAACAAAGCAACATCTTCCAGCTGCCAAAACATCAACACCAACAGTACTGAAACCCAAAAAATCACATAAAAGCGAGGCTTGCTTGCAGTCACTTGGTCAACACATCCAGAGTCCTCCATTCTACTGTGTTCCATCACAGTCAAACACAACAAAAAGCATACCAGTGAAGTAAGTAAAGAGACACCCACGTGCAGTAGTTGACAAGCGATTTTAGTTGACTCTAAGCTCAAGCAAAACATATGTGTCTGATCTAAGGAACTAGTTTGGGAACATTCCTATGAAGTGGTGTAAAAGGACGAGTAAAATAAACACAACATCACTGGCTCAGTAACTTTCTTTGTGCACAGTTACATGAGCACAGAGGAAGTCCCTGCAATCAACAATTACCCAATGGAAAGGGAGGTTCAAGGACTGTTCAGCTGACTAAAAAGAAGCACTTGGTAAATTAAAAAAAAAAAAAAAAAAGGAAAAAAAGGGAAACTAGAGTAAATTCAACTGACTTCAGTGGTGCAAAGGAAAATAACAAACCACATGCATGCATACCCAAAGATCTGAACTAGGGAGAACATGCCATTTCTAAAACCAAGCTACAGATCATCCTATAAAAGAACTTCATTTTTGTCTGAGAAATAAAAATCAACCGAAAACCCAACGTGAATCTTCTATTGCACATACTTGCAATGAGAAGACAGCAGCTGGGAAAAAACAACTCCAACCTCTCATCATTCATCACAATTTCCTCAATTATCTTCCCAGTAGGATAGGATGATTCTCACAGCTACCCCAACAGCTGTCACTTAAATGATGCACTGGAGTAAACTTTTTTTTTTTTTTTTTTTTTAATATTACAAATGAGATTTAGGAGTATTTAAAAAAAAAAAAAAAGTTAAATACCAGAAGTGGAACAAAACATGAAAAACAGGGTAACTGACAGGTGAAAAATAAAGTGGAATTCCTGCAGTGGAAGCTGCAGGAGGTCAGGACTTCATTTCTGTTCCAAAGACGCTGTTCTGTTCAACCCTGGCCAGAAACAGCTCTGCTGCAGGGATGACAGTGCATGGGCACCTCGGATAGACATAGCAGCTATCCCAACTTTCCCTCTCATCCCTTCAGCACAGCCCTGCTGCAAGCACAGACTCAAACGCTTGGCATTTCAGCAAAATCATTCAGGGCTGACTCCACGGGGAAGTAACTGGACACAGACACTACTTTTGCCTCTTAAATGAACAGCAATCTCTATTCCTCCTTCCTAGGCTTCTCAAGGACAAAAACCATTTACTGGTGAGTGTCATGTAGATGACTAGGTATGAGAATGGTTCTATAAAGCACAGAAGATGGAACAAACCAAAAGACAACTACTACATAAAACAAGAAAGCTGTTGTTAATAATTAACACAATACTTAACAGTGGACTCAAGTCATGGCCTGAAGTTTTGTTCTTACTGCAGTCAGCCAGACAACATACTACACGCTAAAAAAAAAAAATTAAGAACCATTTGCATCTTGTCTTTCACTAATCAATTCTATTTAACTTAGGATTTAAACAGGATTTTGAATATGTCACTGTTATTTTGTGACAGAGTGGTCAGCCAGCTGAATACAATCGATTAACAATATGATGAAATACAAAAAGCTGTAAATGCTCTCCAATCACCACTATTAACTGTGCAGCAAGATGTAAAACAGAAGTATCAACAGCCATGTGGGTTATAATGAGAGCTTAATAAATGAAAAGGCAAACTGCATGCTACATATTGCCAGGAATAATTTGGAATCACAAAGTATGACAAATACAGCATGTAAAAATGTGTTTAACACATGCTTCAACTCTCTACTTTGACCATGTTTAACTTCTGTTACAAAGCTGAACTCATAATCTATACAAAAGCTACATCTTTGAAAATTTCCATTTTAAGTGGAGCAAGAGCCATAAAACACCGTAACTATGTTAGTCACAGTTATTTAGTCAACTTATTTTCCATTTACAACCACATTTAATCTCAGACACCTAGGTATGCAATACATACAGCCTTGGAAGTTTTAGTCTTAAATAAAAACTGTAGTTGATTTGCTTCCTCCCTCTACAAAGTTCAGGTTAAATTTCTCTGTAAGCTTTTCAGCTCCCCAATAGGAGTGATACAACAACTTGCTCCCTGGACAGATTGTTGCATCTCCATCTTTTGTCTCTGCTCATAAAATGTTCTCTTGAACACTTCCACTTGACTCCTTGTACAACTAATGAGTTTTTTCCCCTCTCAACCAGCAGCACTAAGATAGTAGCAAAGCAACCACAAGACTGCTGGATTAGCAGTATGGCAAAGAGTGAATCAGTGGAGACACAATTCAAGAATGTGTCACAGCCAGAAAGGAATACCAAGCTGAATCACAGCACAGAAGCAGAACAATAAAGAGAAACACAGCAGAACTTTGCTTCAGAGAAAAAGACAACTTTTTTTCCCTCCTTACTGTGGGAATCAACTGTTGTTTCTGCATTAGAATTGTATAATATTATTTTTATTTTATGATCTCCGCTATCATAGTTCCCAGGAACACACTCTGTATATATGTGTATATATGTATATTTTGTCATACACACTGCAAGAATATCCTGCACGAGAGCAAACCAGAGAACAAGTCATGGCATGCCCGAGGAAGCGCCTGAAGAGACATTGGGAAGGCCTGCATCATCCCCCAGTGCTCTTTGTTTAACGATGATGACTTTAAAGAAAATCACCATATCAGTAGGACAAGGAGAGCACCGAGACATCTTGGAAACAACAGGATGACTACTGACTGGCACCAGATAACAAATAAATTAACAAGTAAATAGCAAATGTAAACCTTCTGATAAGATTGTGAACCTGGAGTACCCAGCCAGTGGGGAAACAGGGGAGGGGGAGGCAAGGGGGAGAAAACGGGGTATAAAGGCTGTCATGTTGTGTCCATAGGCGCGCTCCTACTTGCGGGACGCCCGCCATTGCAATCGCGAATAAATTCTGCTTTTATCAGAGATACCGTCCTGACAAAAATTACTTGGATTATTTCCAACATTACTCAATAGTTGAATTAAGAGTTCAAAACCAGGTGCATCTTCTGGCTTTGAATAATAATGCAGCCACTGCCAACAGTGACACAGCATAACAGCTAATGGACTTGCCCTTAAATATCAGTCACATGCAGTAGAATGGACAGGTGGCACATTTCCAGACCAACAACCAAATGTATTTTCCATGTATGAATTGGGTATATGTACATTTCACATGTTTATGAAAAGCACATTTACAATTACTTTTATTGCCTACACCTATTCTCTTTTCACTATGATTCCTTCACATTCGGAAGCTCTCATGAGTCTATAAGCATAAAATTTTATTGCATGTGGCCATTATCATCCTTCCATATAGGAAAACAGTAAGCACACCTGGCATAAAAAGAAATAAATCCAACCAACCCCGCCTTTGGAAAGAGAACAATAGCTCTGGTAGTCAAGCTGTCTTGAAACAGAGATAGGAAGACCTAGAAGAACAAAGAAGGGGCCACGTGATGACTGACTAACACGCTAATGCAAAGATTCCTTTAAGGCACTGTACCTGAAAGAAATCAGCTCAGCCAGGATGCCTTAAAGGTTTAACTTGGGCTGAAGAAGTCTGTGACCAGAGTGCAAAACACACACAAAAAACTCCCCTGCCCTTCTGCAAGGGGTCAGCTCTTCAGTGTCCTTGAATACTTCACACCTTCAGTCAGACTTAATTGGACAATGCATCTCTCTCTTCAAATAGGCTTTCTGGGTGCCAAGATGGCCAGCCTTCAGCTACAAGAACTTCCCTTAAAAGCAAAGTTCTTTGCAATGTCTAAGGAACCTCCCTATTCCATTACCGTGGAATGCAGAATGAATCATACAGTAGCCATGCACTGACTGGTGCGCTCCATTAACACGAGAATGAGTAGAATAGTCTTTCAACAAGCAGATCAGAAGTTCACCTAAGAGCTTCAAATCTTCCAAGACACTTAGAAAGGGAGAGGTTTCTAAATTTTTTCTTTTGTTGTTTTCTTAGTTTCTTGAAACCACAACCATCCAACCCCAAACCTCTTGTTGGTTTGGAGAACCTTTCCTTCGTAACCAAACTGGCACGTTAAACTGAAAATAAGCAAAAAATAACACACTTCTGTTTATGGGCAAAGAAAGAGTAATAGCCTCATGTCACATGCTGACATAAGCCTTGTCTGTTTGAAAAAACACAAAATAATTATAAGTTATATATTCAAAAACATAACTCTGGACTCAGTTTTGCCTTTATGAGCATACAAAATTTCACATAAACATGCAGATACAAACATAATAAGTTCTACTTACAAAAAAAGACAGTGGGAAAATTCTCCTGAGAATCCATATTGCCGTATCAAACAGAAGTACAAACTTGATACATTATCCAAATTTTGGAGGGAGCACTGTGAACTATTTTTCATGACGCTTTTCATAAGCCATTTGCTCCCCTCATCATCAAGCTTTTAATGAAAAGCACAAGAAATTGGCTTTCTCTGTGGACTGCCTTTCAATCTTCTGAACAGTCTCCAGAACTGCCCTTTGAGAATGATTGTCTTTAATGGTTAGAATAATACAGTGGAGGTGTTCAATATGGGTGTTCAAAGTCCAGGCAATCAAATAATCAGCCTGATTTTTCAAAAGCTCATTCTGAAGTTACTTTTTGAAAACTGTAGTCCTTTGAGGTCAGATCAGTGAAAGAATGCAAGTTTACTTCCAGGGAAACACAATAGGCCTTCAGTTAGGTACCTGCATTTAGGCATCTGAATGCTATGTTAAAAAAGAAATGGAAAAAAAAGAAAACACTTAAGAAAATGCCTTCTTGAAACTCTAATATATTTTCCATAAAACACAGTTTTTCGATAGGCGTTTTAAAATGCAAGCAGTTATTTTTGCAGCTGTGTTACCTACCCAATTAGCAATACTCTATCGTGACCATTTTAACTTGCTTAATACAGGAATTTAAGCACAGACATTTCCAGTTGACTTGTATCAAAACGACTTACATGCTCCTGACATACCTCTTCCCTGAGCAGCCACAGCATTCCTGCACAGATCCCCTCATGCATTTACCACCTTAAGTCCAAATGCAGTGGCCTAAAACCAAGCAAAGACCACACCTACCTCTTGACCATTTAAAAGCACCAAGATTATAGCACTACACACAGCCCATAAGCATCACAATAAGCATATGATCTTCTCTCAGTGACACATTACCTTTATACTGCTCACAAAAAAGCCAAACCACTTCTGACATTTTCTTGGCAATACCAGGTGAAGCATTCACAGATAGGCCAAAAACCATACACAAAAAGAAGAGTTGATTTCACCCCACTTGTGATGCCATAAAGCACTTTCTAACTACTCCTCCTCAGCAAACAACACAGGTGCAAGAGATGCTCTCTTTTTGTGGTTGGCCCTTATATGAGCCCTGGGGAGTGGGGGAGGAGTGTGTGTTCCCTTCTGGTCACCTGGGGAGCACAGGTGTAAGTAATCTGCCTGTTCTCTCTGGAGCAGCCTCATCCCTTCACCAGGTGCTCAATCAGCAGTTCAAGCCATCCCCTTACAGTTTCCCTACAACCTCATAACAAATTACAAAAAGAGCATTCAAAACAAGTAAATTTGAAACAAACACAATATCATGTATTTTCATCTTTTGCCAACTGTCCAGTGCTGCCCAAATCTATGAAGGAGTTCTGATAAAAAGAATCAGAGTATCATGCAGCCCAAGAAAAAAGCTAATGTTCAGCAAAACGAAAGTTGGCCAACAGAGAAGGTAAAATGTCTGACGCTTTCTGGAAGTCTCTCACCACTTTCCTTTCTCTAACATTGCAGTAAGAATTGTGACTATGTATCCCTCTTGTAATACAGAAACTCCCCACTTAACTTTAGAATCTTGCCAGAGCAGGTTACAATGGAGAATTGTTCAAAACAATGCACCTAGCAGTAAAACACAACCCATGAAGTTCCTTCTAGGGACAGAATGCCATGCACTAAACTATGACCAGAGAGAAGGAAAACTTTCAAGATGTTTAAGACAGGGTACTTAACATTCTTTGGGTATTTCAACAAAATTTCCATCTCATTAATCAGAGACCACACACATCTGAAAAGAAGCTTCCAGCAACAACAGCTACATTTGGTGGCGCTCTAACTCATGTGAATCAGACCAACACCACGAAGCCAAGGTGTTTTTGTGACAGACAGCAGCCTGGCTGCAGACACAGACATCTTTTCTCCATAGGCTAAGCTTACAGTTCAGAATAAAAGAGTCACAGGCCTCCATCAACCCTCCCACTCCCTGGGTCATACAAGTGTCTCACCTGCATATTTTACATTAGATGCAGCCAGGTTTACCCATTTGGCAGCATCTTCAGCTCGTCCTCAATCCCAGATCCCCTCGAGCCAGATAAGGCTCCCAAAGACAGCCTCCTATTCTCTTAGGATATTCCTAAGGACAAAGCCAGAGAACAGACTGAGGCAGCACAGAGAGAAATAAACTTTCACTGTGTTGTAGCTTCTTATCTAGCATACAGCCTTTGTGAAGAAAAAAAAAAAAAAAAAAAAAAAAAAAAGGATAGATAAGCCACTGGGAATCATCTTCCTCAGTTAATTCCTCTCCTGAAAGATACTGAGATTCTTCTGAAGAGTTACTCTATTTCACAGATGACAAAGGATGAGAGAAAGTAAAAAAGCCTTGCTGTAAAGAATACAGAGCTGACTTGAAATGCAAGTGCAGCATCAAGGATACGGTTAGAGTTAGGTGGGTGATTTTAAGCTGGGAGGTGGCAGAAGGCTGATGTAAAAAGTGCTCTGAGGCAGGGTGCTGCTTGAGAAGTGTCTAGTGTGATTCTGTACCCATCCCTGCTAACATATGGCAGAGAACAGCAGCAAACTGTAGGGAAATTCCAAGTAGTCCATCAGATGTAGATAACTAGCAACCAAGTAGCCTGGCCACTATCCTCAGCAGCAGCCAAACTGGTGAAATTAATACTGAAAACAGCATATTCCTTAGATTAAGCACTTAGCTCACAATATTTAGCTATTTAAAATATGTAATATATATGCTTCATTACGTTTTTAATGACGATGTTCGAGCCAGCTTTTTAAGAACTGCTGAGTATTTTTACCCAGCAGTAGCAATTAAAATCCACTCTATGGAGCTGGTTAGATCATGCGCTATCATTTCTGCTAGTTGCTGATTGACAGAAGAAACCAATCAGTCAGTCAGTCAGTCAAACTGGTTTAGAAAACTGGAGAACTTCTAGATATGTCTCATCTCCTGCTCCTCCAGCCCATCTGATAGATGTTCAAGGTTTATGGCTGGGAGATTTTCCTTCTGCTCAGATACTAACATAAAACAAGCAGGTATTTGTTGGCTGTTTCCATAGCAATAGTAGGCAGGGGATTTTCTGACAGTCGAGCGCTTGACAAAATGATGCCTCTTTAGCTTGCTAACAAATGCCTGATTAAACATTCATGTTTCTCCCAACATTCAATCCATATGGATAAATGACTTCAAAAACACTTGACCCAAATCCTGCTTTGTTACATGGATGAGGTAAGGGTGAGGTGGTGGGGAATGAACCTGCCACAGCTCAGCTTTGCTACAAGAAGATGTGGTTCTCCTCTGGTAACCAGAATGAGATCAAGCTCCCATATCTGCACACGCTACGTGTATTCCTCATTTTATGTGCACACAAGGGCACAAAAGTGTGTTGAAATCACTGTGTGCTACACTGCCAAACACCCTTAGGAAAGGTTTGCAACAGTTCATCAGAGTTCAGAAGAGCTCTCAGCCTCGTGCCCTGCAGGACAGATGAAGATCATTCTCTGCTCACAGCTGCAACACAAAGTGACAGAGTGGGGGCTGCTTACTCCATCTGCACATCTCTGAAAAAGGGATCTCCTCCACCTTTGACCCAAATCCTTCCATTGCTCTTCCAGGAACTACAGTTGCCTCCTGACCAGTGGTCATGCTCTACTGAAGTATTTTGATGGCAGAGGAACAAAAGCTTTGGCTAAGGAAATGCAACAACAAATAGGTGGTGCTGCCTGCTCTGCCTCCCAAGCTGAGATGAGGAAGCCACATGTACATTTTTCATTAATAAGGAATTGCAAATGAAAGTCAGGGAAATGTATAGCACTGTGGAAAAGGATCAGAAGACACAGTACAGAGAAAGCGTGAAACAAGTCACATTGGAGCCTGGCAACTTAATTTATTTAACTTTCAGACTCTCCTTAGCTTCATGGTACCAATGCAATACCCTCAAAAGGCAACATAAATGCATACAAAAAAAACCAACCTGTTCTTCACCTTCTCCCACAAAAGCAGTAAGATACATTTCTTACTCCCCTATTTCACACCCTAAAATTGAGGAAGTTTAAGCCACACACAAGAACAGCTGAACCTGTTTAAGCCTAGTTTCTCCTACATTTATGCACATTTTCAAGGAATAACTCTGTGAAGTGGGAGAATCACAGACCATCTCACTTTCTTTTTCCTTTAATCCCATCTTCAACTTGCTTAAAAGATTAATTCCATCCTCCCCTGCTAGAGGTCATGCTAGCAAGCACCAGTGTTGACACTGCGATGATCCGTGTAGAGCTACTAAATCATAAGCATGGCACCTCTACTCACCAGCACTCTGCTGCTGTTGGAGTGTGTGTGTTATATGAGACAAACATCACTCTGGTGATAAATTGATGCAAAGCACCAGCTGAAAGGACTTTCTTGGTGTAACAAGGAGGAGGAATGAGTTCTAGAAACATGGCTCACGTAAATATTCATACAACCAGAATCACAAATCAGGTCTTTTGTTATTTATTTTTTTTTTTTAAGCCAACACTCATTGAAGCTAGCTTCTGTAATTGATAGTAGCCCCTCATAGTCTCTCTGAAACTTTGGAGCAGCATTTGTGTCCCATTGTTAAGATACAATACAGTTGTCTGTTTTGGCTTGGACCTGTGACAAGGTAGGGCAGAGCAAATCCCATCCTGCCCCCAGTCCCACTACAGCACACAGCAATGCAGTGAAGTCCTATTAGCCAAAACAGGATTCTCAGCTGCTAAATATCAGAACAAGCTTTGTGACATCTCTTCACCTAGATAATGTAGAGTGAAATTCTAAACATATATATTGGGTTGGTTTTTTTTGTTTGTTTTTTTCTTTTCCTTTTTCCCCTCCACCCCCCTTCAAACTGAATTAATTTCTTCTGGATGGAGGTTAGTTTCGTTAGGTTTTGTCTTGCATCATCTGTTGCAAACCTGTTTCTTTCCTAACCAGTTGGTCTTTGTAAGCAAAGAGAAGGACTTTGCTTATATTTAAATCATTCCATTCCTGCACTTATTTTGGAATAAGTTATAATTGTCAATGTTTTGAATCAGTTTGTTAACAGTTTGCTCAAGAGCACTGTACACCTTACAATCCTTCATCAATTAAAACTCTCATATTTTACAACAATAATATGAAGGTAGGGACTGATGGCCTCAGAGACACAGCTCAAACCAGGCCTAGCCAGCAAGATCTATATGCAGAGTCAACAGGAACAACACCTTTAGCAGCTTCTAGGCACCTGGGGATAGCTTAACGTAGAGAGCTATTTCAAAATCTGAACTTTGGCCACTTCAGTAATGAAAGAACACTAATTAATTCAGATAGACTTATGCTTACACTTCAGATCTGTTCAAGCACATATGAAGTGTATTCTTCTGTTGTGTGTGCTTCTGTCTCAGTATTGCTTTGAAGATGTGAAAGCACTGCAGAAAGAGGTTGACTCTGAGCCCACTCCTTCTGCGTATATATTCTGCCCCTAATTATCACTGCCAGTTGGCAGTTGACTTGCAGGTGTCATTTCTGGCTGCAGAAATTCTGGCTTCCTTCAGCAAGTTTCCATACCCATGAGATTACTGTGCTGGCAGCTGACCTTGTTTTCCCCTGGACTGATTTTTTCCCTGAAGGTCAGAGACTATTTGAAGAATTTGTAATGAAAAGACATTTGAAGAACCAACATTTCTTGGTGCTCCAGAGACGCTTCTCTCCAGACCTCTCGCTGACAGCTAGTATTAAAATCCTGAGCTGCCACTCTTGTGTCAGGCAATTGAGAGGCAAGGCAGGCTCAACAACCAGAGCAAGAAGAAAAAAAGCAGTTTTGAAAGCATTAAAAAACCCAGAAAACTCTCAAGAGATTCAGACTATCAATCAATCATAAATAAATAAATAAATAAAACACACAAATAAAACAAACAAACAAACAAAAAAATAAATAAAACAAGAAGAAAGTTTCCAGGCAGGTCTCAGGCCTGCTAACACAGACATGTGAGAAATGCTAACAACCTGCTAAACCATCATCTGCCAACAAACATTGGTGACAGAGTCAGAAGGTGGAATATGGGAGGTTTTCATCCACAGTAATCGGCAAGTGAAATATGACTTCGGTAGTGATGAGTATCTCTGTCTGCTTCTGCCTCCTTCCTTTCTTGCATTTAGGCACCAATTGAAGCATGAATGCTTACACTTGTGTTTCTTATGAACCCTTCTGAGAATAAATGGGTAGAAACACTTGTGTGTCTTCTGGGCAAGACGCACCACCAGTGCAATCCACGCTTCCAGAAATAAATAGGCAATTTCTACCTGAAACAGTTGTTACAACTTCACTTTTAAAAACAGGCTTCAACCCCTACCATAAGCACTTACATTCTGAGAGGTGTTAAAAAACAGGTGTTAAAGTCAAATCCTGATTGCTTAGATCCACTGGCTGCCTACCAATCCTCATCCAAAATTTTCAAAAGACATTAGGAGCTAATTGGTCTCAACACTGCAAGAGAGGCCATCATGTTATTCAGTTCCTTTCAGCTTATGGTGAATCTGCACGCTGATATTCCCAGGGTATGAAGAAACCCATCAGCCTTGAACACATGCTCCCCCTCTTGTGGTATTCACACACAGCCTCAGTTCCAAATACAGGTTTTAGGAACAGAATGCAAACTACTTCAACATGGCACATGTATGTGTGTGTACATGTGTCACTGAGTTGAATGAGATGGGGAGAGAGACGTTAATAGCTTCTCTTCCCAACGTCACCAAAAGGAATACCTGAAGCTGCATCAATTCATATACATTAAAATACACCTCTGACATAAACTAGGAAGTTTCAGACTTTCAAACAAGTACTGTTCTGAGACCATCTGACATGGTGCTTTTTTTCTGTTTCCTTGGATAAATTTTTAATTTATATCTGCTCTATCAGTCATTGTAGGAGGCACTGGGAATGAATTAACCAATAAAACAAAACTTACACTAGTAATTTACTTCTTTGTTTACAGCCAAGATAAAGTGTTTAAGGTGCCATGTGAATTAATAGTATAGGATTACACAGAGAGATTAAAACAGAAAACCAAAAAAATGAGAGTGGAGAAAATAGTTTTGAGAATTTACGGGCCAAGTAATTCCTTTCATCTTAATCAGACTAACTTCAACAGTTACTGTTTTCCTAATAAATAGAAACTTCTGTTGATGCGGTACCATGCTGTCTGACACTAAATATACTGCATGACATAGTGCAAGGCTTCTATTGCTGCCTTTGACAGTGCCCCTGATAAATATTATTAATGTTGGAGCCTGCTGAAACAGGAGTAGCACTTTGTGCTTTCATCTCAAAATGAGGGGCCTGAGCATCACGATTCCATCTTCCTCCCCATCCACCCAGCCCATATCTTTCTCCTGTTCTCGTAAGACCTGCCTTTGCCTCCTCAGCCTGAGATCTCACTCACGGAATCACAGAAAGGTTTGTGTTGGAAGGGACCTTTCAGATCATCTCGTTCCAACCCCCTGCTACAGGCAAGGACACCGCTCATCAGACCAGGTTACTCAGAGCTCCACCCAGCCTGGCCTTGAGTGCTTCTAGGGATGGGGCATCCACAACCTCGCTGGGCAACTTGTTCCAGGGTCTCACCACCCTCACATGAAGAATTTCTTCCTAATATCTAGTCTAAATCTACCCTCTACTCCTAAATTTGCAGCTTTCCCCCTCCTGCTCCTGCTTTCCTCTCCACGCTCTCTCGCCTCTGCTTCAAGGCCAGAGCACATTAGTGCTACTGTTCACAAAGGAAGCCTGGCTGAAAGCAGTTCAGAAACACCACTCTGACAAAGGGGAGTCTGTAATGGGAATAGAGCTATTTTGGAGGATCTGAGTATGATGTTTATTCAGTAATTGGCACCAAGTCCTCTGAAAACACATCACGAGCATTCATACCGCTCCAAGCACAATTCACCTCCACTGCCAAAGAGGACTTCTGGACACATCTAGAACATAAATCCATCATTACTATTACTAATGCATTTAAATTGCTTTTTTATACTCACAAAGTGGCTCAGTAAAAACAAATTTAACATTAGCATATTTCTTACAATTAGATTCTCATCCCATTGCTAGTCATATTCATTCTACTGAATAGGGTTATTTGAATACGTATAAGCTGCATCCTTGTACTGAACGAGAGATGGGACAAAATAAAACTTTCTGTTATAACTGGGTATTACAAACTATATAATTAAGTATTTCACAACTGCGCACTGTAAACAGAAGTAAAAACAAAATGATGGGTGTTTACTTGGAAATGTCAAAATATGACAGTGTTGCAATTAAAGACAAAAACCATCTGTGAGAAGAGTTTTGAAGTAAACAATAGTAGAACAGATTCAGTCTAGTAGAATTATATAAATATATGCAGCATATCTTTGATTACAACATCACATAAAATTCTAAAATAATTCATTATTGTATAGCTGCAAGAACTAATTCAGTATTCTCAAGTAATTTTCTTTTCCAAAAAGAGTTTCTATTTGGTCATTTCATTTTGTATCACTTCACACAAAATCAATCATGTGCCTTTGTAAAACTACCATTCTCATGATGCATCTCGGACTTGCTGAGTATGCCATGAAGATCACCTGTGCTCGGCACAGAAGATGCAGTGAATACGTTTGTCCCAATGCACAGGTGCAAAAAAGCAGCACAGTGCATCCACAGACACACCACTCTCCTATTACTTTCCTCTTTGCAAGGGCTGTGTGCAAACAGCAGTGCTGAATTTGTGCCATCCAAATAATTTCAGTGGCTGTGAATATGGTCAACTCGCAGTTGGCTGAACAAAACCAAAATCGGATGGTGAAGATAAAGCCAGACAACGAAAGATGCTGAAAGTATAACTTACTCCATGTATAAATCGATAGTTCAAAGTTTGATCCAGTAGAGAAAGATCAATTCCATGAATCATTACAGAGGCAAAAAATCTGACTACAATCTTTAGCTGATGTTAATTAATTTAGTGCCATTGTCTTCAGCAAATGCAACAGCTTAGGTATAATCTGTTACATGTTGAAAAGAAAGTACGCATTCTTTTGTATGTGATTCACTGACAGCACACAGTAGACAGCAGCAAAGAAATGTAGTTTGATATGCTGGTTTCAGCTAGCAGCACAGGCAGTTTGATGTTCAGCATTTCATGCAGCTTTGGCAGCAAGGCTTGCTGGTCACTTACACATTTGTTAGTGAGATTCAGTCTCACCAGTACAGCACACATTGGTTATTTACGTGTCATAACAAAATCTCACGTGCAAAAGGAGACTTATTCCCCAGCTCATTTGCCCAACTTTATTTGGGGACAGAGTTAATACTTTTCAATCAACCTTCAATCACAAGTTACGTTCAAGTTACATTGTAGAGGGCAGCCTGTTCCAAGACAAGCACCATCATTCAGCTGCATTCACAGAGCCTTTCAAATTGAGTAGTGCTTTACTTCAGTTCCAAATTGTCAACAATCTGCTGGAATGCAGAACATATTCATAAAACCTAGGGATTGCTTGAGCTGGAATAGACTGTAAACACTTTGGGGGGAGGAACAGAATTCAAAATCACAGATCAGAGAAGCAAGACAATTAATTTAACTTAAATAAAGCAGACAAGCAAAACTCTCAAGAGATTAACATGCTCAGGAGAGAAACCAATACTCAAATACAATTGAAGGCTAGACTGTGGATCTCAAAAAAGATACCACAATTGCACCATTATCAGAATGAATGCAAGGGAACAACAAGATACTAAGGAAGACAAAGCTCAGGCTGTGATGAACTAACAGAAAGGCTGGATACTTATTTACTTGCTCTACTGGAACCTTGAAAAGCCTTTTCAGAGCACCACACTGTCATCAAATTGCAAACCAAGTGGAGGAAGTCCAAAGGGACTGTCTATAGCAAGATGATTAGAAGCATGATTATTGACAAAAAGATCACAGTTTTAAAAGAAGATTAAAGATGACTACAACCCTCTTAAAATATTTTGAAGCTTACAAGAATGATACAGTAGGCCTCTGTGATGACTATGCCAAGGAGAGAGAAAAAGTTAAATATGAATGGAAAGCCTTATTCACCAAGTGGTGAATGTCTGTCCAGAAAGGTGGAAGGTCTTGCTTTAAGATTTTAAAAGAGATTACATGACCACCCATCACAAAAATAAATCTAGGACAGAGCTTCTCGACCGTGGGCTCATAGACTCCTGGGGGTCTGCACACATTTTTAGTGGGTCTCTAGGTAGTAATCAAGACAGGAAAGCCTGTGATCAATTAATTCACTAGACAAGAATCCCATTTTCTAACAGGAAAATGGCTGGTGGTTTCAAATGGAAGAATACAAGAAATGCTCTGGGTGGCTCATTTCCTAGGGTTGTACTTTTCCTTTTTATTAACAAAAAAGATCCCATGTAGATTCAGAGAGAAATTGAAAGATTTCTGGGGCAGGAAACGTTCCTAATTCTGAAGAAACCCTGGGGAATATTCCTTTTTACTGACATTACATAACCATGTGTCAGGAACAGGGTCACAGGCTGTTAGCCAAGGATGGACCTCTGTATGATTTCATAGTGTGAGATAACATTAAACTCCAGTTCTTCTCTGGATAACACAAGCCTTAAATATTTAGAACATGTTTCTTCTGAAGCCAGTTCTACTTTCTACCACATCAGTATTTTTAGAAAACACCAAGTCACAGGAAGGAAAATGTTATTTTTCTCCTGTGCCAGTGTAGACATAGGAACTTTAATATGCTACTCTCTACAGGGAGATGGCTGAGAAAGAGACAGATGGCCCATTTTGACAGAAACGCAAACAAAAGCTCAACTCTTCTACCTGAGGAATTTTCAACATCTGAAAGTTAAAATATTTAAGCTACAAGACTTTTGAAAAATGAATGCAAAGTAGAAAATATTTATTGCATTAAACTTTGGTTAATGTGAGTGTGGCATTTACGAACATACAATCCAAGCATAAAATGAGGGTCATGTTGAAGGAAGATCTCATCTAACTGAAAAATGGGTGAAGAGAAAGATACATCAAGTGGGGAATATGACAGGGAAGGCACCCAACAGACCTCTCAGTATGTCATATCCTTTTTAATCTATATTCACAAAAGGTTTATTTTCAACACTAACGTTTCTTGTGTTTAACAGAAAGAAAACAGTTCTTTCATTGAAGAACTGTTTCTCTATTAGCTTAGCTTGTTGGGTTTGTTAATCCACTGACTCTTCTTTGTATGGCACTATCTCATGCTTTCTCCTCACTATTCATCCAAAGTACCAAATTGTCTTGTTTCAAGTGTTTCCTGTAATTTCTGGAAACACAGAAATTCAAAGAGGACAGGATAAGAAAAACACCTTAGTTATGTTCTACAAGCAGGAAATCACTTGACACTTTTTTCATGCTATAGTATACAAAGTGCCGAACTATGTTCAGTATTATCAGTCTTGAAAGAGACTTTCTTGGTTACTTTGCTGAACTGAAAATGCACCTTCAGAAGACTAAGTCATACAGATGAGTAAATTGTACAGGATTGACAGCAAAGGAAAAGAAATTCACAGAAGAAAAATGATGGATTATCTATTCTAGCAGAATTACAAGCAAAACATTATTGTCCTCTTGAAAATGTCATTGTTTTCCCCCCTCATTTTAATGAGATAAAAATAAGCATGAGAAATATGGACTTAGAGAAATGGAGAGTGGGGACCAGTAATTGAAATATCAAATCACAGATTCTGCAAAAAGATCCCATTATCTGAAATGACTTTACATTCTTTCTCATTAGCTATCTGGAGTATCTGGAGAATAGCTTTCAAGAAGAATACAGGGGAATTCAGAAGACAGTGATAGCAAGTGACATTACTGTAATAAAGATCAGCTGGATAAACACAAGATCTGATTTCTTGATGTGTAAAATGACTATAAAAGGTTAAATCTAGTGCAAAATTGTTATATAGTGATTCCACAAGAAAATAGCCAATATAATGAACTAGTCCACAATAGAAATATAGACCTATAAAGTGGCTTAATAGTTTAAGAAATCAAAGCACATTGGTTAATTTGGATTGTCATTTATGGCTCTGTCATAGAGGGAAGAATTGAAATACAGGATTATTATTATTTTTCCATTCAGTTCCACCCCTAACAAAAGGGCTAAGAAATTTCATTACTGTCTAAGAAAGCAGCACTCAGAGATTGACCCCTGCATAGCAGTCGTCCTGGTGACACCTTATGGCAGACAATATTATCCCACGTTTTCTTCCCCTACTAAGCACAGTTCTGTAATTCTCACTTCCTCTCTCTGAGCACATCTGCAGCCAATCTAAAAGAAAAAAGGATCCCTGATCTGGCCTTTCTGCCCTCTGACTTCTCATTCAAAGGATGCCAGCAGGTATCAGACCATACTCTCGGTATGATTGTCCCATATCTTGCAGGCAGAGTATTGAGAAGGTGGAAGGTGAGAGAGAATGGTGGTCCACAAAACTCTGTAGGCTGAAAACAGACTCACTTTCTGGCAAGCTTTTGATGTTATTCAAGAAGAGTTCTGTGCCTTTTGGTATAAAGCTTTACTTTTTGCCACATTCTTAAAGCAACTCCATGAAAGAAGATAAACTTTCTGCAATCCTTCTTGAGGTCTTAAAATTATTCTGGAAACAGCAATTTGATATTTTTGAATACATACAGCAGACATGTCTAGAAAAATGGTAGATCCTATTTTTCTTGTGTTAATAGAGCTTGTAATACAATCATGTCATTCCCAAAGTCTGGCTTCAGCATTTCTACTTTCAGATAGACAGAATATAATGCCCTTCTTATGTCCTGACCTGTAGAAATGCTACACAATTCCATGCTTGTTTAAACTTTACTGAATGGATTTACAGTATAAGCAATTTACACTAGAAACCTCTGTTATCCTGAATATTAAATATCCTTTGCTTAAAAAAAAAAAAAAAAAATTAAATTGCACTGTTGAGGAAAAAAAAAATCCTTTTAATTTTTTTATTACTTGACATTAAGCAGCAGATGATTCTCTGATTTTCAGAATTGTTAGAGTCTTGGAAGATAAAAGCATGAAGGCTGTTTTGGTTAAGTCCTTTGCCTAGGATGCCAGATACATGGTAGAGATCCTGTTCCATCACAGACTTCTCCATGACACTGGAACTGCCATCTCCATCACTCCTCTATCAGGAAACCTTACTTCAGAGTAAAGCAGTGAGGACAAACTTACTAGAGGTTCTAAAATTCACATATACTATGTTAAGTGATATCCTTGACACCAAGAAATGAGTATGAGTGGTTTGCATGGATGAGCTTGTTTTAGGTCTCAGGATTACAAATTCTCCCAAGACTGCAGGACTACAGGAGCTCTTCCTAGAAGGGTATGTCTGTAGGAAAAAAAAATCAGAGGCAAAAACAGCATCTGAAGTACTTGTGACTTTTGCTTGGACCAGATAACTGCCTTTGCTCTGCAAATTAAATTGGAAAACATTAACTGTGATTCTCACCCTACTCTCTAGAGCTTTGCTGCTGGCATCACCTGTAAGCTACTAAGCACACCTCCACAAAGCAACTACAAATCTATATAATGTGTGCTCAATCTTAGATCAAAATTCTGTATTTTCATCTTTTTAACTGTGCTTTCCAATAACAATGTCTGTTTCGCTTAAAGTTAGAATGCTATGCTCTTAGATCTCTACAACACTGTTTCATTGTTGGCCTCCCCTTCCTGATTTAGCTGAAAACTAGTAAAATGATGATCAAAATGAACTAATGAAGAAAGTCAAATGAATTCTGATTTTTATTATTATTTTTTTTTTGTTAACACTTTTTGGAACAAAGTGCTGTTTTACACTTTTCTAACATTCTTCAACATCCACAGAAGAATTCCCAGAAGATTTCAGCTTCTGCCATAATTTCACCTGGGAATTTCCTTGGACTGCTCTATTCCTAAACCCGTGAGCTGCCAAAGCATTAACTGGATCTCCTCCACAAGAGGATTGTTGCACAAGGATAACCTATGAACGTTTGGATAGTTTACAGTTAAAAAACAAAACAAAAAACCATTTTGTCTGCTTTATGCCAGCTAGTCAAAGGGCACCCCAGCCCCAGAGCTGTAGCTAGAGATCACCTCTAGCCTAGAAACACTCTCCCATTATGAGATTAATGCACACTTTTTCTTTGTACTTATTATACGAATTTAAAATTATTTAACACAGAATGCACTTTGTAATTCATTTTCTTCTTTCCCTGTGCTTTTTTCAATCCTCTGACTGTACTTATTGAAAACATTTCTTTTTAAGCCATCCCTTTGAGAAATATTAATGCTCCCACATGTGTCTTATTCAGGACCTTCCATTGACCTTGTGACTGAGAAAATCACTTTCTTTCTGTATCAAACAAAAGCAGACTTTTTAGACTAAGAGATTATCTTTTGACAATGTCAGAATATCTTGAATTCCACAAAGAAATGAATAAGAAAACCTATATAATTTATTTTAATGTGAAGCTTGACAGAGGCTGAAATATTCATTTGTATTAAATAGAAAATATAAAACGAGTTATACACTAGAATGAATGTCTTGGGAAGAAAAGCAGCAGTCTGCCTCTCAGCTTGCTCTCACTCTCCCATCTGCTATTCTGAGCTCCTGACAAGTGTCATCTGCATTAATTCCTCTAGTCCTAACACAACACTCGGTCCTGCAGCAGCAACTCTGTGACAAAACCTTGCTGCCATTCTGAGCTCTCCTCCAGGCCCACTGGAAGCATCCCTTTGAATTGCTCAAGGTTGAAGTCAGAAAAAAAAACGGCCAAAGGAAGTTGAATTAAAGGCTTTCCAAAGCAGCCTTTGAACTCAGCCTATGGTCAATAAAATTGTAAACCCAGCTTTAGGGCTCCCTGTACGTCAACACAAGTGCCATGAGCTCATCCTGCTGCCTGGGTATGCACTCTGCTCTGACTGTTCAGATTTGCTCAGGAGGTGTTGAAGATCACGTTAGCACCACAGGCACGATGAAGGATTAGGCATCACATGCAGCCAGCTAAAAGAAATAAAGCCAGTACAAACTCTGTCTGAACACCCTGGCTAATCCAAGAGAACTGTTACCACATGCACAATCCTGCTTCTGATCAAATCTGTTTTGCTGAAGGCCTTGCCAGTGCACAGATCTGAATGGAAGACGATGAAGATCAGACAAACGTGAAGAGAAATTCATCCCATGTAAGAGAAATGGTTCCTCTGGATTTCTCCACCCAGGAGGTACACGGGAATAATGTTAATTCACAGTTAATGCACAATTCTGCATCTCTTGCAGAGAAGATAATGACAATGACAGAAAACTAAAGGAAGACATATTATATGGAAGCCTGCAAGGCAGAAGCATTGTGAGCCCAGGAACTTTTGACATCATTTTTCCCAACGTAATACCTTACACCTGGGACTCAGTGACCTTTTGGAAGAGAGCAAATACACACAGAGGCTGTCCTTAGACACAAAGCAGTATTAAATGCAAATACTCCATTTCTGCAGTATGCCTGAGAAGCGTAGGATCAGTCACAACATCCACTGAATTTAGAAATTAACTATGTATTGTTTACACTATTTTCTGCCTACTATTTTCCTGGTATATATGCAATTATTTACAAATTGTATGACTTGTGCACCTAAAGTAAATACTCATCTAAGTGCATGCATTTACATACTCAATAATGAATTCCTTATACGGAGTGCTCTTTCATTTTAAGTGCACCTGCGTGGCTATTGAAGAGGAATGAAACATCTGTTCACAGCAGAGTGAGGCAAAAAAAAGTTTCCTGAATTTCCTTAGCATTCTCTGGCATCAACGTACATCAGCTTATACCTGTGGTATGTCATTTCAGGCTAAGAAAGTCAACAGATATTTAACTAGCATTGATTATTTCATGTATGCTTTCTAATATGAACTTCAACAAATATAATATTGCCTAATTCCTTTTCATTTAAAATGGAATTATAAATGCTTTCCTTGGTCTTAAACATCTTCTCAAGCAATATAGCAAAGATTTCCTCTCAAATTTATTCCATGGGGCTTAAATGGCAGGGAAATCCTATTCCTATACAGCTCCCTTCTTCATGCAGAGAATTTCCATTATTGGGATTATACAGTATGAGGATGTTTATGCTACACACCTGTAAGAGATCTAAGCATTCTTGCAGAGCTTTGTGACCAACCAACAGGTGTAGAAGAAGGCAGCCTCACCACTCACACCAAGAGCTTCCCCTGCCTCTTTGCACCAACACTAACAAACATCTGGAGCGCGTCAGGCCAAATTCAGGATCTAACCTTATAGCTTCAGTGTAGCATTCTGCATCAGCTGAGCATTAGAAATTGGAGACTTCCTTGCCAAGCAAGGATGACAAACAGTAAATCAGTGTGCACAGTTACAAAGAACTTCTGGATGCCTGAGTCTGTCAGATTTAGCACTCTAGATGTTATTACCTGCAGAGTGCTGACCTGAAAAGCAAAGTAATGTTTGTAAAGAGGGACCCACTGCCACAAAGGACGTGCCAGTGTTCAGTCACCTAAGCACCTTGTCAGGTCTGGGACAAAGAGAGCAGTGCCTTCAAGTTAAATACCTATCAAGAAAATCACTCTAAATTAATTCTCTCTGAAGTAGAGAATCCAGAGAGAAAAACACTGGTAGCAGCAGTGAAGCAGGACTGCATTAGGGTCAGAGATTATGCAACTATGGGAAGATAGCACTAGTAGCTGGGGAAATGTCCTTGAAGTAAGGAAGGAAAATAAGTTTATATTGCATTGAGTTTCTCTGTACATAACCAAGGGCAATTTGCAATTAGCATTTCAAGACTCCTTAAGCAATCAGTGATGTGTTAATTTTCATTTCCTTCCACACGGTCATAAGGAGGCTAGTTTTCAGTGATAGGTTAACAATAAATAGCTTAGAACTTTGTCAACTCTGTATGGGTTTTCTGACTGCCCATGTACTCATCTAACAAGAGAAGCAGGAAATAAGCACTGGCAAGACTGACAAATCCTGCAGATGCAGCAAGGAATCAAAGAAAGAACGAAAGAGGTCTATAACGACTGAAAGCCAAAGGTACATGAAACAGAGTCAGATCAGCCCATCAAATAACATTTATAATATGCAGAAATCTGAGACAGGGCTTGCCTTGTCAGGCTGGCATAGCAAGGCCATGAGGCTTTGGGATGTGGCTGGCATCTAGGAATCTGAACTAATGAACACTGTAAATGTGCCCTTTTATGTTTTACAGGGAAAAGGAAAGGATCATGGCCAAACAGTGTAAAATACCTTCTCCTCCCAAAAATTTTAGTAGTGGCTCTCTTGCAAGATCTGTCATCAAGCATAGAAGGCATTGCTTCACCACAAATCCTGATGTTGTTTTCTACTGGCTTTGAAAGGTATCTTTTTCCTTTGTTGGGTGAACATGGGCTCAGTAGTGTAACCATTTCAAGTATCAATCTTCCCTTACACTGAATTCCAAACTAAAGCCATTTGTTATTGAAATGCTAAGGAATTACTCTCTACTGCCTGCCAAGGCTTTTCCTTCAATTGTATTGAGGCACCTTCTGGTCGTGTTACTAATTCTTTCTTCAGAACTGATTCCATCCCTTCATAATAATTTATATTTTGTATATAAGGGTATCCACTGACCAACTGGTAGAAACATTTACTTTTGGTGCCCTATGATGCATATTTTTGAAAATGGTTTCAAATAATCAGCAGTAAGTTGGAAAGCAGAGCTAAATCAACCACATTGCATACTACATTCTTTTTAATTAGAAAATCTTTGGGTTTTATTGGAAGGCCTAAGTACTTCCTTAATTGAGAAGGAAAATGAGAAAGGACGCTTTCTTTTTTTTATAATTGCAATTATCATGCAACATTTTTCGTATCTCTTTATCCTAAATTATGCTTCTCTGAACATGTCTATGACCTGACCACAGGAACTGTCACCTACTCCTACTTGTTAATACAAAATTCCTGCATCACGTAATAATTGGCAATACAGAAACACCTTTTGGATGATGCTACAATTAATTGTTTCTTTTCTAGTATACCTCAAATGTTTTGAAATTAAGTTTATAATTCTGAAGAAAGCATCTACATATCTCTGCATTTGTGTATATTATAAAATGCACTTGAATTTTAGAAATAATAGAGTGGTAGCGATGGTTCAGCAAACCACAACATAAATGATGGTGGTGGAGGTGTGGAGGGAGGTTATGGAAGAAAGCTACACTTGGGACAGGAATTACTAACATGTAACTGCAAATAAATACAAGAATAAGAACAACTGCATACGGACGTTCTACACAGTAGTATCTACTCCATCATAAACTGCATATAAATCAGCCTTCTGTGAAAAAGACTGCAAAGACTCTGCCTAGACAGGCACTGGATAGATCTTTTGAAGAGTGGCTCATCCTTTCCTCTCTGATTTTGCAGGAAGGCACTCCTACAGTGTGCCACTGTATCTCAGCTGGGAGATGTAATTACCAGCAAAGGGACTGTACCTTCTTAAACTGCCTTTGGCTGCTCCTGAATATTTAACACTGCTGCTCTGTCTCAGTGCAAAGACTGAGAGGGGGAAAAAAAAAAAGAAAAAAAAAGAAAGAAGCACAGTGTTAAAGTCACCTGTTTACTTTTGGCCCTTTTTAGTTTAAGTCATTCATGAGGTAAGAGCTGATAAAACCTGATATCCTAAAAGCTTCTTGACACTGCTTGATTACTTTTCCAACCAGCTCCAGTGCAAAGTCAAACAGGCAACTTGAAATCAGCGTATTAAATTCACCCATTTCTCTTTGCAATTGAAGTTGTGCAAGAGGCTGCAGCTGCTTAGAAATGAATGAAAGATTGGTAACTCATGTTGGGAATGCAATGTACTGAGCCAGTTCTTGCACACTGGAGGGTCTAGTGGTGCGTGCTACAATGGTGCTGAAATGGTACTAAATAATGGTGTAGATCTACTTTAGCCTGCCTTTTGCATTCCCTTTTTCAGACTATCCTTTTCAAATTCAATCCTGCATGCTATCGCCAGTCAAAACAAAAATAAATAAATAAAGAGAAGGAGCAACAGTCAAGATGTTATGTAAACTTTGGGAGGACGTTTCTGAACCAAATATTACATCCTTTTCCCTACACCAGTTTTGTCCAACCTAATTATGCTATTAGATCCGACAGAGCCACTAAGCTTCTTGGTATGCAGATTCTCTTAGCTGTTACTAGATGAAAGTAAGAGTCAAAGGTACTAAATTATGTTATAAATATATATTTATTTAACACTATGACAGATACCATATTTTTGTTTTTATTACAAGGAATTAGCACTGCTCCAGCAGCTGTGACCCACACACAGCCTGTAGCCCATGGGAACACCATAAGCCTTGTATTCACCCTACTCAGTTGAATAACCAGGCTTTGACTCTGCAGATTGCTCAGGCTCCCATTTAGCACACTGAGTGGCCTCTAATGACTCTTTATTCAACTACAAACGTTTAATTAGCAATAATAAAAACCATAAATGAATATTTACAATCACTGATAAAACTTCCAGATTTGTTCATATATTTAATGTATTTACATTATATTACATAAACAAAGGTGGAATTGGATGTATCTCAATGGGGATGTATCATATATAGCTTTATATATTATCATTCATCTTCTCTAGAAAACCTACAGTACCTCCTTTTCTGTGATCAACAGGAATGAAATAGAAATGCCTGCACAGAAAGAAGATTGTCATAAGTATATAGAAATAAAGCAACACCAAAATACTCCAATGCATCTGCTTGATCAAAATCTCTGTGCCTATTCACCTATCTGCTGCCATTCAAAGCATCATGAACTGGATGTGCATTAAGATCTTCTAAGCAAGGCTAAAATTAAAGGAGTTATTAAGGGAGAGAAGGGTTGTGAAACACCAGAATAAAAAATTATTTCTTTAATCATAAAATCAAAAAAGATTCACTTTCAAGTACAAGGTAAAAGCCTTTACCTGGGTTGGTCCCAGCATCATTCTGGGGGACGTACAATTACAGACTGTTTCTGAATTCGTTTTCTTTTGTAACGAGCTTCTCTCCCAGCATTTGTATTTTTTTTGTTTGACTTTAATTAACTTCTTTCTATTTTCATAAACTTGGAGAGGATTTTCTCTAAGCTCTTACATCTCTAGTCTATATTAATATATTTTAAGCTTTAAACCTCTAGTAAATTTAATGGATTTAAACCATTTTAGAAAGACAGAAAAATGCCATCAAAAAGCATCCAAGCTGAACACTTTTATACAAACCTTCTATTAGATGCAACTTAAAACTTATTTTAAGATGGCTTGAGAATTCCTGAATGGGTTCAATCACAGCAAAAAAATGTTATTTCCTGCTGAGTAAAATGAAGCTCTGAAAGGATGGGGAATACAAGGGATGGAACAGGAAGAGCTAATGCAAACTGAAGCATAAAAATGTTGCAGTAAGGTCTACTTTGTGGAAAGAGCTTTATGAGTCCACTAAACTAAGAGGCTGAGCTACCAAACCTTGCTGGGAAAAATGATTATAAAGACAGTAATAGTTATGTATGATTGACACAGAACAAGCACAGTTATTTAATAAAAGAGATGCTTCTGTGTGGTTTATAGTGGACCTGATTAAACAATTCCTCTCTAAAATATCTGCATTACTCTTACTTCAAAATGTATGCCTTATCTATGGTGACAGAGAAGTTCTTTCCTACTTGCTGTCTGAACCATTAGGCACTAATCCTTAAGCATTACCTTCTCTCCTAGATACGTCCCTCTTTGTAGACTACGATGCGAGTAAGTCCTGCAGATAACTCTTTCTTTTAATCTGGTACTTCGGGAGGATTATATGTTCCTCTCCTGTCCCTCCTTTCCGCTTACCTCCTCATTTTTCAAGACACAGAGGTATTAAACTGGATGGACAAACCTGAATGGTGCAAAATACCAGAGGAATAGATGGCATGGCGGATGAGTCCTCCCTGCCTGAACTGAGAAAGAAAAAACATACCTGTCTTGAGGATCAATTCCACGCACGAATTTGGAGTGACATTCACCTTTAAAGCAATGGTTCCAGTCCTCTTCCTCCTTTTAAGGATGCATCACTCTCCTTTATTAGTATGCTAAGGCCTAACTCTCTCTCTCTCTTACTTTGATATTAACATGGATGAAGGAACACAAGCAATGTTGAAATGGAGTTTGATCTTCTAACATTTCTGCTCTCTGAGGTAATCACAGACAATTTTTGACTTTCATCTGTGTGCCTGTCATTTAGAAATGAGCCACTAGATCATGGTAATCAAAATATAGCCTTATGTAAGTATAATATCTAAACTGGTCATCTTTTTAAAAAGTGCACAACAGCTACCCATCTTCTTGCAAATGCATGCAAACCAGACATCCTAAATCCAGTAACCTGGTCAGTGCTGACATAAAGTAAACCCCTGCCCACACTATGGCTGTGTCAGAGACACAGAATAAAGTGACGCTCTTTGTCACAGCTTGGTGTTTCTGTTTATTTGGTAAGTCTGTTTATTTGGTAAGTCTTGCCTCTTATAGTAACTCATCTGAACAGTGGTAAAAGAACTGCTTCCTGAGATGATGCTTGCTGTATTCATGTGGTAGTGAGCAGACTTACTTCGCCTCTCCATAATAAGAAACAGACTGGCAGATGATACACAGTTAAATAAGTACCGTTCTTATATTCTGTGAGCCTACACCTGCTGTTAACGGACACATTAAGATCCCAATTTCAAGAAAAAATAACTTGTTGTTAGTCTGTGCTGATCCTCTCAGATTTCAGCTGGTATCCAAGCAGACAGAAAGGGCTGACCTGTTCCTGCTGATGCTGTTAAAGCCCCTGCCCTCCAGTGGTACCATGCAGAGGCTTTAGGAAGACAGGAGCCGCTGCTCTGAATCCATGGCAGGCTTTATGACATTTACTTGCAATTACTCAGCGAGGAAGCTGGTGCTCCAGACATAGATTTTGCAATGTGTCGGTGCATCTCAGAGTAAGGTGAGCACCCACAGCTGAGAAGCCTATAACCTCTGCAGTGATTGCTGCTCAGAAAGACAAGCTTAAGCTCTCAGCGAAGATTGTGGAAGGATGCATAAATGAACCCCTACTTGCACAGCCTGCCAGTCCCAACTTTCTTTCTCACAGTGCCTTTGTGCTACTTCAACCTTTCCCTCCGTCCCTCTGAAAAGGAACAGAGACAAAGTTGTTCTGGCCTTGTTTCAAGTAGATTTCTGAATGGGTCCTGAAAGTGTACTGGTGTGAAAGCAATATACTTCGCCCTCTGGATATGAAGACTTAGGGCTTTCAATCAAAAAGATTTGAAAGCTGTAATGTTGTTACTGTGTTCTCACTGTAAGATCTCATTTAACAGACCTATATAATTTTGCTCTGAGGGACCTCTGGGCTGATTCAGCAACAAAAGAAAAACTTTGTCACTGGCCTTCTGTGCTGCCACCTAAAGTTCCCAAGTTTGGAAATATGAGCAAGATTTTATGCCCACTGGAAAGATGTGTAAAAGGATAATACCACGGAGAGCCAAAGCTGGGGGTAGATATGGCACTCTGGCTCTCCAATTCTAGCTCCAGCCCATCCACAGCGCCTCAAAACATTCCTTTTTCCCAATGACCTGAAGTCATTTAGTGCAAGAATGGGTATTGGGAACACACAAGGCTACTTTTGTTCTGAAAGTGCTGCTCATCTGGAGGTCTTAACCTCCACAGCAAAAAAAGGTTTTCTAAGACTTCTCCAGTGACCTATCCCCACTCTCAGGAGCAGCGTTACTGTTCTGCTTTCACTGTTATCTGCACTGACCAAAGATAGACAAATGCACTGATTTTACACTATTTTACCCTTAAAAGGCATTGCTATGAATTCCACGTAGCTCAAAGATATCAAGCAATGGGCACAGCATATATTTGCCATGCCTTGCTTTGTTTATTTCTTCATTAACTCAACTATCTTCACCTTGCAGGGAATTCTGTGTTACTGAGCAATATTTGCATTACCTTACTGCAATGGTGTCAGACCAGATACCTCCATGAGCTTCTTTCTTAACTGGGGAGATCTGCTGATCTCCTGCCACATCACTGAGTTCCAGAAGAGGGCTAGGCTGCTCACTGAACACCCCATCCTTTGCTACCTTCAGATGCTCCCTGAGCTCAAGGCATTGCTATGGATGCTCCTCCTAATAGCAACCACTTAGAAAATGAAAATCCAGCAAGGAAACTTATCTGTTTTTTTCAAGTCCTCTGGATGCAAACAGAAGGCAAAATCATCTTAAACTACTATCTTCTAAGCACAATTCAAATGGGAAAAAAGTAGCTAAGAAAAAAAAAAGAGATCTCTGCACATGTCACTGGAAATATGATGTTATTAGAGAAGCTGACAACCTATCTACACCAGTGCTCTCTGATATTATCTGAGAAGAACGGAGAGGAACAGAAATAGCAAAGGTCCACAGAAGGGTAACAAAAATAACAAAGACATTTCCTTCCACATGACTGCACTTGTTTCATTTGGGAAATTTGAATTTAAACAGTGAGATAGTGAAATTGGTCCTTCCTAGCCTTCACAGAAAAGCAACAGTGCAACTGATGAAATTGAGAAGTAAAACCACTTGCAGCTGATAACACTTCTTCACAGAGCTCACAATTCACTCCTGATATTCTATGACACCAACTGAGAGGAACAAAACAAAGCAAAATTTTAAACACTAGCATATTTCCTCACTGTGTTATTCCAAATGAAAACTATAACAGATGATATTCAGGGCTAAGAAAAGTGTCATCCAAAAACAGAAAAGTAGCAAAATTGCAAAAAGGAAGAAACAGTAAGATAGTGAGAAAGATTAATGAAGACCACAATGTATCCAGACACACCTCACGCTGAGTCACAGTGCATGCTATAGGTTGCGTGTCACACTTGTCGAGAAAAATCTTTTACTTTTTGTAAGTTACAGTCAAGAGTTGAACAGATACAATGGACAAACACAATTAAAGTGCAACTGGACATAACCAAGCTACTGGTACACTACTTCATTGTCAACATTGCCATTAACAGACAGAGCATATGACCTATCTTTGCGCACAGATCATTTTCTCACTGAGAAGGGCTGGCTGCTGTGATTTCCAGCAGCTTGGTCAATCAGCATGCTGGCACACTGTGTTTGGGAGGAACATCTGAAGTACAGGTTCATACACAAATGGATTACCAGAATTTATGGTAATACGTTGGTAACGATTCTGAAAAACAAGTGTATAAATTATAGAGACTTCCTATAGACCTCCATTAAGGCTAGAAAATGTTCTGTAGGAAGCCCAAGATTAAACATTCAGCTGTCCGAGTGTTTGTTCACTAAGGTGAGCTTTAACCAAGAAAATTGCAATTGTCCAATCTTCATTTGTCAGTGCATTTCTCCTCAAATAGGAGAACAAATAGTCCCGAGATTTTTCAAGAGTATGCAGTAAATAATCAATGTGCTGCTCATTATACACCTCAACTTCATTGACTTCCAGCCCTTGCAGAAAGTGCTAACAGCTATTGTCATATTCCCCATACATGCTGCCATCTGTCAACCGTTGGATATTGGCTAACACTGGCTTTCCAAAAGTTTATTACCCAGAGGTGCTAATTATCCCTAGTGGAACTAAGCAATACAATGTAAAGTTTTTTACTGTTTTTATTTGGACATTACTTCTTTTGAACAGATTTTAAGCTGTGGGCAATGCTATTTTCTGCTGCTCTATTCTTTTCCTGAGTTCCCACTGGCCTGGTTCTATTGTTAGCAAAGCAAAGGCAAACCACAATGATCACTGGCTAGGTTATTTCAGATATCAAGCCCCAGTTTACATTTCCTAATGGGAAATGTATCTAATTAACTCTAGGTTTTCTGTGTCATGGTCTGCTACCAAACAGTTCTATTTTGCTCCACTTGCCTTTTGGAAATAATTTATAGAAATCTGTTCACTGATGTTTTGTTGCCAAAAATCAGCATTCATTTCCTCCAGCATTTAAGTCCACCTGCTTGTTGTTTTGTTCTTACTCCTTCCAAGACCCTGGCTTCTATGAGATCCTCAAGTTTCCATTACAAACCTAGGAGTAGCAAATAGAATCAGCAGACTCTTTACAGATAAGAGAGCAAGAGGCAACCTGCTACTGCGATGTAAGCAATTACTCTCCTTGGACAAGCTAGCACTAGATAAATATTCACATGTATATGAATGTGGTGAACATGAATGTTGCTAATGTGGTTTGTTACCATAAATGCACTGTTACTCGACCCTTCATCTACATTAATATTTAGCACTTCCAATTTTTTCTTACATCCCCAAGCACTTTCAGCATATAATTATAGTTTGAAATATTAACTCTGCTGGAATTTTTTTAGCATTTTGTAGGGTGGCATATGTGCATGTTGCTTACTAGAGCACCCTGGCTTACTAGGACTCAAGGCAATATTTGAAAGTTCAAAGAGAGTGAAAAAAATAAATTGGAAATACGGATGAAAATTAAATTTCACTTACACAAGTAAGAAATTGATATGTAAATTAATTTTATTTTTTTTATAATTTAACAATTAAAAAAAAAAACAGGAGGAAAGAACATTAGACACTGATCCTTGTAAGTGCAGGAATTATAGCATCTGTGTCATATGGAATGTTAATAGAGAAATTAGGAATGTTTTGCTTTGAGGTTTTCCTGCAAATGATCACTCCTGAAGTACTCTTGTAAGTCCCTATAGACGCCTGCAGCCAGCATCTACGTGCAAAAAAAAAAAATACAGCAGCATCCCACCTTCCATTGTTTATGTGTTTAAAAGCAAAATTCAAAAGCAGAGCAGTTTATCAAAGAGAATTTAGAAATGTATTTTGTAAATATGTTCTTCCTAGCAACAGAACTGAGACCCTAAGTTTGTAACTGAGATCCACAGCCAACTGCTAGGTTTCCAATAGTCCACACGGGTCTAAAATGCAAAGCAAGCTAGTTTTTAGAACTACCAGAATAGAAAGGAAGGACCAATTAGAAATCATAGACTCTCTGCATACATTTCTCTTGAGGAAGTAGGACAGATCTGGTAGAATACATTGGATCTGAAGGGTGACTAGAGTGATCAACAATGATAAACTGTTTCTGACTATACAATGATGACATTAGTGTTCTGCCAGCAAAACATTTAATTGAGGCAGGAGATGATAGAGGGCTACAGAATCAGTTATGGCATAGCAAGTAACCTGTCACTGATCACTGCCTCTTCCTTCATCATTCTAGAGGTGCTAATGTAAAGCAAACTGTAAGTGTTGCTGTGCATACAAAAATTTTAATTCATCACGTTGAATACCTGCATTATAAGTCATCTACTCCCTGATCTTTTTTCTGTGCATCATCTTCAAGATATAATTTGGCTATACATTGACTAAGAAGGCTCACTGAGCTTCTGGATAAAGACACAAGATATTATGGAATTTGATGTGTTCTCCCATCTGTGTTTCTGCAAACAATATATCTAAGAATACTCTGCTCACTCGGATCTATACAGCCTGCAAAGTTTTCTGAATTAAATAAATCAAAGTAACATGAAGCACAACAAACCAAAAATGGCTCTTAGGAGAATCTTGGAAAAAGTTGGACTCAGTCCCAAATCCAAATTGGGACTCAGTCCCAATAATCCCAATATTTAAAGGAAATATTTTGCTCAAATTCGACACTATCACATTATACTTGTTCTCTCACCTTTGTTTAAAGAAATACCTGACAATTTGTTTCCTGACTACCCTTCTGTAATCTCAGCCATGCTGGGTAGCTGTTATGCGTTTAAGTGCAGGACAATTACACAGACAACTGTAACAAATTTTTTGTGATCTTGTCTGAAAAATTCCAAAAGGATGAGTTGGTGGACTGAAGGTACATCAATAATTTTAAATCAGTGGGATTTATATAGCTAATTCTCTGTATACTTTAATAAAAATTTCCTACTGCATTCAATAATCCTTTTCTTGTTTATGTTTCTTCTCCAGGAGTACAGAAATGTCACCACCACAATCAGTGAAGCTCTCCACTCCAACTGATGCACCGTTTGCTAAAAGACAAAGCAATCTGCCTCAGTGAAGAGGGAGCAAGTGAAAAGTATTTCTTCTGAAAAGGATTTCTGATAGCAGGTACTTTGGTGTCCAAAGCTGAACCTCTCACCTTCTGGCGCAGCCAGTTCTTGACAACAGATTTCCTAACAGATGCCAAGCTATTCCTATTGGTTTACTTCCAACATGACATTCTTGTTGACCATATTAATCTTACTAGATGAGATGCTGAAGGTTCAGTAGGAAATACCAATTAAGCATCTTTCATCTTTTCTTTGAAGGACTGAATCTGCTGAAACTAAAGCTACCTGCAAGAATTGGGCTATTTATAGGTATATAAGTCTTGCTCAAAACAAAAATAAAAAACAAAGGATAAAAAACTTGAAAACATTTTCTGAAAAAGCCACAGAACAAGGTTCCCTGTTCCCAAACCCTAATCAGAGTACTCAACCACTCAGCTCAGCTTTGGTTTTGTGCCGGACAGTTGAAACTCACTGTTTTTCATAGTTTGACCCTAATACATTGGGAAAGGAAAACTGCAACTACAGATTACATCGTTTCAAAGGACAAGCTGGGCTCTTGAATGGGGAAAAAGTCCTCTGCTGTGAAGAAGGTGAAGGAAAATTATTAGTCTCAACTGGAGTTCTGTGATCTCTTGCCATCTACTCTAAGACCTATTTAGAAATGTAGTTTCACAGCAGTTTCAGATTTAAAGGCTGACTTCCCACATAACTTTAGTTTAAGGTTTGGCGTGTTTTTATTTTGCTTTGAGCAGGGTGAAGCAAGATCATTCCAATTTCTTACCACCTAAAGTGTCCCATTATCAGATTAAATGCAAAATACAAGCAGCAGCACTTGGCTGTTTGCTGACTTGACTTACACTTTGTGAAAACTCAGAAATCAAATGAACATGCAGGGACATGTTAAGAAACAAAAACAATCAAGGAAATTACACGTGATTCCCATTTTCTGAACTTTTCATTTTCAGCTGTTAATGGACATCTAACCTCAAAACTGTGATGTGAGGAAGGGTAGCAGATATTTGAAGGGATTGCTTCAAAAAAAAAAAAAAATAAATAAAATAAAATTCCACAGAGGTTACACAGATATAGCAAAAGAGTTAAGGAGAATAAATCCAGTTATTCACTTGACGTAGCTGCTCAACTGATTCCATTAAAATTATCGCAGTATGCAGCCGAAGCTCAACTCCATTGCTCACTACAGCATCAAATTGCAGCTAACCTGAGTGAAAATACTAGTACATTCTTAAGGGCTGGGGGACAAACAAACTACATCCAAATCCAACATGATATTTCTCACATGGTGAAGGGCTGTTGAGAGTTAACACTAGGTAAATTCTAAGGCTCAGATTTCCCAAACAGTAATACATGCTAGGCAAAGGATGTGGATCAAACCTTTAACAAGAACATCCAGTAAAGCTTTACAAATGCATTTTATATCCACCACTTAACAACACTTGACAAACTCATTCTTGAGTGTTCTGCTCCTCGAAACTCCTGGGCAAAGTAAAAAATGTCAAGCCTACTCTCAGAATGCCTTGGGTCTGCTGTCCAGAAGGCTAGTAACTACTGGACTGTGCTTTATGTAACTTCCCAAAGCTTGTTACACCATAGATGATTCCAGATTATTTTCTGTTGGCACAGTAACAAACAAATCGTAGCTGCTTATGTTAGCATAGAGTTCCAGGAGGATGACAGAGCCTGTGGGCTGAAAGATTTAAGGGATGCCATGGCAGGGTCTATTGTACTCTTAGCCAATCTGGTTTCCACAGGCGGCCTGTACTCTGTCTCACACAAGAATGTGTGCTCAGGCTCCTCAGGGATTAGGCAACTGACATATAAGCAACTACTTCACATTCAGCAAGCTGAGCACAAAGTGGCCTTCAACTCCTCTTCCCAGGCTCTAACGCCTAGCTCTATCTCTCAGGGTTCTATTTCTAACCCCATATTCCCTCTTTTAAGGCTGCCCTAAACTCTCCCTCCCTCAGAGGGTGGAAGGAATGGTCTAATCCTTTCTGTTCTTCATACCAATCTGCCCAATCTTGAATTTGCACTATATTACTTACTGTGGAACTGCATGCTACACAAGGAATTACCAGTTTGCCAGAACTCATGCTCATTCTCCTGTTTTTAGGATTTACTCAGACTTGTATTACGGAGGAGAAAGGGTCTGAAGAACCTCTTACTTCCCTACCATGCATCAAATGATGGACTCAGGGCAAGCTCTATTTTTTTTCCTCTCTGCCTTTGCTGATTCACATGTAAACACCAGCCTGCTATATGAAAAGTTCTTTACTCCTTGCTCTAGGTACTGCATAATTCCAGACTGAGTCACCAGGCAGGTGCACAAAGCACAGGTATTAAATAGCTCCAGGAGTAACAGGGGAGGATCAGTAACGCAGAATGCAGACTGGAGCTGCTGCACTTGCTGTTTTCTGAACAAAATGACTTCCCATCAACACGAGCACAGGGCAGGCGCTGCCAGATGGACACTGTACGAGGCACAAACCGCAGCTACAGAAGGGCAGCTGTGTCACGGAGGTTTTGAGAACTGTTCGCATACACTTTGTCCCACACTAACTCAAGGCAAAAGGAAACATAATTCGCTTTACAGGAGAACTGCAGAATGCTCCTGAAATGACCATCTAGTTCCCTACAAGAGTTGTGTTGTGTGAATGCAGGGGAAAAGTGAGACTGAAGTAATGCCCCTGCATTGCCATTCTCTAACAATCCATAAAGAGATTCTGAATCCAAAATTAGATGTGGAGATGAGGCTGGCCTGCTAATTAGTGGCTGCTTTGCACTCTATGGACTCTGCAGTATCAACATGATTACAGAAAGACGTTACTGGGCCCAGAGATGAAGACTATTCCTTCAGCAGGCAGGATTGCTTCCTGCTACTACGTTGCAACTGGTACAAACCTGATGGCTGGCTTTTAAAAAGCCACTGAATAACTGTAAGAGCAAAACAAAACTTAAATATATATATATATATAAATATATAAATATATAAATATATATATATATATATATATATATATATAAAGCTGGCATGAAATTAAACCACTCAATGTAAAGCTGCTATGACATTATGATTTGTGTTGTAGAGATCTGTTCACCAGGAATTTCAGCTGCAGTGAACAAGAGCCTCTAGGCTTATGCATACAAAGCAGTTGTTGTGTCACTTGTTAAGCTGGTTGTATTAGACTCATGAGGAAGAACTAAAACTCATCCTTTGCCAGGTTTAAGCTGGAAGCCAAGGATAATGCTCTTTTTTTTTTTTTTTTTCTACTTTTATTTTGTTTCCTCCAAACACCGAAGAGCACATTTAGAACACAAGGAAATAACCTAGTGATCTGCATCTGAGAGCGATTCACATAACTGCCTGCTGTGCAAAAGCATCTTAAAGAGGGAAAGAAGGATGTGACATGGCAAATGCAACTCCAAGAATAGTATCTTGAAATAAAATACATAAAAAAGAACAATTAAAAGAGTCTACTGTACTGCTTCTTGTTTCAGGGAACAAGTTGGTATTTAAAATGATATGTTGGCTCTCTTGGCCACAGGGAGTCTAGGGGAACAGACCTTCATTTCTGGAAAACAGCAACAAAAACGAAGAAAACAATCATTCTAGCGTTATTTTTGCCGACTGAGCACACTAACTGAAAACCATCCCACCACAAAATACTCATGGATCCACAGGATCACAAGTCTGTGGTGCACAGCCTTTTATTTTTCCAGTGAGTTGGGGCTAGTAAGAGAGAAGAAGCCAAAATCATTATCTGGCTCCTCACGTCAGAACTCTTTGCATGTTGCCTTTGCTTGAAGGGGAAAGACCAAGGTGCTCTAACCTTCAAATTAAAAGGACTGGGACACAGTGCACCTCAAAACATGCTGACAAAGACATGTTTCTCAATCCTGCAGGAAAACATGGCTACAGATTTGAGTGGGCTTAATCTAAAGAATAAGCCAACAGAGCCTGGCTAGGAGTATAAGACAATTATGGGACATAAGAAGTCAGATCTGTCAGAGAACTGTTGCACTTCCATAAGTAGCACAGCAAGCTGTAGGCAATTCTGGAATGCACTGAGGATAATAACTTCCTGAGTCAGGCCATAAACTGCCCCACCAGGAGGGATGCAATACTGGACCTGTTGGTCACCAATGCAAATGAGACAATTGGCAACATCAGGATTGGAGGCTGCTTAGACTGTAGTGACCATGTTATGGTTGAGTTCATGCTCTGGAAGGATATGAGACAGGCAAGGAGAAAAATTATGAATAAGCTAAACTTCCAGCTCTTCAGGGAGTGAGTCAAGAAAACACCCTCGGAAACTGTCTTCATGGGTAAGCGGGCAGAGCAGAGCTGGCAGATCTTCGTGGAGGCTTTTTAAGGGAACTACCAACCTGTCAGTCTCATCACAGTACTGGGGAAGATCATGGAGCAGATCCCCCTAGAAGCTAGGTGAAGGTACACGGAAGGCAGAGAGGTGATACAGGAGAACCAGCGTGTCTTCACCAAGGGGAAATCCTGCTTGATCAACCCAGTGGCCTTCTATGATAGTGTCGCTGCATCATTTGACAAGGGATGAGCCATTGATGTCATCTATCTTGACTTCAGTAAGGCCTTTGATACAATACCCCACAACATCCTTCTCTCCAAATTGGAAAGGTATGGACTTGATAGGTGGAGTGTTCAATGGACAAAGAACTGGTTGCAGGATCGAGTCCAGAGAGTGGATGGTCAATGGCTCATTGTCCAGATGGAGACCGGTGATGAATGGTATCACCCTTGGATTGGTGCTGGGGCTGATGCTCATTAATATCTTCATCAATGACATTAACAGTGAGGTCAAGTGCACACTCAGCAAGTTTGCTGATGATACCATGTTGTGGTGTGAGATAGACACACCAGAGGGATGGGATGCAATGTGGAGGCACCTAGACAGGCTTGAGCAGAGGGTCCAGGTGAACAACAAATCCAAATGCAAGAATTTGCACCTGGATCAAGGCAACCCTCACTACCATGAGGTGCTGGATGATGAAAGGACTGAGTGCAGCCCTCCTGAAAAAGATCTGGGGGTACTGGTGGATAGCAAGCTGAACATGAGCTAGCAACGAGCCATCAGGGCCCAGAAACCCATATCCTGGGCTACATCAAAAGAAGCATGGCTAGCACGTCGAGGGAGGATCCTGCCCCTCTGTGCTGATGAGGCCTCACCTGCAGGGGAGTTGGAGTAGATGGCCTTCAGAGATCCCTTCCAACTCCAAGGATTCTGTGATTCGATGATTCCAACTATGCTGTCATAGCAGTTGTGAAACAGTGGGTCACCTCCACTGTTGCAGACAGTGCAACATGCAGGCTCTTGTTCATTGCTGGTCAAAATGCACTGCTAATGGTATGACTATGTTGAAAAATAGTGTTTTGTACCTGAGAATTTTTTCTGTTATTGTGTTCTCTGTATATGTTGTAGCTTCCATGGAAATAAATATGAGTCATTAAACATTCTGTTGGAACACAAGACCCCCAAATCCAACATTTAGATTTCTGAAGTTTTCTGAAAGCTCAGTACATCAGAATAATTGATTCAGAATTATTAACTCACATAACACTTCCTTCAGTTCCAGCATGGAAAACGTGATGTATCACATTGATAATATAAGCACTCTTTTCATCACAGGTACATTTGAGAATTCTTCATACTACAAAGATCCCTCTTAGTTCAAGCACTCTTCTTTCAGACAATACTCGCTGATCAATACAAATCACTGTGCTGGCTGTCTTACTGTGAGATATCATCAGTCACAAGCCAGTTATTTAAACTACACTAAGGATTATCTATTAAATAATTGAAAATGATAAACAATTCAGAGAGGGAGAAATCAACAACATAATGAAAATGTGCATCAAAAAACTGCTGTGTCTGCCATACAGTATTTCACAACTGTCTAAATGCAGTTTATATCATTATATATACAGTGAAATCTCCTTCATATGCATAGAATGGCTCAGGTTTGGAAGACACCATAAAGATGATCCAGTTCCAAAATCCCTGCCGTTGGCATGGTTGCCAGCCTCTAGATCAGGCTGTCCAGCATTCCATCCAGCCTGGCCTTGTACATGTCTAGAGATGTGGTATTCGCAACCTCTCTGGGCAGCCTGTTCTACTGCCTCACCACCCTCTTATTAAAAAATTTCTCACTGCTGGCTTATGCCCAGCTTTTTACCCATCAGAACCCCCACCTGGGATTGCCTTGACCCAAGTGCAACACCTTTCACTTGACCTTGTTAAACCTCATTAGATTGTAATGGACCCACTTTGCAAGCATGGCTGTGCCCCTCTGGATGGTGTTCCTTCTTTTTTGTCAACTGCACATATTGGTGCCATCAGCAAACTTGCTGAGGGTACACTCGATCCCACTGTCTATGTCACTGATAAAGATGCTGAAGAGCACTGGTCCCAAGACAGACCCCCGGGGAACATCACTCATGACTGGTTTCCACCTAGACATAGAGCCATTGACCACAACCCTCTGGCTATGAACATCCAACCAATTCTTTATACACTGAATAGTATAGCCTCCAAATCCACATCTCTCTAATTTAGAGGTAAGGATGTAGTGTGGGACTATGTCAAAGTTCTTGCACAAGTCCAGGCAGAAGACATGAGTTGTCCTTTGTTTGTCCACTGATGCCATCACTCCCTCATAGAAGGCCAACGCACAAGTCTGACATGATCTGTCCTTGGTGAAGCTGTGCTGGCTGTCTCAGGTCACTTTCACATCTTGTATGTGCCTTAACATCTCTTCCAGGAAGATCTGTTCCATGATCATCCCAGGCACAGGTGTGAGGCTCAGCAGCCTGTCTTCCTTTCCCAGGTCTTCCTTTCTCCCCTTCTTGAATATGGAAGTGACAATTTACTTTTTTCAAGCACTGAGACTTTGCCTGGCAGACACAGCTTTTCAAATCTGATGAAGAGTGGCTTGGGAACCACATCAGCCAGCTCCTTCAGAACCCTGAGATGCATATCGTCCAGCCCCATAAACTTATACGCATTCGGCCTCATGAGGTGGTCTCAGACATGCTCCACTTATACAGTGGGACTGATTTGCTCCTTAGAAGTTCAAGGACACAAGAGGCACGAGAAGCCTGAATAACCATGAAGACAGAAGCAAAGAACTCATTAAGTACCTCAGCCTTCTCCATGTCTGAGGAGGCCAGCTGTCCCTTTTCATTTATCAGAGAGGGTATGCTTTCCTTTGCCTCTTCTGCTCAACATATCTAAAGAACCCCTTGTGGTTTTTTTTCTACAACCCTCACCAAGTTCAATCCCATCTGTGCCTTGGTTTTCCTGACTCCACCCCTGCCTATCTGGACAGCATCCCTATATTATCCCCAGGCCACCTTGTATTGCTTATATTCATAGCAGAAACGTGCATTTTCATTCAAACAAGAATCAAGAACGTTGAAGTGCCTTTTTTTTTTTTTTTTTTTTTTTTTTTTTAAATCAAAATGAAAAGTGATTTGGAATATCTGGCTTTGCAATATCCTGCAATATCCACGTTTCATTTGAATCTTTCTTTATGCTCTGATAAGCTGTGGCACTGTACCTAATTTCTCTGCACTAAACAATAAGTCTAATAAAAACACTGCTGTCTCTTTAAATACTGTTGTAATAAAGGACTTCAGAAGTTCTGACACAAAGCTTGTGCCTCACCTAACCAAACACAAGATATTCATCTGGACACCCTTATCAATTAACATAAGCATTCCAGGTATCTTGCCTAGGAAAAGATGAGCTGCACTACATAAACACACTCCAGTGATATTCCAACTAAGAGAACAGATGTGTAGGTCCACCTTTCAGACAACTGATGCCTGATGAAACTAAACACATCACAAATGCAGTTGCTAACACATCTCTTTACTTGGCCCCATTTATGCTCTTCCTGTTTTTATTTGGTAACATACTGGAGAGGTCTGACACTGAACAGGTCATTCCGATGAGCTAGGAACAGATAATAAGTTTCCTTCTTCCCCCGAAAGGAGGGAAGAAGTTAGGCTTTTACTCCCATGAAGGTGCCCACTGCTGGAAATGTGAAGGGACAGTCCCAACAAGCAAGCAAAGCAAAATGTAGAGTCAGTATGAGGCTAAGAGAAAGCTTGCCATTAAGCTATTTCCATTGTGCTCTTAGCACTCATTTTTAGATCTAAAATTAGATTTTAGTCTCCTGAGAAATTTGACATTATCTCGAATACTTTGGAGGGCTGTGCAGCTGACCAATGGCTTGTACAGCAGAACATCATTTCATTCTTTACATGCTCTGGTCATTGCTATGATCATTAAGATTACAAAACTTAAATTCAGGGAGAGCGTTTGCCATACAGAAATATCTCATCCCCTGCAGATTGTCTTGTATTAAGTTTGGACCCCAAGACAAACTGATGGACAGCTTGTACACAGATTTCACTTGCCTTTAACTGACCTATGTAGGGGTGATTTCTTTGTGTTGACAGTGCCCAAGAAACACTCCACTGGCTGGACACAGGCATAAAACCATAGCAGGAGTACTATGAAATATCAGGGGATTCCTCATTTTGTTTCTCTTAACTTACAATTTTTCCTACAGAAAATTAATAAGCAATCGCACTGAGGAAACAATTGGAATGAATGAGAGGTAACTGCAGTGCTCCAAATGATTGTTTATATCATCTTTAAAATGAGAATTAAAACTCTTTCATCCCCAACTGCAGGCAATTCACATTCTCAAATCATTGAAATCAAGAGGATAAACTATCTTCCTAAAATATTACATTATTCTCTTTTTAATTTTGAATCAAATAGCACAGTAGAGCTATCAAGAACCCCTAAAAAGCACTAGGAACTACTGCATCCCAGTGGCAAACAGCTAGTCAGTTCCATATCATTAAAACTGCACTGCTCAAGGAGGCTATATCCTGAAGTCAAGTAGAATAATTAGCTTGAGAAGCTCGACAATATTCAAATAAACACATTCAAATGATATCTGGACTTCAGACACCTCACAGAAAGGAAAATCTGTACCATTGAGTTGTTTCTCACGAGAGAAACTGTCTCAAATGAATCATTTCATCTGCATAAATAAAAGCTGGTGCAATTGCAGTGACACTTTTTTTAAGCACATTTCTGCCTCCAAAGTGAAAACAAATCTTACAGCCTTGTACATATTCCTCCAAATGGACACAAAGCTCCTCTCCTGTAGAGACATTAACTTACCTCTCAGAGTACCTGTTTTACAATTGAATTTTTGCTTTGTCTGTTTAGATGGAAAGCAATTTGAGCAGCAGTACATTTCCACTGCCTGGTACAATCACAACTGCTGCACTGTGTGAAATCACAGAACACAATAGCCCTGTGTCACCTCTGACATTGGCCAGCAGCGAAAACCCAAGGAAAAATGTGAGAAAATTGCATACACTGAGCTACTCTTACCCAGTCCCAGTAATCCGCAGCTTGGGGACTTCCTAAACTGTAGATATAGGAAGTGCATCTCACTGTGCTTAATAATTCACCTGCACACACTCTCCACGAAGACCTGCCAGCTGCACTTACTCTCCATGAGCACTTTACTCTTTTTGTATTATATTTTAGTCCCATGGACTTGAACTGTGTAACACTAATATGACACGTCCAAATACATTTTATTTTGTATTAAACCATCTGCCCGATAGCTTTAACAGGTCACCACATTGCTTTAATTCCAAGCATTAGTGAAAAGCCATCTTCTAATTATTTTTTTCTCCCCTATCATCATTCCCCATCATTTTATATACTACTGTCACCTCTCCTCTACTTACTTTTTTTCCCCAAAGTGACAACCCAATCAATTATCTTTTCACCCACCCCATACAGAAGCCATTACCTATCCTCAGCCTTTTCTACACCTTTCCTATTTCTATCCTAAGAACAATTTTGACCCTATGAATCACTAACAGTGACTAAAACTCCCCACAGTAACTGAGCAGAATCTAGTAGTGACAGCAAAAGGATGTCTCCTTTTATTCCTTATGAATTCTATTTATCTCATCTTTGGTCCTCCCAGAGGCCCCCTCCTTTGACCAAGTCCTACCTTTCAAGTAAACAAGAAAAAAGCAGGGATAACAAAAATAAAAGAAAATGGCTTATTCGCTGTGGACAGACGATTAGAGGAAAACTGTATGTCCTGGTGATATACTTTCTGGCCTCAGGCTGGCACAGTTTCCTAGCTGAATTATGACTAGTCACATTCAGTGCCATACCTGCCTTCTCCCTCCTTTCAGTAATTTCTCACCTGCTTGCCGTTATAATATCTATTACGAGAAATGCACTTAGTACCTCTACAAAATAGAAAATGTTGAATATTCATGTTTCATGACTTAGATGTGGAAAATACTGTTACCAGCCCCCTTTCCCTTACTCTTCCTGTCTTTCGGATTAGGACAGCAGACTGGAAGTGGCCAAGGGGATATTCCATACCATGTGACATCACGTGGAAGGAGTTTTGAAGAGGAAGAGAGTTCATCTTGCTCTCTTCCACCGCTCAGGGGCTAGCTGGGCATCAGTCAGGGAGTGGTGAGCAATTGCTTGTGCATCACTTGCTACACATGTTCAAATATTTATATATTCATAACTATTATCCTTTTCCTTTTCTCTTAGTGTATAGTTTTATCTCAACACTCAAATTCTAGTTTGTTTTATTTCTCCCCAGTTCTCTCTCCCATCTCAATGAGAAGGGGAAGAGTAAGTAAGCACGACTGTGTGGTGCTGAGACACCTGTCAGGTTAAACCACAATACCCTACAAATGTGTTCCTTTTTAGAGCACACAGAAGTGTTATAATAGGGACTGAATTTTGTTCGCAGCATTCAAGAAATGGGATGAAACAGAAAACATCTAACCAAGCTACACTACAGTACATCTAAAGCAAACTATTTCATGGACACTTCTTACTTCTACACTAAAAATGTTGACTCCAATAAGGAAGTGATCTACATTTTTTCCATCTGAACTAGTTCACCCATATCTATTCTTACATTCATTTGGCTGTATAGCTACTTGTGCTTGAAGCAGTTGCAAGCACCGAGGCTGTTCCACTCCAAATCAAAACCTAGAGATCTAACTTGTGATCATATAATGGAGCACAAGTTGTTACCAGGCATAGTTAAAACTTCTGCTAAAAGCTCACTTGTGTTCACTGCCTCTCTAACAGCAATACACACATTTGAAAATAAGACACAGAAATATTGTGGCTGAAAAAGAGTAGATATATTCTTCACAGCACGTCTAAGCTGGCAGAAAGTAAATTAATGTTTTGATTTAATGAGGTTGCACTTTCATTCAACACATGTACATTTGACTCTGGCCAGCATCTAGTTTAAAATGAATTTCCACTTTTTCATTTCACTAGGCAGGCTCAAGTTCAAGGAAAATGAATGCAAAATGATGACTTGCAAATTAGTGAAGGTAAAGGTGAGTAAGATAAGCAGGAAGTGGAAAGAAACATGGAATCATAGCACAGTAGAACGGTGAAATAACTCCTACTAGTAGTGTAACTCAGACGATTTTAAAACAGACAGAAACTCCTGAGGCAGCAGCAAATAAATCAAAGAGGATACAGGTTCAAAAGCCAACTCTGTATACATGATTCAAAGACTGCATGCTGTCAAGTATCAAGAGCATGCAGTATTTTTGCAATAATCTGACCAAAGGGTTAATGTAATAAATGGTGACAAGCTCACACAGCTAATACGATGAGAAATACAGACTCAGCTTTGGCCTTAGATGCATGCCTGAAACTCTCATTAATGTTAGGCAAAACTATATGCATGCGCCTACTGTCTGCATTTGGCATTATCAGAAAATCTTTTGAATGCATTTCCTTCATTACTATTCGCAGTCTTCCACTCCAGCATGCATAACGGCAACCTTTCCTAAGCAACCTGGGAAGCTATCATCTTCATTTATTTATGCAATTATATTTGGTTACTTCTATTAGTATGGAAAGGAGGTTGGTATCCTGAAGCTCCATTTTGTACATAATTTGTACTTTACTGTAATGGCATGTTAGTGGTACTCGAGAGCTATACACATAGCTTATATATAACAAATCTATTTGCACATAAATGCATTTCACAATCAACACCTAGTATCTGTGTCAAGTGACGATGGTACATGGATGCATCGCATCATGTGGCAGGTGGGCAGCCACCATATGGCAGATATCTGCTTCTATGAAGGAAACATGCCAAAGGCTTGTGTAGCTTAGCAGTAGGAACTTTCTAACACTAGTTGATACTAAAGTGAGACAGACACCTGCTTCACTTTTAAAACTAGCTAAGACAGAGAACAGATCTTCCAAAGAAAAATGAATTCTTTGCCACAACTGCTGATGAAGAGGCAAGAAATAAAGTTGTTGAAAAATTTTCCTTGAGGTGTTTTAGGAGGCACCACAACTATCTACAATTCCTTTTCTGTAGGGCCACACTGGCATAGTAGAAGGGAAACAACCTTTACACCTCCTGTCAAGATGTACCTCAGCATTGAGAGGAACAGTATGTGACCATTTTACTTCAGTTTATAAAACCATACTGATGGAAGAGATGATAATGTACAAGACAGTACTCCCCTATCAGTATAATAAACTTGACAAAGTGCAAATCAACAAGGGCTTACGATGCTTAATGAAGCCAGAGAATGAAAGGGATTACTAATGAAGACTAATAATAATAATAATGAGACATTTGACAACCAGATGATTCTGCCAGCAGGTGAGGTACCTCGCCATCTCTTTTCAACATTTCTAATATTCACATATCTCATCTGCTCAGTTGGATATTACACCACACTAGGCATAGTGACACAGACCTGACTTGAAAAAGAACAGTGAAAAATCTGCTTAAATAACTCAAGTTTTCCCCAATGTTGTTTATTTTTTCCTTAAGTTGAACTTGTTTCATACAGTGGCATGGTGTTTGCTGGTTAGGAACAACTTTCATCATATCCAAATGTCTACATGGCTATTCAATCAAAAGATGCTTTGGTTATCCTGGTTTCAGAGACAGCATTAATAGCACATCAATATTTTGACTGCTGCCGAGTGATGGGTGCATTCCTGGGATTGGTCTAGGCTATTTGGTGAGGAATTGTAGTTATGTTTGGATTTGTTGGGTTTTTTTAATTTTATTTTCTCTTTCCTTTCTCTATCTTAGTAAATAGCTTTTTAACTCAACTCCACAAGTTCTATTTCATTTCCAAATCTCTCCCTCATTCCACTATATGTGAAGAGTGAGCAACCAACTGCATGTAGCTGGGCTGCCTGCTGGGTTAAACCACAAGAAGGTGCATTACTTTAAAGAGGGATCACTCGTGGTTTGAGTCTGGTATTTGCTACTTAAAATCATTTAGTAGAAAGCTTCTAATCATCCAGAGGCTGAAACAATGATGTAAAAAAAAAAAAAAAAAAAGGAATCTAATTTAATTCTCAGAAATACATCAATGTTCTTGAGTAGGTCTTGTCTCTATACATAGAACAGAAAGGGAACTTTTCATAACAAACTGATAAGAGAATTATTTGTAGCAGGAAAGTTTGGGATGAAGCTAAGTAATAAATATAAAATGAAGCTAGAACTGCAGGAGAGGAAATGAAACACTTGCAAATACAGTAAAAGAGAATTATGTGCCTAAAGAAGCAAATATACATTATAGATTTGTTAAAGACTTTGATCTGTCTGTAGAAAAACAACTCTGCAATAGGTTATACAAGCCAAGAATGTTCAGTCCAAACAAGTTTGAATTTTTATAGATCAAAGTGTTATAACATCTCCAAAAGACACCACTGTATTCACTTAGTCTGACCTCCTGCCTAAAACCAGTCAATTTTTCCAGCTCACGTGTGCATCAGAACTACAACTTGCTGTTAAAAAAAAGCCCCTCTAGGGAGAAATCCATGCCTGGTTGACCCATCACATTACCTATTCTCATTGATAAAAAGGTGCATCCTACTCCTAAATCCATTTGTCTGGATTTAATTTCCAGACTTCTGATCACCATTTGGCATTACCTGACAAGTCTCTTATGAGAAATCACCCCCTAAGTGGAGAAGTGATGCCTATGTGCAGGTAGTGATTGAATTATTTTCAACGTCCACCTGTATCAACTACACTGTTTGAACTTTCCATTCTCTGCTCTCTCCAGTAGACCTTTCCAAAGTTCAGATGTTGATATTTCACTGCCAGCATCATAAATATTTTCAAGAAAATGATAGCATCCTGCTCTTTCTATATGCTATTCTTAGTGTTCAAGAATCTGAACTGCTTAGTTAGATATTACACTATGTTAAACTTAAGATCACTTACCACCCTTTTATCTCTTTAAGTAATTTCCAAACAGCCTCAAATTTCCAAAAAAAAAAAAACCAAAAACAACCCTTCCTCCCCCCCCTTCCCAGACATAATGGACTTTGTTCCTGTTCAAACATGCTTAGCCAGTTAACACACAGTATCAGATGAGTAAGGAACTGGTAATGGGATGCCTCAGTAGCCAGACTGACAATTTGAAATCTCAAAAAGAGGATCTGAAATCCCTGACCTCTTGACGTAGGCTACTTCCACTTTCATATGGTGGCACCCCAGAAGCCTGGCTCAAGTGCCTTCAAACACTTTGATCCAGAGCCCTCTCTCTGAAAGTGTGTTGTTGTGTCAAAGTATTACACCTTGGTCAGTGCTTTCTGGTTAAACTCCAAGTACCAGAAAAGTCACTAGGAAGGTATAGAGCAGAACACTGGATTCCAGTGACAACTTCCACATTCACTTCTGGGTTTCCTAGATAGATGTGCCAGGACAGCACGGTCTGAAAGACAAGATTTCTCCTCTCCTCTCATCCATACTTCCTAGAATTCACGTCTCATCAGTCCCTTCTCTACCACCCACTACGTGTTCTCTGGGATATGATATTTGAGATCTATGCATTGCTCAGCAAGTAAACATTTGAACCTTTCCAACACAAACCATGATACTGCATTCACTTTTGTTTGAAAAAAAAAAACAAAAAAAACATCCTTTCCTTTTTGCTGCATCTATCAGTCATCTATCCTTTCCTTCATCTATCAATCAGTGACAGCACCAATATACTATTCATTGGGTCTGTCTGCTGAAATGAAAACCTGAAAATACTAATCTGATTCTTAGGATCTAATATTAGTCAGCCATTACAAACTCTACAAGATGCCTTGGATCACGAAGACTTACTCCTTGCTTTTATATTAAAAATGTGTTTAGAAATACTTTTCCAAACAAACCTAACACTACCACCAGAAAAAGAGCCAAACCCAACAACACAACAAAAAAATACACCAACCAGCCAACCCCAATTCCTTCCGAGGAACTAAAACATTTATCTCTGTACCATTGCTGTTACACTGAGATAACGAACACACAACCCACTGTAAAGATACAGCATGTAGTAGGCATGGCTAATTTTTATGATGGCAACTCTCATAAACTCTAGTAGAATTTATGCCCTTCCCTTCCCTTGAAGAATGCTAACAAATATGCATATCCATTCAAACATAACGATTGGGAATAACCACCACAAGAAATAGAGGTTATGTGTGCTTATAAGCTGAGCTGGCACTTCTCTATTGCTCTTCTCATTTCACTGGTGCAATGCTGCAATTGTTATAAGTCTTTCGTTTTAAAATTGGCTAAACACTCAAGAAGTATTTTGTGACTGACTATGACAAATGTTCTCAGATGATAAACAATGCAGCGAATTTCTGAAGAATCTGCTTTTGGATTACTCAATATTGGTTTTAAATGTAGTTTTGTTACAGGAATCTATCACTTACAAAGACTACTGCTTTTGTGATAGGATTGCAGACATGAATGAAGTGTTAGTAACAGCAAAAAAGTTCTAATATAACAAATATAGTAAGGCAACTTGCCATTTGCTAACCTTAAGCAAAAAATGGACATGCTTAGAGTACGCCCCTTGGCACACTGGCATGCTATCTTGTAGCATATACAAAAAATGGTACTACAATCACTGAGATGTTCATGAAATAAGATCTGAGATGTCCATGATCACTGAGATGTCCATGTTACCTGGTATAGGGAACCTGCTTTGGCAGGGGGGTTGGACTTGATGATCTCTGGAGATCCCTTCCAACAGCTACAATTCTGTGATTCTGTGAAATAATAATAAGCTGAAAATTACTTGCAAAATAAACTGGGGGAACAGTTAAGGTAATGGATAAAATGAACAAAAGTTGTTCATGGAAAATTCTGGACCGAAAAAGAAGAAACAGCTCAATGAAGCTACTAACAAAGACCTATATGCCAGTACAAATCATGAAAGGAGAAGAGGAGAAATTGCAGCAGATGCTGCTAGAGGAGATCTTGGGAAGTTTAGTTAATACACTGCATCTATTGCAATGGGTAAGAACAAAAAAAACAGATAATTGTTAATCCCCATTTCAGCACACATTAAATGGCCAGCCCTAGTAAAAGGACATAATTACATTACACTGATAAATGCAAATCCCTTCAACATAGCTCCAAGCAAATGCATGTGAATAGCTGGTTTCCAATGAGACTTGACAAGCAGAAAGCAGATGGCTTTGTGAAAGACTGCAGTTCTGTAAGCAATGCACTACAAAAGCTGCAAGAGGTTTATGTTTCAGGGTTGGTAATTGTGGAAAATATCTTCAACTGGCAATCCCATGAACAAAGATTACTGTCAGAGTTAAGCAATGCTTTGCATCCTAGATTATTATTCATTTCATTTAAAAATGGCTTTTGTTTTACAGGTTTTCACAGATAACTAACGTTTGACCTAAATAATAATAGCAATAATTAGAAAAAACATAGTTGCCTGGATATTCTTCATCATGATAGAGTCACAAGCCTGTTCTGCCCTTTAAGAAACACTACTTTGCATAGGACTTTAATCTTATTCAAGCACAAAACACCCCAAAATTTGACAGATAATCTAAGTCCTTATACCTTTTGTGAATTGTTGGCTCATCCTTTCATCTGTAAATAAGAAGCCAAAGAGTCTACTTTGTTCTCTATTGCAGGCAGAGATGTGAAAGTTAGTATTAAGACTTCAGTATAATGATGCAACTTCACAGCCAGAGATTTATTCCATTTAGACTGTTCCTGAGCTATTTAGTCCTAGCTATAGGTAGAACTATGCAGATACCTCTACGCAAGGACCTGAAACGTCCATTGCCTGCCCTCCTACAGAACAACATTAATTGCAAAGTTGTATTACAACTTAAGAGTATCACCTAGTATCCATTTTTCTTGATCTTCAAGAAAGCACACTGACCATCACTGACTAAAACACATAAAATTACAATGTCTCTCTAATGAATATCAAACAGCTACTCCCCACCTGCTAAGGAATTGCAAGTGGAGTCTGCAGAAAAATCCCCTGGTGCACGATGGGTCTGACTTACAACATCCTCCTGGCAGCAGCAAGAAGCTGGACGAATTCAGCCTGACTGTCTTTGTTATTTCTTATTTATAGCCATCTTAGATCTTCGAACAGAAACATTCCATTTCAGGAAGGCTGTTTCTGCCTACATAAGTAGGGCATACGGAACTTAAAGCAAAGCTTCAGCCTTTAGCAAAATACCTCATCCAGACATAAGTATTGAATAGTTAGCTTTTGAGACATCAGTTTCCCCACATCTGGAAGTTTCAAATAGCTTTGTTTGAGACATAGATATGCTTCATAACCTCCATAATGACCTCTAAGCAGCATCAGGTTATGAGCAAAGAGCATCCACACCAGTGCAGTTTTTATTTACCCCAGTATCACAATCATAACTATTTTCTAGCATCAGTAGTAGTTAGATTTGAGAATCAAAACAACAGACTTCGCATTGTATTTTTCATACTGGCTGAAACTCACTCCTTTCGACTTGCTTAAGTGACTATTTCCACTTCTGTGAGGATGTATAAGCATCTCTTAGATCATTTCATTAGTCCCAAATAATCAATTTGCCACGTAAATCATAAAGCTTTCCCTTTCTCACACTGCTATTCTATTTTTTAAATTCTGCTAATTTAGCCAATAGGTAGTCACGCCACTATTGTTGCTCTCCTCCTTCCCCTCCCCTTTTTTTCTTCTCAAGAGAAATTCCTACACATCTTCAGGGAGTGAAACTGTAAAAGTTCAGTGTATGCTCCTGTATTTACAAAAATAAAGAAATAAATAAATGAAATGCCATCTATCATTGAGGACTAAGTGGAACATACACGTATATACGAGCTATTATCTTTTATGTCCTGGTAGGTTTCTTCTCAGGCAGGCAGGCCTAATATCTTCTTGGCACTATTATTTGTTCTTTCGGCCTTGTACATCTTGTCCTCGTAAGTAAGTTTAGGAAGTGTGAGCTAAATGCATGGAGAGAAAGAGGGGTAGAGAACTGGGTGACTGACAGAGCTCAGAGGGGCTCAGATTCTAGTTGGAGGATTCTAACCAGCAGTATTTCCTAGGGGCTGGAGGCCTAGGTTCAGTCCTCTTCAATATCTTCAACGACCTGGACAAAGAGATAGAGTCCAGCCTCAGGAAATTTACTGACAGTACCAAACCAGGAGGAGTGGGTGACATGCCAGAAGGCTGTGCCATTTAATGAGACCTCAACAGGCTGGAGAGCTGGGTGAAGAGGAACCTGACAAGGTTTAACAAGGGCGAGTACAGAATCCTAAACCTGGGGAAGAATAACTACACACATCAGTACAAGTCAGGAGCTGGAGAGGAGCTCTGCAGAGAAGGACCTGGGTGTCCTGGTGGACAACCAGGTAATGAGCCAGCAGTGTGCCCTTGCAACCAAGGAGACCAACGGTATCCTGAGGCTGAGAGTTATGAGGCTGTTCAGCCTGAAGACGATTGAGAAGGAATCTTATCAATATCTGAAGGGCAGGAAAGAAGACAGGGCCAGGCTTATTTCAGTAGTACCAATCAACAGGACAAGGGGCAGCAGGAACAAACCGGAACACAGAAAAGACTCCGTTACCTTGAAGGTGACTACCCTGGTTTCAGCTGAGACAGTGTTCAAAGCTCACCAGTGTTATGGGAACACAGACAGGACCACTCAGCAGGCCAGAGTCACTGCATCTATAGTGCAGCAGCAAGGGTGTGGCAGAGCCAGGACAGCTGCCCTGAATTACACAAGAGATTATTGCATACCAAGTGACATCATAGAGAAAAGTCATAAAGCTGCTGGGAGTTGGCTGGGGGCTGGCTGTTGATCTGGAGATGGTGAGTACTTTCATTTTAGATATATACATGTATATTGTTATTGCCACTTTTTTTGTTTCCATTTTCTTTTTTTTTGTCATAGTAGATATGTTTTATCTGAATCTACAAGTTCTATGTTGTTTCCAATTCTTTCCCTCACTCCACAATGACTGTGTGGTGCCGAGCTGCTGAGTTAAGCCACAACAGCAATGGAACATTTGAACAGGCTGCCCAGAGAGTCTGTGGAGTCTCCTCTGGAGATATTCAAGTCCCATCTGGATGCCTACCTGTGCAACCTGCTATAGGGAACCTATAGGAGGTTGGAAGGAGGGTGTTGGAAAAGATGATCTCCAGAGACCATTTCCAACCCTGACAATTCTGTGATGAATAATATTCAGAAATCCAAATAAAATACATGACAACATGTTATTAAAATTGAATTTCCTTGCTTGGGCTAGTTAGCTTATATCTTTCTAATAAAAAGTGACTAATGAAGCCAGGAAGAAAGCTGCAAACACTGCTATTCAGGAGGGAATCTCTACGAGCAGCTTTCTTAATCAGAGTACTGTGAGAGGGCCTGAATTGTGCTCATGAAGGATTCAACCTTTTTGACTTTCAGCATCTGACTTAGGAGTCAGAGTTAATAGTACAACATCTTAGTACAACCCACAGACACTCTGGACCTCTGCTTTTAATCTACTGAGGTTACTGCAGGAGCATCCTAGGGCCACCTGTAGGAGAAAAAAAGCTGTCCATTTAAAGCTGTCCTCACCAGCCATCACTCCTCACTTGTTAGGTTTTTTTTCAGTGGATTTGGAGAAATGTTATATAGGATTTCAAGTCCATAGCTCACTTTCATTTCACATGCCCGGTGGCTCTGAAAATAATTGATTTTTGCTACACACTCTTGTTTCCATGTTTACACTGCATAGGGAAATCATCTCTGAATGTCCAAGGCAGCAGACTATACTCCTGCCTGAATCCCAGCAGATCTGAGTAGCAACAGCATGTTGTTCCCTTTTACTGGACAAAGACCAAGAGAAGAAAGAACAACATAAGGAGCAAGTCCCACTGCCTCACTGCAGTCAGAACAGCCTTCAAACACCAATGCCTGTCTTTCTGCCTCACATTTTGCCTTGGGGTCTATGAGGATCTAGCTGTGTTTAGAAAAGAAGGGCTTTCTCATGTCTTGTCAAACTCCCTTAGCACCTCTCTTTATTTTCAGTTGGCAAACACAGCCCCCAACACAGAACAAGACCTGTCCTGTGATCCCTTAGGCTCCTGTTAGCTAGCTGTCTGCCATGCTGTTGGCATGATCTGTGCATCACTCTTCGTATGCAACTGATGCCCCAGTTTAGAACTGAGCATCTCCTGAACAATCTCCACTCCCACTTCCCCCAAGAATTTGCTGCTCACATTTCACTTTCTAAAACACCTCTCCAGGCCTCAACCCTGGGTCAACTTCAGAAACTAATTAGGAACTGCGAGGCTTCTCAATCCTCCCACAAATGAATTTCAGTCATCCTCTGTTTAATTTTTTATTTTTTTTTCTAGATTAACGGAACGTCTGTTCATGTTTTGATCCATTACTTGGAAAATTAAGCAATTAAAACAGGCAACATCTGTGGACAGCGATCTATCAAACAGTTTCAGGAACCGAAGTGTAAATTGAAGCCAACATCAGGAGCTGGAGGCTTAATATCTGCAGTGGGGAGCAGGGGGGAAGTAAAAGAGAGAGAAAGAGAACAGTCTTCAGAGAACCCAAACCTTCTGGGAAGTAGGAATGGGAAGATATTTACAGGTGTGATGAAGAACAAAGAAGAAACTATTACAGCAGCTTAGAAAAGAGATAAATTCAGAAAACTAATTGTATTGCAATCTCTGCAGAACAATGTACTCATTTAAGAAATACAGCATTACAGCAACAGAATGCTGATTTGACTATAGTTTGTCACTGAATTTAAACTATGTGACACAAATGCTGAGGTATTTGGTATTTTAAAATGTTTTTGAGGAACAAGTGCAACATTACTCATGAACAAAGTCACCTCTTAAAACCAAACATAATTTTGCATCACCTTCAGTAAGCAACTAGGTTATGAACTGTTGACAATTTTTTTTTTTTTTTTATTTTAAGAATAAGCTTTATTTTCTCTCTGCAAAATTAAGAGGAAATTATTGGTTCTCATGGATTTTAATAAGAATTATATCAATATTTGATTTTTTTGTATTAAGTCCCTCTCAAAAATAACAGAAAAACCTGTATACTGTGCTGTAATTTTAAGAAACAATGAAGCAGTTAAAAATACCAACAGTATGTATATATGGTAATAAATAACCTGGTTTGGGTGATAAATATTTAAAGGTTTATCAGGAGACAGCTGAACAACCGTCCCACTATCAAAACCAAATCACTGCTGAGGAAAAACAGCATTACACTCCAACTTCGGTAAACCCTACTGTAATATGGGTCAGTGCAGCCCGTCTGCTCAAGAAGTGAGTTGAGGAGAGAATGGAGATATAAAACCTCAATGCCGTCTCTGTGGAGGCTTGAATCACTGTTCTGGCACTCTCAGAAGCAGTACAAAATGTTGTGCTATTACAGACTTTCTTTTTCAGGGCACCTAGAGCCAGCTGCTGCGCCGAGAGGCACTCACAAGACAGTAAACAGCACTGCAGAAGGAAAACAAGGACAACTTTCTGCACTTCCACCTTCACAGCCTCACTTCTGCTCCTGTAATGTTCCCTGTACAAAAGAAAGGGGAGCTTTGGCACTCTTGCATAATAACAGAGTTAAAATACAATGAACAGGAAAGCATCTAGTGGAGTACAGCTTAATTTTTACTGAAAGGGGAAAAAATAAAGGTACAGAATGGTTTGGATGCTTAACTCAATCTACAAAATCAGAATATCAGATCAACCTTTTCTCGCTCTGGAGGGAGCTGAGTTTTGGTTGTTATTTCCAGAGGACTCTGCATGGCAGACGTACTATTTACATTGCTTTTGTAAAAAACCATCTACAAATTGGAGAGCTTCACACCAACTTGATTTGGACAGAAATTTCTACCCTTTCTTCTTTTACCAGAATGTTGGGGTTTTTTTCCACGTCTGACAGATGCTTGATTCAAGCTAAAATTTGTAATGCCTTACTTTGGATTCTGAGTGACTACAGATACTCATTCTGTATGCATTTACTAACTCACTAAGGTATTATGACTGAACACAAGGAAATGCAAGTATGCGTGGCCAGGACAACTGCAGAACTCCTGCTGATAAACCAATCTCTCTCATATCTTCGTATTTTGCACTTACTTTCTTGTCTTGCTCACTCAGTGCACACGTATTCAAAAGAAAATGCAGGTAGCATCATTCTTTGCATCCCTTCTTAGCTAGAAAGAACTGCTGCTAGTTCTTTCTTGCTATATTGCAAACAGTACCTTTCATAAAACTCCTTACTCTCAGTGCCACTGTGCACAGTGTAGAGAATTGTAACAAAAATATCATTAAGTACAGAACATGAATGGCAATGCATTTATGAAAGCATCTCAAGAAACAACAGAACAAGGGTGAACAATAATCTTGTTAATACTGAAGAACTCCCCTTCCAGCAGCTGAGGAATGTGTTGAAGCTAAAACTCCCCTAGAAAGACCCTCCATGCCAACAGGAAGGTGGCACTCAGCCTAGCTGAGTGCATCACAAACTCCATCCTATAAGAAAAACAGACGCGTTTCCAAAACAAGAAGATAAAAAAATAAAATGAATAGTAATATATGGCATATGGAGACTGAAGAAAGCAAAACGCTGAAGAAAAGCACTGTCCTGTAACAATTAATGACTCGCAAGGAGTACGAAAGGTCATTGCTGCCAATCCAGAAGAACCCAGAGACGTGGCACAGACCTGACCACAAACATCCCTTCCTCTCTGTGTCACACACAGGCTGTCCCAGGCAGACCACTTGGGCATGCTTGTGAGCATTTTGGTGAGAAAATGAACAAGAATGGGGAAAATCAATTTGTTTAGAAACTCTGTAAAATAAAATCATTTTCCTTAAGTTCACACAGTTAGCTTTGTCATGATGGCTTTCTTAAAGAACCATTAGATTCTATTTTGTATGTTAAAGTGCAAGAAAGTGAAAGTACCCTTGAGGCTTGCAAGAAACTGATAAACATTTACTTTTACAGTTAGAAATTAAGCTTTCAGAGTCTGTTGTGTATTATATATTTACTTTAATTGGTCTGATTTTAGCCTTCTTAAATTTTGTCTAATTTTTATATCTTGGACTTTTATTTGCTGCAGAGTTTCTCATAAAAATCTGCAAATGAATTACAAACTGTGGTTAATGAGGTATGTATAAACCTTCTTTTTTTCTTTTATCATTCCTACCATCTGCTTTTGTTGTTTTATTATCAGCTCTAAGCTAATAATCTACCTACTTTATTTCCCATCTCACTTGGAAAAAAAAAAAAAATGATGCAGAAATCCATAAGTTTTGAAACTGTTGTTTTTTTCCCTGAGTTTTCCCTGTGTGCCTTATGATCCAATCTGTGCTCTGCTATCTCTATCTCCATTACAGAATAATAACTCCCAATTAAAAAATAAATAAAGAAAAAGAAAACAGCACTAAATCCCACAAGAAAATGGCAGTGCAGCAACTGTAAGATTCCAATCAACGTATTTTATCCTGATTCCCTGTTGTTATTAACCAAGAATACTTTTTTCCTCACTATTCCTATCACATTCTTTATTTAATGCTCATTTGACTCAGAAACCTAGCTACAGATTTCTATATAAAAATCAGCACGCACGACATCAGCAGGTAGATACCAGCAGACACAATGATAAATTTAGCCTATCCAAAACAGAATGGGAAATTTACCTCATTAGAATAAATAATCAAGGTCTTCAGAGTTAAGCCTAGCTCTCATTATATTTTAATTCTCAAAGCCAGCCAAATAACAAGGCCGTTCATTTCAAAGACTCTAGTTCTCAAACTGTCCTAAAATGTTTTAATGTTTATGTCCCATAGCTCAAAAAATAAAACATGTTCATAATTAAAATATAAAAAAAATATACATATGAAATCCCAGAGTTCTCCTCAGTTTGGGCTATTAATTTTGCAGCCTGAAGAGCACATAGCAAAATGTACAGATTGCTCAAATACTACAATAGGAACAGCACTGTAAGTAACCTGGTCAGCTGAGTAAAACTGCCACTGAAAAACCCCAATCACACCTACAGTGAATCTAACTGCCATTTCATCTGTGTGCCAAAGGGAAACTGAGTGTTTCATGCCTTTGTTTCAACTTAGAAACTTGAAGATTGTAAGTAGATTCTAAATAAAGAGATAACAAGGGAAAATGAAACTAGTACCTGATGTTTGAACAGACAAAACCCAAGAAGACAAAAACAACTTCCTAGTATCTGTGGAAGATGCCACCTGTTTCTGAAATTACTCTGGTACTTTGTAACAAACCAACATTCAGATTCTTTTTTAATTTCTAATTGCCAAAGCCTGGCTGATTTGGAAAAGCTGCCCTAAAAAAACACGGAAAGGAAATATTTCTGTATTCAGCTCTAGACAGCTGAGGAAAAAATGAACCAACTCCAAATCAACAGGTAAATTAGCTTTACAGATGGCAACTGTAAGAGCCTAAACAACCCTAATTTTCAATAGGAGTATTAAAAAATTCTGTATTTAAAATACATTATTTTTCTTTTATTCTCTACTTCAATGTAAACACTGATTCTAATTTTTATCTGTATGCCCATGAATTGCAGTCATGTAAAATGCTCATCTTCTTTATTTATAGTTCTAAGTAAAAAAGACCACGTTCCTAATTATTATGTTCTTGTTATTACTATTACTATTTATAAATTGTAATTTATGAAATGTATCCTATCTTTTCTGCTGCCCTGTCTGCTCCGTTTTTCTCCATTGCATTGGGAGAATGGTGTAAAAAGGATGAAAAATGCATATATGCCAAACCCAATTATGAACTAACTTTACAGAAGGGTGCAAGCTTTTCCAGCCAGAGAAATTATCTGAGATTTCTCGTTAGCTTGTAAGTTTGTTTGCTTTGTATCATTTTGTCTTTGCAAGTTTTTTTTTCCTGTTTTTCAAGGCTACAAAGGACAGGTGTGCATATGATCCATTCCATTCTAGCTCTGATCCACAGGATCGTGAAACACACAGTCATGTTAGAATGCAGGAGAGCCGTAGGTGGGTATTTCTGAACTGCACTGAAGAAGTGCTTTCACTTAAACTGGAAAGAAAGGATTAATGCACACCAGTGCGACCATTTCTAAGTTAACATGACTACCAAATTGCCCTGACAGTACTGGAAGTCTGCTAAAACCTGGGAAAACATTTGATCTTCAGAATGAGTCAAATTTTTCTTTGGGACAGAGGAATTCTACTGAATTAAAATAAATTATATATCTTTTTTGCAGTAATCACCTAGGATAACATTAATCTCTCAGAGAACAAAGTTCAAGAACAGTAATAATAGAACCAGAATCTATACCTTAAAATCAATCAGGTCATAAAGACATAGTTTTTATGTCTTACCTGCATGTGTATAAGGATTATTTGACCACTGTCTTCTTTCTGTTCCCTTCAAGTCTGATATTTGATTCAAAAGGATTGTTTCTTCTCTTACAGAACTGAGATAAAGAGTATTTGTTGTTCTTTATGATGGGAAAATTGACTTGAAGAGAAGTAAGAAAAGCCAGCACTGAGAACTGGGCTTTATTTACTGTGAATTTGTGAAAAAATTACTACAAAGAGAAAAGTGAACAGTTAAACATTTGTCTGAAAGACTTGTTTGGATCACTGCCAATCTTGTACAGTAAGCTCTATCAGGACTTCAACCAAATTTGAGCAAGGATCATCTGAGTAAAAATTTTCAAATGCAAGCTCATGTGAACATGGTGTGATGTTGAAAATTGATACTGATCAAAGGAAGAAAGCAAATAACAAGGCTTGGGAAAGACAGGAATCTGCAAGAAGGAGTCCAGCAGGGGTCACAAAGACGATGAAGGGCCTGGAGCATCTTCTGTATGAGGAAAGGCTGAGTAACCTGGGTCTGTTCAGCCTGGGAAAGAGAAGACTGATGGGGGATCTGATGAATGTTTATAAATATCTAATAGGAGATGGTAGGCAAATGCGTGAAGCCACGCTCTTCTCAGCACTGTGCAGTGATAGGACAAGGAGTAAATTGCCTAAAAGTTGAACACGGAAATTTCTGTACTAACATATGGAAAAACTTTCTTACAGTAAGGATGATGGAGCACTGGAACAGGCTACCAAGAGAGGTTGTGGAGTCTCTTTTTATGGAGATACTGAATACCCATCTGGATGCCTACTTGTGTGACCTATTGTAGGGAACCTGCTTTAGCAGGGGGTTGGACTCTATAATCACTTGAAGTCTCTTCCAGCCACCGTGATTCTGTGATTCATGTCTGCATAAGGCATGCTACATGTGAAAGGTGGCTGGTAAACTCCCTGTTATGAGCCTGTGCATTTACATGCCTTAACCAGCTTTGCTTTCCTATCTTTTCTGTGCTCTGACATTCATTACAGTACAGCAGTAAGTCCACTTCCCATGTTTTCTAGTTTGCTGTTTTATGTTTCAGAAAGAAAGCCCACCTGAACAAATTGCATTTATTTTTAAATATACTCTTAATATGATCCTGTGATAAAGAGAAGTTGGTGATCCCAGGAATAGAAGCTAGCAATCTGGAGAAACAGATATATGTACCTGATTTAGGCCACTTTGAAGTCCACAGAAAGACTGTGGACAACATTCATCTCTTCCAAGTGCAGTGATTTACAAGTTGTCTGGCCTGAGGTGCTCGCAGAGGCTCCACAATCAAATACAATTCTGCCTCAGATTGTGATTCGTTGCATTTTGCGTGCGCCAATCTCGCTTGCTGCTGATTATGAAGAGGACCCAGATGAGTGTTTTAGGTCAGGTATTCTACTTGTAAGACCTCTGTAGTCAAGCAAGATCTACTGCTATTGACTAAAATGGGATGGGATTCAAACAGAAAGTGAAGCCACACAGAAATCTGTGGCAAGAAAGAGCCTTGATTTTTGAATCTTTATCTTAGCCAGTAGAGGACATCACTCTTTGCCACAGATGAGCTTTCATTTAACAGAATCCTAAAACGGCATATCCCAGTCAAGGAAAGAACAAATCCAAAATACATCAATTACCAAAAAAAAAAAAAAAAAAAGCAACAAATACACACATCACCTGTATTTTTCCTGTTGAAGTCATGAACTTCTACTACTTCTTTTTCCTGCTTAATCTACACTTCTATTATGTCAACCAAAGGGTGCACAGTTTGTAAGCAAGGTCCATCAGGCTTTCTCCTGGCAGCTGTTACAACACCTATATATCACTCAAATTTGTAAAGTAAATGCTCTTACTGCACTTGTTTCATTTCATAATGATAAAATACTAAAAAGCTCAAGAGAGGACTAAAAAGAATGTTTTAATAAATATATGGCACAGCACTGCAGGTACCAGCCGTGACAGAACCTACCTGTGTAAAGGATATACTTTTCTGTCCTAACCTCTCTTTTGTCCATTTTCTAAGGTCTCTGTACACTGAAACATCTCAAGAACAAAGCCGTCACTTGTGTGATCCCGTTCCACGCCAGTTTTTCCTTGTTCCCACCTACAGTTCTGTTCTATAGTTCTCATTAGTCCGTTTAATTTGCTTCCATTCAGATCAGCTTAAACCACAGCTGCGTCAATAAAGCCTTGGAAGCAGTTCAGAAGCAGTCTTTCTGCCATACCATTATTGGTAGTCACTGACAGTTTCAAAACTTCTCCCTTTTCTGGATAAATGCCTACATATTTTAGTGAATTAGTGAATATTAGTTCAGATGAGGTTGTGCTTTGAGGAGAGGACCCTAGCTGCCCATTTCAGTTTACATGAGGGTGAGGTCCAGGAATGCAAGGACTGAATGCATTTTGGAGGTACACTAGATGAAGGGAAACATCTCCCAAACTGGAAACACTTCCCAAACTAGTTAACAATTCTTAACTCGGCTCCAGCTGCATCTCAACACCTGCTCATACCTCTGATTTAGCTCTCTTACTTCCTCTTACTAATATTATTTACCATGGAGCTCAGTCTCTCCAGCCAAACTAGTGGCAGCCAAAAAACAGCAAGTACCTACATGTAGTAGGTACACAGTACCTACTACAGGTGTCACCATCCAAACAGCTACTTTTAAAGCAGAGACCAATTCTCAAAGTAAAACTGAGTGAGGCCTTGGCAAAGTATAAGGTGACAACTAAGAAAATCCGTAATTTTAAAATATACTTTTTTTAATAATCATCCACTTTAAAATATTAAATGCATTAAAAAATTCCCCACCAGCAACAGAAATTTTAAACAGAATAGAAGCCATAGCGATCACTGGAAGCTAATCTTTAACCTCTCTGGTCCTGATTCACAGAATTATAATTGTGTTAAATGCAATGCTCTTTGACTCAGAAATATCACCATTCCAGTAACACAAAAAGTAATGAGCTGTGTATTTTCTTTTTAATTAATGAGAGATTTGAAAATGCACAAAGTATTAATTTCAGTTTTTCTAGAGCTATTAAAGCAGTTGTATAAATATATCGCATAAAGAACACTGCAGTACATATCTAGTCCTTACAGCGTGGCTATGAACGGTGCTGTGAGGTACCAAACGTTGATATGTTTGCATATAAGGAAAAGCAAATAAAAAAAAAACCAACAGTTTATGACAGTTAATGAAAAAAACAGTATTTCCTTCTACCATTACTGTAGCATATGCCTCATGGTAGCTGGTAATGCTGGTTCAATCCATATAAACCTCAACACAGCCTTGAAGACCCTTTGCAGACTGAAGGTGAGATGATTATAGAAGCCCACACTGTCAATATTTACATCTGAATTACTCATCTATAGACAATTCCAAAATCACAATGGGCACCAGAAGCGTACATGTGGGCCGTTCCAAAAGTAATGCCTCCTGTTTTTTATTGTGTTGACTCACAACATCAGAAGTGGATGCTGGCCATATGGCAGTAAAGATTGAACCTTCCCATCAACATTCCATTACATTTTGTTGCTAAGTGACAGATGGCAGCAGAGGTGCAGTCTGACACGGAAATAGGATGAAGCAAAGGAGTGCCACTGAATTCCTTCATTTGGAAAAAATGGCATCCACTGACATTACCTCTTGCTGAAGGTTTATTGAGAGCAATCAGTGGATGTCAGCACAGCGAGGTGGAGGGTGGTGTGTTTCAGCAGCAGCAACAGGGTCACGACAGGCAAGCCACGTTCCAGATGCCACTCACTGCTGTCATACTTTGAAATAAATAACTTCTCGAACAGCTCATCCATGCTAATTGCATAATGGCACAGACTAGATGATCTTTGAGGTCCCAACCACTCCATGATTCTATGACTATGTTGAGAAATAGTGTTTTGTAGCTGAGAATTTGCTCTCTCAAATAGTGATACTGTGCTTTTTCTCTTTTAGAAATAAATACTAAGCATCACTTTTGGAGCCACCTACATATTTTCCATCCATTAACTACAACAGAACTGCAGATTATCAACTCTTCTATAAATATTTAGACTTGAGTAAGAAGTGCCTAACAAAATGGTGATTCCTTTTTTTTTTTTTTCTTCTGAATTGTTAACAATTTTCCTCCCACCACAGATATGCCACCAGCGGTGTCATTCTGACATGACTGTTTATGAGAGTAGAAATCCTTCACTACTCAGGTAAATTTTTGCAAGGAGATGAGTGGTACCATCAGTTAAGTTACAGCAACTCACTCTATCTGCTGCTCAGCAATCCAGACTGCGATTGTTTCTCAAACAAGTTACCTGTCACCTCTGTGATCAAATGATTCTGAGCAGACGTTCCTGTCACAGAAGATCAGTTTCATCAATGCAACTTATACTATTCCTTGAAATATTACTTCTCCTAAATGCAGATCCTTTAACTTTGGGTGATTACAAAAACAAAATAACTTGAATGTCACCAAGATACAGGCAGACACGGCTGCCATCACAGTGATCTATCCCTCTACAAAAACTGCAAGTCTTTTGACCACTAGAGAGATGAGTCATGAGGAAGCTCTGTGTAAAGGATCATCTACGTAGGCATCACAGAAGTCTCAAATGGGAGAAGATACTAAAAAGGCCTAAAAAAATGCAAAAATACGGCTGCAATTGTTTACTACTGAAGGTTAACAATACTGCTCTTGTGAGTGAAATAAAATTAGAAACTAGACATTTAGCAAAAAGAAAATACTCTGAGATGTTCTCCAACCAAATTGACTCGTCAAATAAGTGGAAGGGGGAAAAAAAAAGACATCAAAACCAACAAAACAGAAGAGAACAGAACAGAGAAGTAAAGTAAATGAGGTGAATAAGTAAATGAGGTATTTAAATTGAGAAATAGGAATTCATGCTCCTGCTTGCATTCTCTGAATTACTTTCTAAATTAGAATACATTGTGTATCACAGCTCTAGGTTTCCAACTCTGAAATTACTCTCCTCTGACTGAAGATTTTACACCTGAGCTTTGCAAGTTTGTCAACAAGGGAGAAAAAAATCCAAGAAATTGAATGTCATTGAACTACACCTGAAAGCAAGAGGTTTCAAGTTGCTTCAACACACAAACCTTGCAAATGGAACACAGCTGCCACAGCAAAAAGAAAAAAAAGAAGTGAAAATAAGTCCCTGCTACACTAGGTGCATAAATACAGCATATTAAGCAGATACACTATGACACAGATCTTACATTAAATGCTTTTGCATATGCATCAATGACAGCAATATTGCATACTCTTGTTTCTAACAAAACCAGCTTCACTGTCCTTAATCTCCAATTATGCTGCTGTCCTCTCCCTTGCCCCATAAAGAAAGGAAACAATAGACTAGATAATTAGAGATTAAGAATTTCTTCAATGAATCCTCAAGTTAAAACTTCCACAACACGACTCAGCTTGTAGAGCTCCAGAGCATTCAACAACTTTCCTACACTCAAGACTCAAGGGAACAGTAACAAAATTAGCAGAAACAGTATTCTTCTGCATCAGGAAATCACCCTCACTCTAGGAAATATTTCCTCTTAGTCTATATAGAAGAACATGGTCTAGTCATAAAACAAGACAGATAACAAAAACTGCCAAAAAACTTGAATCAATCAGTAAGAATATATTTGCATGTATATTCCAGAAGCATCAGAGGAATAGGTGTCAGTGCTAGAGCTCAGTTAAAGTTTGCAATGAGTATTGCAATTTATCTATTGCCTGCAATAATTGTTCTGTGTTTATCCATGGAGTCACCAAGTGTTCATACTAGTGTGAATTTTGTCTTCAGTCCCTAATAATCCGGGTGAGTTCTTCAAATGGATGAGTGAATCCCTCATGGATGAGCTCCACACGTAGGTCTGCGTAGCCTGTACATGCTACTGAAGTTTCATAATTGGAGTAGCATGATACACATTCCAGCACATGCAATACCTTTAAGACAGTGTGGGCCATTTTGCAAGCCAGACACCAGTCAGCACACAGAAAGGTGACATTCTTTCAAAAGCCCTGAGGTAATTTACTTTCTTTTCAAGTCAACTCAATTCAATCGTGATTCACACCTGCTGCTAAGGTAAGACAACTGCATGCCACCTGCTGGTGTGCTGGTCAGCAGAATTTACACTCTGTATCTAGAAGGTTTTCCTGCTGAAAGCCTTTTGCAACCTGACAACACCCAAGAAATACCAAAACAGAGATGGAAGGGAACTGAATAGGGAGGCTAGAATTCCCCCCTTCTCATTCTACTGACCAGAATCCAACTGGATTTCTAGTAATTTTTATTACACCAAGACAATCCAACTGGAGCAAACCAATACTCCTGTCACACATATAGCACTAGCCAAACAACATCACTGACTAATGATGGATGGCATCTATGACATCTTCAATAGTATAGTTCATATTTTTTCAATGACTCCATATATAAGACTATAATTTGACAGAATACCAAGTTTTATCTTGTATTCCAGCTTCAGTTGAGTGAAATGAGTGAAACGTTCATTTCATTTATCAGCCTCAAATGCTGAAAATGAACTGCATATTTCAACTTAATTGCAATTGCAGCCCTCACGACTTTTTAAAATGTATCTGAAGAATACATTCCTACATTAAGTTTGCATAAAATACTGGCATTTGTGAAAAAAAAATGGATTTATGCTCTTTCTTTCTTTTTTTTTTTTTTCCCCAGTATTTAACTTAAAGCTTTGAAAGTGCTTTCGCCTCCGAGTTACCTCCCCACTGCTACATTTAATGATAATTCTTGGTTTCATTACTACTTTACAGCATGTTCAATCTGACAAGTCTTTCTTTTACGAAGCACAAGATGTAGTTATGCCATAATATGATACTGACTATTAGAAATGAAAGAAATACAATTTAATTCAAATTATATTAATTTACATCTACATATAGATTATTAACTGCTTCTGGCTTCTCGGTTGGGAAGAAAAGATAGGAAATATTTTGACTTATGTAATAATTAGTGAAAACCCAGTGTTCTTTCCATATTTAAACTGTATTTCTTCTCTGAAGAGTGACTTGTTAAACTTGCAGATTCCGTATTTCTCACCTGAACACTGAGATAAGAACCATGTTGAATTCCAAACGCAAACTCTTTTTTTCTCAATTTGAATCCCGCAAAATGCATCAAAATCCAACTGGGCTTGTGAATCTTCACAATTCCAAAAACCCACGTCAGACAAAAATCACACAGTTTTGAAAGAAAAAAATAGAAAAAAGTGTATCTAGTTGCAGATTCTGGGAATATTTGACATCTGGATCTTCAACGACTTGAAAAGGAATTACTGCACTAAGCCAAGAAGACAGACAGCATCTCTCCTTTAGTGGAGAAGTGATATTTGGCAAAATCAAATTTTCACTCTAATTCTTCTTTGGAAATAATTTACAAATAGATTCAGAGATTCATGCTACAGAAGCAGCTAATTTGAGAAAGTGTGAGCAGAATAACAGAACTTGTTCTTTCTTAGCTCAGAGGCATTTATTCCATAAATGACCTTTCATCTTATTTATTAATGAAGACAATAAAACCACCCACACTACTAAAGATATAACTCCTATTTAGGTTTTTATTTTAGTCTTTTACTAGTATTTATGCCTTTAAAGAAAGAAACAAAAACACCACAAGAAATATCCACTGATTTTCAGTCTCAGGATTCCAAACACAGAAAAAAAAGAAGAAAACCCAAAAAAATCTTTGTACAGTCTTGTTCAATCTGTGACATACTGTTTAAACCAAATCAAAGAATTCTGTCAGCTATTTCCTAAGTTGCTGTGCAATTTTTCTTCCCCCAAAGGTGAACTTTCAGAAACAGTGAGTAAACAAGAACTACAGAGAGGTGCTAGGTTGCAAAAAATGCAATAAGTATTAAGAAATCATTCAAGGTTGATATTAGAGTCTTTTCTGTAGGATATTGCAAATGTATCAACATAGGCTTTTTGCAGGTTAAAATCTGATAGTTATTCCTAAAAATGAAATATGTATTTTTTACGTTTTTCTTTGTACTACTTTCTTTGCTATTATAGTTAGTTAATTCTCTCTCATACATCAAAATGTAGTTTCTCCATTGCTGAACTGCGGGTGTTTTCTGTGTGGAGCTTTGGCATCAAACCATAAAGCCTATTAACTTCAGCTGCTAACACTTTACAACACTTATATCAACTGTACATCTCACAGATTCTGTAATAACAAAAACGAATACTAATTTTCATTTTCACCAACTTGATTTCTTGAATAGGGAAAAAACAAGCCCTATTTGCTTCACTGCCATCCTGCTTTTAGAGCAGATGCTTTTTAAACTTTGTATTCTCCAAGCAACATTCCAGAAAAAAACGATATTAAATCAATACTAATCAGAGATTTAAAAGTAAACTTGAAAATTACTAAAGCTTCCAAGACAGAACATGTCAATATTACTGCAGGATTAGGACATAAATAAATTCAAAACGTCACATAACTTTTTCACTCACCATAGTTGATGTGCTGACATTATTCAATGTTCCTTTCTGAACAGGTGAGGGTAACTGTTCCAAAATGTGAAAATATTCCTGAAGGTCTTAAGACAGTGAAAGAACTGCACTTCATATCTCATTCGATGGAGGGAAGATAACAAAGGAGCCTTTTCCTAATGAAAAAAAAAGGAGAAATGATAAAATTAATGAAGAAGTGCTGTACAGTTTGATAACAACAGAAAAATAAGAGTTAACAGGAATAAATTCTTCCGACTGCATCACTTCTTACTGACATAGCTAGCAAGGGGACTGGAGATTTAGCATGAAGCAAAATGTTGTGTATTGCTTCAACACTGCATTCAAATGAAGTGTGATGGTTTTAATGTGGACTAAATGGCAGTAGAAACATTACTACCGAGATAAAATACTAACATGGAGTCTCAGAGTGTCCAACATGAATAGAGTTTTACTTAGGGACCCACAGTAATACTTTGGAAAGAATACAGGCAGAACAGTGGTACTGCAGATTTGGTTGAGGAAGAAGTTTTGAATCCATAGAGGATTGCATGCAGTTCTCGATTCTTTCCAGAGTCATAAGCCAGAAGACAGCTTGATGAGCAAATGTTGAGGGATCAAAATTCAGTGAGGTGAAAAAGTGCGTTAAATAAGCAGGAAAGTATGGAGTCTGTTATGGCAGTTTATAAATAAAAAGCATTTACATTTAGATAATTCTGCACTTCAGTGTTAGAGGTAAAATGGATTAAATGTCATCAGAATGAAAGATTACAGCATCTGTTTGCAAATGTATATTAACATAAGATCACTGAAATCTCAAAATGCTTTTCATCTAAATAGTGAGACTCCAAAGGGCCCATAGAACCTACGCTGTTGCCTAAGTAATCTTTTCCAACTTATTTGTGTACCCTGGGCAACTTTCAAAGCTAAACTGTCCTATATAGAAAGTCTAAGGTATGTCAGCTTCTTAAAATTTTGATCCCCTGTACTCTTTTCCAGGAGTTGCACAAGTGTCTACTCTATAACCAGAAAAGAGACTGAAGAGAATAAGAAGATCAAGAGGTTCATGAGATTCAACAAAAGCAAGTGTAGAGTCTTGCATGTTAGGGAGGAATAATTGCATGCACCAGTACAGGCTGGGGGATGAGCTGCTGGAGAGGAGCTCTGCAGAGAGGGACCTGGGTGTCCTGGTGGATGACAGGTTGGCCATGAGCCAGCAGTGTGCCCTCGTGGCCAAAAAGGCCAATGGCTTACTGGGGTGCATTAAAAAGAGCGTGTCCAGCAGGTCGAGGGAGGTGATCCTCCCCCTCTACTCTGCCCTGGTAAGGCCTCATCTGGAGTACTGCATCCAGTTCTGGGCTCCCCAGTACAAAAAAGACAGGGATCTCTTGGAAAGAGTCCAGCGGAGGGCCACAAAGATGGTGAAAGGCCTGGAGCATCTCTCCTATGAAGAAAGGCTAAGTGAACTGGGTCTATTTAGCCTTGAGAAAAGACGACTGAAAGGGGATCTGATCCAGGTTTATAAATATCTGAGGTGTGGGAGCCATAGTGGTGAGGCCAGTCTCTTTTCAGTGGTACATGGAGACAGGACAAGGAGATACGGACACAAGCTGTAGCATAGGAAGTTCTGCACAAATGTGCGCAAGAACTTCTTTATGGTGAGGGTGACGGAGCACTGGAACAGGCTGCCCAGGGAGGTGGTGGAGTCTCCTTCTTTGGAGATATTCAAGTCTTGCCCAGATGCCTACCTGTACGACCTGCTGTAGGGAACCTGCTTTGGCAGGGGGGTTGGTCACAATGATCTCTCGAGGTCCCTTCCAACCCCTACAATTCTGTGATTCTGTGATCAGTCCTTCCCTATCGTATGTAATACAAGAACTGCTCATCTGGCTGGGATCCTGGCGTGGTGAGGAGAGGTAAAAAAGAGATATCTGAAGATGGAAAAATTAAGGTAGAGGATGCTGATTTAGGAAGTAAGTTAAAAGTAAGAGAGCTAAAGGGTTGAGCCCTAATCATGTGAAGCTAAGAGGAGTGCTACAGTGTAAGTGAAAGCCAGAACAGCTGCTGTCATTTCTTTAAAGTCTCCCAAAGCACACTGTAAGGCACAAGGTGAGTAATCTCCACAAATCAAGTGCATCTGAATTGTCATGCTATCTTCTATTTATAATCCGTGAGTTTGCAGTGCATGCCTACATAATAAGTCACACCTAGGTATTACATATTCATACAAATGATGTACGTACAAGGTTACACAAACATAATTCAGTCTTCTGTGCACACACAGAGGTTTTTGGTGGTTATTTGGGGAGGCATCCCCCTACTCATATTAGGGCACAGTTCTTTAATTGTTTGGTTACTGTTCTGGGCTTCTGCCTCTTTCTGGAGGATGTTGCTCTTATTGTGGAAGTCTTGGAATCATATATATGATATTTATCATAGATAAACAATACATCTGGAAGTAACTATAACTTTGAGCACGCAAAATGGCAGATATTCAAGGATACTTCTCTTATGAATCAGTACATCTGGAAGTTATAAGCATAACTGTGAGCAAAAAAAATGGCTAATAATTAGTTTTGAGACATCACAGTTGCGATTGGTGGTTAAAGAGCACATTAAAGATATACAGAACTCTTACATTCAGAAGCTCTTCAAGAAGTTTTGGTAAAGAACACAGTTATGCAACTAACTGCTGCATTTCTGAAAACCATCTTCAAAACAAGCACAGAATAATTCCGAAATTACAGAAGGGTAAGCGTTGACTGGCGCATCATGTTGAGTCATCTTTGCATATTTTAATAGCATTCCTTCAAATAGTCCTTGGGTTCCACTGCTACATTACACGGCTGATACTGTCTAGAAATTATGGAAATAGAGCCTGTGGCCCATGTCTCACATGTACTGCTGCTAAATTAAGTTCTTTGTGACTTACTGTTTGCTTTAAAAAAGAAAAAAAGGAAATAAAATGGCGTTTCTTTCTTTTTCCCCACCCTGTTTAGGGGAAGGATGATTTTAAAATAAGCCTTTATGTGGTTATGTTCTAGAAAATCTAATTTCAGAACTGCAAACTGTTTTTACTACAGTTGTTCAACATTAAAGGCTTTGTGTTTAAAGGATTATATCTGTAAGAGCACATTGCACATAATCACAGATACCAAATGTAACTGTCTCATGCTACTTTGCATGTACCAACAAGATCTGGAAGTCCAGACCAGGACCACCTCTATTTTTTATTGCCAGCTTTCTCGGAAGGTATTATTTTCCTTTAAAACAAAGTATTTACTGAACTGCATTTTGTGCCTCAATATGGGATTATCAGAATCCAATAGGATTGTATCTCTAAAAAAAATCCTTAAATTGTTTAATACTAATATAGGAACTGGGTTTAAAAACAAAAGGCAAAGAACAGAATGTAAACTTGATGGATTAGATTAACCTCAGTTGAGAATCCTCCCAGGAGAAAGCACTGCTGACCATTAGAATGCTGTTCCTGCAGTACCATCATGTTATAGGCATAATGCAGAAAAACACAAGTGTTACCCTGATAAACTCAAGACTTCCAATAAATTGCTATGTTGCCAACAGATGCAAAGGTGTCTTGGCACAGCATGTATCATTCACAACCTCAGCAGCATCCTACCTGCAGCTGTTATTGCCATCTTAGCTTTGACAAGCAGAGATGATCTTAGAATGAATTAATGTTGGTTCAAACAAACAGAAAAACTACACTGACAGAATGTGTTATGATGTTTTTGATGGCTATAGGGTTTCACTACCCATAAACAGCCCATAGCCAGGTATCAACCTTATTTAGACTGAGATTGAAAAAAAATATTTCTTAAAATAAATTCAGGTCAGTTCAGGCCAGAACGTCCTCCCTAAGTACCAACAAGATCTGGAAGTCCAGACCAGGACCACCTCTATTTTTTATTGCCAGCTTTCTCGGAAGGTATTATTTTCCTTTAAAACAAAACATTAGGGCCCACTGTATTAAAAGAACATTTTCACCATTCTGGCCCCAAACGCTGGCAAATTTGAAACCTTAGGCCAAAACAATTCACATAAATCAATTTGTTCTCAATACTAGATAACTCTTCGTTAGTGTATCAGTGTGGTGGTTCCTTCTTTTCACACCAGTTTGTTTCATAAAACACAAAACAAACACTTCAGAAAAAAAAAAAAAAAAAAAAAAAAAGGGATTGGTTTAGCCCAGGAAAGACTTTCTCTGCCAACTGAAACCATTCAGTAATATTGATTTAAACTCACAAGTTGTTTTGGGGAAATGAAAAACTCCATTTGAAGCCAGTTTGCCTGAGCAAAACTGACCAAATTCTAATGAGGAAAACTTTGAAAACTCCCTCCCTTTTGGTACTGCAGTAAGAGTATGGAGTCAGTACTGCTGCTTTCTAGTCTTCTTAACATACAGGACTGCAGCAAGTATAACAGAAGATAGAGAATACCAATATGGACGGCCACAGGTATTCTAACTGCTATTCTAAGACCAATTACCTAAATTTCTATTCAGCAGCATGAAGGAAAACAATGAAGAATATCACAAAGGTCAATAAAATTAAGGTAGCAGACAGAAGGTCAAGAGGAAATCATTATTCACTGCTTCTCAACTATATGAGCTATGAGACACCCAATGTAATTAGTGTAAGCAAAAGTAAAATTAACCACCTTTTCATACAACACCATTAAGATCATGAAAGTCTTTGTCAGGAAAGGCAGGAACACAAGTAGGCACAAAATGAATCAGACACTGGAGAGATCTGTACACCTCTATGAGTCATGACAGCTGATGTACTGAGGTCATTAAATGCCAGAAACTGGAAACAGCCAATCACTCTTCACATGACCTTGCCAAGATTCTTTCCCTGAACGTGTGCCATGGGCCACTCAAACAGACACACTGGATGAAGTGATCTTTGGGTGACAAAGCAATCTCCCATAAATTAAAATAACAGTTGAATAAAAGCTTCAGCAGATCATCAGCACTGCTTCCAGCAATATTTTGCTCTTTTTAAAGGTCATGATATATTAAGCGAAAGTATTTCTCATTTTTCTGAAACACATGCAGTAGTTCCCAATTACTACATTACCACTCATGCTACTTTTATCTTGCATTTACTTAACAAAGGGTTGAGATGAGAGATCTGTTTGAGTTAATGTATTATTTCCATATAAGTTGAACTTAAAGGATACCAAGCCATTCACAATATTAGATTCTTTGAAATCACCTGCTGATTTCATAGATTTCTTTGTAGTGTACATCCCTGTGGAATTCATGTAGTCATTGCTACCTCCTGTTAAACACGCAGACCTCAGAAGGGACTGAAACAAGGGCAACTAATGCGTAATGTGCTGCACCAATAAGTAGATACTGTGCAGCTGGAAAGTGGGCAAAAGTCATGCAGGAGATTTGAGTAATTTGTCTTCATTTTGCAGTCTTGAGCAAAATACATAAAAGCTATGCTGTTAAATGCAAGGGGAATGGAATTCATGCATATATTTTGTGTAATGGAAAAGACAAAATATAACCCAGATTCTTTCAGTATTAACTTGTGCTTGCCCAGAGTCAACAGAACTGCCACTGAGACAATGACAACCTTTCAGATCCAGCTGAAGTCAAGTAATTCAAATAATCCAACTCAAGTCAAACAAAAAGATGAGCATTGTGCCTTTTGTAAAAAAAAAAAAGCCAGTAGCAACACATGAACATAAGCAGACAACTGTATGCAAGCTCATTCCTACTCAGCTGAGCACTTAAAATACTAAAACGCTTTCCAATATTGGAATTTATAAACCAAAGTTGGGCACTTGGGTAAATACTTGACTAAATTGGGAAACAAATTGTGATTTTAGACCTAAATTCAGGTAGCATTTATTTTTTTTCTCCTGTACAAGCTAGAAATACTCTTCCTGAGAGATATCATGCACAGTAAATGTTGGAAGTACTACAGCAGGTCTGCTTCATATGGATAATGACATCAGTTACATTTTAAAAAATAATAATATAAAAGCAATGTTAACATAATGTCTCCATTCTTCCAGAATGGATGGAGCTTGCTTTTCTTTTTTTTTTTTTTTTTTAATAAGGATGCAGTCTATTAAAAATATATTAATATTAAGTAATCATACATAAATTTAAAAAGGAGTACTTTAATACAGACCATTATTTCAATTTCACAGTAATTCGTTTGAGAAATGTTCCTAATTAATTTAACATTCATTTTTAATTGCTCAAAGATTAAATGGATTCATCTCCCTTTTACTGCATAAGTTTAAATGAATAGTTTTAAATGTCCTTTATATTTATGGCAGGCTATTTTGTCAGTTTATTTTAGCGCAAGAAAAAAGCCCTTTTAGGTCTGCAGGGAAGACAGTAAATGAAACACATGAAAGAAATGAGAACAGAACTGTGCAAACAGGTTATGTGCAGGTGTTTTTGATGGATTATTGTTTGTTGGATGAGACTGGATCTGTCTGGCCCAATCACAGCTTCAGAACAGACACCCAGAGCTGGGTGCCCAGGTACACATCCAGACAGCTTTTGAAAATCTTCAAGGAAGAGATTCTATACCTTCTGTCACAACCCGCATAGCACAGACACAACTGCTTCCTGATGTTTATATACATTTCTGTATTTCAGTTGCTGCCCATATCCTCTTGACCTTGCACTAAGCACCACCAATAAGACCCAGACTCCATCCTCCTTGCATCCTCTCTCCAGGTATCAACAGACATTTCTAAGTTTTCCCCAAAGCCTCCTCTTTTTCACACTGAACAGTTCCAGTTGTCTCAGCTTCTCCTCCAGGCCCTTCGTCTTGGTGGCCCTACCCTGGGCTCCCTCCTGTGTCACAGAATCGTAGAATGGCTTGGGTTGGAGGGGAACTCACGGATCATCAAGCTCCAACCCCTTGCTACTAGCAGGGATGCCAACCGCTAAATCATGAACCAACTCAGATTGCCCAGGGCCTCATCCAACCTCTCTTTAAACGTGACCAAGGGTAGGACATGTCAAGATCTCTCTTGTACTGGGAGGCCCAAAACAACAGATGCGTGTTCATCATATGTGAGGCTTATACAGAAGAGTGATTCAACATGTCTTATTTGACAGATGCCTTCCCTCCTCTCATTTCCCCACTAACACAGCTGTTAATATTTACCTTTATCTTCAGCACCTAAGAGCAGATTATTTGCACATTACTGCAAATCTTGATCTAGCAGATCTGAAAGGCGTGGACTTCAGAATCATTTGCTTTCCAAAGAAGCGTCCCTTGCCTAAACATAAAGTTGCCATTTCGGCTCCACTGTTTTGGTGTGGGAGAGTATTTATGTGGAGAACATGAATGTCCACCAGATGCTACAAAAACAGTTTTACCTCTTAATCAAAGGAACTTTGCTTTCAGTGTGTAATCAGGCATTGCAATTCTGATGTTTTCCCCAGAACTCTGTGACAGAAGTGTGGAAATTCAAATGGAAATTTTAGTTTGCTGAATACTTTAAGCCCTACCAAATGGCTTACTCTGCTTTCCCAAAAATTCATGTTCCTCAAATCACAGACAGTTTTTCTACTAAGTTAATTAAAAGAAGGCTTCCTCAGCAAATCAAAGACATAGCTTACAATATAAACAAGTGAATGGCATCTTAAGGCATTTTAGAATTAGATAAGATATCATGTTTTACTTCCAGGATCTATTTCCGGGCTTGTTTCAACTCAATGAGCAGGCCTGAAGTCATAAACAGCTATTTGTAAAACTTAGACAAACCAAATTTTATTAGGCATTAAATTAGCTGCACAGAAAGAACGAGAAAATATTAGATTCTCTCTTTTTTTCCCTCTAATAGAAAGGACTGCATTTAGATGAGCACTATAATTCTTAGATTTTAATTCAAGCAAACCTAATTGAGCATGGTTTACTTTGAACATGATGAAATTATAAAGCATATATCAATAGATTTAATATTTACTATATTACTTAAATGCATTTTAAACTGAAACAAAAAAAAAAAGTGATTTGATGTATTGCTTCACTTCATAAATAATGATATCCTGGTTGAAGATCATGAGAGACATTGCCAACAACAGTAAATTTCACTTTTTCATGTATTAGTTTTAAATTATTTTGGTTTCTTCTTGACAAAAGGAGCAAGGATAATTTTAACTAGTCATATAATAGGAAATAAATGCCAGTTCCATGTCTTCTTACCATGTTTGGTTAGATGTCAGTAATTCACATGAAAGCAATGCAAAATGCATCCACAGACATTCAACATTGCCACAAAATGTTAGTATACCAAAACTTAAGAATGAAATAAATGCAAAAGGCAGCAATTTCTCAGATGGCAGCCTCTAAAATTTATACTACTTTCTATACTGAGAGGTTAAGAAAGTAGAAGGCAGCAGTAGCTCATAAGGAAGCACTTGCATTTCCACAACCCAATCCAGTTAGGCACTACTTTCAGTTTTATTTTTAATATTGGAATGAAGAGATCCACATTTCATGCTAGCTCTAATGTGAAAGCAACATTCACAGCATTCTATGACAGTGCATTTTAGTCATCCCTTATTTTCTACCTTCTGAGTCTGATTAAAACACAAGCACAATAACTATGAGGTGGAAGGGTCATCATGCTTTTGTGATGTTTTTTTCTATCTCTTATCAGTTGCTTTAACAAAAGATCGTGACTATAACTTCTTGAAATAACACTGCCTATTGTAAGCTGCTCCAATTTGTTTTCCCAATGTACAAAAGGACTAACAATTACACAGAGTTTTTTTTAGGGCACAGCTGTGTTTGATTAAATAATAAAACTGTCTTGTGAAGCTTTTCAGCCCCCACATGTCAAAGAGAAACCCAGAACTTCTCTTCACCGAAAATATTTATTAGAGTTGCCTGTTACTTCCTATACCAAACCTGACCGAAATGCTGGACGGAGTGGAAGGGCCCCAGGCTCTCCATTGCACAAACCAACCTCCTGTAATCCTAGTATGCATGGTCAATCTCTATACCATCAGAATTAGATGGCACTCTGGCACCATTCAGGACAGTTATGTAGATGATTTCAAAGTACTATTCCTCAGATTCTTCTGTTGCAGAATCAAAGCCATCATCCGTAATTCATAATGCGGTATGTAAAATATTTATACCCAAAAGATCAGCTGAAATAGCTAGCAAAGCTGAATTAAACCTGTGTTTCTCTGTAACACCCTGGACTAAGAGACAAGTACTGCAGCTGGTGACAATCACATTGCTCCTGCCTATGCTGGTATCTGATCTTCTCGTGGAGGAAGGTGAGGGGGGTATGGCTACTCTGAAAGTCCCTGCTGACACTGCCTCTAGCACGAAGCAACACTGGATAGTTGGTGATGCATGAAATACAAGCCATACACGTTACCAAATACATCCCAGTAACTACAAAACTGTGCTCTGGGGACTTTGAGGATTACTTTGCTCTTGGGATGGAGTGTTCTGTTAATGAAGATTCCTTGTTTCTTAGAGAATTTTGCCACAATACATATGCCATATTTACAGATATAGGCACATGACCAAACTCGAACCCCTGCTAGGCACATACCACTCAGAAGTTATCATGCTGAGTAATTTTTGGCCACCTTTTTGACTGCTGAATACTGATCTTCTCTACCACAGGTTTGTTTCATTATATCTCAGAAACAGTGGTTCTTCCCCAAGACAAATCAGGAAGAAAAATGCACCATTTTCTTTGTTACTTGGATTTTGTGTTCTGCTGAACATTTCCCTATACGGCCTGAAGTTAAACTCACCAGCCCCACCTTACATATATTTCCCTTCTCTTCTATCCACCACTGCTCCCTTCCCCATGCTGATATTGCCATTGCTGCAGAAACCTAATAGATGGCAGCAGAGTCCAACTTAAAATAATAAAAAAATAACAAGTATGCCAAAGTCACCAACTGATTGTCTCTTTCTTCCTTCTACTTTTAGCTTCTCTCGAAGGTGCTAATTAAAAAAAAAAAAAAAAAGTTGAAGGTATTTAAGAGAGTCATTTGCATTGCATATGTGTATATATGTATATTTGAAGATGCTGGGGTGTACATTGCATTGGTTTACCAGGGAGCTCTGTATGTCATCTGCAAACTTATGTATTCACAACAAAATAATCTTGAGAAGGAAAGCAAAAATTTTAGAAGATTCATAAAAATAGTCGTTATATTCTGTTTGAGCTGGGAATTTAATTACTTGGTGAATTCTAAATAGTTCGAGAAATCATTATTTTTTTCTTCAAATAAACAATTCTTTTTTGAAGTCTCAGCTCTCAATCTCAGCTTTTTATGGTCTCCTTCTAGATTACAGTTAGCTCTCTCAGATTACTGCCTACAACAAGCCTTACTGTATAGAAAGCATCCCCGAATTTGGATTTGCAAACCTAACCCTGTTTAATACGTTTTATTACTTATAATTTCAGAGAATCTAGTGAGAAATCAGAAATCCCAGTGGAGGAGAAAACATACAGTCCAAGTCCCACTGCATTCACAAGATCGTAACAGCAGCAATGATTCCAGGTTCTCAGATCTCACTGAAGACAGATTAAGCACCAGCTTGCCCCCGAGGGGCTGCACTGCAGCTTCTGAATGTAATTAGAGAAGTTCTTTGCCTTACCAGAATGCACAGTCAGCAGTTAAGTTACCCGATTACAAATTAAACAGGGAGACTTTGAGCACTGTTTAGGCAAACTGAGTCACAGTTCAAGCTATCAGTAGCTGTTTTGACTAGTAAGCAGCAAGTTCCCTTGCTCTGAAATGCAACTGTGACCAAGATATATATTGCTATTTCTTCAATACCTGTGATGCTAGGAGCATCTCCATCATGCTAGGTTACAGCCAACATAAGTTTCTGTCAAGGTCCAAGCAGAAATGTTTAACAACACGTACTCAACAGGAGACAACTTGTGAGAGCAAACTCCGCTGCCTTCAGGGATTGACCCAAAAGTAGGACATTGCAGCTGACCTCAAAGAGACCATGGAAACCCTAAGAAAAAATGACTCTGAGTTCACAGTAAAGGTTCGTTTTATTGTCAAGGCAGAGAAACAAATAATTTTAGTGACTGATTCCAGCAAAGTGTTTTACTTATGGTCATAAGATTCAAATAGAAGTATCTACTTCTCACCACTAACAATAATGGTAAACAAAAGTGACTAATTGAGATGCTAATCATAGAATCACCAAGGTTGGAAAAGACTTCCAAGATCATCACATCCAGCCTTCTGCATACCAATACCATTTCCCACTAAAACAAATCCCTCAGTCCCACATCTACACAGCTCTTGAACACCTCCAGAGATGGTGACTCCATCAGCTGTCAAGCAGCCTGTGCCAGTGCTGACAGCAAAGACCCCTGAGGTGTAGTAAAGGGAATCCCACACGAGGTGAGTTGCAGGAATTATTTTTGCTGTCTGAATCTTGACCAGAATTTATTCTTGAGATATTTCTCCACTAACCAATACAGATATCAGTTCAAATATGTAATATTTTACTTTATGCCAGGTATAATTTTCCTTCCATGTTCATTTAACTCTCCTTGACTTTAATGCGAGCTGCACATGTCTGTGTGCAGAAGAGACTCTAGGCATTTTACAGCTTGATTATTTTTTAATCTTTTTTAATGTAATTAGAGAAGCACATTGAAATGCTTAATCTGTGTGTTTTGCAAGAAATTTTTAATTTTGGCTAATTATTGCATAAAATTTACATTTAGAAAATCAGTATTCAGGCACTGTAATCAAAATATTTGCAGAAACCACAATAGAAATAAAAAGAGTATAAATGGTGGCAAGTATTAATGAATATATTGTTCTGGTCTTTGTTGTTGTTGTTTTTGTTTGGTTGTTTTTTTTGGGGGGGGGCTTAGTTTGTTTTTTAAAGGAGTTTTAGATTATTGGATTTTATTAATCAAATCAAAATCTGCAACTGTGTGAGTCCTTTTCAGGACAAATAGGCAAGCTTGGATGCTGTAAATTTATTAGTCATTTTTTCATCACTGAAAGAAAGAAAAACACATAAAATGTTTGTGAACTGTATAAAATATCCCAAATAATTTATTTATTCCCTTCTCTGTCTTTTATCTTGTTTACTTAAGAGTCTGGTTCTGCTGCTACGAGTTTGGAAAACTTTCAGTTCTCAAAGGCCTCTCACATAAGACAAGCTGCATTGTACACTATTTGAAGTTTATTATCTAACCCTTATGTTACAGAAATAATCAGGCACATAAGATGAAATACACATAAGAGCCTCTTGAACTGAAATGAAAAATTAAAATTCTGGACTAGAAGAATCAGAGAAGAAAATTGAATAAAAGAGTCTCTGTAGAGGAGATGGAGGGAGAGAGAATAAACCTTTTAGTTTGCTAGACTTCATGGTACATTGTGAAAACATCCCTCTCCTGCTGAATATCTGTTTTGACTGAATAGTAAGTCTGTTCTTTTTGAGACTCTTCATTCTGTTCAATCCCTTTTGGGAATTTACAGCTTGGAGTTAGTCCAGAAGCATAGCTCTTTAAATAGCATCTCTTCAATGTTTAGAGATTGAGGCAATTCAAATACTCAAAAACATGACAGAGATATGGATAAGAAAGAAAAATTCATAGCGTACCCCCATTTCCAAATTCCAATCCCATTATAAATTGAGTCTAAATCTAGTGCTGCTCCAAATCTTCCTAATTTCAATAGAAGCTAGCTATGCAAGTAAACACCAATTTTTCCTGAAGATTTAAGTTATCCATTTTTTAAAAATATTTTTTCAATAATGAACTTTTGTAACTTTCTGATGACCTCCAAAAAAGCCAGATTTGATTTGCAGAGATGTTGAGCGCATGCTACTCTCCATCTTTGCAAACCAAAGGATGTATTTCCAAGAATAACTTTTAAACACCTAAAAGTTGCTTTGTTGCTGAGGCAGCGCTGCAGATCTTGTTATGGAGCTCTAGCAGAAAAAAAAATACTAGAAAGCAAACCCCTCCCAATACCCAGTCTGCATCACTCAGACCCCATGGCTCACAAGAGACCAACATCCTGATGCGAGGCTCCCTGGTCACTTGACGGGCTCTGCCCTGCCAGCTGGCCCCCTATGTATCTTCCCTAGGGCAGCCATCCTCAAGTATGCTGAACATAACACACCATCAGTTTGCTGGGCTCTGCCTCAGGATGACAGGAGCCATCACTTGGGAAATCACTTTCTGCAGTTGGGTTGATAAGCAGCAGTTTGCCAACTGGTTGCAAAAGGCATCAGTATGACCACACCACAAGAGGTGGAGGTGCAGCTGCATTTCTGCAGCTTTAACCTCATCCAGAAGCAGGTGGGCATCATTCTTACAAAGCTGATTCCACAAACTTGTGGCACAACAATTAACTGCTGACAAGTCCACTCTCAAAGGTTGCTAGACCAGACATTCAAGCTGTCCTCCCTGTCACTATCCGTGATTTGAAATGTTCATAAAAACAGCAGGGCATCACCACAATTACCAATTTCCATCTCACCCACCTGAAAATGTCATTGGTGCTATTGTCTCAAAAGGTACCATTTCATCATGCCAAAGTATTTCGCAGTACACACAAAGGGTAACAAGGTTTTAACCTCAATGGGTTGAAATATTGGTTAGGGCTTCACAAGAGGAAAAATCATCAGCAAGACAGGATGCTACAGTAACCCCATTTGGAATGTCAGAACAACCCCAAAGGGGTACAGCTCTTCTAAGCCTGTGCCTACTGAAAAGCACATCGAGATGAATGGAGATGCCAAAAAAATCTGTGTTAAAAGAGACCTGGAGCAAGGCAAGTCTGGAGAAACCACAGTCAAAGCTGATGAGCTACTTTAAGTATGTAGGGCACGTGAAAGTTCTTCATCACTTTGCCTCAGTTTTTTCCATGCAGAAAATCAAGAACACTAAACAGACATTTCTCATATATTTGCATTGGTGGTGAAGATCATCTCATGAAGATTTGTGTTGGTTTTTTTTTTTTTTTTTTTTTTTTTTAAATATTAAAAGCTATGCAGAAAGAAGCTAAGAAGTCCTCGACATTTTTAAATATTATTGAAATTTCAATGGGCTGAAGAAAGCACTTCTTTCGGGGTTAAGTAATTTAAAAAGACAGATCATCTAGTCTCAACTGGAGCTTTCATTTATAAACATGAATAATCCCAAAACCTGAGCAGTTGAAAGCCTTCTACATAGCTTACACATTTAAGGGGTAAGAGTGAGCCACAACTGAAGATGAACTCTGACCTTTATTCAAATACGCTCAAAATATGCTCCCAAAGTCCAATAAAATGAAGGACACTGAAGAAGAGTCTCATATGGAAAGAATGTGTTATTGCACTGCCTATGCACTGAAGAAACCGATGGAACTGGCAAGGGAAAGATAATTGTTAGGAACTATTAGTAGTTATTTAACTTACACAGCACAGGAGACATTCTGTTTTGCATTAAAAAAAAATTGTGCTAATATAGTATGATGAGTTCTATTAATACATACCTACAAATTTCCACATAAAAATGTTAAGTCCACAGCTTTATTTCTCAAAGGTTACATTAAATCACATCACCCTACATTTCCTCACTGGCCGTAATCCATAAATAACAGTGAAGTATTATAAGATTTGATGCAAAACCAAAGTGACCAAGTGACAAAGAAAGAAATCTCCAGAGAAAGGAAATTCAGAGGAAAGGCTCTAGTAATAGTGTTAATCAGTCTTACAAAAATGACAACACAAAAATGACCATCTTGCATCAAACAAGTGTCTTGACAAGTGGCAGAAGCTCATTTAACACATCTAGCATTAAATTCTGTTTATATTTCTGCATATCTTTGTTGTCCACAGCAGCATGCTGCAAATTCTTTCTCCGCAGAGGATATCTCAGGTAAGGAAGAGACTACATATGCCTTACTTTATACTAACCAGATCTTCTTCCAAGAAAGCAATTCCGATTAGCGCAGTAGTAACTTGAAGTAACCATACTACAACAGGCTCAGGTTTGGAATTTCAAGAGGTATGTTAGCAGGCAGGGTGACAGAACAGCCTCAAATAGCTTCAGGAACTGAATATTCCATTGACCTATCATCTACCATGCTTTTCATTTAAAAAAGAAAAAAAAGAAAAAAGCAAGAAAAACTGAAAACAGAGAGGGAAACGAAGTAGACAAAAATATTTAACAATCCACCTGGTCAAAAATCACTGTTTCAGAAAGTTGGCTATTTGCTATTCCTCAGAGGTAGATAGAAAGAATGGAATACAGAAAAGAGAAAACCATATTCCCACATGGGTAAAGACAGATGCTGTTTATACTTGTTATTTTATGTTTATGTTCATTCACTTTACAAAAAAAAAAAACAACACATTGCCTACAATAGGAATAGAGAACAATGGGCTTCTTTTTCAAGGAGCAGAAAACATTATTCTCACACTGATTGCTACCATGTTCCTCAGTTCTTTATAACAATACATTCCATGAAACAAGAAATAGGATTCAGAATCCCTCTCCCCAAGAAGGTATTCATCTTTACATTGATGGGCAATGAGATAGAGCATGTTTGAATAACTGAAAAAGAGGCAAGAAGCAACGTGTAGTAAGTCCAATAATATTCATTGTTTTCTCTGAAGTTTTTGGAGGGAGACATTTTCAAACTGAAACCATAAATCTAGAATTTGTTGGTTGGCTTTCAGACAACTGAAAAAAAGCTGTCCACAAAGGCCTTTGTATGTACCAGGATACAGATCACATAAGAAGTGAGCACCAGACATTATGCATTGCTACCCAGGTGTTTGATTTCAGCATTTATGGGCTACAAAAGTTTGCAGTGATATTCACCACGTAATAATTCAAACAGCTTTTTTATATCCTGTTGATGTACCATTGGATTTGCTCTTAGATGAGTGCAAATGGGTGAAAAACCTTCCATCCACCCAAGCCTCCTGTACATGGATTTTCTTACATGTTGTGCTGAAGACAAGGTCCCAGAGCATCCACATCCATTGCTGCACTAAAACAAAGACCTCCAATCCTAGGAGACTTATACTGCTAGATACTTAAAAAGACACTGAATTTGAAGGCTTGTTAAAGAAAAAGCAGTGATGTATCTATCACTAGAAGTTATTCCAGAGGCAGCCTGCCCACTGTGCAGGGTAGTACTACTGAAGTACTACCCTTACACATAAGGTCCAAGGTTGGTGATGCACCTTGTTATGGGTTTTAATAAATCATTAACTAAGGGATGATTTTAGAAAGGAAAAACAAATAAGACAGAAGCCTGAATGCAATAAGGATTTACTCCTAATATACCAGTCCCACATCAGTCCCTCAGAACTGAGATACAGTTAAGGATTTTTCTTTATATCAGTGCACAAAAGGAATATTCTCCCATTACAGTAGCATTAACAGGCCTGGAGCAACTTTGTACCAAAAAAAAACCCACCTGTGATTAGGAACAACTTTCCCATACTAGATTGACAGTGCATTCTAACTTCCCCAAAATCTGAAGTATTTTTGACTCAGCCAAAGTATCTCTACTATCATTCAGATAGTCCCTATGCATAAGGAGCTTCCCATCAGCTCCATCCTACTCCCTCTAAAATCAGTAATTTGAAGGTTTGGTCACAACAGTGATGTCAGTAAGCAGGGTGAGATCAAGGCGCATAAGCAAGTAGCAGCAACACGTCCCATAAGGAGTTAATAATACAGTATAACAATATAATGTATAATTTTGCTAATCAGAATAGCCATCAGAATATTCTGTGACTTACATTTAAAGAGCACAGAAAGCAAAATGGCAGCAGATATCCTAGCCCTGCCAGCCATGGGAACCACGGCAATGAGAGCCTAACTCCACACACACACAGTCCAGATATGTGCACATACTTTTCTGGGAGCAGAATTGTGTTGTCACACACAAACCCAGAAACTTTGTACATATAGTGTATGAAATCATCTCAGTCCTAGAAGACAAGATGAACGGCCTCTTCTCGTATATGGCTGCTTTCCACTTTAATCACAAATACAAGAATGCCAGTTTTTTCAGTGGGCTTGGCCCTCTCCTCCATTTTGAAAAGGAATAGCAAACAGGAAAGAAGAAACCAAAAAACTCCACCCTATGTGGAGTTTCCCTAACTTTCGCATAACAATTTAACATCCTGACTACTTCCAAACATAAATTACAACCCACAATAATGAAAGTAAACCTTCTCCATTGCTATTATCTAGTTTCATCATTGCCATCCTCACTGCCTGTTCGGGGCAGGAAGGACAGGTTCTGTTCTGAAGTCCACTAATTCCATTCAAATCAATCTTCATTTAAGTTACATGGCTGCATAGGAGGTCAAGATGTACTGAGCTCCAATTGTTTCCTGAATGAAAACTAATTTTCCAGTTACTGTCCAAAATAAATTATACATGAGTATAAACAAAGTTAATTGAAGAACACTGCACGGCTTGAGCTCATTAAAATCATCCAAAATGCCAACATTAAGCATACTGCTGGTGCTTTAAGGAAAAATAAAAACCAAACAGATTAATAGAAGTGGGAGTTCCCCATAGCTAAATTAACATTGCTTAAAGCAACTTCTATGGTTAGGCAGAAGAGGCAGGTATCTTATGACCCTCCTAAAACGCTGCATTTTTATACTTATTGGCTTAATCAGTGTGCTGCATCACAAATGAAATCATTGTCGCACCCATCACCAGGAATTTCATGGCTAGGACTTCCGGAGTACCACATGTGGGTCACAGAAAGACAGGAATTGTTTGAGAACAAGTCACAGACCTCCATCATGAGCACAGACAAGCTTGTCGCTTCTGGTTCATCAAAAGCGGTGAGCTGGCAGATCATACAGAGCTCCAATCAAGATTGTCAAGGCAAATCTGCTGAAATGTTTTCAGCTGCTAATTACTTTCTCTGCAAATACTTAAAGTCTTAATCATGGCCTAAACATAGCCTGAATTTGTAGCTTTTTGTCTGAAGGTCTAAACATTGCCTTTCTTTCTCCGATATCACTGACCTGACTGTTACTGACAGCTAATGACCTCAGAGAAAACAGGGAAGTCCTTGAAAATGGTTTGCCAGAAAATAAAATGTTGCATTACTTCTGCTTAGCCATTAACTTCTGTATCATTTGTATGTAGATCCAGATGCTACCAAGAAGTGAGTTCTCCATCACAGGGTGTTGATAATGAGTATACCCAGACCAAAATGAACAGTGTCCAGTCACACTTTTTCTAGCACTAGCATAAGCAAAAACCAATAAATCATAATTTGGCCATGAGATATTAAGCAGCTTAAGATACAGTCTTTAAGATAGAGCTTCCAGACAGCTTTAACCACAACCACCTGTTTGAAAATGCAAAGTATTTCAGTGGAAGTTTGCCTGGCCTTCCTTGATGCACCTTACATCTTTATCTTCCAAACTCAAATCTCGCTTTCCCCTGCCAGTGCATCTCTGCAAGCCTGGGCACAAAGGAACCATATTCCGGTCCTCTTCATTGACTAAACTTTATTTTTGAAAAGCAAGAACAGGCCTTTAAAGTTGTTTTTGTTTTTTTTTCCCTCTAAACAGCTGTTTCCAGAGATCCAGTGAGCATCATTGCTAAGTTGTGCACCTTTGCTGTGCTCCCCACACCAAAAGCTCTCACAACCAAAAGACAAAGCCTGTGCTTGGTCCTTTTTCTCTGACTTCATGGTAAATCCCTACAGTCTTATCTGAGTCTGAAAGCCTGCAGGTTTTTCCTTATAACAACAATTACAACAAAGAAAGGTTTGGTATTGTACTGACCAGAGTTCACTTAAGGTGACATGACATGGTGGAACAGTTGATAGAACCTGATTTCTAATTTCTACCGCTTTCTAATGCAGCACACCAGAGCGTGAAATAAAAAGAGAAAAAGCTGTTTCCTTTACAACGAAACCTTGGAGAGTAGTCTCTCTCTGAAGAGCTTCTTCTAGAGCAATCTTTAAAAAAAGAAAAGGTGCTTTTTTTTTCCTGCCGCAAAGTCAATACTTTAAACCTGTGGTTATCTACTCCAGGAAAATTAATACTTAATCACAAATGTGGCTTCTGTAGACAATGATGCCTAGTGCAATTTTGCTGAGGTAAAAATAAATGATCTGTTCTCACTTTATCAGTGAACTTCTATTCCTCCAAAATATTAAGAATTTAGGTAACTGCACTGAACCCAAATGCAGATAGCCACAAATCTGAATACTTCATTTATATTGATTTTGATTCATTGCACAAGAAATTAAAACAAGGAAGCAAGCCTGTAAGTCTGTTTTCTGCAGCACAGGAAATAAATACATAATTAAAAGAAAATCAAATATTCAAAATCACAGAATCTCAGGAGTCGGAAGGAACCTCTGGAGTTCAGTAAGTCCAAGCTCCCTGCTAAAGCAAGTTCTCTAGAGCAGGTTGCACAGGTAGGCACAGAGGGTTTTGAATATCTCCAGGGAAGGGGACTCCACAACCTTTCTGGGAGCCTGTTCCAGTCAGCTGTCAGCCTCGCAGTAAGAAGTTCTTCCTTGTGTTTGTATGGACCTTCCCATGTTCCCCCAACCTTCACATTCCCAGTCTTCCCTTGTTTGTAAGAGCAAGGCCCAGCAGCACACCTCTCCTGATAAGCTCCTCCATCATCCACATTAGAACTTTACTTTCCACATACTGCCAGAAGCACCAGTTGCCATTTTCACCTCTGTTATTCAATATGGAAAAAATACTAATTACCTGACTTTCATAAACATCTCCAGACTAACAGCAAGATCAACTGATAGCTCTGATTTGTTTTAAAAATAATAACAACAAAAAAGCATGTATTGTTTATACTGCAACATAAAATCTACTCCAGAACATCCAAATCACATCATTTCACAAAACACATAACTCCACAATCAACGGGCCAGGCTCTTAAGCCTCTGCAGCACCATGAAGCACAACATGGTAGCAATAGAAACACAACACTGCCTGCTGAGCAGAGAAACACCTCCGGTCAAGGCAAGGAATTCACTTCCTCTGCAGGCTCACCTCAAGGTTTAGTTCATTCCAGTCCTTAAAGAAGGCTAATTTGGGGACACCAATCTTATTCAGTTGGCCATGTTAATCTGGAAAATGTTGCTTACCTGCATAAATGTGATAGAACCCAGCAGTTTGCTGTGGGCTTGAGCATTTCTACTTGTTAGTGTTGGAACAGTACATCACATTTCTTTATAAGAGGGCTTAGAATAAGAAAAGAGCTCCACTGATCAAAGGCAAGAGTCACCAAAGAAAATCATGATGCCGATGATTACAGCAAAGAAAACTGACCCTTCCTTCACGTTGAGTTCAACTAGAACCAGGCAACTGATAAAAAAGAAGTGGAAGGGGAAATGAAAGATGTAATATCACATAACGGAGTGTTTATTGTATCAGAAAGGAGAGAGCTGTCTGGTGTACTACAGAAATATAGGCAGGGAAATAGAAAGTGTGGGGGGATGGGGAAGATCTTGGATACACTCGTTCAGTTTAATTCAGTTTTAAAGCAGTTTAAAAAAAAGCAAGCACTTTTTATATATGAAGTGTCATTTCTTAATTGATGTAAACAGACTTTACTGGAATTGACAGTGCTTCCTGATTTTTTATTGGCTTCCAAATATCTTTGGAATACCTATGAATGTGTCTTTAAACTACTGGTGAATCTCAGATTATGGTTTTTATGTTTGATTACGTTACATCAACTCATATGGAATATTCAGCCACATGCATTTGGGGAGTATTTTTATAATGGGCCGAAACTTTAGATTACATGACAAAAAATTGTATGATGCTATCAAAGCCTACAAACCAAGTTACGCTGACTTCTCATGGTGAGATAAAGCCATCCAAGAGCAAGCACAGAACATTCAAGATGTTTCTGTTGGTGTTTTTAGAAGTCTTTTAGTAGTACACACAAGTATACACCTCATACATCAAGAAATCTGAAGAATTCATCAGTGCCACAAAAAAATAGCTTAGCCTGAACACATAGGGCTTCTCTAATTTGTTGTTCACTGGTATTAATTGTAATTTTTTATTCTTACTTCTTCCCCCACCTTCTTACCTGAAATGCATGAAAATCAAATAGATGAACAATACTCCACACTGATCTATTTAATTTCATCTTAGTGACACAGTATTCCAACGGCTTTAAGGAAGTCAACAAGGTTTATAGTTAAGTTTTCAAAGGCTGATTTTCTTGTGCAGATAATAAATCTCAATTTTGATTCAGTACAGTACAAACGTGCACACTTATTTCTTCAAAAGCACTCTGGTAATTCTATTAACAATGTGTTCTTTAATTCCAGTTTTTCCTCTTCAGAACCATACTGCTATACTGAAATAATGTAATTTATGGTGTTTTTCCCTTTGCAACATTCAAAGCATTTTTCATCTAATTGACTTCATTATTATTAGAAATTGTGACTTTTTGAGTCACTATTTATGAGATTTATGAGTGCAACTAATTCTCTTCATTTTATTAGTGGTTATATATTCATTTTTCTATTGTCACCAGTAAATCTGCAGTTTTTCCAAGTTATTTTCAGTAGTATTTTTATGTTCCCTATTCTTCCAACATTCTTTTTTTTTCCCCCTAGTAAATAGAGGTTTAAGTGTTATGTTTGAAATATTACATAATAATCTGAGATACATGCTGAGAGAGCATTAGTGATCTCTCTCCTGAGCTGTTGAAGTGATATCCTGTACTCCTATTCCTGATTCCCCTAAACAGTACGGCAGAATAAAGCCCTTATCCTCTATAAAGTTTGTCTGGAATTAATCAACAGAAAAGTTGATCTGGGATATATAGTACATGTACTATGGCAAGTACATACATTAATCCTTAAAAAGCACTCAAGTATACAATAAGTTCATATTTTGCTGCATGGAAACATTCAAAATAAAGAAATAGGAAAAACATTGGCAGTAAATACTGAATTAGATATTGCTTCATCTTCTCTCCTCTTTTCTTCATCTATCAAAGGGGACAACAGGAAAATATTGCATTAAACACCGAACTATCATTATGTCATTACAGTTTTAGGTACTGCATTGGCTGCCAAGTACTGCATGCATTTGGTCATAGAATGTTGCATGTTTAGCCTGTAAGGAGTTTTCACAGAAAGCACTTACTATGTTCCAAATTCAAAGCACTGCAGGAACACAGCCTATCCTTTCATAAGAAGACTTCTATTGTTTTTTTCTCTCTGCATTACGTTTTGCTTTCTGAGTAACACGCAGAAACTGCAGGCTCACCAGCTTTCTTGCAGCTTGATCAATAGCTTAATGCACATTTTCTTCTCATTTTATTTCAGTTGCTGCCTCATTGACACTCTCAACTCAAAAGCACGCATGGTCCCTTGCCTGTTCAGAGCTGGATGCGTTCATGTTACCATCCATCAGGGTAAACCTGTGTGAGACGATTGTTGCGCTCTGAAGATAGTCAGCCTTTTCAGCTTTAAAAACATAATAGTGAGAAATGAAACAGCAACACGAGTCTCCCTTCAGCCCCTTCTTTTCACTTCCACAAAGGTGTCTTCATCTCCTCTTCCCCTTGCAGCAGCTAACATATTACCCCCCTCTTGGCCCACTCAAAGGCTCACATGAACAGCATTTGTGATCCCCCTGCTGCCATTTCCAGCCTTTGTTACTGCTCCTTTTTATAACCACTCCTCAGAGGTGCATTCAGACAGACCTTTTGCTCTGCAATCTCTCAGTTCTAACCCATCAGCCTTCTCTGAATTTCAGCCAGGCCCTTCCTCTGCTCCATAATTCCTCACTACCATCAGCCATCATCACCATGTGGTGAAGTGGGGGTCGGCCTCTTTTTCCATGCAAGTAGTGACAGGACTGAAGGGAATGCTTTAAGTTGCACCAGGGGAGATTCAGGTTGGACGTTAGGAAATACTTCTCCAAAAGAGCTTTCTACGTCATCCCATGAACCACAGAGAGCATTTAGAAAAACCCAAGAGGAGGCAAGCAAGGGTCTTAGATTGTTACGTAAAACAAAATTTCTGTCTTGACTAAAAACAAATTAGGCACTGTGGATGAACTTGCTGGCTTCTTTTCCCTCATGTGATAGTTTATGTACAAGAGATGCACAAGCCCTCCTTCCTATTTGGCATCCATCTAAGCAAAACACAATTTACCAATATGTGACTACATTTTTAACTGTTCCTTCTGACTCCTCCTGTGCAGATTTCTAGGCAGATTCTTCACCAGGGATTCTGAAAAACCATGGGACTCTCACCATTTCTTAATCAGGGAGAAACTTCTGTCACATCCTCCTTTTAAGATTGCAGAAGACAGGAAAAACATAGAAAAGCAAGAGCAAAAGGAGCAGGGGAAAACGCTGTCAATAACCTTCCTGTAGGAAGCTACCAGAGTATTGACTACTATGATGATGATAACTAAAATCATGCTTTGCTCATGGTCTCATGAGTTCCTCTTATTTGCTTCTGGTTTTGTTGATGTTGCTATTCTTTTACCAGCAGATGTATAAAATAATTCCTGAGTATTCTGGATTCTTTGTACTAGCAGGAATAATTTCTCTGACTTGAAGGAATCTAAGCACTTGGAAATTCCATTATTTATGGAGGCAAGTAGAGAAAGCATTGAGAGTGACTCAAAGAAAACTACCATTTTCAGCAAAAAGGGTAAGTCAAAACAGCTCTGAAATATACTTAAAAATAGAAAACAGTGAAGCCTTTCAATTCCTCATTGGAAAAGCAGTACATTCTGATGCACTAACTTGGCTTTTTAGTTTCTCAAGCTGTACATGTGTGTTATTTTTTTCCCATGTTTTTTTTTTTTTTTTTCCCCCTCTAATTAATGAGGTTCCAAAGTCCCTTTAATGAAATACACTGTGTTCTGATAATCACAGGATTCCAGGAAGTGAGGAATTAAGTCATAAATGCTGTAATACCTGTAATAAAATAATCCAAGTGTACAATAATGAAAATTCCAGTTTCTTTGGCTGCCTTCCCTTTTTACTTCCCCAGCATTGAATTCTGCTGATTTTTAGTTCTGGTTTTATTAGAACCTTTTTGAAGCCTTTGACCTTTTATGTTTTACAGGAAAGTTAAACAATAATCTAGTATTAATACAATAATTCAACTAAATCTCTTGCCAGAAATCATCTAGAATTAAAAATAACATTATTATAACTCACTAAGCCTTTAAAAAAATAAATTAAGTGGAGGGCAAAGGACTTGGTTATGAAAATATATACCAGCAGAGAAACTCAGAGCAAAGAAATTGCAGCATAGGCCAACTGGTTAAAATTCAGTGAGTTTGATGAATGGAGAAAACTTCCCTGCTAAACAAGTTTTAAAGAGTTTTGTCTGTAAATGATCATAGAAACATTATCTAACTGTTTCTGAAAAGCAAAGATCGTGGAGGAGTTCTCAGTGGCATACTCTTAGCATGCAAGATACATTCTTATAATAAACACTCTTTGTGAAGCAATGTATTTTCTCTGACAATTTCTCCCTTGAATATTCTAGGCATTTTAAGATGTCTACCTCTAACAAAAATCCATCTACATGAGATGTAGTTTCAACTCATTCTATACCACTTGAAGTTTATCAGAAAATAAACTTGCAGCATCAGTTCTTCTGAAAAAGTTGCCTTTAGAGAAGTCAGTAATTTGCCTGCATGAGCTCACAGACAACTCCCAAAGTACCTGGGGCAACATCAGGGAAAGCAGACCTACATCTCCATTATAGCCAGTGATCCTGAAATAAAATGTTCTTGATCTGTAAGACAGTAATCACATGGTACTTCACAGTCATTGCCTGAACCTGATACTACTTCCGTCATTGCTGTAGATTTGATAGTCTACAGGTTTAGGGAAACAGCAGTGGGAAAATACAGCAGCCCTTTGCTTCAAGCGACTCTGAAGCCTGGTGCACAGCATTCAGCCTAGCTCGCTTCAGACTCTTCACTGGCAGCCTGTGGACTGGGGCAGGAGGCTCTCCTGCTTCTCCAGCTGGTCTTTGGCTTCTGAACGACCACATCCAGGTACACATTTGGTTCTTACATTTTCTGTTTTCATAAGCTCAATTTAATTTTTTTGTCCCTGTTACATACCTTCCAATCTATTCCAATGATGGCTGTTTGAACAATCTGTTTCTGTCAAAGCAGATAAGCTCATGTGCTAATCCGTAATGTGACTTTTTCCATCACTGCCTACATTTTTTCAGAACAACTTCCACATTTCAGTGTGCTGTCAACTGTGCCAAATCCTACACAACAGACTGTGAGAATATGGTGGTGTTACCAGCCATAATGACCACTTTGCCATGTCTCAGAACACCCTGCCACAAAGGAAGCCCTGATTACTAATTCCATCCTCCATCTCTTTCTTCTATAATGAGGTTTGTCCAAGGCAAATCAACCATTCTAGCTTAGCATTCTTGACAATAGTGGCCACTGGTGGTTAGAGACATTATGTTTTATTGCATGGGTAAGTTTTGTGTGCAGTCTTCACTTAACAAACCTGCAAACTCAATTTCAATGATGAACTTTTCAATATAATTCCAAGACCAGAGGCCATCTCTGCTTCATGTTAAAAGGTAAACACATGGACTTGCAATGGAACTGTCACCACAATGCGCTCGCTGCTGTCCAATTTCTTGGTGTGCAATCCAGTTCTCAGAATCTATATCTCAAACTGTTACGAGAAAGCCGTTTTCTACACTGAATGTTATCTGAAGGTGTCTAATGTCAGAGAAGAGCAACATGACCTGTTTCAGGACTCCATGAAATCAGGAAAATAGACACTGAAGACAGATAGCAAATACACATCTCAAACATCCCTATTTTTACAGTTCATGTCTTGTTTATCTTCATTTTTGAATTTTGTATTCTAGCGAACTGTAAGTATTTTACGACTACAGTGCTGCCAGATGTTGTATCACTGTTACAACATCTTAGGACAACCTGCTTAGGACAGACAAGCATGGATCTGAGTCCACATTTGGCCTGCACAATTTAGCTTCCCTACTGAGACTGTGGTTGACAGTAATACATGATTCAGTCTGAAAGGCTTTCTCCTAGAGGTGAAGTAAGAGTCTAGAGATGGGTGCAGGTGATGGAAAAGGGATAAGTGAAATACCTTTAATGCAATGCTTACATATAAACTAAATGTGATAGTGGCTTAAGAAAGGAAGCCAAAAGTTCTTGACCAGTTCTTTATCAAAAACTACACAGAATAAGAGAAGCATGGCACTGGAGGTTTTTGTATACATAAAGAACCAGTATGAAGATAAGAATCAGGAGGCTGGAGTGCATGGTGGGAAGCTACCACAAGCTGTGCAGTACATCCATGTCTTTGAGCATATTTGGTGAAGAGGATGAACAGTAAAGTGACAGTCTACTGATAAGACTAACATGTACCAGCTGATAGGCTAATGCTCATTAATAGAAGCATCATAACCTCATAATATCAAGCAGCTGTCGGAAGAAAAGGCAGATGAAATTCATAGTAGATAATAGTCATAACATGGATAGCAAGAAACCCATTTCCACATTTACATACACATTGGCTAGTTTTGAGCTGACTGAGATAATGGATTAGAATATGTAGCTCCAGGAAAACTTGAGCACAGTTTTCTGTAAAGGTCATATAAGGAAACTGAATGCTTAAAGTTATCAGAAAAATAACAGAGCAGGAAACAGAAAACATTATTATACTTCACATCAATATGCAGTGCGCTTGCATATACTACTGCCCACAGATCCCAACCCAATGTGATAAAGGATGTCACAGGATCAGAAACATTGAGGGGCAAATACTAAATCTGATCGAAGAGTTGGAACAGTTTTTATACAAGGAATGACTGAATAGACAAACTTTTCAGACTGAGAAGAAAGCTGACAAACTGCTTATAAGCTTGTAAATTTTAAAATTACCAACAGAAATGTTTGCCCTCCTTTCCAAAATGAGACATTACAATAAAACTAAGCTTTTAAATCACAGGTTTACAATGCAGGAAAAATACTTTACATTCTGCTTGGCGAGGCTACAAAATTATGCTGCAGGGTGTTGCAGTTGTCGTAAATGGACAGCGTTTCAAAAAGATATTCTACAAATTAAAGGAAGGAAAACCCACTAAGGTCCATGAGACAGAGAATCTTCGGTTCATGAGTGTCGTAAGTATTTACCAGGATATAATACAGGATTTTAAGGAAGCATCACTACATGGCCCCCAGATTCCTGCTCTCTTCTCTGACAATCTGCTCTTTGTTGGTGTTGAAGAGAGTATAACAGATACATGGGCCTTTAGCTTGAGCTGCCAGAGGTGTGTGAATATTCTTACGACTTAAACACCTTTCAAAAGCAAGTGAAAAATCATAATGGTCAGATGGGTTGTATTAAATTTATCTTTTTTCATTCCATAGATGTAGATCAAAGGGTTCTACTTCTGGTTTCAAGTGCCGTCTCTGGGCAGCTTGTGGAAGAATCAAATGTAACTCCACAGAAGTTTCAGAATCTATGCAATAATTTTGTTTTGTTTTAACATTGTTTCTCATTGTTCTTCTTTTAACATCTTAGTTTTAACAAATATTTTGGATCACAGAGTATAAAATGAGAAAGACTTAAACAATGAGAGTGGAGAACCCTATTCCTTGTTGTTGGACTACCCTCTTCCCTTTCTTTTATCATATAATTTCTCACCTTTTCAATATTTCTTAACTCACTAGGCACCAAGTGCTGTTCTATCATCTGATAAGATGATAACATCAAGCACTTTCTGATCACAGCCATCCCAAACACAGGGAGCAAACAGCATTCTAATATTTGGTTGCCGGTTCACAGAATTCTCCTGCTGCTTTTATTTTCCAAAGCAATTCATATGAGCCTCCACCGCAGCTTCCGAGTGCAAGGAGGACAAACGTTGTCTCTCTCAGTGTTACTAGCAGTGACCTTCCACACAATAAGGAAAAACAGAAACAATTTATAGGTTCTGTCTGTCTTTAGGTCCATCTGCACTTGAGGAGACACTCAGGCCATGCAGAACTCAGTAGCTGTCACAGTGTCCCAGGGATTTCTCCCTTCTTATGAGCTGGCTCTAAAAGGAGAGCAGGGGAAACGATTGCACCTAGGTCTCGCCCTTAACAGGATGAAGAGGCACTTGGTAGGATACATGTTTACAAATGAAAGCGCTTCCATGTAAACACACAAGTCCTTCACTAAAAAAAGGCTGGCACAAGAGCTGGTGGATCGATTAGCTACAACAGAGAAAATTATCAACAACAGCTTTTGTTTTTTTCTATTTTCCAAGGCTGCTTTTGATAAAGTACCTGCATCCCCATCAGATTTCCATGAATAACTTCCCACTCTGAAGTTGGTATTTGCCATCTGTTGAACCACCCAAGCAGAAGACTCTGCTTAAGACTTGCAGGTTTTGCTACACTGTGAACGACTGCATGTCCAAAAGCGCTCTAAGCTTTTTATCTTATGTTTACAAACAATAACTACTTTGAAGAGATCGTCCAACAGCCTTGAATTAAGGAGAACTGCTGCACATTACTGACAATGACTTATGCCTTTCGCTGATAAGATTTCCTTACAGTCTACCTACTGAAAGATTCATGCCCTATTACAAAACATGTTGAAATACATTTAGATTTTTAACCTCTCTTGGGGTAAAAGCTTACTGAAATTGAGAACAGCAACTCTGGTGACGCAAGAGTCCCACCTGTCTTTTCCACTGTATGGTGAAAAAAAAAAGTCAGGTACACTTCTCCCTTGAAACCAATGAAACATGGAGGTGAAAGGTGAGGAAAAAACTGACATCTCATTGATCTTCTGTGAGATCTGCAGGTAGAAAGAACTTAGGCTGGGGTATCTACATTTCTCTAGGGATTTTGTCTAAGGAAGTGTGAATTTGATTAGCCTCTTCTCAAATCTGCTAAAAGGAGCTGACTTAAGGAGAAATAATCATGTGAATACATATGAAATTAAATAGACACAAGAAGGACCTCTGTGCACGTGCGAGTAGTCCACACTCAACTACAGGTGGTGTTCAGAGACAGATGACTTGAGGCATTGCTGCCCTTGCTGATGCCAAAGCCCATAGAACGCACATTTTGTCATCAGCCTCTTGAAGAGCAACTTTATGTTTTCTAGACATGTATTTCTAAACATGTAACCACTCTTGAGATTCTGAAAGCGATGAAGCACTTTGAAAGTTGTACTTTCTTGGAACTCTTAGGCTCCACTTAAGGCTTTTTGGAAAGGCTCTAAAACAAATAATATCTTCAGGAAAGAAAAGAAAGATAAGTAGGAGAAAGCACACTTTAGCACATCGCCAAGTAGCCTATGAATATGCAGATTAAAAAAGCCTGCCTTTTTTCATGCATGCATCAAAATAAGGCCCCACAGTGAAGAAATGTAGCCGTGTTGGATCTATTTGGCTCTATCTATGGATAAGGATGAGAAGCAGAGTCCCTGACGAATGGTTGAAAGGCTGGCTGAGAGCTGTGCAGCTCTCCCTCTCACTCACTGCCAATACTTAGGAGTAACCATGATGATAAGAATTATTTAGAAATGTACCTCATTCCAAGAACGTGTTTGCTGGTTATGGCTTTTTTATTTGCTATAAAAGCTGTTTAATTCGCTGCAGTGAAAAAGAAAACACCATACATACAAGAGTTTGTTTCTAGCTAAAAATCAGACAAAATTTAATGGGGTCAAAACTCAGCCCTCCCCCCACACTCTATTACTTGTTTGCTTCTATGATTTATTTCTTGGAAAATCTCTCTCAATAAAATGTATTCAAATGTATTTTAGAAAAAGAAAAAGAAAAGAAAAAGAAAAAGAAAAGAAAAAGAAAAAGAAAAAGAAAAAGAAAAAGAAAAAGAAAAAGAAAAAGAAAAAGAAAAAGAAAAAGAAAAAGAAAAAGAAAAAGAAAAAGAAAAAGAAAAAGGAAAGAGAAAAGAAAGAGAAAAAGAAAGGAAGGAAGGAAGGAAGGAAGGAAGGAAGGAAGGAAGGAAGGAAGGAAGGAAGGAAGGAAGGAAGGAAGGAAGGAAGGAAGGAAGGAAGGAAGGAAGGAAGGAAGGAAGGAAGGAAGGAAGGAAGGAAGGAAGGAAGGAAGGAAGAAGAAGGAAGGAAGGAAGGAAGGAAGGAAGAAGGAAGGAAGGAAGGAAGGAAGGAAGGAAGGAAGGAAGGAAGGAAGGAAGGAAGGAAGGAAGGAAGGAAGGAAGGAAGGAAGAAAGAAAAAGAAAGAAAGAAAGAAAGAAAGAAAGAAAGAAAGAAAGAAAGAAAGAAAGAAAGAAAGAAAGAAAGAAAGAAAAGAAAGAAAGAAAGAAAGAAAGAAAGAAAGAAAGAAAGAAAGAAAGAAAGAAAGAAAGAAAGAAAGAAAGAAAGAAAGAAAGAAAGAAAGAAAGAAAGAAAGAAAGAAAGAAAGAAAGAAAGAAAGAAAGAAAGAAAGAAAGAAAGAAAGAAAGAAAGAAAGAAAGAAAGAAAGAAAGAAAGAAAGAAAGAAAGAAAGAAAGAAAGAAAGAAAGAAAGAAAGAAAGAAAGAAAGAAAGAAAGAAAGAAAGAAAGAAAGAAAGAAAGAAAGAAAGAAAGAAAGAAAGAAAGAAAGAAAGAAAGAAAGAAAGAAAGAAAGAAAGAAAGAAAGAAAGAAAGAAAGAAAGAAAGAAAGAAAGAAAGAAAGAAAGAAAGAAAGAAAGAAAGAAAGAAAGAAAGAAAGAAAGAAAGAAAGAAAAGAAAATATACCCCAAAGGGCTAACTGTGAGTAAGTTCTGGTGTTTCCAAGGCTGTGAATTGCTATCTTGTGATAAGTGTGGTAGCTATTGTATATTAAAGCCATCTCCTTTCCAAGTTTTATAAAAAATGAGGAGATGCACAGCTTGAATCTCATATTTTTGTATCAATAACAGAGGCTTTGACAAGCGTAACAATATGCTGCTGGCAAAATAAGCCACTACTGGAATTCTATAGAAAGAAAAGAAGTCTATCTTCGTAAGAGACACTGCAAAAGGCATGCACCTTAACTCTTATTTAAGTGAGCAATTGCTTAGACAAACCCTGAAATGTATCGTTTTACAAGCTGGAGAATGAGAAATCTACATGTTCTCACTGCAAAGAAAAGTAACACATGGAGAGATAAACTAAACACCAACTATTCCAATACTGCATGGCAGTTATGAATTTAGATGCACAGAGTTAAGCCATAAGGATGTTTGTAATGCTCCTGGAAAACTTGGCAGTCATTGCCCTGCTGTGTATTTTTTAATTCCCCTGCCTTTATAGACACTTCAAAGAGGAAATAAAGTGTTAACATTTATGTTTCTTTGCATATTTCTTGGGTAGCAATCACCATCAATGACTGTCACATGCTGAAGATGATCACTTCACCCAAGCAAGAAGATGGAACACATAGCATCGAAGTAACTAAGCCATCTTCCAGACCTTTATCAAGAATGCTTTGCAGAGCATATAAGAGATAAGATATACAACAACTCACTGGAAAAGACAAAGCCTACCAGAAGTTGCATTTCAAAACAAAATGTACTTTGCTAGCCAACTAGCTGAGGACTGTTTTATAGACAGTCTCTGCCAAACTAATTGCCTACTGGCTGCCTGACCTTACTTAGAGGGATCAGCTTTTTGAGTTGACCCAATAACTGATTGGGCCACGGAGCCAAAGAAAGACACCAGTTCTACACCAAAAGAGCTCTTATGCAGAAGGTACTGCATACTTGGCTTTCTGGGCCCCCCACAGAAGCTGTGTATAGGTGACTACATCTAGTCCTTGGCAGCATCAGATGGCACTTCCAGAATAAAGCCAAATTCCCTTTTCTAATTGAAGTGGAGATTCAAAACATGGTCTATCTGAAAACTCATTCCCGAGTTTATAGTGCAATAACTTGTGCGTCCAAATAGAGCTTTCCAAGAATTTCCAATAAGCATTAATAGGTAGATTATAGCTTCATTTCTGTCCTCTGCTTGGGCTCCTCTAAGAAGTCCATTTCCCACAAAATGAGAGCTGCTATCTATACTAGAAACCTCTCCCCTCAATGGATAGGTGAGGAGGGCTCTTGCTGTCCTGAAATAAAAGATTAATTTATAAAGCAAGACACTGACACTTCAAATAACATTTCTTTCAATCCCTGTTGAGCTGACGCAAAGAAGCCCCAGAACATGTGAAAACATTTACTAAGTTTCAGCTTACATTTCAACAGGCTTTCCCTCAATACAGAGCTCAGCTGAAATATAAGTTAACCTCACTAACAACAGCCAGGACATAAATACTGACTTGGGTATTTAGCAGGTGCACATCAGTGCAGTTCCAATGATATTAAAAGTGCAATTTTTTTTGCACTGAATGATGATTGAATCTATCAGGTTTGTTCAGCTCAATTTAGCCCTTTTAGTAGGTCAGGGCCTCTCAGAAGTCCTGCAGCAAGAAGAGTGAAATCAAGACTTTGATCACCTCTAAAAATCCACGTGTTCCCCTTCCACACAAAAAGGAAAATAACTTTTCTTCATGTTGTGCCATTAAGCCAGAACTATATCATGCTATTTCAGATTCAGCTGAACTGAATCATTTAGAGACAACAGTTCTGCACCTTCCAGCAAATCCTAGAGACTGCAAGTAACTTCATCCACAGTCTGTAAGTTAACTGTGTGGCCAAAGAGAAAAAAGAATTTGTACAAAAATAGGATTATTTCCTTTATAACGTATAGAAAAATAGATACACCTGTTACCATGCTAATTATAGTAAAACAGTTACTGTATCCAATCAATGTAATGTCTAACACCTATGTCACAGTCTCTTGGCTGTTTCAGAGGTTTAGATCCAATGCATTTCTCTCCAAGGACAAAATCTACTTCCATTTCTGCCATCACCAGTTCTTAAAGAGAAACAAAGAGATGAGCAAAATCAAGGAAAGCGTAACAGACTTTGAAACTTGCAAATGTGTGTTAGAGTTCAGGTGCAAGAATGATGCAGGGATCTTGGTGCTCACTACTCTGCAACTCCCTGCATGCTCCCTGCCCCAAAACCAAACACACGTACATCTAAAGGACAGGTGTTGATTTTTTCCCTTGGCATTTTGTTTTTCACAATATGTTCCTTTTGTAAAAATAGTTTGGCCATCCATATTATTCCAATACGTTCATGGATTCAGTAATAAAAACTTCCCTGTTAGTTAATCTTGCTACTCCATTCCTTCTTTAACGATATACTTACTCAGTGTTTAGTCAGTTTTAGCTGCCACAGCAGTTGTGAGAACTGGCTCAGCTCTATTGACTTTGATGAATTCCCTCCTGTCTTTTGAGATATGCATACTTCAAGTCATTACAATATGGTCACGTTCGCTTCCACAGTAGGGCAAAATACCATTCACTAAAGACATTATTTGAAGTCTGCAATATTAAATATTAGGGTGCAAAAAGAGCATTAGGACCACTGCACTAGGATAGAAAATTCTATTCAACCCAAAATCCCAGCACAACAATAGCAAATGCAGATACAGGATGATCAATCTGTATAATTCCCACAAAGCATTTCTCCAGCCTCCAGTGACACTACAGAGATTTGGTAGGAACTTTGCAAACTACATGGAGGCTCTTTCTATTTACTGATATAATAGACTTTTCTTTCATCAATTTATCCAGCTAATTTTTTTACCCTTGGAAAATTCTGGCATCCATGTCACGTGATATTTCAGAATTTAACTACTAACTTTAAGAAGAGCCACCTCCTTCTCTTCATTTTGACAAAAAGCCCTTTAATGTCATTTGATTCCTGCTCTTCCAGTTTCCTAGATCTCCTTAGGAATTTCATTTTCAGGCAAGTATCCTATTTGCTCCTTTTATAGAGTCGATTCAGTATATCTGATCACTCATGTTGCTCTTTTATGAGCCTTTTCTGACTCGTATATACCCTTGTGAAGATGATGCCAGAGCTAAACGCAATATTCAAGATGCAGAAGCATCACCATAATGATGTTTTCTACTTCATTTTTGCTCATCTTCTTTCTAAACCCTAGCTGGGCAAGTTATTTTCTTGAAGACTGTGGAGAGTTCATTTAATCTTTCTTTCTACTCTTCTAATTGAGTCATAAGCTTATCTCAGAACACGAGCCCAGGATCATTCCCCTCACACAACTAAGCTTGCATACATCTACATTTCAACTGCCCTTTTGTCACTTAGGCACCCAGCACAGGAACTCTTCTGCAGCTCTTCACTGTCAACCCTCACCTTTACACTGCTTAAAATATAATAATTCAGTACCATCTGAAAATTTCCAGTCTTTTTGTTCCTTCTCAGATCACTTAGGGACACACTTCACAAACATCCTCCCCAACAGGCTGCCGAGGAGCTCTTATCTACCAGTGGCCTCTCTGAAAGACTTAAATTTATTTCTATAGTGTTTTGCTTAAAGAGACCATGAAAAAGTTCTGGAACAGGAACCTTGCCCAAAATCCTCCGTAATGGAAAAAAAAAAAAAAAAGAGCAGAAATCACTGAGATTATTTTTATTATTTCCACAATTATTTTACACAGACATCAGCTACCTACCCTCTGGTCCCTCTTTGTAAGGAAACTGAGTATACTTGTTTTGCTTTCTTTTGCATTTTGGGGGGTGGGGGGTGGGATAGTGGGATGTGTGGTCTTTTCTTTTTTCCCCCCTTGACTTCAGTTTTGGGCCTTAAGTATCAAGAGTGAATGAATTAACCTCTCTTGTAAAATACATCCTGCATTTAGAACTATACAAAAATCACACATTCCAGCAGTATGAATACTGAGGTTTTAGGGTTTATAGCATCATTGCATTAAAGAATCACTGGAAACAGGATTAGACCTTTGATATATGGAGCTATTAAAAACAAACTAGAAAATCATTGCACAGGCTACCTCAAACTAGTTAACAAAATAGCAAGGCATAAGTGCCTTATTTATAGGGAAAACACAATGTATTTTACATCAGAAAAGGAACAAAAAGAAATCAGCCTGCTGAGAAAATAATCTACACATATTGTAATAGAGACTATTGTGACTAAGAATTGGAAGAAGCAGATCAAAATGACAAAAGAAACGATCAGCAAAGCTTTGCTATTCAGTCACTGAAGGCAGAGACAGAGAATCTTGGAAAGATGTATACACATGATAAAAAAGACATATTTATCAGACTAGAAGGAATATATACTGTCCTAAAATGACTATGTAAAGTTGGATAAACAATTCACTGTAGTATACAATTAAATGTAATGTAGCATAAAGCAGCCTTGAATGTGACAACCTGGATTCAACAACAAAAATCCTGTTTGGTTTTACTTGCAAATCAAGACCAGTCAATGTAATAAAATCTGTACTTGAAAACTGAACACAGAAAAGGGTGTATTATTTAACTTGGGAAGAAATGCAATTTTCTACACTTCAGTAAATTGAAACAATAGATACTGATAGCAGTGACCTTTCTTGAGACTTGCAAAGCAGAAGCTTACATTGGATGTGATACTCAAAAGCTGAACTTCTTAAATTACACTCGCTGTCCTTTCTCCACCCCAGACACAGGCTTTGATGGGCACACACAAGCAAGAAGGGTGGATGACGTCCACACAAGGGCGTTCTGCAGCTGCAGTCCCTGTGTTTTACATGAGCAGCAGATGTCTAAGGCAAGTAGGAGGCAAAACATATTCCACCTTCCTGCATTTCCTAAGCAAACACCAAGCCCCAGTCTTTCATTTCCAGGGTATTGCAGTGCCTTTCCAGCTCCCACATGGGACTGGAGCATCAGAACCTGACAGAAGAAATAACCACCAATAGAACACCCACCACTTTTACTTCCTTCCTTTATATTTACTGTAGCCCAGGACAACACATCAATCAAAAGATGATCAGTTTGGCTTTCATGAAAATCCTCACATACTCTACATTGTTTGAGAGATGGACTGACAACGTATTCTCTCTTCCAACACCAAATAAAGGTTTCCATAGAACTAAAAAAATAACTTTTTCTACTGGTGGGCCTCCTTAGGAGCACCATGCATTCGGCATTAATTTCTGGAGCTTTGTTTTGATTTCATAGAAAATAGTTTTTAAAAAGAAAGCAGTGCGCTTAACATCATATACTGTTACTTATCATGCCTAAACAGCTGCTTGCTTTTTCCTTTTGCTGTCCTTCTATTCTAAGTTTCCCAGAGATGTGCATCAGGAGATAATGCAGGGCATTCTTAAATGTTGTTAAATACTGCTAAGCAATTACACCAGGAAAGTGGCTGGTTTTAGAGGTATTAGCAAGTGGGTGCACATTTAATTACATAGATAGTTATCTTGGATTTCTCTGTAAAGAAGGTAGTTCTGACCAGGATGCCGTGGTGTAATGACACATTAATTCTGCTTTATCATCTAATTCAGAACGTAGGCGTTGGTAATTTCAATGAGCTAATTGTGTTGGAATCTGAGCCAAGATTTATGATGTGACATGACAGTTTATTACATTTTCTAAATGTCAGTATAAAAGAAACTCAAAAAAATTGCCCGGAAGGGAAGAAGTAAGAAGGCAGCTTCACACCTAAAACATACAGCTATAGAAGAGATAAGGTCTATACATGAAGTACAAAGCAGCCCACCCATGAGTGAATAAAGAGCGAAATCCCAAAGGGAAACAGTGAGATTACGCTTGTTAACAACTGAGGATATTGTTGCAAAGACTTGACCCCAAAAACTAAAGCAAACCATTGCCTAACAGAAATCTTAGCTTTTCCTTTAAGCCCATAATTACTTCTGTGCTTTGCTGAGTTTTCCTGGTTTTAATCTACTGGTACCATTGTGTCACACCCACCAGACACATCTCTACATGGATGAGGGCAGCTACTATCACTGAGTGGGAACTACAATGACAACTCTTCCTGACCACAAAACATTCAGCTTCCTGCCCTGCTCATGCTCTCCCCCTCTGGTTTATCTGATGTCATATAAACTTACATGGAAGAATCTATTGCGGAAGATCAACTACAGCGTATTTGAACAAACAGATGTTTCATCTCTGGGGATTTAGGAATTCAAGGCGTTATCTTATCATTGATTTTCAAATATAAATTAATCAGAGTTCTTTTTTTTTTAAAAAAAAGATCAATAGTATAATAAAGCCCTGACTAAGTCTAAAAGGTGAGCTGAATCCTAAAATAATTCTTGTATTGTTTTTGAACCATAGATAAACTTAGGTACATAAATGCCTTCCAAATAATAATAATAATAAAAAAATAATGCTGTTGAAAAATTAAATATAAATTCCCATAACTTAATGGGTAATCTTTATTCCTTCCTAGGTTTTTAAACAGATGAATCTTTGGTATGAAACTAATATCTAGGCTGCCAGACTGCCAGTAAAAATATGCTTTTCTTCAGGAAATCTTATTATAGATTCTTTAAAAAGATAATTACCAAGGCTCTGTGCATTATTGACAGTCTGTAAATTTAGCAGACTGGTAGCCCTAATTCCAAGATGCTGGGTACATAGGTACATACTAGAGTTTTTCAGGGAAAATGAGCACAGCAATAGAACAGCACTTATGGATGAGGTAGAAAAGTTTTCATACCACGGATTTCAACAAATGAGGCCAAAATTTCAGCATGAGCGCTGCTCAAAGAGGAGATGTGAATGCACAGAGGAGTTGACAAAGCAACCTGACCAAACTAAGGAAGCAGCCACAGATCTCTATTTTGTTCTGCTCTTCACTCTGTCCCAGGGAGGGAAAGCAGCTGTTTCCATTCATGATTGCTCCTTTGGAGATGCTGCGTAGCCCTGACATTTCCATCTGAATTTCTCATACACGAAGTTCTACGTGGTATTCTCTCATGAGGATAACTTCCCAAACAGCAGGGAATCAAGAGAAATGATCATAAACCAAAGTAATGCGGAGAGATAAATTTTTCTGATGGTTGAAAAAAGAAGTGGAAAGTTACAGATGTTTGCAAGCAAATGATACAGTTTTCACATATCTGCGTTTCTCACCATCCCCTTGCTAATATGATCTATTATCACTTGAAGTTGGTAATTACATTCTGATTTTTCAGAACGATTTTGAGTTGTGCCACATGTGGTATCAGTGGTGGAGAAATGGATGTAAATAACAAAAAGTATATCTCCTGAAACATAACATTTTGCTTTGTGTTTTCCAAAAGATGATTACTTTGCCCTCTGGCTCAGCCTTCCTTAGATTGCGTTGCTGTACATAGTGAGAATTTGAATACAAACTGCCCATCTCATACTTCTCTTGCCAACAGTGAAAGAAAAAGAAGAAAAAAAAAAAACAAAAAAACAAGGAGAAGAGATTGGAAGCCCATTCTTGAGTTGCACGATACAGTAATTTTCTCAAGACATAGACCAACCTGATGGAGTCAGCTAGATTTTGTGCACACAGGAACACATTATTCACTGGGACATGTTCCCTTTTCTCTAACTCATTTATAAGATCTCTTGTGAATTTCTTCTCTTAGGAACACTGCAAAGTAATGAATGGCACAGCTTGTTTTCCTATTACAGACCTCTGACTTCCATTGTGGTGGGCTTGTATTTTCTTAAAGTTGTTTTGAAGTTAAAAAAAAAAAAAAAAATTTAGGTTGGAAGGGGTATCTGGAAGTTATGTAATCCAAACTATTGCTTTAGACTGAATCAGGTGTTTCAGGACTTCATCTGTTCACATTTTAGGTATCACAAAGAATGGAGATTCCACAGTATAGAATCATAGAATAGTTTGGGTTGGAAGAGATCTTTAAGATCATTTAGTTCTAACCCCCCTTGCTTTGGCAGGGACACCTGCCTTTAGGCTAGGTTGCTCAAAGGCCCACCTATCCTGGCTGGCTGTATCTCTGGGACCCTGTTCCAGTGCCTGACCAACAATACTGACATTGTTTTGAGAAAAATAATTCCCACCCAGCAAGTTTTTCACATTAAGCAAAAAGGCTCCTTTCTTGAAATTTCAAAAAGTAATACACATAGCAATCTGACTCTCACATTACTTCTACAAATTTCATCCAGTCTTGGAGAATGAATGATAGCATAAATAAGAGCCTTTCAATCACACTTTGTTATTTTCATACTAGAGCAAGGTTACAGCCTTGGTTCATTGCACAAGGTAATGAGCAAGTGGTACACACCTTCTCAAGGCAAGATTTTACTTAAAAGTGATTGCTGGAATGAGTCCAAATTCATGTCCTAACACTGTGCAGTTTAATCACAGGACAGAACTGTATATTCAAGCACAAAAGCACGTACATATTTTTAATTATTACTAACATGATTCCAATCTCACGGTTGAATGATCCGTATGTGTAATGGAGGATAATCATCATCCACAGTGTATAATTTAGACTGCAGCACAAGATGCTTATCTAAAGAAGAATTAACACTTTACAAATTCTTTCTGCTTTTACACAATTTTTTTTTTTCCATTTTAACTATTAACCCCAGAGGTAAATTTTAATTTTGCTCTTCAAAACAAGCATTTTAGCATTAGCTCCCAGAGATCTATTCACTTAGGAAACAGGTAAACTTCTGCCTTCTGGAGCCTGGCTGACAGAAGCAGCCATTATCTTTGGCCACTGAAGTTTTGTCAGCTGGGATTACAATTCAAGAGACAAAGCTGGGTCCTCATAACCATGTAGCAGCCCTTCAGAGCTGTGTATTTTATGTCACATGCATGAGATGTCTGATAGGTATTATGACAGCAGTATAACAGTCAGTAGAACTCTGCACGTGCTATGCATTATCACATCAGGTCTCCTAAAGCAACAGAAGCTCCTCTGTATGTTGCTCCTCCAGTGCAACTTACCAGTCACTTCACTATTTCAGTATCCTCTTTGAAATCTTTCAGTGCTCCACTTGCTCCTACCTTACCTATCCCATATCATCTCCTAAACTCAGAGACAACTCTCACCTTGCTGATGCTGCTGGGGACCCTGCTGTCCCTACTGGCTCAGCTCCTCCTCTTCCCTACTGTTTGCTGGCTTGGATTAGAAGGAAACATTAGGAGGCATTGATAGTACTTGCATGCTTCAACAGACTCCAATTAGTGTCTCGAGCCCATTCTTTACATATTAACATTATAATGCTATGAATAGTAGTAGTTCATAGTATTACCAATTGCCAACTTCAGGGGTACCAACTAGAGTGAGTAATAATTTGAAGGAAAGAAAAAACACCTCTATTTGTAACCTCAAGAGAGTTTTTATTCCTGAGATGTGGGAGGGGGAGAAAAAAAAAAAAAAAAAAGGCAACAACAAAAAACAACAGAAATCCATTAGCCCTAACCCTAACCTTAACCTTCAGCCTTAACCAGGTTTCTAACAAAATCTAAAATGCCCTAAGAGCATCTAATACCTGGCAGTGCAACTAGGCTAAAGACCAAAAAGTCCTTTTGTGAACAGCTAACATTTCTGTAAAAGTACATCCATATTTCAATTACAATTCAAGATGTTACTTTTGTTACCATAATTATTCACAGAAAGGAAAATCTGATACTATCAAAGTAAGCAGACTCTGGACTCACCAGTCACTACTGTTGTAAAACCTTTGATCTCAAAAACCACACTACGAGCTTGAAAATGCTTTCAGTGTGTAAGATATAATTCTGAATGCAACTTGTCAGCTGAATGCAACTTCCAATCATGTTTTAAATTTCTATAATCTATAAAGAGTTCGGAAACTGGTCAGGTTTTGAAGGCAATGTCAGAAGCACATCCAAGGCCATGGCAAAGACACACATATCACAAACAACTGTAGAAGTGACATCTCTCTGAAGTTCCCCAAAAGAGCTTGAGAACTTATAAATCCTTTTCACTTTCCTGTAATTCTTCACTTTATTTTTCTCCGCAGCAAAGGAGACTAAAAAAAGGTACTAAAAAAACGCTAAGTAGAAGGTTTGAAGCTGCATCAACTCCTATGTTTGAAATTAAAAGCTTTTTTTTTTTTAAAAAAAAAAAAAAGTCTTTTCCATTGTTTTCTTCTCTGTTTTACAAAATTTGTAAGACCCTCATTTGATATAGTCACAATAAAACCCACTGAAATCAAAGAAAACACAGGGGTGTCAAACTGGGAAAGTAAGTAAGCGAGATGATAAGTGCTTCCCTGAGAAAAGAGCTTTTGAAAGAAAGACTCAAAGCATGGCTGGCTTACCTGCAGGTGTGCACAACTCTGCACCACAATGAATGCATCACACAAACAAACTCATTGCGGGCAACCAGATCTCTTCTGCTCTGAATCGTGCACGTGTAAACATAAAACAACATGTCAGAGGAAAAAAAAATCCTACTTTTACTGTCACCTTTCTTCCAAATCACTCTCTGTCAACCTCCTGCTACAGCAAGAAATGGTATGCAGAAGAAAACTGCCAGCACCTGGCCAAAATGGGATGAGGTGAAAGCCCTTCCCAGAAACAAAACAAATGCACTGAAACAAATGCACAAACTGCTAATAATACAATAAACTAATAGCAGCTGAAGGATCTGAGAATATTTTGAGAGACAGGCTGCCTCATCTTACGTTATTTCTTCTGTCTGACTGACTAGCCAAAGAGGCCATCCTTGCCAACCAGATAGAAAAGGTTCCAGAGCAGGCCGAAATCTATCACTGCAGAGTCCAGCATGGGAGGGCCACACTGACCAAACAAGTGATCCCAAAAGCCACAGCTTGCCCCTGGGCTTGGGGCCACCAGGGGCCTTTCCTTCCATCAGGGCAGGGGAGCAGCACCAGCTGTCAGCTGCTTAATACTACCCCCCAAGAAAGGGAGATTAGTTTACACATACAATTTTAAGGCTTCTTAGCAGATAGCACTAGCAATACTTAAAGGGCAATAAAAGGCTTATTCCAAGATTTCTTTTTAAATGCAAAATATCCTAATAAATAATGTATCTAGGAGAATAATCCAGAATCCTAACGGTGAGGTTTATTCAGAATCCTGAAATAAACCCGATTTTGAATTGGAGCACAGCTTTTCAAGATAATTTTAAAGAAATCTCTAAACACAGCAGCAATGTGTCCTTTTCACATACAATCATTCAGCAAAGTCATTCGATTCACTGGGATTCTTCTTTCATGCTTTATCATTTTACTTTCTTAAACACTGCTATAAAACTTTTGTGTTTTACTTAACATATCATACTTTTATATTTTTCATTATTTCCCCAAATGGTGGTTATGAAGCCTGACTACAGCTATTACTGCTCATACCAGTTGTACTTATTTATGAAGATTCATAGCTGCTCCTGTATTTTATGTACATTAAACCACAAAAACTTCCGAAAATGTAAAGCATCCCACTCTTTTGCATAATATACCTATTTTCAAGCCAAAACAGTTGTAGATCAAGTGTTTTTTATTATAAGCACAGAAACAGACAGAATGTTAAAGGAAGATCTAAGTAAGAGGTTTATAAAAAGTTCCTCCCAGCCCCAAGATATTGGCTATATTTCCATGCTGCCTTCCACCATCATCATGTTACCTCTGACAGTATTACCTCTGATGTTTCCATTTGTTGCTGCAAATACACAGAAAAAAAGGTCTTATCATTAGCATTTGTGAGCAGGGTTCAAACCCATGAGACTGCAAATGTCTGCCTCCACTTTTGACATTTATCTTCTATAAAATTAACAGGAATTAAGTCATATATAAGGATCTGGGAGTAGTAGCATCACCTTTGTCCTAGGTGCAAAGGCACACTGTCATCCCTTCAGAGACTTTTTCTCACCGAGCAAGCTCAGCTCTCCCCTTTCTCTCCAGAAAGAGAGAAAATGTGAATTCACTTAATTCTGCCAGAATGTTTTACAGCTGAAATGAGAACAGAGCACAGCACAAACATCACTGCCATAGGGCTCCATCCAGCAGGATTCTGGAGGGTAAGGAGGAACAAGCTGGGGCTCAATAGAGACAGAAGGTGGGGATAGGTTCACCATCCTCGTGCCTGAAAGAGAGGGAAGTAAAAAAAATTATATATCAGACAAGATGTATCTCCTTTAAAATACAGCAATGCATCACCTGCAGCCCATCATGTTTTGCCCAGTAAAATATCTGTCCTCAATATTGAGAAAAAAAAGATGTGCATGCAGTCTACTCTGTCCTTGGGAAATAATTTACTCGATTGCTGATGTGCGGCTGTTATATGTCAGGGAAGAAAGGTGAGCAAATAATCATCCAAATATGTTTCAAAGCCCAATTTCAAAAATTGTTTTCTTTACTCAATTTGTCGCTTCCTTCTGTCTGAATGTCACCGCACATCATGGAAGGCCTCCCTGTAACCTTAGCAACCTTCACTTCACAACTTGGACTGGCAGCCACACCAATCCCAAAATAAATTATTTTAAAGTCAACTGTAACGAATGCTAAGATGTTTCCAAATCCTGGCATATTTAAGGTCACATTGTGCTAAGGAGTCTGGCTTCTATCTAGCTACAGCCAGTCAGGTATTTTTAAGCATACAAGGCCTGAAAAGGCAATCTTCCCTTCGTTCCTCAAGCTGAAAAAGGCTCTGCTTTTGAGGCCACACTGGCCTCCCTAGTAGCAAAACCCAGACAGCACATGTTCACGGAGGCAATAAACTATGTGCTAATCCCAGCCCCAGTGCTAATTTGAACAGCAGCACACATGAAAATTTTTCTTCTTTTGTTTAACTAATTAGCAGAATGACAAATCAATTCAGCCACAAGAAATAAAGAACCAAAGATAGCAGATAATTAAACATTAACTCAACAAAAATCTGTTAATCCTTCCACACGGTAAATTGGGTAATAAATTTCAGTGCTCAGCATTACCACTCTTCACTGGCCCTTGAGTGCAAGAACTTGTAGGGCAAATGCATTAAAAGATGCATCAAGACCAAAAAGCCTCACACAGTAAATTCATTAGCCATGCTTTTTCAACAGGGCCATTATTATAGTAGAGCTACCAGCTCAAGAAAATGTGCTTCTTGCATAATTTTGCCCTTTTCAGAAAGTGGAATATATATCAGAAACCGAATATTTATATGACAGCCAGTGTCATAAAAAGACAACACAGTACTGGCACAAATTCGCAATGAGAAATGGAGTAGAAAAGGGACAGAAGCAGCAGTAAACCATGCCAATCAAAACCAAATGTACTTTTCTGTCTGCAGGAAACAAAATTTTTCAGCCAAATGTAGCCTTGAGACTTTCCCTTTATTTCTCCTCCATGTCTGCTCCCAGCTTCCCATTTGATTGCCCCAGCTGGCTGGGGCTGTTTGATTTCTCCTCTTCTGGCTGAGTGAAGTATGCTACTGCTCCATAGTGTAAGCAAATGCCCCAGATTTTTAGTTTGTACTTCTTGCCTGTGCTCCCAGAAATAAATTGGCTTTCTGAAGTCTGGAAGTACAAACTGGCAGACTCAACAAAAAGGATTTATTTGCCTCTGTTGCATGTTCCACTGGGGATCACATTTTTGGCTCCCACATTCCCTGCTTTTACAGTGGCCCAGGATACTTGTGATTTCCCTGATCTTTACTTCTTGCAGTGCAGGGCATAAACATCCAAATTTGGCTTTTGCTGTAGCATGACAGATGATATGGAGAACTTTGAAGATTGCTGTTTTGTAACAGAAGAAGTTCAAGATAAAGCTTCTATCCATCCTGCTGAACTTCAATTCCTCCTCTGTCATTCCCCAAAATTACACAACAGAAGAGAGAACCTATGGAGCTGCCTTCAGTACCATCATCTTGACTAGCCAAGATCTCTGCTGTCATTTTATTGAATCTCCCTTCCATTAACACTTTATTTCTGGAAAGGCCTGAAGGCACCAAACCGGATAGAGTTCAAGAAGCTTTTAGACAATGCTCTCAAACAGGTAGTTTAATCTTTAGGTAGTCCTGCACGGAGCCAGGAGTGTGGCCACTTGTGGCCCTTCCAACTCTGAAACTCCATGATTCTATGACTGTGATATTCTCCCCAGAATGGTGGACAAGATAACACAGCTAGCAAAGGACACATCAGAGTGAATTGGACTATAGGTTTTTGCCTCTGTGGTTTCAAGATTTTCCCTGAGCTGCAATACTCCTAGAATATAGGAACACCTCATAAAAGCTACCAGCATGGACATGCAACTTGCCCTCTTTCTTGGACACCTGGCACCACAAAGTCTGACACGCTACCTTCAAGATTTAATCAGAGGCAAAAAATTATGCATTTCTTCCATTTCAGAAATGCAGATAGTAAGTGCAAGGGGAGAAGTGGCTATCTGTAGTATGGGAGAAGCTGGAATGAAAGAGATTTTTCTGAATGATTCTCATACTTAATTTCATGCTACCTCATTGTTTAAGTAAGCAAAACTCAATGCATTTTTATTTAGAGGCTCATTTATTTTGTTGTGTCAACAAAGAATTTCATCTATAATCAGAGCTGATCTTGCAGCCAAAGTACCATTCCTCAGGGCTCAGAATTCCCAAGAGCACTCACTTACTATTTAAAAAAAAAAAAAAAAAAAAAAAATTATAAATACAACCCAAGGCTCTGAAATCTTCTATAAAAGAAACAGAAGCCTGGCCTGTTGAACACAAATGTTATTGAAATTGCAATGAATAAACCAATCACGAGCTGACAATGTCACATGCGAGGTTATTGATGAGAAATTAAGTCTTGGATCTAATTTGCTCTATTTAAACAGTAATTCAAAACTGCTGGGAGCATGGTAAATGATTTTCTAACTCCTTTATTTAAAAGGTCTTAGCTGGGATTGCTAGCTGCTTGTAACAAGCTTTGGAAGAACTGAATTAAAGACACATAATTCGAAAGGATCAAACAACTACTAGAACCACTGCGGGGTGCGTAGGAAAGGGAGCAGTGAGTTAAACCAGTTCATCTTGGAAAGAAAAGAGTTGGATCAGTGCGGAAGTTTATGGAACTGGAATTATTCTTGTAACTGGTCTTTGCATCATATGACAGAGCTTAAGTGATAGAGTTTGTACATTTTCTTTAAAACGTTTCATGTCCAAGTTCAGCCAGGGAAGCTTGAAGCTCTGCAGCTGGGGACTCTCCAGCCAGCAAAGGGCAGGAGCTATAGGCAAAGCAAAGCATTCACAATGCCTTCAGAGAGACTCGGTTAACTTCAGTGTGGACACTTCTGCTCCTGAAAACACATTCGTATACTCTGGACCACTTCATGACTATAACAGAGTTCACCAAAGATGAATTACTGCCAGCAATGGCCAAAATTATCTAGACAGGTGAAAATAAGGAGACAAGCACCAATGTAACAACCTGCCAAAAACACAGTCTGGATCACTGTGTTGGAGATGCTAAAGCCCATTCCACTGCTGCTCTTCTGTGGTTCAGTTAATGCACATGCTCACTGACACGTTATCCACTGATCAAAACATGGAATTCTTTCATTCTCATTTCAACCTCTAGGTTGGTCCAGACAAGGAATCCGTCTCTAACGAAGCTAGAGGGGTATCTATGTCATTCCCGTCTTTCCTGTATATTATTACTTTCATAAAGGATTTGCAGATTGTTTTATATTTATTATAGATTTATATTTGCTTTATGGTGACACTAACTTGAGAGACAGTTTAAATTCCTCAGCGTTCATCACACTGCACACTGACCTACAATGACAAAGAACATGTCACCAGTTTGCAAAAGAGCAGCAGAGTGCCCCAAAGTCAGCAGTGCAGCAGTCCTATCCTCCCACAGCCACAACACACAGCAGTCCCTGCTGCAGCATGCATGGCAAGCTGCCTGGCCTGCTTCACACCAACACTGTTCACAAGTCATCTAAGATGTGATCTATTACGGGAGTCAAAAGGGCATCTTCTCACTGAGCACAAAAAGCAGAGTGAGCAGCATTCATCACACCCAGCCCACACCTGCTTACCCAAAGATTTCTGCAGTTTCTGTTAACTCAATGAACAAGAATTGTAGAAGCACACCTGCATTCGTGAAACCTTTATTTAGTTTTTTTAGTATTTTTTAGTATTTTTTATTATTTTTTAGTATTTTTTTTATTTAGTTTTTTTAGTATTTTGTTACTGGTTGTATGCTTCACATGAAATCTAGATCCTTGCAGTTGTCTTTCCCATCAAAATTTAAGTCAGCTAGCAGGAGGGGTAGCATAGCCGTGTGTGCAGCAAATCCTTTCAAGACTCCTCCTGACTCACACATTAAAAATAGCAACGCTACAGTTGATTTTCTGTAGCACGTAGAGTATGACAGATGCACTGAGCATTTTCTGGTATGCTCAGTTCCCACGTCACGGGGAGGCTGCCTTTAATCTCAGAATATTTTAATAGCACTACAAAGTCACAACTTGAAAAGCCCACAAACAGGAAGGAATGTAGATTCGAAATTCGGCTGTGAAATTTGTGGAAGGGTTCTTTCATCAAATGAATCAGCTTCAAAAAATTATCGATAGAAAGAATATTCACTTGCACAGAAAGTGCCAATGAGAATGACTGTTACAGCTTGCAAGGAAAGCTGCGTCCCTGGATTTTGTTTAGGAAACAGCCTGTGAAATTAAGATTTTATCAAAACCTCCTTACGTAAGCAAGATACAACTCTGGAAAACACATCCATCTAAAGACATTCCAAATAAACAGCTAACTGCATTAGTATCTGCAGTGACCACAGGGCAGATGATCACTGTTGCAGAATCAGGAATGCAGAAATAAAGTGATAGGATCCAGTGCTCCTCTGAGTACTGGAAAAGTCATTGTGGATCAAAAAAAAAAGAAACGGCAATTCCACTGCTGCGATAGTCCTAATGGTATCTGACTTGACAGACTTTTTCTCCTATCTGAGAAATGAACAGTTACCTTCTAGTCATTCTTCTTACAATCATACCAGGATAAGCAAAAAAACCCAAAATAATTATAACATATGTATTCTATATATATACGTATTCAATCCAAAGAAAGATCCATCAGGAACAACTGATGTCAAATTCATGTTCAAGGAACCCACTATCCACTTCTTTAAGATCGCCCAGTCCTTCCTCTCCAGATGTGCAGTTTTCTATCTGCAGTTGTCCAACTTCTTATTCTAGCAAGTTTTGGCCAAGGAAGATCCTGGCTTCACTTAAACATAAGGCTGAAATAACAGGGGTAATTCATTTTTTTTAACAGATCAATTTGATATTGTCATATAAAAAAAAAAGTTCATCTGAATCTTAGAAACAGACAAGTATTTAAACTTCTTACATCTGACTAACAAAGCCAAAAGTCTCCACTGGGGTATGAAACGCAAAACCAATTGCCTCTGAAAGCACTGGGAAAGGCCTTGGGAGAAGAGAAGGAGATAACGAGCATCATCTACTTGGCACCGCCACCTCCTGCAAGCAGGACAGGTTGTACTGTCTGAACAAATGATGAGAAGATACAAGGTGCAGGCTGCTGCCTGTGTTTGATACACCTTTCAGCCACTTAACTAGCCCTAAGTGAGCAGGACTGGCTTTTAAAGAAAGAGAGAAGCAGCAGGCCAGCTCACTTTAAACGTACTGATAATTTAAGACATGAGCTATAATGGAGATTTTTTCCCTAATCAATAGGAAGACACCAAAGTGGTTTTCAGAGAGGCTTAAGATTGAAAAGCACCAGACTTCCGTATTAGCAGATCCAACAACAGTGCTTTTTACTTCTTCAAAAGAATTTGCAAGAGACTGTGATTTTCACCTTTAAGAAGGCAATACAGATTGTTGATTTTCTACTGCTGTAGAAACTACGAGGGAAAAACAAGCAAAAGCCATATAAAATCGAAGACCACACAACAATTTACACATTTTTCCATTATATTTATCACTGATTTAGAAAGTTCCCCTACAAGGTAAAAGCCTAAGAGGACAGCAGGATGCAAAACAAAAAAGAAAAAAAAAAGACTGTATCTTTAACATGCCCATGGCTCCTGAAAGGAATAAGTTCAGGCAACGGCCTAAGATTTTAAGTAGGCAAATATTTATCACATTTTGGAACAACGTTCTCTGAGTTGGGGCTGTATAAAAATGGTTTCAGTGCAGTCATTTGATCAGCTTCCTCCATACAGTCAGTGTTGTAACAGTGTAGTCTAACTAAAAAGCTGTAACCTTTCCATATTTTTGTACTCCAGATCCAGCACCAGTGTAGGAGAAAATTTCAGTTAAAAAATTGTAATTATAGACTGGAAAAAAAAAAAAAAAAAAGAAAAAAAAACCCACATCTCATGCTGTATGAGTTCCTGAAAGCAAAGTAGTTACACTGAGTCTGAAGTCAGTAGAAAATTTAGCAGGATTGCTTTTTGGGGAATAACCAATTCCCAGGTGGTATTTAGAAGCCAGTGGTTAGAAAAAAAAAAAAAAAAATTCATTTAAATCTGGGACCTCTTAAGGGGCAAATGGACTAAAACCTATTGAGAACAGGCAAGTCAACAATGTAATGGGCATAAATTGTAATTCTGTACCTCAGTTCTGAGCATCATTCAACATTAAGCAGGTTCACAATTGTTTTATAGTATTTTGAGGTATAAATTTTTATATATACATAAGGAAATGGCCTCAAGCTGTGACGGGGAAAAGGATTTTCTTTATGGAAAGAGTGGTAGAGTGTCAAGTATTGGAAGGAGCTGTACAGGGTAGTGGTACAGTCCCCATATCCCTAGAGATATTTGACAGAAGCACAGACATGGCACTATGGAACATGGCTTAGGGATGGGATCCAGTAGGTCAGATTGATTGCTGGATTTCATCTTTTCCAACCTAGATCATTCCATGAGTCTATCACTTTCTAACTCAATCTACATTTCAGTAAAAGCAAGATTAAGAAATACAGCTTAACTTTGATAGCAAGGTAATTCAATCATTCTGAGCAGACTCTCTTCTCCATTCTTCATGATACACGGCCACATGAATTACTAACAGAAGTTGCAAGGTGGTAAATTTCAGCATTGTGTGCTTTCCTTAGTCTCATTTAAATTTACAGAATAAAAAGAAAGATACCTTATGGTTGTCAACTAAGAGACTGAGAGCAAACACCCGGAGTGAAGTTGCAACTATGGTTGGATAGTTCTAATCACGGTTACAAATTAGACTGTGGAGTCATAATATTTTAAAGGGTCAATACATTAACTTCTGGAATACATGAAACTTCAGCTGAAAGCGGCTGCTTAATGTTTTTCTTTACATGCCAAAAGGACTATTGCTGTGGTTTTGACTCAACTGGACCCTTTTTTTAGTAAGTATATATATAATAAATTCTCAAATCTTAATCTTACATTTTGGTTTTCATCTTAGACTTGTTTTATTGATAGTTCGTTATACTCTATTTCATTATTCTAAGGCACTGCCCAATAACACAAAAGGACAGTGTTCAAAGCATATAAGGAGAAGAGAGAACAAGATCTAGACCAATCTAAATTGGTTAAAATCTCCCTTTTACAGATGTTGTGAATTAGCAGTCAATGATCTTATTTTTGAAGAGAGATTTTTGGTTGCACCAAAGGTTGAGCAAGGCAGAAACTCCCCTAAAAAAACCTTTTTTAAAAAAAGACCATTTATCTGAAGAAGAAAATAAACATTTTGAGAAGTTGAGGGAGCTGGGCTTGTTCAGCTTGGAAAAAAGAAGGAATTGCAGAGACCTCATTGTAGCCTGCCAGTATCTGAGGAGAGCATACAAAGAGAAGTGAGCTCAACCTCTTAAATAGTCCGATAGTGAAAGGGAAAAGGGAATGGCTTTAAACTAATAAAATAGGGGACATTTTAGGCAAGATGTTAGGTGGAAATGCCTTACTCAGAAGGTAGTAAAGCACTGGCACAGGCTGCCCAGAGAGCTGTGGGTGCCACATTCCCAGAAGTGCTCAAGGCCAGGTTGGATGGGGCCCTGGGCAGCTGGAGCTGGTGGGGGCAACAGCCCACAGCAGAGGTTGAAGCTCGATGATACTATGATCTTACTGCTTTCATTATTGTTTTCCCTCCCCAGAACACCGTGGTGGGGATGGACCCTGACTTACAAGATCTCCATTAGAAAAGCCACCAGATTTTCTGCCATGCTGCTTGGTTACATAGGATAAAAATGCCTAGGATCTGTAAGCTCAAGAAATCCCATTTCAAATTGGTTTTACTCCTGGTTTCTTACTCAGGGTTCTGCAGAAGATGATAAGCAAGCCATGATCTTGACCAAGGCATGGAACTCAAACTGGAACTCCAAGGTTTTCTGATTTTCCAGATAGTCTTTTATTGAGAATGGAACACAGGAACCTGGATTGTCCATCCCAAATAACATAGAAATTTGAGCTCCCTGTCCTACACTGGCCACCACAGAAGCATCCAGATTTCTAGTCTCGCAGACTAACCATTAAGGAAGATCACCAGTGCTTCCTCATTCCAGTCAGGGCTAAAAAAGCCTTAAGGCACCTACACTGAACAGCAACTCTTTCATCATCCCTGCTGTAAGCCTGAGCTGGGATCTCAGTAACTTCTACCTCTTCTAATCTGAGGTGGAAGACTGAGATTGGTCCCTGCCACCTCCTCAAGAGCACGTTTCCATGTGCCATGACAACAGCGATTTTTCCACCAGAAAAGCACACTAGAGGCTTTTTTTAATTTAAAATTGCTTAGCATTTCCTCTTCAAAGATACAGATGAAATTTCTACATAGTGCTCCAAGCTGAACTATCGCTGAAGCTGTAATTGGCATTCCTATCTCGTGAAACACCTCTCAGCTCATTTTCCAAACAGAGATCATTACTATTATATTAAATATTAAGATTGGCAGAATATGATAGAATCACATTGAGGGCAAAGTATGACCTGTTGTATAAAATATAATCTAAGGGGATATGTAGAAACCCAGTTTGTTATAAACAAGTAAAGAGACAGGAGACTCTTAGTTTCCACAGTTCTGGCATGCGAGTATTTTGTTTTAGAGATTTTGACATTTTTCTTATCATTTTGTTGGCTATCACATCAGAGAAATATCTCTTCAAGGCCAGACTCTCAGTATAACTTTAGTCTAACCATTTTTTATCAAAATAAAATATAAATTGTATGTATTTTTGGGCCAAAATGACTTATTTTCATTAGAACACAATATCATCTTCCTGATCTTGCTGTCATTGGAAGTCATGATTATTATGTCTGTGCCATTAACTACTTTTCAGCTAACTCTGGTTAATTGCTCGCTCTGCAACAATCTTGTTCTCATTCATGCATTGTTTATGAGGCTCTTAAATGCTTTCTTGTTTATTGAGCTCTGATTTACTTGATTATATTTGCATCCACTGTTTAAATGAAAACATATTCCTCATAGTCCTTCCCAGGCTTTGGCCATTAATTATTGCAGAAATATTACCTCTTTTAGACATACATCTCCTTTTTGTATTCTTACTTTACAAAGCTTTGTTTTCCACAAATAGTTTATGACAGACTTGCAAAATTTTTTCTGAAAAATATAGGAAATGGAATATTTGCAGAGAGCCATCCATGCACAAAAATAAAGAAAAATAAATAGCAGTGTTGCTCTCAGCTGGGTCCACAGCTCAAAAAAAAAAAAAATAAATAAAAAAATCATACAAATGGACAGAAATAAAACCAGTGCCTGGCAAAATTGATATTTCAAGAACAAACTTACCAGCAATAAAAATCACTTTATGTTCAACCAAAGTTTTCAGAATAATCATACATTGTAAGTCAGGCTAAATTTTTGATCATCCAAAAAATATGTTTCTTTTATAAAATATGGGTCAATCTCAAAATAAAGTGCTTCCATCTTTTTATTCCCCCAGCTTTATCTATATATCAAATGCTATTCTCATTGGAATGTTGGTCTTTGTTTCTTAATGACTGTGGAATAATAGTGGAAAACACATTCTGGATGCAACTATGTGCTGTGTTTCACTGCATGGAGATAAAGTGTGTCAAGCAGAAGTTTTATCAATGGTGATTTAGTTGTAAGCAACTGAGCTTGCCACTGCCATGGTCTCAGAGAAGAGTGAACTGCAATTTCTACCTTACCTGGCAGGGATAAGTACTGAACGGCACCATGGCACAAGGATTTGTGCTGAGTGATGAATTAGCTGGTTTTGTAGCTTACTCCAGAGAGAATCGGAGAGAGCTGCAGCAACAAATGAAGCCATTTGTATACACGTGCAGATTATAAGGCAGTCTAAATGAATATTATTTAGAATTAGTACGCTGTTCTGAAGACACAAAGTCACCCCTTGTTTTCTAAACAAATGGCTGTCAAGCTACATTCCTCCATATATAATCAAGCAGGCAAAAACACCCCTTACCTATCACTTGGTTTCAGATTTAAGTATACTCTTTGTTGAGCTACCTTTTCACATCCAACAAGCAAGTTAAGCTCTGTTAAGTATAAATCACCTTCATATTGACACAGAGGCTTCCACACTCAGTCTACAGGGGGGTACCTGCATAACAGCTAGGTTAGAGTCTGTAGTAGAAGGAAAGAATAAAAAGGTGAGAAAATCTGAAGTTTCTTTCTTAAGTAGAAGTCTAGCAGCTGAAAACCACATTATATGAGCAGTTTCACACTTCTGCACACCACTTTAAAATGAGTAACCATATGCTGAAGGACAGAATATCTACTGCTTGCCAAAAACCATCTTGCTAAAATAAGACAAAGAGCAAAAAAATAAAGAAAGCAGACTAAGAGAAAGTCCAACTCCTTGCAGCAGCAGCTGTGCTGTTTTCTTGCTTAGGCTCTCCCAGTGACTTGCCTAGAGAAATGTCCATCACAAGCTAAGTTCTACCTGACAGTGCTGGCAAACCTCAGCTCCCTGTGGGAGCTGCCAGTTCCGCGTACAGCCAGGGGCAGCCCCATGAAATGTGTATGCAGGAACCAGGACTTTTTTCTTCCCCTTCCTGGAAGAAGCAATTTCTTCCACATCTTCTTGCATTTCCACTGGGTGCTGGAGGCACCACGTTCCTCATAACTCCAGGGTAGCATTTCCTGTTTCTGATGTTTTTAAGTCTGCCTGAAAACCTTACAAATTATATGCAATTGCCAGTGTTAATTGCACTCATTTCCCATTGAACTCTGACTGGCAGCCACAGGTGACACATTAATGACATCACCACCAGATTAAGCCTTGAAACTACTAGTTCTAGATTTTCATCTCCACTCAGCACTCTTTACTTCCCTTTGTCTCTCCATGTCATAACAGAATGGAAGCTCCCCAATCACTAACCTATGTGGCCCTTAAAGCACAAACCCATTAACAGAATATTTCAAATTGTTCCCATATTTTATGTGCTTTCTGAAGTACAATCAAGTGAAAGTATAGTATATATTGAATTCTGTAGTTCCATTACACAGTTAAAAAAAAAAAAAAAAAAAGTAAAAAATTAACAACTACAACAAAATCTTTGTTAATCACTTAACTTTCAGTATTTTTCTTGCTTATATGAAGATTTTTTAATTCTTAATCCCTACGTTAGAGAACAGTGAGTTTTAAGCTAAAGCAAGAGAATCTCTGAGGTATGATTATGTATGAGAACACTATATCCTATGAGAAAAGGAGCCAGCTAATACCATAACATTGCCTTTCATTCTAGCAAAGATATCATCTGATTTTTCTCCCCCTTATTACTGTTGGCATCCTATTTCATTACTTCATACCTGCTAGTTACTTCCTTGCCATTTAAGGGAGATCTTGAAAACAAATCTACAACTACACCTAAGAAGAGAATCAAAGCATCATATTCTGCTCAGATGAAATTAATATACTTTGCAAAACAAAGAATAGGAAAAAAAAATTCTTTGCGATTTGTTTTCTACCAGCAAAATGTCTAAACATGGTTTGTGGTTTCTGCAGCTCTGCATTTTGTTGATGATCTAATTCAGGCTGGTGGGAGGTAATAGATAAATATAATGAATGTTCTGCCCTAAGGGTAGAGGCTGATGAAAGATGGACCATGTTTTCAATTCAAGACTGTCTACTCTGTGCAGAACATAGAACTTCTTCATGAAGTAACTTTCCACCTACATTGTGCTGTTCAGGACAGTTCTGCCCAAAAAAAACCTCCGTAGAGGTAAGAGGTATGATAAGGCTCCATAAAGAGCCGTATCATTTACAAACACTGTCCCCTAAAGGAAACAGTGATTGCAGATCATTTTTCTACTGGATAAGTGCCATACACATACACTTAGGTGACATTTCAAAATATGTCCGCTGTGTCCTAGTATCTATGAAACACCTTTTCAGCAAGAGAAACATCCATTGTGATCCCAGTCCTAGGAGGAAGGGTTGCAATGATGGACTTGGAAAGACAAATTGGAAGGGCTGAAGGAGGCAACATTTTGTTTTTCAGATTCATTTAATATGTAGCAGTCACCTTGAAGTGTAGAAGTTTTCCTGGAGAAACAATCCCAATTCTGAACGTAAAAAAAGATCGATAGGAAAACAGTCTTTCCTTACCTAAAACATTATAAGAGCCCCTGTTGTACATGAAGCAGAAAGATTGAGAAGATCTTGAAATTGTCAAGTATATGCTCCACAAGACTCAGAGAGAAGATCACTACAGTGAAGAGAGCTGCTACCTTCTTAGACACCAACAGCCATGGGAAGGGATTCATGAAGAAGATGCCCAGAGGCATGCAAGTTTGCAGCCCAGTTAATACAGCAGGGTGCCCAGCCAGAGAGTAACTCTGAAAAGCCCAAACACTGCGGCTTCCTTTCTCAGGATTTTTCTTAGCCTGCCTAGAGCATTATTTTAGTTTCCTTAGCTGCAACAGCAGTTTTAATGACTATGTGGCTGTTCAGTTTTTTGCTTAGCTTTGTATAATCATAGAGTATGACCATAATTTTGATACAGATAATAATAACAAGTAGTTATTCTGTACAGAATGAACCATTAATGATGCCAGCCTAATGATGCAGTGCAGAGGAATGTGGATGTGGGACTTCACTGAGGACCTAAAAATTAGGGCTGGGGACATAGAGCAGACAAATTAATGCAGTGAAATTAGGACACAGGATAATACAGCAGGCCCAAGGCTGGGCATAGGTCAGCAACTGGCACTTACTGAGAGCCAAAGGCCTTCAGTGAAGCTGGGCAAACATCTCTTTGCCTGGGGCACCAGTACACTCAAAGCTCGCTCTGCCTATGATGGCTAACTTAAATCCCAAGGAGCACTGACAAAGGCTTTTCGTGATGTGGATGTCTACCCTGTAGGTATGGCACTGACCCGATCCATTTCATGCGGGACACCCAACTGTCATCAAATGGCAACACATCGCTGTTAACAGAAACCAGATTTAAAGCTTCTTTTCTAACATTCCATCCCAAATGTCTTTGCTTGCTAAGAGCATTTTAAGAAACATATGTAAAGAACATAACATTCAATTTTCTTCCAGTTTCCACATTTTTCACAAGTGTATTGAAGCTAGAAAATATACTCAAACTACCTTCTTTGATTAATATCTTCTCTGGGCCAATTTTCTGTGTAATACAAAGCAGTGCAGAGAGGCTGATGATTCCAGGGACTCTTGTTAACAAGCAAATACAAAATGTAGTGAAAAAGTTACGTTTCTAATACCTTTGCTCTACAAAGCCAATGATGAGGGAAAATAAATATTTAGTATTCCAAGAAAGTGCTTTAAGACATATTCTAAACTGAAATTTCCCACCTCCTTTTTACTTTCAAAGAATAATTTAATGGGAAAGTAAATGCTCTCACTGAAAATATGAATCTCTTACAAAATACAAACTCTCTTTACTTTCTTAACAGGAAAACATAAATGTCTTTGTACCTGCACATCTATAACCTGTGAGTAAAAAGATCCCATTTCTATTGGAAGCGACCAGCTTATGGTTTACAACAGCTTACAATAGATTACATAGGAAATGACTTCTGCTGTCAGAAGTTGTACAATTAGTACTGTGGTAGCTGAATGAAATTGACTGTCCTGACAGTCCTTACACCTGCTTATATTCTAGGAATCTATCTGCCACTGTTGAGTTGCCATCAGCAAGAAACCAACTGAACTTGGCAATACCACTTCTACCAATCTTTATACCAGTACATGCAGCAAATACTATAATCACCATTTTTCATTTCTTCAGTATCTATGGTCTATATTGCTATAGCATCACTACAGAAAGGAAACGTAACCAAAATGCATAGCAGCAAGCTCCGCATGCAAGGCTAAACCAGAAGCATATCTAAGGCTCAGTTCCCTTTCTCTTCCAGAACACACTGTTACCATAGGTGCTTAAATCTGTCCCTTTCCATGGAGAGGTAGGGAAAGCACATGTTGGGTGCACAGCACTCGCTCATCATTTTGTTTAACAGAATACTTTCTCATTTTGAATGAGTGCTGCATTTTTAGTGCTTTATACAGCATGGTTTTAAGTCTCTTGGAGTATGAGATGTCTTTCTAATGCCTATTAACCTATTTCTCTTCAGTCTAATTTTAATAGCCGAAATTCAGGTTGCTACAACATGATGGAACATCAGAAAGTATCTCCCTGCAGATCTTTATAAGTTTGAGGAGGCGTTATGACAGGCTGTACATTTATTAATTCTCAGTCTGATTAAGAAGAAATTACATCTAATCTGCATGCATTCTTATGTCAAATGGAGTGCTGCATTCTCTATATCTTGTCCTTACCAAGCAGACTGATAACCCAGCTCAGTGACTGCTCTTTCCCTCCTCCATCATGTTTCACCTCCAGTGGAATATCTATCAGCAGTACCCTCTGCTTTCTAAGATTCCCCAAGAAATGTCTTCCACGCACATTTCCAGTCGGGATGAACTGGATGTACTCATCTTGTAGATGTGCTATGCCCACCAGCTACTTGCAGACTTTCTCATTAGGCTTATTAATCAGAATTTTGTGAACACAGAATCAGAATGTGAACACAACTGGACATATGTTCTGCCTGAAATATTATTTTGTTTTTTAACAGTGCTACTTACTCTTTATAGCATGCCATCTGCACAGTCTTCAGGGTCACACACTATTTTATCTATTCCCATAGCAGATAGATTTAATTTGCATAAGAAATTTAAGAAATGTCTATATAAGATGATTCAATTTCATACTCATGATATTGGAGCACTTTTGTCAGTTACATTTCATCTCACAGGATTCAGTTTTTCTATGAGAAAATGGAATCCAAGGGTTTAAACATTGTTTAAGCTAATTATTAGAGCTCAACACATAGACAAGGTAAGATATACCCATTCCAACAGAAGCATGCCAATTTACTTCAGCTGGACAGCTACCTATTGTTGTTTTATTTGAATAAATGATAGAGATATCCTTCCAGTGTTTATAAATCTAGTTAGCAAGAAATGTAATCTGAGAGTTAAATGCAGCTGCTGCAAAAACCAACCATATATTCCTGACAATTATCCTGTATTTAACTTGACAAAGAGCAAACCTCCCAAGCTTTGAGATTCAAGAACCCTTGATGCAGAAGTGGAAAATCAGCTTATAAAGTCAGACAGATAAGAATAATCTTCATTCTTAGGGTATAATACATGTAATATCATTATTAGTTTTGTAGAAAAGTAGAGGAAAAGTATATTGAGCATATGCAAGTATTATAGGGGTAATGGAAGCATTCAGCTGTAAAAAGTATCCAAATGAAGGTCATTAGCTCAGGATATTATCCAGACACGTATCAGATGCAAAGTACTCTCCAGTTATGGGAGCAAAGACCTGGATGTTCTTGAGATTTGAAACTTGTTTATATGTGTGAAGGTGGGTGAACGTGTAAAAAGGTGTTAGCATGCCATATCTCAGTTCCAAACATGACTCATCACCTCCATATTCTTCCACTTCTCACGCATTCGCCGATGAGTCACAACTCCAGAAGACCACTTTACATTTTGGCTGCACATTCAGTACAAAATCCACAAAGTTCTTTGCTGTTATTTTACCAGTGAAAATACCATGCTGATTCTGAGCACAACAGTCCCTGTCCTGTTTGGATTTATCAGACTGTATACACAAAATTCCTGAGTAAGATAGTGAATATACTAGTCATAGAAAATATAATAACTAGAAAAATCTCCATAAATCCTCTTGAAATTGTACCAATTTCCTGACTACTTCCAAGGTGAAGCAAGAGGAGATACACTACTGACTGCACACCTGTGATGGAAGTCTGTCCAAAAAAACTGGAAAACCCTGAACATACGTTGTTCTTCTCAGTAGGACTGAACACACTTGTATAGGGTGACAACTATAGGGTGACAACTACTAACAAAACTTAAAGACTTCAAATGCTCGAACTAGAAGTGCCTGCAGAAGGAAAAAGTTTATGTATCTATGAATTCTACAGAAAACCACAGAGGAATATGAAAAAAAAAACAAAAAAACAACCAACATTCCTTTAAGCTGTAAAAGCAGCAACAGGGATGCTTTTACTAAGTTTCAAGTTTCACCCCATCTGAGGAAAAAGGTGAAGAGAGGCTGCTCTGTCGTGGTTGTCAATCCAGCTAGAGTATAGAGGAGTAAAGTGGGCATTGGGGACTGCATCTTTCTAAAAGCATTAAAATTAAAAGCCAGTAACATGCTACCATAGCCATAAGAGGACGGCAGAGATTTTGAAACTGAGAGAAATAATGGTTCTAATATTAAGGTGGTAAAGAAGCCCTGACTTCTTGTTCCACACACATCAGTGGGGAGCCCTGACTTGTAACAGCTAAGGATCTGGATACCCATTTTTATTTATTGATTTTATCAAGCAGACTACCTGGACCAGAACATCTACACAACCACCCGCGCCATGTAGCTGGGGCTGGGTTCACCTCCATGACTGCAGATAGCTCTTCCCAATATACTGCTGCATACAGCAGGAAAACAGGCTCTCCAGATGGTGAATCAAACAAACAAAGGAGGCACGTACCCAGAGCAGGTGAAGCATTCCTCTCACTCCAAGTCTTGCTTAGGCACTGACAGAGTGCCACTGCACATATTCAGAGCCAGTCCCAATGCTCTGTGCCCCAAAGCCACCCCCAGCACAGAATGCAAGAGGTCAAAATACCCTGGATACCGCAAGACACAACACTTTGTATCATATTCAAGAACAAAATTCCACTTCCTCATTTTGAACGTGACCAGGCAAAGGGAACAAGTCAGCTCTGTCTGTCTCTGTTTATTCCCAAGAGCCCCTAAAAGCCCATCAGCTGCAGTGTCACTGAGCACAGCTTCCCCAACAAGGAAGCACAGAAAGATCTGCAGTGTTGTGTTAAAGGCAACATTTCCCAACAGTTTCTACAAAATGAGCCACTATAGTGAATGCTGCAGAGCATCAGTGAAGGTTTCAGAGCCACTGGGAAGGTGAGGTGGGCAACTCACCAGAGCCTCAGGTCTGCCTCAAAACTCTGAGCCATAAATATGCAAGCAAAGTTTTCTTCTATCTCTTTGCCTAACCTCGCAGTGCCTGAAGGCTGAACAAAGCCCCATGCCTATGTACTGACCCTGAAGATACACTGCCAAAATCACTCACTTCTGTAGAAATGCGACACAATACTAGGAACACCTCTAAAGGCAACAGTATTCTTAGTAGTTCAAGACTGCCATAAAGGACCTGTGCTACAAGCAAATCTGTTGTCTTAGTTAAAGTCTTAATACACACGCCGGTGGAAACAATTGCTAGATTTAACAGGTTTTGAAACGATCAGTTTTATGTGGCAGCACACAATTACTTTGTTTTCTTACTTAACCTGATTTCATGATCTCTCTCTAATTCTGGGGGTGACTGAAAGCTCAGTTTACTTTTGCTAGTGTTGTATCTGTTCTCCCTTCAACCATAATCCCACAATTTTAACAGCCAAGCAAGTTTAAACACATAAAATTTAATGTACACTACAGAAATTTATTCAGTTCTTCCTAAGATATTTGTTACTGTTACAAGATCAGAAAATACAAAATTTTCCTTATGCTTAAGTACATGTTTTCAATGCTCCTGCTTGCAGTAAGGAGAAGCCATCTTCTTGCTTAACAATGCTTTCATACTACAGAACTTAAAAGTTTTGAGTAGGATGACACTCCTATTAATTGTTCTGGCAACAAATTATCAGAGACATCCAGGTCTTCAAATAATACAAGCATTCAACATTCAGTACAAAATTGACTGGAAGCTCAGTGTTCAGCATAGTATAATGTATGTAATAATTGGCTTTATAGAGGTAGAAAAACAGCCTTATTGTTAGGGGATTTTAATGTATTTAATGGAGGTTGGAACTAGATGATCTGCAAGATCCCTTCTAAACCATTCTATGTTTGCATATACTTAGCATGCAAGTACAAATTTGCACACATTGTTAATTTGTCTGCCATCACTCCATGTTCTTAAATTGCTCCCATTAAACAAACTCTGGCAATTTTCTGAAAGCACTTCCATCCAACTAAGTTATGAGATGGATACTTGTTAAGAGGTTTCAGCAGTGCTTCAGCTACACTGGCATTTCCAGAATATTTATGTATGCATAACATGTCAGTGCTGAGCTCAGCTCAAGTTGTAATTAACATTCTCAGAACAGAAATTAAAACTGTATAAGGTAAAACAGTACTCCTGCCATGGAGCATTCTTGCACTTCTGAAAAATCACGTTTTCCTTCGGAGGTTCCTCTCTCTGGAAGAACTTCAGTGACCAGCCAGTAGGGTGACTTTTTAAGAATGTGTCATCATGTTTCATAGTCTTACATATCACACAGGCAACATCAAATTTAGGTGTTAGAATGCAACTGTATTGCTGATGTTATTGGGGACTCTGCTGTAACTCCAGTGTGGATTAATGATTTCTAGTAGAAATGCATTAAGAAGTACATCAATGAGTGCATGCACAAACTATGAGTAGAAAAGACCTTCTAGTATTTGGGGAGACAGTGTGATGCCAAAACCTTCTTTACACAAGTGATTCAAATCCAAATGGCAAAGAGTGATGTGTTGTGCATCTTTTGCCATAAAAATCATTCAGTGTAGCTCCATAGCCTATATATGCTACATACACAGCTATTGGATTGCTTCTGGGTGAATGAAGTGTTCATATGCAATCTATGCACAAGAGCTACTGGGAGATCAGAAAGCTGAGAAAATGAAGCCCGGGTAGCCTGAAGAGTAAGGACAGGACACTGAAACTTCTTCCCATTAAGTAACAGGCTTAAAAAGGAAAAGGAAAACTTGTTCCCTGTGCCTATGATGGGTGAGGACAAACAGAAAAGGGCCAAAGCTACTGCTGCAAAAGGCTGAAGTTAGATGCTAGAAAAAAAAAAAAAAAAAGAAAAAAAAAAACTAAACCCCCACCACAAACCTTCTAACATTAACAATAGCAAATCAATTTCCTTTGCCCAAAAGAAAGGGCTGGAGGGGTGAGAATGAATAACTGATTTGCTCTTTGATTTTTTTACACTTGTAGGCATCGTGCTTTGAACATTCCTTCTGCTTAGCTTAACTGTGGCTTTTCCTCCTCTTCCTCAGATTTAAAAGACCACACTCCTCAGTCACCACATCCCAACCTCTCTCCTGTGTTTTGTTTTTTGTCTGTTTGCTTGTTTTTAGACATTATTTTGGCAACAAGTCCCAAGTTGACAGACTAGATGCTCAGTAGTCATTTCTGTAGATATTATTCTAAGGCTTCACAAATTCATTACAGATTATAGGTCTACAAGCGTTAAACTTGTAGAAATTTAGCACACAGTTTTCAGAAAAAGGAAATCCATTCTAATTAAAATGTTTTCTGTGTTTCATGTCTTCGCTTACTGTCACTGCAGATTTACAAATACTCAGACTGTAAGATGCTTAATGAAATTAGCTTTATCTTTGCATAACAAGCATTGCCACACAAAACCTCTTAGTTCTATGATTGCGCTCCCCAGTTTTTTCTCTAGTTTTTCATAGTCCATTGTTTCATGCATGATTAATGGTAGAAATGTAATGGGTGCATTTTATTTTTTTTTCCCAGAAGAGAGATGTTCCAGTTTTCTGTCTTGCTATCACAAGACTCACAAACTCTTGGCTTTAAAACACACCTTTTCCATGTCAACTGGCATCAGTGTTAGAACACTGTGCCCTTTTTTATAGAAGTCTCAGAGTCTCAGCTATATACCTACTGTGTAAAACAAACCCAGACATTTGAGAATCAAAAATATCTAAAAGGGGATCTAGTGCCACCCACTCAAATCCTTAACTTGGCCAATATGTTCAGTGATCCTCTTTTTCCATTAAAAAAAAAATTGGTTTTTGTATGATTTTTGATATGATTTTCTTGTTCATGCATCAGAAATTTTGTGTTGAGTTTCTTAAGGTATTAGAAAGAAGGTAAAAACAGAAGGAGGTCTTTGAAAATAGCTACAGCTTCTCTGGAATAATAATAATAAAAAAAATTCTACAGTCACCCTGATATTTCACCAATATAACCTTAAATGTGACAGCAGGTGCCTAGTTCCCTACGTATACGTTACTCTCATTATCCAAATGAATATTTGCAGAGCTACTGAGACACAGATGTAAATGCTTGAGCTTGTTTCTTGCAGCTCAGCTCAGATCCCTTGGAGCTTATTTGCTTAAACTGCTGGCACCTGAACTAATAACACAACACCAACCAGAGGCACTTAGCCACTAACAGCAGGAGAAGCGCTATCTGTCACTGGGCAGTTAAAGAATCATCATAACAAAACGAAGACCCTCTTCTGAACAAAGGTCTTAAATTCCTTGGGCAAAGCAGCACAGCAGCTTCCTTTGGAGAGGTGACAGAAAAAAAAATATAAGCAGCAATTAAAACATTTCTCCCTGGAAGAAGATTAATGGGTCAGAAAAACTGTAGTGCTGCAGCTGGGAGCAGCCTGCTCCAACTGTTTAGGAAGGTACAGCTTGTGACTTTTTATCCTGCCAAAGTCAGTTCTTGGGTTTCAGCTCTGCTGCCCTCTCTAGTGGGATGAAGGAGAAGCATTCCTAACACATACTTAAGTAATAATCAGTTAGTTTTCCCCACTACAAACTCTTTAAAGCAAATAATAAATATAGTATCTCATGTAACACAAGGAGATGCAGATTGATGCAGCTGCTGATTATTTTTCTTTTTTTCCCACCATCTAGAAAAAGGATGAAATCCCCTAGCAGCCAAGTATTTGCTCCAGTATGAGAACTGTTCCCAGCAGGGAAAAATGCAATTTTTTGTTCCTGTAAGCCAAAAATCACTAAAATCGGGACTACTTTATTTTTAAACATGAGCAAAGTTGATCTAATGCCACACTTGATGATATATTTGCACAACATCTTTCACACAAGGCATACATGCAACATATGGAAAACAAACCCAATTCAAAGTGTCACTCCCCTATAATTAATCAGATTCACTAATTAATTATGAAAAATCCAGTGATACAACAAAAGCAATACAATCCATGCTCTTTTTTCAGCAACTATTCTTTTCTTTTTTCTTTATTTTTTTTTCCCCTCTTTTCCTTATTTCTTATTTTCAAAAGATCTTGTATCTCAGGTAAGAGTTTGTCATAAAACAGAATCTTCCATTCGGTGAAAAATCCTGTTGTTTCTAGCTCTGTCCCTGGAATTCAATCCTGACATTTTTGCAGAGCACTAAATTTAAAACAAGAGATCAATCACGGGAAATGTTTTGCTTGTTTGCAATAAGGATGTTTTATTTCATTGCTTTTGAAGCAAGTTGTTCAGTCAGTGGGCAAAAACTATAATTAATATTTCATAATTACATATAGAAGCACAATGAAAACAAGAGCAGTGGGTCAGGATTTGCAATTTAGATGGAGTGAAGGCTGCTTTCTTTCTGAGGACTAAGGTTCACAAGAACACTTTCCTTTTATCTGTTTTAGATTTAGCCTTCTAAGTGTTGCTTTTTAAAGGACGCAAGCTAATTAGAAATCCAAAGGATTTCTTGAAATTGCCTCCAACTTCAATAACAGGAGAAAGTTATTTGCGGGTTTTTCCTTCCCTTTGAAGACACCAAGAGCTTTTCTTTAACTTCCCTACACTTAGATGTAGGAGGGAAGTGGTGCAGATACCTCCCTGCCCAGAGAAGGAGCTGGCACAGAAGTACACTGGTGGGCTTTTACACTTATGCAGCTCATGGAGTAATCATAAGGCAGCCTGGTGAATAAAGAGAAGCAGCCTGAAGAACATGCATCCTCAACCTGAGCTGAAAGAGCCAACCCTGAGCTAATGGCAGCCTCTGGCCCTTCTGATTTCACAGAAAAGCAACATTACAGTGAAGTTTAGCTGTTCATTTTATTATGTTCTTTCATGAAGTCACTCACTGCCTGATAAATTCATATAGTTAATTACAATTCATACATTTTTAAGCATCATATTTACAGGAATGTATATGGCACCCACATTAGTGTTGCAAAGGACTGGGAATGCACAGAACAACCCTCACATGGAAGTCGTTGCCTTTACCAGATCAGACTGTGTTAAAACACAGGAATTTTTTTTTCAGATATGTTCATTAAGTGACCGTTTTGCAGAGTAAACAGTTATGCCTATTAAAAATACAAGATATCTTTTAACTTAATCCTCTGCTAACAGTTTTTTTTTTTTTTTTTTTTTGGTCATTTTTATGAAGTCATTTAATAGAATACTAGTGTCTTTACGCCATGCGTTCCTAAAGGCCACTTAGTATTCTAGCTCTGCCTTCCAAACGCAGCTTATATGAGGATGCTTAAAAACAATGTATAAAATGTCTTCTGCTGGTAGGCAGTGCATTCATTAGCAATGCAACAGAATAAATCAGCTTACATAAACTTAGTGTGAGGCAGGAAAAAAGGCACTGAGAGTCATTCATTTCAAGAGAAGGGAAAATCCTTTTCTTCCTAATGGAGCATAGAATTACAGAAATAGCCAAAAAGGAAGCCTAATTCAACCTTGATTTGAAGAAGGTTGAGTAACATAGGGAGTTCTGGTTTAATTTTCTATTCTGATTCCAAAGTTATCTTTCATGCACCAAGAAGCAAACGCAAAAAATCTGCTTTTTAAAGTGGTTAATAAAACTTGTTTTCAATGAATGCTTTCAATCTGACTCTTACCTCTGACTTTGGTGTCACAACAGCAAGAAATGGTACCTTGGAAAGCAGCTTAGTAAGAAACTCTATTTAGAAAATCCATCTTCAGAAAATCCTACCTTTAGGTGGCCTGAAATTTTAAAAGGGGCTTTTTTTTTTTTTTTTAATCTCCTTTTCTCCATAAAAAGAACTGCACACAAACACATACTAGCTGCAGTTTGTAGCAATCCAGAATAAGAAGGCTGAATTAAGATACTCAAAAGATTTTTTACAAATTACAGAACATCATTAATAATAAATTCTCAACTGAAACATTTTGTCTTCACAGTATTAGTAGAGACTTGACTGATAATAGATCCACACATATTTAAGGATAAGAAGATATCAAATATTCTTTAAAAAAAAAAGTCTGAATACTACTACACAGATACTCAAACAAAACCTATGCCTGCCCAATTAATAATCTTAAACAGAGACGTAAATGGAGATGACAGCACTCCACAGAGACCAATCCTGATTTTTCTGTGTTGCAACAATACTATGAATTCTCTGCATCTTACACATGACTCAAATTTGCATTGTTGTTTCCTTCTTGTGTCATTATTCCAACAGACTACATTACATGCACGTATTTCTGTATCATACTAAGAAAACAATGGCACTGTTTAATGTATGCCATCACACTAACTGACACATTTAACTTGGGCTTCCTATTATGTCCTTAAGCACAAGGATTCAAGTTGGGCAGACTGGATGAGGATGATTAGTACTGCCAAATCTTAGAGAGAATTTCCTAAAGGAGAGGGTGTAAGAAAGAGAGAAACCGTAGTTTAAAACATTTAGAGAAAAAAAGTATAAGATTTTTCAACATATTTGCTGTCTCAGGTTCAGAGAATGAGATATGAGATTGTATTTTATTTCTTCAATTTGTACAAATAGATCTGAGGGCCATATGGTCTTATCAAAGTACTTCATGTTCAGCTGTATGTGACTTACAGTGATAAAAGGAGCCATTAGCTTCAAATAGAGTTTGTTCTTCCTAAGAGCCCCAGCTGAAAGCTACTACAATATAAGAAACAGCGATACACTGGTGACTTGGTAGATCCAAAATATCATTTCTAGGGTATTAAACTATTCCTGCTCAACTTCAAGAGCGTATTCACAGCCATCCTAATTCCAAGGTGCTCTCATCAAGTTTGGTCAGTGTAAGTGCACAGAGAAGGCATAACTTAGCCACTTTTTCCTAATTGAAAGCATTACCCTGTCTAGATAAATCATGCCGCAACTGCTCTTCTCTTGTGAAGTGTTGTTTAAAAATATCTCTCTATCTCTGTACTCTTGAAAGAGATTCAAGTGCTCAGCCAACCCTGTGCAGGGCCATGGAGATAGAGCTCTCCAATGCCACTGAGTGCAGCTACCACCAATGAATTTTGGGGCACAGCCTTTTCACCTCCAGCTTTGTCTGCAAATAGAAAAAGAGGCCTGAGCTGTCGAGGCTGTCAGTCTAGATAGAGATGCTGGCAAAAAGGAGTAACTCTCCACAGGCCTCCTAACCAAACCTTATCAACAGTCCTCCAAAAAGCCATGGCCAAATCTTACCCATCTTTAAACCTCCAAGCCCACTGCCTAGCTATAATGGATAAGCACATTAGGAAACTTGCCAGGGGAGAAATACTGGAAGAACAATCAATAAATACAATAGCTCAACTAGTTTGCAACCATGCCTGGTCCAATTGACTACAAAAAGTCATTACAGCACCTTCTCCATATATAAAGCAATTAACTTGGAATGCTGGTGGATGATTGTTTACAAACCTGGACATTGATTTTGGCTGTAGGTTTTGTTTATGCAAATGCTAGGCTGTGCACAGAGCGCTGTGCAGCCACAGGATGCTGTCCCTCTAGTAAAATCCTAACTCTTAGTGTTAAGGAGCCCAAATAACTATTTGCAGACTACATGCATTTCATGAAATCAGTGTCAGTTCTTTTGTACTGCTAGAACAGGTTTATGGACATGGAGAGGAACAAAGCTGCCATCAGAGGGCTGGCTGCTGGGCTAGGCTAGCTGCTTGCTCAGCGCTGTTTTGAACTAATTCACTCTCCTTTTAGGTCTGCAAAATCTATTGAATTCTCACAGGAATGATTCTTATTGCTCTGTGGCCCTGAAGGGACCACAAGTCAAGGAAATTTTTTTCATGTTTGAAGTTTGTTTTTCTGGTCTCACAATGTTATTAGATTATGAATAGTAACAGGAAGAAGCAAAAAAGCAAATGTGATATTTCAAACTTTCAAAGTCAGGTGTTATTTGAATTTTCTTCGCAGATTTACATCAGTCACATTTATGAGTCAAATCTTGTTTGACTTACCAGTGCAAGGTATTCCCTTTTCGATATTAACTTTTCAGTGAGTCCTCCCATTACCTCCACATAACAACTTACAACCATGCACTCAAACTGTTCGTGCTTAATACATCAAAACAGAGCCAAAATTGTATGTGATGCACAAACCAGCAGTGTATGAGGAAAGAGAGAACCTAGTATCTATGATCTCAACATGCTACCTTCGAATCAGTAATGCCTGAACAGAAAGGGTTTCATCTTTACTTTGCTAAGCTGCATGGAAAGCTATTCAATACTGCTTTAAAATAATGGCTAAATTGCTAATTAAACTCACAAATGTCTATTGATTTCCTGGGAAGCTTATAATATACTTCATGATAGCCTACTCATAAGTGCCTTCTATTTTGTCTCTGCTTAAGATCCATGCTGATATATATCTCACAGTTTTTTCCCTGTGCTAATATTTTGTTTAGACACTTCTGCTTCCATTATGTTTTTACCTTCCGTATATGCTATACTTCTTCCTGATACTTACAAGACTAATGAAAAGGAGAAGGAGCAAGCTGTGTCCCTGCTAATACAAAAAAGCTTTAGATAGCTGGAGATCAAGACCAACAAAATTAGCAGCTATGAGATAAACTTGCAGGGAACATTCATGTGTTCTGAACACTACCCACAAAAATTCTCAGCAATGTACATTAACATGAATTCTGCGGGATTTGTTTGATCACTTGAGCATCTGCTCTGCTTGCCCAGTCTTGCTCTCCTTGCACAGCTCTGAAAGACAAGAAAGCTCCAGGTTCACCTCCACAGCAGACCAGAAGCTCTGAGAACAGAACCAGCATCTAGTAAGTATGAAGTTAGGAAAAGCAAAGTGGAGTAATGCTGCTTGCTCCTCAAGCCCCATCTCGGCAGTGTCTGTCAGCAAACTCATTTTCCTGCAGGCAATTGAGCACACACATGAAGGAGTTTCAGTAAAGAGAGAAATCCTGCCTGCATTAAGGGTCTCAAGTTGTCACCACACGATTTACAGTCAGAAAAGGGAAAGAAAAAATGGTGCCACAGCTCAGCGGCAATGACTTTCAGCCTGCCCAGGTTTGATCACACCCTGGGGAGTAAAGCTGCATCTCTGACAGTTCTGTCAGTGCTGCCACACACGCTGGGAGCATAGCCACAACAGGCAGCAGGTGACACGTCCAGGGGATGTGAAAGGACTGGGAAAAGAGCCCCCGGTTTTGTGTTTGAAGTTGAGACTACATCTTTCTCCAAGAATTTGGATCATTTTGAAAGGAAAAGAAATTCTACTTCCAGGATTACTGTTAAGTCTAATGGAGAGATGCATGAGTACAATCTGATGATAAGGACACCACTGGCTCCATCCTGTTAGCTTGTCCCATAACACCTCAGGCCAAGGAACTTCAGGTTGATGGTGATGGGAATTACTTCCAGATCATCACTACATGGCCACACTTGAGGGTGCCATTATTTTTCAGGAATTTAGCAGTTTCAGGACCCTGTGATTCTTCTAAAACTGTAGCTCTTTTTACAGCATATATTGCAATCCTGACATGTTCCCCAGTCCCCAGTTTGTTAGGTCACTTCCCTTAATGCAGCCCTCTATTTTCCAAATTTCTGGGGACATTCAAAATGCCAATCAAAGAGAAAAGCTGTGTGGAAAATATCAGCTAGTTTTAAACTGAGATCCCCTTTATTTGCATGAATAGCACTTTATGAAAGCCCTGTTCCACAAGAACACATACAACATTCAGTTACTACTCTTGGCCAACAACTGCATCACAAAAATGGCTGGTGGTGAACACAGAAATGGGACTGAATGCTCTCTGGGAAAATTGAATGAGGTAGATTTCTTTTTCCTATGTATAATAATAATAATAATAGTAGTAAAAAACAAGAAAATTTTAAAAAAGTATTCGACAGAACAAGAAAAGAAAAGCTGTCCTGTGGCTTCCATGGTAGGGATGGCTAGAGTGCAGAAACACAATGATTAGTAATGGGGTTTTGCAACGAGAAATCCATCAAGAAAACCTAACATAAATTTGAAGTGCAAATGTTTAACTCTGTCACACTGTGCACAGTCACCAGCCCAGAGGTCTGAACAGAAGGTGCAGTCTGTTGAAGCAGGTACGACATTCAATGGACTGTCCCACCAGGCCGCATTACACACATGGTGACAGAATTTTAGCCCTATTTTCATTTGATAAAAACAGAACCAAAAAGACCCATCCAAATAAAGAGCTTGAAAAGGGGAAATGAAGGCAGAAAGTTTGTCAGTTCAGAACTGGGCCATACATCATCTCCATGCTCTCATAGAGCTGCATTTAAGCACAATCTTTACTACCTGGGCCATTTTTCTACACTTCCTTACAGTAAAATCAACCAATAAGCAATTTCCCATGAAATCTCTCTCTATAAATTATCACAATGCAGGTCTGGACTCACACTACACATTTCTCATACCTGCCATGCCTGGAGATTTCAGACACAAGCGTTGGAGACAACATTGGGGTAACAGAAATAGCTCCCACCTGCATCACAGAGGGAAGTCAGCATTCTCACTGCCTCCAGATTTAAAGGTTGCTTAAAACCCAGCATGACAATCATTTCAGGAAAAAAAATCAAAATGATTTGGTGCTTCAAAAGGCAACAATTTGTCTGGAAGTAACTCATAACCGTTGGTCTCTTCCTCTTTTCCATGCTACCATTGTTCTTAATCTGTCTTCCTATTATATTCTTCCCTTAAATATAAAGTCGTACTCCCAGGTGAGCATATTGCAGTCACATAACTGCTTTTTAAAGCTGTAACTTCTTGAATTTTCATCACATTAAGATACTGTCCTGTGTTTTCATTACGTTAAGACACCATCCAACTATGTAGTTTATGTACCTCACAAAGAATTCTTTCATTATTTTATCTGTTCCATATATTCTTCTTTAGTCCTTCCCTTCAACTACTCAGTTCTCCACTACCTGCAAAGTTTCTACCTTCCCGGAAACTGATAATTATATTAAGATAATAAGTAGTTGTTTCACCAGAAAGTATCACAGAGACTGATTTACCATTAGAAATGAAGTAATATTTTTTTTCTCTTTAAAACCAAAAGTCATCATTTTCTTACGATGTGGTTTCAAGTTATTTTTTGTTTCATAGGACCTAAAAAACTGACAGGGCCACAGAAGCTTTTATTATTATTTTATAAGAAGTTATTTGGAATTCCAAAGACCTTTTTAGTTTGTTAATGGCTGTTGGGTATAGGTTTTATTGATTTATAAGTCACTGCCATTTTTCAGTCTCTGATGTTTACAGCGGGAGCTGAGAAACAACGCTGGGTTTGCAAAACAGTAGGAACTTAGAGCAGCTGAGGCAAAGATACTATTCAGTGGAAAGGAATAAGGAAAAGAAGGAAAACTGTTCCAGAGGAAAAACAACAGCGCAGTTAGGGAACACAAAGATGTTTCAGTCAATATTTACCTCTTTGATCAATAAAACTTGATGTTCACCTCAGTGAAATCAATATCTACTTAATTTAAGAATTGCTGCTCCTTAGCCCACACTACCTCCCCCCATTTCCACAATCTAATTTTGTTGCCAAAGATTTGAAACTTGATCCTCTCACACCACTGCACTTCCAGAGTTCTTGCCATGGGTGCAATTGCAAAGAACTCACCTCTGTGCTGTCTGACAGTCTGTGAGCTGTGTGACAACCTGCAGTGACACAGAACGAAGGCTGCTACATGGATGTTCCTCTCCTCAGCATCACAAATGCTTTAGAAGCCATCTGTTTGTCATCTGGAGAGGAAATGAAGGCAAGAGTCTCAGCATTGAAGCAGTAAGCTCTTACACATTAGCAGGGACCATCCAAAGCTATGTCATGCATAAATCTAAAACATTTTTCTGAGCCATGAGGACGTCTGAGGAAGTTGCAGAAGTACACATTAATGTTCTTGCTAATGCCTGGCTCCTCACGAATAGGACAATCCTTATCAGATTATATAGAATCACAGAACCTACCAAGTTGGAAGGGATCCATTAGGATCACCAAGTCCAGAGAGGGACAATCCCATCCCTCACCCAGTGGCAGTGCTGGGCCTGGTGTATCCCAGGGCACACTGCTGGCTCATGTTCAACTTGCCTCTGCCAGATCCCCTGAAAGCCTTCTCTTGGGGCTAACCTCCAGTTTCTCATCTCCCATATGTATACAGACAGTTTCAAACAAAACTTGAAATACTCAAAGTCACAACATCTATGAATTGACAATTACTTCTCTTGCATCTTTTCTTATAGTATGTTGGCAGAGTGTGAACAATGGTACCTGTATCCCTTTCAAATCGAGAAGATCCTGAGCTTTTCCACATCCACTAAAGATGAAGTATAGAACATTAGAAAACACTTCTGACTGCTTTTTCACTGGCAGGATTTCTGCTTTGTCGTATTGAAAGACTTAAGTTGAAGCCCTACGTATGCTCTGTGCCAGCACAGAATTTAGCAAACACGTAGATTACCCTTTCTACTGGAATTTGAGAATCAGTCACCAACGCTCGCCAACGTACTCTTCTTTTTCCTCCCTCTCACTGCTGAGCCGGGTGTTTTCCTAAACCCTCGCACCAGAAAGCTCATTTCATCCTTTAACCTTCATCTCTCCTTCTTCTTTTCCACAAAAATTGAAACAGACTGTTTTCAGGTTTGCTAAACCAAAGAATGTTTTGGCTGCCAAACTACATCAGGAGGAAAGAATGTGCTTTCATTTAGCCTTATCACAGAGCTGATAATAACATTATTATATATGCAAAGAACTCCATGCTTGTTTATCTGCAACAACAGAATGACACATGCAAATATACATATGAAAAGCCTGAGTATCTCAAGCTGCCAATAATTCAATCAAAAATATTATATAATCAAAACAGAATCTCAATTATTTATTTACATCAAGCTTACTAATACCTCCCTGATAATTTTGTTTTCCTGTAGCAAGCCCTACTAGATTCTTATTTCTGTTCTTTAGAAATAATTTGAGATGAAAAAGTTCACTTTCTAAACACTGCAGCCTTGATAATGAGAAGCCTACCTACAAACGGGCTATTTACCATTTGTTGTGTTGCAAGTGTTCTACTCAAATAAATTTGAAATGTTATTCAAGCTCTGAAGCATTTTATCACATTGACTACCAAAGTAAAAAGTTTGAACAACTGTAACTAATACTTAACAGCATTTATCTCCAAGTCACAGCCCAGTAGAATTATTTCCCAAAGGGTAGCTGATAAATGCAGCTGTCCTATAACCAGAGGTTTCTTTTGTTTTGTTTTTGAAGTTCCTGACTTTATTCATATTCTTTTTTTCCCCTTTTTATATTTGCCAATACCCCTCATCCAATAAAATTTTGCTGTGCATGACCAGCCCTAAGCTCATACAGTAGTCTGGTAACATAACATACTCCATAGCAGATCAAGCCATTGTTCATGTAGCAGAATAGATATTGTTGAAAACACAATTGCACCTGGATTTCTCATGCAGGTATCTTTCTTCTGCATTTACATTCTCATTATTTCTTCTATTGCATACACTTGTACCAGCCATCCTGGGGACAGATTCGGATAAAACATACTCAGACAATTAGGAGAACCTTGGAACAGCAGGGCTACCTTGAAATAATCATCACAGAAAAGTACACCCATAGTCTCAGGTGACATGGAAGAAAAAACTTATAACCCAAGTTATCATCTTTACTGATCAAATAAGATCCACTCAGATGCACCCCAACCTTTCAGCTACCTAAAACAGTCCATTACAGGAGAGACTCCATACCTACTGAGACCAGACACAGGTGTCAAGGGCTGGATTTCAACCCCTACATCTGTTGTGGCACCCAATTTCTGACATGATTGTGAAGGATAGCCACACACCTTGTAGAACCTCAAATGACTCCAGACACTTTGCTTTGCCTTCGTGGCTTTCTCAAAGCATGGTCAACCTCACTACACTAAGGCCCTGGCATGAGCATTACCTGCATTGGCCAAGGAAGATTCATGAGTTTCTGCCCAACATAGGGGCCCTGGGCAGATGTCCCAGTGCTCCCAGCAGACAGAAGGCAGCACTTCAGCATTTATCAAGGCTTGTGGATGAAGATGAGCAGAAGGGAAGCTGTTAAGAGTAGTGGTGATATGGATAGCCCCCGAGACAAAGCTCAGACTGGTGAACTGAAGTTGTATGCATACTCATCACTGAAGTTCTCTTCCTGGACATGGGTAATGGCTGAGGTTCCTCTTGCATCTGCCCAAGACTTGCTGACACCTCCAGTCAGGCTGCATGAATCATTTTCCAGGTGTGCTTTTGCTTTTTTTTTTTTTTTTTTTTTTTTTTTTTTTTTTTTTTTTTTTTCCATCTCCAAAGGGAGTCAAGAGAAGAACCTGAGGTGAGCCAAATCTGGGACAGACTGTCAAACCAGCAAGAAATTCATTATTCATAGACTGAAGAAGGTGATGCCAGGGTTACAAAGCATGAAGTCTATACAGCATAGAGCTGGACCACTTCCAGGACAGTATTTTTTGCTATTTTTCCTCTGGCTCCCAGTGTTATTCCTGTCTTTCACCCATGTCCTTCTAGAATCACCATTTAATTGGGTGATTGGCAGGGTATGGCTCTGCAGGACAAGATAAGACGATGTATCAGTTCTGTTGCCAAAAACTATGCCCCCTCCCTTCCCTGCCTCCCTCCACCCACCTGATCACTGCTGCTTCTGCTGGCTCTAGCTCATAGCAAAGCCCTTCCTCAACTCATGAGCACACTGGAAAAGAGCAACTAGGCCAAAAAAAACAAAAACAAAAAACAAACAAAAAAACCTGTATTTTCTGCATTTTATTGAAGGGAAAGGTGGAGGGGTGCAGTGGGAGATCCAGGTGAGTAAACAGGAAAAGGGGAAAATAAGGGAAGAAGAAAACAAGAGCTACATGGCAAAAAGGCAAGCACACAGCTCTTCCTTCCCAATGGGAACAAGCCTACAGTCAAGCTCCAGCGCTTTAGCTGTCACCAGCCCAATTTACCCAATTGATCTGCTCCCAATTAACAGCTTCGCTGATCACTTCATAGTTAATTGGTGTGGCAGGGGAAGAAAACCAAGAGCATCCATGTGCAGATTCTACAAGCCCAGAGAGTCCTAGCATCTGTTTGGATTATGATAATGCAGCCAGGAGATGCTCAAATGCTCACGGCCCCACTCAGCATCACTCTACACTTACTGGACAAGACACGTCACAGGTCAGAGGACTCATCCAGTGCTGGAAAAATCCATACACTGAGGTGAGAGTGAAGCACAACCATCACCAGTTTGTAGAAGGATCAGAGCTATTTGAGCTGAGCTCTCTCAATTTGCCCACAACAATCCTGACGTAACAACAAGCCTTACTATAATCCAAAAAAGGTACATCCCCATTGGAATTTTTGGTTCTGATAGCACAGAAATCTCTCGATAACATTCAGTTGAAGAATTCCTGACCAGCTATCACTACTGATCAGCTCATAGCTCTTCCTACAAGGTGATTTATCATTAAATGCTGAGACAAGAGTGACTTGATGCTTTGCTCAAGGCCACACTGGAAATTTTGAGAGGTCAGAAACTAAGTTCATCAGCTCCTTTAGGTCCCAGTCCAGCAGCTTACATCTTTTCAGGAACACATTAGGATCATCTGCATGCTCCTGCTCTCCCCAGTAATTACATTCTTTTTCACTTACTTTTTCTTCTTCCCCTGCTTTGCAGTGTTTATGAAGACTTTCGGTTAATGATCCTTTTTACTTTCTGTACTGTACTTTTTTTATTTCTCCCTGTTGTACAAGAGGAGACATATCTGTATACTACAACATTATTTGTTAACGACAAGTTATCCCTCACCAATTACTTTAGTGGGATTTTACTATCCTGTCACTATTTTATTTCCAACAATCTGCTGCAATTATTGGCCAGAAAGAGAAACAAAATTCACTTTATAGCTCTGCCCCTTAACCCTAAGCACAGAAAAGCAGAGTTATTCCCAGCAAATACACAACCATTTGCTTCTACAGCATATTATTCTCCATCACCATTCCATTTGGAAAAGACTTGAGAAGATCACTAGGAGAGTATTAGCAGCTGAATTTTGAGCCTCAAAAATAATGAAAAAGCATATAAGGTTGCACTATTTGAGTAACACTTGTCAAAAGCACAGAAGAGCAAATTAATGTAAGTATGAAAGTCAGGTCAACGATACAACATTCAGGACATAAATATTACTCCTCTGGATGCTGCACTTGCAGTGATCTATCACTGCACAAAGTGATACCATTATTTAACGAGATGACAACGTGAGTTTTGGAAGGCCATTGAGAACATGCCTTCCTGGCATCCCCATCACTCACTGTCTGAAAATCATCCCTCGTGTTCCCTCTCTCCCTCTTACAAAGATACCCAGTTTTGCACATCATCACTTGAACACCAGCAGCCATGTTGCAGAATTGACTCCTCCAGCAGTACTTCCTATCTATGCACCAACCAATGTGCTTGTAGCTGCTCTCTTCTGCAGGCTTCAAATACACGAGGAAGTCTTAACAGCACCCATAGTATGGCTTTTGGGTTGAGGATTCTGAAGTCTGCTCTGTTGTCCTGTGTCATATGATGAGGACACCAGTCCATTTACTGAATGTCCTGTTCTGAGGAATGATCCAAGGACCCCTTAGACATACACTCCTTAGACCCAGTACCCCCTTTAACAGTTCCAACCAACATCAGACACTTCCATCAAAGCCACTATTAGACAGATCTATCAAGCATTACAAAAAGCATAAAGATGTACCCAGTTTAGAAATTGTCAGATACTGTAAATCTCCTTGGGTGAAAGGACAAACCAAAACACCTGAAATTCTATTTTTTAATTTTTATTTATTTATTTATTTATACTGTTGGCAATGAAGGCCACTCTAGTTGCTCAGTCCCTGAACAGGGCAGCCAGATTTTGGTATGCTTCAGTATCGATGCTACCCAAGAAAGCTCTCCCTGTCCACTGAACTGCTGGGGCTGCTGGCTTGGTTCAGTGAAAATGGCTGAAACCAGCTTTGAGAAAATCATCCTGACTCATCCCAAGTTGAAGCAGTTCTTCTAACTTTTTCAGCAATTAGGCTGTTAACACTTCTATCAACTGAGCATTCTCTTCTGAGCTTACAAATTAAATGGCAATTCTCTTGCTCAAAAGAGTTCAGAGTACAATAACTAAATTTTTTCATGTGTAGAGAAGAGACAGCTGATTGAGGCCCTGTCATCTTCTGCAGGGAAGCCTAGTCCTAGGTTGCTGTCAGTCTTTCCCATTTAAATACAACATCTGTTCCCACGTTTTGTCCATATGAAGCCAAGCTTCCATACACATGAATTCATTCAGTGTAAGGCTTCAGAAAATGCACTGCTCACAACTACTGAGGAGAAGAGAGTGGGCAGGGAGAAGAAAGAAGCACTGTTCTCTCCTCATTTAAAATCAGGTCATGCAGCAAAAGCTTTCAGAAACAGCCCAGAATAATTAAGCCAGAGTGGGCTTTTTTCTGCCACTAAGTTTATGTTCTATCTAGTGACTCTAATAACTTTTAACTTTGGTAAATCAAATCAATTAATGTAAGCCCAACATATTTAAATTTGCCATTTAGTGTTTTAAACTTGATCTAGGTTTAGATTAATTTCAGAACAATGCATAAACAAACATCAAAGAAATCACCAAGCAGGCTTAATGCCATGCCCAGGTGATTTATATGTATTATTTCTGAGGGAAAAGATCAATTGTTTACTGTGCAAGAAAAGTTGCGTTGCATGTTACTGGGGGACTTATAAAACAGGGTGAGAGTGAGAGTAAGGAGGAAGGGACAGACTTCAAAGAGGCTGGTTTCAGGGCTTACAGATTTTCTTCTAGCTCAATAACAGTTTTGTGTTACAGAATAAACTTGGAATTTGTATCTAACAGCTTCTTTTAGATTGAGGGTAATCACAAGCACTTACAAGGCAAATCCAACAGATATTCCACAGGCAATAGCAGCTAACCCAGCTTTGCACATATAAATCCATTTTTACCAAAACGAGATGTCGGCTTAGGGAGAACATGGGCAGTACCTGAGATGTTTAGTGAAATAACCCAGGGTTCCACTAAATAATAGAGGTTACAGGGACTACTGTCTGATCATCTCCATTAGTCATCAGTGCCACCCCAATAGCAGTACATAGAACCTGAGACAACTTGGAATACAATCCTCGAATGGCATCCAGTGCTGCTGCAGTTTCTCTGATATTGAGCTAGAGCTGAGATTTCTTGCTCTGAGCCCTGCCTGGCATTGCAGACACCAAGCTTTGGAGGAAGCTCTGGATCTGATGTGCTTGTGCAGATGGCACAGGCAGACTGAGAGCTTCTCATGATGGTAGCCCTTCTGTTTTCCCTCTCTTCCATCTTCTCCTTAATCAGGTCTTGCTGATCCTCACCTCCTTCCAGCCTTACTTAGCCTTCAAGCTTTGCTTTGGGAATTACTCAGAAGAGCAACCACCTACACAACACGCTGTGGGCAACACATCCCAGTGGTGTCAATCACCAGGCACCAACTTCACACCAGCTGAAAATCTGTCCCATTATTGTAATGGATACCAACAAAATCAAAGCACAACAGTCACAAAACATTTGACAGACATCAGATAAACTGAAATTTAAACACAGCTTCTCCTAAGGGGGCAGTTTGTGTATTTAAAACAGCTTGCTCTGTTCAGTGCTGCCCTCAGACACAGGTGAGCAGAAGGAGGGTGCAGCACAGGGAAAGTGAAACATGAGCACACCACCATAAACCTCTGCACAGCAGAGCCTCCCAGGCTTAGCAGTTTTTGTGATGGATCCCCCAGAAAGCAGCTGCTAAACTACCTGGTAGCAGATGGACAACCTTCTAAGAAATGGCAACTTCAGGTTGAGTGCATGAAAGTTCAGGCACCATCGCATGACACTGATTCTACCTTCTCAAACACAGGAACCACCTGAAATAAATTTCTCAAGTAAAGCTGTTGTTGTTTCTGAATTAGAGAGGAAACAAATCTCTTCAATGAAACGTTTGTTATTGTTTTCAGCTGTTTGGATTAAGGCAACTAATTCCTTTGTACACTATTTTAGATGCTACTGAAATTTCATCATTAACAATAATAATTGTTATAATACCTTGCAAGGGGGTATAATTCATTGAGGAAAAACTACTGATAAACCTGTCCTAGCTTGGGTGGCATAATTTAAGAAACCAGTTCTGCTGAAACCTTTGTGGCTGCTCGCCAGCACCAGTTGTCCTAGAGTCACTAAGCTATGGATTTGAGAGCACAGATTTACAGTCCTCCTTGGAGTAAAACAGGCTTTTGTGAAACTGTTAATATTGAAATAAATAATTACATGCTTATTTGAAATCAAATTACTGAAGGCTCAGCCTCCTTTTGAAGGGTGGAAGCTTCCCATTGAAATAGATAACCATGTGCTTTCCTGTGCTTTTGATGTTGAAAACTATTCCAGAAAAATTTTAGGCAAAACTGAAATTGCAGCAGTGTGAAATTGCTCTCGAAGAGGCATTCATACAGCTGCATATTTATTTTGACCATTTTGCTCCCTGAAATTCACACTTGTTCTCTACCATTTGAGATTTTCAAAATGTTAACTGCAGATTTCACCAGAGCAGAAATCACACATGCCTGCTGGTAGCAATGAGTGACTCCCTGTAGAGTGTCTTGCTTAATTGAATTCTGCAACTGCCCCTAAATTAGAAAGCAAAGAGGCAAAAGCAGATGTGAACGAAGTGGTTCTAGAGAGCTACATGATTTGGTTAACTCCTTTTAAATCTAAGCTTTTAAATTATGTTCTAAATTGAAGATACAGTTCTTCAAACCTTTGAACCACTTAATGAAATAGGTTTCAAAATGTTTTTTTAAATTCTGTACGAAAGGTCAAGAACATCCAAATAAGCCAAGGGCTAAACTGCTCAGCACTGCCCAGAGCCACATCTACCACTGGGAATCCCCTTAGCTCCTGTGCTGGTCTGCACTGGGCAACCCAGTCCCTACAGCAATGCAAGAGCCTGAGCTGCCATAAGCAGAGCTCTTCCTACCAAAGCTACGCCACTTTGCTGCAGCTATACATCTCCTAGTAGCCATAAGATTGGATTCAATCAAGCTATACTACTGTAGCTCAATAACCAGGCTATAGGGGAATCCTCCCGCACCCTTCTAACAAAACCTGCACCCTCTGCTCCCTTTTCTTCTCCTGGGCAAGAATAACTACGTGTACCAGTACAGGCTAGGGGCTGACCTGCTGAAGAGGATACTTTCAGAGAAGGACCTGGGGGTGTTGATGGACAACAGGTTTGCCATGAGCCAGCAAGGTGGCCAAGATGGTCAATGGTATCGTGGGGTGCGTTAAAAAGAGCGTGACCAGCAGGTCAAGCGAGGTGATGCTCCCCTCTGCTCTGTCCTGGTGAGCACCTCTGGAGCACTGTGTCCAGTTGTGAGCGCCTCAGTTCAAAAAGAACAGAACTGCTTCAGAGAGCCCAGCGAGGGCCACGCAGATGTTGAAGGGCCTGGAGCACATCCCATGTGAGGAAAGGCTTGGAAAACAGAAGACTGAGGGGAGATCTTATCAATGTGTATAAATGTCTAATGGGTTGAAGCCAAGTGGATGAGGCCAGGCATTTCTCATGTCACATATAAGCCTAGAACTATGATTACATAAAATGTTGACATGCAAAATGAAGGAATTCTGTTCACAGCCTAGAACAATCAAGGATTTTTCCACTAAAACTACAAGTCATCATTCTAATCCAGTGACATGGCTTAATCACGTTAGATTTAAGAAAGGACTAAGAAAGGAAATTGCAGATAAAATGACACAGGGTAGCTTCAAGTCTACAATTCCCACCACTCTTTAAAATCAGAGCTACTTTGAAAAAGTTTTAATCAAAAAATTGTCCTTTTAAACTCAATTCCTGAATCAAAGCTCCAAATAAAACATGAATTTGGAGAGCATGAAGCTGTGCAAGCCAACTGGAAGAGCAAAAACGCAGCCCACAGCACACCCTCACAGCTATGGATGAGGGGAATGCGGCTGGGAGCACTGGGGGGTGCATATAAACTCCTACCAACAAAGCTACTAAATGTTCAATACAGTCAGTTACATACTCTCTTCAGGCATTTTAGGTAGATGGAAATCAGGCCAGAATTTTAATCTGCAAGCAATGCGTGAATGCAAGTGCCAGCAGCTTTAACCTCTCTCAAGGCAGAAAGGCTGGAGGGAGGGAGAAGCATGCTTCTGCTGGGAGAAGATTTGCAAGTCCGGGAGCCAAGTGGGAAAGAAGAGTCAGAGAGGTGGCAAGCTGGCAGCCAGAGACAGTATTTTCTTCCTCAAACCAGTTGTTCCAGACTTAGTCAAGACACAGTTCAGATTCCCACAGGAGCCTCCTATCTGCCTTTCCAGCAGCAAACACAACGTGCTGCTGTTCCATGAATGCAATGCACTATACCTGGGAGGGATCCTGTGTGCTGGGTGCAATCACCTGGCTCAGCTGGCCAACATAGCACTTGATGAAGCTGCTGCAAGCAGCAAGGCAGCCAGAAGTAAGATCTCACAGCAGTGGCACTCAGTCACAGCACAGCTCAGCAGGTAACACGTACTCTCTGTCTTGCTATTAGAGGGAGCAAGAAGGACTGAAGAAGTTGCTCCATTTTTTATTTTTACCAGTTCTCTTCCCCACCCCTCTCCCCAACAATCCCACCACCTCTCTCGGAGAGATTTCTCATTATGTTCATTGCATAAGCAAACTGAAGAGCAACAGAAGAAACTATAAGCCCACTTCAGTTGGCTTTTCCGTTTCCCTGGCTCATTACAATCTCTTGTATTGTCAAAGGAGAAGCAGGCAGGATTTTATTTCTATGCTACAGTGTCTTTCATAAAGCCACAAAAGGGAAATGTAACCTAACAGCTTTAACACTAAACAAAGGCTCTAGCTAACTTTCCTCCATCTCCTGAAAATGATTAAATATTTAAGGAAATTCAAGTGATTATTTTTTGGAGTCAAGTTTTTGCATTTGGCCAGAGTTGCTTTGATCCCTCACTTTTCACATAAGGGAGCAGAAGCAGTGTCACCAGAAACTAGTGTGCAAATTTCTACCCCCAAAAGCATCTCATCTTACGAGGCACGTAACGAATTTGACCTGTAAAGCATGTTCAAGGCACTCTAACAGGAAGCTGGTGCACATTGCCAACGATAGCTCTGCAGTCAATTCCAACATGCATGAAGCTTACAGATGTCCCTGCAGGTCTTTGAGCAACACAGCCTCTGCTGTGTGTTGATACCTTCTTATTCTTACACTCAGTGCTACCTAGCACCTCCACGTTATCTTTCAGGAAGACAGATGTGTCACTCCTGAGTATGTATGTGTAATCCACTCCCAGCCCAAACCAGTGTTATTCCCTCTAAGAACAAGGCTGTCATATGGAGGAAAAGCTGGTGGAATTCACTGTTTCCATGCTCCGTGGCCACTTTCCGGTTCATCTCAGGAGCAGTAAGTCTGCTCTTTAAGAGTATAGAACAGAAACACATTTACTCAAGCTTTTGTAAGCTTAAGCCAATGGCAAGCTAAATATTTTATTCATTCTCCCAAACTTACAGCAGTATTTACAGGTATTTGTGACAGTGAAGGGCTAGGCCAAAGTACCTAACTCCCACCACAATCACAGGTCGATGACTGCAACACATGCTTGACCTTTACTGTATCTTCACAGATCCCATCACATTCATCAGGCTGAAGAAGGGTTATCTGCTTTCGTCATTTTTTCTGACTATTCACCCTATTTTCTACAGTATGAAGGAACACAAACACAGGGAATGAGACTTAGAGAGTATAAATAGGTTTTGAGTGACCTGGTAACAACATACCTTCTAATGTCTAATGTCTTGGACAGATTTATAAAGGCAGAAACCTGTGGTGGTATTGTGTGAGGTTTGGATGCTTATCTTTTTGGTACGTTCATGAAAGCCTTCATCTACACAGCGGCCTCTCCATGCTCCAAAGTGGCCTCACTCCAAATTATTTCATATCAAAACCATCACATCAAAACCATAATTTAATCAGTGATTTCACATGACAGAGATTTGCTCAAGCTTATCACAATTTTCACTATGCTGAAATTCCAATTATTTGTTAGAATCGAACTTGTGAGACATTTTGCTGTGTTGGGTCAGCATCAGACTTTGCTAAAGCCTAGGTTTTCATGAATATTGTCAGTAACAATTTCATTTCTCCAGTTTCTTTTTCCCCGTGTAATCTGTCTTTCCATTACATAAGTGTTTTAGGCCATGACAGCTGGTGCACATGACCAGGAAAACAACACATAAAAAAGAATCATTTGCTATCCACTCTCAAAATACAGCTAAAAATTACAGCTTTCTAAGCCAAGCAAAGAAACAGAGCAGCATATGCACACCTGCACCTTGTCTCAACAGGAAACAGAGCAAGCCACCACAAGTGATATAAAGGAAACCTGGAAAACCAGAAGAACCAACAACCCCAGCAATAACCAGAGCTCTAGTTCCCCTTGAGTGTTGGACACCACTTCCTCTGTATGCCCCTGTGGTGCTTCTTGAAGTCCACATTACTACTTCAGAACAGCATAAAACGTATTCACAAGTAATGAAATGAAAATATATAAAAATGGTTTTTAGGTGTGTACCAGAATGTGTAGGCAAATTTCCCCCCTATACTGAATCAGATACAGAAATTCTAATGTAACTTATATCCAGCAAGTCTATTCTCTACCACCACTGAGCCCAATTCTAATTATTTCTGTAAGAATAGACTTGAAAGTGGAAAAGATTAGGAAACATAGCTCAGGAAAGTTGTTCTTCTCCACTTTTCTGAGAAGCACTAATAACAAATTTTAAACAACTTATTTGGACTTCTCCTCACATTCACTGCCATACTACCCATGCACTTGTTTTAGTGCTAAGCTCATCACTTCTTTTTTCTAGCTGACTAAAGATTTAGGTTAGATTTTAGGGCTGATTTCTGCTCCAACTTTACAGAGGTAAGAATTACCCTATATCAAGAGGAAACAAAAAAAATAACACTTCTCTGATAGGAAGAAAATGCAGGGAAGGGAACAAAGTGCTGAATAGACTTAGAGAAGAAAGGCTCTTCAGTATTCCCCAGGAGAGTAAAATATACAGAACTCCTACCATTAACATTTCTGCCTTGAGAACAGACTATGCACCAACAAGCTTTCTCAGCTTTTTCTCTATATTTCTGTTTCCTCTATTTAAACTACTGCTGGTGACACTTTACTAGAATCCCATAAACATGCTTCAAGGATCCATATGACGCTTGGAACAAAATTTTGAAGTATGGAATGGTGAGAAACAAGGCTTTTATGTTGCTGTGTAGTTACGAAATATCTTCCATGTTGAAGACATTCTCATAAGATACAGTGAAATGCAGAGACATTCAAAAAACATTACCAAACACAACAACCTGCATTGCTTAGAGAAACAGAGAGATGTTTACACAAAGTACATGAGGGTGCTGCCAGGCAGTTTGCTGAAAGCTCTGCATGGCCAAACAACACAGTACATATTAACAGCAGAGTAAAATAAAATACAAATTAAAATACACTGATTAAAATGTTGAAGTCTTACTTGCAGAGACATATACGTGATATTTTATATACCTGTCCACCTGCACAAACACATCTTTTTATGCATGCACTCTGCAAACACATCTTATTCCCTTGCAGCTGCTATGTCTTCAGGAAATTTTAACTTTCGTTCCATTTTTTGTGGCTAACATCTTCTCTTACCTTTTGTGCCAGGCAAAAACATACAGCTGGACACAGGGACATGTCAGGAGTTTGCTGCCCAGTTATGGAAATTAAGCCATGAAACATGAAACTCCACCAAAATCTGCACTGCAACACTGAAGCTGGCAGATATACAAACACTGAGACATCCAACTATTGGAACAATCCCAATTTAAGGGACAGAAAGAAGCTTCTAGATAGCTTTGTGCTTTACTCAACACACTTTTTCACTTGTTTGAACTTCGCTTTGCTGTTATTTTTACCAGCTACAGGTCTGCTGGTTTTTGCAACTCTCCCTAGACAATCATTCCTCTCCTTCCACGAGTCCCATCATGGCTCATTTTTCTACATTAATTCTCTCCAATTCTAAATGCAACTCTCATTGCAAACTGAACATGACCCATGCAGTTCTGACTTAATTCCGCTTTTACTTACACTCCTGAATGTTACAGAAATCCCTTGAGTCATCTGTGGTACCATAGGAAGGCCTACCACCATTTACCCAGATACTCATTCCATGCATTTCTTATAGTACTGAGATTCCTGTCTGTATCTGGTGGTCTCCAGATCCCATTTTCTTATGATCAGTAGTTATTCCTTCTTACTTTCCATAGAAGTGTGCATGTCTTCAGAGGAGCCAGCCAGACAATCGTAAGTTTCCAAACCAACCATTGGGATGAGTTGACAGAACAACTACAAAATCCTTTCCCACTCCAAGGAGATGAATTAATCTCAGAACTCTCCCATGTCACACCCCAGACACTCCAATAGCACTTGCAAAACAGGAGTTTTCTCCTTCCTATATAACCACCTTTCAGATCTCTGCTATACACAGGCACCTCTGGAAGACAAGAAGAGGTAGACGGCTACAAGAAAGGTTCCTAATTTTTGAAGATTTTGACTTTGCATTGAAGTCCTGAAGGGCTTCCTGCTTATTTCAGTTGTTGCTGATAAGCACTGGTGGATCAGTTCAGAATTTCAGTTGTTGCTGATAAGCATTGGTGGATTTCAGGGTGTGGGGACTGTTGTGGGGGAGAATTGTCTGATAATCTGTGAGTTCTTGGGAGCTTTTGGGAAAAGGACATGTAAATCAATCCTATCAAAGCAGACAGAGATTGCTTTGGAACTTAGTCTAGCACGACAAAAATGGCAAGCTCTCTGCATTACAGAACCCATAAACAACTAGAATTACAGCAGTGTAGGTGTTGGCTTTCTCAAGCAACAGAAATCAATATGTACCAATTTCCAAACATTCCTAATCTGCTTCAAGTTTACCCCACTGTGGCTAACTCTATGGAATTGCAAGTAATAATTAAAACAAGTAATGTAAGAACAGCAATACACTAATAATCCCATAAAATACATAAACTTCATTGCATTAAATTGAAGTAATCAGCTTTATAAACCGTTTTATTTCCAATTAATAGAAGCCTTCATTAATCTGACTTGCTTTTATTAAGCATTAACTCTCCCCCTGTGGATAAGCCAAAGTTAGTTTGCAGGTAGCAGTATTATAGTAATACAACAACTTGGGTATGCAGAAATACCAATTTAAGATGTCAAGACTTATTTCACTTCAAAACCTCTCTGCAAGTTCTGAAGTGGATGACAGTTCATGCAGGCAACAATACTTGGTTGTATTATGACTTTGATACAGGAAATGGAAAATGAGATTCTATATGAAGAACATTACTAAGATCTGAAACTGCAAGAAGAGAAGTCCAGACTCAGGGCTCCTGTAGACAGCTGTAGGAAATACCAGAACCAAAAGTGTCTGGGCCAAGCCAGAGGTCCCAGAGCTATTACAGCCTGTCCTGATTTGGTTTAACAAGATCATGGAAGAATGGGAAGGGATGTAAAGATGCGCTGTGTTCTCTGACCACAGAAACACAGTAAAAATAAAGAAAATAAAGAAAAAGGAGGGGATTTCCTGGCACCCAAAGGTCAGTTAAGCCCCTCCCCTTCAGGGAGCATGCAGTGCTGATCTGATGGGACAGAGGATGTTGTGTTGTCCTACAGACAGGATAGAATCATCCCTGAAGGTCACCGAGATGCAGTATGAAGCCTCACAAGCTTTCATGCAGCACAGCCAAGAAGGAAGCAAAATCTTACTGCACAGCCAGCATGACAACGTATGATGCACAGAGAGGCAAGATGATGTTCATGCAGTAGAAACCCAAATAGGGAGCATTGCCTGGAATGGAACAGTGAGTGTACTGTGACATACATTCTGTGATTCTGTGACACAGGTTGCACCTAGCCGGGCAGAGAGGAGCAAGATACTCAAAAGATACTGCAGGAAGACACTCTCCTGTCCTATGTAGGCATGACTGTTCCCACAGTCAAAGTGCACCTGTGAACTTACGCAGAGAAATTCACTGCAGTTAGACATTAATGCTAAGGAAAGGGATTTTATTTCCTGGCAGCTTGAATATATGAAAGGCTCACACGAGTACTGCTTCTGTCTGGATTATTTGTAGCCCAGAGTAGAGATTTGGCTGTCCTCCATCTTACACAAAGTTTCTGAATAATTTGTTAAAACACAAAGTAATTTCATCGCCTCCGGTGCTGAGTTAAAAACTTAGCAAACCTGAATCAGCATTTGAGGAAAACCTATTATCAGAGAAGAGGCAGTACATGCCTACTTATCAGCAGACGCTTAATACAAGAATATTTTCTCATATATGACAGATTCCAAAATACAAAGTGTCTTTTTTAATTTACAAAAGCAGCTGCTTTTTTCTTCCAACACAATTTTCAACACCAATAATAATCAGATTAATTCAAAGGTGTTTTCATAAATAAACATCTTCAACAGTTTGTATAACTTCACTGACTGAAAACCTCATCCTTTGCCAATTTCTTGCATGCAAGTTTGATGCAACTGGTGGCAAGAAATTAATGTCAGTGAAGAGTAGTAACTACATAAATAATGTAAGTAGATAACTTGGCCTTTCGAAGAATGATTAAGATAAAGACACATCAAAACACCCTGGCCTACAATGGAGTCATTTCAAGGAGCGCATCTTGCACAGAAAGCAGGGGAGCTCCTGGAGGGAGCTGCTATTTAACTGCAATGCATGTGCTCTTGCAAATCTACTACAAAAGCATAAAAAATAGGTAATTAACAGGTGGGAGGTAGGACAGCAGACTCACTGGTGCCACTGGGAAATTTCTTGTCCAGAGAAAGGAATTGAGTCATGCAGACAGAGTAAACAAGAAGGAAAAGGCCAGCAGGTTTCCAATCCATTTTGCTGATGCACATTTTTGCTAAGCCAGTTAAAACAAGGATTTTTTTCCTGGAGAAAACATTCATCTTCTTTAACGTGTCAGCTGTGGCAACCAAAGAAATAAACACAGAGCAATCTTTCATGTGCAATATTACTAGAAGAAAGAGCAATAACAGCAAAAGCAAGAGGACATATATAAACATAATTGTCTAGACGTGGGCAGTAACCTGGATTTCAAACTATATAATATCAAGTTGCACAGTTTTCTGTTTTATTTTTCTGATGCAATTTTCATTCTTGACATCAGCCAACCATACGAATGAAAGCTAGCTATGGTATATTAATCTGTTCTCAGGGGACTGTTTATCATCAGTCTCTCTAGAAGACTGTTGACCTTGCTGCAGAACACCACCAAACCTTTAGATAAGCACAGTCTGAATTATTTGCTGCTAAAGAGGTTGCTCTAGCATGCCTTGGCAAAGAGAAGCAGCCAAATTGCTGGGTTTTCAAGCCACCTTCATTGCTTAATTGGATAAGCAGTAAGTATCAGTCAATAAATTACAGAAAGTTAAGAACAAGGTAAATGCTGCATGCAATAAACTTCTGGGAATCCTCAAAAAGGAAGTTAGTTTGAATATCCTTTCATATGTTTGCATCATAACTTCAAGATGCGAAGTTACAATAAATCCATTGTTCTCCTCAGACCTAAAAACAATCAGCTTTTTCCATACTTACATTTGGAACTTTGAAGGAATAGGCTGGACTTCATACATTTCACTCACTTGACCTACCAGTAAGTAAAAAACATCTCAAAGAAAATATAGCAACACTTGAATACCAAGCTTATTAATCTTATGAGCTCTTGGGGCTCAAATTACATTATGGAATCAAAACAGTTTTTTTTTTTTTTTTTTATTTGTTTCAGCTAAATGCCTGCCAAACTTCCTCCTCGCATCATTTTCTGCCTCTAAGGATTAGCTGGAGTTCACTGATAACCTACTGAAATTCCTCACAATACACAGCCACCAAGGAAGCTACACTATGAATGCTATTGGCATTCAATAGCATTCTTGTTTTGAAGTGTTATCTCAATACACAACTGTACTTTAAAACACATTTTAAAATAAAGGTGAGTTTGGCTGTACTGTAAGTACTGAAGGTCTACAATCTTATCCTGCTTAAACAGAAAAATAATTGATGTAGTGTGTATCATTAAATATATTTGAGCATAGCTGATGATTGGGTTTATAATTTGTGAAGATTCTGTACTTCAAACAGCTTTACAGCCATATAAGCTAATGTAATTATTACCTCACGTTTGCACAAGTCATGCTAAGTGTAAACAGGGTTTCCTACAAAGCCAAAGAGATGAGAAATGACAGAAGATAAAGACTTGCCATGGCTAAGGCTGACTGCCTTGAGCAGCTGTGAAAAGATGACAAAATAGGTCCATATGCCACGTATAAATAAAGGCAACTTTATCTCATTGACAGAACAGCAAGACAGAGGATCTGCTGAGCAGCACATCTTTGTGTGACTCTCATTCATGCATCCCTATCCACAGATCCAACGAGTTGTTTTGGGAGGTAAGCTGGAACACAGATAACTACTGCACATGACAGAGGCGACGTATTACTAATTTTTAGGAAGCAGATCAGCTGAAGATGCAGTCTTCTCATTAATATTTACTGCCATTAGGATCACAAAATACTGCACCCTTTATCAGGTTGTCCTCCTTACGCATTTCTCAGGGCCCCATTGCCAATTCATCTGCTGTATTACCTAGGGAACATTACAACCAAAGAACATGCAAATACATTATGTAGAAGCACCAATTTTCCTTCCTGGCCATCAAAGCCTTGACCAAGACACAAGGGCTCTACAGCTTCTTATCCTTACCTGGGGTGCTGAGGTGCCAGTGTTTGGGGTCAGGCCCAGCTGGGTACCGCCATAGCCCACTGAGAGGAGAAGAGCAAGAAATACCTATGGGTTGGGTCACCTCCTTCCCTAAGGCTCAGGAGCTGCATTAACAGGCAGGTGTCGCGCCAATTTGTTCAGAAGAAAGGCATTAAATGGTTTTATTTTGAATACCAGCGCAGCTATTGAACTTGTGAGGTTTCTGTATCATTTGTACATGTGATATTAAAGCTGAGCTAACATAATCTGAAAAGGCACATTTCCCTCAAATGGAAACTCAGGCTTGATATGTCAAACAGAACGCTTTAACTGCCTGTACCCTCATGCTGCTGCATTTGTTAGTTTAACATCTCTATTCGACTTTTCTGATAGATAGTCCCAATACAAAGTCAGAGCAAGCCTCACTTACACGGTAGAACAGACATCAACTAAGTTGGGTATTCTGGAAATGTGTGATGACACCTAGAGAAATAAGTATGTTTTATCAGACAGCGCCCACCTAATTCACAGAAAAAGATCAATATCAAGCCACCGTCTCCTCATCCATCTTCTGACTGAGCTGCTCTACCACGATACTCCCTCTTTTTCTTCTCTCCCAGAAAGATTTTTAACTTTTTTAGATCTTGCACTAAAAAAGGCAAATTTATCAGCTTGCTAATAAAGAGATAGATGGGTTGGTTTTGCTTACCAATTACAGGAGGAAAATGTTCCCTGCATAGCTGCCATGATCGCAAAGTATCTCTGAGCTTACAAATGCCACAGGAAGACTTCCAACAGGTGAGGTGCCTTAAGACAAATAGGTACACTGAACTTGAACAACTTGGAGCAACCAGTAGGATTTATTCAAGACAAGTAATGATAGTCAATCTCACTCTGTAGTTATGCTTCTGTTATGTTATCCTTACACCCTGCTGCCGGTAAAGGATTTCCATAGGCTGTAAATGAAAAATGTCATGTTGCAATACTCTCCTAGGCTCATCATTCTACATTTTGCACTACTGCAGATAGTCTTTTTTTTTTAGAGATTTCTTTTTTGTCTTAGCAAGAAGATTTAGCAGCTCCTCCACTCTAATCTAACCCCTAAAAACATTACTGTAAAATTATTTTTACATTTACTTTTCTCATTAAAAGGGTTGTGTGGTGAGCAGCAGAAGAGAGAGAACAGAGAACATCCAAAGAGAAAGTGACTTCCTTTCCTGAAGGAAGCTGAAACAATACAGAATAACACTGAAAGTGCAAGCAATATGGATGAAGGAAGCCCCTGGATTTGGTTTAAATGTGTTGTGATTGGGACTTACGCATGAAAATACACAGAAGCACGGAGAGAAAGTGAAAAACTAGAGTAGAAGAGAAGAAAGGGAATTGATGGAGCTCGCTGCTGGTAAGTCAAAAAAAATGAACAAAAGTGCCCATTTCTTTAGGAAACCTTCAGGGGAATTTATCTTACATATGCTGCTGGATGCCGTGCATCCAGAGAGACTGCAGCCATGTATAGAAGATCATGCCTGTGCTATTTCTTGTGATACACTGCAGCATCAATATAAAATAGCTACACAAGTGGTTAAAAAAAAACACCCTCAGAAATGTGCAACTCTTTAGCAGGACACATACTTCCTGAATATTTACATCTAGCTCCTTTCAATCTGTTCCTGTGACATCACTAAAGGACATTTTGTCTGGCCTGTTCATGACAGTCAGACTTCTATTTTTCCGTAATGTTTCTGCATATGACATTTCTAACCTGTAACATTATGGTCAACTTCTCCCAGCCTTACTACTACTCGTACAGGAAGATTTAATCCTGCACTTCACCATCACCTTCCTTCTTCCCATACATTTGGAAAACATCCTTCCACTGGTGCTTGCATACTCTTATGCAAAAACCATAGGTAATAGGTAAAGTTTTGCTTGCCAAAGCCCCTGCCTGCCACCCTATTGGCACATACAGCACTCAGCACTTCCATTCCCATCACAACTTGCATATGCAGGTGAAATTATCCAGATGGTTTGAAAACTCCTCAAAATACCACAAATCCCATAAAAAGTTGGTTTACGTTATTAATGATAGCTCATGCCATCATTTCCATTATTATTCTTCAAAACATTTTACATTGCTGTTTCTCCTCGAGAAAGACTGGCGAGTTGTTTTATAAACTGAGAACTCCATCTCACACTTAGCCTGGTGATATATAATCTATCTATATCTATATATATATATTATATATATATAATATATAATAATATATATATTATATATTATTAGATATATATAGATATATATCTATATACTAATATATATAATAATATATATAACAATATATAATATATATAATATTATTATATATATTAATTATATATAATAATATATATAATAATATATAATAACACTAGTTATTTATTGGACATTTAGCTCAAGTAATTGAGTGCACAAAGTGCTTCCCGTTACCTTATTGCTACATGTAAAAGATAACACTGAAATTTCCATTGCTTTCAAGTAGCATTAAACAGTATTTAAACAATTCACCTGAGAAGATACCATTTGTAAACTAATAGAAAACATCATAGAATATATGCAAAGTTAATCAGCAGTCTACTGATCAAGACAGCTAAACAATGACACTAATAAATACATTCACTACAGAAAAAAAACAAGGCATTTCACTAACAGGAATCATGCTCAGGAACCAATATTTTGGTATTTCGTGCAATGTTGAATGGAAATTACTATCACCTGCCTTTGCCGCCCTTAGCTGTTCCACTCACAATTACCACTGTTGATTCTGAAAGCAGTGTACTCCTATAATACCAGGTAAGGCTGCACCTTCTCCTCATTGTCGACTTGGCACTCATAATAAAGGCACGTGAGCAACAACCATGCAGAGGGGACTGAAAAGTGCCCTACTCACTAGGCAGTGCCCTCCTTCCCATTTGCCTTTTAGAAAGACACTGAAGCACAGTCCCACAAAAATGACTGGCTCCAAATATTTGCCTTACAACACCAGGTTCCAAGGATGCCTCATGATCTCCTGTTGAGTAGTAACTGCAGCAGCTCTCCCAAGCAAAGCTCTAAGATACTTAAATAACAGCAAAACCTCTAGTGATAGTAGGCTTGGATTTCACAATACCTGCATGGATGGGAAACATGCTGCTGCAGTGCTCACCACATTGCCTGCTGACAATGTGCTCATGGTGGGATTTCTACATGTCTTGTTGCCTAAAAAAGCATCACGTCTCTGATCAGTTTGCATACATACCAGCTGGATACAACAAAACCACTGCATTATTCAGTGGAAGAAAAAAATCCCCAGAAGAGTATAAATGGCAGCTTTGTGGAAAGTATGAAAGCATGTGGGACCAAAGAGAGGTTTTTTCAGTACCCAAAATGCAAGACCTAAGGATTTGGTTCATATGTCAGCAGCCTTAGGAAAATAAAGAATGGAGAAGGGAGAGGAGGAAATAAAGAAAATACAGAGATTCAGCTGATGATGGCAGGCACAGATGGCAGATAGATGGGACTTGCTCAGAGCAAAAAATAAGCTTCAGTTCTTCAATCATGGGAAATATTTCCAAATGTCCAGGACTGAGACACTGGAAGATGGAAGAACAAGCATAACCACAGTAAAAGCTGAGAGCATTTCATTGAAAACAGCCACCTGGACTAAACGGTCCTGCCACACGGACAGCAGGAGGGGCTGCTGCTAGCATTAGAGAGCCATTCCTAACCCATGCTGCCTGCAAACATTCTTATCAGGAAGGAGCAGTACTCGTTTCAGGCATAAAGCAAAAGACTGAAGAGGAAAAATGCAGCCGCAAGATTCAAAAGGAGCAATGAAGGAGTGGTTGGAAATAGAGTAGCACACTCTGTAAGTGGACAGAGGTTATTGCAGGATGGACATGGGACAGGCTGGTGACAGCCTTCTGCTCTTGAGGAATCATAAAAGAGCACAAATTATTGAGAACAGATCTGATAAATGTTTATAAATACCTAAAGGGAGGTAGGAAACAAAGGGATGAGGGAAGGTTTTCTTCTCAGCAGTGTGTAGAAATAGGATAAGGAGTAATGGCCTAAAATTAGAGCATAGGAAGTTCCACACTAACATGCAGAACTCCTTTATGGTAACAGTGATGGAGCACTGGCACTGGCTGCCCAGAGAAGTGGTGGAGTTTATTTCTATGGACGTATTCAAGACCCATCTGACCTACTGTAGGGAACCTGCTTAGCAGGGAGTTGGAAAAAATGGTCTCTCAAGGTCCCTTCCAACCTCTCTGACTCTGCAATAATGCACAACTGAAAGTTCTTCATTCTGCCACTTGAGCCTGGAGAAAGCAAGGAGCAACCAAGGAGCTGGCACTCTGTCAAGGAGCTGAGAGCCTGTTTTCCCTCATTTCTGTAATACACCAGTAGAAAGCACTTGATCTGGTCTGACTGATTCAAAAGTAAGTTTTCTAATCTTACAGAAGCTTGGAGATTTGCACTCTTTACTTCATTATATGATAGAAAAACGATACCTTTCATCACTCATTAAGAGGGGACGTTTTCAGGGACCTGACGTCCAGTGGCCTGACTATTCTAAGAGGGTCCCTATATCTGATGTCCCACTCACTTTTATTTTATCTTTCTTATTAGGCTCTCCAGGGTTGAATTTTATCTTTGCAACTTATTATTCTCACTAACTCTTGATAACGGAGAAGCTAGATGGGACTAATGATGAACACAGCTAATTCCCTTTTCATCTTGTTGGGAAAATGATCTTTTCTCTCTGCAGCTTGCACTTTTTCCTTCCCTCCCACCCACCCACATGCAGATTTATCGGTCTGTGATAAAAACATCCAGACTATTCTGCAAATCAACTATAAATTCTCAGTTCAAGCCCACAGAGAGTGACTTGCTAAATCCTACAGTTCTTAATTGGGCCATGCTCCCAGCTATTGAAACCAACAGGAATTGGCCCAAATTACCTCAGATCTTTGCCCAATACATGTTGTTAGTTGAAGGGAGCTGTCACCCATGTGCAATGTGCTGCTCTCTGCTGTGACAGTGAGATCAGAAGCTATGGGGCAGGGCTAGGGGTCCATGCAAAGCAGTCCCGCTATCTGGCTGTCATGCTGATTTCCTCAGTGGTAATTCATTGCTATCATCTGTTTCCTGGAATCATTTGCAGACACCAGCTGTCAACGGGAGTTTTACATTTAGCCATAAGAAACAAATGCATCTGGACACCAGATTTCTTTCAGCTTTCTCTGGCATCCATCAAAATGCTTTTGGGGAAAAAATAGATCCAATTAGGGTTTTTGCCATGCAAGTCTTTCAAAGGTTTTTTTTTTTTTTTTTTTTTTTAAATCTTGGAGGCATTTTCACCTTCCACCACTTCTCCACCCCCATTTCCTTTCATGCAATCAGAGAGATTCTCTACACTCATAAACTTCTAATATTGGCATTTCACCTTAGGCTGACAATTTTCAAATTAAATTCTCTAGGCAGAAACCGATGCCACAACTAAACGATACACAGTTATCACAGTGCTGTTTTGTAGCTTTCCAGCACATCCAATTGACTTTGCAGTGCTACAGTCCACAGAAGTGTATTTTTATGTTCACTACAGCTGCCAGGAAACAATCCCTCGAGAACCACTGATGTTTGTGGGTCTACCTGGGCTCTCATGCAAATTCAGATGGGTCTTCTGAGTCCTTGGTTAATTAGGGGTAAAGACCTTAGCCCTTGAGTCATTTAAGTGCCATGTTTTCAAGAGTTGGAGAACAAAAGAGCAAAGTACAACAGAACTTTGTGTGTCACTGATGTGCCCATGGATGTCCTCTCACCTTCAAGGTGCCAGCCTACCATGCAGACCCTCACCTCGAACGTACTGCTCTAGCAAACACACTGTTAAACTCCATCAGAATCCACTTCTCACAACCCAGATCACTCCAGAACACAGCCGCATCAGAAAAGCCCAGAGCTGGGCTAACATTCCTCAACCCAGCGCTAGAACCTACTTCAGCACAAGACACACTTCATACAGATCAGACATTAGGGAACCAGTATTAAAGCAAACAGTGCCAGCTAGTGACTTCCTCAGGAGACCAAATTTCCTGTAGGGCAGGAAATAGCTCCCCTAGCTCAGTTTTCACATTATCCACGATTCTGTTATGAAAAGAGACAAACAAAAGAATGCCAATAAACAAGTCAAACTACATACAGTGCAATCTAGCACTAAAAGCATGGAGGCTTTAATGTACAAAAACAGACATGCTGCAAAACTGCTCTAATACTGTTAACTTCTCTTGTGTTATAATAACTCTGTAAATGACAAGTTTGGTATTATATGCACGAGTACAGTTCTTATGCTCCTCCTCCAGGAGCATGTTATCAGTTGTACTATCATCTTCCCCTTCTGCGTAATGACTTAATATCAGTAACTGAAAAATGAAACAATAAAAGAAAACCAAATATAAACATGGTTTTACTGTCTAACCCATTCTTCTCATTATCCTATCTCTCAGTCTTCCTGACAATAGTATTCAGCCCCTCCAGTGTGCTTTAGACAGACCATGATGTGCTTTGTTCTGAGCTTATTGTTCACTGATTAACAGTTCATAATAGGCTCTTTGCGAAGATAAAACAAACTGGGCAAAGAAGCCCAGACTGATGGCAAGCTTTCCCTGGAGTACACAGTGCTCTTCTGTGGTATGTAAGTGTCCACAGAGTCAAAAGCTGTCCTTGTCCAGTAGGCACAAAAGCAGACACTGTACCACACTCACATCCTTCCTGCTGTCTACAAAGGTTAAATACCTTTTTGAAATTATATCAAACATAATTTTATCCCTATGCAAATATACCTATTTAAGCATATGCTATGATTTAATTCCACTTTCTTAGGATTCTCTAGCTTCAGCATGATTTAATGAATCCAAGGACTCATCTACCCTGGTGATCATACAAGGTTAACACTTCGCAGCACATCTGCCCTCAGATCCCAAGTGCTGCAGTAACGTATTTCAGCAGTATGCTAATATAACTCAAGTGACTTTCATAAATGCATTCCCAAACTAACTGAAACATGGATTATTCCCCATGCTTCCCCATTACACTTAAGAGAAAATGCACTAAACTTAATGTATAGAACTTATTTCTCTCATCCCTAAGTTTAACTTCTAGTCATGCTATTCTTAGTTATTGCCTACCAAGTCAAGGATAAAACTTGGATCACTACTCCCCAGTTGCACAAAAGGAGGATAGGTATGGAAACACTCCAAATCTGCACTCTTAGAGCCAACGCTGACTGATGGTGCCAAAGCATCAACAGTTGAAGCCCAAAGCTCTTCAATCCTATGCCCTTCTAGAGCTTCAAGGGCCATTCTGAAGGCTGTCAGAGCTGCAAGGACTTGCACAGACTGAGCCTCTGGAGACTATGAGGTTGCTTCCCAGTGCAAGAACAATTTAAGCACAATTTAACAGTGTCTGCAGAATTATTTTCTTAGCTTTAAGACACTATTTTTAAAGCAGTCGTCCCAATTTTTTCTGAGTGAAGACCACAGATGCTACTTGGTTCATGCAGCACTGTCCCCTAGGGAGATGAGAAGCAAAACTGCACTGTCTACTTGTATTTCTGTATCAGCACCTCCTAATGGAAGTTACAAGCAAATTCCTTTTTCAACCTGGAAATGGAAAAAAATTCTGACATTCTATTTTAAGCTTCTATAAAGGCCAGATGCCTTCAACAATTTCCAGTGAATTAAAACCAAGAACAAGTTCAACCACAAGTTCAACCCTTGGCAGAGTCTAAAGCAGAGCCAAAAAGTGAACTTAGATTTCTTTCTTTTCAATGGAATACAATGTCCCTTGTACATTCCTTGAAGTCAGTTACAGAGTTTTATATGATTTGGTCCCCTCTGTTATAATCAGTATTTCTGAAATACTTTGGAGTCTTACCAACCTAGAGTTCTGGGGCAAAGAAGTCTGAGGCCTGCCTAGAAAAAATGAATCCAGACTGGTGTTCCCTTCCTATGAGTCTTCCAAAAGGGTATGATTTCCTGCCATGTTAGTGTTAACTTCAGACTGCCGTGGCAAGAGTTCAGAGAAGAAAACAAATGTGTCTAATTAAAAAATAAACGGGTTGAAAGGAAGGGAACTAGGGGGGATCAGAACTGGAATGTGAAGCGCAAAACGCACAGGAGACGGGGAAAGTCACAATCCCAGCTTGGCCCTGTACTGGCATGCCTGAGGAGGCTCTTGGCCCTGTTCCTCAGCCCAGTCCTTTTTCTGACCTTAGAAACAAATTGAAAGAAATATGAGGCTTTACTCCACAAGGGCCAGCTAAAGGCAATGATGCAGATTTAAGTTTGGCTTTATGGAGATTTAAAGAACACAAATAAAAGATTAAAAATAAAAGAGATTGATTTTAAAATATACCTATTGTGAAAGAGCTTTGACACCTCTGTGATCTCTTTACTGCCTTATATCAGAGAACACACGCAGGGCATTTTCAATTACTTTAATTATGTGTCAGGGTTATTGATGCACTAAGCCCTGCCAGGCATTCCACAACATTATCTTTAATCGCTAGCATTTTCTTATCTGTGTTCCAAGTAAAACTATTTTCAGGTATTTTATTGGATAAAAAGGGAATGAAATAGTGCATTTAGATTGAATATAAGAAGATAAGAAGCTCAATTTTCTCACTCATCATAATAAAATAATTATCACACTGGCATTATTTACCTTTGTAAAACTTCAAAAATCTTTATGGCATAACACTAGGACTCAAATCCCTGTGGTTTCTTTAATACCTTACTAGAGACCTTGAATCCCAGAAGTACAAGCACCAAGGAGAACAACAGTACCACCATCTCTCACACCGGTCCATTCTATCCTCAGCAGCAAAGGAGACTCGTTATGTATAGACTATATGAACTTCCTTTGCCCCCCTACCCCCTGCCAACCCTTGGGGTGAGAAGAAACCCAAAAAAAGCCCAGAAACAAGGTTATCAGCATATATCAGCACAGAATCATTCAAGTCACATTTCTGCCTGGAAGCCAAATATGACTGGAAGTCATATATGTGTTTACCAGAGGGTGAAATGCCTCTCTCAGAATTCTGGGTGCTACCATACAGACATCCAGCATCCTAACTGCATTTGCATATTGTAAAGTTATTAACAGAATGACTTCTGTAAGTAAGTGCAGAGATTAAACAGTAGTCCCTGACTAGAAATGATGCTGCCCACCTCCTTTCAAACTTGTATGTAGGAAGAAATTGATAGATTAGAGCAACCAAAGTGAGGGAACTGCACGTTTTTCATATAGGGATCAACTAACTTCTGCAAGCTACCGACAGAAATCCAGAGTGCACCTGCTGAAATCGCAGAAGGATGGTGGGTGACATTCGCTCTGTGCTTCTGCCTGAACAACTCAGCCAAGAGGTGGCTTCTGCCTGAACAACTCAGCGGATCCTATTTCTAAGATCCAAAACACCACCTCACTGCATATGTGTAAAGCACTCTAATATCTGTGCTACAATAGCACATTTTCAAAGCACATATCTGCATTAAAGTAGACTGTACCTTTGGATATGCTCACTGTCACTTATAGAGTTATTCCAGCACACAGTCAGCAGGAAAAAAAAAGATGGAGTTCTGATGGCAGTTTTTAATACAATGTTTTGATACCTTATGTTTAATAATTGAAAGAACAATAAAGACTAAGCATAATAATGCAGGATTAATTTTAAGTCCACTGTTTGTATGGAGGACAGTCAGTATATAATCACTTTCTACTTGCTGTATTAGAGCAATCTCCATCCAGTAAGATGTTTCATGGCTCCCACTATACAATGGCAGGAGTAGCATTTATTTAAGACTCTGTCAATAACTCAAATTACTTCCACATCCTCTGGAGTCCAGGCTCCTTCCAGGATCAGACCAAATGGCAGCAAACCCTTGATGGAAGCAAGACCTACAAAGAGCACAGGCTTCTTCTCCAGTCTCTGCTCACCTCCTCAGCTGGGAAGTCTGCTCACTCTAGAACATGGGTATTTACATTCTACTCTGGAAACACTAAGCAGCCAAATGACAGCACTGATACTACTAAACAAAAGTTCAGCAAGGCAGATCCTATTTCCAAAACACCACCTCATTGTATACGTGTAAAGCACTCTAATATATATGCTACAATAGCACATTTTCAAAGTACATATCTGCATTAAAGTAGATTGTAACTCTGGTTACACTCACTGCCACTTATAGAGTTATTCCAGTTAGCACAGGACTTCACAAAATACCTTTGGCTTTCTGCAGGGATTGGTTAACTACACACCGAAGTTATTCAGCACGGCTCTGCACTGTTTCTGAGTTCAATTGAAATCCTGGGAAGTATTTCAATATGCCACATCTTACCTATGCTTCTGATTTAGACAACAAAAAAGCACAAAAAAGTAATTAAATGCAACAGGAGCAAAACGTCACTGTTGATCCACTCTGTGCTCAATGACCACTCACATTCATATCACAGCACCTCTGCTTCAAACAAGAAAACCAAACCAAAAAACAAAGAATAAAAATGAATTACCAGAAATAAGGAGCACCGCACACAGTACCTAACAGAGTTTTCCCAACAGTATTTCTGTTAACAAACGAGTTTTTCTTCTTCTGATGACTAAGAACAATCAGTGAGGACATCACCAAAGCTAAGTTACTCCAATTACCTGACTCATTGATTTTACAAGATGTCAGAGGTAGCTCAGGTGTTACTGAGCAGAATGAGTTTTTGAGCACAAAACCCTGTCTGAAGCTCTGCTGGCAGTAAAAACTGGCAGAGTTAAGTAACAGCAGCTTGACAGAGATTCTTGTGTGCAAGATGACCAGCATCAGCCCATATGCCATTGCTAAGCTTAGTCACAAACACACAGCTTTGTCTTCTCCCTGCTCTATTTCACCAGCTGGGAAAGCCATGTTCTGTGCTATTCTAGACATACCAAAACCAGAAGAACAATGAGATCAGAGAATATTTTTATTCAAGAAATACAGTTCAAGAAACCACAGAGCATCTGAAATGTGCACAGTTGTCTGGGACTGGGATTTCAGCTTCAGGGGGTTTTCCTGAAATGGCTAAATCATTACAGTGCAAATTCCTTTATACAGCAGGGAAATAAGAGAGAAAAAAATAAGAGAACTATGAAGCAGAGGTACCTTGCAGAGGAGGATACAACATCCTTCAAGCTGTTATTTCCACCAAACACACCCCTCAGCCAACTCATTGCCACTCTCTGAGCATCTCTTTGCTCCTGGGATACAGACTGTGGCACAGGGAAAGAGAAAATCTCCATGTCTTCACAGTCCTTGTCAACAACTCAACATCTTCATTCAGAAAGTGATAAATCCTAGCCACATATAACTAATTGCCGCAATAAAAGAGGGCTGTATGACACAGCTGCAAAGAAGGTGGAACAAGAACAGGTACATGAACAAAGAAATTCAAGTTCAGTGTGGCTTAGCACATGGCCACAAGAATAAGCCAGTGCTAAGTACCTAGTCAATACTCTAGAGGCAGCATTTTGGTTTGGAAGTATCATACACAGACTGCACTTAGCTAGACAACTTGTAGGTAAGTTGAATACTGAGAACTTCAGAATAAAATGGCACAGGAAGTGTATTGTACAGAAGGGAATTCAAGTTGAATTTAGCAAAAACACAACTGCATTACATGACTTGCATAAGAACTGAACATCAGGCTGAAAAAGGTAATTATATGTGCTTTCCTAAATAAAAACCAACAACAACACATAAGCTGTTATGTTTATAGCAATGTAATGTCTTTCGACTTGCAGTTTTAGGAACTTTTGATGGTCATTCTTACCACAGTTCTCAGTTAGCATTGTGGAAATCTGCCTTCTCCTGGGAGCTAAGAACGCTGGATTACAATTGAAGCTTGTCTCTCAGCCTGAGCTGAGAATGTAACATCTTCACCACATCCTTCTTGTAATTGATGAAAATGATAAACAGCTGTTGGAGGGAAGAAGAAAATAAGCCAGGACCTGAAGAACACATACATACGTGTTGGAGCTGAGGAATTTCATCAGGAAAGAAAGCAACAACAGAAAAGCATTAAAGGAGTATTAGCAAGGAAAATAATGACGCCAATAAAAAAATTGAACAATGGGCACCACAGTGAAGATTCACAAATAACACAAGAAACCTGTCTCCAAAACAAACTAATCCATCTGATATGTAACACATGCAAAAATCATTCACAAGAGACTACTGATAATGTTAAAAAAAAAAGCAAGCTACACTTTGCAAAAGAAAGTTTTGCACCTATTTAACTTATTTCTAGTCAATTGCAAGGTTCAAAGCTGTTTTTCTCTCATCTCTCTCCTACTGAAGCTGCAACTGCTCCCCATGCATCTCAGTAGCATAAGATCTGCTGGATTGTATTTGCTGTGCTCTGCGAGATGGAACAGAGATGAATTTGCAGATGCAAATTGCAGATGCATTTAGGACACATCTTAGTTGTCTCAGCTTAATTTTCACCCTATTGTGAAAATGTATTTGTTTAGGACACACAGCAGAGGTCTAAATGCAGTACTACTTCACTCTTGCACACTGGAGCTCCATATGCCCTGGGCAGACCAGCAGTCCAAGTATGGGGCTCAGTGCTTGCAGCTGTTCTAGTTTCTGCTGCAGCACTGATGCTCTCCACACTACGGTACTGTTTGCTCACTTTGTGTTAATATCTGATGGGATAGCACTATCATTGGTGCGGTTTATAAGGGCAGTAATCCTAAAATCTTCAATTGAAAAGATGCTGATCCCATAATTTACCTTCTCCTAACAATGACAGCATATCAGAATAAAAAAGCAGTTTATAAGAAGCTCTCTCTCTCCAATTTTGATGGATATCTTTTTAGGAAAAAAAAGCTAGATTTTCCTCTTCTCACATCATATTCAGCCATTATGCTTTTTCTCACTATTAGAGAAAGCAACAGTAATGATTTCAAGCAGCTTTGCAACTACAAATATTCATAGACAGAGATTTCACAGAACAGTAGGACTCTATTTCTGATTAACTTTTTGTTCTTGAAGCATTTTATTATCCTAAAAACACATTTATCTCCAAATATTAATATTTGAATAATGACTGTGTACCTAGCTGTAGATGTGCCAGTCAGAAAACCAGCCTTTTATACCTACTACTTCTTATGATTGTGCATAGCTTCTCTCTCTACAGTTGGCACGAGACTCCTCTATCAGACATCTGCCCACAGATATCCACCCTGCTTGATCACTTCCTTTTGTTTGGCTATCAGCTTTTCTTTTGCATCATTCAATAACCCAGGTGTGTTCGATACAGCTGCACTTAAGCCCTTCACTGTGTACTGCATATCCTCCAATGGTTCTTTATTTTTCTTCTTGTTTCATTAGGTGTCTATTGCAACTGAGTATTTTACGCTGAACAGGCAATATTACTGAGTTTCACAGTAAACAATTTCCATTCACCATCTAAATTATGTTGTACATCAACAGAATAAACCACATTTCATTTCTCCAAGTGTGCCTGTGGATCTGCTTATAGTTTCCAGCTGATCTGATTCTTTCTCCTCACTCATCAACTTTTAGTTTCGTGACTTTTTGGAAAAAAATTGCACCAAGGTGGCTTGAATTAAAACCTCTCTTAAGTCCTTGCTTTACTAGATCACAAATTCTCATAAAGATTAGGTAGATAGTAACAATCACCCTAGATTGAAAAAAAGAACCAAAACAAGAACATGGACTTCTCTCTAGTGACTTCTGTGTTCTTGTCTCATGTGAACCGACAGCCTGTACATTCCTCACCAACGTTGTGAACATGATGAAAATTGAAGAGCTATTTCAAATTACTTACTTACACTGACCTGCAGCTGTTCACATCAACACTGAAACAACTCTATTGGAACCATTCTCAAGAGCCACTGCTCAGACATAAAAAACTCATAGCAATTTGTGATTCACACAAGATGTGTCTCTTGAAGTATTGCCAAAATTTCACTAACCTAAATGATGATAGTTAAGACAGAGTCAAGAACTACTATGGGTTAAACTATCTTACATTATATGAATGCATTGAAACAAATAACACAATCTCCTCCTCCACCTAAGCAACAAAACTTGCATTGTTACAAAAGAAAAATAAAGAAAGGTGACATTATGCAAATCAGAAACAAATTCTTATAAGCCCTTACCTTTAACATCATTACTTACTTCAATATACCTTCCTTAGAGTTCCTCTCCAATGCCCTGGTATGTATCCCAGAAAGCCTTTCTCCTCCTTACTTCCAGTAATTCTAGAACCCTTAACACCTGTGCTACAGGACCACCACCTATAGAGCACAACCAGCTGAGGAGAAAATCAGTGAGCAGCTGATTTTCAAAACAGCTGAGCATCCAACCCACAGCCAGCCAGAAATGCACATCTGCAAGGCATAAGCCAACATACACCTCTGCATGCACATACAAGCACCATGTTTGTGCACAAAACCTGGTTGGTGCAAACTCAAGTTCAAAAAGTCACATTTATGTCATCTGTGCTTAGTCTAATGCACTCAGCAGCCCACACGTGGGAAAGAGCAGAACATCACTCAAACAGACATGAAAGAAACATGAACAATTCATCAGGCTGGAGAACTGGGCCAGATCCCCAGAGTTTTGTCCAGCTTCCATTGGCACTTTTGGGGGGTGACAAAAGGAGCACTGCTGGGATCCTATGATGTGTCATCCAAAAATCACTTTGGACAGATTTTTCCTCTTTCAGTACTTCACCCCAGTTTAAAACAGAAGCAAGATCTAAAAGGACTCAACATGAATTCATATCTCAGTCCCCCTCCTGGAGGCGTTTCCCTGAGGTTCAACTCATTTTGAAGCACAAGTACATAACAACAGACATAATTGCTGGCTTTTACCTGAGTAAAAACAAAACATAATTGAAGCCCCCACATGCAAGCTATAGCCTCTGTTTAAAAACTCCTAAAATAGCAACATCTGCTGATCCTCTCTTTGATTCTATTAGTCATCACAGCCACTATAAACTGCATGGATAGTCACATGCCTGAAACCTCTGACTGCACAAAAGCTTGACATTTGATTTTAATTTCCTCTACTTTTCTGTGGGAAATTGAGAAAAAATAATTACAGGTATACACATAACCAGTCATGATCAGACAGACCTAAATGGGCAGTTCAGGTAGGTAAGTACAGGGTTCTTAGAAACAGATGTAAACTAGAATGACAGGAAGGCCAGAGAAAGGGCAACAGGAATGCATTAATAAGTGACCTCAAGTCACATTAGATTTGAGATAATTTTACTAGATATTTTAAGTACCCACCCTATGTAATCAGCAATGATTCTTTTCATTCTCCTAGTTCTGCAGAACAATACTGGCTTTGCAAAGTTTTGCACTTGGGCTGGAGGAATCCCAGGCATCCGTACAGGCTGGAAGGAGCAGTCCTTGAAAGCAGCCCTGTGGAGAAGGACCTGGGGGTCCTGATAGATGAAAAACTTAATATGAGCCAGCAGTGTGCTCTTGCAGCTCGGAGGGCAAATGGTGTCCTGGGGCCCATCAAAAGAGGGGTGGCCAGCAGGGACAGGGAGGTGATTGTCCCCCTCTACTCTGCTCTTATGAGGCCCCATCTGGAGTACTGCGTCCAAGTGTGGAGCCCGCAGTACAAAAAAAGACAGAGAGCTGTTGGAGAGGGTCCAGAGGAGGGCCACTAGGATGATCAGGGGACTGGAGCACCTCCCCTATAAGGACAGGCTGAGGGAGTTGGGCTTGTTCAGCCTGGAGAAAAGAAGGCTGCGAGGTGACCTCATTGCAGCCTTTCAATACCTAAAGGGAGCCTACAGAGGGGAGGGGAATCAACTGTTTGAAAGGATTGATATGTGTAGGATGAGGGGAAATGGTTTTAAGTTGAGGGAGGGGAGATTTAGGCTGGACATCAGGGGGAAATTCTTTACCCAGAGTGGTGAGGTACTGGAACAGGCTGCCCAGAGAGGTTGTGGATGCCCCGTCCTTGGAGGTGTTCAAGGCCAGGTTGGATGGGGGCCCTGGGCAGCCTGGCTTAGCACTAAACATGGAGGTTGGTGGCCCTACATGTGGCAGGGGGGTTGGAGATTCATGATCCTTGAGGTCCCTTCCAACCCTGGCCATTCTGTGATTAGGTGATTCTGTAAATGACAAAGTTAAATATATAAAAGCCGGATCAAGCATGGGAGATCAGCACCTGTTCTGCAACTAACTACAAACACAGCCAAAGATGTGAGAGCACTCTAAGAGAAAATATCAAAACTGCATCCTGAACACACCAAAGGGCAGGGCTGTTGATATGGGGCAGCGCAGAGGCAGAAAGCTGACTGGAAGCTACATGTCCTGAAGCAGGAGAGTTCAAGTTAACAAGTAGGAGCCTTGCAACATGCAGCAAGTGGCCAAGCTGGTGGGACCTTATCTGGTTCCATCTCGGCATCGCTTTTCTGTACATTTCCCTTCAGACTAGAAAAGTAATCAGTAAGTGTCTACTAAACCAACAAACGTCTTTTGTTCCAGTAAGCTGTAAAAGGTATGTCACATTTGTGAGACTACAACAAAGCCAACGATGCTTTCCAATTAACGAAGTCTCTCTCTTGCTTTTTATCATGAAGTTTTAAAAATGTTTCAGACAATGAAAATACACTTCATGTTATCTTTGTGCGTGTTGACAGGATAAAAACAAATCTGACCCTTATTTAATTACTTACAATGATTGGCACATTCTTTATAACAAATAAGAAAGCTTTGGAAGAAATCCTAAATGTATCACTTTGATCCTCGTGCTGTTAACACTTAGGATGTACTCAATTATAAAGTGCTTGCAAAACTGACAGACATGTTGTTTACATAAATCTCATTAAATTGCTTCCGTTCTCCAGACGGATGGCTTAAGTCGCTACAGTACCAATCCCAAAGAGCGTAACTGTATGCACAAAATGCTCTATTACAGATTAACTGTGAATCCATTAAAGGCAAACTAATACTGTCGAGATACATCTGTAAGGCACAAGCAGGATATCTGCAGAAGATTTTGCTGCATTGTCCACACCAGGTTGCAATAATCATTGGGAAGCCCTTTGTCACAATGCGTGGGGAAGAGGTCTGTATATTACCAAGCAAATATGCCAGGTATCGCACTAATGACTTGTAATTATAAGGAAACTTATAAAAATTCATTACACTAATTAAGCTTTACTTTCTCCAAATAGCAGCATCATTTGATAAACAGGAGAAGGGGAAGCAGGAAGGAAGAAAATTTAATCAAACCAGTTCTGCTGCTTTTTTTTTTTTTTTTTTTTAATTTAATTTAAACAGGAAAAATAAAGTAGTGATGAGGTTTTGTTTCTGAAGGAAGCGAGGCATGCAACATTCCACTGTTACACAAACCAATCATTCTCTGTTATTTGCCCAGCTTGCTGCATACAGAGAACACTGCAGAGCAAATTGTTGAGAAAGCTGTCAGCTGATGCCTATTCAGTCCTGCAAACGCTGGGAATGGTGCTTGGACAAACTATTTCCATCCTCCCAGCACCTTGATACAGCGTGGGGCTGAGAGCCCACAGGCAGATCTTCAGTGAAAAAGACTAAATTTTAGCTAATACTCTCTTTCTGTTAGTATTTGTCAACTCAGCATGATTGCATTATTCCTTACCAACAGGCTTTTAATCAGTTTCAGCACACTGCAATCTAAGCTTCAGTTCAGCATGTAATTAGAGTGACAGCACAGCAGTAATCGTTTGCTCTGGCACTCATGACACAAATAAAAATCAATTCTTTAATTTCTGTGGAGGCTGTATGGATTGGGCCCTAAGCATTCCCTTCTGCTGGCTACTGCCGTACGACAGGTGAACTACCAGCAATCGAGATCTGATCAATTGTTGCATCCTTCTTTATGAGTGTAGAGTTGACAGAAAAAAAAACAAACCAAAAGATTCAACTCTGTAAGCATATCTAGGATATCTGGCTTCCGTAGGTTTCTGCCAAGCCCGCCATTTTCAGTGAAATAGCGTTACGAGGAAGAGATTCAGGAATCCTTCATTAAATTAACACTGGACAGGAATAAAATTCTCAGCTCAAACGTAGCACAAAGTTGTTTAACCAAAGTTCTATGACCAGAAAAGCAAGAAAAAGCCTTCCCGAAATCAAAACACTTGAAGGTTACTGAAATGATGTTATTATGCATGAAAAACTCACTGCACTTACAGAAGAGCAGGAGACATTCCTGTCCTCAGACATCACCGATTCAATCACCAGAAAGATCAAAAGCAGCTATTTGCTCAAAGTAATTGGCTGCTTCTATAAAATTTCTACACTTCAGTGATCTTAACCATTCCTATACCTCCACTCTTGAAAACCCAGCGTTTGACCCGATGAGCATCAAGACTGCTGAAGAATGGATTATTGTTTGTATATAAAGTACCCAATCATGGCCAAAAATATTCAAGGCACACAAAAGTGATTTCAAAATATTTTCTTTGGTCAGCAGCAAACATCATCTTGGAATATAAATGGCACCCACAGCTTTTTGTAATCTCATAAGTTCAGTATTGCTTTTGCTCAGAAATGAAGCGTTGTAGTGGTAGACTAAAGGATTTGTCATTCTCCAGTGTTTCATTTTTATGAATTCCAGGAAGGTTCCCAGCTGTCAAGCTTCTTATCAAGCAGCTACAGAAATATGCAGCTTCATTTTAAAGCTCATGGTTGTCTTGTGCAAGTTTCTTGCAACAATTTGAGATTACTCTTCATTATAATAAGGGTCAGCATTCAACCAGCCAAGAACTGCTACGTAAGTACATGAGAGTTTTAAATAATTACCTACAAAGCAAAGGACAAGGTTCTTTGTATATTTGGAGATTAAACGTTTGGGTGAAAAAGAATAGGGGAGTGTAATATTACGCTCCTTATGCCAAGTGTAAAGGCTTTTAGGTAAAAAGGTATTTGACAGGCATGGTAACTACTGCAATAGGCAAAAACAGGAAGAGGGAAGGAATGGGATATTAAACGAGGCATGTAAATATTTAGTACACAGGCACTAACCAGAGAGAGGAAACCAACTTATAAAAAGTTGTCTTTTTCATGACATTGAAAAGGAAGAAAATCTCCAAAGTGTACTGGGAGAAAAATTTAAACGAAAACTTTACAGTAAAGGAACTGATATTGTTATCCAGCAAGAGACGTCTGATCCACACACCTACTGCAGGGCTGCTGTATCAACAGCTTAAAGTCACGTGAGACTTCCACAATGTTGTGCCATCTTTTAAGTCACTATCCCTCATGGAAAACGTATTCAATAATTCAAATGTTCATTTCCTCACGTCTAACATTTAAAAGGAAATCAGTGCAAAGGTCACACTGGAAAGCTATTCCTGTTTCTTCCCCAAGCAGAATTGTGAGGGCACTCAGATGTCAGCCGCTGAGACATGAAACAATTATAATTGAGGAGATTTTTTCCCAGTTCTGCAGAGATTATTTACCAAAAAAAAAAAAAAAAAAGAAAAAAGTTCTTCCCTTCTGCCCTCTAAACTGCAGGTCAGGATCACTCTCCTCTAGATGTGCCAGTCTCGGGTGCCTGCCTTTTGAATTACGGGCTGTCCAACTCCTTATGATGCTGGCAGCCATGCATCACGGTGCAGAGCTCAACTGCCATGAAATCTGGGTACAGGTTATTTCACACATATTACATAGGAAGAGAGAGCTTCCTGAAGTACATGTGTGTTAAAACTTGAGACTTCTTGTAATTATCCATCAGTATCTCCTTTCATTCCCTCGCTCACAATATGGCAAGATAAAATACAGGTATAGAAACAAACCTGATGACTTTTCTGAATAGTTTGTCATCTCTCCTGTGTTGTTCAGTAATTTTTCTCAGTTCAGTAACTTTTTTCCACTTGCCAGGAGGATGTTTGACATTATTTATTCCTGCAGAACCCAGCCTTCATTAAGGCTTGGAATTAGTCATTGCAGTACTGCATGCATTTCTTCTCTGGCAACAAACAAAGTACTCTTGCTTAATTAATTTCATGAGGTTTTTGAATTATATAAAAGTAATCAACAGTAGAAGCTGACGCTGAGAAGCTTTCTCCATTCTAACAACCATGGTTCACAGAAAATCTTGTACCTGAGAGTGCTTTTATGTCCAATTTCTGCCCAAGAAAGGTTCACTCAGTTATCTCTGTACAGAGTATACAGTCAAAGGCCAACGTCACAACAGCACAAATGGAGGGAACAAAGTGGAACACAATTCTGCAACAGCCCAATGGCTGCAGGTGTACAAACTGCAATAGAGAAAGGCAAGAAACCTTTTAGCTCCTCTTCCACTAAATGCTCATAAAGTGCATGAAATGCAATATATTTTCTTTTAGTTTCCTCCTGGTTTTCACCTGTGTGGTTTTAGATTTCTACATTTAACAACTTTCTGTACTATCAACAGATGTTATGTTAGTGCCAGTGGGAAAAATGACAAGCTCTGGTATCAGCTGCTCACTGTTGTCTTTTTTAAGGATCATCATGAGAATTAACCCTATCTTGACCCCTACAATTAGTCTGATTGGATCCAAGCAAATGCAGCAGAAACATTGAAGGAACTACAAATTCATTTAGCTTGACACTGAAAATCAGTCCCATTCCTCCAATGGGGCAACAATAACGACTTCTGGAAATCCCTCCCTGGCTTAAGTTACTTCTTAATCTGTGTTCTGTTCCCAAACAGTACTGATAAGGTGGGATCCACCTCAACAAGCAGCCTGAAGTGCACAAACCTGGACAACATGCCAAGATTGCTGCAGGGCAGTTCCTGTTTGACATTCACTGATAACGATACATCATCACTTCTGGATTTTTTTCTTCTTTTCTGAGTTTCTACTTTCCAAACTGCACAGATCTTCTTGTTGTGAATTAATGACACTGAGAAAAGCTCTCAGGAGTTATACAAATGCAAAAATACATTGCATAAGAGTCAAACCTCAGTACGTAACAGAAATGAGCCATACAGTACATGTAATACAGTCACAGTGACTTAACATATCCTCATCCCTCTTGAAATACTCTCAGTGGTGTCAGAACAGCATCTCAGTCAAGGTCAATACCTCTTCTACCTTCAGCTATAGCTGAGTAAGTGCAAGAACACAGCAAAATAATTACATAAGCACAGAATTGTAGGGGTTGGAAGGGACCTCCAGAGATCATCGAGATCAACCCCCTGCCAAAGCAGGTTCTCTAAACCAGATCACACAGGTAGGCATCCAGGCAAGACTTGAACATCTCCAGAGAAGGAGACTCCACCACCTCCCTGGGCAGCCTGTTCCAGTGCTCCGTCACCCTCACTGTAAAGAAGTTCTTGCGCACATTCGTGCAGAGCTTCCTATGCTGCAGTTTCCAGCCGTTTCCCTTTGTCCTGTCTCCACATACCACTGAAAAGAGACAGGCCTCGCTACTATGGCCCCTACACCTCAGATGTTTATAAACCTGGATCAGGTCTCCTCTCAGTCTTCTTTTCTCAAGGCTAAACAGACCCAGTTCACTTAGCCTTTCTTCATAGGAGACATGCTCCAGGCCCTTCACTATCTTTGTGGCCCTCCGCTGGACTCTTTCGACTCTTTCCAAGAGATCCCTGTCTTTTTTGTACTGCAGGGCCCAGAACTGGATGCAGTACTCCAGATGAGGCCTCACCAGGGCAGAGTAGAGGAGGAGGATCACCTCCCTCGACCTGCTGGACACGCTCTTTTTAATGCACCCCAGTAAGCCATTGGCCTTTTTGGCTACAAGGGCACACTGCTGGCTCATGGCCAACTTGTCATCCACCAGGACACCTAGGGCCCTCTCTGCAGAGCTCCTCTCCAGCAGCTCATCCCCCAGCCTGTACTGGTGCATGCAATTATTCCTCCCCAGATGCAAGACTCTACCCTTGCTTTTGTTAAACCTCATCTGGTTTTTTTCTGCCCAGCTCTCCAGCCTATCCAGGTCTTGCTGAATGGCAACACAGCCTTCAGGCATTTCAGCCAGTCCTCCCAACTTCGTATCATCAGCAAACTTGCTGAGGGTGGCCACTATCCCCTCATCAAGATCGTTGATGAAGATGAAGAACAAGACCGGACCCAGCACAGACTCCTGGGGGACACCACTGGTTACAGGTCTCCAGCCAGACTCTGCACCACCAACGACAACCCGCTATGCTCTGCCAGTCAGCCAGTTCTCAACCTACCTCACTGTTCACTCGTCTATCCCACACTTCCTCAGCTTTGTTATAAGGATGTCGTGGGAGACAGTACCAAATGCCTTTCTAAAATCAATCAAAATTAGCTGCTCTCTTGAGGCTTCTGCAGAAAATAAGAGTGTTGCGCACACTGGTGACCAAGCATCAGGTAGCAAAATCAGAAATAGAAAAAAAGACATTAAATTAAGACCGAGTAACAACCTGCACACCAAACAAAAAGAGCTGAGGTACAGCTGTAGCTTCATACTGAAAACTCCACTGCCATAGAGCTAAAACTAATGAAAGTCTAAAATTTTCATATAGAGGAACAACACTTCATGGCTGAAGGCTCCTTTCTTACAGAAACAAACAAAAATATGCCTTCAAAACTTGGAACCAGACAGCAACTCTGGGTAGTTTTCAACCTGTAACACCTACTGAGCTTATTAGAACTAAATGTCTTCTGGCAAATGGCAAGCGCAAAACTTTCCATTTCTCCTCAGCCTATGTGATATCAGTACTTTTTCCTCTTAAAACTGAGACTTAACCAAACTAAATCGTGCCTGCAGGAAACTAAGGAGCTGTACTGAGTGGGATGCAGGCAGACATCCATTATCAGCTCAGCAGGCTCAGCAGGGGGTGGTCTCAGGAACTGCAGCATCAACACAAAAGGGCAATTAGATCATAAATTTAATTAAGAATCTCTGCATGCTGCTTATATATGCTATCTGATAATATTATACATGTTCCAGGAAGCAAGATGTGGTTGTTTGCCTCTCATAGCAAGGGAGGCAAATGTATTAGGAAAGTTCTAAGTTAGTGAACAGCTAAGTATCTGGCAAATGCAGCTCATCTCTTGAGCAGGTTAATGGCCAGGCTGCCAATCTCTTTCTCCTCTTTGACAGAGAAGAGGCTTCAAAGGTCTATCAATTCAAAACAAAAGAACAAAATAATATTGTAATAGACATTATTTTCAGCAAAAAATTGTTGATGAAAGACAGTTTACCCTATGCAAATGTACCCATGTGCCCTAGTAATAGAAAATCCTAATATAAACAATGGCTTACTTACTAGAAATACGTAACCATAAAGAATTTCAATGGGAAATTTGCAGTAAGCAATTCTGCTTTATGCTGAATGTTAAAACCATCCCATCAGAAACCAACCAATACATCCTGGGCAGGAGTAGCCTGATACAACTGAAGAGAAAGCAAAGTCCAGCACAGTGATGTTTCCTACTGCTTTTCTGCACATTCAAGGAAAGTTGAATGAACACATGCGTGCTCACGATAAACCCAGTAAACCATTTCACTGAGTTTGCAAAGTAAACAAGAATTAACCTAGGCATTTCTAGTAAGTATTGAGTTGCTATGCCCTACAAATCTAAATCAGTAATAAGAAGAGGAAATTCTGTAAAAAAACTACTAATTATGATTGCAGAATCACAGAATTGTAGGGGTTGGAAGGGACCTCCGGAGATCATCGAGTCCAACCCCCTGCCAAAGCAGGTTCCCTACAGCAGGTCGCACAGGTAGGCGTCCAGGCAAGACTTGAACATCTCCAGAGAAGGAGACTCCACCACCTCCCTGGGCAGCCTGTTCCAGTGCTCCGTCACCTCACTGTAAAGAAGTTCTTGCGCACATTTGTGCGGAACTTCCTATGCTGCAGTTTCCAGCCGTTTCCCCTTGTCCTGTCTCCACATACCACTGAAAAGAGACAGGCCTCGCTACTATGGCCCCCACACCTCAGATGTTTATAAACCTGGATCAGGTCTCCTCTCAGTCTTCTTTTCTCAAGGCTAAACAGACCCAGTTCACTTAGCCTTTCTTCATAGGAGACATGCTCCAGGCCCTTCACCATCTTTGTGGCCCTCCGCTGGACTCTTTTCAAGAGATCCCTGTCTTTTTTGTACTGCAGGGCCCAGAACTGGACGCAGTACTCCAGATGAGGCCTTATCAGGGCAGAGTAGAGGAGGAGGATCACCTCCCTCGACCTGCTGGACACGCTCTTTTTAATGCACCCCAGTAAGCCATTGGCCTTTTTGGCTACAAGGGCACACTGCTGGCTCATGGCCAACCTGTCATCCACCAGGACACCCAGGGCCCTGTCTGCAGAGCTCCCCTCCAGCAGCTCATCCCCCAGCCTGTATTGGTGCATGTAGTTCTTCCTTCCTCAGTGTAAGACTCTACCCTTGCTCTTGTTGAACCTCATCTGGTTTCTTACTGCCCAGCTCTCCAGCCTATCCAGGTCTTGCTGGCATTTCAGCCAATCCTCCCAACTTCGTATCATCAGCAAACTTGCTGAGGGTGGCCACTATCCCCTCATCAAGATCATTGATGAAGATGAAGAACAAGACTGGACCCAGCACAGACCCCTGAGGAACACTGCTGGTTACAGGCCTCCAACCAGACTCTGCACCGCCAACGATGACCCTCTGCACTCTGCCAGTTCTCAACCCACCTCACTGTCCACTCATCTATCCCACACTTCCTCAGCTTTGTTATAAGGATGTCGTGGGGGACAGTATCAAATGCCTTGCTGAAATCAAGGTAGACTACATCCACTGCTCTCCCCTGTCCACCCAGCCAGAGACAGCATCATAGAAGGCTACCAGGTTGGTCAAGCACGACCTCCCATGGTGAACCCATGCTGACTACTCCTAATAACCTCCTTTTCTTCCAGTTGTCTGGAGATGACATCCAGCACCAGCTGTTCCATCACCTTTCCAGGGACAGAGGTGAGGCTGACTGGCCTATAATTGCCTGGATCTTCCTTCTTGCCTTTTTTGAAGACCGGAGTGACATTGGCTATCTTCCAGTCTTCAGGCACCTCCCCCGTCCTCCAAGACTTCTCAAAGATGACAGAAAGCGGTTCAGCAATCACCTCTGCCAGTTCCCTCAGCACCCGTGGATGCATCCCATTGGGTCCCATGGATTTGTGAACATTGGTGTTGCCTAGGCGCTCTCGGACCACCTCTTCCCTGACTGAAGGGAGGTCTTCCATTCCCCAGATCCTCTCACTAACCTCTAGGATCTTGGATTCCCGAGGGAGAGCTTTTTCACTGAAGACAGAAGCAAAGAAGGCATTCAGTATCTTCGCCTTCTCAGCATTCCCCGTTACCAGAACACCCCTGTCACTTAGCAGGGGAGCCACATTCTCCCTAGTCTTCCTTTTGCTGCTAACATACTTAAAAAAGCCTTTTTTGTTATCCTTTATCCCCTTCAACAGATTTAATTCCAGGCGGGCTTTAGCCTTCCTCATCACATCCATGTTCACAAATCCATGGGACCCGATGGGATTCATCCACGGGTGCTGAGGGAGCTGGCAGAGGTGGTTGCTGAACCACTTTCTGTCATCTTTGAGAAGTCCTGGAGGACGGGGGAGGTGCCTGAAGACTGGAAGATAGCCAACGTCACCCCGGTCTTCAAAAAAGGCAAGAAGGAAGACCCAGGCAATTATAGGCCAGTCAGCCTCACCTCTGTCTCTGGAAAGGTGATGGAACAGCTTGTACTGGATGTCATCTCCAGACAACTGGAAGAAGAGGAGGTTATCAGGAGTAGTCAGCACGGGTTCACAAGGGGGAGGTCGTGCTTGACCAACCTGGTAGCCTTCTATGATGCTGTCTCTGGCTGGGTGGACAGGGGAGAGCAGTGGATGTAGTCTACCTTGATTTCAGCAAGGCATTTGATACTGTCCCCCACGACATCCTTATAACAAAGCTGAGGAAGTGTGGGATAGATGAGTGGACAGTGAGGTGGGTTGAGAACTGGCTGACTGGCAGAGCATAGCGGGTTGTCGTTGGTGGTGCAGAGTCCGGTTGGAGGCCTGTAACTAGCGGTGTTCCTCAGGGGTCTGTGCTGGGTCCGGTCTTGTTCAACATCTTCATCAATGACCTTGATGAGGGGATAGTGGCCACTCTCAGCAAGTTTGCTGATGATACGAAGTTGGGAGGATTGGCTGAAATGCCTGAAGGCTGTGTTGCCATTCAGCAAGACCTGGATAGGCTGGAGAGCTGGGCAGAAAAAAAACAGATGAGGTTTAACAAAAGCAAGGGTAGAGTCTTGCATCTGGGGAGGAATAATTGCATGCACCAGTACAGGCTGGGGGATGAGCTGCTGGAGGGGAGCTCTGCCGACAGGGCCCTGGGTGTCCTGGTGGATGACAGGTTGGCCATGAGCCAGCAGTGTGCCCTTGTAGCCAAAAAGGCCAATGGCTTACTGGAGTGCATTAAAAAGAGCGTGTCCAGCAGGTCGAGGGAGGTGATCCTCCTCCTCTACTCTGCCCTGATAAGGCCTCCTCTGGAGTACTGCGTCCAGTTCTGGGCTCCCCAGTACAAAAAAGACAAGGATCTCTTGAAAAGAGTCCAGCGGAGGGCCACGAAGATGGTGAAGAGCCTGGAGCATCTCTCCTATGAGGAAAGGCTGAGTGAACTGGGTCTGTTCAGCCTTGAGAAAAGAAGACTGAGAGGAGACCTGATCCAGGTTTATAAATATCTGAGGTGTGGGGGCCATAGTAGCGAGGCCTGTCTCTTTTCAGTGGTATGTGGAGACAGGACAAGGGGAAACGGCTGGAAACTGCAGCATAGGAAGTTCCGCACAAATGTGCGCAAGAACTTCTTTACAGTGAGGTGACGGAGCACTGGAACAGGCTGCCCAGGGAGGTGGTGGAGTCTCCTTCTCTGGAGATGTTCAAGACCTGCCTGGATGCCTACCTGTGCGACCTGCTGTAGGGAACCTGCTTTGGCAGGGGGGTTGGACTCGATGATCTCCGGAGGTCCCTTCCAACCCCTACAATTCTGTGATTCTGTGATCCCTGCAGGCCCTGACAACATTCCTGTATTCCTCCCAAGTAGTCAGACCCTTTTTCCACATTTCATAGACCTTCCTCTTTCCTTTGAGTTTGCACATGAGCTCCTTGCTCATCCACACAGGTCTCCTGCCACCCTTTCCCGATTTCTTCCTCACAGGGATGCACCGATCCTGAGCTTGGAAGAAGAGCTGCTTAAATGCTGACCAGCTCTCACAGGTCCCCTTACCTTCTAACACCCTAGCCCATGGGATAGCTCCAAGTAGGCCCCAGAAGAGATCGAAGTTGGCTCTCCTGAAGTCCAGGGTAGCAATCCTACTTTTTGCTTTACTTCTTCCACTCAGGATCTTGAACTCCACCATCTCGTGGTCACTACAACCCAAGCTACCCCCGACCTTTACTTCCCTGACAAGCCCTTCTCTATTAGTGAGAATAAGGTCCAGCAGTATCCCTCTCCTCATCGATTCCTCAACCACCTGTATCAGAAAGTTGTCTTCAACACATTGCAGGAACCGTCTGGACTGCGCATGCCTGGCCACATTGCTTTTCCAGCAAATATCTGGATGATTGAAGTCCGCCATAAGCACCAGCGCCTGGGATCGTGACGCTGCTTCAAGTTGCTTGTGGAAGACCTCATCAACATCCTCATCCTGATCTGGGGGCCTGTAGCACACTCCCACAACAGTGTCAGCCATACCAGCCCGCCCCTTGATTCTCACCCATAAGCTCTCCACTGCTACATCACTCTCCCCCAGGCGGAGTTCAATACATTCTAGTTGCTCTCTCACATAAAGAGCAACTCCACCACCCCGCCTCCCCAGCCAATCTTTCCTAAAAAGCACATAGCCCTCCATGACAACTGATGTCCATGATACTGATGTCAAATACATAAGACCTACATGTGGGCACATGAAGGTCATATGATGTTTTACTTCAAAGACACGTCTAATTTCTATGTTAGACCTGCTACATAAACCTCTGTTAAAATCTAAATTACAAAACAAGGAAAATCATCTCTGGAGTTTACTGTCATGGATGAATACGTAGGTATTACTGGTTTGCCGAGCAGTAAATTGAAATGAAAAAAATATCCCAATTAATGACATTTTACTTGAATAAAAGGCTTCCTCTGAGCACCAATTTCCACGTGAAACCATCCACATCAAGTGAGAAACAATATTTTTCTTCCTAGTACAAATAAAACTCTCCAAAAGACCCCTTTGTAGTTTGTATTCCTGTCTTTCTGAATTTTCACCTTTCTGTGTAAAATACGGCCTATTTGTTTGCAGTTAAAAGTAAATCTCTTCATCTTGCAGCTGAGCAATCATGGCTTATTGCCAGAAGCAAAAAAGAGAAGGGAGACTAACATTGCAACTTCATTTTGAACAGCTGTAGGTTGATATTAGTAGAAAGTTGACACTTGTAATTAAGCAGGGAAACAGACAACAGCACCACTACAGAGCTGAGTGGTCTGGCTATCATTAGTTGTAAAATCAAACATCTTAATTTGGTTTTGTTTGTGTGCTATACATGGGAGGTAGAGTGGCAGATCACTGAGCTGCTTTGAATTTTACATTTAAGCAACTTAAGAGCATCTGTAAATGGTGTTGAATTTTGCTTCTTCATTAATGAATTGGGAATTAAGTAGACCTCCAGAGGAAAACAATTTTCTTCATAATATGAGCAAAGCGTCTCTGCAAATATTTAGGTACTTATTCACTGAAAACTGCTCCATTTGTTTCTATAGCTTCCGCCTAGAGCGCTCCTTCCATCTCGTGTTTCATTGCTCATAGCACTCGGGCAAATACAAATGAAATCTCTATCACACTCTTGTGAGTAAGAAGTGGAATGCACTTCAGAAGTTAAAATTTTCCCTCTTCATCCTTCAACAGCATTGAATTTTCACAGGCTGTTATCTGTCCAAAATGAAAACTGCACAAAAATAGAAATGTTTCCTTTTTCCACATATACGAGAGAGGCCATCCTAGTCCTTTCAGACCTAGATCTAGAAAGACTTTTCAAATGTCTAGTTTGAAGTTTAGAGACAGCCATAAGCAGCGTCATTGTGCTGGCAGGGCTGGATGTCTCCATGTCATGCAGCTTAGCTGTATCACTATCCACGTTATCCCAGATCTTGTCAAGGTCTTTAGTAAAGAAAAAGTGAAGGAACTAGTATTTTAACATCAGCAAGAAACAAGGAGAAGGGACAACTGCATAACGTAATTTCAACATGTCTAAATACATCATACCAACCTACAAAATGCCACATGCTTCTTCATGTTTCACTCTTAAATCATCTCATGTAGTGACAGTAATCCATTTATTTCCAAATTTATTTTATACCTACTTTCATTTGTCTTGAATGTAACTGATGATGGATCTACTACTTCTACTCACACTTTAGAAATAAAAAGCGTCTTTACACATTAATGTAAGCTTGCAGGTCTTCAAGCCTTAATTGACTCAAAAACATTCTGCAAAACATGCCTCTCTGATCCAGAATTGTCAACACAAAGTTGGAATACTTGCCTGTGCCTTTTCACACATCACTAGAATAGCCAAGTATTCCCTCCCTATTCACTTCTAGCAACAGAGAGCTCTGGAACACGAAATTTGAAGATATTCTTTACATTAGAAAGTCTACTGTTTCTGTGGCATATTTCAGCAGTATTGAACACTTTTTGTTCTAAAATGCAAATTGCCAGTCTGCGCTGACTAACTATGTTTTTGAAAGTTTTCTCACATCAGCAGAAAACAGTTCTCTTTATTTCTCTTGATCAAGGACACAAACTCCTTGTACCATGGCAAACAGAAAAGGTTGCAAGACTGACCTGTGTGTTTTCCTCTCCCCAAATCTCTTGCATTTCAGTTTATTATTTGACATTTGAGCACAATTTCCAAGATTGAGGCCAAGAAGCCTCTGCCAGCTCCAAAATTTTCTTGTGGAACACAAAGGTGACCCCTGGGATCAGCATGCGCCTACCTGCTGCATCATGCAATGGCTCTGCAGATCATCTTCCATGGCCCTGGGAGCAGACAGCTCCCTAGCCTGGAAAACGGCCAAATCTCATTTTCTGCTGAAATACCCCTAAAAATCCTTTCAGTGCAGCATCTGTAACAACTCATGATTTTATGCCAGCAAAGGAGACTAAGCTGCAAGGCGTCAGACAAAAACAACAGACAACCTTTTTTCTCCAGTTTCTGCCTCACAAATCCTTCTGCAGGATAAGGGACACCAACTGCTTCACACCAGAAAGAGATTATCCCTAACAGACTCAGAGGGCACAAGGAATATTTCAAGATGTGCTGCCTATCCTGTCAAACCCATTAGCACCATCTGAGGACTGCCAGGTAGCCCTCAAGGCACATTAACCTCTAACCCTCTTGTTGTGAACTAAACATTCACAACAAGAACCAATATACAGCATCCCAAAATCATACTGTTGCTAGTCAAGTGCCTAAATGCAAAAATTCATTTTATTAAGTAGATATATTAAAAAAAAAAAGCTAACGATGTCAAAGCTAGTGATATTGATTCTACTTCATTTTCAGGTCCTTGCATTTCAGTCTTCCCTGTCACATGTAGGCTTCATTCTTTTAAAATAGTGTAATATTTTAACTACAATGAAATAACTTCCTCTTGCAAGATAGGGAGCCCTCATTCCATGCTTCTAGACCTTATTTTCTCAGGCACAGGCAAGGAGGTGAGCACTGACATCCATAGATCAGAGCTCTCTTTGAAGGTTAGCAGCAAGAATTACCATCAAAGCTGGATTCGAGTTTTGTAGAGCAGAAGAATGCTGTGAGAAAACAAGATTATGTATGTAGCTAGCCAGGAGACTTCCAAAAGTTAATGACTCTGTACAGTCTACAGAGAAGAAAGATCTGAATTTTTCTCAGGAATGTGACACAGGATTTTAACAGCCAGGCATCTGTCACTTTGATATGTGCATGGTCCCTAGAGCTGTCTAGCTGACAAAACAACATCCATTAAAATATATTCTAAATAAAAAAAGACACAATGGTACATTATTCTTAAGACTGCAATGTGTCAGACAGATTTACAATAGAAACGTTACAGTCCCAGGCATACCTGTGAGTCACTGCTAGCAAATGAGAAGAATCATTTGAGTCGGAAGGGGCTTTTAAAGGCCACCTAGTCCAACTCCCCTGTGATGAACAGGGATGCCTACAGCTAGATCAAGTTGCTCAGAGCCCTTCCCAGCCTAACCTTGAACATTTCCAGGGATGAGGCACCCACAATCTCTCTAACACATTCCAGTGCCTCACTACCACTACTGTAAAAAAACCCTTTTTCTTATATTCAATCTAAATGTCCCCTTTTCTGGTTTGAAACCATTTCCCCTAGTACTAACACAACAGACTGTACCCAAGATTCTGTCCCCTTCTTTCTTGCAGCTCCCCTTCAGATACTGAAAGGCAGCTCCCAGGTTTCCCCAGAGCCTTCTCTCTTCACCAGGCTGCACAGCCCCAGCTCTCTCACTTAAGGAGTGCCGGTTGACATGAAGGAGAAGCAGGTTTGTGCTAACCTTATTTAGTTCCAAAGGGCAAGTGCAAGGAGATGTATCTGGATCATGGCAATCTCAAGCACAAATACAGGTTGGACAATGAGTGGACTGAGAGCAGCCTCAAGGAGAAAGGTTTGAGGATGTTGCTCAGTGAGAAACTCAACATAAGCAGGCAATGTGAGTTTGCAGGCCAACTGTATCCTGGGCTACATCAGCAGAGGGATGGCCTGCAAGTCTGGGAGTTGACTGTCCCTCTGCTCTGCCATCTCCAGGCCACCAGCCGCATACAGTTCTGGGGCCTCCAGCACAAGAAATACTATTAAACACAATAATAGCCCAAACACTAGCAAACATTGGCCATGCTCTTCTTGCAGTTTTGCCTAAATCTGGACACTACTGATCTAATGATCCCTTGAAACAGTATTTGCTCAACACTAGGAACAGCACAAATATTCATTCTCAAGTAGTACAGTAGATACCTCATCGTGAGCAGAGCTAAAAGCATTAGGACAGTATTGTTTTCTTTCCAAATGATTTGTAGAGCCCTTGAATTAGCTTTCTTCAGTAGCTTGAACTGTTATAATACTTCAGCTTCAGAGCATAAATGAGACTGTCCAAATTCCAGCTGCTTTAACATACATAAGACTGCCTCATCCCATAAAGAAATATTAATTAAAATTTGAAGATAACCAAAGAATTATTTTTTAATGGAATTGAGGTTATGTGAGAACAGCTTACTGGAAGAAGGAACTTGTACAAGACATTGATTGAAATCCCTGCTGTGGTTACAGGGTGTCTATAGAGTTACAAGACATCAATGAAAACCTGAATCCTGCAAACTGGGTTCTTTCAGAGTCCTGCTAAACCACCATTAGTTGTTAGTCTATTCTGAAATTTTAATGGAGAAACTTGTAACTACTGATGAAACCTGAAACAGAAGCATATTTTTTCTGAACCAGGCTATAAATGCCTCTTTTTCCTTCTAAAAGCATTCCCATTTGAATACTTTTCTGTTTTGCTAGAGTTATGACAGCATATGGACACAGAAGGAAGATAAGGTTTGCAGGTAAACAGCATCATCCGTATTAAACCAAGTGAGACAACTTGAAGGACAACATAAGCTTTGGGGCACAAAAGTCCTTTGCAAATCAGTGATGAAAACAACTCTCGTGTATTCCTCATGTGCTTTTTAACTATGTACTACATCTAGAAAGCCCAAAGAAGTCAGCTTATGTCTTCACACTCTTGGGAGAAAAGATGTTTCAGCATGCCCTGCCTCCATTTCCAAGCATTCTGCAGCCTCTAAAGATTCTCACCTTTAAATCTATCAAGGTTAAAAACAATTGTTCTATGGATCCAGAAACACAAATATAAGGCCAAAAGGGTGTAAGATGTCTGATATTAAGTTCTGTGGATAGATGTTCAAAAGTACTGGAAAACAATTGACAGTCCACCTCTTACAGTGGCACTTTCTTAAGAAGTGGTGCATGCCTTGACATATTTTGAGTTACACAAAACAGAAATGGGTGGCCCAAAGAAAATGAGTTACCTGTGAAATACTTAACAGTGAGTTATGATTTAGGAAGAGACACTCTCCAAGTTAGAGAAGCCTGAAGAATCACCTGGAGAGATTAACCAGCACCTTCCCTTTTTCACAGTACCTTTCCTACCCTGTTTGCTGCATTACGTGTCTTAAATGAGAGCACTACATTGATATTATTTTTTTTTTTTAAATAAATTGAGGCAAATAGAGAAAACAACTAACCCTAGATACTCCAAGGTGAGAATAAAAGGAGCCACAAAATAGTACAAAATAGGTACTGTTTTAAAAATGACATCCTTCATTGACTTTTTGTCTTTGCATCCTCTTAAACTGCCCAACAGAACAATTCAGGAGGCCACAAAGTGATTTTTTTTTACATCTATGTTGAATGTCTTCAATCTTGGACTCTAGACAGTATGCTTCTGCAAGTAAAAATTACTGTGTTATCAGTAAATATTACATGGATTTCCATTTTAAAATCACCACAGTGTAATATACCTAAAAGGTGGAGTTGGCCCATAAAGAAAAAAGTACTACATGTGTTTGGTCAGAAAACTCAGATTCAGCTCTTAAACACATTTTAGATAACTTAAAGCACTAAAAATTTGGCAGAGAGAAGAATGAAAGCTTAGGAAGGTGAACTGCTTATCCTAGTATCAGAATGCTCAGAAGGTTCCTTAAGCAAGACTGCTTGAAGAAGTCTGGTAAGAAGTAGGTGACCTAAGTGTGCATTTCATTGTTTTAACAAAAGCAGGTATTTTTATTTTGTACCTGTTACTGCTGTCATTTTGAAAGACTTTGAAACAAGGTGAAATTGAAACAGCATTTCTGAGAAATGATAAATTATGGTTGAAGCCTACAGTCTCTAAAGGAAAGGAGAGCTTTCGATATATTCTCCATGATAGCTAGAAATGTCAGAGAATAAAAGAAAGACAAAAGCATTCAAAGCATACATCCATACACCTTTGCATATGGCTAGCATTTAACTCATGATGAATCATGGGACTTTTCTGATCCTAAATTAAGCTTCTGCGTGCACTGCAGTTGGGCAGCATGCTCTCTAGCGATGCTGTGATGTAGGTTACACAAGAAGAACTACACAATGAATCAGAAAGTCACTCCTTAGATAATGCATGACAAGGATCCTCTATGTCTGCATCTCATCTCTGTGCGTGTAAACACACACATACAGAAACAATTAAAATTCTCACAACTTTCTCCTACGTCAAAGTTCTGATAGAAAATTCCCGTTTCCCTTCACAACGTGATGTTTTTGGAAGCGTGTTGGCTCTTTTGGGTATGTGCAAGTACACTTCTAAACATCGGGACGCAAGCTAGCATTAGCCCAGCATCAAACTTAGAGATGCATTCTGTGCTCCGTATGCTTTGACAATGCCCGTGAGCTGCATGGAATGGTTACTCCTTTTTCTTAAATCCTTTTATAACTTCTGGAGAGAAATAGCATTGAATTACAACTCCATGAAAAAGGTATCAGGTTGGCAAAGACAGATGATACTTTTTGCTGTGCATCAGAAGCACAATAAACATAGTTAAATATTCTGAGGCTGCTATTTATTTGCAAATCAATGGGGAGATCATTTTTTAAGTAACAGACAATAGGCTCTTGTTTTCTATTCTAAAAATTGTTATGAAAAATGAAGGAGAAAAAGTGAAGGTCATGTTCTGCATTGCAGCTGAAAAGACAGAATTGGTTCTTTTTCTATGAATGGGAAGGATTAAAAAGCAAGTATAACAAGCAGTATAAATGCCATCCTCTAACAGATACCACAACTATTCTTGTATGTTCCTAACAAATCTTTTGACTGTTATAAAAACAAACAAGGTTGCTGATGACTTTGCAAGTCTGGTTAGTAGCAGGCATAGCAGAGAAACTTATTTTCTCCTCTCTCAAGAAGAAGGAAACGTTCAAGGCACGAGCCATTGTTCTACCAGTAAGCACTTAATAATTGCATACTTTTCTATTAGGAAAACATAATTATAATCTTATTTAGGCCTTCAGTGCACACACTGCACTCTATTCATTATCTAAAACAAGGACAAATAATGTAAGGACCATTTCAAACTACAGTAAATCACATGCCTCACATAGAGGAGAATGCCAGGGTTTGTACAAGGCCATATCTAGATCACATTGCAAGAATGTGTTGTTTAGTACTCAAGTATTAGAGAACGTATTTTTAGCTTAACTCACTTGGCTTGAAGGTGTGCCCACTCCCCCCCCCTCCCCCCCATCATCTCAACTCCAGAGTTATGCTCAAAAAGTTTTATTTTCAGGATGTATTGTTTTGCAGTTCAACCCCAACAACAAATTGCAAGGCAGTTTAGTGGAGGGGCAACAAGGAAGGGAGGCTGGAGAGGAGGTAAAACAGGGATTTTAGTACTTCAGACCAACTTAGCCGTGACAGTTCACACCCATTCTCCTGATATGTTCTCAATCATGTGAAAAATACATTGCCTCTGGTACCACATGCCAACACCTTGAGTCCAAGCCCTTCTACTGCTCGTGTAAATGCTCCTTCGCCTGGATTTTGCCAGGTAAAGAGATCCTCCTGACATGCTTACGCAAAGCCAGGCAAAGCTTGGGATGTAGCAGCCATGCACTGAGCTGAGGGAAGGGCAGCCTCCTCAATGGGTACGGGCAGCTGCACTGCTGGGACCTGCAGTCTCCATATCCTGCCTGCTCCGACCTTTCTTCTGGCTGATCTTTAGGCCAGTGCTTGGCAGAAGGTCAAAACAGGGATCAATTGCATCATCTCCCTGTCTAATGTCAACGTCAGTTTCATGTAGACATAAGATTTCACTCTGTTTTCAAAAGGCACGATGCTGTGCCAAGATACTCAAAACCATATGCCTGTTAATTGGGATAAGTAAGGATATTTTTGCTCACTGGCCCAGTACTGACATTAACAAAGCTATAATTCCCTCTGTCATTGTAGGGGACAGAGTTTATCCTCACCGACCCTTTGTTCTCAAGCTTTTCACTAGGAACTCTAGAGAAGGGATCAGAGTAGTTTTCCCCATGAGAAGTGACAAAATATTATTGGAATGTGTGTCTGGGAGGCTAAACGATGAGTTATTGGTGACTTCTCAGTCTCTGCCTTCTGGATGACCAGTTCAAGGTGCCATTTTGCTCTGCAATAGATACGCACAAATAGGACACTGTATTTGCTTTCACGATCCCTAGAAGGAAGCATTAAGTACTCCAAACCAGCGTAATATTTACAGCAACCTAGAAGTCCAGAGAAGCAGAAGAGATCCTTTTAGCTTGAGCCAAATCCACAAAGCTTGTCTAGGTTCTCAAGATATCCAAGTAACACTGCACAGATTAAATGAAGATCTTGAGTCTGCCCTATAGAAAATCATAACACTCGTTAGCCCGTTCTCTAAAAACAGCATAACACTGGTTAGGTGGTAGGCATTTTTTTGATAATTCAATTCCTAAGAGCGTGGTGCTATAAATAAAAGTTTGTTTAGATAAAGATATTAAGAAATGTTTTCCCTGAAAGGAAGAAGACAACCGACTTAGTCTTTTCCAATCAACGGTTTGTTTTACTGCCTATAATAACAACATTCCACCTGAAATATTATTACAACATACAGCTCTGGGACACAGCAGGCCTTGGGAATGTGAAGGACAGGAACTGAACAACTCAGTACCAAAGCGAAATAAGTAAGTAGATAAAAGGAGAGGCATAAACTACTGTGATTCAAGGTAAAGAAAAAAAGAATTCTATCGAGGCCTTTTAGCACCATCACTTCAGACATTATATTTCTTATATTTAATGGTCAGGGATTAAATAACCAGGGATTACTTACCACCCTTGAAGGAAAACAGAAGAGCAGAACAAAATCTCACTGGCTAGCATTGTTAATGTCCTTTGCTCACTACTATTCCTCCCTCCTTAAATCACCTAATACCAAAAATGCTGGAATGAATCTACTTCAGCAGCGTCCTGATGTATTTTTTTCTTTCGAAGGTTAGAAATTGAATTAATCCAATCTCACTGTGAAACCTCTTAAGACAGTTACACAGAACACAGAGAATACTTAAAATACAAACATCATTAAAGAGGTAACAAAATTCATAGTCTCTAGCTTAGTATTTATCTGTGGAAAAAAAACTTGCTCATAAGCACACAAAGAAAACATTATGATTTATCCCTGGGCTAAGATACAGCAGAGAAACCTGCCAGGACCTAAAAATGCTAAGATAAAAAAAAAAAAAAAAAAAAAAAAAAAAGAGAATCAGTGTTATCTTAAGATCACGTATACATTCAAATACTAACATGTAGGAGTTTGAATCTTTCTTGAGTAGGTAGAAGTCATCTACTCTTCAGGTTTGCCAAATAATCAAAACACAAGAAACCCATATTGAACTTCTCACCACTTCCTTGTGCCATTGTTTGCAAGGCCAGGGAGCATCAAGCAGTGATCCAGTGATCCTGAAGCCCAAAAGCTTCCCTTAGTGACTGCAAAGCCAGCCCAGATCTAACTACAGAAGAATAGACTGAAGCGCAGGAATAACACCATGAATTATAGTATACGGTGGAAGGGATGATAGTCAAGAGTTGTAGCTTTTTCCCTTTGGCTATCTGTTTTCACTCTAGAGCAGGCAGAATCTCACCTCTTCCAGCACAATTACTGCCATTCCCTCCTGCTACCAGTTAGTTATTCCAGTGCAACATTTGTGTGAATGCTTTACAACTTGTATTTAATCATTCATTGGCATCTTCTTTGAAACTGTAGGTAATCGTTCACCTGTCTAATTAATGCAGTGCATAATACACAAGGGAAATTAAATTTCTGAGGTGTTTTGTTTTTATTTTCAATTTATTTTTTGGCTGTAAACACAAATTCAAATCACACTACTATTTTTAAAATTTTTAGTATCTATGTCTCTGTTAAACAGGTTAGATTAGAAAATGATTTCTAAGACAATCATTTTACTGTTTCAAAAATCACAGATACCATCATCCAACTGCTAAAGAAAACAGCCTGCTCTGGTTTACTGGTACTGGCTAAGTTCAGAGACACCAAACTTTCTTCCCAGTTAAGGATCAGATGCATACTTTCTCCCTGGCTCTCCTTTAGCTCATCTCAAGTTTTCAGGAGTACTGACAATCATCATCACATGTCTTCAGAGAACTTCTGGCTCTCGCACACCTCATTCAGGCTATATTTAGGCTAACACAACTTCGTGCAGTCAAGGCTTTATAATGCGACTTTGATGCCTGCAAGATTAAAGAGGCCATGCAGGCTGTCCTAGTGTCAGGTACAGTCGGGTACATTATCACTTTTACATGAGAGCTCATTTTCAAGACATCATCTGCTCAGCAAACTTCCCTCTCTCAACAAACGACACTGTTGCGCTACACAAAATTGACTGGAATCAACACAATGATTTCTAAATGCACACTAAACATAACCTAAGGAAATATACAATTTATAACTATTTTGCCAATATTTTTCCTAATTCATTAACTAATAACACAAGTTAGAAAAAATAATCTGTCTTAACAAACAACAGATCAAGACACATACTTGAAGGACCAACATTCCCTATTTACATACACTGAAATAATATTTTTCAAAGGCATTCAGAACACAAAACCAACGAAAAATCAAAAGAGAATAGAGATGGTAAGGAAGGTGCAATGCTCATGAGCCACCCCTGAACACTGGCATACAGTTGATAATCAAATATCACATAGGTCTACATATTTATTGTCACTTTGTCCACTGAATAATTATCATGGATTTTTTTCTAATAGCAGAGTACAAAGACTCACACAACAAAAGGAATAATTCACCTGTCTGCTAGGAGGTTGAATAAGACACTAGATACCATTCCTATTAAAATGTTCACTTATCAATTATGTATACAACAGAAGAAAGGTGAAATAGACATTTAAAAATCTGATTACTGTTGTATCATACTGTTGTAACTTGGTCACAAAATCCCCTGCTATGCTTCACTGTGAAAGAATAAGTTTTGGATCTTCAAATAGATTTGTTACGGTGTGTTACTAGATTTTACATTTGAACATATTGCAAAATACAACATAACCAGCATAACGTGGCTAATGCCTGCATTCCATTATTACATCTCAAAAGGTATTGCACCAGTTTAGAAGCATTCTGAGGCAAGAGTGACAACCACATTATTTTTGTAACGCCTCACCCATCAGCTGCTTACAGATGGACGTGCTTCCAGAAACATACGTAGTAAGAGAGACTAATTTCTCAACTTGCACTCAAACCTGGTAGCCCAAGCCTACAGATTAGCATTTAATTAAGAAAGTATATAATATCTTTAATTATCTGATCTCATCTCACTGGATAGGTTACCTGGGACGGCACTTCTCTCTCTCTGAACCATGAACTAAGCTGAAATGAAAAGCATATAAATGCACTACCTCAAAACTGCTGTCATCTACCCAAGGCACCTGGAAAGGACGTGTTATCAGAAAGTTTCTCTAGGCGAATACCTGTGCCCTACTCACCTCACACATCCATAGGATGCCACTGAAGCAGAAAAGTTTCTCCAAATCATGGTCACTGCCTTTGCTTGATTTCAAGAAGGGTCAGAGTTGCTCCTGGTTCTTCTGCTGCCTAAAGTTTCTCTGAAATTAAACAGGAGGTGACAAATTAGGACAGAAAAAGTGTAAGACAGTGTAGCCAGAGGTTAAAACTGGAAATTTCTCACAGCCAAGTCAACAATATGCAGTACCTCATATGTTAAAATTATTATTTTAATTAAGATTATATTTTAATTTTGATACAAACTTTTGACACTTCAGTAATGTGCAAAGATTTAGCAGAGTAAAAGGAGCCTTAAAACTTTCACCACTATCTTAATCTCAGCCAACCAGCTGAGGATTATTTACAAATAATCAAATGCCAACTATAAATATTAGCTTTGGAACAATCATTTCATTAACTGCACATACAGACAAAACAACACCTACACCAGCAAAAATACACAAATAAGCAGTGACTAGAAATATAAGCATTCAGTCAGTTTTTCTTAAACTGAGCATAGAATAACAATGGGTTAAAGCAAAGCAGATTTAGAAGTCACAAGTGGATGCCTAAGACACCTGAACCTTGAATAGTGCATGACACAGAGAAATGTGTAACATTTCAAGCAGTGAACGGCAAAAAATTCTTTTTAGAGTTTGTGGCTATTATAAATTTAAATAATCTTTTGATGCGGGATTTACAACAATGAGTATCTACATACATTTTTATGCCTTAGCCTCATGTCTTTTAGCTTACTCCATGCGTTTTTGTCCTTTGTGTCTTAATGATGTAGCTTCCCAGTATGATGAAACGGAATAGGCAAGCATAGAATAGTTTTTATTTCTTTAACGCTCAAGGTATTCCAAAGCACGAGGAAAAATAATGAATTATGTACCAGTACTGCAGTGACCACAGGTAAAACATAAAAGTGATTACATGCTCAGCAGCAGCACTCAGACGCTTTAAGGGAATAAACTGATAGACCAGTATTTTGTATTTCTGATATTTGGGCTCAATGTCAAAAAGACAACTTGCAGACTAGACCTCAAATCCTTTCCATTTGGCTTCCCTATAATGTTTTTGCAGCTGTTTTGGGCAGGCAGCTAAGAAAGGTAATCACCAGGCAGAGATCAGAGCAATTGGAGAGAGAGATTGATGCACAGTCCGTGCAGTGACACAGTCAGACCAACAGCCCTGCTTTAAGTCCCACCGAGGGGACTTTGCAATTTGGAAGCACTTCACAAATCTAGTATCAACACTACCTGTTCCCTGAGATTTGGTCATTCCGATGAGGCTCAAAATGTGAATCCTTTCATTTTAAGCCTGTTAATTAACACACAGGACATCCTACTCTTTTAACGTAGAATTTTTAATACTCTACAAGAACCTGTTCTTCAGATCATGTTCTGCTTTGGCAATTCCAGGCAAAGTATTCACAGAGGGGCCAATAGTCAGATACAGAAAGAAAAGCTGAACTCACCCAACTTGTGATGCAGCTCTCTGGCCGCACAGCATTCGTTCTCAGCAAGCAGCCCAAGCGATGCTCTCCCTTCAGCGGCTGCCCCTCAAATGAGCCCTGGGGGGCCCTACTGTGAGTCATAGCATAGAATCATAGAGTCATAGAGCCCAGCCCTTTTGGTCACCTGGGGAGCACAGGTGCAAGCAATCTGCCTGAGCTCCCTGGGCAGGCCTCAGCCCTTCACCAGGTGCTTGATCACCAGTTCAAGCCATTAGCTAACAATTCCCCTACAGATCATCTTTTCCCTATGATTTTTTTTATTGAGTTTCTACTTTTTTCCTGTATCTTTTTGTACATTCCTGCGTTTCAGAATTAAGTAATACGTTTAATTTTTCTCTGTGCAAGCCTACATCATTGCTACTTAATAAAAGCTTGCTGCTTTTATCCCTTTCAGTTACACTACTCTTTACCTTAGGTGCATGCTGAAAACAGATCCCCAAACCACTGCCAGTATCTCAGAACTGCATCACCATGCTTTGCAAGAAAATACCTCAGGGATTAAGCTAATGAGACCCAAAACGCAGCTGAGGAAAGGGACCATGTGTGACCAGCATTGAGACGTACAAATTCTAAGTGGCTAGCTGGCCAGAAGCTACATGTATATTTCTAGTTGGCTGATAGAATTTTCTAGGGTTTCCACAACACAAGCGTTTCTGAGACAACAACCTTCTGTCAAACGCTTTTGCAGCTAGTCGATAGATGCAAGAGCTATTTAGTGCTGACACAAAGGAACTGATGGCAAACGCGCTCACAGAGAACTGTCACCGAAGACCTATTTCCTTATGAATGAAGACTAAAACCTCTCTTTTGTTTGAGCTTTTTCAATGCAAATGGATACTGCATGGGACGATCCTACTTCATGAATTTGGCAATTGAGACTTGTGAGGATTTAAACTGACCGGAATCTCATTCAAATCAGCATAGGGCTGAGATTCAGTTTTAACTGATGCTTGGAATAAGACTCATAACTGAAATTTTTGGCTTTTACTCCCCGTGGTTAATTGCCCCTCCTCAGATGACCTTGAAGACAAAGTTTCATGGTCATCCAACCTCATAAACTCCAGGCCGTGATGGCACCTCAATGAACCTAGCTAAATTCCATTGAATTGAAATAGTGGTTTGGCTGGTTGGTTTGGTTTTAATTCAAGTCCCTACATTTTTCTCTTAATTTTCATAGTTAGACTATACAGACTATATATTTTAAAGGTTAAACTAAGACTTTCTCTCCATTCCAGAGCAAATAACTTCTAGTGATGGCTTTCTCACACATTTACAGAGAATAAATACTGTGTACCTTTCATTCAGTACTGCGTTGTTTCTTGCAATGTTTGAACTACTCTTACAAGGATGAATTATCTCTTTTTCCAGTTGTTGTACATTATTTATTCCAATGTCATATAGATTTTCTTCTTTTTTCTGCTTTATCTTGGCCACAATAATTCCATTTACCCAGTGAAAGGTTATGTCTTTGCATAGGCCTCTTTTAGCATTTTTCTACAAGACAACATAGCTTCAAGAGCTCTGCACTGGTAGAGGAACATTCTTCACTGTTCCTTCCAAATGGATTCTGCTGTCATACACACATCACCTCCACAGCCCTGAATCCGTTATTCTCCCAAGCAGCACCCCAATCCAGGGTCCAGCACGGCATTCAGCAGCCAGATGTGAGAAGGACAAGAGCAACAGTTTGCTATTGCCAAGATAATGATTCCTGGGCCATAACTGGGCAGCTGCTGGGTTGCAATCAGGATTTAAGAGAATTATAATTACCATTAAAGAAACAGCTACCATCACTGGACTCCCTTACTACACTGTCTCAGACTAAGGGCTAAATAGCTCTTAGACCATGGAAAATAGCTTCATTTCTAGATTAGTTATGCGGGAGGTTATGTTATATCCATCTAAGAAAATAATTTCACAAAGCTGTAAGATCTACAAAGAGTCCAGATGAAGCACATTTTCATCACACTATGAGATCATCTTCATTTCCATAAAGAAAAGTTTAACTTAATCATTCAAGGGTAAAGTAATGGCTAATCTAACATTCTCAGCATTAGGATGCATTAGCAAGGACTTATATATGTTTCCTGGTTTTATTAAGTTTTATTACCTGACCGTGTTAAAGTTTGAAAACCAGTAATTTTAGTGATCTACAATAAGTAATGAAATGAGAAGAAAATCATGTTAAAACAACGTTAAAAAGTAGAGTCATTCTTAACTGCAGAGCATGGGAAGATGCAAGCAAAACTCCCATTAGCAGTAAATATAGCAGATGAAGATTATTCCCACATATTTGCTAACACAGACTCAGTGATATTTCCTTGCATTAAGAAGTTATTTTCTACTCCTTACCATCATGGACTTATCTGTTGTTGATCACTCTCATCACTTTAACACCATTCTCAAAAGCCTTACTTTAAATCTCAAATCTTTCATGTATACAAGCCTGCAAACAGTGTGAATCACAATGGATAGTTCATAGATAGAAGAGTATTTAGAGAAGTGTCCTGTGCCAAATCATTAAGCAGGCTGCGCTCCGGTGCCAACCGGTCAGCTGCTTCAGAAGCTGAACAGAAGCTCTTCAACTAGAGAAATTCTGAGGCGCACAGAAAATTCGCTGTTTCAAACTCTATTATGTTCAGCTAAAAGAAAAATGGAAACATTAAGGTCACTTCTTGCAAGAATAATCGTGTGCCTCGAGACTCATAAAAAGAAGCTTTCTCTTTCTAATATTTAACTCCCGCTGATTGCAATGCCTGCAGCTTGTTAGAAATGGCCAGTCTCACTTTCTAAGACAAAACAAGTATTTTTAAGTATTATTTCCTTTTTTGTTTGTTTGTTTGTTTGTTTGTTTGTTTCTGTGATACCAACAGCATTGTACATATTCTTCCAACAACAAAGTTACAAGCCAAAATCTAGGGGGAGCATTTTCACACGTCTGAATGACATGGAAGTCCTTCCAGTAGGTAATACTACAAACTTATTAATGAGGAAAAGAACCTAGTGGCCACAGAGCAAGAGAAGATTATATCACAGGGGAAAATAAGAAAGATGAAAGGTAGGCTTTCTGGAGTAATGGCTGATATAGGTTCTGCTGTCTCATAATGATTCAGAGGAAAAATGTAAGTAAGTGAGTTCAGCATTTGTCAGTTCTGATGGAAAGTGCAGAATCTGGTATTTTTGGGGTGTACTACACCCAGAATTTCATTAACAGGAGGGAACAGAACAAGAATGTCCCATGCAGCAGACTTACCAATACCAAGTGACTGGTCGCAGTCAGAGAACTAGCAGCTTGACATCACATACATATTTATTCACTTGAAGGCAATGTATTATTCTTATCTGCTTGCTTTGAAATTATCTTGCATTGACATCACAGAAAGAAGAAACATTTCTGATATCTAAAACCCTAATTCGTGTGAGTTTCCCAATACATTTTATACTCTTCACTTAGCTGAGATACTCTTGAATGTATCTTTTAGCAGCAGACTGAAACAATGATTTTCCAGTCTGCCTTTGCTTTTCCTTTTTTTAATGTACAGTCATGTTTAGTGCATATTATTTAACTTCACTTTTCATAAAAAATGAGAATCACCCTGCTAGAAGCCAGCATATCTTCACAAATTAAATTCCAATTGCAAGTAAGAGTCTGTTGAGCTTGGCTCTGTGCATGCCTGCCAAAGAGCAGTGACTTTTATACAAAATGAATTTCTCAACAATACCACGATCAGTAAACAATCATTTCAGATCTGACTCCTGACAAGTATTTTTACTGACAGCAGAGGATGACAACAGAAGTCCCTACGCTTCATCAAAAGCCATCTGCCACTATATGCTGCTTCAGACAATTAGTTATCAGGTAACGTTTATCCTAATTTTCAGCATTCCGTTACAACAGAAACATTCTGACATTTTACTTGTGGGCAACTGAGGTTAATATTTTCTGAACACAAAAACTAAGTTTACTCTTTGATTTTCTTTGTATTCATTGGCACATGTCTTTCAGAGTAATTCCTAGGGTTTATGTAACACTTAGCCAAAAATCCCTGATTAGCTGGAATGCTCCTGGGATTTCAGAATGAATAATGTGAGAACAAGTTTTATTTGATTTGTTTTCAAACTCCTTTTTGAAAATTCAAACAATGGATTTAATGAAAATGCAGATTCTTCTCCAAAAAATCCTCATTGTCCTTATTGCCAAGTTGCCCTATGCAGATCAATTGTTGAAAAAATCAAGTCCCTTTCCCCAGCAATGTTTTAGGAAAAAATACTTGGCAACCGAATTAGGCACACGGTAACAAAATTGCTGGAACTTTATATTATTTTTAATACATACTGTATGGACCAGTATTCTCAGATTCTCATTTTGAGTTTGTTAGCTTGGCCTGCAGATAGCCATAAAGAAAAATAAAACCATTATTCTAGAAGCTACGGTAGTCTGTGTAAACACAGCCCAAGACTACCCATGTCACATCGCTTGCAGACAAGGTGACTACCGTGGTCTTTCACTTGCATCTCAGGCCAGTAGGATAAGTTATGTATTTATTTATTATAACAATATTGAACAGTTTTCAAGTAAAGTTATTGCTAAGAATCCAAGAACACTCAGGTTTTTTGTGCTTCATAAAACACTTCAGAAAATGTGAACATGGCTCATATGATCCATCCTACAATTACTGTGCTGCTTCAGACAAGGCTTGTACCATAAACAAACTGTAGCTTAGATGATATGAAAGATGACACAAACAGATACAAGATAATTTCCTCACCTGATATGATGAGCAGGGCCCATATGCTGCCACCACCACTCCCACAGCAGAGCTTGCTTAGGAATTTATCTAGCTATTGTCCCTCCTCAGTTCTCCTCCAAGACACAAGGATGCTTCACACAGCAGCTCCACGGCCTTGGTTCTCTTCAAACTTTTTCTCAGTGACCTGGATACAGGATTGAAATAAATCCTCAGCACCTTTGTTGACGACATGAAAGTGGGCAGTCTTGGGTGACTGCCCGGATGGATGAGAGGCCAAGCAGAGGGATCTAGATAGATTGAAGCACTGGGCAGTCAGCAACAGCTTGAAGTTCAACAAAACAGAATGCTGAGAGCTGTAGCCAGAACAGAGCAATGCCAGACACAGGCACAGCCTGGGAGAGGAGTGGCTGGAGAGCAGCAGGAGGGGACCTGGAGGTACCTGCTGTGTCCCCGGCAGCCAACAGGGCAATTAAGCATTGCATGGGCTGCCTTAGGAAGATGTGATTCTTGTAACTTTTGCTGAACCCTAAAGTGGTTTGGCAGTTGCACTTGATGATCTTTGAAGGTCCCCTCTAAATGAACTCTTTTGTTCTGTTCTACCTCCTGAAAAATAGCTTCCAGTGTGTGCACCTCCAAACAGCAGGCATCTATAACATGAGTAAATCTGTGATGTTTCTCCTCAGTGCTTAGAATCCAAAGAACATTGAACAAATTCTTTTATGTTATGACACAAAGATCGATGCTGCTTTGAAATTCAAAGGCTTCTCTTCTTTCATTTTATGTCTAATCTTGTAATTTTGAACTTTCATGTTGTTCTGGACATGAATTTCTTTTGAGGGTATTTGTTGCAGACCGTTTTCATCAACAGTGCAGAACCGTTGTTCACCCACCCTGAAAAATTTATGTTATTTGCAATGTTAGTGGACCAGAGTTTTTTTAACAAACAGAGATAACAGAAATCTCACCTGTAGTTCTGTACAGTTAATTTTTTTTCCCATCTCTTCTGAAATGTATTTGTGCATGAAAATGAAGAAATTTTCTGGAGGAAGTTAACCTAAGTCCTCCTGAATGTCATTTTTTTGTTCCCGAAAAAAATTACATGCATTTTCCCTATTTCATCAAATAAAGAGGAGGAGAATGAACACAAATCTAGGAAACCTTATCCCTGGAAAGTACCATCATTTATCTGAGCTCAGAAAGATGTTCTCAGCCCTGTCCTTATTCTTGAAGATGAGAGCTGTGAGTGCAAATGAGTGATATATAAAAAGCAAGGAGACTGTAGAGGTCCAGAACCCGTGGGATTACAGTAATAATTCACTATTACAGACAGCTTTGCAACCAAGCCTTTTCAACCTGAGCAGCCTTTTCTGAGAGGTGATCTGGAACATACATCAGAAGATCTATATTTTATATTTCTTCAGAGATGTCACTGGAGAAAAAGACAACTTTAGGAAGCAAAACTTAGACAGATTTCAGCTCATGTCCAGGTTTGGCTGACTCAACTCGTTCTGAGCAGCAAACAAGTGAGTTTCTCTTTCCCATTTCAGGCAAATTAAGATATCAAACAACTCTTCTTGTTCCAGCAGAATGAAGTACAAGGCTTCAAAAATGCTTTTTTTGTTTCATTTTTTTAAGAAAAGAACTTCTCATCCCTATGCATTTATATCTCTCTCAATAGCTTGTGCTAGCACTGCATACTTAGCAGTGCATTAAACTATAACAAATTAACAACAAATTAAACTAAACATACTAGCACTGTGCATTAAAAACAATGGTTCTAGTCAGGAACTGGAACACAGCCTTCCCTTTTTTCAAGCCAGTGCTATAACAACTGTCAACTTTGAGCCAGCCACTCTGCTGGGAAGGAACTGCAGTATATACAAAATGAACTTAACAGGAGAAGCAGACTGGAGTCTCTTCTCATCATCCTTCCCACATTACACCAATGAATACGCATATTTTCTATATCCTAAACAATGTTCAGACAGTTTCAACCCCAGTATAAAAAAAATTAGATAAGTATGCAGTTCTACATAACAGTGGAGGAGCACCAGTGGCCCTGTATCCCACACTGTGCAAGGCAGCACAACCCACCACAGCTCAGTGCTCCCTCCAGCACCCTACCCCCAGCTTGGGATAGCATCTTCTGCTCCAGCATTGCTTCCATTTCTGGTCTGGAAGCAGATTGTTCCCATGCTGACCACTTGCATTCACCTCCAGCAAAATCCCCAATCCCAAAGAGAGGACCTGGAGCAAAGCTCGTGGTTCCATCAGCTGGGAGGAGTCTACAGTGAGGCAAATATTCTGCTGGAACCAGTTACTGCCACCTCTCTTGGCCCTGCTGTTTCTCAATAAATCACAGACACCTTAATATTGGAGGAAGAGCTGCTTAGCTGCCTCATTGCAATAGCTAACTAGTCTTTTAATTTTCTTATTCCAAATGAAAAAGGAACAATGAAACTGTACTATGACACAAACGCAGCCAAAATGGTTAAATATTTAGAATCACAAGGGACGACTGTCTCACAGTACTTGGAAAAAAAACAAACAGCTGAGTTGTGAATGCTTCTTCGGAGTATAGAAACGAGTTCTTCCCACTTGTTAGAATGATCTGACAAATCAAACACAATCTGTGCTGGCTCTCAACTGGCAGAAGACAGAAATCAGCAGTTTATATATTTTATGACCTTACAGCCACCTACATCCACCCCCTGCATCTCTAATGCAGCTTATCAAGAAGGCAAACAAGTTAAATTCAAGTCTTACATCTTTTAGAAAGATGCCTGCATTTGATTTAGGTGTTTATAGTACTAGAACATCCTTAGCACCCTAGTGTAACTGCAAGTTAATCAGATAGTTTCAGTTTGTACCCCTGCTCCATTTTTAATCAGGTCATCTCAATTTCAAGTTATCTTGCTTCTCCTTTCAGTGAGAGACTCAGTAAGAGACTCTGAGGCTGTAGACTATATTCTCTCTTATTTTTCTCTATTTCTGTAGTAATTATTTGACGAGGAGACTTGGGAAGTGAAAAAGCTGAAGAGCAATTCCTACTTTAAGGCACATTTCTATAGGCTGCATATAAAAATTAAAGCTGTTCTGCAGCCCTACTGAATTGTCCTAAATCTTCTTTAAATATCACAACAAGAACATGTCACAAAATAAGGCTTCAGAGGAAATCTGACAATTAAATGAAGACGAATGTCATTAATACTCCATTTCATTGCAAACTCTTAAATGATGGAGTAGAGTGTTTGTCATTCACATTAAGTTAATCTTCAGGATCTTTACACCACATCTTAATTCCTATGAACTATAACTGTTTCCCATGGAAGGAAACTCCAATATAAATCACGCAATGCCACCAATCCACCATTTGCACAGAACATTTATAACTTCAAAAAGCCCAGTTTGTGCCTAGTTTGAATGAAGCAGCATTATCAACACTGTGGAGACCCATAGCAAAACAGGCACTGGGCTGAAGCAAAAGGAAGAGAAGTCAAGTTTGCTAAGCAATATGAAGGCAGAGCTTCATCAGCACCCCCAGCATGCAGACGTTATCAATCATCAGAGAACAGGGAGAGGAAGAACACCAGCAGCACTTATATCTACTATCTTCTCAGTGCCAACATGCTAAATCAAGGGTGTTACAACAAGATGGGGACACGTAGAAAAAGAGCCTGCAGTATCTGAGGAAAAGTTTCAAACCAAGTTTTAGATGAACCAGACATAAAATACACATAATGACAAAGCAGGAGAAAAAAAAAAATGAGATATTTCCCACTTGTTTTTGCCTCCATGTTTGAAACAAACAAACCAACCAACTGAAAAACAAACAAAAGACACATAGAAAATGTCACATAAAAGGGACACATAAAAAAGTGTCCCTCAGACACATAGAAAACAGGCACAGGTTTTGCTCTTACTGCTTTTTCAGGGTGGTGTGTTCTTGGTTTTTATACAAGGATTTACAAACCAAAAATTCACAGCTAACATAAAAGTGAGTCAATTGGCAGATTATCTGACAGGAGAAAGCAAGACCTTTCTTTGTACCCAGCTGCACTAGCAGTCCTGGCATAGGGCAACTTTGATCTTCTTTTCCAGTCCTTGTACCTTGGGTAGTTTGTAATTCCTATCAACTTCTAAGGCCTCTTTAATGAAAGAAGGAACTCTGCGTACAACAAAGGCAAGCCAGCGCAACACAGCTGAGACTTCAAGGAAAAAGAGGAAACCTTGTCACAGCACACCAGCTGCTAAGTCACTTCAGATACTTCCAGTAGGAAGGCTCAAGTTTTACAGTCCAGAATTCAGGTCGTTTCTTACCTCTTTGCTATCTAAATAAATGTTCTTTGAAAGGTGTGTAAAACACACCTTTGAAAGGTTTGTGTAAACACAACTGAATGACAGTTTACTTGTGGGAGGGTTGGCTACCACAAAAGAATTGGAAGTTTATGCAGTGCCTGTAGTTTATTAGTGTTGGAACTCTTCCAAGGAGCATCAGTTGCCAAGGCTCACCTTGCATCTACTGTGCAGCCAATTTCTCTGCACCACAGCTTTAGTTTAGTACAACTTTACCAACACTCAATAACTAAGCTTAAACAAATTCAAAATATACATCATGGAAGTTCAGTCTTCAGAGAATGGAACTCATCAATCAGTGTATTAGTGTTTTGCACACAGGGCCATTCTGTAGGTTTTTTTTTTTTCCTCATTGATTTATTCTAGGGTTTGGTTGGGTTGGTTTGTTTTCTGGGTTTGTTTTCCTTTGTGGTTTTTTTTTTTTTTTTAGAGTTTAACATTCAGCAGACTTTGTTTTCCCAGAAAAAGGGTTGCAAAGTCAGTTGCAGAAACGTTGACAACCAAATCACAAATAACACGATGTTCAGAAAGTGCTAACAATGATGACAATTATTCCCATTTTGTTGTGAAGTTAGGTGTTAAATCTGTATGAGTTAAAGCTTAGAACTTAGTAAAAATGTATATTTTGGACACGTGCTACACCTGTGCAGTATAGAACATGGATGAAGTAACTGAATTCAATGGCCCTGACTTAAGACTGTGTGGCCCTGAGGCTACTCAGAGAAATGGAAAGAAGGAAGGAGAGTTGAAACAATCCATCTTTACTTGCAATTAACTACGTAACAAAGAAGAGAGGAGAGAAAAAAAAAACAAACCAAACACAAAACAAGACTACTGATCTTCAGTTTTCAGGGAAGAGTTTCTCCTGGTATGGCATAGCTTAACTGAACAAAAAGAAATTCAGTAGAAGGCATGTTTTTTCCCTCTGTATTTTAGCATCAGCTGCTTAAAGGGAAAGATACTTTTGCTTCCTGGTGCATTAATGCTTATGTACTATAAATAAAAAGGCTTCCTTGCATTATCAATCACTATATTAAATGTCTGATATTCAAACCCATAGGGCTTACGATAGAGCATTTTAAATTACAGTTCTTCCTCAAAGACTCACAACAAGCTCTTTTACTCAGCTTTTGATGTCATTCGCAGTTGATGAAGGCTGTGGGTGAGATCTCCAAAGAAAATAAAATAAAAGATCTCCTCCATACCTCTAACAACCTCTCAGAGAAAATCTGCTTTTGCATTCTTGCCTTGTTACAGTTATGTTTATGCCGCTCTAGTCATACGAGTACCATTCATTCCTCTTTGAAATCATTTCAGGATGAGAGGGCAAAGAGAGAAGAGAGCAGCTTACCTGAAAGTTCACCAATTTGATAATTTTCATAGTAAAAAAAAAATAATAATAATCTCTCTTTTGACATTATGAGTGATTTTAGAGAAAAAGCTTTCATTTCTTTTTACTTTATCTTGCTGAGATACACTGTAGCAATAAAAGCATCATAAAGAAAAATGACCGGATGAGCCCCAAAATCAGAGATACAAAGGTACTGAAATCCTACATGTAAAATCTTCTACAACCCAAGCTGAATTAAAGCTGAAGTGGAACATAGCAATAGAAAAGAAACAACTTAGGCTACACGAAGACACAATCCTGCAGAATTAATTCATTGGATGAAGGTCAGGAATACAGGTAGTGTTTCCCAGCTGAAACAATGCTCTCAGACCATCAGAGGCCACTGAACTTCTTTGCAGTGGCTTTTTAAATTCACATCAATGCAGACTGCTGGACTTAATTTCACAGATCCTCCATAACATAAGCTTTCTCAACCTATATAATTGTAAAGTTCCATTTATCTTAACATCATAGTTTTAATATATTCTTTCCTTACTCGCTTTCCTTATAAATCATCTTTCCTTTGAAAGCAAATAATAAATTAAGGAAGACTAAAGCTTGAGTTCTATGCTTGATAATTACACCAACATGCGTATCTTTCACCGAAAACCTTTATCTTTTGTACAGGTACTAGAGAAAGAGATGGAGAAACAGTCTCAAAGGGATGGCTTTACATCCTGGTCAGACTTGTAAACAATATGACTAAAAGGCTTAGGCAACATTTCACTTGTGATTATCACAGCTGAGATCTGAATGATGAAATAAAGCCAATATGTTAAGTTAGCCATCTGTAGCTTCTTTGCTTTATCAATCCTAACTTCTGTTAGAGTAAAAGTCATTTCCTGCTTTGCCTCTTAATTTCTCTCTGCTTTTATGTATTATTTATCCTTCTAAATGTATTATTTATCTTTGTAGTTCTATTATTCATCCTACAAAGCACCTAGTTATACTTTTGACATGAAAGATGCTGCACAAAGTGCTACCATATTGCATTCATCCTGCATTGAATTTTAAGCGTGCACATGTGAATGACAATAACTGCACTGCATACTGATATGGGAGGACTGGTCAGGGGCTGGAAGGAATTAACATGACTGCAAAATTTGGCCTCCAAAGTATGTTGAAATTATCTCACTTAACTGCTATGGCAAAGACCAAAATATTAAGGAACTGTTAGAAAATATACAATGAATGAGAGAAGGAACAGGAAATGGAAACAAATTCCCATCTCTGGTACAGTGGGAATGTTCCACTTCAGAAATAGAAAGCTAAGAAACAACAAAATAAGGGATTGAGGCAGTGAAAATGGAAATAAAAATTCCCTTATCTTCAGGTTTTTTTCAGGAAAAAAAAAAAAAACAACATGGGAAGGGGGGGGGGGGGGGAGGAGTAAAGGAGAGGAGACTGAAACTACATTTAAAATAGTTACTTCTGATGCTTATTCCTTTCCTCACATTAACTCTCCACCTCGAAGAACTGATCTAATTACAAGATAATGGCATCATGTGTAGCTGGACCTGAGTGCTTTCTGACTGAGGTTCTATTGTGGAACAAAGGCACGTAGGATGTTACAGAATAGATGATTGATGGATGTTCACCATCAAATATATCCCTTCCTCTCCTCTTTGTAGAGTTGCATTAAACTGAAAGAGCTGACAAACATTTATTTCATCACTAAACATCAAAAGCACTTGCTTCCCTACTTTATAGCTTTGCATGTTGTCAGCAGTTTGACTGGCAGCTTCTTTGCATTTTAATGCTGTCATTGTATAAACAACACATATAGTCTAATTTTATACACAGCATCCATCTTACCTTGTTAGAGGCTACAGCTGTTCTTGTATGATGCCATCATTTCCTAACTCAGAAAAATAAAATATTTAATACATTTATTTCTGTTTATATTGTAACAATGATAGACAAAATGCTTCAGTACATCCCATTTTTACCAGTGTGCAATGACAGCAAGCAAACACTGGATTTCTACCCCGAGGTGCTTATTCAGATGGCAGCACGCAGGAAACGCATAGAATTCCATACATTTTGCTGAGGACTTGGTAGAAATAGGGTAAGAATCATCCTCTCTCCTGCCTTCTACTTGGTGAGGACCCCTTCCAGGACAGCTTCTACGCACCCTCTCAGCAAAGCATTCCTGACAGGCATCTTAAAAAGGATGGCATAGAGGAGCCAAATCCCCTCCACGGATACACAAAGGCAGAAATTAGAGACCAGTATCCTCTGCAGGACAGCAGTGTCCTCACATGGTGCTAAGGGTGTGACAAGTTCTAAACTGCTGGCTGTAAAGGGTCTTACAAGAGAGTCCCACATGATAAGATAAAAGAGATACCAGTGGAGGGCATAGCTGGCATTAGGGCAGACAGTATTGCACAGTGCCTGTAAAGCCTAAATGCATAGTTTTAAATATCCTTTGCTTGCTGCAATTGCTATAAATAGAGACATAATACTAAAAATTAAAACATTAGAACTGTCTAGTTTCAGTACTAGTATACTAACGTTCTTTAAGAAATGGGGTGGATACAGAAATAAGGCTTATTCACAGCAGCTTACTACGTACACCAGGTTCACAGTGAAAGTAACGTACTCTAAGTCAAGGTATGCAATAACCTACTATCAAGTTTGTGAATGCTAAATGAAAAAGGAGATGAAGGGTGTTCCGCTCAACCTGGAATGACAAAATAAGGGAATAGTAAAAATTAAAAAATCACCATCATAACTTTGACCTTCACAGAGTTGCCCAGCCACCTACAAGCAATAAGGAAAAAGCAAAAGGGAGAAAAAGGAGTAATGAGAATGGGATGAGAGCAGAGCAATACCCACGTTTTTATTTTTTTGTTTTTTTAAATGCACTGGATTTACAAACATAAAAAGTCACCATCACTGCAGGAAAGCAATGTACAGCTTTGTTCAGTAGGGGAGGCAAGGAAATGTGTATATATTCGCTATCAGCTGATGAGGAAGAACAGCTCCTGAGCTGGCATAGCACAGCACAGCCATCCCAGGTTTCCTTTTCCCCACCTCTGACCTATGTAGGAGCAAAAGGTGTACCGTTTGAGAAAGTACTTCAGGGGCTCTATCAGACTGCACAGTTTATGGTAGTTTTTGCAACAAACCTGAAGCATCCTAAAAAGGTCATGTCGCACGGTCCCCCAAAGGGACTGTGATAAGTGGGGGTCCCAAGGACGAGGGGAAGGCTGCAGACAACACATGGTGAAGAGTAATGCTTTAGCACAAGCAAAGTTTTATATTATTTTTATGCCCTGCCATTGGCAAAACTTTAAAAGCTCTAAAACTTTGCCTAAGGCATTACTGAGGAGATGCCACTAATCACAGCCTGTGTGATTCCCCGTATCCTGCCTGTGTAGCTGCGGGCATCCCTAAAGCACAGGCTGGACCACCTGCAAGGCATCCTGCCCTCCCCATCCAGGGGAAGCCCCTCCAACAGCCTGCTTCTTCACCTGGCAACAGCATCTGGCACCTCCATTTAGATGGGCTGAATATCATAGAATCATAGACCGGCTCGAGTTGAATAGCATCACAGTGATCATCGAGTTCCAACCCCCTGCTATGTGCAGGGTCACCAACCGGCAGACCAGGCTGCCCAGAGCCACATCCAGCCTGGCCTTGACTGCCTCCAGGGATGGGGCATCCACAAGGGAATTCAGCTTCGACTCCAGCTCAAGAAAGAATCATGCTGCTTTGTTTATTTAAAGGCTTGAAAGGATTACAAAAAGGCAGGCATACAAGGACTGGGCCATAGATGCTCAGGTAGGGAGAAGAAAACAGTACATTATTAAAAAAATTATTGAAAAAACAAATCAAAAATTAGATATATTTGGAGTATAATCTTTCTTCTTGATACTAGAAGAAACAATACAAAAGGAACTCAATAGAAATGCCTTGTAGTAGGAAAAAAAAAAAAAACCAGGAAAAAAGAAAATCTAACACTTGACTTTTTCTTTGATTTTTTTTTTTTTTTTTTTTGCTAAACTTCTAAGAAGAGTACTTCAAATTCAATTTAGTAGCACAGTCTTTCAGTCATTCAGCTCTCCAGGCAGTTCCTACCTTGTGCGTTCAGCAATATTTATGCTAAAGGCAAGCTGTATAAATAACCTGCTATGTTTTCTATGCTTACTTGTTAATTTTTATTGGTTTACTAATATAGGCACTGTAAATAGTCTGCTTTCTGGTTTTGGCTCATCGCTATTGCTTCATTTTGTGATTTTATTGTTTCCATTAATGAATCAAAATAAAATTTAAGCAATATTATATATGTCATGAGCAACCATCTGCTTTGCCTTAATTACCAAAAAACTTCAGTGCATCCATGTGCGTCTTCTGAATACTGATCCTCATTTCCTTGAGAAATCTAACTACTACAAAAAAAAAAAAAAAAAAAAAAAAAGAAGATAAAAAAAGCAATTCTGACCAACAATTAAAGCCCATGCATTCAGTTCAACTGACTTTTTACATGCAAGAAGTGCCAGTAAGACAAGAAACTACATTATAACTGTGGATTAATGCTCTAGTGAAACCACTGATCAAGCATGAGTTTACATACTGTCATAGTCAGAATAGTTTCACTGTGTGCCCTCAAATTACAAGTCAGATGTCACTCGGTTATTTTGCCAACACTGAATTATTGTCCTAAAAGATGCCTGTCATTATCTCAGCCATTCACAATTATTTAGCTGCATTGTAGTGAATTGATTTTCCCAACCAGCCAGGCTCACCAACTATGAGTAATAAAACTACAGTAAAGACATCTTAAGTATTTAACAACTTATTAAACAAACCAACCAAAGCAGAAATGTTCAGTATACCAACCTCGATTTAAAAAAAAAAAAAAACACCACAGTTTTCACAGAGCAACGTCTGCACAAGAGCATTCAAAGCAGGGAGAAAATCCCAGCCACAGCAGCATTTCTATTTCACACTTTCAGAAATTATTTCCAAGCACCTCTGAACAGAGATCGTGCATATTCAGCCGCCACTGAGTGCAGCAGACAAGCCTGTTTAAACAGTGCATTTCAGGGCAGTACTCAGTCAATACCGTTAAAATACTGCCATCCTTTGCATTAACATTCCAAGCAAATGAATAAGCTTTGAGCAATGAAAGCTGGGAAAATGAAGTTACACTCAGGAGAAGATTGCAAAACAGAAAATGTTAGAGAAGAAAAACAGCAATGCAGTAAGCGAAAAGAACACAAACTATCTAGAATATCTATATCGTTTCAATTAGAGACATAAAAACCTTCACTACTACACCCATCCTTAGGTGACAAAACTGGCACCTGAAGTCAACCTAACTAAAATATCTACTTTCATAATGCAAAAAAAAAAAAAAAAAAAAAAAAAAAAAAAAAAAAATCATAATAGGTATAACATATAAAAATATACATGTGGGCAGGAGAAAAAGTAAAAGGTTTACCTTATATTTATCTCAGCTAGTTTAGGACTGATTAATGAAACACGTTCAAACAGGAACAAGAAGGTTTAGAAGGCAATTTGAAGCTAAGTCGACAGAGAGAGAATCTAGATACTTCTGTTCAAATAATCTCAGCATCATCTTTCCAGGCAGATGAAAGAGAGCAGTCTTGAACAGTTGACCTCATAAACAGTGACAGAGTCAACACAAGACACAAGAACGTGAAATAACTTTTTGTTTGAATGGTTACATGGACTTACATTTCAGACAAGTCAGCAAGATGTAGAAATAGCTGGGAGTAGTTATTCTTGGAATTAAGAATGGCGAGAGGAGGAGGCTCACCCTATTTTAACCACATGGATCACTCAGTATATTACCTGGATATCCATAATGAGAAGAAGGGCCAGAACACCCTTTAAAATACAAGACAGCTGATGACATAAGGTAGCAGTTCATGCAGCTAAAAAGTACCTATGAATAAGATGAAAAAGCAGACTGCCAGAATATCAACTTGAGAAACAGTGGCAGAAAAGGGAAGATGAAAATTAAATACTTTCTGAAAAGTAATTTTTTAAATTATATAATGGGATCCCCCAGGTCACATTACACATAATACAATAACACAAAATACAGCATACAGTAATTCAAACATCCATAATAAATGCACAGCTGCCATAAAGAGCATGGTGTTCAGAACCTAGATCGTACACCATCCCAAAACTCTGGTGCATAAGACTCCAAAAATCAACAGCTTACTGAGTCTTTACTTGACTAACCCCATTTAGCCAGTCAGTGAATAAAGGCAGCAAGCACTCAATTGCTATGGAATTTCTAGAATGTTTTACAATGCAAAAATTCTTCCCATATTTTTCCAGTCCACCTCCCCTTGGTAAGACCTTTTAACCTTTTTCTTTAATATTAATGTTATTTAAGTTGATATTTTCCCCTGCATATGATCGCTCATCTTGAAGGGCAAGAAAGTGCACTTAAATGCACTGAGATGCATTAGTCTGAAAAAATAATGAGTCCTTGCAGCATACCAAATTCAGAAGGTGCACTTCAATTAGTTGTAACATCTGCTGTCAAAAATCTACTCAGGCAGGAATGCCTTTGATAAAAGTGGTTTTTTTTCTTTTTTTTTTTTTTTTTTTTTCTCCACAAGGTTGCCCTACTGGGCTTTTCTGGCATCACTATAGGACCAAGCAGGAGTCAGGAATCGAAAGCCCCTTTAGTTAACACACACTTTTCCTTTCTAACTAGTAAAGAATTACTTTCAAGCCTCCAGATGGAGATTGGCTAACTGTGAGGTCACAAAGCTGATCCATAAAAGCATATACTCAGAAGCAGATGTTACCAACACATGGGGAAGACTCTCAGAGGTGCATTTGAATATCTCTCCAGTCAGACAAGAGGGGCATTAGTTCAACATTTACATTATGAACATTTGAAAGCAAACTGTTTTTTTGTTGTTGTTTTTTTTAAATTATCTAGTATGTCAACTCATTTAACAGAGAAAACCAACAAGGGCCTTGTCTTCAGACAGGAAAAATGTCCTAGAACTAAAATAAGACAGGTGAAAGCAGGATCAAATCGCAGTGACGTATTTTTTTCCCTTTCCAACAGATCCCTGGGATTCTCATCAGTCAGTCTGAAGGACCAAAGCTGTAATTTAAGATGGCATCACTGATGGCATCCTTTTCCCTTCCTATACAGAGAGCAAAACCTCTGCAGAGACCTATACCAACACCAGAAGGCGGACAATATTAAACACTTTTCCACAGTTCTACCACCTTTTCAGAGCCAGATGTTCCACAGAGATTCTGCAGAGTCAAACCTACTGAGCAGCACAAGGCTGATTATTCGTGTAAACTGAACGGCCTCTAAGTGTTGTCAGTCAGGCAGCCAGATGGCTTAGAGTTGGATAGACTAAAAGCAAGTCACAAGGACACTGGCTAAGAACATGCAGGAAAGCTAGCAGTTATTTTTGCAGGTATTTTCCAGGAACAATTTTATTCAGTGAGGCACTGCTGCAAGGTGAAACTAACACTTGCTGGTGGGATAGTGGCAGCACTGACCTAGATGAACAGTAGCAGCAGCAAATCACAAAGACTGCTCTCCATAAGAGGAAAAAAAACAACAATAACAAATGAAGAAATGCCAAAAATGCCTTGCAGAAAGCAAGAAACGTGCAAATCAGAAAACAAACTAGCCTGGCCTGAGGTCTGCCACTGCACAGAGCAGCAGAAAATTTCCTTTACAGTGCAGAAGCACCATTCCACTGATCCAACTCAGACTCCAACACCAACCCACTTATTCCTGCTCAGTGGTGGATGAGCTACCAGAATTATGTTGCTGGATTATGTCCCACTGCTGAAAGTTCAATGATGCACAAAGGTTACTGCTGGATTTGCAGGGTTAATTTTCTGAATTGCGCTTAGATCACTAATGGATCTCATTTCCTTATAAAGAAGGAGAGATTTCTCTGGTGGCATTATGAGCCATAAATCAGGAAGTTGATCAATATTAAATGCAAGCGACCTGGCATACTTATTGCAGTGGAAAAAAAGAAAAACAAATAAATGAAAAGGAGCAACTGCTCCCAGAACTATTAACAACTATTAAGAACAAAGCCTGAAAGGTTCATGTTGAGATGAGAGTTAATGAATTCTTCTGTCTGCAAGATGAGAAAAATAAAGGCAACTACAGAAATAGAACAAGAACATATGACACACATCTACCTCAATTATAGACTAATAGCATGACCAGAGCAAGCCAGAGGGTAACATTAAGACTAGTAAGCTAACAGAAGATTAGTTTTTAATGTATTTTTCTAGTCTTCTTAATACCCTCTAGAAGCATTACAAAAAATCTCTGCATTTCATTTGCTTTATAGAATTCTGTTACTGGAGTGCAGCTTATCCCAACTCAGCCATGGGGCACAGTGAAAGTCTGCTCCATGCTAAGCCCTACACGCCCAATATTCATGTTGGAAAACCTAGCGAGTACAAACAGCACTTTGTTCTCTTCTGAAGATTCCCTTCTGAAGCAGCTACAGTGCAAGCACAGCAGTGTAAGTAAAGTTACAAGCTCTACTTGTATAGAGTTGTTGCTCCTACCTGGGTCTCCAGAGGAGAGGAAAGTCTGTCTGAAGCATAAAAAGCATCTTTTGGTGCGAAAAGTGCTTCTAAGAACTGCCTATACAGTTTCTGCGGTATTTGACCTACTGTCTTCAACGGTTTCATTTCAGTATCAGTGGAAACCCAATTATTAAAGTCTGGCTTTGAGTGGCAAGAGACCTGAAAAGTAACTGACAAAAACAGTAGTGCTCTTTGGAAAACAACTATGTGCAACAGAATCATTACTGTTGACTTCAAATCTTCATGTGAAGGTCAATAGATTTCATACAGTGAACATCAATCAATTCATATTGAGACTGAACATACTCGTACTCCACCAAAGCATAATGAATTCTTAAGATCTGAAGTATCTGTTATTCCCTTAGAAGAAGGGCAGTCACTCCATCATGACCCCCACCTGGCTGCCTTTTTTTTTTTTTTTTTTTTTTCTGTAAAGATCCAGCTCTTCCATCACATAACATATTTTCATGTTTATTTAAATTCTTCTCAGTCACAAAATCAGGTTGGAAAATGCTTATTAGAGAACAGATGGGAGACTGGAACTGTGTGTCCTATTCATGGAAAGGACTGTTTCACTTGTGAGACAAAAATCCAGACTTTATCACTTCTTTTCTTAGCATGGCCAGTACCTTCACACAGCTCCCTCCAGGAGCATCACATCCAGGTTTTACTCAACAAAGGGCACATCAGGATCATCACTATTCAAACACATGCTTTAACTCACAAGGATCTAATGTTTCATCTGGATCCAAGACTTCTTGGCTGCCTTCCACATCTTCTTCACAAGGCCTAAGTTGTAAATTCTCTGGAGAAGATGGGGCACTTATTCCTGGTTACCACAGTGCCCAGAACAATGCGACGCCTTCATCTCTACTATTACTGTTATGTACATAATATTCCTTGCTTCCTGCATGAAAAATTCTCCAGAAAGACCAAAACATTGAGCAGGGACCCTTCAGGAAGCCAGGAGGCGAGCAAAGGTTAATTCAGTATGTCTTGATACCACATCAAAGGCTGAAGGCAGTTTTCTTATAATCAATTCAGTTTTCAAGCGACATAAAGAACTTTTGCAACAGTTTCATTCCCCTATATTTTATAAAAATATTTATACTCTGTAGGTTTTGTTTGCTTCTAAGTCTATGGTAGTCTTCAGACACAGCAGTGCCTGTCCTCTCCCTCATGTCCTCCCAAAAGAGCAGCTCCCTACAGGCAGAGGCTGTGTCCATGGGGACAGAGCAAATGAAGCAGACTGGATCACAGAGTTGCATGAAAAAAACAAAAAGCCTTAGAAAAGATAATATCTGAGGTAACTGGGAGAGATGTACTGACAAATCTCTCAGGAGCCATTATGCCAAGTGGTCATTTACACACTTTTTTTTTTTTTTTTTTTTTTTTTTACAAACAAACTCAAGCAGCTTCTACAAATTCCTACCACAGCAGCAATCAAAACAAAACAAATACAAAATACCCTATCCACGTAACATACCTTCCTAAATTAAACTTGGTTCTGCTTACTCTGCTTATTCCATGCGTCTGTTTTGTAACAAGCCACAGCATGACATAAGCAAGTACATTAATCACCAGGCAGGGGAATAAACTTGGCCGTAAATTTTAGCTCCTGCATACAATTTATGCTTCATAATGAATCTTTCTATTTCTCCACTGACTTCTGGCACACAACTTCTAACTGCCTCTCCTTAGATCTTAAAAATTGGGTAGGTACCTTAACCTTGCATAAAAACTTTGACAGGAATCCAATACACTAAAATTGGTTATTACAAAAACAGAACTAATTATTTAGTAGGTGCTAACAAACCATTTCTCTGCAATCCAGAAAGCACATACTGGCAGTATGTCATACAATATCCTCACATAAAAGGCAATGGAAAAACAGCAAAATATAAATCCAAATCACATTCAATTCCCAGAGATCTCACAACCCTTTTCCATGGAGCTGAGAGACACTTTCTCCAATCCTCTGCATGCTTTCCACCTTAGTAAGTCTCCTTAGAAAAGTCCATGGTTGATGGAAATACAGCTAAGCTGCTCCTTGGGTACTGAAAGTTTGCAACTTGAAACCAGAGCACCACCTTTCAGGAACATTCAATAAGAAAAACAAATTGTGCTTATTCCAAACCAGCCATTACCCGTTACCACAGATTCAAAATCACAAATTGTTTATCACAAATTCAAGCTCTAAATCACCTTTATGAATTTTCATCTCCCATACCTGAGGCACGTGGCCACAAATATTTTAACAAAAAACTTACTTAAGTTCTACCTAGCAGATTGCTGAGGTGAGGATAAAAATCTCTTGTTTCCTGTTTGGAAGACAACATTTCCAGGATATATGCTTTCCAAAGGAATGACATGCACAGAAGCATCTTCTGTAGAAAGGGAGAAAAAATAAAGTAGAAGTTGAGCTTTCAGGTATTGCTAAGGGGATGCATTAGCAGGGCAAAGGACACAGTTTCAAATATATAGTTTCCCTGGAGCTTTAACTTCAAGTTATAGCTCAAACCACTCTTTCATCTTAAAAGTGAAGATACTGCATCTCAAGCTGTTTACCGATGTGGTATTTTTACCAAGACTGCAAATCTTGACGCATGCTCCATTCTCAGTGAATATTAAAGGACTTTTGTCTAGTTTCCATGAGATACACGTGCTCATCTCATTTACTGCCTCTACCAAAGTTGAAAAGACTTCCAAGCACAGAAAAGAGAAACGTTTTGTGAACAAGTTTTTCCAGCATCCTCTACACTCTAAGTCAGATTGACAGGGCTGTGCAGGTCAGCTTCCTTATGACTAACCATGTCGTTTGATAATAGAAGCATTTTCCAAGAGTAATAGCGACCAGCTACCCTCCAGAATTACCATAAAATTCACCTAAAGTAGAGCAAAGAAAATTGAATTCTGCTGTGCTCCAGCTTCATTATTTTGTTTAGGCTTTCTGTACCTGCTGAAGTTTGCAGATTGATTTAAGATACAGCCACAACTAGTAATGAAGTTATAAGGACGTAAAATATGAACAACACTCATGTCTACACTAAAATGAAAAATACTTATAACCTCAAGGCCAAACTAAGGTGGAGGGTGTTGTTCTAAGTTCATCCACACAAACATCCAACTTGAGATGCAGAACTGCTTAATTCTCACTATTTGCCTCAGAAGCCTGTATTTCACCAAGGAGAAATCAGTTTTAACTTCTTCTCAATTATTATTAATTACATGCAAATGTTATGTTACTCATTTTAAAAAATTATCTGGAATTTCTTTCTGTCACCAAGTAAACAAAAGAGCTCATGAGAAACAAGCACTGTCAGCAAAGAGTAACCAAAATTCTACAGTGAGGAAATACTTTCCATTCGTGCTTCTTCTCAAGAAAAACTACTATGCTGCTCTCAAGTGACGCATGTTTAAAAGGAAAATACAGATAGATTTCCTTTTTTATTTTGTCCTTTTTGCCTCAATACTTCCCCCATTCAGTATTTCACTTTCCCAAGAAAACATTTTAGTGCACTGAAACAACCATGACTTCCTAAACTATAAAGCAGGTGTATTTCAGACTTGAATAGTAAAATTAATTAAAACTTTGGATTTCAAAACAAGTAAGCTTAACTTTCAACACTTTTCTTAAAAAAAAAAACAAACATTAATCTGTAGCTTTAAATATTTTACTGAAGTAGAAATATATTTTAGGAATAATCATATGGTGCAATCTAAGTATTTATCTAAGTATTTATCTGCATCAAATTAAAGTAAAAATTTGGACAGCAGCTTTTGCTTATTCTCAGGCAATAAATAAACAGAAATGGCTAAGGGACAAATCAAAACTTAACATCAATGTTACAAACATTTCCTAAAAGGAGTCCTCAGTCCTGTTGTGCTGAAGAAGAGATCTCTTTCAGGAGAGATGTTTTTTGAGCTTATGCTGGTCTAACATACTGCATTACAATCACTGTTGCTATATGCACTTCCAAATCATACCAATGGAAAGAGATCTTAAGCTTTAAAAAGCTTATAACAGCACACAAAGACTGTCATTATTTCTGCTGTTACACTTAACTGCAATTAGTTTCTCTTAAAAATGAACTTCTGGGAGGTGAATCAATAGCAGTAAGTATTTCTAATCATTACTAAGAAAATAGGAAGGCAAAGGAAGAAAGAGAGAATGACAGCAGGAAGTTTCCGTTTGCAACATCACCCTGTTTGTAGAACGGTACAAAGAGCCCAACTTTAATCATTCCACCCTAGTTGGTAGGAAGCCAGAATGAATGAACTCACCACAACAGCATGAAGATGCAATATGCCATTCAGAATACAGAGGGACGATGCTGACTGGAGTTTTCTCAAAGACTCATTAGCTTTCAGATCCATGCAAGAAGATCTAATTTGAGTAGAGTGATACCTCAAAAACAGTTGCTGCTTCTTCAGAGAACCTGTCAGAGGAACATAGGCAGCTCTTTCAAATAGTCATATAAAGAGATGCAGGAGGTGAAAAACGTCCTAACATGGTAGCAGGAGCATCAACCTAGGAACGTTCCTCTTAAAGTCATGACACTTGTCTGGTAGGCAACTGAAATGCTCAAATGAAAGCAGCAGCAAACTAAAAACATTCAAAGAAACAAAGCACTATTCTCAGCTGGCCTGAAAACTGTACAGGTTGGCCACCTATACTGGTGGCAGCATGCCCAAACAGCGAGGGACAAGGTTATGGCCTCAGTCCCCAAGTGCTTGCCAGCATCCAGCAGCAGATGCTAAGGGAACACATGCTTCCCATTACACCAGCAGTTAGAGGATACATTAGATAGCATCCAGCTCCCACAACTATCAAGCATGCACAGAAAATATTTATGATCAAGACTGCCACAGTATAGGCGGCAAAGCATCTTTTCACAACACCTCACTCCAGCTGCTACATTTAAATGCATTTTAGACTATTACAGACAAGAGCAGCATTTGAAATATCCTTCCTTATTTTTCTTCTATATGCATTACTACATTCATTTCCACCCCTCCCCCCCCCCCCCCCGTACACAGGAGAATCTGAATTAGATAAAATGCAGAACTTCAGAGTACAAAATAGAGCGCATGGCTGTTCCTCTGACACTCTTTTGTGATTCAATTCATAGATAAATTATCATGATTTGGTGGAATAAAGTCTTCGGACTTAAATATAAAGAAACAAATCCCTAACAGCTGAGCTAAGGAGTCCCTTTCTTAACTTCCTCTATCACTAACTGCAGGACCCAGCATTCCCATGAATACCACAATTGTCTCAGAATCACACTACTGTTTGCGACATGTATCAACACCACCAACACCACCCTCTGCATCTGATAAATAGAATAAGGACAATCAGATTTAGAGGCACACAAAGATCCAGATGCCTAAGCATCCAACTCCCACAGACACTAGGACTATAAATAAATGCCCAAACAAGAAGACAGGAAATATTATAACTACGCACAGACACATTAAAGTTAACAAGCACTTGAATTTTCCTGAGGCGTGCTGTGATCAAAGCCTTCACTTAGATCTACAGTCATTGGTCTAGAAATATCTTCATATGTGACTACAAAAAATCAAGCAATTGTAAAAGTATTTTATATCATTATAATTTACAAGGACACTCGATACTTGAAAAGAGGAGGTTTAATTAACAGTTTGCTCGATACTTAAAACAAAGATACTACTCTATTAAGTAGATGTCCTTTTTCTTTTTGCTTTCATTAGGGAAAAATGGCAGGAAAATTACTGTTATTGAACAGTATATGTGAAAGGAAAGCATATTTATAGACAAAAACATTATGAAAGTGGAACTTCAGGAAAGTTACTGCTGAAGAGCAGCAACACAGAAATTGCTGCTTTGTGAAAGAAGAGAAAATGAGAGATGATGTAATCCAGGTCCCATTCCAAGGTAGGCCTGTACCAAGGGGACTTAATCTGACTTAAATTACTTTAAAATAACTGACTGAGGATTGAGGATATATATTCTTCCTGGTAATCCTTCTCTATGTCTAGCTTCAGCAGTCGTAAACGTGCCTATATCTCCCAAGCTAAAACATTCGCCAACAACTTAATATCCACTGAGCAGAGCATTTCCTTCCTATCTGCAGCATTCCCATGTGAATCTAAAGACTGATACGGTCTTTCAGTCAGCTGTCACCTCTGGTTCACAAAACGCAACACTGTGGATCCAGAGTAATGTATTTTGAAAAAGTTATGCTTGCCCAGTTCCTGTGCTCCACCCTAGGCATCTGCTGTGGGCTACCGTTACAGAGAGTTCATTGGACCAAGCTGTGACCCATTACAGCTGAATGCAGATCCTCACTTCTCTATACTGCAAAACTCAGCATTTTCTTTGAGGAAATCCTGCTCAGGTTTCCTGCACTTTTCATAGTTGTTCTGCAATCTTCCATTAAAAAAATCTGATTCATATTTTTCTTAAGGCATAATCATGGCTAGATAGTCATAACTATTAGTCGTAGCAGTGCTAAGGGAAAAGGTTCATTTCTCTACTTCTCGTGGGCAATATTCACATTGCATCCTAGTACAATGCTTTTTTTTTTTTTTTTTTTTTTTTTTAAATGAAGTGACTTTATTGACTCATATTCACCTTCTGTCTGTTCTGTAGAATGTTCTCAGAGCTTTCCCATCTTGTATTTCTAGAGGTTGTTCTTCCTACTTCAGCCTGGAATGTTACAGGTGTGTCTTCCCACTTTCTGTAAATAGTTTCTCAACATTGGTAATATTGTTTTGGATTCCCGTGGGAAAAGCATAACAAAGCCTGTAACATTCAGAAAGTGTCATGATGTGTTTTAGAAGTAGAATCATGAAGCCAAACACCTGCATTCCCCCTGCTTAGACTGCATGTTTTCTAAGACAAGAAGAGCAACACAATTTTCCTAATTTACAGTCGCATTTCTGGGACAACGTTACATGTCAAGAAACTCATCCTTTTAGTATTTCAGCTCATAGAACACAGACTGAAAGGAAGAATGCATTTCCTACATGGCTAAGATTCACATTTAATGTTTTTTGTTGTTTTTTTTGTTTCCGTTTGATTTTTGAGCACCTTTCACACACTTCAGCACATCTAAACACTTTAGGTAAAACCAACATGATAGAAACTTTTGGTTAAATTAAGTATGCATTAACATTTTCCCAACAGGGAATTTCTGCTTTTTTATTAGAAGTCATTCCTACCAGGCTTTAGACAGAACTGTATGTTATGGAAAAATGATGGGAGTAGAAAATGAGTGTAGGGAATATAGGTATAAGAGCAGTCAAAAACAGAAGACGGACTTGACTAGAAATGTGAAATAAAGGCATCCCATCGTCCGCGCACAAAATCACAGTGGATGCTGAGTTTTCCTCAGGTAATCACTATTTGACAAGCAAGTTGTTGGCCTATGTATTCACCTAATTGAATACATGTTACTTCGGTTTTCAACACCCTTACTAGGAAGTCCAGAATATAAGATAATAGGAGTATAATAGTTTTGAAAGTGTTCATCTTCTGTTAACAGAACCTTGGTTGCTTAAGAAAGAAAAAAAAAAAAAAAAAAAAGCCCACAAACCTTCAATATACTATCTTTTCTTAAAAGCATCAATTTCACATTAGTTACACCAAATATTCTTATTCCGCAAACATTGTAATTAACATGTCCAAGATCTTACAGTTCTTGTCAGTTAACAGCCCACACTTCCCTTACATTACGTTGTTTGTACAAGAACAAATCAAGAATACTCTATGCAGTAATGAACAGCAAACATAAACGTCAGAAAACAGCTGGAGTGGCCTGCATCCCTCAGAGTCTGCTCAAGTTTGAGCCCTGAATGAAAACACCAGCTGAAAGTTTAAATCTCTTCAGCTGTATCTCTGACTATTCTGGCCTCAGATCTCATCTATTTACTTAGCTTAAAAAAGTACACCGAAGTAAAGCTCCTCGAAGTACATATTGATCCCTTGCTTCCAGGCACCACTGTTCTGAAAGCCATACTTTCCAGGCTGTAATCTGTCAGCTATTTTCAGAACTGTATCAGCTAAAAAAGAAAGTTTCTAAAAGAGCATTGTTACTGTGCTATTGAGCACAACAACTAATAACTATTTCCTGTCAGACTTCTTGAAGTCATCTATTTTACCAGAGGCACTTTGCGTTCCACACCTTCCCACACGCTAATTTAGAACACAGATTCTCCTCAGCTGTATCTCATTATCACACAAAATAAGCAGATTACTCCTCTATCACAATTACTCAAGTTCATCCTCCCCTTCCATTACCTGCAGTGACAAACTGACAAAGAACTTAAATCTCACTAGCTTTTGTTGTGCCAGCATTACAATAAGAAATCCAGGAACGGCCCTTCCAGGGCATCTTGAGAGATGGTGAGAGTTGCAACTCCTTCAGGTGTTATGGAGCTGCTATTTCTTTTAGACTCCTTGAAAAAAATCTCACGTCCTTGTTTTAACAAATACTCAATTGCTTGATTTAGCAATTTTTCAATGGGTTTTGATTAGCAACAGATTGTGTTTTGTTCATGCCATACGTGGTTTAAAAAGTTATCTAAAATTATAAAACTGTATTTGCATTGTTCTGAATATATTTATCTATAAGCAGTACAGTTATATCTGAAGTGGCATGGAGCCAGCACACTAAGAAAGCTCTGGGCTCCCTCCCTCAGCCACTGCCATCTTCCTGCCCACCGCCATCATTTCACCTTCTGCCATCTTCTTGTCCACTGCCTTCTAGAAGTGAACTGTGGCATCTAGGAGCCCAGCTAGGCTGGCATCTTCAGATCATGGGGCTGGGTGAAGCAGCAGGGTAGAAATAGATCTGTCTCAGGTTCCCCATTTGCCCAGTGCTGGGCGGCAGCACCCCAGGGTCTCCTCAGGGGCAGCCTGTGCACAGCTTTATCCAAAGAACAAAGCATTTCAGTGTAACAAAGCACCTGAGTCCACAAAAATTACTCGCCTCCAAACAATTATGCGTTGATCATTTAGAAGAAGAAAAGTGATAAAAAAAAATTGACAAATCCCCCACTCAGTTTAATGGGTTTGCATGCACCTACATGCACAGTTCAATTTGTCTCCTGAATTCTACCTCCTATTAAAAATAAGATCTTGAAATATTTATATTAATGACAGAGGAAAATGGGCAAGTGAAATGGATTATGTTGTTAGCTTGCCTAACACCTGAAATGCAATGACCTAACTTCAAGACAAAGAGCTTTCAGTATCTTCTGTGGTACCATTCAATCTCTGAATTGTTTCTTCATGTAGCTCTGCTGCTGACCTTGCCGCAGTTGTGTGAAGTCACTTAAGGGTGCTCCTAACCCTTAAGTGTCACGGCCATGTAGAAAGTATGCCGCTTAAAAGGAACAGCAGTATCCACTAACAACTGACAATCACATTCTTTAATAAAAATGCATAATAACCCAGTACCTTTTGGCAGGTGGGTATAGCCAGCAAGCATGACAGAGATACTTTCCATGTGTATCCTGATTTTCTCTGTAACACATCCAAGCCACTATCAGCAATTTATCAGCCACTATCCAGTAATTTGGAAAGGCTGGACCTTCTCTAACTCAACTTCAGACTGGAATTGTTTTTAGTACAAAATATTAACAGCGGTATTCCACCTAAACATCATTTTTGATAATTTCATCCAAACACGAAACACAGACCCTTCCTCACTTTTGATGCTAATACTTAACATTATTTTTGTTATTGCTACTCTCTCCCATCAAAGTAAGTCACAGCTGAACAGCGACAAGAAAGCACAGCTCCACTTGGTAGACGGAGATAATAATTTGGTACACTTCCAAAACATGGAAATAGAAGGAAAGATTTCTTAACTGCCAAAGAAACATAGAATTTGCATTTTATTGCACTTAATTAATATTGCATGCTCCCAAGCTGACAGTAGAAGACATTTGGTATTTTTCATTCCATTAACAGGTATTGGTCTCCTCCCTCCTGCCAGCTGCCCTGCTCACCCTAGCACTAACTGCATGACTGCCATCAGTTCAGTTTGCTTATGGATCTTTTACCAGAGAGCTCAGCAGAAGAAAAACAGTGTTGTTTTTTCTCTTCCATATCAGAAATGATTAAACCTTGCTTTCATTTAAGACTGCATACTTCCAACTTTTTTTCACAACTGGAAACAGATGCACTTTTTTGCAATCTACTTCCTTTCAACTGGAAAAAAATCCCATCAGCTTAACGCTAAGGGAAACAAAGTCAAGTGTAAAGAAAACCAAACAAGTGTGATCATTTACAAATACGTATGAACCCATCACAGCAGTGAAAGCATCCTTAATAGTACAACTCCTACATCAGTTTCAAGATTACTATACTCCACAACATATATCCTTAGCTGGGTCATGGGAATTCAGCATGACTCCTACTGGTACATTATGGTATAGATTTAAAGTCTGTTCATTTTATGTATGCAACCACCTAAAGAACCAGAAAGATGATTATCTCATTCTGAGATTCAGTCACCATAGTTTGTTTTCACAAACATATTTGCATTCTTCAGTTTAAAGAGGCTGTGTAAGTACGTGAGGCACACAAAACCAGTGTGTTAGTTCATTTTCATGTTTTCAAAAAAAAACCAGTTAGAGAAGCAATCACAGACCACGGTATTTGTTTCTTCCCTACTCACAACATACCTCATCAGTTCTTCAGAAGGAAATTTCAGTTTCTGGATTCTTTTAAAGCTAGCAATGCATACACCACTTTTCTACCTGATTATTATAATGTAAATATGAAAGGTTTATAATTGAAGGAAAGTTATAAAGTGATAGCATTCTGTTTAGTCCTGTGCAAAGAAGGTCAGCAGGTGGGTAAGTTAGGTAGCTTCCCGGAGCATCCTTTAAGTAGCTCTCTCCTGTCTTTGTTTAAATGCTTGTAGTCTGACCATCTAGACCTTCCACTTATCACTCAGACTCTTAGTAATCAGTTCTTGCCTTCTCTATTGTCTGCCCCAGCCTCTCTTTCACCCTGCTGGCCGCACTGCTTCGTGTGCAGCCCAGGATATGGTTGGCTTTCTGGACTGTGAGGACATATTGCTGGTTCATGTATAGCCTGCCATCCACCAACACTGCCATCCTGCCTAAGGCTCTCTGGTTGATATCCCATCCCTTGGGCATGTCGACCACACCACAGAGCTTGGCTTCATCCAATAACTGTTGAGGGTGCACTTGATCCTAGTGTTGATGTTATCGATGAAGGCATAAAACAGCACGGGTTCCAGTTCCAACCCCTGAGGGATACTTGGTACTAATCTCCACCTGGACATTGAGCCATTGACCACCACTCTCCAGGTACAATCTTGCAACCAATTCCTCGTCCATTGAACAGTCCACTCATAAAATCCACATTTTTTTCAATTTGAAGAGCAGGATATTACGGGTGACTGTGTCAGAGATCTTTATGAAGTCCAGACAGATGACTTCAGTGGCTCTTCTCTTGTCCATCCATGCAGTTACACCGTCATAAAAAGCAGCAGGGTTGGTCAGGCAGGAACTGCCTTTTTTGTAGCTGTTCTGGTTATCCTGTATCACCTTCCTCCTTTCTATATGACTTAGCATAGCTTCCAGGAGGATCTACTCCATGATATTCATCGGCACAGAGGTGAAGATGACAGGTTGGGAGTTCTCATGCTTCCTACCCTATTAAAAATGGATATGATATTGCCTTTTTTCCAGTCACCAGGGACTTCACCACACCACCATAACTTTTCAAACATCATCCAGAGCATCTTGGTGACTATGTCATGACTCTGGGATGCATATAATTGTGACCCACAGACTTAGGGATGTCCATGCTCCTCAGGAGGTCATGAATTTCATCTTTGCTTACAATGGAAGGGAACGTTGCTCCCCCAATTCCTATCTTTCAAATCATCCACTTGAGAGCTGTATGTAGAGCAGCTGCTAGTGAACACTGAGGGAAAAAAAACCAGTTGAATACCCCAGCATTTTCACTGTCTGTGGTTCCTCCTGTGGTTTCGCAGTACTTCACTTGCTCTGTATTAACAGTTTCTAGTATTCATTCATGAAACACCACATCATCCTGAGACTCAGAGACGAGAGTAGTTAGGTTGTCTGAATTCATGCTATCCAGTTTTTAATCTATAAAATTTACATTGTCCGTGGCTTTCTTTTCAGCGCACATGAGGGCTTGAAACTAAAAAGCAAAACTTTCAAAACAGCACACTACCAGCACTAAAATAAAATAAAATAAAATAAAACAAAATAAAATAAAATAAAATAAAATGAAAAAAAAAAAAGGAACTCCAGGTAATCAGAAGCTCCCAAAAATAGGTGGATGCAATATTTTGGGAGTTGTCAACACTTTACTGCACAGCTGAATGTTTACAAACAGGAGGGAAAAGGAAGAAAGTATTCCTGAATGAGAGAAGGCAAGAGGAAAGAACCAACATTTTCAGATAAGGGCAAAAAAAAAAGCATTTTCCACTGTCATCTAATTAGGTCTAATGGAAAATCAGTAATAAATTCAAGATACTAGTGCAAGTTGAAAGCACACAAAGTAGATTTGGTAGGATGACAATAAAGCAGAATATTTTTGCTTTCCAGTTGGCAAAATAATTGCTTACTAAACAGCTAACACTCTTTTGTGTTAATTCCACAAACAGCTGTACGCTTCTAGATGGCCATGGAAACATTCTGTGTTCCTAGCAGCTAAGACTACTCCATATCAATTAAACTTCTACTTTAAATACACAATGCATTCTGCAGAGTCTATTCAAAACATTTTCACGGTTGCACTAAAGGCCTACGTTAATACTTTCACTAAGACTAATGACATTAATATTTTTTGGCATGCCAGGTCAACAGCACTTTCTTTCTACACCATTTCCATACAGACATTTCCTTTTCTCCCATGAACTTTTCTACTGCATAGCTATGCCTTAGGCAAAACTTTTCAATACTCTCATTATTCCTTCATTATGACCAATGCAATGAAATGGCACATTACAGGGAATCTGGAGATTTCAGGATGCAATTTCCTGGGGAAGGAAGCAGAAGTTCCCAGGGAAGCCCTAACATACAGGATACTGACTTTTCTACTGACTTTCGTACTGACTTTTCGTACACCACATGAAAACTAGTCCCCATACTAATAAGGCAGAGCCTCAGCACAACATATTACATTAATATAAACACAAGGCTACATGCTGTCCAGCCACACTCACCCAGGCTTTCTTCAACTATAAAGCAAACATCATAAATTCATTTAGCTTCAGTGTAGACAGATTGGTGACACATTTACAGTGGTGGAAAGGCTGGGATTTGAGAAAACAGAAACAGTCAAGAGGAAACAAAGAGGGGAAAAGGAAAATAAAACCAAGAAAAAAAGACCAAAACAGCCCACAATGTATTAGATACAATCTCTGGCAGGCAGAAGTTGCAGGAAGTGAAAGACCAAAAAGGCCACGCAGAACATGGAAATTAGGTAGAGTGGCAGATGCACCTGGGCAGTGGAGACAACATAAAAGATCTGTGGAGAAAGGGAGGTAGTGCCTTTGAGAAAACTAATGGAGCTTTGGGAGAATGGAAACCTAGGTCCAGAAGATATCACTTACATCCCAGTTTATTTCAGCACAAAAGAGAAAAACTTCTCACAGAGACCATGCAATGTCGATATATTCACTTCTTGCTGTATACCTGACATGGTGCCCTGCGATGTCTGTGAAGTCTTTGCTACCTGGTGGACATTCTGTAGTGGAATAAACACTCATTCTTCAAGCTTTACATGCTAAAAGGAAACTTCAGCCTCAATCCCTGGAAGGACAGCATTACTAGAAGAGGTCACTGATTTATGCCATGTGATTTGAACGAAAAACACTGTCCAACAGACAGACATAAGCAGAAATTCCACTTTATAGCATGAAGATATCGTGCGGTGCTATGACTGCAGCATAGGGCTTTCTGCTGAGAAATTAAATATCTTTAATAAAATACTTCTGTGGGAAGCCTGCATGGGAAAATGTGTGTATATTTAATTCAGTGGAGAGAGTGTTTATAAGTAGTTCAGCCTTGCAAAAAATATTGCCCCTTGGTGTAAGTAAGGTCAGCAAGAGCCTGAGTTATCCAACACATAACAACCCATCAGCCTTTATTGTCCTGACAGCGGCTTCATTGTGTTCTCCCAAGAGCACGGGAGACAGGTTAGGATTTAACATGCAGTCTGTTTTATTAGATCCTGGAAGGAAGGATGATAGTGCTGTAAACTCCCTTTTATGAAAACGTTTTAAATGCTCAGTGATTCTGAATGGCTGTTACTCACATTATCCCTGCAGGGTAAAAGGGGAATATTCTTCCCCTTTACTTACGGACAGTAACATTGCACTTGTTTGCAGGTTTCTCGAGGTTGCAACCTCTGTATGACCCAATGAAGAACATTTTTGTCAATTGCTGTTTTAATGTGTGCCTTTACACACTTTTAACCTTTAACTATTAAATGTTCATACAGCAAAAGGTTCTGTGTGCCATCCCCTTGGTAAATTTCTCCAAGAAGAATAAACTTATAAGATATGAAATCCCAAAGTAGAAAAGCAAAAGGTTATCCTTTCAGCTTCACTACTGCTTGTACCAGAAAAATGCTACAGATGACACAACATGTGCAAGTGCACTTTATGAGGAAATCTGCTTATCATATTAGAGATGTGTGCATGCATATTTTATGTAGATATCTGGCCTTTCTCACTGTGGGATTATTCAATATTTAAAAATGCACAAAAATACATTAACAAATGGATTCTCAAATTGGATTGTGAACAGAAAATTGCAAATATATTTAATCTAGGGCTTTATGGGGTTGGTTTTTTGTGGTTATTTGTTTATTGCTGTTTTTCTTATTGGGGGAGAATGGGGAAAGAACTGCAAAGAAATTAATTCTGACTTTCCCATAAAGAGCATGCGGTACGTTTTCAGACTTTTAAATAGAAGATACAACGAAGAAACAGCCACACATCTCCTGTTAAAGTTAATGGTTATTTCCCAGTGATACTTGCCATCAGTTGGAGTATTTATCCCTAATTATAGAACAAGAGGAATAGGAGAAAGCATATAACCTCTTCATTATCTTCTTCAGGTGAGAAAACCGAATCATTCTGAAACAAAGAACTTAATGGCAAATGCATATTTATTCACAATACTATAAACGCCTTTAAAATTCTGTACTTGCCCAACAGCCTGTTTCTCAACATGACTTCTTCAGTTTGATTAGTGGCAGGCAGTTCCATCCCTTTGACCTTGCATTTGCATTCACAGTGGCACGTCCTTACTGGTGCTAAAACAACACTTGCAAATTAATTTTGGTGCACACATAAAAAAGAAACACTCCATGCAGTGAAACGTATTTTAGCGATTTTGTGAGGCTTCCAGCCAAACACTTGAAACGCGCCAAACAGCTTTGGCTTCTTAAAAGTCATTTAAGAGCCACTATAAGGTTGCCAGAAGTACAGAGGTAAATGGATCACAGAAATGCATTTTGTAATGGGATTAAATGAACTGTGGGCCAGCAAATACTTGAAGGATCAAGAAATTCAGTTGCCACAAGGCCAAAGGACAGTTCGGGGTAGAAAATAAATGGAAGTGAATGCTAAATTCCAACTAATGCCATGACACCAGGCACACAGAGCTGGGACAAGCAGCTCCACTGCTGCAGATATGGGAGGTAGAACTCAACAGCAGGCACTGGGAAGCAGCAACAGTAAGTTTCCTTCTCCTCTGCTCCGTGCAGGAGCAAAGCCTCTGCAACATGCTGCTCCTGGAGGGCAAAAACATATTTCTGAAAGGAGGCCAAAACAGTCTTGCTAAATTCCAGCTGTCTTTTGCTCTGTAAATTACTTTTAGGAACATTTCTCTGCTCACTAGAGTACACAGTCAAACGTTTAATTGCATGTTACATCTGAATTTACTGCTTCTTTATTCTATCGGTAGCAACAACCCATATTCAGATATGTTATAGTAGCAGCAAGCCCATAAGACCTGTGCTAGAGCTGGATTTGGCCCCTGTGAAACTTCTCCCTGTGGATGGAAGCTGCCTAGTCAATGGGAAGGCAGGAGGAGCTGCAACTAGGCATTTCTCCTCAAGGCTGGCACACTCCCTAACCATGGGGAGAGGCTGAGGGGAAATCACTTAGCCATCCTCAAATCTCATAGCAATGAATTTGCTACCGTTCAATATACAGCTGGTGGTTTTGATCTGCCACAAGTGCTATGCATCATATGACTGATGCAGTCTGCTGCAAGAGCTCTCATGGCTCTGAAGGAACAAAAGCTTATGTTTTCAGCTGTCTTCTCTGCCACACACACTCAGTGTTAACGTCCTGCATGAGCATAGCCAAGCCAATCAACTGCTGAAACAAGGCTGACGTAGCTGCAACCGTACATCTATGCTCAGCACTGAGAACAGCACAGAGCACACAAGCAGGTATCTGGGCAGAGAACTCACCGTTCTGAGGTCTGCATGGGTGACAGACACACAGGCAATAAAAGCAGTAAGATGGTAGCCCCGTGCATTCAACCCAAACACCTTGATGGTGTTAAGCAGCGTATGACAGCAGTTGTTCACAGTATATACAAAATGAGAGAACAGTTGTCACATGTTGCATTGGTAGGGATGCCTCTATCAAAAATTTCTCCACGGCTACAATCATCAGTGTGGTCCAGTACTCTCTGGATCTGGGCTGGAACAAACACTGTTATCCATCTGTGCCAAAATTTAGCTATCACCATGATCTTATTGGTCTGCCCAAACTCATGCATATTTATCTGGACAAAGAAGCAATTCTGATGACGTCCTATCACATGCTACTGTGAACATTAAAAGCTCTTGATCATTCCGTACCAAAAGTACTGCCAGGAAAAATAGAACCACAGTTATGCTAAAGGGGTCTTAGCAGATGGAAGAAAATTATCTTCGTGTGTCATCTGTAATGGAAGGACACCTCTGGCAGATGCCAAGAGAAAGGAAACATGGCACAGAGTAATGAAGGGCTGCTCACATCTATCTGGAAGCAACCAGCTGATTTACTGAGGCAGACAGCAGTACTTCACTCCATGCACTTGGAGAGTCAATACAGTCAACAGAAGTTGCAGCAGGTCAGTATTTTTGTCTGCCTTTGACGTTCACAATAGGAGCACTTTTCTTCTTGAAATTTTCACTTGATTTTTTTTCCTGTTGGTGAAAACAAAGAGGACAGCAGACTGCCTCATTCTATTGTGTCTGTTTACCTAGTTTACCATTCCCATTCCATAATTTCTTGTCATCCAGGAGAGCAGTGGCCTTGTACCCCAGTGTTCACTTTAGGCCAAAGCATTACAGCAGCAGATACGTACCCGTCATGTTTACTGTTGGACTATAGGAGCTCTCTGACCACCAGTGGGTTTTTTGAGGGAAAATGGGAGATGAACATTCCATATACACAGACAATACCCATAAGCAACAAAGCCATTCTGAAAGGTAAATCATCTTTTCCTTTCGGGATTGTTCTATCCTGAGCTGGCCATTCCCATCTTCATTCACTCAATCTACCCTCTGTTCCTGCAGATGAATTTTCTAGTCCCTGTGTTGACTCTCTTTTCATCTCATAGCATCCTTTCTCACAGCTGATACACCTCCATACCTCAGAAGCAAATTGTTACAAAACATTTTCTTCTCCAAGCAATGGACAATAGAATGCATCTCACAGGAAACGCAAGTAATTGTTCCAGCCCTCTGCCTTACCTTGCAACACTTATTTTCTCAGATACTTTGAGGCTGGAATGCAATTCACTGCTACCTTTTCTGGTTCAGAAAGCTGTTGCAATGCACATAGGCTCTTCCCACAACAAGAAAAGCAGGAACTGCATCCCACCCCTCTCCAACTGCCAGAACAGTCCTAACAGACTGTAAGACTTACTAAATGATTTCTAAATCGTTACTCCTGCCCTTACTGTCTGATTGAAGCCAGTGAGAACTGAGAACAAAGCAAATTGCGGGAATAGGTTAAGAAGCAGAATATATCTATTCATAACATATGTTACCACAGATTTACTGTATGTCCAGGGACTTCACCAGCTTAAAAGCAGCTTGAAAATAGCCTGTGCCCAGCTGGGCCATACTGCCTTCTGGAAGTCTGAACCAGAGGAAAAAGGCCTGCCCTCCCCATTCCACTCAGATTGCAGTCAAGTCCTGACATTCATCTAAAACTATGGGGACAAATAAAACCAGGTCTTTTCCTCTTGATAAGTTCAGCAATGTAAGCTGTTTTATCCCAGCCTCTTGCTAAAAACCACTAATGACTTTCCTGACAATTTAACTCAGATGTGTTCATGTTTTAATCGCAACATTCACTAGAAGTATGAGTAGATCTGGAGATGACTGGGCAGTCAACTGCAAAATCATATGGAAGATTAGAGTGAGTGAGACATAAAGTGATTTTGCAAATCCCTGGCAATGGGTGACCTCTGAGTTAGCAATCCTGCAATCAGTTGTTTGAATGATCTCTCAGCACAAGTATCTTTAGGAGTAGCTTTGGTTATATGTGCACACAGATATATAGAAAACGCCAATTGCTCTAACTGCAGTGAGCTGCTCTGTGTTCACAGTTTCTTAGGTACCTGCAGGAGACAGACATGCTGTCTTTAAAAAAAAAAAAAACAAACACTTTAGCCAACTCCAACATTGAATGGCCAAAGGACAATTTGCATAAATATGCAATAGTATGGACATAGATGGGTTTGTAGAATAAATCTCTTGAAACATGAGAACTTCACTGCAACCCCACATATTAAACAAGCAAGACAAATGAAGACAGGCTGAGAGAGCTTGTGTAGTTCAGCTCCAAAGAGACCTCACTGCAGCCTTCCAGTACTTGAAGAGAGCTATGGGAAAGCTAGGGAGAGACTCTTCATTGGGGTTGTAAGCAAAAGGACAAGGTTTAGTAACTTGAAACTCAAAGAGGGGAGATTTAGGTTGCACATTAGGAAGAAATTCTTTACTCAGAGGGTGGTGAGGCCCTGGCAGTGCTGCCCTGAGCTGTGGGTGCCCCATCCCTGGAGGTGCTCAAGGCCACGGCTGGGGCCCTGGGCAGCCTGACATCTCAGCTGTGACAGGGGGTTAGAACTGGAAGGGCTTTATGGTCCCTTCCAACCCAAGTGTGCTGTGATTGCTGCTAGTTCTGAACACTTCCAAGTTTCAGGATCATTTTTATCAAATACATAACCAAGCTCTGATAACATTTAACATATTCCACCAACATAACATGATTTTAATAGCCCTTTGAAGTTTCATTAAAATGCTGTATTGGCCTTCTATGGATTATTAAACTGTATTTCCAGTGATAATAAATGGCAGAAGAGAAGCAAGTAAGCAAAGGAAAATATATAAGTGTTTCCAGTACTAATTTTTTGGGGGGAAAAAAGGTGACCATCTCAGCCAGTAAAATATAAAAATAAAAGAGCAATTACACTGAAGTGCTTCAAATTCTACTGCAGAAAAGACAGCAATCAAACTGACCACGCAAAGAAGTAATCAAACACTTTTCTAGTAAAGTACTTGTATCCACACAATTTTAGGCATGGTGATGAAGTGGGTGTAAAAAGCCATTAAGATGCAATTTTCTGTAATAATAAATTTTTAACAAATTCTCCTGTAAGATCATGCCAAATTGATTCAGGCTTTGGAATGGATTGTTCCAATTACAGGTAGATCAAAACCCCAGAATCACCACGTGTATTATTTAAATATATCTCCATATTTAAAATTGTCATCTAGAAAATGAATCATTGTACTCTAAGACTGTGGACATTGAGAGAAATACTAAACAACAGTATTTCACAGTGAAAACAGTTTGAGGAGATACATTAAAAAGAGAAGAATTGAAATCCTTTCCACCTCCTGCATTTCAGAGATTTTGTACTAAAAGGCAAAAAAAAAAAAAAAAAAGAAAAAAAAAGTTTTCATTTCCTTTTAAAATGTTTTGCATATTTCACTTTTTCTGCTTGGAATTTGCCCGGAAGGAAAAACAAACTGGGGAAGAGATGGGTTGTTTTTCAGCTATGCATTGCAAATTGGGCCTTTCTCCCAACTCGGTGTTAGCAGCGCTGCCTTGCAGTTTACCTGAGTTGTAACATTCATTAAGATGATGACTGCAAAGTTAACATTTTCAGAACATAAATATCTCTTGCAGTAAAATATCAGTTTATGACAAAGCTTGACACGAACAAAAGAAATACAAAGCTCTTCTCAACTGCTTTATCTGCCATCTTAGAAAAACAGGCAGTCATAAGACAGGCTACAAAACTACTTAAATTGAGTCAAATATGCACCTGCACTTCAGCTAGATAAAGTGAGAGCAGAATACGTTCCCTTTATGTGAGCTATGGTGACAATTTCAGCTGCAAGGGTATAACTACATTGCAAGCTATCTACCAAATGTTTAGCATGTCCTTTAATATTTCAGAGCGTCTGTGAGAGCTCTCATTCCATACTGCTTAGTGAGGTGAGATTCCAGCAAGAGCTTCATTTGAACAATGGATAAACGAAAGATCCCTCTGTTTGGAGACTGGCATTACTGCAAGGTAATGAAGTATTTATTTGGACAAATAAAGAAGAGACAGAAAAATAAAAAAGAAAAAGAAAAATGTCACAAGGCCACCATTTAAAGGATAGTCTTTCTGACAGAAATAAGAGTGAAGAAAGTGATTTTAGCAGTAAAGTGTTTCTACAATGTTAGCTGTTACAAATACTGAAAGCAATTCCCCATCACCTCACACTTTGCAGACATTCACACCTGGGAAAACAGAGTAGCAAAGGTTACTTGCCTCCACTTTGCAAAGCTGTAACCACATATTATACAGTCATTCAGGTCAGATAGAATTCTGCTAAGTTACCCTGTCAGAGCTGGTGTGAGGTCAAGCCTGGTATTTCAATTCATCTGATCCAAAAAAAAAAAAAAAAAAAGAAGGGAATGAAAATCCTGAAAAAATCACTTTGCTCTTATCTCATCCCACCTTCTTAAGATAAAAGAGTTATCATATTTTCCACTAGAGAAAATGGCTCCTTCTCAGTTCATATCAAAAAGTGTAGTCATAAAAAAAAAAAAAAAAAAAAAAAGAAAAAAAAAAGAAAAAAGAAGAGAAAAAATAGAAAGAAAAGAAAGAAAAGCAAAGAAAGAAAGAAAGAGGACCACTAATAGTGCAGACTGAGCTGAGATTAAAGATGATCCAAGCATGGCTGAAACGCAGCAGAAATGCCTTACCTCAGGTCTCAGTAATGGGAAGAAGGTGTAAACTGTGGATCGAAAGAGAAACAACTAATGAGAGTAGAAGCAAGAAAAAACAAATCACTAAATGAGAGAGAGGGAAAATGCAGTGAATCTCAGAACGGTGAAACATCCTGTAAAGATGTATTTTCAAAGAAATATTAAGGCCGAGAAAGACCTCTAAGATCATCCAGTCCAACCTTCCACCCAAAGACATTTGAAGAGCTCCTGAGCTGAGCTGTGCTCAGCCTTCTTCAGGAAATAGTCATCAAAACTGGAAGAAACTCAGTAAATATAGGGCTTTGACTGCCAGAGGGCTTAAGCATTCTCACCAGTTACTCAAGTATTAATGATCCTGCAGTGGCTAGTCCACCATCAGTGCCAGGCTGGTGAAAATCTAATAAACTCAGTGTTGGATTTGAGGGATTCTCCTTCTGTTGCTTAAGGAGATGACTGGCTGGTGCTGATTTAGTTCAATGCAAATAACTGCTCCACTGGTGCTCTGTGTGGGTCAGTGGCGCAGGGATGCTTCAGGGCTGCATGTTCATTGCTGTATTCAGATGCATGTTCACGCAAAGGAATTGTTTAAATATTGCCACTAAAACAAAAGGAAAAAAATGAGTTGTAATTCTGGATGCAGACTCAGTTGTAAATAGCGAATGAAATAAAGATGTTCTCATAATGAAGTATGATCCATGTTCTATACTGGCAGGTTTTCTATTGTTCTGCACACATATGCGCATATATAACACAGTGCTAGAGTTAGCATCACCTAAACAATATTCACCTTTGTCTTAATTTTGCTTTAACGACAAGGCTTTCAAACCATAAAGGGCTCCAGATACCCAATTTCTCTTGCTCGTCTGTAAGATCAAACCTCACCATCTGAAGTGCATGAATGTTATGCACAAAGTTGCCCGTTTCTGCTTCCGTTTGACCACAGCTCACTCGTACAAGTGCAGAAGATGCTGTCAAAGTGATACATATTCTTAGTTCTTCCAGTTACAAGCAGATTTCAGTTTCTCATTCAAGAGGAAGGAAATGAGACCAAGGTAGCCAAAACTGAGCAAGAGCTGCTACTCCAGCTTGCCACCAGAGGTAGCGTTCGATTACAGAAAACTGAACAAATCTGCTTTTCTGCTCAAAAATCTTTTTTCTTTTTTCTTTTTTTTTTTTTTTTTTCTTTAAAGTGACACTCAATGCAGACATTTGAGGACACACCGGTGCCACTGAAAATCTTACTGAAGCATGTATCAGATTGTGGCACTATGCTGAAGATTTCATTGAATAGAAATGAAGAAGGGTCTTCATTTCCGTGCTATTACCACCCTATATTTCATCTGGAGACACTCCTCAGTCTGCTGAGAGCATCTAATTAGAGGATGAAGAGCCTGAAACCCAGTTTTAGTGAACACTCACCCAGCTGGACAGAAGGTTACTTTAAAATGAGATTTTCCCTTAGATCAGAGAGAGCAAGGCATTGGAGAGAGAGCATAAAGTGTTAAGAAGTACTCTCAGAGAGATTTCATGACAGGAAGCATGGGGCTGTGGCACAGTTTGACTGAACCCCTATCATTTATGTAAACTCTCTCTGCTTCTTACATCACAAAGGAATACAATTGTCTTAGCTGCACCCAGGAGGAAAATGTCAATGCTTCATGTAGCTGTGAAGTACTTATCACACATTCCTAACGCAGAATTTGGAATGCAAGTATATGCTTAATAAACCCATGGTGGTTCCTTCTGGACTGGTGATGAGGCAGTCCTTACACTGTATATAGATTTTGTTCTTTTTAGGGGACTAAACATCACATAAGCAGAAATCCAGCATAAAGATGACAGGCTGCCCACTTCTGCAACCCATGAAATACAAGCTGAGCTCAAAACACAGACATCTTGATTTACTCCCTGGCTGAGAAGTGCTCTATTTGGGGACAAGGTCCTGGCTTTTTGGTTCAAGAAGATGAAATCCCAAGTGAGCTGTCAAATGCCAAGGAGGAGTGAAATTTCAAAAACAAATTCCCAGCTCAAAAGCAGGCAAGGAGATGTGAAGAGCTCCCTGCTCCTGCCCTGTTTTCTGTCATTCTTGTGTATTTCCTCAATCAGAACTCATGCAGATTTTCACATATTTCCAATCAGAAAGCTCTAACCATTTGATATCTCTTTGCATGCTCAAGAGAGAAGAAGTAAAAGAGAGATGCCAGACCCTCATAAGAAACAAAGGGCTGTTCCTATACCTGCCGTTCTCAGGAACGTTTACAAGTTGTGAAGATTTCAAAGGAATGGGAGCTGGATGCTATAGCTCTATAGAAAATTTCCGTGGTATTTAGATGGATAAGCCAGTCTCACATTTAAAAGCCACAGTTCAGCAGTGACTATAAATAGTATTTCATACCATGAAATTTCAGGGACCTATTAAAAGGCTGAAATTTTGAGAAATCCAGACAAATGACCCAGAGACTTCACATATTTCCCTAGGCATTTGGGGTTCACCCAGATCACTGCAACTAAATACCAATTCTGCATTTTTAAAGCAAAAGAGATTGCAGAGAGCTTCTCTCTATAATCTCTTTTATAAAGAGATCATCTCATAGCAAGGATCATTATTATTTATCTATTGAGTCTGAGACTATCGGGAGACCATGCGTTTATTAGCATTGCCACATGGGCTTCTCATTCTGACACATTTCTTCAAGAACTCCAACCAAAAGTAGTATTTTTGGATGCAAGTTCCTACTGCTGTGCAGTCAAAAGATCATCCCCAGAAGGAGACTTCCTATTCAGAGAGAAAGCAACATTTTCAGAAATAAAACACAGATGCATCTCTTCTCACTACTGCCTGGAATGCAACTTGCAAGCTCCTTGGTGTTATCTGAAGCCATTACCACAGAGCACAACGGGATTTTATTCCCAGTCAGAGTGACAAAGCACTCTGCTTTCTGACTGCACCATGCCTGGAGTGCTCAACTTGCCAGCACATCCGTATTCAGTCGTTATTAGTCACAATTAGCATAACATCATGGCAGTTAACTTTTCCCATGAGATATTAGGTGGCCCAAATGTATGCGATAATAATGACCTTAAATTAAAATGGTTTACTTTTTATCTTATGGTCAAAGTTATTAAGTTTCTATCCTGATGGAAATTATTTATACATCAGCTGTATTTCAGCTACATTCTGCTCGGTGTTGCACTGCTGACTACAGCTCTGAACAAGTCCATATTGCCAAGTGAGAGCTGTTTATCATATGTGCTAATGATGGTCTAACAAATCAAAGATGGACTTCTAAACAGGAGAACAGATCATATTAACTTCAACAAATGAGAAACACCAAAAGGTTGCACAGAGTGGATGAGAAGCTGTGCTAACCTATAGAAAAATTCACTATTAGTTATTAATTGCTTCCCAATAAATTGAAAAAAATCATGGTCATCGTATGAGCTGTTTTTCAAGATCTCCTTGGATAACGCCAATACCGGTAAAGGCCAAGGATCTTCCATCACAACTTAGTTAAGTTACTGATCATGTGACAAAAATTTGGGGGCTTTTACAAAAGATCTCTGGACACAAGCTGGAGAAATAGCTATGTTCCACAGCCTTCATGAATCACAGTGCTCAGACCATACTTACAGATTAAGGGAGAAATTTTTCGAGCAGTTATTTCCTAGAGAGAAAAGTCCATCCAATGTTAATGGGCACCTCTCTAAAGAAGTGTACAATGCCAATAAAAGCCAGTGTTAACAAGTTAAGTGTTATCAGAAGGTTATTTCATCTCCTCCAGAAACCATTTTTCAGTTTTCTAATATGTTAACCTATTGATTTATTTGCTGCTTCCTCATATTTATGTGCTTACTTTTCATGCTGCAATAATCTGAGGATTAAAGTGTGTAAACATATTTTCCCCCCTTCAGACTATTTAACTTCAATGAAATGAGAAGTAGAAGTGATTGCTTTTGACAAACCCTCACTCTGCGGGTTACCAATAGCTATATAACTGTCCTTGTGAAATGAATGCTGACACACAATTTTTATTCATGACATTTTTTTTCTGTCCAAATGAAGATGTCAACAAGTTTTGAACACTTCAAGTTAGTATATAACAATTAATCTTGGAGTCAGTAGATTTACCACCTTAAAATATGCAGGGTACATATAGTAGATCAGCATTGGCCACAGTGCATATGCAAAATGCCACCAAAAGCTCCAGTAACACATCCAAAGCACCATCTCCAGTGTCAGCACACAAAGCCTTGTCTCTGAAGCGCTAGAAGCTAAAAAAGCAACAACTGTGTCAGAATCCAACCTGCTCTCATCCAGTCTGTCAACTCTTCACTATGCATTTTCAGCAAACTGCTGCCCTTATAGGCAGAACTTCTTCCTAGATACACACCTTCTCTCACATTGTCTTATTTTTTGGTGCTATTATTTATCCTGTAGTAACATTTGGGTTTAAGCAGCCTTGCACCTTTACTTGCTTTCACAAACATCATCTCCAGCCTTAATTCTAATTAAAACCACCACCATTGCATACCTGCTGCCTGGCCTTCTGGAGAATTAACCTCTTTAATGAAAACTGTATTCCAACTAGTGCATGCACGTGTGTGTGCACAGACACAGATGAAGGTAGGCACACGTGTACATACACACATGCAGTGAAGTCCAGAATCGGTAGCTTAAGGCTTTGTTTGGATCTCTGTTACACAAAGGGTGAGAACTCAGCTCATGTGACGCCTTAGGAGGGGAGGATGAGTTTCACATATGCCAAGGATGAAGAATCCACACAGAAGTTACTGAAGAACAGCAGCTGATGTTGAGTGTCTTCCTCCTCACAGAGGTAGTGGCAGCAGGCTCTGGTGCTGAGCTCTCATGGTTCTGTTTACGTTGCTCACCACAACAATGCTTTTTCTGTTCCACAAAAATCCAGAGAGCACAGAGGAAATGTAGAGAGTGGGCGAGTGACTGATTTCAATTGCTTACCAGTTATATGTGAGTAATGGGCCATGGGTCATCTATCTCCAGGTTTGGAAAAGAATTTCCTCAGAAAGGACAGCATCTCCTGCTTGTTCTCCCAAAGACCACAAAGCTGATAGACCATAGAGCAGTTTAATTCATACAGAGCTGCAGGTGTTTCCAGGATGCAGTAAGTGATGCAAGGATATCCCAACTCTCAAAACAGCAAGTCATTCACAGAGTTTCATGGCTACGCTGTGTTTTCTGGCAAAGCACAAAGCACAGTGTGACTCCTCTACAGTTCTAGTTAGAATTTCTCCCCAACTCTGATCCACTCTATTCAAGTTTTTCATCAAGCAAACTTCTTGCAGAGAGACAGCCCCAGAGGCCAGCGAGCTGGACTGCAGCCAGAACAAAAAACTTCATCCCCTTGCCAAAGAGGCCTGAAATTGCCTGTGCTCAGCCAAGAGCCAGCAGCAGAACAGCCCTCTGTGATAAATCACGGCAGGTACACAGTAGGAGGCAGACGGGAAAGTGCTTAAACTAAATCTCTGGTCACATAGAGGACTATAACTCAAAAATCACTACACACTCTTGGACACAGAAATAAACTGCAGGCCAAGACAGACCTCAGAATAAAAGGCTGTGGCTGAGACTTCCATGCAGAAGTGGAGCACAACCCACAGTGTTAACGCTTGTCCCTTCTCTTACCCCAGTTCACCCGAGGAATCAGATGGATACAGGTCCAGCCCACAACCTCTTTACCTCTTCCATGACATGCAACTCTGTGCAAGGTATGTATGGATAGCATAGGACTTTTCCAAGGATTGTTTTTGAGGGGAAAAACTGTTGTTCTTTGTACAAGGTTCTTTCAAGTTGAATGTCTAAGCATATGGAAATTGTTCTCTCCCTTGGTCTGCCCACCATATCTGTTATATTTACATATAATGCACTGAAATTACTTGTACAATTTGGACATCTGGTAAAGGAAGTATTTTCATATAAAGATCCTGTTATTCTTCATGTTAGAATGATGGTAAGCTCCATGACAGCACACAAGGGCCATGTTCACTTATCTCATGTAACAAGCCAGATTTCAGAAGTATTCAATTTTTAAACAAGTTCTCAGATGATCTCTCAGTTAACCTGCCATCATAATGTTAGAATTTCAACATGCTGTCTCACTGCTGACCACTCCTGCAAAAAACCCACATGGCTTGCTTGGGAGAGAACAAAAATCCACGGCCATCTGCCTGTTAGTGCATGCAATGAAAAACCAAGAACATGCCAACGTCTGTGATGGCATTTCACAATCAAGCCTTCCAGTCCCTGCCAGCTCTTTTTCACAAAGCCATGCCCTTTCTATGGAAGAGATGAAGTGGTATCAAGCACCCACTTCTCTGTAAGCCCGTGGGGTGCTTTAGTGCCCTGCTGCTGACAGGCAAATCTCAGTTCTGCTCAGTTCTGTGACCCTCAGCCACGCTCTGCTCCTCAGGGTACCTCCTTAGGGATGACATCTCTAACAGTAATACAGCCAGAAAAAGGCATCTCTCCTGGTTACAGAGCAACCCTTCTGCTTTTTGCACAGCCACCCTTCTGTTTTGTTTTGTTTTTTTTTCCCTTCTTGCTCTCTGCAGTGCCAAACACAAATTGGGAAGTGACTGGAGATTCATCAACACTTTAAATGTATTATTTATGCACGTGCACTTGCTTGTTCGGGATGCAAAATCACATTTTGAGTAACTCAATAGTTCTCTCTTCTCAGCAGAGTGTTAAATATTATTTGTAGTTAATAATCAAATATTAAAATACATTAAAAATCCACTTAAACAGCCAATAGCTCTATGACCAAATAAACAGAGCAGTACATCAAAACACAATCCCCATCATTTGCAACACTCTGCTCAATTGAAAAAAAGCCAGAAGGTACAACAGAGAGTTAACTCCATAGATGACAGCACACTTTCAGGGGATGCAGGCTGAGGCAGGGAGCTGTGACCCTGCCCTGGTCCCCTCTTTGCCATAATCAATCTTGGACAACAACTGCAAATTCAAGTGAATTAGAAGAGAATCAGCTGTCTTCACAGAACTATCTTGCATAGAAAAGAAATACCAAAGTATCAGGAGAAAATACAGGTCATCCCTATAAGAACAGAACACAAATTGCTAAAGCAGAGTCAGAGTCACAATATCAAATCTTCCCACAAAGAGCCATAGCAATAAATGTATTTGATACAAGAACCTACAGAAACTATGTGCTGACTCTTGATGTAGAAATTGCTATTTTGCAACCCTGGGACTACCCTGGGACTCAAAACTCAGCCACATGAAAACAGGTAAATCATAGGATTAGTACTGCCAATCAAAATGCTACTATTCTGCTCAACTCCTTGCTTTTATTTTTCTGTTTCCATCCTAGCTCACAAGTGCATTGAGGAACTCTTTTAACACTGGTGATGTGTGACTGATGGTGAGAGAAAACTCCAGAAAACCCCTGGTTAAACTCTTCAATCAGCATCCTCTGAAGATTTATAGTATTTATGCAATCTCTCCTAGGTCAATAAATCTCAATAAGAGGCCAATGTTCAGAGGGAAAACCCCAGTCCCCCAGTCCCTCTTCCATGTCCATCCATCTGCACACTGTGGCTGCCTGATCAGCGCTGCTCTGTCCTCATCCTGGGAGCAGATCTCAAGCAGCAGTGTTGCCCCAAAGTATCCCAGCTGCTCTCCTATCCCATGCAGCCACTCCATCTCATCTTTTTCTGCTTTCCTCATAGGTACAAAGACATCACCACGAAAAATGCAGCTGCTGTCAACGCTATGGATGCCCAGATCTCTAGAGAGCTCTGCAAAACATCTATTGCTGTTAGTAGACATCCTACAAAAATAAACACTTCAGGTAAAAAAATGCCTCTGCTATTCCAATCCATCTCAAAAAGAAAGTAATTTCTCTTTCTTGCTCACTCACCGTTGTTCTCTGCCACATAAACAAGTGCTACAGGGGGAAAACACAATAAGGAGCCTCTTTAGTGAATCACAGCAAATTCCTTTCTCACTAAACAGACTTTAAAAAAAAAAAAAAAAAAAAAAAAAAAAAAAAAAAAAAAACCCTGCATATGGAATAACAAATATAAAAATGGTAAACAAAACATAGCAGCATTTTTCTAAGTTTTCCATTTAGCCTCCAAATCTTTCAGATGAAAATAGAACTTAAGAACTGTATTGTTCAAAGGGATGGTCATAATTTTAAGATAAATCTGAGCAAGGAAGCAGCCTCCAGTGTTTGATATGAGTGATTTTCATTTAACAGGCAATTGACTCAGTAAGTAAAACTTAAACATAGCTGGGTCTTTAGGGCTGAGGATCTCAATGCAGAAACTTAAATTGCTTTTTAATTTATAAGCACGGCTCTCTAACAGCATGCTGAAGGCAGCTCTGTAGCTGCTTAGTACTTCTGAACACTGCACTTTCAGGACATGTCTTTCCTAAATTATCTGATGTAGCACTGAACTCAGGGCAAAGGGCAATGTAATAAATTCTCCAGTCAAGGATTTAGGTTCCGTTCCTTGGCTTTGCTACTTCTTTTCTCACCCCAGTGGCTTTCATTTCCTGCACCCCATGCCACTGTTTTTTTGCATAGCTACTCACTCTCAATGAGTCCTGGGGACGTGGTGTCACACGCAGGCATCCACCTGCAGCTCTGATTTGCTTACCTTGGGGCAGAAAGCCAACAGCAGCCTGGAGATGCCTACAGGTCCCACAGGACTCTGCTAACTGCCACTGCAACACAGAGGAGTCTTCAGCAGCCATTTATGACATCTTCATCATTGCTTCCAAGAAACTACCAGAATAATGTCAAATTTTGCTGAAAGTTTATCAGTTCTGCAGTCATATTACACAAAATCATTTTTAGTCGTAAAACCAGAGGTTATTCACTGTATAATGAGATACTTTATCTTGTAATTAAATATAAATCACTGGCTCACATAATTTATACCAAGGAAAATTGTGTTCTGGAAAGCATTATCCCCAAAGCTTAAAAAAGAATACGAACTAGATTGCAAGTTTCATGGTAGAAGTGAGCCTGGCACAGAAGGTTTGCAGGGGGAGTGTTGCAGTGTTTTCAGATTCATCTAGCATGATACATTTTATTACAAGATCAGGTTTAAGCTATTTTGGTAGGCTGCTGTCTGATTTGAAGGGATGATCAGATATCACAGAATTTAAGTCTTATTCATGTACACAAATGAATGAACACTCAGAAGACCTACTAATGTGATTATACGAGCTGAATACAGAAACCTTCATTTCAACTGCAGACATTGAACACCAAGTTAGCTGCATTCTCTTTACTAGCTGCAGAATGGCTGCCCTCTCATACATCCATATAGAGTTCAAATCAGTTTCTCTGAACGTTCTTTTGCTGTTGCAGTATCTGAGCATTTCAAAGCATTCAGCACACCTGTCTTCCCACTGAGCCTAAAACCTAAGGAAAATGTCATTGTCTAAGACAGACAATAAAATGGAATTACCTAGCCACAGGAAAGCAACAGAGAGATTTTTGAAGTGCATCCAACTCCAAATCAATGCAGAGACAAAAGGGCTTTTTTTCCCCTATTTCTTGCTTTTGGAAGAAAAGGATCCCCAAAATATCAATTTCATGAGAATCAATACAGACTTTCTAGCTCACCAGTCTCCTGAGATTTTCTGGGTGGGCAGTAACACAGGTTGACGCTCGACTGAAAATATGATGTCTAGATCCATTGAATAATTCAAGTGTTTTGGCACAGAGAAAATCTAAAGCGTTCTCTTTTCTGCAATAAGAAAAACAAACTTTTTTTTTTTTTTTTTCCAAAAAGAAAACAAAACAAAACTCCAAACAAGCACCCTATGATGATCCTGCCCAGGTTGGGCCAGAAGGAGGAGGCAGATATACAAACAGATTCCTTAGGTTTGGATCACCTCATTTTGAGCCCTCTGGAAGCAAGGCTGATAATCCAAACACTGACTTTTAAGCCTCTTATGATCAAATTATTAGTCTACACACCAGCTGCAATTCACACCTACAGGCACAAGAAACGTGGAGGAAAGACATGTCTAAAGTCCCAGCCCTGCTTCTTGGGATCAGCCCTGAATGCCAGCCCTGATGCTATTATAAAACTGTTCCAACACTGAAAGTCATTCCTGGGCTTCTGCTCTGCAGCCATGTGCTTGACAACTGACAAGCAAATCACAGACTGGCCTAAGAGGTGGACTTATGAATGCACTTTGCACAGTGATTTTCATGAGAAACATAAGAGCTGTTCCCCAGGAATTAGGGCTTTGATTTTCACTGGCACATCCACGCCAGCAAGCCATGAAAACAGATTTATTTTCGTTCAGCCTTTTTCCAGCCTTGCAGCTCCCACAGCTCATGCCCTGCACACAGAGCAGGACAGCACACATTCCTCCAGTGGCAGCAGAACAGTACAAGCAGAAGCGGTGCAGGAACTCAGCCGTACAACAACCAGCACTGCATAAGGTAGAACACACAACACACAGTTTCTGGGCTGTGCCCTGTGGGCAGAGTTTCCCCAAGTCCTATATTTTCTTCATTGCCAGTGATATACCCAAGGAGCTTGACATCTCCTGGCTTTTATTCCCAGACTTTCAGGGATATTTGTTAATTCACTTTCAATGCTGCACAGTGTTTACGTCAGAAAATATTACTGCTTCACTTAATGTGTTTTTTCTGTTTTGTAGCTGCATCTTTTTAACTTTTTTGCCTCCAAAAGGACCCCACGGTGGCAAATCCAATCAAGTTTCAGTACCGCAATCAAGCTTTATTGCTGCTGTGATTCCATTTTGTTCCCAGGTGCAAACCCATTACTGCATCTTCTTTCAAACACCGCATCGCAAGATTTTCTTTTAATCATTAAGAGCAGAGTGATTCGGTTTGTTCCTTTGATAATACCATACGAATGGGGGAACACTGGGAGCTCCTGCTCTTCCATTAAACTTCTTAAACATCATAGGGATCTGGGTAATTCACTTGCTCATTGTCTGGAAAAGCACTAAATTTCACCTTCATTTTAACCTTTTCTGATGTAGCTTAGTGATTTATTAAAACTGCTGCTACCAAGCAGCTAGAAGTGTCAAATTGGGTTCCCCTCTGTGTACCTGCTGCCCACCAGGAAACCCGCAGGCTAATTTGATAAATATATTCATGTTTCTGTCTAGTTCCCAATGCAAGGATTTCACTTTGCTCTCTCAGCTGAAAATGGAGAAAGGTGAAAGAGTTCACAGCTTTTCTCTCTGCTCTATTTTATTCCCCATATTCAGACTTAGGCATAATTAACTCATCTTGATTTTAGGATAGAGCTTAGATCCAGCACAGACCTAGAATCTGCCCCCAACACCCCCTCTGCTAAATGAAGACTGTAAGAAAACACACACTCAAGGACCAAAATTTCTGCAGCTGAAGTGAAAAGACCCAGGGACAATGGCAGCTCCACGCACTCACCCTGCAAAGGTACAGGAGGCAACAGGTTCTAGTCCTCAGCACCCTTCCATGCTTGCCCATGAAGATAAAAGACACACGCGTTTCTAAAGGAGCCCAAGACAGCCTCAGGTGGGAGCCATCAGAAACAGCTTTACTCATGCTTTTCTTATTTGCTTCTACATCCATGGTAAAAGGAGCTTGTGTGAAGCTACCTAAGCTGTAATTTAGACTTGGGTATTTTCAATACGTACCTTCTGATCAGTTTGCCTCAGCACAAACACTCATAAATCCAGACAGGATCTCAATAGGGACTGCGAAAAAAAGTATGACGCATTTTGGGTGTAACTCAGCTTTGAGAATGGAACTGGATGGCCTTCATAGTTCCTTCCAACCCAAACTATTCTTTGATTCTAAGAACTACTCTGCAAAGGAAGGATATTCAGATTTTTCAAGTGGCTATTTCCTACTTCATCTGTCATATAAATGCTAACTCATCCATAAACATTATTTCCTTCCTTCAAATTAACAGTTGTGAGAATCAGAGGAAGTTCAAAGATTTCACTGCTGCTGTGAGTGGTGATGGACTACAATAAAAGTAATTTTTTTTCAGTAACCGTGGGTGTGCCCAGAGACTCCAGTGAAGAATGGACCCCAAATTATGTGAAGTTTTGTAGAGATGTGGAAAATGCCTTGTTCCTCACAGGCCTGTTGTCTAGTAATTTGCTCTTTTCATTCCCACGTTTATACTCATAGCCATACTGATGCTGTCTGCCACAATCAAGTTTTAGCTTTTCCCGTAGTAGGAAGTAGAAGTTAGTAGGAAAAAAATTGCTTTTAGAAGTTATTAGCAATGCATTTTATGGTTACTGACAAAAAGTACACACTTTCTGCATTTCTGAGGCTAGAAGTAGTAATAGGAATGCCTAGTAAAGGTATAAGAAAGATCAAACAGAGCTGTTCTCTTACTTCTAGCCAACATTATTTGAAGCTATTGCGTCAAAAGTTGTTTATAACCAAGGCATCTACTGCCCACAGTCTCATTTGCCAGAAGTTTATAAAATGACTAAGAATGTATTTCACTATTAAACTTGCAGCACAAAGCCATATCCCACAGCAAAATTCAATCTGGTTTAAATAAGTTTATTTCTCCATACCTTATATTTTTGCTGTCTGAAGTGCTCTTTTTGTGCCTCACTTGCTAATCAGTGCCGTCAGCTGAAGCTTTCATATGTCACACAGTGTTTAGTATTAATAAGATTACGTCTTTCAACTACTTTGAGCAGAAGGCAAAACAGCCGGGATTCAAATTGCATGAATGAGGAGTGCAGGGTGTGATACCTGTTCCCTGGAACAGGTCGACATAATCAGAAGCAGGCATATGATGAATAAGCCCTGAGCTCCATCAGGAGGTAAGTCTCAAAGTAGAAGATCCAGATCTGCTCATCTTCCATGGGGCTGCTCGGTTCTTCAGGGCAGAAGCTGGTGTTGGTAATAACCAGGAAAGATGGAGCAACTAAGATGTAACTCACAGATAGGCTTTTATCCTGCTTTTGGAAGAACCTTCTCCTCCTAGCCCATCTGAACCAAGGATCTCTGTTGTATATGATCTAGTCACACTCAGTGGTGGTTACATGCTGGAGCCTAAATGCGCTCTGCATCCATCTCATGTATCCACAAGCCCCCTTCCTGGTGCAGTTGTGAGCCAGTCCCCTTGATGCAGCACACCTATCTGCAGCAGGAGCAGGCTGGACATGCCCATGGGGACGGTATGGGGGTGGCATCCTGATTATGAACACGTTGACTTCAGTGGTTGGCAGAAGCTCAATATGCATTCTACTTCTAACAAGGGCTTTTCTGCTCCCTTTAAGTGGCTCTCAAAGAGTGCACACTCTGGAGTCATTGTCTTTTCTTCTCTAAAAAAAGAATATATTAGAATTATGGTTGCACTTTCAAGCTATTTCTGATGAAGTATGGAAAACAACTGCATAGTATTAACATACTGGCTCAAGTTTTGACACCAAATACTAGTATCAGCAATGCTTTTTCCAGGCAAACACTGCACGGGCACTGCTGCACTCACAAATGCAAATTCACATTTCACTGCTGGGCTTGCTTCTGCTTGCAAAACACCCACCTTTTGCATTTAAATTTCTGTGATACATAGAAAGATTCTGGTGAGGAAAAAAAAAAAACAAAAAACCCACTCAGATGAGGAAAAATCAGTCTATTAAGAAAAAGAAAAACCAAGAAGCAACAACTCAAGCTCTATAGCATGTGACAGACCACAGCAGCATTGCAAAGACCGAACAACACTGGGAATAAATATCTTCCTCTCGCTTCTACTTTGGATCAGGATCCTCTCTGTAGGAGTTCAAAACAAGCTCCTGGAATTGATCCAAAGTCTGTTGAAAATCGATGGCAGCTTTTACACCAGTTCTGGTGTGTGCTGGATCAGCTTACTGGCTTCCAAACTACAGCTATAAAGATGAAGAACACCCAAACACTAACTCATAGTTTTATTGATTCATAAACAGGTTTTACTGTGCGCTCCAAAAATATTTTTAGTGGCTTTTACTGCTTTATCTGGATTTTCCCATATCTTGACATACTTAATTTTCTGCCTGAAATGTGAAGCATCAATGATTGAATCAAAAGCTGCACTTCACTGATAAGGGATCAATTAACAAATTGGAAGGGTTGTTGCTGTTTAGTTTTCACTAACTAAACTTCTGTGACCAGGGAGGGACTCTGGCCCTGTTAACTGCAGCTAGCCATGGCAATACTTTGCACACTATGGTTTATGGAGTTTACTGTTACCTCTCTATTTCAGATGCAGTATTTGAAAAAGGAGAAAAGACAAAAGTTATTGCTTGCCGGTGATTGTTGTTTTTTCAGTATGGTCTGATAAGTACAAACTGTTCCAACTAGGTGAATGATCACTGATATTCTCCAGAAAGCATGTTTGCAATGTGTGCAACTGCACACTGAAGAGCTGGCTTTTCCTTCAGTAACAAGACAAATGCAAGGAGTACATACCGAGCATTAACCCATACCTTTAAACTCTTGGTAGAGAAGCATGCAAATCCTGATAACACTGTACCTTGGAAGAGCAATACAAAGCCAGTTGTCTCAAATCACTGCTTATCTTAGCACCATCATAGCTCATTAAAAAATTGAAGTTGTGGAGAAACGCTTTTTTCTGAGATAATGAAATAACCTTAAGATCATTTGCATTACGATCAGGCTGTAAGGGAGCTGTTCTGTATCTGAAGATGGCCGCAACAGCCCAAATCTCTACAGCACAGAGAGGACAAATCTACAGGCCCGATGTAATCGGGCAATTTCTTAAGCCTTGTAGTATTGGGGAAGGAGTGACATGGTGATGTTCTTTTGAAAACATGCAGTTTACTTCTTCATACATGCAGCTTTATACTTTTGCGTTTCATCTCACTCTGTCCTCAGAAGGAAGAGAAATAAGGCTACAAAGTGTTTTGCAAGAGAAGGACTTCCATGTGTTGGATTAGGAACTAAGATCTCAGGAATCCTCCCAACACCCCAGGACAGACCTTACTCATCTCCCTGTCAATTATCTTAGACACTTCTCAGCTTATCATTCACCTGTACACTCATACAAAGATTGCTCACCATCTCATAGGACTTCCTACTACACCAGACACAAAAAAATTATTCCTTTCCTTCTGAAGATTTGTCTAAAGTCACTGAAATTGGAGAAGTCACAGTGCTGTTTCAAGGTGAATTCACTGACCTGTTAAATCAGACCAGAGACAGAGGTACTTTGATGCAGCAGGTCAGTATAATACTGCATGCCTGTGCATATATTTGCACACTATTTTCCAGGTCAGAATATGGATATTTACTTAGAGGTGTCATTATGAAGGCATTTTAGTGATGCTTTTAATTCCAATCCAACATCAGCTGAGAATCTTAAACTCTGTATTCTTATCAGCCAGACACATTTAGGACATTGCATCTTGGGACATACATAGAGCTTTGATTTTATTTTCTATTGCTCCTATCTTTCATTTCCACAGAAATCTGGAGCCTACAGACATTTCTACACAACCTATATTGGCTATATACTGTTCTTCATTTCCTAATAAGGTAACCAACGCATTACCACCAAAAGTCACCACTCAAGACTTTTACGAGAAAAAAAATAAAGTGAGACTGAATGGACAAACGTGGTATGATAAGACTCAAACAAAACCATAACCAGTTGCATTTCTTTCTCTGTCTTCTAAAAAAGGATCCTCAGATTTCCCAGTTTCTTCTGAGAGATTTCGAACCCTCTTCAGTGCTTAGGAGACAAAGCATTTAATGAACTGGAGGGACACTGTCCCAAACCTGTCACAGAACTAACGTTCTTGTAACAGTGAACTCTTAAGCACCTCTCCCAAAAACAAACAGACAAAGGCCAAGTACTGCAGAAAAGAAAACACTCTGGTTCTGGTGGAAATGCAGAAAGTTTCTAGAGGTACATGACTAAGGCAATCTGTGCAAGCTCAAGAAACCTGTCCTGAGAAATACAACTGCCCACCTCAGTAAACAGGCTTGAGTTGTAAAAGCAAGGTCTCCCTCAAGAGCAACCTTTTTGCTACTGGTTGGAAACAGCTATTGGAGCAGCTGGGACAGTTCCTTACTGTGCATAAGTGTACCAGGGAGGATGAGGGAGCTGCCACAATCGCACATATGTGCCTCCATATGCCACAGGCATGTCCAAATCTGGACAGCACAAAGCAGTGGCAAATATGGTATGAACCAACAATCAAAGCTCCATTTCTGGAAGGAGGCCCAGAGTGAGGGTGCGTGTCCAGCAATTTGATGCACAAAGAGTTGAACAGATTTTTCATTCCATCCTCAAAACCCAACTCTGGTTTTGGCACAGCCCCTCGACTGAAGGCCTGTTTTCCCACACAGCTCTGTTCTTTCAACTAGTAAAAACGCTCTCTAACATTTGACAAATTACCTCTGGCACAAACGTCAGCAAACTGGAGGCCAAGAACTAAGTGGATGGGGAAGTCAAAAAACACGCTTCTCAAAACTTCTGCTTCTTGTGCACTGTAGCCATTCTGAGTGGCTGTTGCGTTAACTGTCTCTCAAAAGACATCACGAAGCTTTTAAAAGTCAAAAATTTCGGCCACAGCTAACTGAGATGCAAAGAGAAGTGATGAAAAGGAATGGCACTTTGGGAGAAAATGATAGTAGCATAATGTCAAATAAGACATTTGCTTAAAAAAGAAAGAAACAAAGACAGACCTGCTTCACACAACACTTTTTTACTCTCCATAGTGCCTTAATACCCAGAAATATAGAGCCTAATTAAAGCCATCACCAGCGCATCCAGGCCAGAAAGCTCTCTCGCATGCTCCTTCTAATACTTAAGGAAAACATTAAGCTGGAAAATACCGTGACTGATTTTCCCAGTGCTGCTTTTGATTCTCTATCTCTGCACTGACTTCTTGTGCTTTGTATATATGCAGAGTCCTCCTGGCTGCACAGTGAAGTGCAAACTAGTGAGTGTTTCCTAGCAACATTAGCCCTATTCTGTAATTCCCAGGGAAAGGGAATGGTGATTGTTCTTTTGCTTCCTTGTGGTCACTTATGCTACAGAGACGAAGAAAAGGGAGACAGAAGCAATGTACCCTAGAATTAAAGACAAAATGGGAGTTGAGCGATCAGTGCAGTCACTTTAAGAGATGATGTCTAACTAAATCTTTCCTCTCGGTGCTTACATTTCATTTCTTTCCTACAGTAGCATCCACCCCTTACAGGAATGCAGGAGCTGCGTAAAAGGACAGTATATACATACTGACAGCCTTGATAATGACTGCTCACAGTGACCTCCAGACCCAAACTAGCTTTTTGTTGGTAAAGAACATCCTCCAGCAGAAAGACATCAAACATTTCCGGGTTGGCTGGAAACAAGGGCAGAAGATGGGACTGAGTGTTAGGAACAGGAGAAAGGCTTGTGACTTCTGGTTGGGTTTGTGGACTCTCATTCAGAGTGAACCGCTCCAGGGAAGGGCCATGGTTAGCATGCAGCTAACCCTTGAGCTGGTGAAGTGCACTGCATTAGAGGGCCATCACCAGAGGCACTAAAAGTCACACTTGAAATCTTGATGCTCTTACGTGGCATCTGATGCTGAGACACTGAAAGCTGACTGAGGAATGGATGGCTAAAGGACACTTCGCACTTCTTGTTCTTTTACTAGAACATTCTGTGTGCTTTCCCTCACTTCCAGACTTTCTGCATCCTTTACCCTACTTTCTAATAATGCAGCAGGGGAGCTAATACCAAGTTAGTCATTTGCTGTGTGCAAAGTGGGAAAGCGGGACAGGAGAAAAAGAAAATATAATAGAATTACATCTACACAGTTACCTGAGGCTTGAAATCAGGGATGCAGGCTAAAGCCATTTTATCACTTTGTCCAGAGCTTTGCCTTTCTAGACGGTAACACCAGACAAATGAAAAAAGCTTGTAAATACACCTTAAGCTCCCTTTTCTCCTCCCTACATTACGTGATCCATAACTTCACTAAATTTATTTTAATACCGCTCCCATTGGGCTGCTGTCCTCATGCTGCAAGCAGTGATGCCTTATAGTCATGGTGGGGTTATACCATTGCCTAACTGATGATACAGAAGAAGGGGTTCAGGAAGGTGTAACTCACAAAGAAATCAGCAACTGATGGTGTCTCAGTTGGCAGTATAAGTCTCAGAATAGCAGCTCTTTCCCACACAGTCAAACAATATTTGATACTAATGCAAGGACTGATATAAGGAGGGCTCGATAATCTGGTCTGTCACATAGGTCTCCTTTGAAATGAGGTAGGGGAAGGAATAGTCACCTTCATCTGATAAGTCCCATGGGACAAAGCAGGGATGAACTCTTGGTGGTGCTGAGTGATACCATGGAAGTTCCATTCATAAGCATACAAATGCATGCAAAAGAACACAAGAGTAGCTGCTGACTTGCTTTTGTGAACAAACCAAAATAGCAGCCCAGATTCAAGATTGCTACAAATATTCATTGGCATTTACAGAAAGATGTGGTTGTTTCTAAAATTTCAGCCACAGTTCTACCATTTCTCTTTGAAAATTTGTTTTGATGTCAGAAGTGGAGCTATTTCAGCATCAGTGGTGAAAAAAAAGGTGGCAAAACAAAACATCTCAATAACAGTCTAGTTTTCAGCTTTCCCAATGAGCACCAACACACACGTCTTTAGTGCACCTTGTTGCATCTAGACATGGCTGGCAATGAAACCCCAGTATATACTTTCAGTCTTCCATTGTGAAAAAGAATAATAATTTTGTATAAGGTAATTTAACCTTATTTCATGGATTTCATTTATACAGACCTTCTACACTAAGAAAATAATCTGCAATGATCTCAACTATTCAAGTACATTTTCTGGGGTGAAATTTTCACATACAAGTGAAGAATGCTATAATGCCAAGCACCATACTTTGCTATAAATTAGAAAACGTTACTCCAGTGGGAGATTTCCACTGTTATCATCATCTGTCCAAGCTACTGCCAAACCTCTCTTAAACTTGAGTAGCTCAAACATGTTTGCCAGTATTCAACAAGATACAAGATGAATTCAGCAGTCCTATCTGCACATTTTGTGGCAGAGCCTTTCAAAAACCCACCATCTTCCGCTGAACATGCCACACTGACTCATGCCTGAAAACAATTGTTGGGTTTGGCAGCTGCCTTCCCTACTCTCACATCTGCCTACATCACCACCTGACCTTCTCTCTCATGGACAATTTCCCCTCTTCATTTCTCTACAGCCAACTCTATCCCCTCTCAGTACACCATTATCTCCACTGCGACGCTGTCTATCAAGTTGATGTCATTTCATGGCATTGCTCTAGTTGCAAGCAGGAAATGGAAGCAACTCCTCATGCCCTTTTCACCAATGTCTTCCTCACATTATGGATGAGCACAGCTGGCATGCTTGCACCTCTGGGATGAAACTAGAATGTTCATTTTCTTTTGCAGCTTCCACATCCCTATAGTCATTTTTACTGGGCCTATTGATGGTACATTTACATTTAGAACACAATTCTATTCTGCATGCAAAAAAATACAATAAAGCGTGCAACTTAATGCTCACTGTGAATTTAAAGTGGCTGCTTGTGTCAACCACAAACCAAAGTATTTAAATTAAATGCAGTATTTCCCTACATAATGCTATCCATATGCTAATAGAGAGAGATTATGTCTTATATAAGATTTATCAAAGTGAACGCGATTCATTTCGGGAAGCATCTCAGTGCAGTCTACTTGAAATAATATGTTCTGCCAAATATGCATTGTATCAAATAAAAGCTCCTAAGATACTGAACATACTCGGGGCACTTACTGAAAATAATACATCTTTTGAATCTTACTGATCCAAAACAACTTATCATCATTTCAGCTTGGTATTCAAATAAAATGCTTGGAAATAACAAAGTTCCCTGATGCCATTTTAATTATCCTATTTCTAATTCTGTGCTTGAATGAGGCGCTCTAAAACGATAAGATGCCTTCAAAATTGATATAAAACATCATTAGGGTCAATCTATGAGAGCAATAAAAGTAGGTAAAACAAATTTACATTATTTTGAAAATTACAACGTTAGCAAAATACTCTGAGCGCACTGACACGGAAGTCAGCACTGATCAAAAAGGAGATAAAAGGCAAACTGAGCTGAGCTGTCCTCTGGTTACTTCTGATCATATGTTGTATGTGGATCCAAGTGCCAAAATTTACTCTTAATGCTGTAAAAAGCCTATTATTTTTATTATTGCAGGCTTACAGAGGAAGAAGATAGGTAAGCAACAAGTGAACTGCAGTCCTTCTCTACAGCATCCCTCTACGTTGTTCTGCTTCCTTTTCTTTGCTCTGCAAGTTAGCTAAAACAATGCAGAACTTCCCCTGTGCACTTCCACATGCTCTGTTCCAGATTTAGACTTATCATTGAGCTATGAGTATTTAAAAGAGAGAGTGCATGACAGCACTTATTTTCATATCCTTAGCAGCAACCAAACAAGAGCATAATTTACCTTGCTGCTGAAAAACCGCTGAAGCTTTACCCTACCCAGTCAGTCAACAATCACTAGATTTTTGTGGCATTTCCTCCACCTGACAGGATAATAACTAACAGCCACCCTTTCAAGCAGAAATTCACCTTAATTTATTTAAGAACACAAACATCAATAAAATTGATCAATATTTGTATTTGAGCTTTTTTTTTAAAGTAAGTTTTTTCTTTTTAAGCTTAAGACTCCATTTCAGAAAAATTGGAGTAATGCAATGCTGAGCTCACACCTTATGTATGACCATGCAGCCCCCAAAGCCCCAACAGCTACTTTGTTGTAGACAGGGTTTCTACAGCTGTCTTCTAGTAAATGTGCTCAGTGTCACCTCTATGTATTCTAGGGTAGAAAAAACATTTAACTGTGGCTAATTACACTGTCTTATGAAGTCAGACTAGGCACACAGTTTAGTGTGTGGTAGAGGTGCTTGAACTTAATTGTCTACGCTCACATCATATCTTCCTAGTCTGACTGCAATCCCCTACCCAACACAGTGGTGCCCAGAGACCAAGAGACAGGCTGGTTGGGATGGCACCTGGCTCCCTTCTGTGGGTATATAACAACATTTTAGCTGATTGAGGGCAGTACCTGGGCTCCCAGTTGGTGCTTAAGGGCTCAGATCCTCCCTGTAACCATTCACACTTGGCAGCTAGGTGCAGACACTGCACAGCATCCCAAACAGCTGTGCCTTACACAACCAAATCCCCCCTTCCACGTCTCTTTTGGAATGAGCTAATCGCTGTGTGTATCTGTTCACTCTAACAGGAGCTGAGACACTTGTCTCTCAAGTAGCTGCTTAATGTGACCTGCGAGGCACTCCATTGGAGGTAAGTCTCTCAGGGCCATCATGGAGATAGGCCCTGATGCAGCCCTGCAAGGGGAACTGCGTGAATGAAACCCAGAACTTTTCTGTGCTGAGAAGCTCCCAGCTGAACTGCGTAACCACCAGAATAATGCTTTTTCTTGAAGTTCAAAATGTGTTTTTCTCAGTCTGATTCTCTGAACAGACTGCAACAGATGACAATATCCCCCTTGGCTACTGCCCTCAAAAATGAGATCACCCTTAGAGACATGGCATTGCCATTTTCAGAACAAGTTCTGATTAAAGGGTGAGAGAGTGATCCACAGAAGAAAACAGGCTTTCTAGCACACAGCCGTAGGCAACTACAGCTATTTGAGGCTCCATTTACAGCAGAATGGAGAGTGCAACTTTTGTAAGCTGTTAGTATATCCACTAGTGATCATTAAAGCTGATTAATGCTCACCATTCAACAGCAAAGGAAAATGCAGTTTTGCAAAGCTGTCAACTCCAAGAGGCACATACATTTCACAAAGCATCTGGTGCCCAGCATTGTAAAACTATTCACAACACCTCACCCAAAGGGCAGAGTATCTCTTCCAGAAGTGCTCTGTATATAGCTCAATGCGTAATGAGACAACATGCCTGTAAATTATTTTTTCTATTAGGTAGCTCATTACCAAAAACGCTGTTTTCCAAACATTGCCCTCCTGCACCTCTCTTTACCAGCAATTTCTCCCTCCAGCTTTCATGCACAGCTAAATGGCTCCCATCTTTCTTGCTTATTCATCCTACCAATACGTATATTTCCAATTCTGTATTTTGTTTTCTAGCATTGGGAAATTCAGTATTTTTTTTATCTATTACAGACACAATTATATTTCAGCCCATAGCAAAGCGTGAATTCCTTCCCATGTTATACTGTGTGGAAAGGAAGTCCTGTCCCTGCTCATCCCATGTGCCTGTTTGCATTCTGCCAAGGGCAGCCTGAAAAATGCATGGTGAAAGTGTGCTGGGTTTTCCCTTCATAAAGATGTCTGTGCACCGCTTTCCTCACAGTTCTGAACACATGCATATGCGAATCCAAGGCGACATGGTGCCCTGGAAATCCAAATGAGGGCTACAAGTGCTGACTTTTGGCATTGCCATTTCTGGATCCAGCTAAAGAAGCAACAGATCTTGTAGAGTCCCATTGCAGGGGAAACCAGGTGAACTGTTTCTGCCTGAAGTTGCCCTCAGTACCCCAGCAGATGAGAAAATCATAGCAAGACATTTCTTTCTGCCCCTCTGTTAACCCTTTACTGAAGCACAGCTTCAAGTTCTCAAGAGTCTGAGGGAAATACTGTGCTGAATTAAATCTCAATTCCCTATGCAATATGCTGAAGACTAACAGTTCTAGTCACCTTTCCAAACAGAAAAGAGGCCGTACAATTTCTTCCTTGCATTTAGAGCAATTAGAGTATTTTCTGTTTAAAGAAAAACAGTATATATAATATATAATGTTTTCACTACTACTACTACTGAACAAAACCACCAGAGCACACATGCCTTTGTGTTTTGTTTAGAGACTCCCCATCTTTCCCAACTATGGTAGTATGAAGATATTTTTATATAAATATAAGTGTGTGCATGCATCCCCGTGCAGTCTCCATAGGGAACAATTACTGCCTTTCTAGTTGCCTCTGTAAGTGCACAAAATCTCCATTAGCAGACCAGACTTTACCTCCATAGAGAACTGCTCTGGAAAAGCAAAGCTAGCAAAGTTTTAGCTTTAACCCAAGCAGTGAGGAAGCAGAGATTCAACTCTTGCAGTAAACACAGCCTTTAGACCTCCACTGATCAGCCCATAAGACTTCTCTAGAGTATTTTTACAACGTTAGCTGCAATTTGCTCAGTTCTGAGAGGATGACTGGTAAGACCACCCAGGCTGTCTATCCCCAAGAAAAGCACTCCCTGTAGATTGGTGGGGAACACGTTACAACCGTGCCTAGTTATCACAAAATCATGTTTATTTCTTGGTGTTCAGAGCCTCCTTTGGATGACTACTTTTAGATGTGCCAAAAGGAAGGCTTCTTGTATATCTAACTTCATGCCCATGCAGTAAGGCTTTACTACAGGAAGAACACAGTCAAGAAGACGAAGAAATAAAAAAAGGCTTAACAGCGACATTTTTTAAAAGTACCAAGCTACTATAATTGGAAAAACTGAGTTGAAGGGATCATCCCACATGCCTGTTTGCATTCTGCCCATGGCAGCCTGAAAGGTGCATGGTGAAAGTGCACTGGGTTTTCCCTTCATAGAGGTGTCTGCGCACTGCTTTCCTCATGGATCTGAGCAGAGATTCACTGATTATCCACCCCTCCCCAGCTACACCATGTGTTTTAATCAATTACAGGTCTGCCCAGGTAATAAAGTTGGTGCACTTTATGCATTCTCACTGCTGCACTTTGCCACTGAAATCCCAATATTTGTGCTTTCCCTCCAATTTAGCAATATATCTTGGCTGCTTTAATAGAAACTATCGAGCATCACAGCTCAAGCATGGAAACTCAGGAATGCTTAATTTGAAGTTGGCAGTTTCTGAGCTTTCCATCACAGCAGCTATTTGGGGGCTTCAATTTTTAAAAAATAGTGTTTTAGCAAAACTTGTCAAAGCAGAATACACAAACAAGAGCTTCAAGGGTAATATAATTCAGACAACAGTACATGTAAGCTATAGCCATATATTCCATCTCACTGACACAGCACAGACCTAAGCCACTTCTGGAGAAGAGAGTATGTGCAGCCCCTAGCCTTCAATGAGTAGAATTAACTTCTAAATAAATGCGTGAATCAGCCAAATTTTCATTCTTATGGAAAACCACAAGCTTTATTAAGCATTGCTGTATGTATATAAACACAGACATACAGATGCTGAAGAGCTGGCAGATGGAGAACACCAGCAACCAATAGGAAAGGGCAAGATATATATTTGATAGCTTCACAAATTTTACATACATCTATGAAATTAGCAGCAACTCCCATAAAGCCTTGAGTCAGAGAGAAACACTGCAGTGCTAAGCATCATACCTCGGACAATTCCGTCAGAATTCCTCCAGACAGAGCTTAAGAAAATGGCAGGCCATGGAGCACTCCAAGAACTGTGAAATTCCCTATTTCCCCCAGCAGTCAGACTGTGCAACCATTTGCTGTGAACAGCTGTCAAACTGCAGACTTGAGTAAATCCTCAGGCTGTGAATAAAGCACCCAGTTTCATTAGGAGCAACAGCACTTGGTTCAGGCTGTTTTAGTGTCAGTATACTCACTTTTGTGTGTCTGATTTCTGCATTGTTTTCTTTGGATGACCACATGCTGCAAAAAGAAAGCTGTATTCCCAACCGCTGCCAAGACAACACTTCTGTGTTTTGAAAGTGTTGGTAAATTTTGTCTTTTCCTTAACAAGAAAACTGGAAGTTACCATTCCACTCTTACAGAGCAGCAGATAACTGCAGAGCAATGTGCAGGGGACTTGCAGGGCATGACTCACAGGCAGATCCTGAGGAGGAGAGCTGAAACACGTTTGTTAGAAGTAGCAGACCAGGTGAAGGAGGGAGAAAAACTTTTAGGGCTATCAAATGACAGAGACAGGATAATTAGTCTTCTAGAGGCCTTGCCTCAGAAGACATTTGAACATTGAAGAATTAGCTCTTCTCTGCAGACTGCACGCTACAAGCCATCAAACTTTGAGCAGCAGTTTGCTTTTTGTCATTGAATGCAGCTCCTTACCCTAATCAGCAGTAAACTAGGACAATGTGAACAACCAGAAAGGTAGTAAATGCTGTTGATGATGCAGTTTCCATGATCCAGGAAAGATCCATCTTGTTTTCCAGCCAGTCTCCCACACAGAAGCACTGTGACTTTGTAAAGAAATGCTTTGAATTGCTTCAAAGGAAAACATTTAAGAGGAAAAGGATAATAATCTGCAACTTAAAAAAAAAAAAAAAAAAAAAAAAAAAAAAAAAAAAAAAGTAAATAAGAGTAACAGGAACACAAACCCAGTAATACTGCCGCCTCTTTTAGCCTTCCAACACTGAAGCAACAAAGCAGCACTGAGGTGCTTGCCTAAAGTCTCAGTAGCCAGAAACAGTATCTAATGAAAGATGCTAAAGGAAACAATGAATACAGCTCCTGCTGTTTGCAATATACACAGAGCCTGATGTTTGTTTCAACAGAAGCAGAGAGAGCTTCTTGGCAAGCCAGTGACATTCAGTGAAAATATACTGGTATTATACATTTCAGCTCTCTTTCTTCTAACCAGACTCTTCAGGTAGTGATTGTACTCTGAGATGGCACCAGCAGTTGCAAACAACTCTTGGTATTTAATTTTCAAGAGCACTGCTTTTATTTCTGAACTGGTAATCATTTGTCCAGCCTAGGTTGTCTTTTACTCAAAGCTGAAACCAGTTTGCTGGATGTACAGCACAACCTTCTGTCTCATATAACAACTTCTCATAGCATTAGGATAGGCTGGGAGAGCTGGGGCTGTTCAGCATGGAGAAGTCTTGGGGGGAGACCTGAGATCTTTAGGACAGTCTGTCGTAACAGAACAACAGGAAATGGTTTCAAACTGAAAGAGGGGAGATTTGGGATGGATGTAAGGAAAAAGTGTGGTGAAGCACTGACACAGGCTGCTCAGAGAGAGGCAGTGGATGCCCCATCCCTGGAGATATTCAAGGTCAGGCTGGATGGGGGCTCTGAGCTCCTGATGGAGCTGTAGGTGTCCCCATTCATTGCAGAGGAGCTGGACCAGATGACCTTTAAATGCCCCTTCCAAGCCAAAGGATTCTAGGATTCTATGACATCACAGCCATTACACTGTAGCTGCGACAACAAGTTAAGGGGGTCTACAGAAGAGAGTTTTGATCCAGCTCAGGTACAACATTTTTCTGGAGAGCTAAATATTCCATATTTCATTTACTAGCTAAAATAATCATTACTTCCCAGTGAACTGTCATGACACAGAACAAAGCTATCAAAACTGGAAGAAAGTAGCTTCTCAATTCATTTGCTGCTGATAAACTATATATACCACAACTGATCCTGTTCAGCTGAGCAAGCTTATTCTACTCAGCGGATCTGTGATGTGAGTTATTTAATCCACAGTCCAGCTAGGGACACAGTTGGCATCCAACTGCTTACCAATAGTCTCAATCTGCCATCATCCCCACTCACACTGTCAACTGGAGAGGAAGTTTCCTGAATGAGAGCAACCCCAATGAGTACTGAGATTTATAAATCAAGGAAGAATCTGCAGCTCTGCTTCAGACTCCATGTGAAGATGAATAAGGGGGTTTTCTGCCACTCAGAACAAAAATATTTGTTTAGATGCAGTCATAGAGAACTATCTTCAGACAACACTCAAATTAAGCATTTTGGCAAATCTCCTTAGTGCAAGGGTTTTGTTTCTCAAATCATGACTGAAGGTATGCTAGTCATTTCCTGTCTAATGAAGTATAATCTCAGAATTGCAAAGTATATTTCCTCTGCACAATGCTTCAAAGCATTTCTTATTTCAATCATGATGTATTGTGATTTTGTCCTATGGATTACTTATGTTTATAATGTGCTGCTAATGAAAAACTACTGCGTCTGTGTTTCTGTTTGTCAGCATCTGCACAGGACAGCAAAAATCCTCCTTCTGCAGTATTTCTAATGTAATTGTGCTTTCCTCTAAGGTCTCATCATTATAAAGGAAGATTAAAAATGTCATGGATAGCACTCAACATAAATAGTTTAAGCTAGGAAAATCAAAGCTGGAAAATGGGAAGTTGGACAGAACAATTTTTTAAACACGTTGTCAAAAAAAAAAAAAAAAAAAAAAGAAAAAACAACAACCAAACAACCTGCTAAGAAACAATCTCTTGCCACACGTCACGTTTGCTTCCCAGTCTGTCATGCTGCACACTGCAGGCTTTCTAGAAGCTGGGTAGGAAACCTGAATGAATGAAAAATGAATGAAAAACCCAAGCTGCTTGGGGAAGGGGTACAGTTAAGTTTTATTCATCCATAGCTTTTCTGCTACCATATCATTCAGAGCACTACACCAATACCACAAAAACTTGGTATTTTATATTCCCCCACTCAACTACTTGCTTCAGTCAATAAAAAAAAAATACCCCATATGTGGAATATTGCTGTGCTCTTCCCGATAGCTGTCCTTATTTCACTGAGAATTCTCCTGCAAATTAAGATGGGTGATATCTGCATGACCCAGGCATTCCTCTGTATGTACAACTAAGTGCAATACTCATTAATTACTCATCAGGCTTGAATTATATTGTAAGTTCAGTATACAAATTCCTGCTGAACAAAGGCTGTGCCATCTGTGCCACCTCAGTAGTGAGTTAAAGCTAACCAGAAAGCAACATTCAAGCATCAAGATGAGAGTAATCACCCCACAGGCACACCAGCATGGCAGTGGCTCTGTACACTTGGACTAGACTTTATGTAAGGATCTACATCCTCTTCTATGGGCTATTTAAGAGGACAGTGAAGGGCACAGTGTTTACCCCCACTTTGCTGTGTGTCTTGTATTCAGTCATTTCTCCCAGTTCTGGCACACTGTGTATTGATACAAGCAGTAGAATCTTTCCTACTGGAGTGTCAGGCAAGCTCTTGTTCCAGGTATGACTGATCTCAGTGGTTTCGTGAACCACCCAACCCAGCCACTAAGAGACTCCTGAAGCAGTGCCCAGCCCTGTGCTGAGAAGCAGACAAGATCAAATTTAATTAACAACGGTTTTCATTTCATAAGAAATTCACAGGAAACCTATTTCAAACTCAGCCTTTTCTGCAATTACAGCAAAAGCTTCATTTAAGAATAATGCACGGTACCTTTTGAAGACTTCCTCTATCTTTCTTTAAGACATTAGCAATTTTTATTTTAGAGTGGTTTTCTAACACCTTTATGAAGGAAAGACTAAAGCCACCTTTATCTATAAGTATGTCTGCATTATTACACACACACAATATAACTACCATTAGAATAGATTGAGATGTCTCCAGTTGAAAAGATGAGACAATAGAATACAGTAAATTAAATAAAGTCTCCTCAGAGAGACACAATGCACTGATCAGCTCCAAAGATTGCATTTAATCCCTGACAAAGATAACAAGATAGCAGACATGCACAAAGGTCACGAGACGTCTGAAACAATGGCTGTGGTCTCCCACCTCCTAGTAAAAGATGCTTGTTGATTTTGCTTGGGAAGGTTTGTTTGCTGCTGAAGTTAATTGGTAGTGCCCACAGTTTGTTTTGTCTACTGACACGGTAACAAGTATTAATGGACTCAATGCTCAGGCGTGCTGAGGATTGAAATTAGCCCTTAGTAGCTTTAATATGCAGCACCTTTCAAACTTTCCTGGACACTACAGCGTGTAATTTTCTAAGAATTTAAGCAAATGTCAAAAGTGAAATATCCCCTTCCTTGCTATCCTTCATCCTTATATACAAATGGCATTTTTAAGTGCAATTACTTTTACAGCACACAGACAGGCAACAGAGTGAGATTTACAGAAACTACAGTCAGAGTTGACAAATCAGAAATGAAAACTACACCCCCCCTCTCCCACAGATTCAGCTGACCTTCAACAGTGTTACACACAGAAAATTTATTGTTTCATGTTAAGGAGGCTCCTTTGTCCTCAGGACTTCCCAACAACATTTGGTAGTGCAACTCTGAAGATGTGCTACTAATAAACTCTGACAGACAATGATTTTGGCTGAGGAGTAACCTAGGATCATCTCTTTCAGTTCTGCCCTACTGATAAAACTTTGTGTCTGAGGAAGTTATGACCTCGCTCAAGAACATTTGTCTCACCAATCTAAAACTAATGACATACTCATTCGAGTTGTGCTGGAGTGGAGTTTAACAGCTACACAAATTTATCTTAGCTAATGACTACACCTCTGTCTTAAAACTCGTGAGCAAGAGGAACCATAATATTACCATAATAGCGATGGTGGGACGCTGAGAAAACTCACGGAACCACCTCTGAAGAACTTGGCCCAACTCTGGCACTGCATACAAGCCAGTAACTGTCAACATTTTACTCGGCTTACTACCAGCCAAATCAGTTACACTGATTTCAGTAACACTCCTAAACGTTGGCAAAAATTGTCCAAGTACCTCAAGAATTACTAAGAAAAGTAGTGATGAGAAGAGGGCCCTGTGTAAGGGACAATCTTATTTTGACCTTTTTGCTGCAGAGACAAAAATTATTCAGATAAGAACGTAAATTATCTTGAAAAAGGACAGAGCAGAAAGCAAAGAACTAGGGAAAAAATGGCAATGAGAACTTGATTCCTTCCTCGTAATGCAAGGCTGCACAAGATGATGTTTGGGGCAGCCCTTGCTTTCTTATTTACAGTATCATACTGCTTTTTTCTCAATGGAAAGACAAACAAAAAAGACTTTTGGCCTAAAAACTGCACTGGATTTGAAACACTTTACGTATGCGCATAGAGAGCTGCTCAGCTAAATTGTTGGTTCCACTAATTTTCCCTAAAACAAGTTCCCAGCAGTTGCTTTTAGGCAGCCCCAACCCTAACCTGGCCCAGGAGCAACAGGTGCTCAGGCAGAGAGGGAAGGGCAGATGAGGCCAATGGAGGAGAACGGTGTTCGAAAGCCTATTTGGAACCACTGCACACACTGATCTAGCTGTGAATTGTAGGTGGTCACATAGAAACCAACACTTCACAAATTATCTACAGTAATGCAGTTTTTCAAGTAATACAAAATGGGGAAAAAATTCAATTTGAGCAGATGGTAAATTGATGGCTTTAATTAAAAGAGGGTTCTTTATTATCCAAAATTTAAATTGAAGCATTAAATGTGCAGATTTAATAAGCTCCCCCACCATTTTACTGTCACACCTCTTTCACTGGATAAAGTTTGGGGTCAACAAGGTGTGGAGGGTGGAGCTTGAAATTTCATACAAAACTTTTTTTCTTCCGAGTGCAAAAAGATAAAATTTCTACTTTAGGCCCTTCAGCAGCTGAACTACTGACTACAGCATTCCTCTTTGAAAGGAAGCAATTCCTACAGATGACTCTACAGACTGACAAGGCTACATGAAGTTACACAATGTCAGGTTATCACTGGCATATGCATTTTTTAAACCCATTTTTCTTTATTGGTGCAATGTCATCTAGCTACTCCTGAAGGAAAACCGCCATAAAACACACACAGAATTCAGTTGCCACAAAGCAAAGACCTTTTGTGCTTGAAGATATGAAAGATCTTTCTGTCACATCTTGTTGCAGCACACGCTAAAATAATCACTCATTACCCCTTTTGAGGGATATCTCCTTTGGCCCAGCTCTCTAATAATATATTTCCAACACTGCATTTTGGTACTCAGTTGCTTCTATTTTCTTGATTACAGATGATTGGTAGTCTAAAACACAGTACTACATTTATAAGCTGGAACAGAGGAGAAAAGCACGGCATTTTGGCCAGGCTGGCATTTACTGGTTGTTGGCCTGTAATTCTGCATCACAAGCATATAATAGGAGCAGTGCCACTGACTTCAGAGACTTTGAATCGGGACTTTACCCTGCTCTGAACAATATCCTGGCTCTGATTGTCCTGTACATCTGACTGCTTTCCAAATTTTGAGGGTATTTGCAGCTGCTTCCCAACAATCAAAACTACTGAAACTGCAGTCCCAATCCTTCCTGCCAGCAAGGTCAAACGGCATAGATTATTTGTATTTAAGCAGAACCAACTCCACATCAGGCTTTGCTAGTGGCAGAGACAAACAAATAGTTTGTAAGATATTAATGTGCTAGCCTGGTAAATAAGCCTGCTGAGCTCTGACCAAGAGCTGAGCATCACTTAAAGACAGAGTAAAGAGACTGCATGATACCTTCAGATGAGAAAAGAGGGACTGTAGGTCAGAATACTGCTGTGGATGGTGAACACAGGGGAACAGGAGCTTTGCTCCACACCACCACAAAGGAGTGAAGCAGCAATTCAGACAGTGAATAAACTGGGTGACTGAGCATGGGAAGCTGAGAGCTTAGAGCCAGAATGAGATAGAAAAGATGGGATGTGGCAAACTCAGAGGAAGTTAGCAGCAGATGGAAAGCACTTTTGATAAAAATAAATTTACTTAATGGGGAAAAAAAAAAAGGGGGGGGGGGGGGGGGGAGGGAGGGGAAAGGAAATATTGCTAGGATTATGAAGCAGATGGCGATCTATCTTTCACATAGAATCATATTGTAAAATACCCCTAAGATCATCTAATCCAGCAGCTGACCAATCAACACCATGCCCATTAAACTATGTCCCTAAGTGCCATATCTACACATTTCTTTGACATCTCCGGAGAGCGTGACCCCACCACCTACCTAGGCAGCCTTTTACAACATCAAGCAATCCAAAGAAAATCTATCATTAAACTTGCGGATATGATTAAGGACAAATATATTTTCTCTTAAAAAAAAAAAAAGAAAAAAGAGCTTGTCTTGAGGTCTCTGTTAAGGAAGATGGATCATGACTGGCTACTACCCTTAGAGACTTACCTGAGGAGATAGAAGTGTTAACATCTTACATTTGCTGACGTTTTAGAAGGAAAGAACAATTCCAAAGCTGAGCTGCTCATAGAAACATGCACCCCACTCCCATGACAACTGCGGTGATTAAACATCTTAGTTCTATGCTTGACATTTCTCAGGACAAATCAGATATCTTCTATGCTATCACACATTAAATTAAATTACAAAAGGTCCAGCTGGGGTGAGGGGAATAAACTGCTTCTGATCCTAGCAGTCTTCACCGTTTCCTCAGGTCTGATGAAATTCTGATAAGAAACACTTGTGCTTTCCTCTCTGTTTTATTTTAAACAATTCAGTTGGTTTACACAGACTAGTATGAGAAAATAGTCCTCCTTCAAAGCCTTGATAACCTGAGAAATTTTCTCCTACTGATCTTTGGAAGAGATTCAGCAAATCACAACCAACAACAGCAGGAAACTAGCCTCTTAAGCAGAAAAAGTGCCAGTTTTCATGCTAACACCAGGTGATACAGGTGTAGCTGTCTACAATGACAGATAAAGATATAAATGTCTCTGCAGTCCCATATTTGAGCAAAGAACATTCTGGAGAATTTTGAAGAAAGCTAACGAAATGGATGTAAAAAAGCATGGTGTTTTGCCTTCTTATTGCTTGAAAGCCGATTAATTCATTCAGGGGGTGTCAGATTATTTCACAGCTGAAGAAAGAAAACTGAGAAACCTCACAGACCTTAAATAAGTTCCAGTAATCTAATGGCTAGTAGTCTATTATAACCAAATCCCTCTGTTGTTTGTTTGTTTGTTTGTTTCCCAAGGTTTTCCAGTATACATGAGGCTTTGAAATTAAAGTTCAGTGAGAATGACCATGTATAATGCCACATATAATGCATGGAGCCTGCAGATCAACAAAGACTTTGCTTTACAAAATTTTGTTCCAAAAGTTTCCATAAGGAATTCACAATGACAGCTTTATAAAAGGGAAAAAAAAAGAAGAAAAAAAAGAAAAAAAAAGCACATAGAAATATCTTATTCAGGATGCCTGATACAAGTAATGAAGTGAGAAGAACACAATAGCTGTCAGTAAAAGGAGGGGGGGATGCTAAAATCTATTGTTTATAGTTCTTAGTGCTGCCTCTTCACTCACCATGTCACCCTTCTGCTTTGTCTTTGAGAGCATGCAGAAGAGTACCCAAAGCAGAAATCCATCTAGCTTTGTTTCTGGAGACTGCTGGCATGACATTTCTTTTGCTATTTCAGCTGAGACTCAAGACTTGTGTATATGGTTACTCAGTAGCAAAATGCTTCTTTATTCCCAAGGCTTCAGAAGTTTCATAAATGATTAGGACTGCATTGCATATTTATGTATAGAAGAATAAGTACATTCGCTCTAGAGCCATCAAGGCTGTAATTCACATGAGGGTTTCCAGCTTATTCCATAAATCACAGTAATACTGGTTGCATTGTTTATTATTGCTAGGAAAGCCTCACAAATGCACGTCACTTCGCACAGCAGGTGCTTCATACTCACCCACTGCAGAAGCTGCTTGTGCAAAACCCCAGTAACCACTGGTGGTACACACACATCTGCCAGGCACTCACACAAGGCCAATGATACCTGACAGAACACATACACTTTTCTCCAGCTGTTATCCAGTGTGAAATTTCCCTCTCAGTACTTCATTTTAAAATGCTACACAACTTTCATGTAGAATTTTGTCCAGTGAACTGCAAGCATTCTCCATTCTACTTCATCACAGATACTCTCAAACTCACCACTATTTCACATAAATTTCAATACTCAGTCTTGCACAGCCTTGCTTTTGCATGCACACAGTGCTATGTTTGGTTGTGGTTTAGGTGTATGCACAATAACCTGGTGCTGTCCTTACCTGCATTTGCACATCTCTGGGCAAGCAGCACACCATCTGCTCATACAATAATGTATTACACACTTGTCTTCGCTTGCTCTTTTAACTCACCGCCTTTTTCTCCTTACTGTAATAAGTTGTACCAGTTAGAGGACACAGAGAGACGAGCCTTTCATCAAAAGGGGGAACAAGCAGGAGAAGACATCAGGAAAAGCACCTGGATATGCATTTGGACAGAGAGAGCTCTGAGGTTTAGCACAGGAGATTAACAAACATCTCTTGTGGCATGTAGGTAAACCTGCAAGCTTACACTTCCCCATAAAAAACAAAAACCAACCTGATGAAGGGATGATAGAATTTAAGAAGAAATTTGTTTTTCTGGAATCACTTCGCTTGGAAAGTAGCTCAAACAGATGCAACATGATTTACCCACGGTAGGCTCCTGGAGGCACCGTTTTCCCAGTTTCCCCCGTACTTTCTGAATTTTGAGACTATCAATGTTTACAGTGGAGCACGGCATCTCCTGCAGCATGGGGCTGTGTATTCAGCTGCTGAGAACCAATTCTCTGTTGCTATCAATCATCAGAATTTACTGAGTCAGGCTACCACCAACCACAGGTAACACAGAGAAAATGAGAAGTAGAGATTGATTTCACACTCCACCCAAACCAAAGGAATTTGAGCCAGACCATGAAGTTAATGATCACTGATAAGGCCTGGCAAGAAGTGAACAACTTGATAGTGTGACAGTTTGGCAGAATCTGACAGTATTTTCTCAAGTCTGAGCCATGCTCACACAGCATAAATCATTCCTGCCCGAGTTCTCTCAATTAGCCATTTTGCAGGAACAAGGAGACACTGCAGAATGTATGCCAGAATGTGCATCTCCGTCTGCAGAAACTTAAAAATAGATGCTTACAAGGCAAGAGAGGCAGAAAAAGCAAAACAAACTTTTCTCTCTTCTCCAGATATTCTCACCTGGGAAGGTACACTCCCAAAGCCTTCAATCTAAGTTGTCCACCTAAATCAACAAGCTGCCTTCTAGAGCACACAGGTAATAGCGTTCGCCTGTTTCAGCAGTAAAAAATGATGTAATGCTATATCTCAATGTCTAAATACATGCTTATCCATGAATACTGAATCAGTAGTTACAGGCAAAATGGAGATGTGTTTTTAGTCATATTTCTGCAGTCACAGGCCATTCTAGAAAAGACAAAATAAAATACTGTTTTCTTCAGCTTTTCAGTGGAGGCAGGCTGTGAGTACGGGAAGGGAGAACAACACCAAACTGCAATCTCTCACCAGGTCGAGTATAGGACCCTGCATGTATTCAAATCTGTCTCCATTATACTGAGTGTCTGATTTGGATTAATGACCTTACAGAAAAATTCTGTAATATATAAAGAGGTATTTGTCTAGTTTCTTGAAGTATATTGAGACAGGTAAAGCATTACTGGGGAAACAAAAAAGCAAACTTAAAAAAACAGCTGTGCACAGAAAACTTAATGTAAAAATTCCCAAGAAATGTACACATGTGTTACGATGGAAAATGGCTTAGTGGAGGAAATATTGGTGGTGGGTGGAGAGTTGGACTAGATAATCTTGGAGGTCTTTTCCAACCTTTATGATTATACTGTACTTCTCCATATACCATACTCTGCAGGAAATTTAATGTTCTTCATTCGGGGAAGAAGCTGCATCCCAAGTCCAAGTGCCCCCAAAATTGTTTTGACTACTTTCTTCAAGATCAGTACAACATGAGCCATACGGGCCACACTTGCAGTGAATGCCCACTTTGTAAAGTTTCAGTGAAGACGAAAGTTACATGGGCACAGATTCCTGACTGAATACTGAAATCCAATGTGACCTTTTTAGGAAACTGAAAATAGCTGTTTTGTCTTTGAGCTGTTAGTCTGAAGACCCAGATTCTAAGGATGCAAGTCTGACAGAGATTACCAATACTGAGAATTTACGTATGATGCCTTTGAGAGTGTTGCCACCTCATCCAAGAAGAACACATAAAAGAGTGCTCTAAAACACAGGCATTCTTGTTTCTACAACATCATCTCCTGCAGAAAGGTGGTTGCTAATCAAAACCTGTGGCTACATCAAAAAACGTATTTAAAATAACTGTTACAGTGTCACCTTGAAAAAAATGCCAAAATAAAGGTGCTTGGGCTCCTCTCTATGGGCAGCAGCTCCAGTCCAGACCCTGCTCTTGTTGGGGTGTCCATGGGTGTCCAGCTCACATCCACTGCTGCACTGCTCCTCCATGGCTGCATGTGGAAATCTGCTCTGCACGGTGCCCTTGGGCTGCAAAGAGACCTACTCCACCACAGGCCTCTCCTGGGCAGCAGGGAGCTTCTGCTCCACACCTGGAGCAACTCCTGCCCTCATCTTGGTGGCTGCAAGGCGTCTCTCACTTCATGCTCACGAAGAGCATGGAAACCTCCATGACTTGTCAGACCTCTAATGTCTACTGCAGGTATAGTACAGGCCACTGTACCAGACATATACCTTTCCATGTCAGTTTCCCCTTCTCTACAACGTGAAGTCAATTTTTATGTATGGAGCCACTGTCACTTGTGGCATTCACACAAACATTTGTTTGCATAGTAGGATAGACATAAGATGAAGCTCTATCTTCTGAACACTTCCCTCCCTTTCTATAGCTGCCAATATAATCAGTAGCTGGAGAAGCAGCCATATGACTGCAAAACTTTCTGTTCAGCTGCAAATATATCCACATCTTCTCTAACAGCTGAGGCATTCTCTTTGCCTCCATTATTTCCTATCCCTTTTTCAAACCTTGCTGTATCATTTTGCTGTTCCACATGTCCAGGACTGCAAGATATTGCTACTCATTTATATGAAAAAGGATTTCTGCTGAGCAATTCACAAAAAGAGTTCTTCTCTTATAGCTATATTCTTTCTTTAAAAATTTGGTAGAACATGAAAAAATAATAGCCTACCTGTGCCAAGCAGGAACTGTAAGAAAATACATATTTCTCTTCCGAGTTGAATTCTTTAAGCTCAGTATACAAAATAAAACAGTACTCTTCTGCCTGTTACTCCCCTGATATGATAACAGATGGCTCAAACTCTTTAGTCAAGTCTAAAGAAATCATTTAGTTATGACATCTTCTGCCTTCATTCCATGTCCCAGTTGTTTGGTGGTTTTTGTTGTTGTTTTTTTAAAGAGAGGTGGAGGAGGGAAGAAAATATCCTTTATCTTTTACTACCTTCATTACATCTCTGTCCCACAGGGAAAAAGCAGCCATGTCTACATTATTCTTGACAGATCTGGGGTGGACAGTCTCTACAGCAAATGCGTCCCCTTCAATATTCTAACAATTTTCCTACTATTTGTCTCAAATTCACTTTTTAGCACCAGGCACATTGGACATGCAAACCGATTACTCACTGACTTCTTACAACAGCCTTGTGAAGTGCAGTGCTCTTCATCTGCAGGCTGCTGAATGCTTTCTTCTTTATTATCACATAATTCTTTCATTCTTTGTTGTAGTTCTTCTTTATAATGCAGGAACTTACATACTTTGCATATGGAGAAAAGAGTTTTCAAAGGTAGCTCATCCAGGTAGCTTTCCAGGTACTAAACAAGAATTTTACTCTTCTCCTTGTACCCATAGCCTCAGAGTTAGCTAGGGGCAAGACTAGCTTCCACTTTGCCAGCCAATTCACTCTAAAACTCAGAGACATAATACAATAATGTGCAATGAAAAGGATGGCTGAAGGTGATCTAAGCTCTGTCTTCCCTTCTATTTTGCAAGCATGCAAGAAGTACTATTCAGTTGTGGAGAACTCTTATTCTGTCCAAATTTTTATTTTCCATCAAACCGGGGGTTCAAGAAGTTTAACTCTCATTAAAATTGGCCAGTTCAGCTGGATTAATTGCCACAGCATAGAGCTACCAATAGTAGTCCAGTACTAAAGTTGAGAACTGCTCCTCACTGGTTAGTTTCTCCTTAAATGGCAGGTAAAACCCTATCTTGGGAGAGGAAAAAGCAGGCTATTTTCAGAGATGGTCAGAGAAAGTACAAAAGGCAACAGGTACGAACAGAAGGGAAAAAATTGTTTAGATAATACTCAAATAGTTAAAGATGCCCAGGGAGGCTGTGGGACTCCATCTTTGGAGACGCTCAAATTCAGAAGGTATGGTCCTGAGCAACCTGGTCAAATGTTGAAGTTAGTCCTGCTTTAAACAATGAGGTGGCACTAGGTAATTTCTCCAGATCCCTTCCTACCTAAATTACTTTATGATTCTGCAGCTCAACAAAAAGAAATCCTCTTCCTTACAGCTTAATAGTACCTAGGAATTCCTGAATATCATCATTCTAAACTTTTCATTCTAAACTTTTCACTCTGGGGAAAGACTAGTTTAATTTGACAGTTTTTGTTAGCATTTGTTCCACAGTTGTCCTCTTTCATTGTCTTTTCCCTTTAACAGTGCTAAACACCTCTTAAGAAAGGAGCTCACAATTTATTATTACAATAAGTAGAATTCTTTTCCTCGAGAGATGTCCAACGTCTCTGTAAGTAATTGGCATGACAGAGCAAATACCATCTTCTGAGATGCTCAGTAAAAATACTTTTCTAGCAAAAATATTACACAAAGCTTCTCAAATTGAAGTCTAAAGTAGGTCAATAGCAGGACAGGATCAGGATTCCCTGACCCTCCAGAAGCATCATTCACCACCAAACTGCAAGGGCTCAGCAGTAGAGTAGAGTAGGCACAAAACTCATGTGAATTTGTCTCCAGAGAACACTGATTACAGCTGATACTTCCATTAAAATTTCCTCCCTTAAAGACCTTACAGTAATAAATCCATCTTGTCATAATGAGACATTCATCTTACAGAGACTGGGAAATCTACATTCAAGATTGCTCAACCTTTCTTTTTTTAAAACTTACTGGAAGTGATACAGATGCAAATCATTTATCGGATGGATTTTCCCTTCCTTTCTACTTACCAGACACCTTCCTAACTGTAACCTACTCCTTCATGAGACCACATGGTCAAGCCTTTCACCCAACACTTAGCATTTCTATTGTCTCTTCGGGATGATGAAAATATTCTTTGCGCAATCACCCTTACATGCTCCTTCACTACTCAGGGTTGAGATCTGCAAATTAGACTAGAAACTTTTTGTGACGAGAAAGAACAGTCGCTCGTCTGCACAGCTTTAGGTACAGTAAGGAAGGAGCGCTCCCTCCCCACAGTCACACACACTTACACAGCAAGTGACAACTGGAGAAACAAAAAAGAAACTAAGGAGAAAATCATTTCCAAATAGGCTCTTTCTTGAAACTTGCAAAAGCTCTTCAAAGCTAGCACTGACATAAATAAGGACCTTTAGCTTTTCAAAAAACATTTTGGTTGTGCATATAACTAAAACCATAAGGAAGATTTAGAGTACAAAGGAAAAAGAATACAATATACAGGAAGATGTACTAAGGCATAGCTTTCCACTGATGTCAAAACAACAGCACAAAGGACCGTAACAAGGACTTACGAGGGTAAGCAAGAAAATAACAGTTGTCCTCCTCAAAACTCTACTTAGAAAATTCCAGAAAGTTACTGTGCCTATTAAAACCAGACCAAGAAAAGAAAATCCTTTAATTTACTTGCAAAAAATGCTTTCTGTACAGGAGAAGCAGATGTACAAATGGTGGTCTAGCATTCTGGCTATGGAAAACAAAAGCAGAGTGAAAGCAGCAAATGACCTCACCTTCCTGTTCTGCGTCTAGCACTCTTACACAGGTTGTGGAAGATGTAAATTTAGTGTCTTTTTTGACTCAAAATTAAAATAATAGTACAAGAACTCCTTGTTCAACAAAGTGTAAGAATGGAGGAGTAGAGAAGAACAGCCTCCACTGATGAACAGGAGAAGGGGAATACTCAGCAAACGCTTACAAATTTTATAATGTCCCCATAAACATGATGCACAATAGCAATAAAGTCACACTAATATGATATGAAAAGGGCAGTTACAACAATACAAAGAGGACAATCATGTACCTGACCTGGCAATGTTATTACTGCAATGGGTCATTATTACAACAGGACATTTTAGCTCACGCCTAAGATATGTCAAGGGGAAAAGATGACCACAATGTACATCACTAATGCAGTAATTACATCCCACACTTGCACTTCAACAGAAGGAAAAGACAGTAACATATCATAAGCCAGAATGACACCTAAATCTTTGTTCTGATTCACAATAAGTCTTCTGACAAAATGTTACAGGAAGCCTTTTGTTTCTCCTAATTCCCTGTCACTGTATTTGACTATATCTAATGAATGTACCTACACAGACAATGAGGCCTTTGTTTGCCTAGAAAGAAAACTGTTTTCCTGTAATGCTTTTCTTAGCAGATATTTTGCATGTATACAGAAGTTAGACAACTCATTGTCCATTTACTAATGTGCTTATAATTCTCCCTGTCTTTTATGCTCTGTTACTCTCCACGTCACTCCTTTCAACATGTGAAAAAACACAATTTCAGATTAAGAAACCCACAGCCCATATGAAGATCTGCACAACTTGGATTTCCAAACCGGCCTTCTCAGAGGAGTCCAATCCTTCTTTCCTCCCTCTCTCTGTCAAGTTTTCTGTGAGACAACATTATGTCACCAAACCAAAAAAACTGAGAAGTCTTTACTCCTGATTCCACAGATATTCTCAGGATATAGTGTTATCCTAATCCAGGAGTCTGAATATTTATACATAGGTGCATACTACAGATAAGAAGTGTTGCAGTCTATCAAAAAGCATCTCAACTGGCAGTATCTATTCATTTCCAGATACAAAATCACAAACTTTCCTTTGAAACAATTTTTCAGGAGCTATCAGCAGGTTCTCAATGCCTTCATCTATCTTAATTTAAAAGTCAGATCAGTTATCCTTGAAGTCCCCTACCCCATGACCTGGAAATCTCAGATGGGGAACAGGATAAATCCTCTATCATAGAATCATAGAATCATAGAATCACTAAGGTTGGAAAAGACCTAGAAGATCACCCAGTCCAACCGTTCACCTATTCCCAATAGCTCCTACTAAACCATGTCCCTCAACGCAACATCCAGTCTTTCCTTGAACACCCCCAGGGTCGGTGATTCCACCACCTCCCTGGGCAGTCCATTCCAGTGCCTGACCACCCTTTCTGAAAAGTAATACTTCCTCATGTCCAGCCTGAATTTCCCCTGGCGTAGCTTGAAACCATTCCCCCTGGTCCTATCACTAATGACACGAGAGAAGAGGCCGACCCCCAGCTCACTACAACCTCCCTTCAGGAAGTTATAGAGAGCAATAAGGTCTCCCCTGAGCCTCCTCTTCTCCAGGCTGAACATTCCCAGCTCCTTCAGCCTCTCCTCATATGGCCTGTGCTCCAGACCCCTCACCAGCTTCGTTGCCCTTCTTTGAACACGCTCCAGGGCCTCAATATCTTTCTTGCAGTGAGGGGCCCAAAACTGGACACAGTACTCGAGGTGCGGCCTGACGAGTGCTGAATATAGGGGAACAATCACCTCTCTGCTCCTGCTTGCAACACTGTTTCTGATGCAAGCCAGGATGCCATTGGCCTTCTTGGCCACCTGGGCACACTGTCGGCTCATGTTCAGCCGAGCATCAATCAATACCCCCAGGTCCATTTCCTCTACGCAGTCCTCCAGCCACACCGCCCCAAGCCTGTAGCGTCGCCTGGGGTTGTTGTGGCCGAAGTGCAGGACCCGGCATTTGGCCTTGTTGAAACTCATCCCATTGGCTCCAGCCCAGCTCTCCAGCCTGTCCAGATCCCTCTGTAGGGCGTCGCTACCCCCAGGCAGATCCACGCTTCCAGCCAATTTGGTGTCATCTGCGAATTTACTGAGGGTGCACTCGATGCCCTCATCGAGGTCATCTATAAAGATATTGAAGAGGACAGGCCCCAGCACCGACCCCTGCGGAACACCACTCACGACCGGTCGCCAGCTGGATTTGACTCCATTCACCACCACTCTCTGCGCCCGGCCCTCCAGCCAGCTCCTTACCCAGCCAAGAGTGTACCCATCCAAGCCTCTGACTGCCAGCTTCTGCAGGAGAATGCTGTGGGAGACAGTGTCAAAGGCTTTGCTGAAGTCTAGGTAGACCACATCAACAGCCTTTCCTTCATCCACCAGATGGGTCACTAGATCATAGAAGGAGATCAGGTTGGTCAAACAGGACCTGCCCTTCACGAACCCATGCTGGCTAGGCCTGATCCCCCGGTCACCCTGCACATGCCGCATGATCTCCCTCAAGACGATCTGCTCCATAACCTTCCCTGGCACCGAGGTCAGGCTGACAGGCCTGTAGTTCCCCGGATCCTCCTTACGACCTTTCTTATAAATGGGAGTCACATTGGCAAGCCTCCAGTCATCTGGGACCTCACCAGTCAACAAGGAGCGCTGACAGATGATGGAAAGCGGCTCGGCTATCACCTCCGCCAGTTCCCTCAGCACTCTTGGGTGGATCTCATCTGGCCCCATCGACTTGTGACAGTCCAGCTGGAGCAGTAGGTCTCTGACTGTTTCTTTCAGAATCGCAGGGGGGTTAGTGTGCTCCCCGGCCGAGATTACCAGGTCAGAGAGAGGGGTATCCTGAGGATAACTGGTCTGACTTTTAAAGACAGACGTAAAGAAGGCATTCAGAACCTCCGCCTTTTCCTTATCCTCAGTGGTCACATTCCCAGCCTCATCCAGCAAAGAGTGGATATTCTCCTTTGTCCTCCTCTTACTGTTAATGTATTTATAAAAGAATTTCTTATTCCTTTTCACACCAGCAGCTAGGTTAAATTCAAGCTGGGCTTTTGCCTTTCTGATTTCACCTCTACACATCCTAACAACTTCCCTGTATTCATTTTGAGTGGCCTGTCCCTCTTTCCACAGGCGGTAGATTCTCTTTTTCTCCCGGAGCCTCAGGAATAGCTCCCTATTCATCCACGCCGGTCTTCTTCCCCGCCGGCTCATTTTGCAGCTCAGGGGGACTGCCTGCTCCTGCGCCCTTAAGACTTCCTTTTTGAAGAGCAACCAGCTCTCTTGGACCCCTTTGCTTGCTAGGACTGAATGCCAGGGGACTCCCCCTATTAGTCCCCTGAACAATTCAAAGTCCGCCCTCCTGAAGTCCAAGGTAGCAGTATTACTATTCCCCCTCCAGGCTCCACCGTGAATCACGAAGTCTATCATTTCATGATCACTCTGTCCAAGACAGCCTCCAACCTCCACATCTCCCACCAAACCTTCCCTGTTTGTGAACAGCAGGTCTAGTGGGGCAGTTCCTCTCGTGGGCTCTCCGACCAGCTGTATCAGGAAGTTGTCCTCTACGCATTCCAGAAACCTCCTAGACTGCTTCCTTTGTGCTGTGCTGTACTCCCAGCATACGTCAGGGAAGTTAAAGTCCCCCATGAGGACAAGGGCAGGCGACTGTGCAGCTCGTGCCAGCTGCTTATAGAATACCTCGTCTGTTTCTTCATCTTGATTTGGGGGTCTATAACAGACGCCCACCAGGGTGCCTGTCTTGTCAGCCCTTCCTCTGATCTTTACCCATAGGGATTCAACATTATCGTCCCCAGTCATAATCTCAGTAGCGTAAAAGCATTCCCTAACATAGAGAGCTACACCTCCACCCCGCCTTCCTTGCCTATCTTTCCTGAAGAGTTTATAGCCATCCATTGCAGCACTCCAATCGTGGGAGCAATCCCACCACGTTTCCGTTATGGCTACTAGGTCATAGTTTGCCTGCTGCACAATGGCTTCCAACTCTTCTTGTTTGTTGCCCATGCTGCGTGCATTAGTGTAGACGCACCTCAGCTGAGCCCCTCGCCTCTCACCTAATCCCACTACCACTTCCCCAGGCTGCTCTCTAGCAGGCCTGGCTTTATCCCCCTCCCCCTTCCTATCTAGTTTAAAGCCCTCTCTACAAGTCCCGCCAGCTCCTGGGCAAGTATCCGTCTCCCTTTTGGAGACAATTCTATTCTATTACTTTACTGATGACAATTCTATCTAATTCTATGATTCAAGTGGAAAGAGTTAGAGACCTACTACTCCACCTGGACTGTCAGAAGTCCATGAGACCAGATGCAATTTACCCGAGGGTACTAAGGGAGCTGATGGATGTGGTAGCCAAGCAACTTTCCATGATCTGTCAGCATTCCTGGTCAACCAGAGGTGTCACAGAGGACTGGAGGCTTACCAATCTAACTCCCAAATACAAGCAGAGTTGTAAGGAGGATCCAGGGAAATACAGGCCTGCCAGCCTGACCTCAGTGCCTGGAAAGGTCACGGAGCGGATCTTGAGGGAGAACATGCATCATGTGAAGGACAACCATGGGATCAGGCCCAGCTAGCATGGGTTGATGAAAGGCAGATCTTGCTTGACCAACTTCATCTCCTTCTGTGATCAAGTGACTTGCCTGATGGGTGTGGGAAATGCTGTTGATGTAGTCTACCTAGACTTCAACAAAGCCTTTGACACTGTCTCCTACAGTATTCTTTTGGAGAAGCTGGCAGCCCATGGCCTGGACAGGTACACTCTTTGCTGGGTAAAGAACTGGCTGGATGGCCAGGGCCAGGGAGTGATGGTTAATGCAGTTAAAACCAGCTGGCAACTGGTCATGAGTGGTGATCCCCAGAGGTCAGTACTGGGGCCTGTCTTGTTTAATATCTTTACTGATGTTCTGGATGAGGACACAGAGTACAGTCTTAGTAAGTTTGCAGATGACACCAAGCTAGGTGGGGAAGTGCCCATCTGCCTGGGGGTAGGAAGACCCTACAGAGGGATCTGGACAGGCTGGATCGCTAGGCTGAGGGCAATGGGATGGAGTTCAGCAAGACCAAGTGCTGGGTTCTGCACTTTGGCCACAAAAACCCCAAGCAATGCTATAGGCTTGGGGAAGTGTGGCTGGAAGACTGTGTAGGGGAAACGGACCTGGGGGCTGATGGTTAATGCTGATCTAACGATGAGCCAGCAGCTTGCCCAGCTGGCCAAGGAGGCCAATGGCATTCTGGCTTGTATCAGAAATAGCATTGCCAGCAGGAGAAGGGAGGTGATCATCCCTCTGTACTCAGTCCTGGTGAGGCCACACCTCAAGTGCTGTGTTCAGTTTTGGGTCCCTCACTATAAGACAGACATCAAGGTCTTGGACTGTTTCCAGAGAAGGGCAATGAAGCCTGGTGAGGGGTCTGGAGCACAAGTCTTATGATGAGTGGCTGAAGGGACTGGGATTGTTCAGCCTGGAGAAGAGGAGGCTCAGGGAAGAGTTTATGATCTCTACAATTACCTGAAGGGAGGTTATGGTGAGGTGGTGGTCAACCTCTTCTCCCACGTAATTAGTAATAGGATGAGAGGGAATGGCCTCAAGTAGCGCCAGGAGAGATTCAGGTTAGACATTAGGAAGTACTTCTCAAAGAGAGTGGTCAGGCACTGAAACAGGCTGCCCAGGGAAGTGGTGGTGTCACTGACCCTGGAGGTATTCAAGAAATGTTTACATGTTGTACTGAGGGACATGGTTTAGTGGGAAATACTGGTGATAGACAGATGGCTGGACTGGATGACCTTCTAGGTCTTTTTCAACCTTGGTGATTCTGTGATTATTTACAGCATTACGACCTACTATACAATATAGGAATGTATTCAGGCCTTATCTTGAAACAATGTAAAATAAATTACACCTAGAAAACATTTTGTTATCCCACATCTGGTATTTGCGAGTATATTCTCCATCACAGACAGAAGGGTGTTCGGTAATTCAAGAAATGACAGCAAAATGCTATGTTTTCAGAGCATTAAATCATTGGGATATATTGCCAGCAAATGTATCACCTTCAAGAATTTCCTTTTTTTTTTTTTTCCTTCAGTTGAATTTTTCTAATTGCAATATGTAGATCAACTTACTTTGATTAACAAAAATGGCACTTTCTAAAAAAGCATTGGCTGAAACTACAACGTGCATCTTTTAATTAACTGGTACATCATAAAGAAAAAGGCCATTATCACTCTGCACCTGTCAAAGCATATTCCTGCAGGGCAAAAATCAACCTCAGAGAATAGAAGATAACTGCTTTCAAATGGTTTTATGTTTCTAAGACAGTTAAACGAGCCTTCAATTAAAATTCCTTTGGAAAAACCTCTGTGCTATCCCAGAACACACACAGAGGGTTCTCTTTCTCTGTTTTGTTTCTCTGTTCTGTGTCTAATATATACAGTGGTGACCTCTTAATCATGCCTTGAGCATGTGAAATATAAATACAAACACTAGTTTATTTTGTGCCTAAAGATGGCAATTTCTTTCTATCAAAAAAGCAAGAACTTCAGCCTTATTCATGATTTTACATCACCAGGCAGAAAAACATTTTCTGAGATTTGTTTTTTTGGTTTGTTTGTTGTTTTGTTTTGTTTTGTTTTCAAACAAAAAACAAATGACTGAACAGTAGGTATATGCTGCTGGGGAAAAAAAAAAAAATCTGAGCATCTCAGAGCCTAACAGTAAAGGAAGGAACACATGTATATAGCAGCAATTAATTGCAAAATGGATCAGGCACATTCATTTCTCCAAGGAGAAGTATGTACTTACTAACGAAGAAGAATCTGATATGAAATATCACTGGAAGAAAAAGGAGACAGGCATAGTTGCAGTCATCTTATCCTTTTTCCTAAATTAAACAGATTAAATTAGTTATACGTAATTTGCAGTGCTTTATCTTGAGCAATCAACTCCACAAATAGATGAGGACAGCAGTCCCTTTATTTGGACTTCTCATTTCTAGCAAAGCAAAACAGTCATAAATCCAACTTAAGCATTGGTGGATGCTTTGTGCTGCCCAAGTGATAAAAATCACTTAGAGCTTGTCAGTCAATATGCACCTCAATTTATTAGAGGGCACTTTATTCTAGTTGCTAACATGAATGATTGGAAAACAACTCTCAGCTTTTTCCTGCTGCACATCAGCATCCTCTCTCAAAATTACTTTGTTTATGTGTTGCTGCTAAGTTTATTTCTAGATTTAAATCCATCTGAGATGCCTTGAGAAAACTTTTTGGGGAAACAGCTTCAAGCTGTGTATGTTCAACATATATGTTTCCACATACATATTCACACATAAAAGATACACATATTGAGCATATATATGTACGTGGATACGTATTTATCCACGTATGGAGCATGATCTCCAGGGAGATGGGACATTAGAGACCATCCATCTGAACAAAAGGTGGGTTATTGGATCTGACTTGGAAGTGTACACAATAATGCCACTAATGGGAAAAGTCAATCCACCAGTTATTACTACAAAATAGCCCCAAAATTCCAAGGATTCAGGGTTAAATACACTGAAACAAGCAGTAAGCTCTACCAGTGAGAAGCTGAAGTCATGTTGTAATAGAAGATGGTTCTATCCGCACATTCCTGCATATTGTTCCCTTCAATGCTGCACTCATTTATGAACTGGAACTACTGTTGCTCAAAAGTACAAGAACCTTCCAACACTGTCTAAAATATATTTTTGAGTTTGTAATGCAAATTGCAAGCAAGAAATTTCATCTGTGTTTATGTTTACTAAAGAATATTCTGCCTCAATTACTTGTGCAAATTGATTTTTTTCTCGCATTTAAGAGATCTGCCTTGATGTAAACATTATTACAGATATTTGAGAACGTTTAAAACCACTAACTATAAAATATGCGAATATCATTCTAAAAATGAGTTTGTGTTTGAAAGCTCAGAATACAGGATCTTTTATCCTAGTTATTCAGAAAATCATAGTTCAGAAGTTAATTAGGAGCAATATCCACCAAAAACAGGTGAAGAAACAGCAATTCTCCTTGCTTCAACACTGCTGCCAGATATTGCTGCAAAAACACACACACACACACAAACCACTGGCATTTACTCTGTTATCCTGCCTCTATAAATAAAAGAAATTATGTCATAGAGTGGCTCAGGTCGGAGGGAAGCTTCAAGATCATCTGGCTCCAATACTCCTGCCAAGGATTCACTGGCTGCCAGGTCCCCATCCCACCCAGTCTTGAACACCTCCAAGGATGGGGCACCCACAGCTCTGGGCAGCAGTGCCAGGGTCTCACCATCTTGTGAGTAAAAAACTTCTTCCCAACATCTAACCTGAATCTCCCCACATACAGTCATTCTCCCTTGTTCAGTCCTTGTAAACCCATGTAAAAATATGTTCTCTTCTGCTTGTAGGCTCCCTTCAATCACTGGAAAGCCACAATGAGGTCTCCATAGAGCCTTCACTTTTCCAAGCTAAAACAAGGCAAACTCCCTCAACCTAGCTTCATAGGAGAGGTGCTTCGGCCCTTAAAGTAACTCTTACACTTTTCATATATTTTTTAGATCAGAAAGTCCAGATATTTTTTAAAAACAAGATCAATAAAGCTGAATTCTCAAATATCTTCTCTCTGTCATAGCTAAAAATAAATCTTAAATGTGAAGTGGGTTGAAAACATACTGAGACGAATCAATGCAGGTGCCCTAGAGCACAGACAACTTCTGTGAGAGGCAGTACAACTTCTGCCAGAGTGGGTCCCAGCAGAGAAAGGAAACAGGGTCCACTGCAGAGGCTGAGCAATCCTGGGAGAAGTCTGGAGCATCAGCAAGATGGAAAAGGTATGGATTCACTATTTCCATTTCACATTTTTTCTCAACAGAGAGGTCGTGCAAATTACATCTGTGGTTTGTGCAGCAGTGGAAGGTCAGAATAATTTAGTAGAAGAAATCCCCCAACCCTAAAAAAATGCTTTCAGATGAGAACCCCAGAAGGATCAACTTCATTTGTTTCTTGCAGGTGCAAAATACAAACACCTTTCTAATCACTGCAGGTATTAAAAACATTGCAAAAAGCAACTACTTCACAAAAAGAAAAGCATCAAGAACAAACAGATGCACCTGGATACCCAGTGTTGGCTGCCTGAAAAAGCACCAGGCAGAGGCAGCATTACAGACTCCACTAAAAAACTGCCCTCATCTCAGCATCTTTATCAGTGGCTTAACAATAGTTTCTCAAACCTCAACGTGCACTGTGCTCTTCTCAGAGGCAGCTCTCTTCTGTACAAGCTTTCAGACAGAGTCCACACTGAAAAACTGAATGGCTAAATCATAAAAAGGTTTTAAAACACAGTTAACTGCATAACTTTCTTCTGACTTGGAGAGCCTATCAAGATCAAAACTATGTGTAAACACTTCTGCTCAGGTGGATTTACTGAACAAGAGACATGGTGGTCTTCAAGCTGCAGGACTTGACAGTGCTGCCAGACAGAGGCGATGTTTCTCAATGCCTGCACCACACGTTACCTTTTTAGCAGGCTCAATAACTTCAGGAACAGTCTTTGTCATGTGGCAACATCACGGCTTCCAAGCAAAGGCAGTGAAAGCCTTCTCCAAGTTGCTTACTCATATCCAATCGTACTGTAACAGGATTTGGACAAGCAGGAGCAGCCAGGCTGTCCTCATTTTATACATCTCATTTACCACATCTCAACAGTGGCAAAGAGAGGTTTGGAAAAGTAATTTTCCACCAGAAGTTGGTCAGTCAAGGATGACATGGTGGGTCACTCCAATAATATCTACTCAGCAGCAATCTATATCCTCTGACTGCACAAGTAACTGTATATCTGTTCATCTATATCCAATTACAGCACCTATTGGCTTTACCAAGAGCTTCCACGAGACGAGCCAGAGTGGTGAGCACCCAAAGGCAGTCATTAGCAGCCTGCCATTTATCAAACAAGGTCACAGCATCTCCATAGACATGCTAGCATAACTCTGCCTTCACAGGGTGCTGGGGCTTTGCAGGCACACTGGAGAAGTGAGACAGTATTAAGCTCACTATTGCCCTCTGCAGCAGGGATCTGCTTTCCAGAAGCTTTCAAGGGACAATCAGCAGAGCAGAGCTTTTCACTGCTGATATCATTCATCAACAAATTATTTATTTATTTATACAAGGCATAACAAGTGCAGATAAGAGCTTAAGAGAAGATGCAGACATTTTATGAATGGGAGACTCTCAAAAGCCAGTTGTTAATAAGTCCGAGACAAAAAGTATTTGCTGCTTTTTTTCCTGGTGTTTTCTTTTCCAGGCAACCCTGTTACACGGTCATTTGGGAGGGGACTCCAATTATGGGGAAAAAGTGACCTTTACTTTCCCATAATGAGATTCGGGAGAGACTTACGGCTGCTTATTTTCTGTATGACTGCTGCACCCAGTCTTGCTCAACATCTTCATCAGTGACCTGGATAAACGGATAGAGCCCACCCTCAGCAACTTCGCTGACAATACAAAGCTGGGAGGATTGGCTGACATGCTCGAAGGCTGTGCTGCCATTCAACATGCTCTGGATAGGCTGGAGAGTTGGGCAGGGAGGAACCTGGTGAGGATTAACAAGAGGCAAATGGATGAGGCCAGGCTCTTCTCGGTGGTGCATAGCAATAGGACAAGGAGTAATGGCCCAAAACTTGAACACAGGAAGTTCTGTGCTAACATGCTGAAGAACTCCTTTGTGGTAATGGTGATGGAGCACTGGAACAGGCTGCCCACAGAGGTGGTGGAGTCTTCCTTTGTGGAGATTCAAGACCTGCCTGAACGCCTATCTGTGTGATCTACTGTAGGGAACCTGCTTTAGCAGGGGATTGGACTCAATGATCTCATGAGGTCCCTTCCAACCTCAACGATTCTGTGATTTCTGGAGGATGGTACCTCTGTATAAGATACAGTCACTGTGTCTCAAATTGGCCTCTGAGCGTAGTAGATATGGCAGCAAATACTGTTTGTAAAGAAACAAGGCACAAAGAAAACATATGGATAAATGCCAATGTTTTGGTTATTCAGAGGCTTTGTGGCGTATCTCCTGGTTCTGGCTACCTTTTTGCTTACTGCTTCTGTGAGCAGAGAGATGCTTTCAGTAGGGATGTGAATGAGGTAAAATGGGCACCACAAGCCTGCAAAAAGTTGCCCATGCTCAGAAGACAGATCCTGGTGATACAGGGAAAGAGGAATATGGGGAAAAAGACTAAAAGGAGAGTGAAGAACAGCACTGGTATAAGGCACAGGAAATGACAGGGGCAAATGGAACAATCTACGGTCAAATGAAGGGCAAGCATGAAAGTTTTGATGCCAGTCTTTTGGCTGGAGTATAATTTAGCTGGGTTAATACCATGAGAAAGCAGAGAGAACAGCCAGAGCAGCAAATGCTTGGGCAACAATTAAGAAACTTGACCGAAGAGGAAAAATGTCAAGTTAGATATTTTATTCAACATCTTGTATCAATTTGAGAAACACTGGGAATGACAAAAAATTTGATCATTTGCCTCAGTTGAAAGCCCAGCAGTGGTGGAATAAAACAATATCGACAAGGATATAATAGAGCTTCTGAGGAGAGATCTTAAAACCTGATTTGAGTAAATTTGAAACAATGCTGAACACATTCCAATGCATACCAATTCAGAACGCCCAGAGCAAAGGCTCACCTAGCTGTGCTACAGTCTCCTTCCTTCACAATGTTTTCAATACTGTGAGCCAAGATTTAGCTGAGGTCATCTAGACTGATATTAAATCATCTTAATATCAAAGACAGAAGATGTCTTGAAAACTCACAAATGTTAGAAAGCTCTGAATTCTCAGTTTTCTTCATAGCAAGAAAACACTGCACAGTCTTTAATGAACAGGGGGCTAGTGATATTGCTAGCTTCAGGTATTTTTCATATTTCACTTCTTCTGTGACAATAGAAAACAAAAGACAAGAAAATCTTTGGGTTTTGCAGCTTTTGCACTTTTTTTCACTTTTTGTTGTTTCCCTCAAGATCCAAGTTTTGATATGAAAAAAAAAATCTTTGTATTTGTATGCATTTACATTACAAAGACCCTCAACTGTAAGAAACACAGCCTTTTCTGTAAGCTCAGTCACAGAGATACCTGCCTCAAGCCAATTAAAATAGGGGGAAAAAAAGTAGTAGTAAAAGAAGGAAGAATATTCCTCCTGATCTACTCACATCAATGATGCCTTAATTTCAAAGATTAGTAGAGACTCTATAAAAAATATTGTGATTAATCTATCAGAGAGTCACCTTCACTATGGAACAAGATGTAGTCTTGATGAGGAAAAGGATGGACCAACATATGGTGTCCTCTGAAAAAATCTAGTCAAAATTTCTCATTCAGGCTTATATGCACATTAACAACAGTAAGTTTTTATACATTCTGGCACCTAACATCAAATACCTTCAGTTCTTTGCTTTCCAGGGACCAGCTGGAAAGAAAAAAATTAAACTGAGCTTAAGAAAGGACTTTTACAAACACTAGAGATGGTTATACACTTCACTGTGCGCATCTGGTTTAATTTGGTCCCTGCATTATTTTGTTTAGTATTAATCACTATTGATCATTTATTAAATAGAAGATTCAGTTATCATGATAAAAAAAGAAAAAAAATCAGCCAAGAAAAAGGACTTATTTTTCTCTCAAAAAGCTTGGCTGTAAATACATGATTTTACAAGAACACAGCAGTTCGCTGACTGTGTGCATGGCTAAAACCTCTGCCACGTTTTCAGTCTGTGCTATAAGAAGCTTCCTTAATGCGCGGTGTTTGTGAAATTAAAATGTCTGCCTCCATTTCTCCTCCTAAGCACCTTCAATCTTGCCAGCTCAGCTAATGCACACATTTGGAAACGGGCAGTCAGGTTTTGAAAGAGGACACAACTGAAACTGCAGGGGGAAAAAAAGGCTGTCTTTAACTCACAGGTGGGCTAAGTTTGAACCCTAACAGGAATCCATGATCCTGCAATGTTGGTAGGTCAGGAAGAGCTCTGTTGTCTTTGAACTAGAAGATAGATATGCAAGATTGAAGCAAGCAGAGGGCAACTCTGAGGCCCAATTGTCTGTAGCTCAGCTGAATAAAACATTGCCAGGCAACACACTTTCATTCTCAGTCATACAAATAATAGGTTTTTAAAAGCTCTCTGTCCCAAACGTCCCCCAAGCTCATCCAGCACGTTATTCTGATCAACTTAGGTAACTCTTCTTGCAAGAAACTCATCTATGAAATATGGCTTTGCCTCAGCAAACTGCGTCTGCTTCTTTAGACAGTTAGGGTACATCTTAATCTTACACGTTATTCTGAAAGCAAAATTTCCACCTTTTTCAAGTGATAATGCAGTCAGATTCCTCACCACCATATGTTATCTACCTGAATGTACCTTGAGAACAAAAACATCCTCACCAAAACCAAACATAAAATATCAAAATCACCATGCTGCTTATTCCTGAGTATCTTGAAGTGACTGCAGTCTTTATTAGTGTCCAACTTCTAATGATTTATCAGTAGTCTCTCTACCCACTCCAGAAGCGAAGCATCATGATACAACACTGTGTGCACCAGGTGTATTTTCAACTTTCTTTTTTCCAGACTGACCCACCAAGCTCTGATAAGTAGGATCCAAGAGCTATGCAGAGACTTATCAAATGTATGACTGTGAGTTAATCATAAATGAGAGCCTAAAGGGATAGCATTAGTCATTTTGCTCTATAACCAAATGGGACACTGAGTCTCATCATTTCAATACACTTCACAAAAGGAACTTCAATAAACAGAGAAAGAGTATGAAATGGGAGGAACAAGGAATGAGTCTTTCTTACTTCTAGCACTCAGCAATCTAGAAAAGTACAAAACAGAAGGATACAGTAAGTGCACAGCTAGATTTTGCCAGCAAACGCACTAATTATAAAGCTCAACTGAGCTTATGCTAACCCCTTTCAGGGAAGAGACCTTGCAGCCCCAGTCGTTTAAACTCCTTTCTCTGTTCCAACCAACTTTTTCTCTGCAGACTCAACCCCAGTACTTCTTATGCCAAACACGGTCATAAATGCAGTGCTGCTGAACATTGTAAAGATTGAAATTTAAAATATAATACAAAAAAAAAAAAAAAAAAAAAAAAAAAACAACCTAAAGCAAACAAACAAACAGAAAAACCTAACAACAAAAAAAAATTAATGACTTCTTTTGTACCTGCATTTCCTATTGAAAACTAAGAACAAGATATTTTCAGTGCAGGTTAACCTTATAGCTTTTTCAAATTCCTCTGCATAACACTCACCTCCTGATTTCAAACAACAGTGTCGCACCTCTCTGCACACACTCTCAAGAAACTTCCAACTGATTAGTGGATAGAATAAACAAAATGAAATGCTACGGCCACGAGTGCAGGTTTTACAACACTTAAGGCTGAGTATTATGGCTTATCTCTGCTTAAAGAGAAATGCAGACCAAGATTAATGAGGATTCAGACAGCATCACATACAGTTCTATAACATGTCTCTTATTTTCTGGATTTTTAGGATAACTTCTAGAAGACTTCTTATTGCTGTCCAAAGCCCTCTATTTTTTTTGTTACAAAAGAATGTAACTGGAATCACATGCTGTACCTGAGACACCATTTTGCTCTCACAATACAACAAAGCAAAACTGATGTGCATTGATCTTTCCATTCAAGTACAATAAAGTACAACTCCTCATACAGGGAGAACCATTATGTCTGATTGTGTTACACTGTCATGGAGATACTATTTTACTTATTCAGTGGCATTAACAATAACTCTTCTGATAGGGAGTACTGCACATGTGGTTACTATGGGACTGAGACCCAGCAGTTCTATACTGAAGACCTATTTTCCCTTGTTTCATTCTAACAGCTAAATGCCAGCTACATTATAGGTCTCTTATCTAACCAGGCTTCAGAGCTCAAGAATAAGCTTTTCTTTTCCAAGAATTTAAGTTCCTTTACCCAGTACAATACTTCTAATGCTTTTGAATAATGAGAAAAAAAAAAAAAAATCCCAGGAGCATCCCTGTGTAACCAGTGTCTCAGTGGAACACTGAGCAGCTCACATAACTACTAGCTGTGATGTACAGGCAAAGCACCTGAAATCAAAATTAGAAAGATGGGGAGGGAATGGGAAAGATCTGTCAGACAAGAACAGGACACGGTCTCCCACGCTGGCACAGGAGAGACCAGGAGCTGTGAGAAAATCACTTGTGCCAGAATCTATCATTGCCATCAGCATCATGTCTAGGAACCTACCTGTGGTCTTTCCGCACCTCATCAGTCAGGCTTTATGTTTTTCTTGCAGATCTCCCCAGAGCCTTTAAAGATAAGATTTCTGTTCTTCAGGGAGCCACCAACTTCCTCCTGTTGAAAGAGTACCAGCTGGGATGAACCACATGCAAAATTTTTCCTCTTTTTCTGAGCTTTCTCATGTGGTGGGCTGTCCCTGGCCAGCACCCCAGCAAAAAGAGGAGAAAATACGACGGAAAAGCTCCAGGGTCAGGGAAAAGTCAGGGAGAACACTCATCAATCACTGTCACACACAAAGCAGATTTGATGAGAGGAAAATTACGTTACAGCCAGTTGAGGTAGCACTGGATAGTAAAAAAAACAGCAAACTGAAAACACCTCACCCACTCCCCTCCTTCCCAGGTTCAACTTCACTCCCTCGTTCCCAGCTCCACCTCCAGCAGCACAGGGCTGTAAATGGCGGCTGCCGTCGGCCCCTCACAGCCGCTCCGTTCCTTCCCGCCTCTGCCCACACCTAAGGGCGCTGACAGGCTTGGCAGTGCCTGAGAACTTTCCGGAACCTCCCAGAACCTTCTGGAACCTGTCCTCAGCCCTCACTCCCTTCCTCCCATCCCTCCCATCTCTTTGTAATCGCGTATTGGTAAAAGCCACGTTACCTCTGTAAATAAGGCAGAGCTACCTCAGAAATTAGAGTTGTGTGCTGACTATTCAAGAGCCCTACATGCAGCCATGTGAGGAGGGTGTTGCTTCATTTGAAAGATAGCAGCTGAGGAGAATGCTATATAAATTCATTATTTTGGAAAAATAAATAACCCCAACTTTGGTACTGCCCTGGCTGACCCAGAAACTCCACCTGAAGTGTGAAAAGCAAAGAAGGGACATCTCTGAGGTTCCATGAAAGGCATAAAGATGCTCCCATGTCACAGACAGGAGAGTGATGTGAGAGAACAGGCTCTGATAACAGCTTGACCACTTCCATCCAGTCCCTTTGTATACCAGGCAACCCTTGCCCTCTCACAGCATCGTGCCTCCTTCAATAGAGGGGACACCGATGGTCCAAAGGGACAGCACCTTTATATCCCAAATTCTGACAAAACTTATGGCCTCTTTGCATAATTTGTTTTCATCACAATAACCAAGACTGTTGGAAGGAACTGCCCTGATCGGTGTTCATCTGACTGTCAGGTGTTTCATTAGGTAATGCTACAGCTCTCTTTTTAGTTGTAGATTTCCCTTTTAAAATGAACTCTAAAATTGAATTAGTCTGCATTTATACCATCAATAATAATAAATGTTTTTTTCTTCCCTGTTAAAAGCCAAAGCTGCTCATCCAAAAATTGTTACTGCCCTTTAGCCCTCTGGATTTTATGTGTGTATTTTTCATATTATCATCTTATGGTGCTAGCTGCAGTAGTGATATTTCAGCAATTAGAGACAAACTGGAACGCTAAAAGCTAGTAGCAGGTTCCCCTCAATTATCTCATTTACAGCATGATAAAAATTTTACTTCCAGGAAACTGAAAGCCAGTGATGGAGAAACAGCTCATGATGCACCATGGGGCAGCTGACATACCGTGGTGCAACGCTCCGGCTTTGCAGTCTAGGATCACCGCTGTCAGTTCAGGCTGTTCCCTGCCCAGCTGCCCATTAGAGTTGTCAAGATACATCCTGGGGGTTGGTTGTTCTGACAAAACTCTTTCTGCTGGGAATCTCTGCCACTGGCGTAACCCGCATACTGTCTCCAAATTACTGATGCACAGGCTGAACCTTTTCCTCGCTTCCTTGCAACCACACTAAGGTTTCGTACCTGCCTTACAACTATTCCACCTTCCTCCTCAACTGAGCTTGGGTTCACACTGAGGACACAGCTGATATTCATGTTCTGAACCACGTGTACAGGATTGCCACTCCAAGAGAAGAACATTTCATCACCCAAAGCACAAGATGTTTCAACTCAGTTCTCTGAGCTGCATGACATACCATGCCATCACCATAGAAAACCACACTCAGCTACATTAGAGCAGTGAAAAGAATTCATTCTCAACGATAACAGATATCCACTTTATAATTTTTCCCTTCCATCTGATATTTCTAAATACACATTTTACATAGTAATAGCCCTTTTGGCTGTCCAGAAGGTTACAATACTCTCTAGGCTGCTGCATGGAGCTGAAAATGAGGCCATGGTTCATTCCTGGGTCAGTATCTATTACTAATAGGAATAATTTTATGCCAGCACATCTTTGATTTTAGTGAGAACAAAAGCCTTATATAGACAGGGCTGAAGGCATTTTTTCTACACTTTATCTGTCCTCTCATTGAAACAGGGTGTTATCTCTGGGATGCTGGACCGGCAGAGAATTACCTGTCCTTTTCATGAGTGTTGACAAGGCTTATGTAACCATGAATAAGAAATGCAGGAGGCGTTCTTTCAATAGAGTAAGTAGTAATTATCCAGAAGGCCTAAAAGTTTAAGGACGCAGGCTGACATGGTAGCTCCCTGAATTTCCTTTGCTTTTCATCAAAGTATTGGTTTTTCTTTCAGGTCACATTCAGAACTGTTTTGTTGCTGCTATGTAGCAATTAGCACAACAGCAGCTGAACCCTAACAAAGAGGCAGAGATGCTGCAGATATAGCGGAAGGAACCCTGGAGAAAATACAGCAGTGAAGATTTCCCAGTGAATTGTGCAAAGCCAGCTCTCTATTTGTATGGACACCTATTTTGTTACTCTCACAAACACACGTTTAATACCATTAATGAGGTCTTACTTGTTAATTTTCTCAAGTAATTTGAGATCCTTACGTTTGATCAGTACAGTTTAAATTATTACCATCAAGCTATGAAAATATTTGAAATGAAAAAGTCTATCAGTGCTTGGTAACAAAGTGAAATATTGTTGCTCTGACTGAAGGAACAGTGTGACTAATGACTGTGTCAGGAATCTGATGCTTTCTGAAACTACTGCAGTATATTAAAACAGCCCTTCTGTACTGATAACTTTCAGAAAGGACTATATCAGCATCCTTTCAACTAGAGCTTTCCATCTCTCCAGATATTTCATTGCACTCCTAGCTTCAATATCACCTTCCTTTTAATAGAAAGGATGCACATTATAATATCCCCTGTGTTTTGGCAGGGTCAAAAACACCAGTGCAGCTGAGAGCAGAGAAATTTTAAGATTCATCAGAAATTTCTTCAAAAGTCTGAAGTACATACATACTTCTGATGCAGAAACTCCTGGTGGTATGAAAAACTGCTATACCAATCGTCAGCAGAGGGGACTTGCTTTGTCTTTGTCAAATTATAAGAGTAAACAATGTTTGGTAGGTAAGAGATGTTAGGTAACAGATGTTTGGGTTGTATTTTTTCCTTTTCTAATTTTAATTTTTTTTTAATCTAAGTGCATTTGAGTTCACGACGAGTTTTCACAGGCTGATTAAAACAGGCACAACTCAAATACACGGGCCAGGTATGTGCTCAGCTTGTCTCTTTCTACTAAGAAAAAAGTAACAAGGGAGCAGAGTACTAACATGCTACACAGTTTAAACGCAGTCTTAATTGCACACTAATGCTGCTGAACTGCTGTATTTTTCAGGCCTGTGCAGGTATTGCTATGGTAGACATCCCAGTGATTGTCAGGGAGCACCTTAGCTACGGTGAAATCCCATGCATTATTCCACCAAGCCAACAGCTCACCACACTGGCTGGTTTGTTACACTGCACAGCTGAGCTAAGTGTGCCTCTCAGGCACACCAAAAGCAACTGGGAAATAAGGTGGTAGATCTGAGGTAGAGAGGGAATTGTGGAGAGGGCAGTAGAAAATGATCTCGGCTTAAACCAGACACCAAATCTCTGCTGTTTCCCAGTGTTTTCTCTAAAATCCTGTCTTATTCATGCACCTGAGGTAGCTTGAATGGATTTATCTCCTCTCCTGGACACTGTGTCTAGAACGGTTTTAAAATAAGGTTAGCAATCCACATACAGTTTTCTTCAAAACCTTCTCTACCAAAGGCACTTCAGAGTTTTTGCATTTTACGCAGGCTGGCCTCTGAAGACACACACAGCAACTGTGCACCTAAAGAACCAGTGTGCTTCCATTTCAAGTAAAACCACTACAGTGGGTAAAAGAGGCACAGCTCTGCAAAAGGTAGGTTATACCTTATCCTGTGTGCATTAGCTGAGATCAGCTAAGATCAGCGAGCTGCATCTCCTCTTGGCTGTCACAGCAGACAACTGGAGTTAGGCCAGGGGCATACCTCCTTACCCTGGAAGCAATTCATATGGACACAGGTAAGCCATAACAAAACACGTTTTCATAAAAAATCCATTTTTCCCCAACATTTTCTCATCCTTATTTGCCATTTTGACTGTACTGTTGAGCCTGAATATGTCTGAAAAACAAACAACTTGAGTAACACAGTAAAAGATATCAGTAGCTCACAGTAAATATGAGCACAAAGACGGGCAAAATTTCAGCAAGTTCAGTGACTTCTACAGAATCCATAAACACTTTCTCAGTAGAAGCTAGAATCAAGCAGATGGCCTTTTCTTTCCTTCCATGTTTCATTTCTCAACTTTCCTTTTTGCTGTTGTTTTTTTTCCTTTGTTTCTCATACCCATTCTTATGTAGCTACCTTTTGCAAAATTCATCTCAAGCAAAGAATAAGAAGTGTTTAATATAATTGAATACAGCAGAAAGAACCAAAATAAGCCAGAGGACAAATTTATATATTAAAATTCCCTTCCTTCTATTTGCTCTCATACCTTCACCACTCAACTACAATAAAATAATGCTGGATACTAATAATTGTTACAGTGTTAGGCTTTAGACAGCATTTAACCTGAGAGCCATCTATTAATGTGAATGGAAACAAGGAAGGTTTAGTCACATCCTGATCCACATAACAAGCAGAAATAATCAGCTGTTGCCACAGAAGTTTTCAAAAGAAAAAAACAGTCTCAAGTGAATAGAAATTGGGGAGATAAAAGAGCCACTATATAAATTATATTCTTCTTATTAATGTTATGCATTTTTATTTTCCAAGAATACAGCCCTTTGTATGCATTCAGAAATCATAGTTGCAGTCTGAAATGTTTAATTTACATGCAAATTAGATTCAAGGACCTACCAGTTGCAGATGTTTCCTTTCAGTCATAGATTGGCCTTTCAGCCTGAGTAAGAGGATAATATTATGGCAACAAGATTAGTACTGGTCCCACAAAAGTTCAGCTTCAAATAGCCCTGCAGAGTTGATTCCACCAACAAGAATCACAACTGAAGAAAATACAAATTAAAAAAAAAAAAAAAAAAAAGGAAATCTGGATCTTCAGAGCAGCAAATGTGAAACTGCTTAATTTAAAAAATAAGCAGTGTAACGAAGACTTTTAGAATTACACTGCTTTCTCATGTGTGAGTTGTCTAGCTGAAGAAGCCTGTTCATTCCTCTTATTCTTACAGAGAAAATGCTGGTAGTTTACTGGATTTGTCCTGTAATCTCTTACTTTCACACAATATATTTCACTGATGCAATATTTATAACGGTTTCATAGCGACAACAAATACATAACTAAACTACACAGTAGTTTAGCAACAGAAGATATTATTACCTAAAGCCCAATGAAGGGAAGGGAAGATCTCCAGATCATAATGCTTTTAATCACAACAGCTCTATCTGGTACAAGAAAAACAAGTCTCCAGAGATTTATTTTAATCAAAGTTTCACAAAAGTACTGAAATATTCAGTAGATGGACTACGTGACAGCAGTCCTAGGGTAATTAGACCTGATCATCTTCGTAACAAATCAAAATATTATTTGATGGGAAAGCTCCAAAACAAAACAGAAATACACTTCTTCTAATGGTTGTACTAGGTTAGACAAGTGGGAGATACTGAAATATGATAAAAAATATTTTATCCTTGCCTGCCTCTGGCTCAAGAAGCCTACGTGGAACAGCTTTCAAAACATCTGAAATACGTTATATTTAAAAGGTGTGCATTTTCAAATGAGAGCCCTGCCAAATGGAGGACATCAGACATTGTGCTAAACCAACCCTTCTCAGGGCTAAAATCTTATGAACAGCCTCTGCTTCTCAGGGAAGGAAATCGTTTCAGGTAGCTCCCTTCTTGCAATTTCATTATGTGTAAAAAAAACCAAAACATTACAGGGTCTTTATACAGCATGTGTGTGTGATCACAGCAGCAGTATTAGTTCAGTGCTACCCTGCAGAGAGCCGACAATAACTTCATCGTAATGTAACAATATAATAAGAAATTGTTTAGGAAGTTGATAAAAATGCCAAGGCAATGTCATTAAGTGTCCTGAGCACTGTGATGGGAAGACAATTTGCATGCTACTTGCACAGGGATTCTTACTACAAGGTTTACACATTGGAAAATTAGTTTAGCCAAATAATTTCCTTGCATGGATTCAGAATTTTCACACACATTCCTGCTACTAAGCATAGGGCTAATTCCTTCCTTCTTACATGGTGTACAGCTTTCAGGGAAGCACAAGATGCTATAAAGCATCTTATCTCAACCGAATGTGTCTCAATAGACCATCGTTTCAGTGTCATAGAATGGCCCAAGTTGGAAGGGACCTCAAGGACCATCAAGTTCCAACCCCCTGCCACAGGCAGGGCCACCAACTTCCCCATTTAATACCAGACCAGGCTGCCCAGGACCCCATCCAACCTGGCCTTGAACACCTCCAGGGACATATCAACTTGAAACTGCATTGGCAACAGCTGGAGAAGGAGGAAATCTTGTCTTTGCAGAGTTTGACAAAGTTACTGAAACTGAACTTGCAGCCCAAGTGTGTTACATCTCCAAGACGAGCCTGTTACACAACTCATTTAAGAGACAAGAAATTAAAGAAAAAGAGAAATTCACAGACAGAAAATTTCTCATATATAGGAGAAAAGAGAAGGGAGGAATTTGGCTAGATAAATGCAGGTCAAAAACACTGTAAAAGCAATAATAGGAGCTTAACACCTGTCAGACAAGTGGTTCTTGTTTTCTTCTATCTTGTTCTTGAACTCATTTTCACAACAAAAACCAACATTCATCAATATTCTCCTAGATCAAAATCCTGTTATCTTGACTACTATATATATATTTTTTCTTTTTCTTTTTCTTTTTCCAAACCAGCTCACCTATTCTTCGTCATTTTTCAAACAGGATGACCAAAACTTGACCCGATGTTCCAAACATAATCTAAAAAGTACTTCATACAATGTTAACACAATATCATGGAGACAGCTGTTTTTCCCTCTTCACCCAAGCCAATATCATACTAAATAAATTGTACTGCTGCTTACATAGTAGACTGGGGATTTAAATGTGTCATAGCTACTTTGATTTCCTTTACAAAGACCAGATATAACTCATCTTTCCAGGTATCTCCAGGTCTGCAAATTCTATGTTAATTGAGAACACTAATTTAAAAAGCAGGGGATTCATGTGAATGACTGCAGAATGACTGCTGAATACATTATGGTGGTGTTAGAGAAAGATTTGCAGTACGTAAGCTAAGCAAAAAGTTGTTTGCATAAAGTTGCAGCAAGTCAGGAGCTGCAAAGCCAGTGTTGAACTTGGACTCCATTCCAGGCCACAAACACAGTAAGCTATGATCATATACTTGCCCCCACTTCAAATAATACACACACAGTACAAAGACACAATAATAATGGAGTAACAGGCTATATATCTCTAACTGTGCCAAGTCAGGTGGCATCTAGCAATGTTCTTTATTCACACAGAGCAGGAAGAGTCTGTAGAGACCACAGGCATGAAAAGCCCCATCAGAGAGAGCAACTGCAGATCAAACGTGAGTCATGTATGATTCCCTGAGAAGCACTTTCAAGTAAGAGCCCATACCCAAGCTCCTTCCCCAGAGCTGCTGGGTTGCAGAAAGTCATCCAGCATGAGCTGGTGATACCTGGCTCCCGTACTTGCCTTGCTGCTTCTCCAGCTCAGGACCAGCGCAGAGGAGCAGGGAAGAGCAAGAAGGAAGTGCTGGAGACAGCTTAGATAGGATGCTCTGGATGGGCTGTCCTCCGGATAAGAAAGACAGTTAATTTACATTTTCCAAAATAATTCAGGGCCCTGTTTTACAATCCATCTTGAGGCCAGCCTGGTCTTGGCACTTCATCTAACCTGAAAGATGAAGCTTTCTGATAGAAATCAGACATTCCCATTAATGCTCAGAAAGGAGAAATTACAGTGCACATTTCCACCAGTTCTAATGGTTGAAGCCTCAGCTTTGGAGGGAGGCCGGTGATTCCCGGGAATATATAATCATTTCTGCTCTCAATTTCTTTTCATCCCTAAAGGTCTGTCTGTCAGAAAATGGGCGTTTTCTTCACTAAGACTCTTCCATACAAGCATCCCTGCATTGCTATCTGTTCTTCTTGTCATCACTTCATTTCCTGAATAATTTCACTGCTCACTGCTCTGACCCTCTCATAAACGTTCCATTTTTTTCCAATTTGAGAGAACTACAGCACCACTAGTGATTTATTAGGATTTTACCTATGGCTAATTATGACTGATTTCAATAACCTGTTTCTCATGCTCTCACAAACTATTGATTAGCACACGTGTTCTTTAAAACCCTTGCCTCAGATTCACACACTGAATTAACTCATGATTCCTACAAAAGATAATAGATAATATGATAAATCATTCCTACTGCCACAAAATGAGCACAAGCATCTCTTAACCTTGTTCTGCCTGATACTGTACAGGTGGCCATGTAAGTACAGTTCACTGTAATAATTAATCTCTTGTGTTCTCTACAGAATAAGGTAATAAATAGCTTAATCAGACAAAAGGGACTTAAAGGCTCATGTGCCCGCTACTGATTATAGCTGCAGACCAGGAAAGAAAAATGAATAGTATCATTTGTATGGGTGTTCTATATGTATAAATATGTATTATATGCAGTGCAGTCAACTGAATGTCTAACTGAAGCTCGTTAATGGGATACTTCTACAATCGATGGAAGAAAAGCAGTACTTTGGAAAACAGTTTTTCCTGGTTGTTGCATTTTCCTGAATGGGACGTGACGAAGGGAAAGACTAAGCAGCTAGATTAAACCAGCTCCCTGACATTTAGAGGGCTGAATGTAGTTGAAATGAGCCTCACTGCCCGTGTTTAACTTTGGCTGCCTATGCTAGGCCTGTTTTTATACAAACAATGCTGTCGAGTAACAATTCCAACACAAATAAACACTGTATTAATGAGGTTCTAACATAATAAATATTGGTCATTAAAATAAATCTAAGCTGTTACTGCTAATCCAAAAGAAAGTTTGAATGGAAACATTTTCATAGCTCTTTTCTACATCTAATCCTTGCAAATCCTTCATTATTTTTGGAAGCTCTAAACAAACCTGATGTTACAAACACGTGTTTGACATGTGAATGGATCTGGGTCTACACATTTTATTTAGCTGGCTGTTCACATTAGGTCCTGTTTCACACTTAGTGAAGCAAAGCAAAATGGTCACCAGAAAAAGAGTTCCTGGTGTAACATGAAAGAAAATAGCTTTTTGCAGGCTGTAATAGAGCACTCCCACTGAACTACAGGGGCAAGAGTGAAGCACAGAATGAGACTGACCAGCCCTTCTAACTGAGTTTTACTCCATGCAACCTGAAATTGCTTTTCCTCCAAGAATCCCTAAGCATAACAGCAATTGCAAACAAATACATTACGACACAGAGGTCTCAGAAGTTTTTAAATTCCTTCAATTTTTTAACACTGGCATAGAGATAAAGCATGGTTTGTGGCCTGCAGCCTTTCTGTAAGTAGTTAGAAGTAGGCTTCCCTATGGATAGAAAGGCTACAGACTAAGCTCAGTAGCTATGTGCTGCTGCTAAGCACCATGTGCATGCTCTCATCCAGCAAGTATAGCCATCCCTCATGCCCAGCCACGGCACATCAGTGCTTCTCCAGAAACCACATGGGGAAATAGGAGAGGACTAGAGGTATGTGGGGGACACTGAAGATAGAAAGGCAGGCAGGAGCTGCAAACTACATTCCAAATGTAGGCATTGTTCCTTTCCATTGTAAACACAAAGATTCGCTTACCTCTTTTTAATTGCAAAAATGACTCCTAAGGAGAATATCTTTCAGTATTTATGTTGCTCTCTCAATAAATGTCAATAACAACATTCACAAGGCTAACAAAATTATTAAGACTGATTCATCAGAAAAAAAAAAACAAAAAAAACAAAAAACAAAAAAAACAGACCTTGGAAAACCAGTTCCTTACAGTTAACAACAGTATAGCTCTGCCTCTAGGGAGCTCAGAATGCCTCTCAAGTGAGTTTTCTGTGCCCAAGGTTCTCTTTTAGGAAATACATTTCAGGTAACTGAAATGCTGTTACCTAACATTTCTGCAGGTATGAAGCAGATAAAACACAATGCAATAGCAAAAACAACTTCTGCTAAAGCTGGCAATGAAGCTTACTATCACCTAACAGCTGTTCAGTAGCTGACATTAAGTTAACAGGTAGCTCCAGCAGAAGTCTAACCAGAAAAATGCTAAAAGTAGAAACCATGCCATTAGAAATGCAATCTACATATTGTTCTTTTAGCTGGGGCAGTAGAAAAGTCAAAACTCAAATATGAGCTCCAGCAGGAGCATAGTTGCACTCCAAGAACTGACAGTTACAGCCCAAGGATGGCAGGATAGGAGGAAAATGTCTCCAAAGCTTCAGAACACCAAAGTGTAGCTGCAGCTCTTTCAACTGGATGTTTTGCATGGCCACACTTGAAGTTCATTTTCAACTTCAAGTTTTTTAGGAGATATGTAGAATCAGACAGGCCCCACCATCTGGTTTCAAGGGCAGCCACAGGGGAAAATGTAGAAGCCACCAGCAGCACTGCCACTGCACTGCATTCCTCACTGTCCCTACAGCAGACTTTGTTTGCAAAGGCACTGCTTCTGTGTCTGTGCTTACACCTGTGGCTCTGCCCCATGCAGCAGCTTCTTAGCAGTCTTCCAACTCAACAGCCGTGCCAACTGTTCAAGTGCTAGATGTAAATTAACCTTAGATTATAGCTCTGAATGCCCCTGAGGCATAGGCATAGCATAAGGTGCAAATGCAAAGTTGATTCTGAATCCATCCCCTCACGAAGCACCAGATGTAGATGCTTCCCTCATCCCTGGGAACAACCTGTTGCACTTCCCAACCACAGGTGATATCCTGTACTGGAAACCCTGGGGTTCATCTTCCTCCGACCACTATTTGTAACATGTGAGGGCAGAGTTCACCTTTTCCAAGGGGATGTGCTTTTTACTCCCTGCTGATGCTGGCAACAACAGGGCAGAATGTTCAGACAGCATATACCTGTTCTGAATACCTACAAGAATACATCTTGCCTGTCATCTGATCTACCTGAATTCCCAGCTTCAAGATTTAATACAGAAAGATGTAGGACAGCATATTTGCAGTAGGCATCCTTCAGAACATGAGATGTGTGTTTTTTCTACAGTTCATTCCAAATTCTACTCCATTTGGGACTTCTTTATTTCAAATCTAAAAAGTCTATTTGTATGAAACCAAATGAACTTCAATAAGCACAAGGAAGCAAAATACCATATGACATATTCAGATTCACGGAGCTGCTACCCTGCTTAATAAATCTTCCTTTACATACATTTTTGATAAAAGTATTGTATCCTACAGGGACTTTAATTTTATGTCTCAAAAGGAGGTTAATATATTAAATTTTACTGTATATAGATTAAATGAGGACTTTTGAAAATTCTCAAACTTATCTGCTCAACTAAATAAGTTTTCTGACTTTGCACTTGGGGTAATTATAATAGAGTTTTTGATCCCTGGGTAGATGGATGTAATAGCCCTATAAATCCCAGATTTTCAGCATCTTCAAAGACTATAAAATGTTTATGAGAGAATATGGTTTTAGAGACATCTGGTGGTTATATAAGCCTAAAGAGAGAAATCAACTGTGAAAGTATTAAACATAAATTCTACTTTTTCAACAAAAGCATCCTGTAAAGAGAAAAAGAGATCAGCTTATTCACTGTCTGTGCATATCGAGGCAGAAAATTTGCCACAAGAGGTGGCCTTGTTTATGGTGACTTGCCAGCTTTGTTCACGTTTGAAGAAAAAATAATTTTGCAAAACAAAAGTGCGTAATTAATGTATGTTTCCTTCAACTGTATTTAAATTCATCACAGCTCAGTCAAGGGCAAGAGATTGGAGACACTGAATATTTTAAACACTACTGCTAGACAAAATCATCATCCCTGTTTGCTTCCAGTTAGCAAATCTTTTGTTCTAACTTCTGGTGTGCTCTTTTTTGTGTGTGTGTGTGTGTATAAAAATTCAGTGACTCCCCAGTATAATTTTACTGAAATGCTTGTCTGATCCTAGAACAGCTCAAAAAAGAAACAGGATGGCTAAGCTTGTCAGGATCAAAATACAAGTATAGTACAGGTACTCAGAGGTGATGTAAAAGATCCATATGTTTTTATATTCATTGATATCATACTTTAATGACAATTAGAGTGATTTACAAAGACTCTTAAGAATAGAGCCCTATTAAAACTTCAATTACACAGTACCACATCTAAGCATCCTCTGTATCCCCACAGAACTCTTACTGTTACACTGATGCAAATACAAAAGAAAAGGAAGAAAAAGAATCCAGAATTCAGTTTAAAAACACAAATCACTTCCATTTTAAGTATGAATTACAAAGCTGGATTGGCCTCACTTTCCATAACTGAGATGACAGGGATGCTACTGCAAAAAATCCAAGCCCACGCCATAGTACCAATCCAAAGCAGAAGAATTTAATTTAATAAGAATTTAAAGCAAAAGAATTCACAGCTTCTGCTGTCTGGGGAAGGATTGTTCCTTTGGGCGTTTAGGTGGGTAGGGAGGCCCTGTGCTTCCATCACTTTGGTGTTTCCAGCCCACTGGCAAATTTCCTGGCTATTTCAGGAGCATCTGTTTTATCAAACGTGTTGCACTCCTTCGCTCTGACTGCCTCCCTGCTCTTGACACTGCTGTTACCCATCTTCACACTCCCTTCCTTTCCTTGGTTTGTGCACGTTATAGTAAATTTCTGCTAGAGCTATAATTGGCCTAACAAAAAATATAGCCTGTTCAAGAAGGCAGAAATTTCTTGGGCAGTTGGTTGTTGCAGAGTAGAGCTACCAAATATAAGAATCAGTGTTCTCAGATGCAACCAATCCCAAGTAAGACCAAAACAAAAATCATGTCCACTGCCAGCAGTCCCATCCCAACAGCGTTGTGCAAATGACTTTTGGGGGCAACACCCCATTTCTGCAGCAGAAAACATTGTCACAAACCTTTATCTGATGTTAACATTCAGCATTGCTTACAAACAAAATTTGCCCACTTATTTTCAGCAAAGAAATTAATCGTCTCAGGAAGGAAATGTATTTTACTTTAAACTTTCTGAGCACGAAACAGCAGAAATTGTCATTCTAACTAGGGCTTTCTCACACATTTTTTCCCACCCATCCAGTTTTCTCTTAAAAGTTTTAACTTTGAATGTAATTTACATGCAATGAGCTGCATTACTATTTCATTATGTTTGAAATTATACACGTACATAATTCAGGATATTTAAAGCCACGGTTGCTGTAGAAACTATAATTATATTTCTTGTTAAATCATTAAAGTTAACATCATTTACAAAATTACACAATATTATGCAGGGTTAGGAACAGCAAAGTGTGAGGCAACTTTACAACCGAGCTCTTCATATATATCAGGAAATGAAAAACTGAGGCATCTCCAAGGACTACGAATAGTGTAAGGAGCTGAGATCCCATCTCGGAAATAATTTGACCAGTTCTGCCTGTTGTTTTATATTCACAATTTCCATTCATTAAAACGTCTTCTGTAGGCAGTTGATACACTACAAATCTACTGCAAGTTCCAGCAGGACTGGTTTGCTCCAGCAAGGGCAACATTTACAGTATAGAAATAAAAATCATGCTGACTTTTTTCTGTCTTACTTCGATTCCATGGAGGATTTCCCTTTCCCCTCCAAAACACACCTTTCACCAAACCCCTCCATCCTATCAGTGGCTGGTGGGAATCTCCTGGAGAATCTCCTACCCAGGAGCAGCCCCCAGTGATGACAAGGATGTTTCAGCTCAGTTTGTCTGCAAGCAGAGCCTCATCACTCAGTCACATGCATCGACATGGGATGCTGAGAAACGCCACATGTGGAAGGGACACTCCGCACGTACATGGGAGCTCCAAAATTGCTCCCATCATAGCTAATTATTTTCTGTCCTCACACACCTGGGAGAGAGTACATATGGTGCTCTTGACATGCTTCTGGAAGACAAAAACTCCATTTGTATCTACAAATGGAAATGCCTTTTCTCACAGAAGCCCAGGAGTATGCAACAGAGAAATATGCAACAAAATGCCTTTGAAGTTGATACTCCATCACTTCTTTAAAAATACGAGCCATTTCCAAAAAGAGAACAGCTGTAGGCTGATATTTGGTTCCTTTTAAGCACACGAAACTGTCTGAATTAGTCATGACTCATGTTCCAAGCCACAACAGAATTAGCATTCAAGTGCACATCACCTAGATCATTACTTAAATTATCATCATTTGTCATGTGAATCCTTGCCTCCCTCACTAGTGATAATCCATTGTTAATTGAAATGTTGTGCAATACAAAACCTGCTGGGAAAATCTTAAAAAATGTTAGACTACTCATGTTAAGATGTGCTACTAGATCATTGGTACAAAGATGCATGAGTCTCCTCTGCTGAATGCCCAAAGTTATTTCAGCCATCACCATTGATTTTATGTGCTTCATTATACTGTAGCTTTCCTTATAATTTCTAGAGAACTGCAATTCTATTTAAAAGGCATTTCTACAGGGAATAATTATTATTTGCATTGACTGAGAAACAATTGGAAAAAATAACACAAAACAGAAAATAACCAGTGCATTGTTGCAGTGAGGATTGTCTCAGTGAGACCACATGCAGCTAAGCAGACTTCTTCAAATACAGCTGCTTCAGAGATTGGCAGCTTCGTAAGGAATGCAGTGTAATCCTTGGGAAAGAGAAGCAAGAAAGGATGAAAAGAACAGTATTATTCCTTCTTTCTTCCTGCAGCTGAAGGATAAGGAATGACAGGACTTGATCTGGACAGGGAGGATAGCTGGGCGGAAGCCAATGGGATGAGGTTCAGTAAGATCAAATACTGGGTCCTGCATTTTGGCTGCAACAGCCCCAGGCAACTCTACAGGCTTGGGGTAGAGTGGCTGGAAGACAGAGTAGAGGAAATGGACCTGGGGTATTGATTGATGCTCAGCTGAACATGAGCCAGCAGTGTGCCCAGGTGGCCAAGAAGGCTAACGGCATTCTGGCTTACATCAGAAATGGCATTGCCAGCAGGAACAGGGAAGTGATTGTCCCCCTGTACTCAGCTCTGGTGAGGCCGCACCTCGAGTACTGTGTCCAGTTTTGGGCCCCTCACTGCAAGAGAGACATTGAGACCCTGGAGCGGGTTCAGAAAAGGCAACAAAACTGGTGAGGGGTCTGGAACACAGGCCATATGAGGAGCAGCTGAAGGAGCTGGGATTGTTCAGTATGGAGAAGGCTCAGGGGAGACCTTATTGATCTCTACAATTACCTGAAGGGAGGTTGTAGTGAGCTGGGGGTTGGCCTCTTCTCTCGTGTAACTGGTGATAGAACCAGAGGGATGGCTTCAAGCTGTGCCAGGGGAGATTTTGGCTGGATGTTAGGAAATATTATTTTTCTGAAAGGGTGGTCAGGCACTGGAATGGGCTGCCCAGGGAGGTGGTGGAGTCACCCTGAACATGTCAAGGAATGTTTGGACATTGTGTTGAGGGGCATGGTTTAGTGAGAACTATTGGTGATAGGTGGATGGTTGGACTGGATGATCTTTTAGGTCTTTTCCAACCCTGGTGTTTCTGTGATTCTGTGACTTGCATTTTATCAGACTCACAGGAGCTAACACCATCTCAAGACATCATACAGCCCTCTCACAGCTGCAAGAAGAATTGTCTGAGTTTTCTTTTCTGCTCTTGCAGCCATCCATACTCATCCTGCAAGACATCTAGACTCTTCTACTACTTACCTCTCCTCTTCTGCTTTAACCCTTTGCATACCTGCACAAGGCAGGAATTGGAACCTGGATAAATTCAAATATTTCTACCACTTCTTTCCTCTTTTATATTTATAAGATCGCGTCTATCAGCTCTGAACACCAGTCCTCTCTTTCCTGTGCTGCCAGCTATCTAAACATGAAGCTGAGTAACAAGTACTGACAGCTTTTCATCCTTGAGTCATTTACTCCATGCTCCAGACTCCTCTCCATCCAGATGTCCTTCTCTTGCCCTTCCAATATCTGCCCTCCTAAGACCAATTGTAGTTTGTGCCCAGTGACCACCAGCACATTGCACTTAAGTATCCTTATTTTTTTCCTCCCATGCTGCTCACTGCAGTTTGAAAGACTTTCCAAAGAAGTCCCGAGAAGTTCCCGAGTTTCTTCCTTCAAAATCCTTCCCAACTTGCTCACGTTACTATTTACAATCATTTGGGTAGGATGCGGATGTTGAGACTATTCCACATAGTCTCCATCCAGAGATCTTGGGTACCACACAACATAAACCACCAACAAGTAATCCCCAAAGTGAGATGCATCAATGGTGAGAAACTTGGTCCTGTCCCCTCACCTGTCTGGAGCACTATTTCAAAAGTGCTATCAGAAGACCTTAGTGCCACCTCAACTGTGACCAGTGAAAAAGTGATCAATAAGCCACAAACAGAACAAAATGCTTGCACATAGCTGTGGCAAGATAGCAGACGCGAGTACAAGAAAAAAAGGCATCTAAAGTCACTAGTCTTGAAGATAAAAATGCTTCAAGCAAAGATGCCCGACTCCATATCATGGTCACTGTGTACAGAAGGCATTAATTGAGTCAGTAAGTTCATTCTTTATATGGGTTAAGTGCTTCCCCACAGAGCAAGTTTAAAGCCAATATGAGATTGCATATTTTGCTCTGACTTTTAATAGCTTTCAGCTATCAATTCATGGCTGTTCCTCAGTCCTTCACACACAGACTTTCATGAAACCTGCAGCACTGTGAAAAGACTCTTCATCAATTTCTTGGAGAAGGGCTGAGAATTTGGTAGAGGCACCAACCACTTCCCTGGGATGGCAGTGGGAGCTTAGAGAGTAAGCAAGTGGGACTGCAAAAGGGAAATATTGAATAGGATGAGTTTATATCTTCAGAAACAGAAAGATATATAATAAAATGCAAGGCAGCTCCTCCAGAGATAGAAAAGACATATCCTTTAAGTCACATGTACACTGTTCATGTGTACAGTACGGTATCCAACTTTGGCTTCGTTCTTAACAAAATCCTTCTCAAATATGCGCCTGTGAATGGGAGGCTGACTTACTCTTAGCTCTCACTTGCTTCATGGTTTCCTCTCCTCCTTGAAAAGCTGATTAAGTACAGAAAAATAATGGTGAGTTCACATCCCCACCTTTCCCAAAAGAAGGTAATCTCTCGCTATTTGTTGATGAGGGAAGACTTCAGCCTGTTCCCACTGTTCACTATTTATTTTTTAACAATTTACTAGACTATAAAGTCTAGTGGTACTGACATAGTCCTAGGTGCTTGCATAACTGTCATTCCACCTAGTTTTTCAAGCAATGTCCCAAAAAGAAAAAAAGTCTGATGTACCATCTAATTTTTTCCAATCACTCCTAATTTCAGTTTGCTGAATGACTATTAAACTGAGAAATTAAAAGCAAACCACTGTCATCTGTTATTCTGATTTCTGCAGTCTGAAATAGTTACTTCTAACAGGGAATCTCTCAACCAAAGTCGTAACTGCTGATTTAATGAATAATTATAGTTTTGAAAAAGGATATCTATAGTTTTGAAAAAGCCATTTCAACACTTTAAGCCAGTTAAAAATGACAAAACTCTTCAGCCTCATTGTAAGCTCATAACTCTTATTGGATTTACCGAATATTATCAAAAGCCCATGAGTTGACCCCAAACAAAAAAATTACTTTAATTTGTATATATTTATTCTAACACTAATAGTATCACTAAGTTTTATTCAGAACTTACTGAAGTGAAACAAACGGGGAAGTATAAGATTTCCTTAAAGAAAAAATAAATAAATAAAAAGGATTAATAATTGAGAAGTCTGTCTAAAGGCCACCAGAGTCATTAGAAAAAGGACAACTTTACTGTTATCCAAGTTCGTATATGAGCACCAAGACTCATCTTTCTATAAGGAACTGACATTGGAGAAGAGCACAGGAGAACGAAGCATGTCCTGACAGTATCTGCACGCAATAGTTTATATTATAAATATTCTCATTTTTATTAAAGGTTAGAATTTTTATATGCTGTTGTGGGACTTCCATTAACACTGCCAGGTAAATCTTCTAGGTGTTAACTGAAATACAAAAGAGTTTCATGCTTATCTACAACCTGGAAAAAGCTTTTAATATATATAAAGCTATTGTTGCTGCTCCAAAGCAAATGTTTCCTATTTTATTATGCTGGCTCACAACATCAGAGGTGAATGTTGGTGCTATGGCAATAGAGGCTGAACCTTCCCATCAGTATTCCGTCACATTTTGTTGCAGTGAGACAGATGGCAGCAGAGGGGCAGTCTGACAGAATGGCACCTGATGTGGAAGCATGTATGAAGCAGAGGTATGGAACTGAATTCCCCTGTGCGGGAAAAAATGATACTGACTACTGATCTTCATTGGTTCTTGCTGAACATCTACGGAGACCAAACTGGATGTGAGCACAGTGAGGCTATGGATAGTGTGTTTCAGCAGTGGCAACAGCAACAAGACAGACAAGGCACATTCTGGACAGCCGTACAGATTGTTCTGTTCTGCAGCATGCAGGCTCTTGTTCATTGCCGGCAAAAATGCACAGCTCATGGTGGGGACTATGTTGAAAAATAGTGTTTTGTAGCTGAGAATCTGCTCTATCAAATAGGGCTATTGTGCTCTTTGTACCAGTTACAGTTTCCACAGAAATAAATCAGAGACATTACATTCAAAGCAATATATATATAACAGAGGAGCACATTTCTAGCACTGCCTCACCATGATGGGACAAGAATGAAAAGGCCTTTTTAATTTCAACTTTTTTTTTTCCTTGTAACATATGAAAAATAGAAGTGAACAGGTGGGAAACGATACACTTTTTTTCCATTCTCCTTAAATAACAGTCCTGCCATCTGAGGGAGGACTCCTAGCAGAACAGGTTATAATTTCATCTTGTCACTACATGCCAATTCCATATCTGACTAAAAGTTTTGTGCTTTTAGAACCCTCCCTTCTTGCCCTTTAAGTAGACAAGGCCTCTTCAATGGGAGTGCTCTGAATGAGCACAGTGCAGTTGGGAAACGCATTTTAAAGCCAGTTATCTAAACATTACCCTCCTTTAATCACATCTCCGCTCTGTCTTGCTGTAGACTCACTTATTAATGTTGCTTTGGAGAAAGCAAAATTTTCCCAAAAGATTCAGCTAATGATAAAATTCATCTTTTTAATATTTTCCTCATTGTTGGATATTTATCTGTTTTATTTCTATTTGTATGGAGGAGTCTGCTTTCATTTACAGAGGTTTCATTTGGCTTCTTACATTCCTGTGGGTTGTAAAAACAATATAGATGGGGGAAATGACAACAAATTAATTTTACAAACATAATGCAGAGAGAAGAGGCCTACAAAGCTGTCCTCCCTCATGTATCGTTGCTGCTTACGGCATATGAATTTAAATGTTCATTACTGGACAGTGTAACTCAAAAAAAGTAAAGAATGTCACTTCTATTTACTGTTTGCAGATTTAGTGAATCTTCCTAATCTATCATGCAATATTTCATAACCCAGAGAGAGCAGAAAAAAAATCATTACTTACTGATGTACTTCAGTAACAGCTTTTCACAGCTTAGTGAAAAGGGAAAAAAGGCCCAAACTTGAAGTTATCTCAATAAACAAGTGATCTCTTGGTCAGTTGCCAGACCCAGGGCATAAATTCCAGTGTTCATCACCTCTTAGGCCTATGCTTTATGTATCTGTGATTTTCATCTGATCTGGAGGGCTCTGCAGGGAACAGCCCTTCACCACCATTAGTTTTTAAGTATTACTTACAAGCAACAGGAAGAAGATGAGTACCCTCTGAATTCCAACAAACCCTAATCTCAGCTGCACAGAAAAGCAACAACAATCTCAGAGATAAAATCTGTTTCTAAATTTGTTAGCCAGACCAAGAGCATTTTTCCCTTATTAAGCAGTCTATGCCCACACCAGGAAGAAACCATGTCAGACCCCCCTCAAAATGCCGGAGAATGGTTGAGGCAAAAGAGATCGGAGTCAAGTTTCCCAGAGTCAAGGCTTGTTCACACTTTTCTCTTCCACACACATTTTTCCACAGTGCTTTTCTCTCCATGTGAGTCAAGATACCAGTTTCTGGGTTTGTATGTTGGTTTGGAGCAATTTCAGGTTGCAGTGCAGAAGACAGCCTACCTGTGAGATTTTACTCTCCTTCAGCCATTACGCACACGAGGCCCTAGTCACAGCCAGTCACCAAGTCCTTCCTGTAGTACAAAAAAAATGAGAACCACAACTGACATGGAATTTTCACTCTTTTCACATTACACAGCATTTCCATATTGGAAAAGATGCACGCTGGAGATGTTTCTTCTCCCTATACAGTAACATTTCTTTACTTCCAACACAGTAATGAGGGCTACAACAGTCCTTCAGAGAGAATAAGGCATGTGCTGCAGCCACTGTTGTAGTTAGAAAAGGAAATCAGATTCTCTTAACTTACAACTCGTGGCATTTTTAAAAAGCACAACAAGGTGCCTCATCTTGATTATGCTCTTCCAGGTGCTCTCTGCACTAAATGCAGTACTTCTTTACCTTCTCACTCCTGTAATTCACCCCTGGATGTAGTTTTCTGAATGTAAATGACATGGTCTCCCATTACATCCTCACAGGTAAGTTTAGAAATCATGAGGTGGACTGAGAGCTGGCTGACTGGCAGAGCTCAAAGTGTGGTGCAGTCTACTTGGAAGCCTGTAGCTGGTGGCGTTCCCCAACGGTCAGTACTAGGACCAGTCTTGGTCAGTATCTGCATAAATATCCTGGATGAAGGGATAGAGTCCACCCTCAGCAAGTTTGCTGATAATATCAAACTAGGAGGACAGGCTGACATGCCAGAAGGCTGTGCTGCCATTCAACAAGTCAGACAGACATTCTCTGCAGAGAATGACTTGGGTCTTCTGGTAGACAACAGGTTGGCCATGAGCCAGCAGTGTGCCCTTGTGGCCAAGATGGCACAACTCCCAGGCAACAAGCAGGACATGGGGCAATGTCTGCAAGTTGTATCAGAGGAGGTTTAGATTAGACATAAGGAAGAACTTTTTCTCTCAGAGAGTGCTCAGGCATTGAAGTGGCTGCCAGGGAGGTGGGGGAGTCACCATCCCTGGCAGTGTTCAAGAGGTGCCTGGATGACGTGCTGCGTGATATGGTTTAGTAGCTTGTGGTGGCAATGGTGATGAGGAGACATTGGACTAGATGATCTTATAGGTTGTTTCCAATCTTGTGATTCTATGATTCTATGATGCTATGGCTAATGGTATCCTAGGGTGCATTGAAGACAGCATGGCCAGCAGGTCCAGGGAGGGGATCTTCCCCTCCACTCTGCCCTGGTGAGGCCACATCTGGAGCATTGTGTCCAGTTCTGGGCTCCTCTTTTCAAGACAGGCAGGGAACATCTAGAGAGAGTCCAGTGGAGGACCACAAAGACTCTTCTGGTCTTGGAGAATCTCACTTATGAAGAAAGGCTGAGAGATCTGGGGCTGTTCCACCTGGAGAAGATCCATCTCAATGCTTAAAACACCCTAAAGGGCAAGAGTGAAGTTGTATAGGGCCAGGATCTTTTCCATGATGACCAGCAACAGGACAACAGGCAATGAGCACTGCATTTAAGCAGCTCTGTTATTCTCCTCTTGCAAACATTAAATTGTATTCAGTGATCTGGCAAAACATGACAACTTTTTCCTACATTAGTAGTTTCACTTCTTGTACTGACATGGAGCAGGTCTGAAAAGCGAATCATTGCCTCTTGTTCTCCACTTTAAATTTCAGTTTTCAGAATTTCTTATCAGGAGTTAATCACAGAATCACAGAATGGTCAGGGTTGGAAGGGACCTCAAGGATCATGAATCTCCAACCCCCCTGCCACATGCAGGGCCACCAACCTCCGTGTTTAATGCTAAACCAGGCTGCCCAGGGCCCCATCCAACCTGGCCTTGAACACCTCCAAGGATGTGGCACCTCTCTGGGCAGCTGTTCCACCATCTCACCACTCTCTGGGTAAAGAATTTCCCCCTGATGTCTGACCTAAATCTCCCCTCCCTCAACTTAAAACCATTTCCCCTCATCCTACACATATCAATCCTTTCAAACAGTTGATTCCCCTCCCGTCTGTAGGCTCCCTTTAGGTCCTGAAAGGCTGCAGTGAGGTCACCCCACAGCCTTCTTTTCTCCAGGCTGAACAAGCCCAGCTCATTCAGCCTGTCCTCATAGGGAAGGTGCTCCAGTCCCCGACCATACTAGTGGCCCTCCTCTGGACCCTCTCCAACAGCTCCCTGTCTTTTTTGTACTGCAATTCAATAAATTAATTCAAATTAAATTCAATTTAATTCAATAAAGTGTCACACCCTCTGCATTAGGTTTCTTGCTAATTCTAAAATCTGAAATAAAAGGAGAAGACTTTAAAACATCATACAGTCCATCCAAAATCTCTCTTACTTAGGATGTTTGTAATACACATTGGCCTTAGAGAAGAATTCTCCTGTTCTCATTGAATTTTTAGAGTTACTTTGTTCCACTTTTAGATAATGATCTGTTTCAGAGGGGAACTCACCTTTAACCTGCCAGAAGCCTGAAAGTCAGTGGGAAAAAGAACTGCTAGCTTTGTTCTCCTGCCAGTCTTCTGACAAAGATCACAAAATCAAGTCAATGTGAGAGCAAGGTTGTCTTCATTCTCCTTTCTTCATTTTAGCACAGATTTCCAAGATGAAATCATTGTGATCTCTAGATGGTGAGATATGAGTTCAGATTCACCTAATTAGCTACAAGAATGACTGCTTACAAGCTACTACTTTCTGGTAGCTTGTTTGCTGTTTGTCAGAACCACCATCTACCAAAAGCTATTACAAGAGGTATTTTTTAAAGGGTGATTGGATATATGAAGACCTGCTAATCATCAATCTTAGGAAAACTGCATTTTAGATAGAAAGACTTAATTCTCTGCGTACATTTTTTCTGCTGAAATTGCATATGCTTACATCACCTTTTGCAACTGAGAGAAGTACAAATATTGATACTTGCAACACACATGCATTTTTCCCTTAATTCAGCCTCTGTAAGGCTGCACAAGGCCTGGGCTCTATCAGAGATAAATACAATTGCATTACTCACCTCAGTGGACCATATAAAAACATGGGGCAGGAACAACACTGTTGTGCTAGAAACCATTCGTCTGCAGATTCCATTTTTTGGGATCCCCTCTATTTTGGAGCACCCTGTAATCCAGGACATTCAGCATTTCCAATGATACCAATTTTGGATAAGACTAATGGCTTTTGGCACTTCTCTATCAATACCTTGAGTTGGTTCCCTGTTCCCACATCCTGTTATAATTACATGCTGCATTTTCCAAATAGTGATTTTCTCAAGTCTTCTGTAGCAATATCCATTTAGTGGAAATAAGCTCATTTCTAAAAGCCCCAGATCTCATTTGTTTACTTTCTCTTGCTTCTAGCTTTTCTCACAGTGCAAATATCCCTGTTTCTGGCAACACATTGATTTGTGCTCTCGTATCCAACCAAAAGCATCAGCTTTCAGACAAATAACAGTCTATCCATCTTCTGCTGCATCACTGCCGTCTGCTCTGGTGAAGAATTCCTGCAAGCTAATGGAGCTCATATCATCTCCTTTGTCCAACCAATTCAAACAATTGTCATGATCTTTTTATTAACACCCACCACTGTGTTGTTAGGCTTTTTTTTTTTTTTTTTTTTTTTTTTTTTTTTTTCTTCCTCACCCTCTTAAATCCATTTACCCTTGGAAGCATCTCACAGATTTTGAAAACTTTAGTGCATCACCTTCACCTAGCATCCTACCTCCTGGCCATCCCAGGGGCATTTTGGATTTGCTGCCTCCTCCACAAATTCAATGCACTGCCCACTCCATTTGTTCCACTGCTGAATTTCTCGTAGAGAATTCTCATTGCTTTGCTGAGGGTTAATTCTTGATCTCCCATAGTCCCTTTCTGAGCATCTCACAGACTTTTCCCCTAATACTTAGTCCTCCCTAAATTTCAGGACTGAGTTTTCAGCCTTCTGTAAGTAGCAAAATCTTCCAAGATACGACTTGGTTTAAACACTTATTATACAAAAACACTTCTCTGACATTTCTCATTTTCATAACTTAGTCTTCCAATATCTGCACTGTTTTAGCCATGCTAGTAGCTGTAGGATTCAAACTAAAACTGAAACATGCAATAAGGGGCTGGCTCTATATGCATCTAACATTTTGTGATTCAAACAGGCTAAACAAGACCAAACAAACAGGGCTGGACAACTGTATTACAAATAATATTTTACTGAAAATACAGACTTGACAATTCCTAATCACCAAATGCAAGAAATTCTGAACTGTGGTGTGGAAAAAAAAAACAACCTTTCAGCTGTGTTCTATTCTGAACTGATTAGTTATCCAGTATGCACTTCTATGCTTGAATATTTCTGCAACATTTCTGAATCAGAAAATTGTTGAAATAATGTATCTGCTTTCAGACAGATCCTGGACCCAGATAGAAAAGCGTAAATCTGGAGTAACTCAATTGTTCTTGTGTTTCCTCAGGAGTTGTGTTCATTTAGCTAACAATTGTCTTCAGATCACTGAATAAAATTGTTTTACAAGGCAGTACATTAATGCTCCTATTCTTGAAATAAACATATGTATATTTTCATCATATTTTACATAAGTTCCGTTTCAAATGCATTAATTCAATTACCTTGTTTTATAGATACTGAACATTCAAGCAGGTTTTATAGTGCCAGAAAGCCAGTGGCAAGTTCCTGCTGGCAGTATTCATAGCAAGACTGAACTCTAAATGTGCATACATTTACATTTGTAAGCTGAGACTTAGAGAATGAAAATGTAATTACTCAAATTCCACAGACTTGGACAAAATTATGTTCTATATATGAATTTTTTTAAATGCATAATTGTTTCAGCCTGTAACCTGCGTACAGCATGCCAAGTCCTTCTCCTTAAATCACTGCAGCTGAATTCATGTTGGCTCCAAAGGGAGCAAAATTTATCCTGCAGTCCCTGTTTCTAAAAACAATTTGAAAAAAAATCAGCATTCTGTACTTGTTCAACTTCACTAACCAACATAGTTCTTTATTCAAAAATTCAAGAGCATCAGTTCTCACTAAAAACTTAATCTGCATTAGAGGTTCACCAACCGATAGAGACACTTCCCAAATCTCCGGTCACAAAACCAGGACTGGAAAAAAAAACCAGAAATGATAAAACATCTTACTTTCCATGTAACTTAGTTCCCCTCTTCTATACAGATACGCAGAAGTATTAGTTTAAATCTGCCATACACTGGAAAGCAAGTCATTTGGATGACTGATGTTCCCTTCCATCCAAAGTGAGTGAGCATCAAGGGCAAGACCAGCAGCAGCAAACAAAACCAGCTCCCTCCAGCATCACTCAGCATTGATACATGGAACAGGGTATGCCTTTGTCCCTCAGCATTGTCTTTTGCAGAGGGACCCCAACAGTGTGCATGGAGGAGGAAGAGCTCAATGGCAAAATGAAATCTCTGTCTGCTTCTATCAGGTTTTCCTCTCTATTTTCTGTTGGAACAGTTCAGATTCCTGTTGAAGTTGACAGAAGGTGCCCCACTAATTTCACAGGATTTAGGTACAATGCACCAATGATTTAATCCCTCAGTTATCGCCTTTTAGTCATATTCAGGAACAGAAACAAATAAAGGAGTGAAGGTGACAGATAACAAAACCCATAGACTGAAACATCCAAAGGCACATCTCCCTCCATTCCCTCATTGGTGAGCACTGAGCCATGAGTGCAAGCTGCTGCAGCTCACAGTAGAGCAGAGAGCATCCAGACATCAGCCCTGGGCAGTGAACATTCAGCCCTAGCATTTGTCCTGGGATTACAGAACAAATTTGTTCCCATCTGTCCGTGCAAGTTCAAACAGCACTCAGCCAAAACACCATGTATTGTTTTTTGAATGGCAACACTGTCCTTTGAATATTCACATTCCTTACATACTGCACTTACATACAGAATATACCAGTGCAGCCATTAAGGTAGTGGAAAACATCACCAAGATGGAATTAATAAAGAACTCACATTATGCTGGTATTTGATGTTGTGTATATTTAGAATGTACTTATCTATGGATTACCAGAAAGTCAGTAATCATTGTTTCCAAGGATGAAGCTCCTTTCATGAGCCAATATTACACATCCAATTTTTCCCTCCAAACAAACATCCCATTGCTAAGAAGCAAGAAGAAAGATGGAACAGCTCACGGATGTGCAATCAAGTCACACATCCATCCAGTTGGTGGCTGAAGTTTTGGCTCATTCCAGGAGATTAATCCTCTGAAGGAGAAACACGCCTGTATCTGCTCCTGCCCTACAGTTACAAAGAAAGAAATTCTCTGCCCGCATTTACCCTCTTTCTCCCTGTACTGTATATTCACACACAAAAAACCCTGTCCTATGCAAGTCAGAACACAAATTAATTGAGTAATGTTAGATACCAGCCTTTTGGGCTTCATGCAGTAACAGATATGAGGACCATTATTCACATAAGCAAAGCAAAATATTATTTCCAAGGCCTAACACTGCCTTTTTTTTCAAGCAACCCGCTTGCTCAAGTGAAGATTTTTCTTTTATTAATGTTTATATAAGAACAAAGAGAGTTCTTTATAATTTACTCGGTACAGCAAAGAAATGAACGGTGAACATTAATATACTAGATAAGTTTAGATATCTCAAACTCTGAACAGCTCTGGCTTAATGAACGTGTATTTTTTTGCCTGCATAATGAATGTGTCTAAAGATACTCAGAAGGACTATTTATGTTTTTAATATTTAATATTTTGCAGCCCTATGTATGGAAACAATTCACCGTGGGTATATTTCTGGTGAAAGAAAACAGCTTTTCTGCAAAGTTGAAACATACCTTCGATTGCAAAACCACTGAAACACCCATGGTTTGCAACCTGAACATAAAGGGCAGCTGGCTTCAGAATCTTGACATGAGCGGTACAGAAACCAGAAAGCAACCAAATGGAAAATATGATTTAAAAATCTTGCATAGTTATTCACGTCCACAGCTATTTATAGGCTGAAATACTTCAAAATCATGCCAGCTGTAACTTCTGCCTCTATTCCAACACATCTATCTTTTTTTGAAAATGTGTTTGATGTTATTTGAAAGCTGTTCATTTCCAAATGCCAACACCTGTGATTTTCACATCATCTTTGAAAATCCCATCTCCTGTTACTGTGACATAGCCAACACTTAGGGCACCTAATGCTGTTTCCTAGACAGCAGCAGGCAGCCGAGCAGGGCAGCCCCATCACCAAGGTGCCTATTTACACTACTGAGTAACACTTCTCACCTCACAGATTTGTAAAGGAAGCAAATACATACTTGCATTATGTTAATTATATTCTCCCACCTCTTTACTCTGCATAGTATTTGCAGTAAATCTTCTCACAAACCCCATAAACAATAATCTTCTTCATGTCCTTTTTCTTCTTGCTTAAAATTTTGTCAGCTGCTTTCTTACAAGCACAGTAAATAAGGTGGTTTTTCAGAGGGAATTATATCTTAGAAGCCCATGGCTCAAGTTAAGGCCTTAGAGGTTATCACTAGAGCAAGAGATACAGATCTTGAAATCCTACACAGAAGAAATAATTGCACACAGCTTTTTATGTGCGTGCATTCTATATATAAATGAGAAAGTACAAGCCTATTACAAATTAGAGCCATGAAAATGTGCTTCTTCCATGTCTCTTGTACTTAAGCAAGCACCTGCACAAGGGTCTAACTATCTTGAGAAGGATGCGCTGCTAGCAAGTCATTGAGGTCACAGGCATTCATCTTCTATAGAGAGAGTTTTATTCATCCTACCATGAAGCAGCTGGCTGGCAGCCTGCACTGGGGTGGCCTCCGAAATACAGCAACCTAATCACCTAATCCCTGCCCAAACCACAAGGGCAATCCTGCCTGGATTCCGACCTTTCCTTACCAAGATAAGTAATTGGTTGCTGTTGGTTTTGTTTGTTTACCCAAATGGTTTGACTTCAGTACGCGTAAACCATCAGCTGCATAACATGTCCACAACGTTTACATGGTTAACTTGTTCCAAGCTTCCTTCAGTTGTCTTGCCTCACACCTTCAGATAGCCCAGATTCCATAAAATCACAGGACATAAAATCACTAGAACACTGTCCTAGGAGACTCCCATTCCATCTTCCTCATGAAGCAGGATTGTTTCCAGCAACAGATGGAACAACCAACCATTGGATCTCTGTAACTGCTCTTCAGGAAGGGTGCTGTTAAATCACCCTCACTCTCTTCTTCACTATATTCAACAAGCCCCTTTTCTTCAATCTCTTCTCTTAGGTCTGGTGCCCTAAGGACCATATGCTCCAGATCCTATACTTAGACTTATTACTTCAGCACTATCACATCAATACTTGAAAAACTGGGAAGACTGTCATAGCCATGACACCAGCTACCAGCTTACTGTTAGTATGGGGAGACCCAGTTGTCAAGGCTTTATCCCTTCACATGCTGCAGATCTCTCAAACCAGCCATGAGATGGATGTACATACTCATCTACTGTCAGACAACCCTCCTCACCTACACATTACCTGGATATTCCTCCTGAGCTAACCATCTGCTTCCAATTCTCCTGCTTCCTTGGGCTCTGAGGCCACTTTATCTATTGTCCAGTGTTTTCTTTTTATAACATTTTGTATACTTAAACATGCACAGTAGTTTATACTCATCCTTCTAGTTTTGTTAACAAATTATTTTAGCTGCATGCAGATGTCTGCCACAATAAGGAAGCTCTGCTCACAAGACTGAGCTACAAACATTTATTAATTTGAGGGGTCAAGGTGTCATTGGCCCGTAACAGTTATCTAAGAAACTGGCCGAACTGAGAACTGGCACTGTATTGTATCACTACAGCAATGTGATAAAGACAGAAAAAAGGAGCACTGTAACAACTCTGTGCTACAAGCCTCCATTATATCATTTAATTTTGGCCACCTTTGTCCCCCCATAGTCTAGGCAATGCTGCCAGCTGTGTGAACACAACCATACTATTTTCTTTTCCACTTGAGCCAGACCAACTACAATCATCCCATTTTCAAACTATTTATACAGTACTCTGAACACATGAATGCCTTCAAAACGCACTACACTTAAAATATTCCCATGCAGAAATATTCCCCACAGTGCTTGCAGGAAGCAACATAGCAATGAATCCTGGATGTGCAGACAGAGTTGAGGGACACACGAGGCTTTCCCAACCTGCATTAGTTGGCTAAATCCATCAGAGCAGGCAGAGGAGATTTCCCAACACCTCCCTAAAGTCAGCTCACAGAGCACAACCCCTCTCTGAGCTGTTAACATCCCTGAATTTCTTGCTAGACACAGCTGAAATACTGGTAACATAGCCCTGTATACACAAAAGCCAGGACACCCAAACCCTGTAGTGCAGACCTGCTCTTACAGGTGAAATGCTTCCTGAGCACCTTCTGACTCCCAGAGCTATCAGTCTGGATGTGTTTGGAAGCTTCTATTTAAAAGCAGTGACAAGGAATATATCTAAACCAGATTTTCTCTTATCCTGTATTCAATACAGCTTCAACTCCCATTTGCTTTTGTATTATTTTGTATTTATATCTGCTTATTTCACTTGACTTCTCTAGTGCACAGAAACCAGCTGGATGGGAAATGTATTTAATGAAGCAATTCTCTGGTGTCTGCCTCTTGTTTCCTATCAGGCTTGCTGCATACAAAAATTGCCAGGTAGCAAACATCATGTCCAGGGACTTCAAACAGTCAGCATGGCTGAATTTCCACCACAACACTTATCTCTGGACCTTCTGGCACACCCTTTAAACCCATCCCTTCTGCACTGGATGACAAGCCACAGACACAGGCACAAAATGGGACACAACCACCTGCAGAGATGTAGAACAAGTCATCAGCAGTTCAAAGAATGCATTTTTCTTGTTCCATCCCAGCCTGCCATGAGATCTTGTTTGGGCTGGCTCACTAAAAAGCCGTAGAGATCGGTCAGTCGTTTCCTGATATATAGAATTCCTTGGTCATATTGCTTTTAAATATTTAAAAAACAGACTTGCCATGACAGCTGCATGCTTTTCTGCAAGATTTTTACCTCTACCGGTAAATAATGATTTACCACCAAGCAGCCAATTTCTGGATCTGAATTTTAGCTACTTACAGGACGGGAAATATCTGAACGGGTATTAACTTGCGTACAGTAACGGAATAGATGTCAGTGCAAACTAGACCTGCCACAATACTAGGGAACATCCTACAGCTACAAGTCAAGAAAACAGAATTTATACTTTTTTTAAAAGCAATTTTGATCCTGGCCTGCCACTGCAGCCCTCCCTGTCCGCAAATGGTCTTATTACAGCCCATCTTCTATATGAATCACTCACTTCTGCCTGCCCCTGTCCTGCACCACCATCAGAAAAGAATTCACCTGGGCTAACCAGCACAGAAATTACAGCAGCCACCAGACCACAGACCAACTCAAACTTGTGTGCAGTCAACATGATCTGTGCTGGTGTCAACCACTTCCATACTAATCTTTGGCCAGCTAGGCTCCTTTTGCCCAAAAGGATACTCTTGTTCAAGGGAGAACACTGTCAAGGATCTGAAGAGCAGCAGCTTTTGCAGGTGGCACAGCTGCAGCTACACAGAGACAAGCACCGTCTCTCCCTGCCACCCCTCCAGTGTCCCCATTCAACTGGCCCCATCTTCTTGTGACATCATCAGGGCTAATTCTCCTGTAGTGAGTGGAAGGCAACTGCTGGCATTTAAGGAAGTGGGTTGCCTCATCAGTCCTTCTTCCAAAGGACTGGTCTGTAAAAAAAAAAAAAAAAAAAAAAAAAAAAAAAAAAAAAGCAAGAATTGCTGCTTCTAATTTTTTACTAGCCATTCTGGTACCATCCATACCACATTACCCACTTACGCAGAATTTCTGCTGTCTAGCCATATAAATTTTAATCTATGACTGACATGTTCAACCTACCTTCTAACAAACAGCGATAAATAATTCCAACTAGATACTTAATACCAGGGCATGTGCCCTTAACCTATAATTGCACTTTTCCACTCATAAAGGAAGATGGCATAGTCCCTGCTATATATTTACAAATAATTTTCCCTCCTACATTAATGCTTTCAGGGCTATTTGACATTTCATTCTTATGATTTTCTCTTCCAATTATTTTTTACTGGCTCTGATTTTGTGCCTTTTACTATAAGCACAGAGGGCGATCCGCCAGCAATTCCACCTCTACTACACAAGCTTCGTGTCAACATCTCCTTCCACCTAGACAGCAGTTGCAATAAACTCTAGAAAATAAAAATCAAATATCCAGCCCATTCTTTTCCTTCTATTGCCTTCCTGGTTTTACCATCAAGTTCAGACAGCTAAACCTAGGACTTAAATTTAAAAAATAATAATAATAATTAAAAAATAAGAGGTTCTACTAGCATTAAAAAGCCTTGTTGCTACAACACTGTGTCCCCATCAAACAACACTCTAATACAGGCATAGTATAAAATTTCAAAAGGGACTGGCATATTTCCATTTGGTTTTGAATATCTCTGGTTTTATTTTCAATTTCTCTTCCCCAAATTTTAAGGCAGGATTCGCTTACAATTAACCCAAACTTCAGAACTTTTGTTTTGCTCATCTACCATTTAGTAGGTAAATATTTTCAATGAGACTGTGCGGAATTTGTTACCATTTCTTTCTTTTTTTTTTTTTGTCAGCAGAGTAACTGAGTCAGAACTGGTTTCCTTTATCACCATTGCTTTTCAAACCATGCTATTCTTCTGCTCATTTCTGTCAGGACTCTTTTAACTACTTGCAGCGGAGATAACACACTGCACCAAAGCACTTCACTCCATCAAAGCACTGCTGCAGCCAACACCAGCAGAGCATAAGCTGAAGACACCTAATTTGGCTATCACAGAGTAATTAAGCAGCCCATCAAAGGCCTGACCCAGCTGCTGCAGATCACAGAATCACAGAATCACCCGGGTTGGAAGGGACCTCAAGGATCATGTAGTTCCAACCCCCCTGCCTAGCAGGGCCACCAAACATACACACTTAGATCAGGTTGCCCAGGACCCCGTCCAACCTGGCCTTGAACACGTCCAAGGACGGGGCATCCACAACCTCCCTGGGCAGCCCGTTCCAGGGCCTAACCACTCTCCTTGTAAAGAACTTGATGCTCCATCCCACTGAGTTGTATGGCTTTTGGAGAGAGCTTTAGAAGCAACAGAGTAGCAGCAATGTTGAAATCACATGCACAGAATCAATGTGGAGTAATTCGGGTTTTCCCTTGTCCTCAAACTTAAGTTTTCTCTTAAATATTGCAGCCATTAGCCCTCTGACACCAAAGTAAATGCTCTCATTTCAGGCTCTGTGTGCATTATCTCTAAGGGCATCATGGGTGTTTTCCGTTTTCAATATTCCACATTAGAAGTCACATCTTATGTTTGCAGCCTTTAATGGAGCCATGAGTTTACCTTCTGTTGAGTGTTTTGTGTTGGTTAAGGTCATTACTTTTATTCCAATGGAGAAGCACCAGAATTCCCCCTTATTTTCCTCTCGGACACCCTTTATTCCCTTCCACATTTTGCTCTATTTGCTCACAATCCTCCACCTTGTGATTTTAATGGCTATGCAGTTGTTTTTCTAATTGAGCACTGACCTATTCACTTCTAAGACTATTTCTATTCTTCACCGCCTAAGGTTAATTTGCAGCCTCTCTCGCAGGCAGTGGAATTGCATTTATTACATTATGCAGAGCAGCAGCTCTTCTTCTCTTTCTGGGACTGCGTATCAGCTCCTTTATCTTCATGCCTACCTCCCTTCCTGTCTCCAGCGCTGCCTGTTTGGAGCCAGCACGGTGCTAAATCTTAGTTCTCTTGCCATTTGTATGATTGCAGCTGGGCACTATCATTTCCCTGCTGGGTAAATGCTTACTGTTCCTTGTAAACTTTAACACCTTGCTGCTCAGTCAATGCAGTAGTTTTGCAGCTGTTGTTTTCGCTACACCATATATTTCTTTTATCTAGTCAATTCCTGGGGTATTTGAGGTAAAGCAAATAGCTTTTGTCTTAGTTTTTCTGTGCACAGCAGTTTGTATTGTCTAAAGCTGAGTTTTTGCAAAAAGAAATTTCTAAACCATCTTACTAAAGCTGCTCTTCGCACTCTACTTCGAGTAGCCATAGGTATCTGAATTTTCTGAAGCCATTATTTCTGTCAACTGTGTTGTGATTGGTTTTCTCAGCATTATTACGAATGGACACTCTCAAGGCCACTGGAGGCCAAAAAGGAATGTCTTTGGTCCTGCTCTGCTCATGAATGACCCCAAACAACTGCACAGTCCAGCCCTGCACAAAATCTGCAGGTCCAAATGACCTTCAAAGAGCAACTGGATACCTGACATCACTCTGCTCTGAAACAAAAGCCACATCTCCCTCCAAATAAATTCACCGGCACATCAGCAGCCTTCTCCGGAACCAGAGCCCCAGGAGATGTACCTCCAACTCGGCATGAGCTGCAAGTGTGGGGAGCTGAGACATCAGCACCTACCACAGGTACATGTGAGCCTATGAAAAGCCCAATTCCTGCAGCAGCATCCAGCACCAGTGCTCCAAGCATTTCATTTTCCAGCAGCATCCTTCCAGCAGAGCCTCTCTGCACCTCCATTTGGAAAGACAAAGGCAGAAGAGATTCAATCTTTAGGAAGGATCCCTGCTAGCACCCAAAATTTTCATTGTATGACTTTCATCTCTACAGGCAGTGTTTTCTTACTCAATCCTCATCCAATTCTATCCTTAGACGGACATTTTTCTCCTTCATATTCCTCCAGAATATCATCCTCAATTAACGTGTCATCTGTACAATTTCCAAATTAGTGTAATTAAACATTTCTTGATTCCGTGCACTTTATTCCTCAGGAATTTTCTGCTCTGAAGTATGACAGCAGTATCTAAACTGTATATTAAAAGCAGAACTTTCTTCCTCTAGATCCAATTACCTAAACTCATCCTCGAATCAAGCAACTATTAAAGCCATTCACTCCTTTTATACCCCTATACACAGCTAGATTAAACAACGGATTAAATCATACAACAGATCAAACAGAATTATACAACTGATTAAATCCATTGTATTTAAAAAAAAAAAAAAAAACTTCCTGCAAATGTTTTCTTCTAGAATTTTGTGCTAAGCATGTCAAAATAACCTGCAGGAAATATCAAGTGTTGTTTTTTTCAGTTCTCAGTAGTGTCAGCAATAGGATATCTTGATAAAAACGTGCTAAATGTCACAGCAATGCTGACAAAAATAAACAGGCAATTATTCAAAACACCTTTGCATTTGGGGAAAAGAAACTGGCACGATAGTTAAATCAACAACAGTATGGGATAATGCAACAATTAAGCAGTATAAATAAAAGATTTGAAGACAATTTGAAGCCAGTGTGACTGTAACAAAATTTAAACCTATATGTACACCCTATGATTAAGGACATGGAGGTCTCTTGACATCTAACAGCACTTGAGTGGTAATACAGACGAATTTCCAAAGTTCTGCAAGTCTCTAGTCTGAACCTGACAATCATATTCAGTTTCATTCATCATTGCCATCAGATCCTGCTTTTGCTTTATGATAAAGTTATAATTTAAGAGTTCCTTCAGTCTTGAGATCTGTTAAAAATGTGTCCTTGTTCCTCTAGAAAATGTGCATGTGCTACACGTGCACCATACATACACCATACACGTACTATATGTGATATATATAATCCACTTTGTAGTCATTTTCGATTTACCCATGGGTATCTTAATAAAATTCTAAAGTTGACTTTCTATTTATGCACTCTACAAGGAATGTTTCTCCTAAGCGATGCTTAGCATCAGAAGGTCCCAAAAGGTTTAAGGACTCATGTTTAGAGGACGTTGAATCCCAGATCTTCCCCTTTTGCAAACGTGTTCAAGCCACATTATATCTTTCTTTTTCAGTTCTTCACTTGTTTATTATGAATCATAAGTTCTGAAGATTTATAGCTTTATCTGCCACTGAGCATATCATGCTAACCCTGCTAGTTGTTTGAAAACTGACGCATGTTGCCACGTTTTTTATTATTTTGCTGGGTTTTTTGTTTTTTGGTTTTTCTTTTTGTTTTTTTTTTCTTTAAAATTCTATTTAGAAACTACCCATTGCTTTGCCACTCACATTAAGTTCTTTTTGAGACTGCCTCTGCTTTCATTCTGTTTGTTTGTTGCCTGTACCTGACTGTATCACTGTTGAACAGCCATATCTTTGTTGTTAGAAATCAAATATTACCTCAGTCCAATAGTTTCCAAATATACAAAAGCTTCAAAGCAAGCTACAGTAAAACCCAAGCTAATTTCCAGCTTGAAATATTTTTCTAAAGCTTTTTAACAAAATATAATGCCTTAGACTGACTCTAATTCATGCTAATGAGTCACTCTGAACATCTCCAAACAAATGTGTTGATTTTTTACTTTTGAAATATACAAATCTAGAGTATTGTTCTCTTGATTGCATATTTTAAAACTTACCACTGCACTATTTATTTCAAAAAAAAAAAAAAAACAACATAATAAGCAGTCTTGAACTGAATTCATTTCCATAAGCTGCTGTTACTTTAACCTTTGATGTGTATCAGAAGTACTTCAATGGCACCTCACTGCCATCCCTTTCCTTCATAGCAAAAATACTTCAAATACAACCCCACAATAGACTAACTGATGTTACAGAGCTGAGGGTTTCCTCTGAAATCTCTCTTTTTTCTTTTTTTTTTTTTTCTAGGCCTAAACTAGTAATGGCGGTGAGAGAATTCATTTACAACATTTGCATTTCAGTTTTGATAAGAAACATTATTGCTCTGTTCATCTTTCAAGTACTCCAGTTTCCCTTTCCCTGGGGCACTACGCCATCTGCATTACCTATACTGAAAGTATACACAAAATGTCCAGGGAGCTTCCCAAACATACAGTACAGAATCCTTTCCTTATTGAGAATAAGCTGCAGGTCAGAAAGAAATAAGAGAAAGGCAATATTTACTTCAGGGTTTGAGTATTCAACATTTAAAATGTTGGCAGGAAGAAGAATCACTGCAGTAAGCTGTTAAAAGAAATGAGACATACAAGCAGGCCAGCACTGACAGCATTTTGGTCAATTTCCAATGGTAGCCATGAGCAGAGGCTAGGAAAAGCTAAGAGTAATGAGAATATGGGGTGATACCTTCCCTGTTACCAACTCTCAGTTGCAACAGAGGAAAGCACAAGACAGTCTTTTATTTTCATTGGTAAAAAATTTTCATTTCTCTGTGTAGCTGCCTTCTTTAACAAACTGAGAACTTTTTCCCCAAAAAACCTTCAATCTAAGCAAGAAGACAGCTCAAATCAAGGAGAGGGAGGTGGGAAAAAATAGGGGCAAACTCAGGATGTCACATCCTCCATTGGTATAGCAGAAATAATGAAAACTGGATTTCTTCAGTAAAGAAAATCAGCTAGCTTGGCCCCACAATGGTGAAGGTGGTACTTTCGGATTAAAATTTGTCATGGGGGGACCCACAATGGCCATGAGATTTCCATCTGGGCTGCCCTGGGATGTGAGCACAAGCCATGGCACGTGAGCTCCAAATGCTGGGGAAGGACAGCCAAGTGGGAAAGAAAGGAAAAAGATCAACACTAGAAAAACACGAGACATTGAGATTACATTTGTGAACTGTTAGAAACTGTATTACAATACATAAATCATAAACTGAACCTTCAGCCAAAGTTCAGTGTCTTCACACCGTTTTAAATGGTGCATGTTTGGCACTCTCTTGTCATTGTATTCCTACCCTGGACTAGCCAGTAGGACCACAGTATATTTAAGTTGCTCTCTCAGGCTGAATTTCAGTTTCAGGTGACACTGTTCCCTGGGAACAGTGAGATTTTAGACTTTCAAAAATGAGTAAGATAACTGAAAGCTAGAGGTTAGGATGGCATAGATCAGAGATCTCCAGAGAGCTCTGGGCAGGCAAAGGACATGCATACTAGTTGTAGTTTTGGCAAATATTCTGAAGCCATAATGAGGTTATGTCAGATGAAAAAAAGTCATTCAAAAATACAGCAGTCACCATTACTACTGTAGTGAAAATTAAAATAATAAATCATCCTTTGACAGGAAGCAATTTTAAAAAGCTGTTTTAGATTTGGACTCCAGCAACCATCATGAGCTTTTTTCACGCCTTTCACCATGCAATTTAGTAGGATGACACTTCATATAAACAACAGAAAAATTAAGGGGTCTGAGGTGTGCTGGTTTCAACCTAGGAAAAGAGATCAGCACAGTTACTAAGATTTTCAAATAGATTAGCTTGTCTGTTTCTGCCGAATTAACTACAGAAGTAGAAGCATTTTCCATCATAAGCATACCTCTATGGAGTAGGTGGAAAATACAGCCCACCAATGGCATGAAAAGCACTCAGTTAAATACAGACAACCCGATTAGTAAGCAGGAAACCAAAGTACTACTGGATTTGCAGCTCTTATAACTAAGAACATTACAGATGCTCTTATTTACATATCAGTACTGTGCTAATAAACTTGGCTCACAGCTGCTGCACTGCATTACAGGATACCAAACAAAAGAAAATACCAAACCTTGGCATGGTTATGTTCCCTGGCAAATGACTCACACGGGTTTTTTTGGAGTCTATTTCCAGATAGCAAGCAAACTTACGAAAGGATCACAGAATTGTAGGGGTTGGAAGGGACCTCCAGAGATCATCGAGTCCAACCCCCCTGCCAAAGCAGGTTCCCTACAGCAGGTCGCACAGGTAGGCATCCAGGCAGGTCTTGAACATCTCCAGAGAAGGAGACTCCACCACCTCCCTGGGCAGCCTGTTCCAGTGCTCCGTCACCCTCACTGTAAAGAAGTTCTTGCGCATGTTTGTGCGGAACTTCCTATGCTGCAGTTTCCAGCCGTTTCCCCTTGTCCTGTCTCCACTCACCACTGAAAACAGTCTGGCCTCGCCATTCTGCCCCCCACACCTTAGATATTTATAGTATATAATACTATATACATATATATATAGTTATGTTCCCTGGCAAATGACTCACACGGGTTTCTTTGGAGTCTACTTCCAGATAGCAAGCAAACTTACGAAAGGATTCAGAAATCAGCATCTCTGTTCTCATAAAAGTGGCTTTAGTTTCAGGAACAACCTGCACCAATACAAAGAAAACTTTTTCAACTGCAGAGAGCAGAGTTTCATGCAACTGGGTGAGCTGCTCTGCAGTATTTGCAGGTAGGCATTCCCCTGGACAGCAGGAAATCCATAATACTCTGCTACACTTTTTGCAAGAACATGTTTAGCTTAAATTAAGCGATCGTGTTATACGACATGGGCAAATTGCAAACCTTATCCAGCATTAATTTGATGCATTTCGATGTATTTGAAATATCTAGGTATTGTGGTGTAAAAGAAAGGACTTTTGGATTGAAATCTGATGGTAGCAGTGGGAACGTGGCTTGTCTCATTCAAGAATCACAGAATAATTACGGTTGTAAAAGACATCTAGGGTCACCTAGCACCAATCTGTAAACTGCATCCCTACAGAGACAAAGGTATGCTATGTCCAATTATCTAGTTTGGAATTTGTTTCATCTAAGGCTTTGCAATACCAATAGAAGATGTAATGGCTAGTGCAGAGCTCAGACTTCACTGATAGATGTCACGTGGCCAACAGAGTGTAAGGAGAGACCTTTAAATCTCACTGGAGTACCAAGTCATTTTGCAACTACTCCTGCTATAGTCAAAATGTGTTTAAATCTATATGAAAATGAAACAACTTCTGCTCTGATAAAAAGCAGACTGTCCTCACTTAAAGGGACAACAGAGATAAGAGATTAAATCTGTAAAGACCCTAGAGGACCCTGAACTGGTCTTTTTGTGAGAGCAGGGCCAAGAAAAGCTTTTTTGATTGACTCTTTTTGTTGTTGTTACAGATGTAAGGAGGAGCAGAGAGCCAGGTGAGGCAGGACTGCAGGAAGGAAAGGTGGCCAGGGAGTTGTAGAGTTTGCTGCCATCCCAAAAGCCATTTAACCCGAGCCTGGAAGTAGGGACAGACCTGCAAGAACACTGTGGTAGGGGGAGAGTTAGTTATTTATCTTTTGTATTGCTCTGTCTCACCTAATAGTCTGTTTTAACAAATTATTTATTCCAATAAATAATCCACTGGAACCAGGATTTTAAATTTGAGAACTTTTTAAGACTTCTTCAAATGGCTTGATATAGGCTGGTTTCTATAGCAATAGAGATTAGTACATTGATTTAAGAACCAATATATTAGTTTAGTGAAAGAAATCCATGAGTGATAGTTCTAAAACTTTCCTTTTCAACTTTAGTGGGTGAATAGTCTTGCTTTCCTCAATAATTTTGCCCTGGGGCCATAGTAGAATACTTTTGCTTCAGAAGGTGCAAGGACTTCTTTCTTGGGTTCTGCTTATGTTGTTTTAAAAAGTTGTTCACTACAGCTTAATAAGCAATGGAGATTTTCCAAGATGGGGAAAAGCGGCTGAAAGTGAGTCAAAGGCTTCAGTGATGAAGCTGGTGGTGGAAAATGGGGAAGAAATAGGTGGACGCTCGGTCACTCTAGATACTACTGAGCATTCCCAAAGGGACATTAGCACATATCTGAAACCTTGAAAAAGAAGCAATTTGTATGTCAATGTACTTCATCTGTATGTTTGAGCTTCAAATGTAGGACCTGAACTCTGAGAGGGTGTACTTGCTTGTCAAGTTGTCTGGTATGTATTGCGAAGAATAAAGGAATGCCGGTATCTAACACCACATTGGACTTAGTTTTCTTCCCACATTTTAGATGGGGCAGGCTCAAAAGTGAGGTCTAAGTGCATCTGACTGATAGGCTTGGACAACTAAGTGGGCCTGTCACAAACCTGGAGGTACAAACTACTAATAAAATTTGGGAGAAGAAAACATATTCATTGGTCTTCCATGATCTTGTATCCCTTATCTTCAGCTAGAACAGTTTCAGGACATTTTCCTCAACAAGCAGTCTTAATATGCTCCATTTACAGCCTCTAACTCATTGGTTTCATTCTGCTGTAAGGAAATGTTTATGATAAAACAAAATGCCAGCAATGTCAGCTCTTCTTTTACACTGAACATTTAAACAGTTCGTGAGTTGTAGTTTTCTGCACATTATAAGTTCAAGATTTACTATTGTTGCAGCCTGTAATATTGTGTGATGTACTTTAGCCAGTTTGATAATGGTAACTAATGACAGCAAAGGTCTGAGTTACATCACAGCAAAAGTCTGCATGCTCAACTCATGAACAGAGATGTGATTTTCAGAATAATGCCAAGTGAATCAAGAGGAAGCAGCAGAGAAAACCTGCAAATCTCTTTATTATGAGTTATGGGAATGGGAAGACTGATGCGATTTAGGTTGGATGTCAGGGGGAAGTTCTTTACTGTGAGAGCAGTGTGGTGCTGGAACAGCTGCCCAGAGAGGCTGTGGATGCCCCATCCATCCCTGGAGGTGTTCAAGGCCAGGTTGGATGGGGCCCTGGGCAGCCTGGTCTGGTATTAAATGTGGAGGTTGGTGGCCCTGCCTGTGACGGGGGTGTTGGAGATTCATGATCCTTGAGGTCCCTTCCAACCCTGGCCATTCTGAGATTATTTTACATGCTCTTTATGTGCAGTGCTTAACAGCACTGTCAGAAACAACTGCAATTTTCAGGTGTTTAAAAAACACTTGCAGTCACTTCAGTAGTAAGGTGAAATAACAGAGTAGAGAATGCCCACAGCACATGCACTCTGGTACAAATGTTATCTGCGCATCCAATGCAGGCAGTTGTATACTTATCCATCCATTTGGACATGAATCTATGCTCACAAATACTTGAAGCTCAGTTGCATGTGGATGGCACAAAGAATTTGAGGGATGCACTGTTATCCCAAGCCTTTCATTTCTTTGACATTTATGGGCCAAATTCACGCATGAAGTCTGCTTGCTTTGCTCCTCTTTCAGGACACAAAGCAATTGTAAACCTTGCTCAACTACTCAGCTAAATTGGATTTATTGCACCTTTGAATCTCCCCAGCACAGAAAAGCACCCGGAGCTTATCAGTAAGCCTGCCCCTGTGCTGCCCATAAATGTAGCACACGCAAAGATCATCTGCCTAGCCTGTACACAGTGCTCCTGCTATCACTTCTCCGTCAGTCTGCCTCTATTAAAATGCTTTTACATTCTCTGGGCAATATTTTACTCATCATACAGACAAAGCTTTTCTCTCAGTTTTGCTTCATCTGGAAATCTTTCATTTTATGACAAATAACATTTGTGAACCGACAGGCAAGCCCATGCCTAGGTGTACTCAGTAAAATACCCTGATGTACCACCTGGCAGCTCTTTAAATTATTACAATTATATTACAACTCTCAGCAGAACTACCAGGGGAGAAACTTGCTTTTTCAGAGAGAATCCAATAGTAAAGGCTAAAGCTGGATTGCACCTGTGAACTTCAGATAACATATTTTACTTGGAATTCACTGTTTAGTTTAGTCCAGCTGAAAACAGAAGGGGGGAAAAAAAGCTTTGCTACTTAGGAGGGGAGCATTCCATGCCATTTTTCCCTTGCTTTCTTCTACTAGGCTCTTCCATGTGCATGCATGCTTACAGTGCAGAGAATTCAAATATATGCTGAGCACTGCAAAAATATCAAGGGCTGAAGCAGTATGCCAGCATCCAGAAGTGTTTGCACCAGATCTCAAAGGCACACTGAGAGATGAGCATATATAGGAACATTCCTTCCTGCCTGTTTGCATCATTACCAATGACGACAAGGCTCAAGCACCATCAATATCTGAGCACGGCCCACCAGTACTCAAAAACTTCCAGCAGCAGCTTTAAGGCATTTTGACGCTATATTATTTTGAGTTTTTTTGTAACTTTCTTGAGGACCTTTAAATTTATCATTTTCATTCAACAAATCTTTCTCCTATTCCCTGGGCACATGTTGAGAGAGATAGAACACACCATGCCAGTGAAAACTAGCAGCTGATGCAGAAAGGAAAGTGGCCACATATTACATCAGCCTCTTTAGACAGTGACGTTATACTTGTAAGGTGTAAATCTTTTTCACTTATGCTACTTCAGTGAGTTTTACAAATCTGTATGGCTACTTTTACATATTTCACTATGGAGCACTAACTGCCCAGCACTGTTCAGTATCTAGCTCTTAGGAAGTACTTGCACAGGCCAAGAGTCTCCTCCACTTAAAAAAATGACACTACTTAAAACAACAACAGCTTCTACTGCTTGACAACAAGCATTTAAAAAAGGAGTAAGAATTGGCTCTGGGATGCAATGTTTATCCTCAGCAGCTAGAAGGTGAGGACTGGAACAATAACTCAGAACAGATCAAGTCCTTATTCTTTAGTCGAGAGCTTTACTGTCAGCCCAGAGGAGTGCCAACAACCTTGTTGCTTATATATTCAGACAAAGAAATACAGAAGAGTCAAGAGTAGAAGGGAACAAGGTGAGTCAACAGCAGAGAGATCTCACAGTCTCAAGTAACGGTCCTTGAAAAGATCCACTTTCAAGAGCTTGAACAGAAAAGCACTCAAGTAATTTTTGTTTTAACTTCTTTAAGGTTTCCACACATCTTCGAGCATAGCACAGAGGTATAAAAGCTAGGCTACATGATAAATGAAGAAGAGTATAAATGCAAAGAGGTATAGAAGCTAGGCTACATGATAAATGAAGAAAACTTCTAAGAAGCTTGATCAGCCTTTCCAGTCATTACAGAAATACCCGAGAGTATAACCAGACACCTGTCTGGAAATGATACCCTGATGAGTCACTCACCATGCAAAATATTAGGCACGTCTACAGCTTTGCAACAATACTGGCACTACAAGTACAAATGTCCTTGCCAAGTAAGAGGTTCGCTCTCTCTGCACATCTCCTCATCACCTAGAGAGGAAGATGGCTATTAATAGCACTGAATAATCATTTAAACCACTGGTGAATGCTTTTGTTTACAGCTTTATGATGCACAGCTTTTGTAGAGTCAAAATATGTAGTACTTCATTTAACACCATTAGATCCCGAACATCTGCATGAGCTTTTAACTGTCCAATATATTGTGCTCCAAAATACGAGATGTTTTGGTTTAGTGACTCTTTCTAGACACCAAATAACTCATCTTACCAGCTCTGTTACCCCAGCCAGCCAGAGAGCACAGCTCCCTCCAGATCACTGCACGTAACTCCATTTCACCATTTTCATATAATGCATTCTCCAGTTAAAGAGATGCCTTCCATTGATGAGTAGATTGTATCAAGTCAATACCCGTGAAGAAGAAAAATGAGATTTCCTGCAGGAAAAACTATTTTTTGCTGCTACTTTAGAAAAATTAATGCTAAGAAAGGCAGAGAAGGAAGAAGAAAGTCATGACATTTTTGGACCCACTTCAAATTTGGAAAGAGTGTAACAACATAACACATTTGTTTAAGGCTTGCTCTAGATCATTTACATAGCCTCCTCAGTAACTCTCACCTCAGGTAAAATAAATACTTACAGCACACATTGGCATATATACCTTCTAGATATATATCAGCCATTATATTAACATAAAGCAAATTTTATTTCATTACTTCATGCATTAAAATGCAATATTTTCTGACAGAAAAAAAAAGCTCAGCCTTTGCTTTGGTACTCTGCAGTTGTGTTCAGAATGAACACTATAATTGCCAAAGAATGCTTATATATTTCTAGGGACAGGCATCATTTTTGCAGACATCAATTCATTGAATTCACTGCAGATCAGGTCGAGCCAGCTGCAGAGTGTAAGACGAGACTCATCTATCCTCAGCAGACTGAGGAATACCTTCAAGAACAGAAGGGACTTGTAATAGCATTCAGCACAAGCCATGTGTTTAGAATCAGCTGCTATCATACACCTCTGTAATGGGATCGGTACCCTCCTATTATCACACACTCTGAAGCATTAAGTGATCAAGCCAATTATTTTTCTTGCTTTACATCATCCCATACCTCATACATTTGCTTTTTGCAACAATTGCTTGGAGAACATAATCTGTACTCTGTGCAAAACCACATCTTCCCAAATGTTCTTACAGTCTTTCTATCAACTTCAGCTTTATTTCTCATTCGTCCAACAGCCTCAACCACATAATCAGTACCCATTTCTTAAATCTTGAAGTAATTCATGTATACTGACCCATCACTTCTGAGCCTTTTCTCAGAAATTATTGTAAGCTTGTATGTGCATCAGTGTTTCTGCATCTTCCTTCTATATGCCACATAAGCTTTCCTAAGTCAGAAATCAACATTGTGTATTTCTAATAAAAAATTTAAAAGTCAACATTTTCAGAGACTCTTTACCAGTGCTTAAGAACTGGAGTCAAAGCAAACCTTAGATACACTGCCAATCATTCAAAGCTATATATGTATTGTCCTCCACCTGAGGCTTATTAGTGCCTGTACCCACAGACTTAACATTCACCATATGCATTTCATAAAGTTTTTCTAATAACCAAAGAGAATTCAGCTCAACCAGTTTTATGTTAAGGGTATAATGTGAACCTAATGTCCATTCTTTTCAACAGTATGAATCTTTAAAATGTGAATTTCTGCAAATACACACATTTGGCAATATCAACATCTATATCAAATCTTAGTAAGCCATTACAGACATGGGCACCACATCAGATGAAAAAACCCTATTGGTACCACAATGTACTTTCACATAACTAACAAATAAAAGCTACTTCCACACACAGCTGTAATTTATGTAAGTGCTGCGATTAAAATACAATCTTTTTCATTTGCAATGACTTGGCAGCATATATGCTATATGCCACATAGATGTCACATTATGAGAACATCGCATTAAAAAAAAAAAAAGTTTTTTTTCTTAAGATTCCAAAACTTTCCAGAAAGAATGGAACAGTTTCTGCAGCTGCCCATCAAGGTTAGGTAAGCAGACGCGTGGTGTCTGGCTTCAGGATATGTGCTTTTCCTCCCCAGCCTGCAAATGGCCCTTCTTTGAAGACCTGGCCTGAGAGTGGTGTCCTGTTCCAAACCTACCACTGACGCAATGTTGATACCGAAAATGAAAAACACCTAAGATTATGTTACTCATTCTTCATGTTTGTCATTCTAAATTCAGGCAGTTCCTCACAGATGGTTCATGATCATATACATATCAGATACCTGAACATCTAAAATGAGTTCAATACAAATCCCATGTGCTGACCCCAAAGTAACAGCAAAACCCTGGCCAATGGATTTCTGAATACACGGGAAATTTGTTTTTCCACAATAAGCACCTCAGTAAATAATTCTAGAACATGGTTGTCTCTGACATTCGACCTATTATCTTCAGTTTGTTTTCTGCAGCAAGAGGAACAGGTTTCCATTTCTGCAATTCTCACTTGATTCAAGCAGCTCCCCTGAAGTCACAGTGGTGCTTCTAGAATGCATCACGGCTGCACAGTTGTACCATGAGGCTTTGAACAACTGTGGAAAGGGGCAGGAAAATTGAGAGCTCAACAGAAACAAAGATATACATTTTTCAGCAGGAGAACAGAGGGATGTGTAAAACGCAGAAGTATTATGGTCAATCTAATACTGTACTACAACTTCTTCGCATTGATTTGTAACATTCTGAGTTCAGCCAAAGAGCTGAATACTCAATTTTTCTGCAGTGTTTTAGCTGATGACAGTTTCTTTATTGAAACTGGGCACGTCCTCCTTTATCTTCTCTAAACCCTTTCTTAACACTCTCCATTTCTATAGCAGATACACCATCCTTTTTTTGATCACAAGACAGCAGCCCTGCTGACTGCCATCGATGGCCTCAGCTCCTGTTCCCCTCACTCAAAAGCAAAAGGCATACTTTTCAGGCAACTGTATCACCTTTTCCACTCAAAGCAGGGATAAAAATGTGCAGTTCCATTTCCAGTGTCGTGATGGGCACAAACACCTCAAGAATGAGGCTGCATCTAGGATACACGCGTGCTTTAATTTAATTAGCAAGAAACGTCAGTGATTTTAATCACTAAGCATCTCATGTCCCTCATCAGCAAAAAGGTCACACCAGCTCTGAGCCTCTTCTCCTATTATTCCTTTCGTCTCAAACCTGAGCCCCAGTTTTTTGGGAAATACAAACAAAAGATGAAAGTTACTTTAACTTTCTGAATACAAGAGGTGATTTAGAGCACCAAGACACTGTAATTGCATCTGCTACCATTGCATTTTTCTTCTTCAAAGCTGTTTTCAGCGTTTCTTGATGGCACGTTTTATTGACCAACATAGAAACATCCTGAAATACATTTCCATCTCCCTCATATTGATTTAAGTCAAGCCTAGCAATCATTTAAAATCTAGCACTTTACTGTTTGCCAGAACAGCCTGAAACACGCGAGGAAAAAAAAAATGGTTCTGTGCACAGGCAGGCACATCACAAGCACTTGACAAACCCCAAAGCAATAGGGCAGACCATTTTTCTCCAAACTCAATAGGAAGTCTCTTCTCCAAAGCACTGGACCTCTGCAATCTGTCAAAGCCCATAGATGAGAGAAAGGCTGGAAAACGTGCCTTACATTTTGCAGGTGAAGAGATCAATATATTTGCTTTATCAAATAAAGGGTTTGTGGTGGCATGATCACAGCATCTTTTGTCTACCAGAAATTGGCAACAGGTCCAGCTTCCAGAAGGGTGCATGGTGCAGGACAGCTCTACAAACCAAACCTGGAAATGAAGGCGGGTTTTTGGAACAGAAGGGCGGTTGCCAACTGCAACATGGTGCCTCATGGCACAGAGCTGTCTCCAGAACTGAGCCTGCCTCCAAAAAAATGATGGAATCATGGAATCACAGAATCCCTAGAGTTGGAAGGGACCTCTGAAGGCCATCTAGTCCAATTCCCCTGCAATAAACAGGAACACCACAGGTAGGTAAGGCTGTCCAGGACCTGATCCAGCCTCACCTTGTTGCATTAGAGGCTTTCACACTTTCAGTTCACAGGGCCCTGACCACCTTCCAGAAGAAGGTATAAATCTCCCAGTAGCTGATTGCAGGTTGCCTACATCTGACGATTCAAGTACATTTATTGCTGTTATTGTTACCTTCTTTTAATAACTAGATGTACTGTTAGACCGCAGAGGAATGTTGACAGATGACTAGAGAAAACAACACAGATCTTTTTCAGCAGCAGTTGATTCAGACAAAGCTTACATGATGTAGGTGCCAACACTATCAGGCCTCATCATATTTTCCCAGTCCTCCACAACATTCATTTGTGTCCCTTGGCTAACTATGCTGTATCACAAAAGCAGTATAATTCTGCATCAGGAGGACCTGACGGAAAGAGCAAGATGAAAATGTCATCTGCATAAACAAATTCGATAGCTCCATTGGAGATTGCAGTGATGACTGAAGACAAACTTAGCTCTAGCCACACTTAAAAGGTTTACTGTTCAGGCCAGAACAGGACGAGCTGTCAAAAATCCCTTTCTAGAAGAGTTAAGGAGGAAAATATCCGGAAGGAGAATAGCGCAGAGAAGACACAGCAGAGCACAGATTGCTAGCAGAAGGCCTCAGATTTGCAAGAAAGGGGTAATACTCAATAAAATGAGCTACTTGCATATTTTTACTCTTATGCAAATACATCTCCCTGCTTGATTTGTACCTTGTATATGCCTCTCCCACTCTTGCTTTTACTGAATCATAAAGAATACACCAGGGAAAGATCAGGCATTAGCATTTCTGTCATTCTCATAAGTGAAGCCACAAAGAAGTAAGTCTTGCATGTTAATCATTTTTGAAGCCTTGTAATTGTTTTCCAATGAAGGCTGATGATGGTATGATAGATCTCTAAAGACATATATTCAGTAAAATGATTTTTTTATGTTGTCTTATATATGTATAAACTATAAGCCTGAGGAACAACCACATACTCTAATAGCTACTTTCCACAATGAAGTCCTACGCATGAAATTTGTAGCACACAAAGCTCTTTACATCAAGTAAGTACATTCAAAGTTACGTGTTAAAGGGCAAATGTCTCTTCTTCCTTAAGACCTACCAAACAAACAAATTTGTTAAAAGATCAGTCCATGATAAGAAGACAGAGTTTGCTCATCTATTGCATGGAGTAGCAACAATGATTATCATAATATTTTAATGCTACTTTAGTTGATGAATGACATTGCTTTAATTGCTTAAGACACAAACCGCTATTAGATCGGTTTTGTGAAGTCAGGCTCACCTAATACTTCGCAAATTTCAACACAGCAACTCCTGTGTTAATATTAACAGGTGTAACTCTAATGCTAATCAGTAAAATAAGGCACATTAAGCACAAAATGCACTACCAAGGTATAGTGTACCAGGTGTATATCTGAACTGGAAACTTTTTATAGTCAGGTTTCAAGTCTGATAGCTTTGTTCACTTAAAAAGAGCATGTCTTCTGTGAGATTTCTGCTGTTACTACCTCGCTTCTGTTAAGTCAAAAGGATTCTCACTGTGATAATAAGCTGCCAGAGACTGCCTGTTAGATGCATGCCTACCCTCAGAAGCAAACACTATGAAACACTCCATTGCTTTCACTGCAAAACCATAAAATGATTCTTATGATACTTTCATGGTGCAACTACAAGCACAAGCCCAGTTCAAAACCAGGCCTAGTTTTTCTCTTGCTGTTTGCATCTGATTCCCTTCCGCTGCCTTGCCCAGCCATGAGAACTGAGTTCTGGAAAAGTAGCAGTAGCAGGGACACCTGTCTGGGTCGGTATTAGGCTTCACAGACCCAAAAGACAACAAAAGACCTCATACAGAGGACGAAACCATGGGCTGGAAGCACTCTGCCTCATCCATTGGGCACTGTTCCCAAAGGCGATCATTCCCCCATACAGCAGCTGGAGCTCGACATAGCAGAAATAGGGTGCTCAGGAGCTGCCTACATCAGCTGCCAGAACCACAGGGTCGTGGATTACATCAGAACACGAACAAAGAAAAACCACAAAGATTTCTTCATCTGCCCTCCAGGAGGAAAGCTGGTGCCCAGTCCCATTTTATCAGCAGCTCCTAAAATGACAAGATTCTAGATCTAGAGACAGCAAAGCCAACGAGTAAGAGCATTGTTCTCATAGCACCATTTCATGTTGCATTGAAATAGAATAGTCTGAAAGGTTACAGAAGTGGAGGACAATCACAAGAGCTGCCACATGGGTATCTCATTATAGGCCATCACAGGAGTGCAAGCTTCAGATATTACCAAAGCCAACATCTTCCCAGCACAGCAGGTCCAGTTGTCTTGGAAAAAAGCATTTAATATCCTGAAACTCTGGTATCCCAGCGTACAGCACCTTTCTGACAGTCAAGACTGGATGCCAAGTTGCAGCAACAGCACCAAACAAAGCTCCAGCAGAGGCAGCTTCTGCAGGAAGACCTGATTAGAGGATGCCTCTCTGCCACAGCTGCCAGGACCCTGTTCTCGTATCGCCCAAGGCTAGATGATTGCCAATACATCTGCATCAGCAAACCGTTATTAATGACTGTAACGTGTGGGGATGCTGACAGCGTGGTGCCAGATGGTGCTCTGAAAATGGTGCTGACTCACAGAAGAAAGGAATAATGAGATACTAAGCTACTAATAATTTAGCTTGACTCTAAATCCCAGGGTGCCACTGTCTTCCAGTAAATATCCCATAATACCCATCAAATAAAGAACCAGAAGGCATATAGCTAAGCAGCACAAAAATGCATCATGATTACCCTAATGTTTTGTGCCTTTTTTTTTTTTTTTTTTGCTTTACTAAAGAGATTTTTCATATACCAGAGGAAAGGAGAAAGGAAGCAGTGCTGCCAAGGATGAGGAATAAACCTTCACAGTTTTTGGGACAGCCCAAAACCCCGCGTAGATCTTAGCTGGGTATCATGCAGCATTTTGTGGTGCGTTGCAGTCACTTTGGTAACAGGTCTCCCAGCTCCCTCCTCCATGGTTACAGACGCTCAGAGATTGATTGCAGCCTCTGAGCAAGTCACCCACCACTAATATCTCCAAGATACTATTTTTATTCTTCAACCAGACTTCCAATCCAGGGCATTTTCATTGATTTGCCATTTGTAAGGGGGTTTGGTTTTTTGTTGGTTTTTTGTTTTTTTGTTTTGTTTTGTTTCCAAGAATGGACATACGTCCAGTGCTAAAATACTTCTTCTGAACCAGTTCCATTCTGCAACGTCCATATCATTCAAATACACTTCAAGTTGAACTCCAAAGTTTTTGGTTGGACCATCAGTTATAATCTAATCATATTTTTACTTAGTTGGGTCTTCTAAAAGATACTTACTTACGTATATAGAAGGTTTATAATAAACATCCCAGACAACCAGGTGCATTTTTAGGGTTAGGAATTTTTCAGTCTTTGTAAATCATCCCAGTGTTGCACTGTACAATATGTTTTCTGAAGTTCCAGGATACCCACTGCACATTTATATTACTGGCTGTGAAATGCAGTTCAGTTTTAGCAGCATTGGTGGCTTTTTCTATACAGCAGCTTTCAAAACCCTTGGGGTTGCACTGTTTTCTATTTAAAGCTACGTCTAATTTAAATGAGTGATTTATTACAATTAATGCAAATGGCTTAAAGATTTAAAAGACTATTAAGTGCCTATGTTAAGCCAAATGTACTAATTATTTGAACACTATCTCATTATTTTGACATGGAAATAAACATTTGTGAGCTTATAGACTGAGGAAATTTCAACTCATCTTCCAGACACAAACAAATACTTAATGATATTCCAGAGCAGCCTGCTCTGTTTAAGAAAAAATAAATTATTTAAAATTAAACAGATTTCTATTTAGATCTCCATTTCACTTTCTAACAGACTATGTTATCAAACAAATTGCTCAGATCAACAAAAAGAAGTGAGAATTTAGAACAAAGAAGCACTCACAGGACAAGTAGTGAATGTAATGGTAAGGTCACTATTGTAGAAAGCCAAGAGGGAATTCTGCCCTTGGATGCCATGATTAGGCATGAGATACCTGATACAGCTGCCTCCTCTGCTGCTATAAATCCAGAGAAAAAAAAAAAAAAAAGAAGAAAAAAAACAATTGATCAGCTCCCTGTTTCCATATTGCAACTGCTTTGAAGGAAAGCAGAAGCCAGTAAATGGAGTCCAATTTGGCAAAAGTGGAGATTCTAAACACTTCCACCACCATTCTCATTGCAGGCAAAGGAGAAGAGGCCTCAAAAAGACCATTTCTGTTAATTACATCAAGAATACACTTAAGTGCCTTGAAAAGTAGAAGACTGCCTGTCTGTAAATGGTCCAAAAAGATATAAACTTTAGAAAACCATTATTCTGTTACTCAAGAGTCTCCTCTGCATGGGAAAGCATGTATCACTTGCAAGGAAATCTGGGAATTGTCCTCATCGGTACTGGCCTACTTCTTCAGTCAACTGGCACCATCAGTAACATCTTGACAGCAAGGAACACACGGAAAGATGGCCTAATTGCCTTTACCCAGAAATCAATCAGGCAAGGAAAAAAAATTCTGTGTAGTTTTAAGAGTGATCATGCACTGACATCAAGTGGCAGAATAAATCTCTCTTCCCTAATGCTTGTAGGATTTTTCTCTGTCTGAAACCCTAGCCTGCAGTGCTTTTTCTGTGCCATTGCTCCATCTCTAATGGACTTCCAAAGGCGAGTGCTCTTCTGCTGAAGGCTCCACAGCATGCTCTAACTGGGAGAGAAAATGATGGGGTTTGTTTGATGCGTTTGCCAGGAGAAACATGCTCATTCTTATGATAGCTGTCCATCACAACAACCAGAATAATGGATGAGATGCATTTTCCTTCCTTAGGTTCCAGTGATTAGCTCTGATCATTAGCAATATGAAGCATTAGTTAAACATGAGTGGCTAATCAATCTGACTCAAATTAGGGCTGTTAGATTTAGGAGCCTGAAGTGAAAGCTTCCCAGAAATAATGGCTGCTGGGCCAGCTTTTCCAGTACATTTCTATTTACATCATGGGTCCTGAAGCGTGGCCATTCATAAGTCCCTGAAGACTTGACAAAGCTATAACACAAAAAAGTCCAAAGCATTTACTAAACATGCCAAGGAAATATCAACCTGAGCCAACAGTCAAGAGTTAAAAAATACAAAACTCTTTAATTGTGATAGGATTTTAAAAACCAAACGTACTCAAAAATCCAAAGCACAAATCTCTTTGCATGCACCAAACACAGGCACACTGTCCTCCAGTCTGCAGGTATCAATGTATGCATACAGACAGCTATCCTCATAGAGATGTGCTGCGTTTGGGTTACAAATTGAGATGCATATTTCAGATAAAACAGGCAGAATTAGTAATACCTTGGACCTTCATCATCAAGATGTACATCTTCAATCACTACAAGGGGGTTGTTACCCTCTAGTTAACCCTTGTGAGTCCAAATCTGGATTATCACATCCAGATTTGTGCTCCTAAGTCTGATGACAATATTAATGCACTGGAGTGAATCTAGCAAGTTTGCCAAGACAGTCAGAGGCTGACACAGCACACAGAAGGAGAGGTTGAGATCTGATTTGATTAAACCATCACAAGAGAAGGTGAGGGAGCATCTTAATACTGTCAACTGCCACACAGAGAAAAGAAACTCAAATTGACAGCTTGTCAGACACTGAATCCCAGCAAGTTGGGGAATCCCCATCCATAGGGATACTCAGAGCTCAAGTGGTCAAGGTTCTGAGCGTGCCGATGGATCTGTATGTTGCAACTTGCAAACTTGTTGAACTTCAAGTGGGACATCAGACCAATTAAGCTTCAGAGGTCCTTCTCACCAAGATAGTTCTGTGAATCTGTTAGCTGGCAAACAAATTACTTGTGGTGGTTACTTAACATACTCCAATCCTCAACAGCTACATGTAAATTGCAGGTGTTTCCCTATGCAAAAACAACCTAATGCATGAATAATCAAAAAACCTGAAAATCTGCTATTTTATGTAACGCATGGGTACTAAGATTAATCCCTGTAGTCTCCAAGATGAGGAAGAATTATTCAAATAAATTGGAAGGAAACAAATAGAAAAGAATGCTGAAAATACAGCCCTTTCACAAATGTAATCTGTGTTACCTGGCATCTTCTAAATCCTTTTTTCCTCTATGCTTATGCTGCAGCTTTAGATAAAATATGCTAACTTATTTCAGAGCTATATCAAAATAAGGTTTACACAGAGTCCATAGCAAAGAAAAATTCATGTTTGGCACTGTCATCTTTGCACAACAATGAATAGGTTAAGCACATATAATTACTGCAAAGCCAGATGCAGCTTCTTTTGAAGTCCTCTACTCCCACTTTCTGCTTTCCCCCTCCAATCACGGGTCTGCTGGTTCAATTACCACATTTTCTGCAGAGTTCCAATTATCTCCTATTTTGTGAGTTCTCAAGGAGATACACTGTGTACTGTGGAAGTTGGTTGGCCTGAATTTCAGCTTCCACAGAAAGTTCAACCAGGAAATTCTTTTTCTCTGCTACCTGCACCACACAGCACAGCCATACCACGTTTCTCCTTCCACAAATATCAACCCACTGATTGACGACAAGGACTTCAAAAGCCACAATTAGCTGTTTCGTGGTGGGAGTCATGGAGACACACCGCCTGCCCTTAAAAAGCATAATTTACCAATGGTTGCATAATTACAACTGGCAGTTTTCAGCTCTAGAGACAAAATGCTTCAATGCTGTGGATACTACTATGGTCTTCGTACCAGTGTTGACTCTCTAAAATGGTGAAAGCTTTACAGCACGCAATTGGTAACACAAATGATGACTTGCTTACATGCATAAAATCTTTTCAGCATAATCAAAATATCCTCTAGTGTTCCCAGTGTAAGAGACGTCCTGTTTAATTACACTTGAAATGTGAAAATATTTAACATTTTGCATAATAATCAGAACAGAACACTGTGTAACAAACGAAGTAAATTGCCATCTTCCTGAAACAGGAAAAACAACACAGCAATGCTTTATAACGGCATAAAATAACTTAATTTTTCTAATGATTGTGAACAATAAAATGCATTACTTGCTAATAAAGCAATCTGCACATCAGCATTTGTGAAGAAAAACAGCAATATATTATGCAGAAATTGAAGTTCATTGTTTTCCCAATCATCTCTTCACTTAAAAAAAAATAACTAAGACTGCTAATACCTCTTATCAGGATTCTTGGACTGTCCAGATAAAGGGTCAATCAGAGCACTTCTCCTAAGCAGTTTTACATTATACTCAGGCATGTAGCACTATAGACAGAAAATCTCATAAAAAGGAAATCAGGGCACCTCAGTTCTAATCTCCAAATTGTACCTACCCCTGATAACTTACATCTGTATGTGTGATGCAGACACTTCAACAGGCAGGCCCTGGTTTGCTGCACTGCGTTTGGCTCACTGTCACTGCCAATTCTCCCATCTGTCTACTTTTATCCAGGCTTCATTCATAAGGGACAGCTAGATTAACATTCATTTAGCAGAACAGGGAAGGGATCCAGTCTTAGACCAACTTACAACATCATTTAGGGATAAAACTCCTGGCTGCACCAGGAGTTAATTGCATAAATCTCTGCACAAATAAAAAAATAAAAAAATAAAAAATCTAAGAGAAGGAATTCTTCACAGAGCTGAAAAAAAGCATTTTCGACTGGAGGCACAAAGCACATGGGAGGATGGTTAGTGTATTTTTGAAGATATTCATGCCTCCAGGATGATTAGCTCTCCCTGTGCACAGAAGGAAGTTGCTAGAAGGGGCTGGAAAAAGTATGAAGATTAGCAATTTATACTTAATCTAAAGCTTTCACAGTACGATACCAACATTCTGAAGAACAGCCTTATCAGATTGTTTTTCGTAGCACTTAAATAGTAGTCTGACTTTGGCTAAGGAAGATTTGAAGTTCAATATTTGTTCTACTTGTTCCTCTTCTTCTAAACAGGGACTCCTTCACAGAAGGACTTGGATCTGAACCCTTCGGGAATCAAGGAGACTTGGGTTTCTGGATCATATTTCTGATGAATAATGCACATTAAAAAACAAATAATTGTAGATAAAAAGCAGATTGTTTTCTCATTATAGAAAAGATACTGAAAGGAGATTGCATCTTTTTTTGTCTCTCTAGAACCAGTTAAGAAGTCTCTAGCACATCCTCAATGGTATTTGTATGCCACGAGCAAACTTTCACACCTGCTCATCCTTCACAAAGGTAGATTTTAACAGAAAAGGTGACAGTATTTTTAACTGCGCAGTTAACTGCACAGAGGCTTAGTTGTGAAGGATTTGAAGTATTATTGGAATGCGGGTTAGCAAAGAAAAGTGTTTTCAAGATGCCAAGATGCTTTAAGAAGTCAAGGAAAAAACCTCGACTTTTCTTTGTTATGACTAAAAGCAGTGTGTTAGAGTTCATGAAGTACCAGAAACCTTTTTTAATTGGCAATGATCTTATACAAAGTCTTAATTCTGGCAAAAAATAATTGGGCCCCAAATCCCTTTGAGCTAATGCCAGAAATGGTGTTCTTAGGACTTCTTAGAAAATGTGACACTTTCTTTTTTACCTGAAGTTTCGGTGCTACTCTGCAGGGGAGTGAAATAGAGAAGGTTCTAATTTAAAACCAATTAAAGATCAGTCACTCCATGTGATCACTAATTGTGCTCTGCTGAGGTGGCATTTGTTTTCCAACCTCATGTAATGTCATGAATATGGAAAAGTTTCAATTTATGCTTTGTTGTAGTGATAGCTTTTCTGCTACAGGTATGCAAGGGAAGCAACGCGATATACAAATCATAATTGTCAAATAGCATTTTAATGTCTCTGAGCAGCCCCAAGTTAAGTAGGTTTCCAAAAGCTAAAGTACCCTGATAATTAGCAGAAGGATCACAAGTTGCTTTGCTTTCTCCCTCATCAGTCAAAAATGTCAGGCCTGAATATTGCCCTTCTCTCCCTCAAATTATCAGCATTTTCAAACAACAATAATAAAAAACTCACCAAGCTAATTAAATGCTTTGAACTGTCTTACTTAGCCTTGATGCTGTAGGAAAGGCATTTAACTCATGGGCTAACTATATTCCTCCTTATGGAGGCCACCTTCTCTTTCCTCTTCCCAGAGAATGGCAGAGCAGCACAAGACTCACAGAGACCCTGGGACTACTCTGAAATGCAGCCAATGAATGGGCTATGTTAGGCCACACAACTCCTGTTGCACATGTGGATGTACCTCAATGCTTGGGACGCAGGTGTGAATGCAAAGCCAGGTCTCTGATGCTGGGTGTTACTTCAAAAGGAAGAGACACTAGCAGAATTAGCAAAGGTGAAGAAGCATATTTAGCTCCTGTTTTGCTAATTAGAACAGAAAATGAAGGAAAAGTAAAACAACACTTCCTGTGCTAAAAGCCTATATACCAACTGTCTCTGGGAGGATGACAACCAATGCAAATAAAAAATTATTTCGTGTTAAGCTATCTACAAAACAGAACATGGATGCCTTTCACACAAACCTATGGGGTGAATCACCACAGAAATCATTCCTATTTGTGAAATGTCAGAGAGGCGCTTTTCCAGCAAATTCTCATAGAGGCAAAGCCTCAATTTCTGAAGGCACAGAAAACAAGATAATCTCTATCATTAGCTTTATACCCACAAAACGAGAGTTAGAATCATGGCAAACCAGCAAACTGAAGCAAGTCTTGGCTGAAAAAATGCTTTCCAACACCAAATCAGCTCTGCCAGCTACTGTATTCCAGTACAAAACAAGATAGTAAGAGAGGAAACAAAGTGGATTTAAAGCTTAGTTCTGTCATACCCAGTGTCTATTTCACTAGTTCAGATAGAAGTATTTCAACAAAACTAAGAGAATTAGAAGAATGCATAGGGATATCATTATCATGCCTGTCCCTGTGTGTAGGGCATTACATCTGTGCACAACTAACAAGGCTTCAAGTGCAATCAACAGCGCTACCACACATCAGTGCTTTCCAAAACTCCAAGGTACACTGTGGAACCTCCAAGGCCTGTGGAAAGAGGGACAGCCTGTGGAAAGAGGGACAGGCCACTCAAAATGAATACAGGGAAGTTGTTAGGATGTGTAGAGGTGAAATCAGAAAGGCAAAAGCCCAGCTTGAATTTAACCTAGCTGCTGGTGTGAAAAGGAATAAGAAACTCTTTTATAAATACATTAACAGTAAGAGGAGGACAAAGGAGAATATCCACTCTTTGCTGGATGAGGCTGGGAATGTGACCACTGAGGATAAGGAAAAGGCGGAGGTTCTGAATGCCTTCTTTACGTCTGTCTTTAAAAGTCAGACCAGTTATCCTCAGGATACCCCTCTCTCTGACCTGGTAATCTCGGCCGGGGAGCACACTAACCCCCCTGCGATTCTGAAAGAAACAGTCAGAGACCTACTGCTCCAGCTGGACTGTCACAAGTCGATGGGGCCAGATGAGATCCACCCAAGAGTGCTGAGGGAACTGGCGGAGGTGATAGCCGAGCCGCTTTCCATCATCTGTCAGCGCTCCTTGTTGACTGGTGAGGTCCCAGATGACTGGAGGCTTGCCAATGTGACTCCCATTTATAAGAAAGGTCGTAAGGAGGATCCGGGGAACTACAGGCCTGTCAGCCTGACCTCGGTGCCAGGGAAGGTTATGGAGCAGATCGTCTTGAGGGAGATCATGCGGCATGTGCAGGGTGACCGGGGGATCAGGCCTAGCCAGCATGGGTTCGTGAAGGGCAGGTCCTGTTTGACCAACCTGATCTCCTTCTATGATCTAGTGACCCATCTGGTGGATGAAGGAAAGGCTGTTGATGTGGTCTACCTAGACTTCAGCAAAGCCTTTGACACTGTCTCCCACAGCATTCTCCTGCAGAAGCTGGCAGTCAGAGGCTTGGATGGGTACACTCTTGGCTGGGTAAGGAGCTGGCTGGAGGGCCGGGCGCAGAGAGTGGTGGTGAATGGAGTCAAATCCAGCTGGCGACCGGTCGTGAGTGGTGTTCCGCAGGGGTCGGTGCTGGGGCCTGTCCTCTTCAATATCTTTATAGATGACCTCGATGAGGGCATCGAGTGCACCCTCAGTAAATTCGCAGATGACACCAAATTGGCTGGAAGCGTGGATCTGCCTGGGGGTAGCGACGCCCTACAGAGGGATCTGGACAGGCTGGAGAGCTGGGCTGGAGCCAATGGGATGAGTTTCAACAAGGCCAAATGCCGGGTCCTGCACTTCGGCCACAACAACCCCAGGCGACGCTACAGGCTTGGGGCGGTGTGGCTGGAGGACTGCGTAGAGGAAATGGACCTGGGGGTATTGAATGATGCTCGGCTGAACATGAGCCGACAGTGTGCCCAGGTGGCCAAGAAGGCCAATGGCATCCTGGCTTGCATCAGAAACAGTGTTGCAAGCAGGAGCAGAGAGGTGATTGTTCCCCTATATTCAGCACTCATCAGGCCGCACCTCGAGTACTGTGTCCAGTTTTGGGCCCCTCACTGCAAGAAAGATATTGAGGCCCTGGAGCGTGTTCAAAGAAGGGCAACGAAGCTGGTGAGGGGTCTGGAGCACAGGCCATATGAGGAGAGGCTGAAGGAGCTGGGAATGTTCAGCCTGGAGAAGAGGAGGCTCAGGGGAGACCTTATTGCTCTCTATAACTTCCTGAAGGGAGGTTGTAGTGAGCTGGGGGTCGGCCTCTTCTCTCGTGTCATTAGTGATAGGACCAGGGGGAATGGTTTCAAGCTACGCCAGGGGAAATTCAGGCTGGACATGAGGAAGTATTACTTTTCAGAAAGGGTGGTCAGGCACTGGAATGGACTGCCCAGGGAGGTGGTGGAATCACCGACCCTGGGGGTGTTCAAGGAAAGACTGGATGTTGCGTTGAGGGACATGGTTTAGTAGGAGCTATTGGGAATAGGTGAACGGTTGGACTGGGTGATCTTTTAGGTCTTTTCCAACCTTAGTGATTCTATGATTCTATGATTCTATGACTAGAAATTGTATCAGAGTAGGTAATCACAGCGGTCCTGTTGGCCTTAAAATCAGTGCTTGTACGCAATTTTCCCTCCACATATTTCGCTGTATGTCTAAGACATAATGGGTTGCAAACAAGCAGAGAAACCATGCACACGTGACAAAACAGGGTTCATCTTTGTAGCTTCTATCCAGAGCTCCTATCCAAATATAAGTGAGTGAAGTGTGCATTGGATCAATCACTGTGCAGTGACACTGCAGAATCAGGAAATGACTGTGCAAACAACAGAGAAGCCTTCTTTATAGCTTTTTTGCACTGTGATGGCCTCAGAAAGCCACCAGGATACCCTATCCTTGCTGGCAGAGCTGAATTTAAGATGTCTCAGTCTTTCTGGATAGGAAATGTTATGCCTCTGTGAGTAGGTTAAGTAGCAGTCAAATGGGGATGAATTTACTGAGATATCTTGGGTGAGATGCTACCACCTGGACTTTGCTATCAGCAACAGTAAAAACCGTGCTCCCTGCAGCGCAACTCTATTTGAAATTTACAGACCAAACTCTCAAGACTGCTTCATGTTCCGTAATTTTACTTCTTTCTTTAGGACATCTGAAGAAGTAAGTGACTTTCCTTTTATTACTTTCCTCAACTACTTCATTTTCGCTGCCTGCTTTTACTTTTCTATTCCCATTATTTTCTGACATGTTGCTGATTTTTTCCCCTTCTTATTCCTCCTTTGGGTTAAAGCACTTAATAACAGAAGTCACGTACAAGGCAAAATTACAGAGGAAAACGCATCACTAAGAGCTGGCCTCACCCATCTGCCTCCCACCTCCATTTAGGTATGACTTCATGACTATAACCACATGATGCCCACCAGCAGCATCCCTCAACCACAGCACCTACGGGTAGCACACACTTCTTCAAGCACAACAGTGGTTCTTGGGCTTATTTTGCTCCTGGCTACTCAAAATTTACAAGTACATAGCCCTCTGCACAGGTTCTGCATTCTGCTTCTGGCTTTGCATTATTACAGATGGTGTCCGTAATAATAATTCACACTGCTTTGCAGTTCACAAATATTAAATAACTACTTAGCAGTACTCATAAAATGGACCGTCTGCTTTCTATTTCTGCTAACAAATGCATGCAGGAGTTTTTCTTTAGGTAGGAAGTTATGCATAAAGTGCAATTCCTGATTTAAATTACAGCTGTATGGTTAATTGAATACCCCAGCCTTCTCTCCCAGCACAGGCTCTGCGTCAAGCTACAAGTAGTCCTGCATCAGCGTTTTGAGCTGAGTTTATTTTTTTAAGCAACAGCTATAAAAAACTGACTGCGATAAGAAGAACAGCATTAGGGGGAAATATTTAAAAACAATGGCCCTGTTGAGATCACCAAGGAGGCTTCTGTTTTAAGAGACTCAAGAAGATTTTCACACACACGGTGCATTGTTATCCAGCTACTGAATTTATGGGCTATCCTTGTCAAGTTGAAAACAACATTGCTGAGACCAGGAGGATATGGAAAAATTACCTGAATTAGATTAGGATAGCTCTGCCAATTTGATGACTTGTTTTCAGAAGACATGCATTTTATCACATATAACATTATTTAGAAATACCTGCTCACGCTTCCTATTCATTCCTTGAATCCTATGGGTTTGTAGAGTGAGCTGTAAGATATATTTTTTCCACTCAATGCAGAAACTATTATATTACCAATATTTTCACAAACCCTCAGGTATTATAGATTTTCTTTTTGCTGGTGTTTCTCAGATACATGATTCCTTCACACAGAAGAAGTAATCTAATTTTACTAGAGTGACACAATTTTAATTAAAACCCCCTTGATTCAAATTCAACCAAGCCTGAACCACACCAAATAAGTCAATCTTTAAGACCTGCCTATTCTGACGTATAAACAAGCCACGCAAAGCTCAGCTTTAAACCATACATCATTCTCTCCAGCTCTCTGGGTTGTTTATCAGGCATCTCAGTACTTGCTGGGAATAATCAGAGAATTGCCTTGTGTGCACAGGACAAAAGCTACATCTTGTATTTTAATTAACCTGATCACACAACAAGGGACCTATTGACCAAGTCAGATGGGAATTGTCCACATCAAGGTTTAAGAACAGAGCAGACCCTTCAGACTGAACCATTGCAAAATGGCAGTGAACCAGCAAGGTTCTTTTTTTTATTTTATAAAAATTACTGACCCTTATCCCCTGCTGCCCACATGTTCAAGCAAACAGCCTAAATGGCACGTAAGGGAATGAATGGCTATTAGAGAGTCATAATCTTAGCAGGTCTCTGAGCAAGTATATACATATTTAAGTTTTTTTACTACAAGCTTTCAAAACTATTTAAATCCTCCAAAAATGACTAAAATTTTTTTAATGCAAACTGTATTGGAACTGTACGTCAAAGGAGGAAAGGAACTTATCCACAGGGAAGGGATGTGAGAACTGTCAGCCTTAGGCAATGAAGTCAAAATTTCCAAGTAGGAGAGTGACAAAGTACTCGAATCCTTCCTGATCCTCTCACTGAAAGCACCACATCACAACATCAGCCTCACATTCCAGAGTCCCAAGAACAAGAAGTTTGTAACACAGTCACTCAGAAAACCACTTCTTCAGGTAGGAGGGCAGCGGTGGGATCCAAGTGGAAGGGTGAGGGGCTCAAGGGAAGCAGAGAAACCAGAAATCAGGAGCTTTCTTTAAGGGTTCAGCCACTGTTGAAGAGTAGTGGAGTGCTTCTCTGTGCTGCTAAAGAGTTAGACGTTTGCCATTAACAAGTGAGGCTGGAATAGTAAAATATAAGTCACCTGGCAGGAAAGTTGTTTTGAAAAGCTGAAATCTGAGTATTCACTGCACTGGATAGGAATTTCCTTGTCCAAGTGTGCAAACTCCAATGTAAAATAGACAAGTTGAAGCAACTTCTCACCAAGAAGGTGTTCTGCATGCCCCACAATAATTATACTATTTAAAATACAACAGGAGTATAATTAAAGCCACTCTCCTAAAATTCAAGATTAAGCCAATAAAAACATAAAATTGAGCAAGAAGAAATTAAAATAAAATATAGCATAAGGCAGGATGGGTCTAGAAACATGTTGTGAATAGCCTGAATTGATGGAGACCTTATAAAAATCAAAAGAGAAGGGTATCACAATCGAGCCATTTCTGTTCCCTGGATGCCTGAAAAGATACCAAGTCAGCAAGTAGGATGTAAATACATACTGTATTTGTATTAAATACATTATATTTGGAATACTGAAAGTTTACAGCTTTTCATGTAATAAAAATACACAAAAAATAAAAATAGAGAACAAAACTATTCTATTTGAGTGGTAAATTCACAGTCGTGACTTCACATCAGAGACTTACTTCACAACAAGCACTCCAAGAAACTAAAGTAAAACACCAAAAAGGAAAACAAAATTTCTATGAATTTCTTCTTTAAAAAACCCATATCTTTGTTTGAATTCACACTATCCTAAATTCAGAAAATGAGGAGTGCTCTTCTACTAATGAGTCCCCCTTGGGCCTTCCCTCTTCAACAGAAGAACTTTTAAAAGAGCTACAACACAGCATCAGCAGCATTGCTTCTTCAGTACCACACTGGTGTGTAGCAGAGCTTGCATTAATCTTAGCCTCTAGCTTAGCATAAGTGCCTGGCAGCCTTTGGCTGTGCTTCACACATTATATATCTCACTTGAAGGACAGGCATTGATTTCAAGACTAAATACACAAACTGCAAATGGAATTACATCTGTAGGACAGAGAGTAAGTAGGTAAAACGTTCTGCAGAAATTTGTATAATGTCACCCAGCCACTTAGTATTTGAATCTGAAAGCTGTCTTGCATGCTTATACTGCAACAAGAATGGTGCAGATATATTGTCTCAAAGCCCCTTATAAATGCCAGCAAAACAGTACAAGAATATGAACAGAAGCATCAGATTGAGGCATGCTTTTCATTGTTCCATTTATGAGATGCCTGAAAACTCAAGTTCTTGCATGGGATATTTGTTTGGTACAGTTGGAGATTGATAAAGAATCCCAATTCTGCCTCTGACACACAGTCTCTCCAGCTATATTGGATTTTGAAGGTTTTCAGGAGTTGAAAAATTACTCCACCTGCCAACAGCATGTTATATTTATCAACCGACTGTCTTCAGGAAAATGAACTTGCCACTCTATCAGAAATTGTCTCCTTTGGGAGGTGTGATTAGACTTTAACCACTGGCATAGAAATGACATTCTTTCTTCCAGTTCATTGCTCTCCAGCCCAAAGGTTTATTCATGTGCTAGAGATTATATAATAGCTTAAAATGAACGGTGGGTGTAGCAACTGCACATAAAAAAAATCAAATCTGATTGCACGTTTTGAATAAAAACTCACTTTTGTGTGAAGGTCTGTGTTATGGTGAATCTTTATCTCACTCAAGACTTAAAAGGAGCATGTGGCTGATGAATAGCAAATGGATCGAGCCTCCTCATTTGCATTTTTATAAGGTCTGAGAAGCTTGCAATGTATTTGAAAATCCAGAGATGCCAGAGCAGCAGAAACGATACAAACACGAAAAGGGGAGACCCAACGGGGAAACCAGAGTTTCTGTGTTTGCCTTTTTAAGTGGGTCTCACTAGGAAAGAAAGGCAGACTTTAAAGCTCAGTGGTCTCTATCTATACTTGCTCAGTCTGCATAAAGCATAAGAGCCAGGGCCAACTGAAAGGTCAAGGCGAGCCTTTCCCCAAGAACAGCCATGAATAACAAACAAAAAAAAACACTTGAAATCACAATTAAGATGGACCCATACAAGTATTTCTCATTCCATCTAGCCCAAGTGAACTCCACCTCCATCCTGGGCACTGTATCAATTGGGGGAGCAGCCCGCAGACACTCAGCATTTCTTTCCTCCGCAGAAAACAGCTGGATGCTCGGTCTGGGAAGAGCAACAGACCACAAAAGGCAAACCAGCTCCACTGTTGCTTGGAGAGCTCCCGTGATGCCAACCCCAGTCAGCCTACTTCCGCTGCTCAGGAAATAAGATGGGTAAAATCATTACAGACATGCCAGGAGCCCTTGCGATCCCTAAATGCCGTCACAAGACCTATGTGCTGCCCATGTCGCAGCGTACCTTCCTTATTCCATGGAGAATCTCTAGATCTAGGGAGCAAAGATCCCAGTTATGATGTGTCCATCACAAATAGCCAAGGAGTGCAATCTAAAAAGACCTCAATTATTAATCTGTCATGCACAGCTTATCAAAGATAATGTAGTATAACGCATCACAACAGCTCATCTTTCATAAGGCTAACACCTACACACGAGTGTTTTTGTTAGCTTTAAAGAAAAAAAGGCTGAGCCTCATATGTATTGCATAATCTCTACCTTGGGATGAAAGCGATGTGATTGTTTTCATTAACCTTTCATTCTTATGAAAGGGCAAAAATCAATAACAAATTTATTCAGGCAAGTGAAAGGCAATTTCAAGCAATTTCACAAGGGATTTCATTTCTATCGCTTTTTTCCTCCCACAAATTCTAATATAAAAAAAAAATATGTGATCTGCTCAAATGCAAGACAAATACAGAAGCCAAGATACTGTCAGTTCTTCCAAGATACAGAGTGAAACCGCCTTATTCAAGCTGGATAATTCTATTGCTAAAAATACTGCTTTCTTTTGAATCCTAAGCAAGTCTGCAAGGCAACGTGTCACTGACAACCTGCGAAACACTTTGTTGCACAGCACTGAGTCGGTGTCTTAAATAAAGCAGCTACAACACGTATTTTTCCAATGACAGATTAAGCCATTTCTTTTCGGTGCACTTCACCCTTTTGTGCTATAACAGAGGTTTAAATCACATGGGTTTTGACGCACTTCCCAACTTTGCTGTTTCTGTCATATGTTCCACGGCAGTCCACCTTTTAAAGAGTTGCCTTCAAATCTACATTCACATCTAATGGAAGCAGTGATTAAAAAAAATACAAGGTAACACAGAGTCCCACCATTTCCCCCCATAGCCCTGAGACTCCCAGTGTGGTTCCTTGGCATTTGTTGTTTCAGCGTGCATTATAATTACCAACAGTAAAGCCAAGTTAATTCTATAAGCACACCTATTCTATAGGGGCAGCATTCATTTGCTGTTCATTTTGATTCCTTTAACTGCACTTACGCTGCTGGAGAACCTGAGGACGGTCACAACCCATCTGACAAGTAAAACTTCTGGGAAACTTTTAAAGTTATTTGCACTATACAAAAAAAAAAAAAAAAAAAAAAGGTATTACTACATAACATTTAGAAGAAATTGAATATCAAACTACCACGCATCAGCATAGGTCTTTAGCATTAATGAGATCAGCTCCTCCTGGTGCTTCTTATCAGCTACTTTAGAGGGAGACAATGTCTGGCTTCCATTGGCTGAAATTAAAGATGCTGAAACCACCCAGGCGACTTCTCAAAAGCCCCCTCATCCTCAGAGCGCTGCCCTTTGAGCACTCATTTCTGTGTGGCTGTGCCCAAGAAGAAAAGAAAGAGGCAGGCTTTCTACTACAAGAGGAAGAAATACAGAGAAAGGCCACTCAAACTGAAGTAAGAAGAACAGAATATTCATAAAGTCCTCCACAAGTGTCCCTGGGCCTTTGTGATTTGCTATGTGGGCAGCTACTCTACATGAACCTGCCAGCAGGAAAGCTTCGGGAATACTTAACCTAAGATAACGATGACCTTGGCATGACAGTAGTTTTAGAGAAGTGCTAAAAATGCTACTAATTCCATTTGCATAGGGGCTCAAAAAAGCCTGTAATCAGTATTTGGGTTTATTCTCTGTAAATTAAATTGTGACACACAAAATGATAAAAATAAATATCACAAGGAACAAAAAGCTGCCTTTTGAAGGGCTCTAATTCTAGTAAATGTCTCCTTTCATCAAAAACCATTACTACATTATTATTCTACTATGTTATTAGGATGCTATGTAATTCACCCTCACCTAGAAGCAGGAAAAACAAAAAAAAATAAAACAAAAAAAAAAAAAAAAAAAACCACAAAAACAGCTAGCAACAAGATATTCTGGGGAAAACCAAAGAGTTCTAAATTCCAGCAGTAAATTCTAGTTTGGGGTGTGCCAACACTCTTCCTGGCCTCAGATCAGAAACTTTCAGATGTATGTGAGCATCTGTGCACTGATTACCATTTATTTATTGTGAAAGTTTGTCATTATTGTCACACATACAAAAAAAAAAAAAAAAAAAAATCATCTCTGACACTTCAGGGAGGCTTTTGTCTTACCCTCTTTTTGCTCTCAGTTCCCCAGCCAAGCAAAGCTGCCAACTAGCTCCACTAATGTCAACGTCAATGGATCTCAGCACTTTTTCTGGGCTCACATCCTGCTGTGCTACCCAAACATCTCATACGCCATGTCCAGAAGCAAAACAAGAATTACAGCTGTTGCAAAGGCAATTTAATGCTGCTGCTACTTCAGAGATGGGTACAAAGAAGGGAAAAGCGTAGGAGATCACATAACCTTCCTTGAGCTCCATTGCTACCTCCATCCCTGAGCCAGGGATAAATGCATCCACTGTGGGACACCTGACTCTTGATGTCCCTTCCCTGTGCCTCTAGTCTTAGTGGAACCTCTAAAGCATCTCAAGCTGGAGTCATGTGAGCAAAGGAGCAACACCCTGAGGTGGCACAGCCGGTCCTGTACTCTAAACAGATGCAGAAAACAGTTCTTGAGTTCTCTCCAAAGTCCTCTGTATTTAAGTGCCATCAATTACAAGCCCTGGGTATATAAGTGTAAGAAGCCAGTAACTGTCACATGCTTTTAGGTGCTGGCTTGTCTTACTACACCGAGGCATTTGGGCATTTTAGGTTGGGGGGAGATAGTGCTGCATTAAGGCACTACTGGAACTCTGTCATACTGGTGCTGTGCTTTCTTTTCTGCCATTTGGCTCTTTGTGTAAAAGACAAACACCTGAACGTTCAGTTATAACCAAAACTTCTGCCAACTTCGATTACCCATTCCTTGGAATAGAGCTTCCTCTGCTCTACACATGATACAAAGTGGCAGGTTTCAGAGTCCATACCACTTGTATGAGTCCATACCACTTGTTACACAAGTGTGTAACAAATGTGTTTGTATAATATACAAGTACTACACAACAAACTTACGATGCTGATTTTGTGGTTTAAACCAGCATGCATAAGTTTCAATATTTTGCCACAGATATTAAAAAACCTCCTCACACGTGTCAAGGAGAAGTAAATATTCAGAATAATGAATGCAGTTTGGAGCTGACACTAAGCAAAGCCTGCTCAAGAAGGATTTGGAGGTTACTTAGGTACATCACGATCCAGAGAAGGCAGCATCAGTAAGTGCATCCATAAAGAGGAACCTGACGCAGGAAAGGATGATTTTCTCCTTTCATTGAAGCAGGAACAAGGCAGAGGCCCTCCACCGTACAGCCAAGTTGACCAAATCCCACACTCACACCCTGCTCATCTATTGACAAACAAGTCTGCAAACCTTGCTGCTGTGACACCACAGCTGCAGCAGCAAGTCCAGAATACACCAACAGCAGGGAGTAAAATCAAAAGCATTGCGTGATATTGGCTGCTGATTTTAACTCAAGCAGCTTTACCATGGCTTCCAGACAATAAACAGAAGTTAATTTCAATGATAAGCAAAGATTTAAAGATTTGCAAGAAAACAGGCTGGGCAGCATTCACACACACGTCCCCAGCAGAGTGGAAGATTTCAGGATTCAGCCCATTCTCTAGACTAATGGCAGAAAGAGACCTTCAAGGTCCCCAGACGTCTAAAAGCTGAATAAGAGTTTGTTCATTTACCAATATCTTCCATATCTTTCTCATTTTCTTGCACAGCAGTGTCCTTATGGGAAATTCACTGGGAAATTAAGAAGATACGCTTAAGGTAGCCTTTAATTAACTTTCAAGTTATTTATTTCATTATCTACAGCACTACACCATATGTGTTTTTGAATAATCCCAGGTACAATCCAAACATGCAAAGTCTAACATTTATCACAACACACATGCTAAACTGAGGTAGAAACCATTATTTTATAATGTAAATATGGTACAAAAATCTACCATCTTATCCTGGTTTGCTTTTCTTACGTGGTTTAATTGCACTATCACACAGCAATCTTAAAACTATGATCACTTAACAGTCCAGCTTCCACTGGTGGAGCTTGGCTGTCCATGCAACTTGGTCAGTAAGCTTGTTACAATCTGACAGTATTCCTGAATTTTCTCCATATGCCACTGATACATTCAACATATTTTATGTCTGTGAAAGCTTATTCCAAGACACACTTTGAAATTACAGTGGCATAAAACATAGGGAAGTTTTAGCCACAAAACCCTGACACTTATCCTATTTTACATGCTCAAAGTGATATCAAGTGTTTCTTAATCCAGGACATTTTAATGAAATGTTATTATAAAATTACAAGAGGCATGGAAATATATAATAGTCCTTTTTAAAAATCAAACCAGTTTTTTCTTCTCCTCCCCCTGAGAAAGTTTGATTCTTTTATATCCTATGGATTTACATACTGAATATTCAGTATCAGTTACACATCTCTCTTCAGTGCCAGAAACAGGTCATTAACTTGCTTTTTTTCCTTTTAATTATAAAGTCAGACAAATTTATTTTCTGCCTGCTTTGAACAGGAAAAAAGACAAGTTACCAATTAACTCAGCACTCCAACTACATCACTGTCACAGAGCTTGAACCTTCCCAGGCAGAATAGTTGAAGCAGGACTGGTCATTTTCCCTATTTATAGACCATGTTTCTCTTGCTCAGCTGAACACACCAAACCATCCTGGAATGTATATCCACTTGCAGAGAAATTTAAGCTTTTTTTTTTTATTATTAGCAGCCAGAAGTTCTACAAAGGACGCATTATCATCTCAACTCATCCGCACTGAGATACTCAGCATAAAGTTGCTCCATTTCTGAAGCAGATCACTTCAGTAGCAAGATGTTCACAGAATCATTGAATTATTCAGGATGGAAATGACCTCTCAGATCACCAAGTCCAACCCCAGCCCTCTCCCACCTGCCCACTGAGCCACGTCCCACAGTGCCACATCTCCACAGTTCTTGATATGCGACACTTTGGACTTGTTATGTTCCCAACGCCTTCGGCATGGATTTGGGAGGAAAAGCAGCAATTATCAGAAGAAGTAGGTTTTCTTGGATAAGAATAATTATTTCTTCTGCTGTATTTTTTTTCATCTGAAACCCCACTAATCACATTTGAGCTTATCTGCTCTTTATTCACCAGTTACATTAAATTTTAGCTTCCTAGTAACATCACTGGAGAAAAAAAACAGCAACATTTTCTTGTCTCTTTATTTTTCATCTTTGCATCATGAAATGCTCTGTGAATTTGCTAAATTAAAAACAAGTGTTCATCTATTTCAGTATTGATTTAAATACTCATAGGCCTTCCCTTTATTTTCACTAACTGGAATACTCTCAGTTTTTCCTCCCCAGAGAGGGGTGCGCAGCCTTGCTCTACAGGTTATTCTTGCCTCCCCGCCCTAAGGGCTGCAGTTTATTCAGATGAAAGGAAAGGCTCATCAGTGCTCTAATACTTCAGCTTTGACTCCCACTGAACAATGGTGCAGAAGCTCAGCAAAGGCTCCCAGCACAGCCTGAGCAATTTCCTGTGGGACTTGTTATAAAGAGCAGCTTAGCCCACTCATCTGCCAGACTCTTTGGAGTACCTTAATATTCCCAAGAAATTTCCTGCAATTCTTTCTGATACAGAATCATAATGCCAAAGATCTCACATCAAGGTTGGGTGATATGTTTCTCCTCAGAGGCTGGAAAACAAAGCCACTTTCCAGTGATCACAAATTTGAACATCAATGCTTCCTTACAGGTTAGCCATGGTGTAACACGAGGCCAAGGGCTCTGCTGTTTAGAGTCCAGTAAATTCACTGCAAAAGTCAAAGCAGATTCTGTCATACCATAGCACTAAGATGTAAACGTTTACACCAAAGGAAAAAAAATTATAAGATCCCAGCTAACACTAGGAAGAAAAAAAAAAAAACACTGCTAGAACTTAACATCTAACTGTCAGTCACTGTGCTCATACAATGGGCTCTGAGGACATCCAGACTTAAAGAATGCAAACAGAATCTTAACCTCAAAGGAGACCTTGAATGCTATCTCCTCTCCCAGTCCAACCCTGCTGCTTTTAAGCACAAGTCACTTGTGGCATCAACATCTGTAGCACAGGACCTCTTAGAGTGGTCCTCCTCACAGCACGGTCCCAATAACAGGCACAGATTATTCCACAAACACACCAACATTTTTCTCTCCCAGTTCATGTTATTACAGAGATGCTGCTTTGAAACTACCCTTCAGAGCCCAGAAGTAATTTTCCAGTAACAGATTTTTCCCACCTTTCTTCCTTTATCCCTGCTTCACATGGCTGGTTGGAGAGGTTTGCAGTGATGCTCATGAGCAAGGTCTGCCATTTATGTGCCTGCCTGCTACAGAACTCAGGCAACACCTCGCAAGTGGAGTCAAACAATACAAGTGAGGACTGCTGTACTCTGGTGGTATAAATTGGTATAAGCATCCAAGCCCACACTGGGCTCAAGGAAATCATGCAGTCTTCCTCCTTCATCTCTGCTTACAGGTATGCTCATGCAGCAATCCCTCCTTGTGAGCTATGGTGTTGTCTTTGCTCCTTTGAATTCCTAACAGAATTGGAAAAACAGCCACAGGGTTTGAAGCCCTATCCCTTTGGTCATTTTCAGACACTGAATCCAGCTGCCAGAAACGAGAAATCCTTAAGTAATCCTGGCAACACATAAAAATGAACAGTGATTCATAGAAAGACAAGAAAAAAATGATCATGTTAAACCTTCATGGATGCAAGTAATGCCAAGTAGAAATGACAGTTACATAACAGCCAAGAAAATTAGCACTTTCCCATATGATTCAGAGGATTTGTTCTCCAGTTAAGTCTTGCCTTGCCTTGAATGACTTACACACAAAAAGGTATCTAACTTTCACCTCCTCTATCTCTGCCAGGATAATACTCTTTGCTAGGAAATATTGGCTTCGTTTTAGTAAAATCCCAGTTAAGTTCCTTTTCTTCATCACAAACATAGCTTAAAACTCCTGCTAGAGAACAAGGGATTCCTCGTATTTTATTACTGCACAATTTAGAAACTGCACAAGAAACTCTACAAAAGTGTTTTCTATATTCCATTGATGGGTGCATAATAACTCGCTTGCATGACATTCGAAAACAAAGGCAAGAAATACGGCTAGAAACTGAGATCTTCTTCCATCTCCCACATACTTTTCTTTACATAGAAGAAATAACACACAACTGTTTGAATTGTTCTTGTTATTTAATCAATTGCTCCACAGAAGAGTGAAGTAAGGCAGGGTGTCAGACACTTAAATAACCAGCAATCAATTAGTACTTCAAAAATTTAGCCCAGCTGTGCTCATTTCTCAGAACAAGAAATCCACTTCAACTGACTGAATAAAATTGCTGCTGTCCTGACAGCATTGCCTGCAGTTCTACTTCTTTCTCTGAAACACAATGTATATCCAGCTTTTCTTCCTAAATTTTGGAAAGAAAAACAACACTAACCCCTTTAGAATTAGGTTTAGGAAAGTATCTATTTGTGGTATGATTACCAGAAAGACATTAAAATTAAAGCCACATACGTGACAAGTGGAAAGTCATCCAAGCATGCCTTCGAGTTCCCCTTGCTGTCATGTTAAGTGGAGGCTGGTGGTTTACTTTTGGAGGCCAAAAAGCAAATTATTTTTTTGTGGGTTTTTTTGTTTGTTGGTTTGTTTGTTTTGTTTTGTTTTTTTAAGGCCAAAAAATCGGAGGCTGTATAAATTTTTCTTTTGAGACTGAAAATCGGAGGCTTTTTTCCTTTTTTTTTCCCCAGATATGAAAAAGCAGAGGTCAGAGTTTGTTTTTTTTTTGGACACCAAATGTTGAAGGCTGGTGTTGATATTTTCATTTGAAAGGTGAAAGTGAGGCTGGCTTCTGTTTTTTTGGAGGCTTTCTATCACACTCACAGAAATGATTCAAATTCAGTGTGAAAACTGTGTTTTTATCATAGAACCACAGAACAGCTTGAATTAGAAGGGACCTTAAAGATCATCTAGCTCCAATCCCCCTTGCAAAGGCAGGATTGCCAACCACTAGATCAGGCTGCCCAGGAGTCCATCAAGAGTGGCCATGAACATAACCAGAGATGGGGCATCCACAACCTCTGTGGGCTGCCTGAGCCAGGGCCACACCACTCCTGCATGTGAACAATTTCTTCCTAACATCTAACCTAAATCTCCCCTATTTTAGCTTAATGACATTACCCTTTGTCCTGTCACTATCAGTGTACAAAGTCTGTCTCCCACCTGCTTGTAAGCTCCTTTAAAGATCACAATGAGATCTTCTCAGAGCCTCCTCTTCCCCAAGCTGAACAAGTCCAACTCCTTCACCCTTTCTTCATAGAAGAGATGCTCCAGCCCTTTGATCATCTTCCTGGTCCTCTTCTGGACCCATTCTAACAGCTTTGCAATCCCTTTGTACTGAGGGCCCCAGGCCTGAACACAGTACTCCAGATGCAGCCTCACAAGGGCAAAGTAGAAAGGGACAATCCTCTCTGCTGCCACTCCTCTACTGATGCAGCACAGGATGCCATTGGCCTTCCAGGCTGCAACAGTGTTCTGCTGGCTCGTGTCAGCTTTTCATCCACCAGGACCCCCAAGTCCTTCTTGGCAGGGCTGCTCTGCAGGAGTTCATCTCCCAGTCTGTACTTGGTGAAGACTTCAAGAGCTGCCAGATTCACTCCACTCTCCTGCCTCTAAGGACAGCTTCCCAGGGAATCTCATCCAATAATTCCCTAAACAGCCTCAAGTTTGTTTTCCTGGAGATCAGGGTCTTGACTTTGTTTTTTGCCATCTTTCTGAGGATCACCCAATCAAACAGGGCACATTCAGTACAGCCCCAAGTGCCTCCAATCTTACCTCCTTTAATGAACTCCTCTGTGATGGCAGGCACCAGGTCTGATAACACTTCACCTCTGATTGCTTTGTCTAATACCTGGACCAGAAAGTTCTCCTCAGTGCATTCCAGGAGTCTCCAACATTGTAGCCTGACACGCTGTTTTCTCAGCAAACATCCTGGTGGTTGAAATCTCCCATCAAGATGAGCGTGCAGGCACGATGTTTCTTGAAGCTGAGCCTCAACCACAAGCTGCCCTTGACCAGGAGACCTGTAGGAGACCCTGACCACCAGGTGCCCGGATGACTGCTTCAGGAGAGATGAGTGTGCTGTGGCTGCAGTACTGTGACAGCAGCAGGACAGTCACAACGGGGGGTGTGTCAGTGCTGCAGCACCACACCCTATAGAACTCTGGCAAGTGCAGCACACACCTCCTAAGGGCCATGGCTCAGGTAATCTTCATTACCCTGGCTTTGCTGGGGATCTTTCAGATACCTGGGCTGGAACTTCTACATGTGGATGTGCATGAGCACAACATGCAGCAACTGTGTCTGGCCATGGCACAGCTGCTGCATGGCATGGAGCAGGGGAGCCAGGAGCAGAGCTGGGCAGCTGAAGAAGCTCTACACTGTGCCTTGCTACTCTGTCAACTCTGGGTCTTTGCTGGGCTCCTTGTAGGGATCCTCGTCCTGCTGGTCAGGTTCTGCCTGTGCCTTGGGAAAAGCAGAGGGAAACCAGAGAGCAAGAAGTCAGAAAGCTCCTCCAGCAAGGAGGAGAAGGATAGCGAGGCAGAGGAAGACAGCGACTCTGATGAGAAGTGCAAACTGTTTGGGCCAGGAGCAACCAGTGGCCGACATCATACGTGGCTGCCAAGTGCCAAATCACGGAGGAGCTGGTGGACAACCTTCTCTGGGCCTGCCAAGGCCTCTCCAGCCATAGCTTCATGCCCCGACTGCAGCAGGCCATCGGGGTGACCTGGCTCTATGAAGGACGGAGCAACCCTGGAGAAAATCTTCTCTACTGGCTGCTGATGCCCCTGAGGCCTCCTCCTGGGCACACCTTCCACCCAGAGATGGACGACACAGAGGAGACGTCAGCAAGGAAGTTCTGCCTGTGCGTGGAGCTGGATTGCACCTGCATGAGAGAGCGGCTGCTGAGAGACATGCTGTGCTTTCCCCACCATGCTCAGGAAGAGCTGAGAAGCAAACAGGAGCCCAGCCTCCTAGAGAGCTTCTGCAGGGGCTCCTACCTGCATGGGGAGAAAAATGCCCACTGGTTCCAGTGCCAGGTGCAGGCAGCGTGGTTGCGTCTGCCTCAGTCGTGTGATTGCCGCCTAACAGTGCTGCTCTCCCTCAGCTCCTGCAAGATTAAGCTGACCATCCCCTCCATGGACACCTTCTCGGAGACATAAAGGTGATGCTTGGGGTGCAAGCTCAACTCCAGCACCTTCCTGAGCCTCGAGTAGGCTGAAGCATGGAATGGCATGGCCAGTGACTTTGGTATGGTCACCAAGGGCAAGGTGGAGAGCCTGCCTGTCCCAGACTCTCCTTGGGTGCCGTTGCTCCAGAACTGAGCAGCAGATGCTGCTCATCAGGCAGTGGATATCACTCCAGCACTTTTTCTCCACTGTGGAGTAAGTGGTGGAATGTCATGTAACTGCTTTTTGTTATGGACTACTGATTGTTAGGAACCTAGTTCTTAGAAGGTAAGAACTGCATTCCCCAGGGGAGTTTTTGCTTCCAGTTTTGTTCATAGGGAAACATAAAACTGCTTGCAAGTCACAAGGCATCTCCTTTTCCCTTTCTGTTCATCTGCAGTGTGTGCTTCCTAGCTGTCTCATTTTCAGCATTAGAGTTAGGCCTTTGGTTTTGAACACACACACTCATTTAATTTGATTTCTATGCTTCAATTCCAACTGTATTGTATTGTGTTAGATTGCATATTGATATCATATTTAGTAAATAAACTTTCCTCCTCAGATCATTGCTACTGTTCTGTTTTTCAGTCCATCTCCCTACCTTTTTCCTTTTTTCCCCTTCCCCATTTCCCGGCATTTGGATCCGTGGGTCCCTGCCTCATTAGTCGTGGTACCAGGCTAAATCAGCCCATAAACTATTGACACCAAACGCATACAGGGGAATCTGATTTGGTGCAACTAAAGATGATGCTGTGTGGAGGCTTGCAAGAGAGAGCTGTTAACATGTGGGCAATGACCACTCAACATCTTGGAGAGATTTCATGACCTCTGGTAGGTCCAGCCTGTGCAACCATGTCAATAAATTGTGTGAATTGTAAATAAACTGAGTGTCTACACAGAACTTTGCAGAGGAAGGTGGGCATAAGGTGCTGAATGCTGCACAACCATGGCCTATGCACAAAAAGAGAACCACAGAATAACCGAGATTAGAAGCGTCCTCCCAGCAAAGTTGTGCTGGCTGTCTCAGATCACTTTCTTATCTCATGCATGCCACAGCATTTCTTCCAAGAAAATCCACTCCATGGCCTTCCTAGGCACAGACATGAGCCTCAACAACCCATAGTTCCCTGGGTCTTTTTTTCTCCGTTCCTTAGAAATGAGAGTGTTTTTTCCCTTTTTACAGTCACCAGGGACTTCACCTGACAGCTACTACTTCTCAGATATGATGAAAAGTGGGTTTGACAGCAACATCAGCCAGTTCCTTTCAGACCCTGGGATGTATATCATCTGGCCCCATAGACTTGTACATTCAGCCTCAAGAGTTGGTCTCAGACTTGCTCCACTCTTACGCTAGAAGGGATTTCGCTCCCCCAACTCCCATTTGAAGTTGAGAGACATGAGAGATTTAAGAAGTCTGACTAGCAGCAAAGACTGAGGCAAAGAACTCCTCAGCCTTCTCCGCATCCGAGTAGGCCCTTTTCATTATAAGAGGGGGTTTGCTCTCCTCTGCCTGTCTTTTGTGACCAGTATACCTAAACAAACCGTTCTTGTTTCTTACATCCCTTACCAAGCTTAATTCCATCCACACCTTGTCTTTCCTGATTCCATCCTTGCACATCCTGGCAACATCCCTGATTCCACTGCTTATACTTTCTCTTCCTTTCCCTCAGCCTTACCAGCAGGTCCTCATGTTGCTCAGCCGTGTTTGTTTCCTGCCTCCTCTATCCATAGGCAACCCCCCTCCCCCTCCCCACCTTGCTTATCCCTTCTGAAAAGGTTATAGCTCTCAATCCTGGTATTCCAGATATGTGAATCATCCCACCATGTTTCCATGATAGCAACAAGATCACTGTTTTCCAAGTGCAGCACTGTTTCCCATTCCTCCTACTTACTTCCCATGCTGTATACATTGGTGTAGAGGCACTTGATTTGGGCATTTGAACAAATTACCTTCCTAGAAGTGCTCTCCCACAGATCTCCAGGATAAATCTGAGGTATTCCTGCACTGCTTCCTTGAGTGATAGCATTCCCCAGCTGTCACTCAGCTGTACACCCCATTCCCTCAGCACCTCCAGTTTAAAGACCTGGTGATGAGCCCCAGCAGCTTGCTACTATATTCTCACCCCCCTCCTGGTCAATTGCATCTTCATGTCAATATTCCTGGTTTGTCAAAGGTGCATCCTAGGTCACATGACACTACCCATACAGCCAGACCTTCAACTGATCCATTCTCTTCCTTCTGCCTGGATCCCCATCTCTAGCTGGGAAGAGTGAGAACACCACCCGCACACCTGACCCCTTCAACATCTTCACAAAGGATTTGAAGTCTTTTCTTACATTATTTAATTTCCTGGCTGCAGCCTCTCACAACACAGCTCAATAGACCAGGAGGGAATAGCATTCCTCCAGTTTTATCATACCCAATATCCTCTTCTTCATGTCCTCAATGTGGGCCTCTGGCAGCCAGCAAACCTCTCTAGAGAGGTTTCCTGGGTGGCAGATGAGCACCTCAGTGCCCCTCAGAAAAGAGTCTTCCATCACTAAGACCTTCACCTTTTTTAGCAGCACAGTCATGACTTGGGTCCTCAGCTGAATCTTCTAAATGCAATCACCTCTTTCTGGTTTCGAGTTGCTATCTATTCCTTCTTCTGTCTCTGACTCCAAAGCTTGAAATCTATTGGTTAGTCTGACATCCGGAGCAAGGGGGAGAGCTACTCTGTCTGCCCCAAGCAAAGTTGAGAGTCCTGTATTCCTCACACAGTAGCTCTCCTTCTGGTGGCCCTTACTGAGATGAGTAACACACCACAAACTGGTCTCAGAGCTCCACATCAAGAATGGAGCTCAGTTGTCTTAAATCATAGAATTACCAAGGTTGGAAAAAGCCTCCAAGATCAACCAACCCAACCGTGCACCTACCACCAACATTTTCCCACTAAGCCACATCCCTTACTACAATATCACATTTCTTGAATATCTCCAGGGACTCCACAACTTCCCTGGGCAGGTCATTCCAGCACTTGACTACTCTTTTGGAGAATAAATTTCTCCTAACATCAAAGAGCTTTCTCCTAATATCCTAGCATCTAAACTTAAGCTACCTTAAACAGTAAAAAAAAAAAAAAAAAAAAAAAAGATTCATTTTAAGTCAACAGAGGACGATTCCAGTTAAACCAGAGGTGAAAAAGTAAAATCTAACTGAGATGCTTAAGGACCCAAGGATCATCTCAATGCTTGCATTTTCTTTCCAAAGCATCTTTCTTTCAGTGCTGCAGACTACATCTTAAGACACAGTTTTGTTCTTAAATACTACCTGGTGATAAATCCAACTATAAGTAGGTACAGCACCACAGACACTTGAAAAAACGCAGTTCTTAAACCCATGCTCCCAGGGCATGCATGCAAGGACCCAGCTCCTCATCACAGTGCCTGAAGAGAGAAAAGGCTATTGGCTCGAAAGCAGATGTCCCTGGAGTTAGGAGCAAGAGAGCTTATCTTCCTGGGACCAGGGATTAAGAAACCTGATATGTGGCTACCTGAAGAGAGCACACGATATCACTGAGCCCTGGTAATTATGTCTTACAAGTTTTGCCTTCTGCAGAGCTTTGGCTGACCTGTATTCGATTATATGGCCTTAATTACTGAAGAAGGCAGTGTAATTTTTTGTTTCTTGCATGAGCCTCCATAAAATGAAACTGGAGGGTATTATCATCTGGTCATACTGTTGTGGCAATTGTCGTCTAATGACCTAGTCCTTTTATATCAGCTAATGAATATGCCATCTCAGTGAGAAAGCGTGCCACAAGTACATCTGTGCTTGCACGTTTGCAGTGCACAAGTCCAAGAGCTTAACTAATAGTGACAGAGTTCAAAAGACCACATATGTAAGCAGTGGACAATTTTATATCATTTTCATTAGAGAAATGTTAATTGCAGGCCAAACTTACCACTGGTTACTGTTGTATAAGTGAAATACTGCACCTTCATCATAATATACATCTGTATACTGCAGTGCATTACAGCAAGAGCCCACAGTGAAATATCTTGGCTGCAATTAGTATATTCTCTAGTTTTAGCTTCCAAAACAATAGATGAACACGCAGAACGTAAGTCTAAGCATACCTAATGAAATATCACTTGTAGCATTCAATGACAAAAAAAAAAAAAAAACTAACTTAATTGTCAATGCTTTTAGAGATATATCTGTCTTCTCTCACATTCCAAGCCATAAATTCTCCATAAATTTTTATCATCAGACCTCCTTGTGGAGGATTTGTGGCATTTGAACAATAAATCAATAGCACGTTATAAAATATTGGCTCACTGTGGAGGTTCTCCGAAATGACACACTCAAGAAAAATTGGATCTGCTAGAAGGACTCTCTATTTTCCCTTTTGGGATAGATCGTATCTGACATTCAGCATCACTTCCAGTTTAACCAGAGCAAAGAAGCTCAACTCTCAATGACCATCACAGGAAAGATAAATCAGAAGGGTAAGCTAAGGACAAAAAAAGTGGAAACTTGAAGAAATGCACTTTGACTCTAGAAATACACAGTTTAGTCCCTGTCATTGCTGGATGCTGAACAACCCACTTAACCATCCCTAGTTTCTGCTCTTCTCCCTAGAGGGGGACACACTCATGATGGATGAGAAATTAAGGCTTATTTCTAAGCCTTATTTGTACTAGTAGCAAAAGATATTAGAAGAGATATTAGATATGGTTCAAGAGGAAATGTGATAACATCATTTTTATTATCTACAGCAAAAGCTGAGCAGAATGTTTTATTCTGAACACTTCCTTCTTGCAGATACCATGTTTAACACCCAAACAGGGTGATGAAAGAAGTTAGTCAACTTCCCACTGAAGAAAGCTAAAAAATCTCTCCTTCGCTAATACTGGTGGTAGCGAGATGTCTTACAGCAGCAGCAGCACAGCCAAGAGCTCACACAACTCTCATTAACAGATATACTCATTAGAAGACTTCTCGGAGAAGCTAAATACCCAGTAGGCACTGAGTTTTATAGTCCAAGGCAGCAGCTGGCCAGGCTCCCAGTATGTTAGAGGTGACTGGAGGGTGCATTAATGTCAGAGTTCACTCCATGCCACTCCAGTAAATAAGAGCCTGCTGGCAGCTCAGCATCTTTCATGTGCAATAAAGAAAAAAAATGAAGAAGCAGGCTAACAATGCCACTGGAGAGCTCATTAAAGTGTCTTTACTTGGTCTTTTTTCATGGAAAAAAACCATCTAACTCAACTGAAAATTACAGTTTATGGATCAATAATTGTTGCTTTGCGAAGCAGATTGTGAGAATCTGAATTTAAATAGATAGTTTTCCAACTCACTGCAACTGGCAGGTTTGGTCTTTCCAGTCAGCTAATATCAAGAACTAATTTGTTCAACAAAACAGCATGTTTACAATTAGGTTTTAATAAAGACTGCTATTACTAGACAACAGTACTGGAGCTTCAGCATTGCATTTGTCTTCTGCACTGAGTATTCAAAATCATTGCCCAGTATTCCCCTTTGGCTTTCAGCTGTGGGCCTTAGGAATGAACGTCATTATTTAAAGGGATCCGTATTTTCTACAACTGGCAGAAGGTAAAAGAGGCAAGTTATGCCAGATAGAGGGAGCAGACAAACTGAAGAAGGCCAAAGTGCTTTCCCTTCCTGACCTGCCAGGCCATCTGTTTCACTTTGAGCAAAGCTGCATTCCTCCAACTTTCCTAGAGTATTCCTCAGGCAGTAGCAGAACACTTGTGGGATAAGATCCCATTTCCCAGTGTCAAAACTCCTCTGCAGTTTTCTTCCCTGCTTTTACTAGCAGTGCCCATTATCTTTTACCACATATAAACTTCTATTACTTATTCTGTAAATTTGCATGAGGAATTCTGCAGACGATCTCTCCGTGTACTCAGAATCATAGAATTGCACTGATTGGAAAAGATCTTCAAGATCATAAAATCCAACCTCAACCTAATCCTGGCACTTAATTCACTGCAGGCTGGATCTGACCAGTACTGTAGTACTGTCAAACAACTGAATGAGAAAAGATGCCCTTTCCAGTGTGTAAGAAACTTGGATAGAGCAATCAACACAGCTGTTCCCAAGGCTTGTCTCAGCAATACATTGCTGTTCCCAAGGCTTATCTCACCAAACCTTTTGTGTTCAGGAAACATGTAGATGTACTAAGGTACATGGTTTAGTAGAGAAATATTGGTGGTAGGCAGACAGTTGGACTAATTCATATTTGAGGTCTTTTTCAACCTTGGTGATTCTATGATTTAAGATACCAAGCTGCTGTTTCTTCATCCCCTTACAACATTTATGCTCCTCAACAAATGATTCATGTGATACTCATCTTCCTTTCACTTTCATCCCTATGTTTTTTACCCTGATTCTCACTTGTCAGTTGTCTTCTGCTTTTCTGTATGTCTAATTCAAATTAGTTCCCTTAAGTTATCAGTCCTGTTGCAGAGACAGCTGCAAACCATCTCCCGCATCTGCTCTCAGCTACAACTGAAAAGACACTTATAAACTCAACAAAAAATAAAAAATACATACTGTTGCTTTAGTTGTGCTCATTTAGTTCTGTTTCCAGGAAAAATAAGCCTTCAAACACCTGCTAAGATCTCATAAATAGTGTATTGTGCCATACCAATGTTATGTCCTGTACTTTTTTTTTATGCTATAGGCACCAGCACACCATGCAGGAATATTTAACTGAAATACAAAATAATTACCTTCACTAAGTAACTTAAACCAACAGATAATTTAAACATGAGATTATGGTGGCCTGTTAATTTTGTTTTTGAAGAATTCATTGCTTCCATCCACAAAACACTCTCATAAAAACTCCCTAGTAAATGGCTCATCATTTTGCACACTCCTGCTCAGTGCTAGAGCAATGAAATCACAGTCCATTTCAACAAATAAGCATTCACTCGCCTTAACAACATGCTAAACTTGCTGGGGGCTGTACTACCAGATGGCAAACCTCTAGCTCCACATGCCAACTCTCTTATTTATTTAGAGATTCCAAAGAAAAACAGTTTATTTCTTCCCACATTTTGAATGTTTTACTAAAGAAAACATTCACAGAAGGCCACAGAAAGCCTGCTTTTTTCTCAGAAGGAGGATGCCAATGTTGGCCTGAGCTCAATGTGCATTGCTGGCATACCAGGGGAAGGAGCATGAGCCAAGAAAAGCCTGAGCCACTATGAGCATCCTGGCATCCATTCCTGGCAGTCATGTGAAACTCATGCATCACTGCTGGATTTCCACCTCCACGTGCCTGCTGGCAAGCACCACAGGCTCTGGGTTTGCTCTCTCCCTCCTGTTCAGTAGGGGCAAAGAATTGATTCAGGCTTCTAAGCCTTGGCACCTGGTGCCAGCTCCTGCAAATAAGTTGTAGGAGAGCATGCAGCTTCCATGAGAACCTCGAAAGATTCATGTTGCTAAAGGCACAAAGATTACCCAAAAATTTTATTTATTTATTTTTACAGAGGTCTGCATCACATTTCTGTGTTTTGATAAAAATTCGTTTCCGTATGACAATAACTTAATCTTTCCCATACAACTAAAGACACACTAAGATGCTTTTGCCCACTATGGACCTTAATTGGTGGCATGGATTTCTGTCAATTTGGGGTTTTAAAGGGATTTTGGGTTTTTTTGTTGTTGTATTTTTTCTTTCCTCTAAAACACAGAAAGAGGAAGTCTTGGTAAAACTGACTGGAAGAAAATACAGGATTAAAAATTGTGTGATTATTTGGATTTAACCATGCTGTAATCAACATTGATACATTAGACAGACATTGAAACCAGATATAAATCTCTCTCTCTCTCTATATATACACACACACACACACACGCACAGAGCAGCTTCTGTGGCCTGTAAGAGTCGTATGTAAAATTCTCTCCCTGCACATAAAAAACCATACATGTGTAGATTTCACGGTTGTTTGTTTTTTAAGTTGGTCTCCTAAGGGCAACCATACAGAAAACATAGACTCCAAACCAATCAGGCTTGTTTGAGTCCCTCAAAGTTCCACAACAGTTTTCTGGTGTCCAGAAATTCGTACAGTTTCTCAAATGTTGGATGGTCTGAGAGCAATCAGACCTGCCATTCTCACTGAGACACCATCAGTCTACTGTATCCCAAAGGTGTGCTGTTGTGTACGTCTTTTTGTAGAAAGGGCCAACAGGAAGAATGCTAAAGCATTCACCATATGGATCTGAATTTTGTGTAAGCTGCACATTAGTACTGAAATATTCATTCAAGTATGCTTGGAAACAAAGAAGGAAGACCATCAGTGGAAGTTTCCTAGTCTTCATTTGAGACGAGCTATAAGAAGCCTTCTCTGCTATTCTCTTCTAATTTATGAGTTTAATCACTTCCCTTATTTAAGAGTAACCATTACAACAAATGCTTGGAACAGAAAGAAAACATTTCCCAAGCCAAATATCACCAAATATCAAATTTCCCTCACCAAATATCTCAAAAGCAGATTTATTGATTTCTCCTCTGGTATTGAAGGTATACGTAGATTGTACTACATGACAGCCCATAGCATTTCACAGGGAAATTGTGAAGAAGTCCTTACACTGTGGCCACGTGGCTGTGACACACTGTAGAAGTAGCATTGCTGAGATGTGCTACTGTTTTCATTTCCTGAAGTAAAAACTGTCATCTTCTCACAATGAAAGGAAATTGCAGACTTGTTTGAGTTGGAAAAGACCCTTATAGGTCACCCAGTCAATTTCCCTGCAATGAACAGGGGCACCTACAGCTCCACCAAGAGTTGAGAGCCCTGTCCAGCCTGACCTGGGGTGTCAGCAGGGATGAGGCATCCACCACCTCTCCAGGCAACCTGTGCCACTGCCTCATCACCCTTATTGTAAAACATTTATATTTAACTTAAATCTCCCCTCCATAGCTTCATGGAACTGTCCAAAGGAGCCTAAAACAGGCAGACATTTCCCAAATAAATATTGTAGTTGCTCCTAGACAGAGAATAGCATATATAAGCAAGGCAAGTCAGTGATGGGCACATTTGTATTCACCTTTTGCTCAGCACAGAGGTGTGCATGCTCAGCAAGCATGCTATGAGCTATGTGTCTGGCAGCAACCACCAGCACACTGAAAAACTCAGGGCTCTGACATACATGCCAGGTACAGGCATCAGGATTCAAGTTGAGTGTTGTATATTTCAGAAGGAAAACCAAGCTGCTGAGTGCAAGAACCAAACGTTTGGGATTTTTTGGGTCACCTGAAAGTAGTTTTTTTGGACTGGAACACAATTTTAAACTAACTTTTATATCCCGTGTTAATTAATGCTGTTTCAGCATATAAGAATTAGCGTAAAGTCAAGAGGCAGAAAACAAATATTTTTAAACTCATTCTGGTTCAACTTATCTACAGGTTGCAAAAATTGAAAACATCTTCAACAAAAAAAACAGCTAAAGGTCATTTCTCAGCAGAATGCAGTTTGCATTCTCATTTACTACTAAGGAAAAAATTCAGGCAAGCCTACAAAGCAGCAACATCTCTCATTCCCACTATTTGTAAGATGCAAGAAAATTTTCCTCAGGTGTAAAATCTCTTGCAGAAAGTAACCCAGTTCTTGTGCTTTTGCTCTGAAATGTGACCTTGCTGATAGCATGGGCAGCTCTCAGACACAGTTTCAATCCTTGGAAAGATGTGTATCAGAACATCGGATGGAGCTGGAACAGATCCAAGGAGCTCATCTAGTCCGTCATCCTGAGCTGATCTAAATGGTTCATCAGTTACAGTCAGTCTGGGACATATCACTCTCATGTTAACACTGACTTCCTGGCAAGGCAGCTTCATGCCATTTGTTTAATATATTAACAGATTTTTCTGCCTTTCAATGAATGAAGCGCTCGTCTCAATCCTTTTTATCAGAACCTCTGCAATGACTTTTCCTGATAAACTATTCAAAATGGCATAGAAAACACAATTTTGCATAATAATACAACATGAATGACCAAGAGTATATTTTTAGTCCTCTACCACACTTCTAGCCCTCAAAGCACATTGATCTATTTAAGCTTCTGCTTCCAGCCGTGCTGTAGTATTACAGCACCACAACTGGTGCCTTCACAACCTTCTTACCTTAACACTTGGGTGCAAATTGCTGGAGCTGTAATTCCACGCCTCCAACGGCATACAATCATCATTCTCTCCCTGAGCCAATTAAAGGATTAGCCTGGAGGTTGGCACTGTTTTGAAATTAGTGCATTCCCAAGAGCTATCACTGTATATAGAAGACATAAAGCAGCATACTAGGATCCTGCCATGTTCCACGCATTGAGGCGGATTTCCCTCAACTGAGCTCCCTATTGTGCTTCATTTGAATAAAGAACTAGATCAACTGTTTTGGTTTTTGTTTTAAACAGACCAAGCTTAAAGCAAAACGGCAACAAGGTTTATAGCAATCCTCTTCTTGCCCATAACAACCTAGTAGTGGGTCTATGCTCCCAGCCTCAGGCTCAATTAGCCAGATGACTCTCGGATGGCATGAATTGCTCCATCCTGGCAGGCTCCTCCTGCCAGCATTAAGGCCAGGCTGGTTGCTCCCTGCTCACGGCTGCCATCTCCTCTCCAAGGCATCCCATCACCTCCCAGACTTCCTAATGCTCACAAGCAGGACTGTTTTAAGGAAATTAAGGAGATGCAATGTCAGTCACACAGAACATCCGGACTCCAGAAAAAGAATGGAAAATCTCATTACTGGTATGCACCAGAACTTGGATCGAAAGCACAAAAACTCATTCATTCATCTGCTTGGTTCCTCTCGAAGATACCTGCAGTTTCATGTGAAAGTCTGTTTGTACACTGAAAGCATGATATTTGTTGATATTCATTACCCTTCACATAGGTAGGAAATGATCACAGGAACAACAGAGCAAGACAATGCTCGGAAACAGCAGATGCCACTTTGACAGAAGCATCCACAAAGTCCCTTTTCGTTCACTAATAGCTGTGTTCATTACAGCCACACACAGGCCAGAAATGAGAGCAAGCATCGTGGAGTTAACATCAGAGAGCTGCTGCCGCCACCAAGCACTGGAAGGAAGGGTGGGTCCACCCATTGTGCACAACTGAACTGAAACCAAGCCAAAATGGAGGCTGCAAGTTTGGCAGACTCTGCAAAACTTTCATAAATCTTACAGAGTTGTCTTCTCCTAAAATGCTGTCAAGGTGAAATATTTTGGGAAAACAGCTTCTCCTTGAACATAAATAATAGAAGACAGGCATTTCGCTATGACAAGATGAAGCCAAACACTTGGCCTTACTCCCAGCAATGTTTCTTTCCAAGACACTGGTGAGTCCCTGTATATCCCAGCTTTAACTTTTTCATGTGTTCAGAAGCAAACTAAGCCAAATAAATAAATAAATAAATAAATAAAAGCCTTGGCTGAGTTTCTTTTAGAATTTTATCTGCCTCATTTATTTAAAAGAAAAAGATATTACAAGAAAACTAACATGAGTTTTCCTCTACCTTTCACTCTTGTTGACATTAGTACTGTTTCTTGAGACAAGAACCCACTGATCCAAGCCCTGTTATGGTTTCCCATCACTGCTCAGCCACAGCGCTGCTTTCTTTCTTCATTTGTATCAGAGAAGCCCCACTAAAAATGACAAATTTGCCACACTGCAAGGAAGGAAAAGCAGGAGCTTGCATAACCCTTATTACTAAGATGAGTCATTTAAAAAGTTGCTTTCAAGAGGGTAAATGAAACAGAACAAAATACAGCAGAGAAATTACTGTAGCGCAAAACAAACTCTCCCTGGTGCCTTCCATTTGAGAAGAACGACATTTCTGAACAAAGCCTCTTCTTTCCCTGATTACAGGACATATTTCTCAACATGACTCATACTCAGGGAGGAAAACTTGTTCTGGAAATCTCAGGCATTTTGGTCTGCATGGTCTGCAGCCCAGTGTTCCCTAAACGATTAAGCCTGAAATTCATGCCAAAACATACCTCTGAGGACCCTCCCTATTGATGGTAGATCATTGTCAGCCCCTGAAGATCCGCTTTTTCCATTTTTTTATTGCATTTGGAAATCCCATTTGCTTGGTGATGTTAGCCTGCTGAGGATAAGACACCTGAGACACAGACCTGACATCCCCACCCTTCAGAGGGGCTACTCCTATTACCAATGAAAGCTACTGGGGGAGGAAAAGACACACACGAGAGTAAATCTATTTTAATTTTATTACAGGAAGTAACACTGATTTCTCACTGGAGTAAATTGCTCCCGAAAAGAAAATTACTTTTTCAGCTTGAGAAACAGCAATAACCATATTCTTCATTATCCTCCTCTTGCTCCACTTTAAGGCCATGATGAAACTTGTCAGCTCCTGCAAAATCAGAGCAAGGCCAGTGCTGAGAGCACCCAAAGTTCCAGCACATACTATTCTCACACCCTGAAGCATTTACTGAGCCACATCATTACCTGTCCTCCTTGTATGTATGCAGAGCTGTACTACCACGTGTTCACTTGCTGTCGTTCTATTCCATTCACTGAAATTGGCTGAAGTAAACATGTGAGATAACTTACTTTCAAGCAAGCAGTTCTGTCCCAATGAAGTGTGAGAGAGGCTTGAACTCATAGCTTCATGCAAATACAATGGAATCTGAGAATAGCTACCTGCTTAGCACACTGTTCCATAGAAATTGAAACTGCACATGTTTGCACAGAGCCTAAAATCCAGCTTGAGCCTTACATCAGCAAAACACTGCGCTTGATATAATCATTTATAAAACTACAAATGTTTGTTATAATGACGGAAACTCGTATGCTATGCTCTGCTTTTTAAAAACGCTCTGTGGTTTTGTAGGGCAGCACCAGGAGAACAGTAACAGGCAAGACACAGCTTCACACTGTTCAAAGTTTTGTTTGGTTGCAATCGGGAAAACATAAAGCAATGCATTAAGGTTTGGCCCGAAAGAATATCACTTCAGATGCAATAGCTGTTTGCACTGCTCAAAAGCTGCAATTCTTTTAAATGAAGCGTAACAGCAGTAATTATGTTTCTTTGAGCAAGCTAAGAGGCGGATGGTGTGTGAATCAATAATGATGTGGTTGTACATCATTTATCTCTTTGCGTGATCCACTGGAAATCCAATGGCATAATCACATTATTAACAGCCTGCTGAGAGAGCACAATAAAGGGATCTTGTTAGAGCGTGCACCTACCCTGTCTGTGAAGGGCAACTGCCCAAAACGGGGATCTGGCCAGCCATCAGTCTAAGCAACCATTAAGAAAGGTGTCATATGCCCTGCAATTACAGTGCGCCAAATGAGAACTTCATTTCTATAAATATTATTTAGGAATTTCTGGAGAGATTCTGAGTCTGTAGCTACTATTAAGCTGCTACTGCCAGTGTTACTAATATGCCAGCTACTTTCCGAAATCTTTTTGCCTGGAATGAATTAGGACACTCAGACACAGGTGCTTTAATGTGATTATAAATCCCTCATTTAGACACCTGAGAAAGCAGCAGGTACAGAAGAAAATTTGCAAGCCTAAAGTCCGAAACAGACATTAAACTGTGCTGCTGAGAACAGACTGTACTGGATGAAATTTAATGCTGGTGCCCAAAAAGCAGGTAGTTCCAACAGTTTATCTTCAGCCACCACTGAAGCACACATTCGTAACATCTACTGATTTCTGCTGCATCATTTATGAATCTCCTTCCAGGCCAGCTTGGGAATGAGACTGCAATGCCACAGCTGGGGACAAATCTGGATGGCAGTGCACATTCTGTTGGGTTTTTGTTGTTTTGTTTGTTTTCAGTAAAGAGAAGAAAGAAGGTTTTTCACTCATTGCCTCCCAGAAAAGGTGGCTGGTCCTGACCAACATAACTTCATCTTGCTGGCTGGACAACGTCCCACTCCAGTCCATGCCGTGTAATATTCATCTCCCCATAGGATAATTTGCCTTACTCCAGAAACTTCTGATACAATACAGCCATAAGGACTATTTCTGCTGATCCACTTAATTTAATAAGCAGCAAGTTCCTACACATCTCTTATTGATCTGGAGAACACTAAATCCTGGCAGACATATGGCTGAGGCTCAAGAGTGTGCAGCTGCAATATAAAAAGTTGAGACTTTTAAGCTCAAAGGAAATCTGCATTTCATCCAGCTGCTTCTCAGGAAAGAAAGACAGTATCAAGAGAAAGATAACACCTAAATATCAACAATTTTTTGAATAAATATCACTGCACGCTGCAGTTTTACTGTTTCTTTTCTGTACAAATTGCCCACTTCTACACAACACAACTCTAATAGAGCAGTTACTGCTGGATGTACCTACAACTCCAAGAGCTCTTCAGTCACGAGAGATGCTGAGTGCCCTGCCAGGTCATCCCTTTTTCTCCCTAGAGAACTTCTCCCGTCCTGCGGCTGGATTTTCAGAAGGTATCTGCAGTACAAGGCTTTTTGCTGCACTCTGCTACCTGCTGTTCCCTTATAGTGTCAGAACCCAAACCTAAGCCTGAAAAATTCATGGCAAATTATTTCCTTCCTTCATCGTAAAGTATTCCCAGAGAAGCTGCTGAACCACACAGACAAGTAAATGTCTCCTCGAGGCATAAACAGATGGGTTGCAGGTCTCCATGTTTATGAAACGGGGAGAAATTTATCGCTTCACACATCCTCTTCTGCCATGGGATTATCACTTCAGTAGTTTACCTGTTTGGAAGTAATACTGCAGTTTGCTGCGGCTAAAAGTAGTTACTTTTATCAACAGGGTGGATTAGAGGTACACAATATGAAAGCAGGATAAGAGCCAAACCTTACACTGTGACATTAACTAGGTTTTATTAGTAGCCCTGAAGGAAAAAGAAAATGGAAAATTTTAAACACCGAAGAAACACCTACAAATGTTAAAGGATGGGTGAACACTTCAAATTTAAAAGCAGAAGAAAGGAATTAGATATGTATTTTTTAAGACATCATATTAATTTCTTTATTTTAATGCATTAGTTTTTTCCATATTCATTACTTGAAAGGAAGGTGCTGAACTGCTTCCCTATTAAGCACATGGTAAATTAGAACAGACACAGGATTCTGGTGTCAGAAGCCTGGCTAAGAGATGATGAAAGAAACAGGGATTTTCCCCTGAGGTCACATCAAGAATCAAAACCAAGAAACCATTTCCTATATAGGGATCTATTTCAAGATAAATCACACTGTGAACTAATGCAGGTTCAGCGAGCATTTATCTATTGATAACCATGCCAAGACACCACTACTCTTGGCTTTCCCAGGATCCAACCTCACATAACTGCTGTTAAAAAGGATGCATGGGGGACCAGGAGGTACATAGAAACCAAATGCTTCTTTGCCATCGCTAGTGGTACTGACACGAAGACTAGGGGAGGAATATATAACAGGCAAGATCTTGCAACAAGCAGCATTTTTCATTGCTGTCCATTGAGGCTACAAAATGAAGTAAAAACAAATATATCAAATACAGCCTACAGTACTTCATTTTTAAACCATAGGCTGTATTCAAGGCTTGATAGAAGCTTTCATATGACAATAGATTTCATCCTTGTCACTAGTGTACTATAATATTCAAAGCAATCTGGATCAAGTTCTGGAAAGTTCAGAAGTTCATATAGAAAATTGAAATGCAGTCAGATTCTGAATGAAGGACCATATACAGAATCATTTGGCTTGTTGAAATACACAAATTTCTCAGGAACATACATCTCAGCAGAAGGACTTCTGCAAAAAAGGAGTTCTGAGCTGCAAAAGAAGAGTGATGCATAGCATAATACTCTTGTGTGGACATGCTCATCCTTTCCAGAATAATTTGAAATGCTTTTTTCCCCCAGAATATTCAGCCGAAGTGAAAACATGAAATTCTTCTTATCTAGCCTCAGAAGAAGCTTGCTTTGGATCAGCACCTAGCATGCAGGTAACAGATGGGTGGGAGGGGATCTCCTAGCATAGAAGCATGGGCTGTACCAAGGGACTTTCTGCTAAGGGCTCAGATGCATTCAGTCTCCTCACAACTACCTGCTTTTTAAGAGACCATTTGCTCCTGGGCCAGCGTTGGAAAAGAGATGCAGAGTCTGCATTAGTGAGTCCACATCTGATTATGCACTTCATTATCATGCACGCACCTTTACGCCCAGAGCAAGAATGCAGAACATCTACCAAGTATGGAATCTTCTGTGACTTAGTCAGAGTCAAGACTTCCAAAAAGCCTTAAAAGGAATACTCATTAGAGGAGTTTTTGTGCCTGCTCCTGAAAATGCTGCTTTAGCTCCTTGAAGACATCTTGTGAAGGCTATTTTGTCTTCTAATTATTTGGTGTCCAAGACAGCTGTTTGTGATAAAAGACCAAGATGTACAAGGCAACAGGACTACAGTCTTCTCATGCCAATCTGAGAAACAGATTCTGTGCGCAAGAGCAACTCTTAACTTTGTTTACTTCTCAATTCCATTTAAGGCTGGAAAATTACAACATTAATTCACAGTCCCCTAAAAAGTGAGAGACCTTCTCATCAAAGCAAAAGGCAACTGGCCAGCACGAGTCCTCAACCTCCCAATTGTTCCTGGCAACTACCAGAGCAGGACACGAGATCAGAAGGATTTTCAGTCTGAGAAAATACAACTTTCCTTTCTGTATTCCAGCAAAGGACGTTGACATACATAGGATTTGACCGCAAGTGCACAAAAGATGGCATCGCTCAAGGCATAAAGCTAATGCTGATATAACTCACTCATGTGTATGTGTGTTGCAAATTCTGTGCTGCACCAATCCCCTTGTGTTGTAAATTGTTACAGCCCATGGCTATAGCGCAGCACAAGCTGCAGCAGCATACCATTTTTCAGGTTATCAGAAACCCAGCTCAGCTAACAGGTCGTTTGTATGGGGACCTAAATATGATGAGATTCCTTGCTCAGGGCTAGAAACCAGTGGAAAAGATAACATTTTAAATTATTTAAATCAATGCTGAGGAAGGCTTAGAAGCACCTGACAAAGAGTTACAAACAGCACATGTCCAGCTTGAATTCAGACATACTAAGTAAAACTGCTATGAAATAGAACAAACCGCAGCGCAAGGGAAAGCTGCAAACATGAGCAATGAACAGGAACTTTTACGAGCCAAGTTTAACAAAAAAACAAGAACACCTGCCCAATATAGATATAAGATAAATTTGTTCTGACACAGGACTCATCATACACTGCCTTTATTTTCACATTTAGATTTTCACCTACAAATCATCCAAGGCATCCTTTGATCCTAGGACCTGAATCTCAGCTGTAGTTACATAAAATAGCTTCCTTACACACTGCTCTTTGCTTACCTACTCTACACTGCACTTCATCTGCTCACTGTGCCATGCCTAGAATCCCTAAACAAGTTTTTATAAAACTTCAATGTTAGTCTGGCATCCCAGAGACAGATGGTTCCTTCCATTTTTTGTGTTCCCAGCTCATGTTTTCTTTAGCACAAGCACTGCATCACCTATAGATGACTGTTGAACAACTCCTTCCTTTATTCTCAAATTATACAGTCTCTACAGAGACACAGCTGAAGTCACAGAATCATAGAAATATTTGAGTTGGACTAGATGGCCTTTAATGGTATCTTCCAACTCCCTTGCAATGAGCAGGGGCATCTACAGTTAGATCACATTGCTTAGAGCCACGTCCAGCCTGACCTTGAATCCCCCATCCTTTTCCCTGGTTATCAGCCAAGAAACAATTGAAAAAAAAAAAAAAAAAAAGAAAGAAAATTTTCCTTCAAAAATATATCAGAAATTCCCCTAAAGACATGCTATTTTATTTTTTTTTTTTACCTCATCAGGGAATTCAACAGTATAATTCCTCCCATCATTGATATCTCCAGTTCATCTACAATAAGATAAACAACACTGCAACTTTCGTAGAGTGCCGGGAGTCTAGCACTGATTCAAGACAACCTTTTTAAAGCCCCATAGAGAGCCGACTGTCTGCAGAGATCAAACTCTTGCCCATACCAGCTCCACCTCAGTGGAGTGCTGCTGCATTTGCTAAGTTTTGTAGAATGTCTCCAACTAGAGAAAAATCTGAGAGCTCATTCTGATTTTAGTTTTACCTGGTGTACTTTACAGAGAAAAGTTGCACTGTGTGTACACAATGCTATGTTATTGAAGTAGGAAGCTGGTTAAGCTGGTTAAAGAAAAAATATGTATATACTGGAGAAAAACAATTGGTGGAAATAGAAATAAGTGAAGCACCTTGCCTTTTTTAAGCCCACGCACATACTTTCTTGAGTTTAGTCACAAGCTTTCCATGTGAACTTGATGGTCATCACATCACGCACACAGCCACTTGGGATGGAAAACTAGCCAACAGAAGAGCTCCTTTAAACACTCCAGTGAAGAAGCAATAGAGAAGTGACAGACCCTGAAGTCAATTACTTTGCAGAATGTAGCAAAGCACAAAATTGCTCTTTAGTGGAAAAAATTCTGACATTACACTGCATAATAGCATTTTCAACTGAAGATGGTATTGCTTTCTGTTTTCATTATTAACATTCGATAGGTATTTAAGGCATTTGAAAAAGTTGTGAGCTCCCTAAAAAGAATGCTATTGTGGTACTCAGTGTTATAACCCAATGCTGAAACTCAGGCAACAAAAAAGAAGCACATTCTGTCAGAGATACCAGAACCAATTATTAGTCTTCCTATCTGTACTGTGACAAAGCAGGAAATAAGCTGCCCTTTATCTGTACTTATTGCTATTATTTATAAATATCTGGACACTTAATGTTGAAAATAAATCCTTTCAACACCAGCAGACATTTTGCCCAAAATACAAGAAAAAGCCCAAAATAGAGAACAAACTTATCTGTCTGCAAGAGATCATCAGTGCTTTGTACACTTTCATTCCCTTTTTTCATTATCATATCTTCTTTTTGCCTTTGTTCACCGTGCAACAAATCTGTATGCTACACATAGTTGTTCAAGCACCACAGATGCAGGGATTACTTGTGACAGGAAAATAAATGTTGAAGTTAAACTCACAGTAAAAAACGATGCTACACTTTTTAAACAGCTAGTTTTACGCCAGTTAACTATAAGTCCAAGGCTACCCTAATGCCCTTTCCAAATTGTTTCAGCATGCCCAGGTTTGAGTACAGCATCCCTGCTCACTATGATTTGAGGTGATGCTGCTGAGGTCTGTAGGAAAGAAGTCCAAGACTGTTACAAAACAGAAGCTTGATCAGACTTGGAAGACTTTACCAAACAGTCAAGAAGTCAAAAGCATTTAGACATGTGGGGAGAGCTGGAGGACAGTGCAGAAGAGGAAGGAGAGAGTTTTACTTTGCATTCTTCCCAAGGCATCCACTTGTCACCACTGCTGCAGAAACAGAGACTGGAGTGAATTCGGTCAGTTGCATCACACTTACATGTGTCTATCATGGAAGCCACATTGGTTTGGGAGAGCGAGACTCTCTACCACTGAGGTAGTTTTAATTATACATTAGAAGAGGGGAAAAAAAGGAAAGGAAGAGCCACAGACTAAGAAGTGGAAGCTGTGCTACATTTTCATTTAATAGCTTTACCTGAATAATTAAGAGTCAGCTGTGCTCCTACTACAGAAATCAACACAAGAACATTAGGTCTGTGGTTCAAATACATTAGTAGAAATTCACTCTTGAAACTCCTGTGCAAAATGCATCTTGCATTATCTGTGTTTTAAACTAGGTGCCATATACAGATGCATACTAGAGCAACAAGTGCAAGCAGAACCATCAACCAGATGTCGACCACAGGCTGTATTACTGCACAGTTCTCCACTGCAGTATTTCAAAGAGATCACTGCTGCTGAGCCAGAGGTTAAACCTTTAATAGATGTTAGATTAACTAACACTTAGCAAGCCTAAGTACCTTCAGGACTACTGACAAGTGATTTCAGCAACCTCTTGGAAGGTTGCACATCAAACAAGCCACACTCCTGCAAAGCAGCTGGGCTTCACCAATGGGATCTATTTGGCCTAGACAGCAATGAGATGATCAAAGAAAGGCTCACTGATCACCTCTCCACACCATCTGTATTTGAGTAATTTCACATTCATTGATCTCCCTCCTGACTGCTTGTGAAAGGACACAATATATGATCCAAGAGAGGCACGTGGAATTCCTACTGCCTGCTGCAGGCATTTGGCTCTGGTGCAATTCCCCAGACATCATCAGGGAGCTCAAATGCCTTCACGCTTGTAAAGAAGATGAATTCAAACCATTTAAACAGGAGAAAAATAGCTAAAATCTACTGAAACCTACACTGAGTTGGGAACGCTCTCACATCATAGGAAACTTACAGTTAAGATGTTAATAATTATACCACTGCTTAAAACCAACATAACATTTACAACAAATATATTAGTACTTACAAAATAGGAAATCAACACCCTCATCACTTCTAATGCGGGACATAAGATGTGCCTCCCATTGAAATCAGCTAGAAATCCAATAACCAAAAAAACTGTCAGCCTCAAAGCTAGACACATTAGGGTGGGTGTTAATGCCTTCCAAAATTCCATCTATAATTGTATGAATTCAAGTTGCACACATGGAGAAAAGGAACACAAGATGTTCCCATTCTGGTTTATAACCTTCAAACTTAGGGGGACTCCTAAAGAAAGAAGGGTTAACTTATCTTAGACTCCGGTAAATATTTTCCTGCTTCAAGTAATTCCTTATTAACTCACAAAATCTTGCCTGAATCCAGCAATTGCAAATTTGGACTATTTTTTTTTTGTTGGATAAGAGACTTGCCCAAGAGCTACATCCAGTTAATTTCTTTCTCCTTTCCTTCAAGTGCATCACCATGAAAGTACAATCTCCAGGCAGCTTTGGGGTAAAAGCACTTGGAGGGTAAAATATCCACAGGCCTCCCACAGCGCCAAATATTTGTCTCAGCCTTTCCTCCTACAGAAATGCTCCAGGCATTTCATCATCTACTTGCGGCACTCCATTGGACTCTCTCTAGACATTTCTTGTTCTTGAAATGAGGGGCCCAGAATCACGCACAGTGCTCCAGCTGTGGCCTCACCACAGCAGAGCAGACTGGGGAGATAAGATTTCAGTGTTCATAATTTGTTTCCAACTCAATGCATGACAGCCTATTTCTCATTAAAAGTTACTCTAACTCCCTATTTATTTTCTGGATAAATTGTGTGACGCGAGCATTCAATTTTAAGTTGGAGAATTTGATAGTCTGTGGTAGAAGCAAGGCCATGCAGATTTGTTGAAGTATGAGAAATACTGAGTCAAACCCAAATGAGAACTTCATCTTTGTGTTTGACAGGCATTAAGCAAATAGCAGTGCATATCACGCACAGACAGAGTAGGCATTCTTCAATGGCAATTGTTTGTTCCCTTTCTTGCTCTAGCCCTGCTCTAGAACAGCAGGGAAATGGTGGAAAGCTACCAACACCTCCCAAAGTTGATTTTTGTGATCCAGGCATCCAATCATATTAAAATAATGTCTAAGCTCATTTTTATCCAGGCCTCCAAGCAGCCATCAGATGGTGGCGACATGCATTCAAACGCTAATGACATGAGTCCATAACATTTCAACTGCAATCCCAGCAAGCCCCTGCAGTCAGAAATGCAAATCTAAGTGCCTGTGCTGCTCATTCCCTGCTTTCATCCACTTGATAAGGAACACAAAGTCATTGCATCAAGCAAAAAACTGAGAGTATGAGTTCCCACTAAAATTTTATTGCAACGTCTGCCTACGTTTTAGACAGTCTTCGAGTAACATGTCGTTGCTTTATTATTTTTTCCCCTACTTCTTGGTTTACGCTTGCTGTTTCATTGCTTCTTTTGGTTTATCTGGAGGTGTTGTTATTTTATTTGTTTGTTAAGTTTGGAAGCATTTGAAACTTCAGAAGTTCTCTGAACACCAGGGTTACCTAAATATTTCATTCCAGAAACTTCTTTTGAGATACGTAGGTGATGTGTTCCTGGGGACATTTGTTAGAAGTAACACACATCAGTTTACAGAAACATTTCAGGCTATCAAATATACTTCTAATATTTCTTCTACCTATTGAAGTCAATTCATGTTCAAATATTGAATATTTATATTATGCAGGAAAACTAGGAGAGTATAATTACTGTTAACACAGTAAGTTAAATCAAGCTCATAACTGATCTACTTCTGTATGAGGGGTTCTTATAGATCCTGTGACCTTTCAGCTTATGTCTCAGTGGCTCCAAAACAAATGGAATTGAATGAGTACAATAAAATCCTTCACCCTTCATGTATAGCTAGAACCAATTCAGGGAGTGCTGGCACATTGGGGCAACTGAGCACAAGGGCAGATATACAGGTGCACTAAACACACAAAAACCAAATCTGCTCAAGGCAATGACACCAAATGTCTAAGGAATGAGTGAAGACATGGAAGGGGAAAAAAAAATAAAAATAAAAATAAAAATAAAAGCATTTTTAACCAGATGGAGAAATACTATGAAGTCCTAGAAGCTAGATTAAAGGATGGGGTTTAGCAGCAGTGTCCTGGGCAGGGTTTCCTCACAGAATGTAATTGCCCTGCCTCTAAAAAAAGTGAAAATAATGCCTTACATCTTTCAATCGCGTTATGCAAAGAATACATTTCTATAAATGGGTTTCAAAAGGATGCACCACTTCAGCTCTAATCAGTAGGCTGACTGATGAGTAAATTACAAGTAGAATACTTTTTAAGAACCTGTAAAGTCACATAATACCCCTATTGTACAATAATGGCTCCACAGAAGTTAGAGAATAGAGATCAATACCAGTAATAGTTCATCAGTAAGAAAATAAGCAACAAATTTGTTGAGTAGTCGGGTAATTACACTGCACAGTCAGGCATCAAGGGCTCTTTCTGGAAGACATTTATGCATGTTATTATGTCTTCAGGTGCTTCATATCCTGAGCTGAGGAACCAGGAAGCCCCTAGATCTCTTTATTTGCCCTGCGTTTTCCAGAAACAAACTTCCTGGAAAATAGCAATATTGCTGTTTATTGGGTGAGAGTTGTCACAGAATGAAGTAAAAACCAGCTTTGTATCTCCAAGGTCTGACATCAAGCACAAGCAGTGATTTCAGACTCAAAACTGAACTGATATTCAGTTATGATTACACTTCTCCCACCCTCCTTCTCCGCCCTCCCCCCCCCCCCCCCCAACAGATTTCAAGGTGAATGAAGAATGTAAGAGGAGCTAACAGCACATTGTATATTATTAATGGCTTTTGCAAAGAGAACAGGTTTTCTTCAGAGTACAAAGCCAGCAATAAACTCCCAATGCTGTTATGTCTTTAACTGTTGTTTTACACACTTAATGCCCAGTCCTTATCGTACAAAAGCAGAAGCCATGGGCTGTGAAGGACCTCATTCAGCATTACTGGCACATTAATCCATAATCGACAAGAGGCAAGGATGGCTTGGAAAGACTTGTCTGTAGGAGTCATTTCAAAAGCCACTTGTCTTAGATTAGACTCAAAAGACATTTTTAATGAACAACTTGTCTGTTTAATAACCACAAAAACAAAGAATAATATTCAAACCTACCATTACCTGCTTATTCTGCGCTCCCTCCATTTGGTCAGCACGGGAAGGGAAAAGATAGAATAGGAATTAAGCAAGCCCTAAGCCTTCTGTCAGACCCTGTTTCTGCACAGGCCAAAATCCACAACAGCCCTTGCAAGATCAGCAATGCGCATTTAATAAAGATTAATGCCAAATACTTTCAGATAGATTTAATACTGTTCTGGATGGATAAGAGCTTCCATTTGCATAATGTTTTCTTTATTTAGCTTCAGAGCAAAGAATGCAATCACAAGCAAGGTGGTGATTGGGATCAAAATGCATTTGAACCTTTTGACATTTAATCAGAAATAATAAAGGTCTTGTTACCATTTAACGTGTTTTCTGACAATCAAAATACGTCACACTTCAACTACTCTATTAAGTGAGTACTATCATTAAATGCACTGGAAGTCCCACCCCTCTTTTTTCATCCCCTAACCTGAAAACAACCAATTAGGGATAGGATAATGAGGAAAGCACTTCTGTTATTTCTATTAAATCTATCTTAAAATTACATTTGGTTGCAGTATTCACATGCAGTTTTCATGCTCTTTCAGCCCTTAATTGGTGGCTTCCTGAAAGACTTCTTCAGATTCCTGGCTTCTAAGTATATTTTTTTTAAAAGCTAATGTAGATGTGCACCCCAGCTGAGCCCCAGATTAGCTGCTGCTTTATCAGCCTCTGCCCTCAGTACGCTCAGTGACTGAGGCCTGCACTCAAGGCAGCCCACTTGAGAGCTGTTACACACTGTAGCTAAAATGAAACTTGCATGCTACTTTTCTCCACTCATGTTAACGAATGCAGACATTAACAACCTCTCTGTTCGTTTCATTCAAGTTTCTAGTTGACTAATAGCTTTTAAAATACTGAAGAATGATATCCAATAATGCACAACAAAAAGGATGGACCATCAGAGCACTCTGCTACCATGCAATTTCTCATCTCCAAAGCTTCTTGTTGATTCTGAATCAGTATGAATGCAACAACTCAGCCCTGGGGCTTGTCTGCATACCCCAAGAAGTAATTTATTCTTACTGGTGTGCTGATTAATACCACATGCACTATCTGAACTCCTAGTAATGTTATAAAGAGATAATAGCATCCAAACACTGCAAGTTATTTTAGCTAGTAGTTTGTTTGGCACACTGCAATGATTTACAAAATTATTTCGTAATCTCTGTGGTTGCCACCCCCATAAGTGTATGTTGATGTACACCTAGCATCAGCATACATTTCAGAGAAAAGATGCTGTTTTCCTCAAGGCAAAACAACGATAGAAAGACCAGAGGTTAAAACCGAAACATATCATAATGTCTGTGCTTGTCAAGGAGCACCTCCTTGTACATCTCCACTACACAAAACATCACAGGGCTACGAAATGTGAAGCTCTCCCTAATACCATAGGGATACAGCAAGTAGTGAAACTGAGAAAGAGAGCAACTGAGGCTCCCTACACCTGGGAGAGGCCAGTGGTTTTATGTGGCTATTTTAGGTAATTCAGTCTTTTTATCCAGTCTGAAGGATTTCTGACAGTCATCAACCTACTCAGCCCTTTCTTCTCTACATTTCCTCTGAATAAGGGCCAGCAACAAAGCACATCCCTCCTGGCAGTGCCACATACAACCATGGCAGCATCTGGGCTGCCTCAGCCCCAACACCCCCACATCTCCATCTCAGTCTCCCACATCATAAAACTAGATCACTATTTGTTCAGAAGACACCAATCCAAAAGCCTCTTTGGGTTCCTTTCTGAAGTGGGACATCCCCCCAGCCCAGCAGACCCTCATTTCTTCTACAAAGGACAGCTACAGAAGAGGGAGACAGAGGTTTCTGCAGTGAAAAACAACAATAAACTAGAAACAGGAACAACATGGCCATAGTTTGCATCCCTTCTTTGAATACTAAGCTAGCATAGACCAAGTTTGAAGTGCTACCTTTTATCAGAATGTGTTCTTTTGAACTCAAACTGACAAGAGAGCAGAGAAAGGACCTGTGGGATACACTGACCGTGTGTTTACAGCAGTGTTTCCGAGTTGTTTTTTTGCAGGTTTGGGCTTTGTTTTAGTTGTCTTTCTACTGAAACAGTTGTTTATTTAGACAAGCACTTAATAGGAACCTTTAAGGTAACTGATTTATGGCCTCAAGTCAAGACACAGCTGAAGCAGGAAAGCAACACAGTCTGTACACAGCCAGCATCTCCCTGTCTTCGTGGCAATGACCTGTCCTGCATCCTGCCAGCTTCAGGGGTTGGGTACCATTTGCTATATTTTCATTTTCCAAAACTTCCACTATTCACCATACCTGCCTAATGATGCTATAACAACTTCCACCACTGATGTGCACGGATCTGATTCTCAAATTACTCCTTTCGCTTATCTTCATTAAGCCAAACCCTTGATTCTGCCTTTCTGCTAGCTTTGCAAAATCCACCTGCAGACTTCAAATCTCCATCAATCCAACTTTGACAACGCATGCCTCTGCTTCAGTCTTTTATTTAATTTTTAACTCTAATTCCCAGATCTGTATTGTTTCTCAGACTGTATGTGTTGCAACAGGACTCACAGCTTTCAAGCTCAGTCTTCACCTCCAAGACTTTCTCCACAAATCCTTCCAGTCTTCTGCAATTAATTCTCCGCACCACTTGTCCTACTAGCATCGCTCCTTCCCTTCTATGCTCCCAAAGCTACATTTAAGTTTTTAACAATAGGCAATTTATGTTATAAAGACATCTGGAAATATTTGATTTTAAACTGACAGTAACCTATTACTCTCATCTTCTCCCAGAAGCCTACTTCTCAAAGTGCTGGTCATGGACAGCTGAGAGCACACCGGGATGAAATCAAGACATTTCCTCCCTGGTTATTCAGTTACATGCTCAGCAAGTACTGCCTCCAGTCCCACCAGTGAAAAAAGCTCAGACCTGCACTGAAGCATCCCACAGCACCAGCACAGAGGTCAGCATCCCACGGATGAGATACAAGAGATTTCTGAGGGAGTGCCTCCATTCTACTTTTACCTTTAAGGTATGGATGATGTGGGGGTTTTGTCCACATGTGGTCAAGCAGAACAAACCTGTTCCATAAATAAGTACCAGGGGAAAGGACTCCACCCACACTTCCCATACACATTAGTTCTCTTTGGATCAGGTCTGCAGAGATGGATTTTTGCCTGTATAAATGAACAGCCAAGAAAATAAGCTGGGCTGCAATCTAGGTAAAAGTGCTTCTCAACAATATTAGAACAACTGGATTGCTAGAAAATCCTGAGTTATGCAGAAAAACTTGAAATTGTGAAATACACTCAACAACCACCAAAATGTATTAACACTTTATGCAGTTTCATCTGTCTTGATGCTGAGCTTAATGAATCAGCATTTTCTACTTAGCATACAGTCCATGATGCCATTCACATTTTCCTCCTTTCTGAAGCTAGAAACAATCATCTAGTTCTCATTAGACATAATTTAAGAAACTGCTGAGAGACGATAGGATTTTCTGACATGCTAGAAGAGCCTAAAGCACCAAGGCAGGGTTTTCCCAAATTCAACACCCAAACCAGTTCAGCCTTTGCCCCAGGATGGTCTGCAGCCTCACTGCAAGGAACAAGGCAGGTACCAGCAGAGCTCCCAAACGGGGCATGGGGCTGGAAACAGTGGCAACAAACCTCTTTCTGCAATCTTTCTTATTTCCAAGATGAAAACAGCAGAACTGCAGGCTCAAAGCAGACAGTGCCATACTCATATCAGTGCAAAGATCCAGAGAGCTCAGTCACTTCACCATCATCAGGAGATCACTGAAGTGGAAAAGGAGCTCAATCTCAAAGAAGAAAAAACATTCAGAGGATACAGCTAAGGTCAGTCTGCTGAGGAGCTGATGTGTATTTACTGCTTCAGTGGGCTGAGTAAAATGTACTGGAGCTGACCAAGGAAGTAATTCCCGAAAAAAGTATTTTTTAGCAAATGAAGTTTCTTTGGACATCAGCTTTTTTATTTTCATCTTACTAAACAGTTTGCAAGTGTAAGCTTAGCAGGAACAAACAGCCTTGGGACTGCAGCTTAAGGTGCCATGCTTCTATGTTCCAACCCTTACTTCAGGCTCAAGATGATACTTTTTTAGAACAGATTCAGAAATGACATCTGCTTGCACTCAGTCTCCATCAAATGCTTTCAGTAGCTGCACAGACATTACAGAGCTGTCCTACAACTCCCTTCCTAATAAAGATGTGTTGATATGAACCACAGCTAGTTATGCTGGATACCAGTGCAACATACCAACTCAGACATCAAGTTCAGCACTTCACTTCTCAGGAGATGCTCCAAACTCTTATACCTCATCTCATGAATAATCATCATAGAATGGCCTCGATTGGAAAGGACTGTAAAGATCATCCAGTCCCACTCCTCCTGCCATGGGCTGGTTGCCTCCCCCAGCTCAGGCTGCCCAGGGCCTCATCCATGATCTCAGGCACCTCCAAGGATGGAGTACCTACAGCTCTCTGGGCAGCCTGTGCCATGGTCTCACCACCCTCTGAGTAAAGGATTTCTTGCTAGTATCTACTAAGTCCCCTTTCTCTTTTAGTTTAAAGCCATTCTCTCTTGTCCTGTCACTATCAGATTGTGTAAGAAGTTGGTCTCCTCCTCCTTGTAAGCTTCCTTCAAGTACTGGAAGGCTGCAATGAGGTCTCCCTGGAGCCTTCTCCCTCCCAAGCTAAATAAGGCCATCTCCCCTCAACCTTTCTTCATAGGAGAGGGGCCCCAGCCCAGTCTTTGTGGCCCCCCTGTAAGACTGCTTCAGCCCAAGTAAAACACCTTGTACTTGGCCTTGTTGAACCTCTTTTAGTTCTTCCACATGCACTTCTCAAGCCTCTCCAGAATATACTGAGATGCCCATAAGCAGAATACAGCAAATCTTCCCTCTTCACATACTTTCCCTACTCACGTGTCACTCCAATTCTAGTGCTCTGTCCAGAAGACAGAGCAATTATTTTTTCAGCTAGAAAATAATTTTTAACTGAGGATAACATTCACTTACAACACGCAGGGCCAGACAGACCAAGTGGAAACAGCAGGCCTTAGGACCTAAGACATCAGTGCCACTCACTGCCCTGAAGACATCGCCAGCAGTGCAGGGTGAAAACACTGAGTGCTTTATTGACAGTTTTGGTTCACATACAAGACATTAAGGAAAAGCATTTCTGGGGCTGCTTTACACAGACGCAGCTGAGTTCAGGTCCCTCCTAGCATCATTACAGACAAAGCACCTTATTACCACCATAACCTTCTCTGCAGTGAAAATACAATTTCAGCTAGAAGACTGAACACCAGAGCAAAGTGCTCAGGTTGAGATGGAAGAGAAAGCTAAGCAAGCTTGACTGGACTCTGTCACAGATGAGCTCACACAAGCTAAAGCAGTTTGGCAAAAATGAGATACTTTGTGTAAATATATAAAAGGTTCATCCCCAGCACCTCCTAAAGCTCTGACAGACCCAGAGCAGATGACTGCCAAGAAAGGTGGGAGCACAGGGGCACAAACCCTGCATGGAGCACACGCATGGAACTCAAAGGTCACTAAGGACTGAACTCCACTTGTTTGCGTGTGGAAAATTCAGAATAGGTCAGGATAAAGATACCTGGAAAAATTAAAAAAATCAGTAATAATGTGTTCTATAAAATAGTTTTACACAAACCAATAAGTACCTGAAAGACAAACGTGTTTAAACAGAAAAAAAATACATAGGAGCATTGCAAAAAAAATCTGTAAATATCTGGAGAGTAACAGAATTAGAGAGAAACAGCATGGATTTATAGAGAACTAATCCTGTCAGGTAGCATATGATATCTAAAAGTTATCAAACTAAAGGCTGAGGGGAAATATTAGCTACACTGAAGAGTCTCATGAAGTCACGCTTGAAAACTCATTTAGTTGATGCTGAAGCATAGGAATCACAGGCTAAAAAAGCTACATAGAAAATAGCACCTAGTGTTATAAAACATGAAGAATTAAGGAAATTGAAAAGATTTAAGCTCTTCTTTTGCCCAATCATTTTCATCACCTGGAAGAGAAGCAATGGAACTTGATACTAAATAAGTGAGCATCACCAGGTTCAGTAAGAGAGAGAGTAAGGAACCTAGAAACAGCAGCACTATGTGAAATAAAGCCATTGTTCCTTCTCTTAAATCAATCTTGACTTAGCAAAATTCATACTATGTCAGTACAGAGTAGACAGTGTGTTGCAACTTCGAAGTGATGCACACTTCAGTTATGAAGACAAACCAATCAAACTGAGGCTGAGTCTGCAAAGACATTGAAGAGCATCAGGAAGATAACACTGTCACACCACCCAGCACAGCCAAACTGGAAGCAGTTTATCTTATCATTCTTAGCAACACTTCCAGAATCACAGCAACAACACATGAAGAGTTGTTGCATAAGCAACAACTAATACAAGCATAGCTTGCTGTAAGAAACATTTCTGAGAGCTCCTTTTAGTTTGGCTCTGCTTTGCAAGGCAATCACCACACAGCAGAGATTGCAGCATCCACTAACACTTGACAGTTTTTATTGCTTGTTGGTGTATCAAGATGGTTTTAGGGGCTATCAAATAGAGAAAACAGAGGAAACATTACAAACTCTAGGAAAAGCTTTGTGATTATGCTATTCATCAAGCAATGGGACAGACTTCTGAGTAAAGATACTGACGTCCCAACACCTGTCTGTTCCAGCAGTTCCAAATACTGAAAGAAAGGAAAACGCATTCTTATTTTTCTTAGAGGCTGTTGGCCTAAGTACCCTCCCGTATCCATCTACATCTTCCATTTGCACAGCTCTTCAAGATGAGGCTCAGTGAGACATAGGGAGGAGACAGCTGGGAGGCAACGCAGGAAGGAAGGGGACGGGGCAAGGAGGAAACAATCAACTAAATTCAAGGAAAAAGGAAGTAAACTAGATGACTTGTTTAAAGTCAAATCTCCATCTTCCTAAATCACTGCACTGCCATTCACTGCACCATTGAGTTACGTGTTGCTTGGTGCACAAAATTTACAGACCTTTTCTGCACAAACAATCATGTTTTTAAAGCATTTTTTTTTAGAGTTGCCTTGAGAATTTATGATGCATTCAGCAGTTTGTCTGCATCTACTAGATGAAAGCTTGAGGACAAAAAGGGGACTTATCTAAACTCAGTGTCACAAGGCAGCTCTGCTTTTCCAGGGGGTAAACAGAGTTCCTAATTTATAGCATCATGTTCAAATCTGCAGCAAAGTCCTTAAAGAGACACAAAAGGGGAGACTGGACTGCTGCATTTTTCATGACTGCAGTGATGCCGAGAGCATCCTTCTCTTCTGTCGAGTGCCTCGGAATAAGGAGAGCTAGAATGGAAATAGAAATTCCATTTGCAGTTATGAAACCAAACTAATTTTAAACATAAAATGATGCTGCTAGGAGATAAGATGCATGTGAATGTGTTCTGCCTCGGAGTAGAAAGAGAATTAGGTGCTCTTTACCATTACAAAATCCACAATTAGAATTTCCTTGAAGAACATATAGCTGGAAATCCACCCAGCTCGCAGGCACTGCCCTGCAGGCTTTTCTACCTCCAGGTTAGTAACTAAAAGGAAAAAAGGTACTATCCAACATATAAGTCAGTTCTTGGCTGAGAGATCTGCATGGATAAGATTCCCAGGTAAAGCGAGAAGAGAACAGCATGATCTTTCCATCTGGCACACTGCCCATTGAATTTCCCAGAATTAAATCCTGTTTGCATCAGAATCATAGCTTGTGTACAAAAATGGGACAGTTAATTTCTAAAATCAGCAATGATAAAAAGTCTTCTACAGTGAAGAAAGTTTTTCCAAATCTTAATCACCTCCTCACTAAGGGGAGAGGGACAATCTGCTGAACCACCAGATATCTGTTCCCTTAGAGACAGTTACAGACTATTATCACGCTGCCTTTCGAATTCTTCGTTAAATCAAGATAAAGATGCCTGAGTCTCCCAAGGCAATCCCAGCCTATTCTCCAGCCCAACCCCTGTGCTGCTCAGTGCTGCCCCCAAATTAGCAGGGCACAAGGCTGGCTCACAAGCAGCTTGCTGGGTCACGTGAAGAGCAATGTCTTCTCTTCCCCTCCCACAGGCTGGGTACATGTCTGTGGTCACATCAGCTCATCCATTCCTCATGTAACATTTAGCCCTCATACAAGGAATATTATACCCAATTTACCAAATAACCCAGACTGCGCTGAACCAATGGTCTGATCTCTCAGTTATTTATCACTCCAATTTTCCCCCAGATTAGGAGTTTACAGATGGCAATTATTTGTGCCATCTGAAAATTTATATTGCAAATGATCCTACCAGCTTTTTATCTTCCTCAAATCACCAATTCAACCACAAAGTAGCACGGAGACATGGCACCAGTTACGTGAAATCCTGCCAGGAAAACCACTCCAAGCCCACAGTTCAACTATGATTGCACTTTATCACCCTCCGTGGTCCCCACAGTTAACTCTTCTGCAATGCATGTTATTGGATGCTGTGTTTCTCAATCAGAACATCGTGACATTAACACCTCACAGAAAAAAAAAAAAAAAAAAAAAAAAACACCTGCATCAACATCATTACTTTTATCGTGCATGGTCAGTTTTTACTTGGTTTTGATTTCAGGATGTATTTTCTACAAATTTGTCATAGAATGCCAAATACTTTCTGGGCTTGCATTCATCATTCAAAACCTTGGCACACCTTCCTACTTGCTTAGCTAATGGTATTTGCAACTTTTAAGATAGGTTTTTTCAAACACTCAGATCATAATGTGTTGGGTGTTATCCTGTGCACATTACACATGTACTAACATTATGATCACTGTATCTTGTCTATCCTCGATTTTCAATCCTATTTTTCAATTTCAGCCTGTCAAAGTCTAATGTAGGTTTTGCCTTTGTAGGACAGAAGAGAGAAATTCCCAGCTTACAAAAAAAAAAAAAAACAAAAACAAACAAAAAAAAAAAAACACAAACACCACACTTCTAGTTTCTTGTTCAATACAAGGCTCCTACCTTGCATGTAGAGCAATGTCAGCGGGATCTTTGGGAGCACTGGGCTCTGCACAGCCTGCCTCCTACCCAGGGAGCAGTCCCCCAAAACAGCTCAACCCTTCCTGAAAAAGCACTCTCCTGGCCTCTTCTGTGTTCCTGCCCCTGGGGGATTGAAAAATCATCTCAGACCCACCAGTGCTGGCCTCTCACTAGCTGTTCAAATGTTCAAACTAATATTTCTGATCAGACTCCAAGCAGTAATGTCTCTCCTCCAGTAGCACTCGTGCTCCTTTTTTTCATTCAAGCTTTGCAATACAGGTCAAACCCAGGGTTTTAATATTCTAACCGCACAACTTCACTGCCAGGTTTCAGCAGCGCAGTCAGATCTGTGCTCACAAGTGAGCTATCCTAGGTCCTCTCGTCTATTTTCCAGGCTCATAGCACTGACAAGTAAATGGTAACCGGTTCTCTTTTCCCTTTCATATCTTGACTAATTTTATTTGTAACATCTTATTTTTACACTAAATAGACACTCATTTCTACTTCAGCCTTTATTCTGTAGGAGTTTAACACCCTCCCTTCCCCACTGTAGCAACAAGCTTTCTAAACCAAGCCAGAACCTGGCCACATTTATCGCCTTGCCCAGAGGTAATAGGCAATTGAAGCATTAAATTCCTTCTGGGGACTAACATGCTCCTTATCTTGAAGGATTTGCAGATACTTTGTACCTAAAGGTTGCTAATACATCTCATACAAGTTAGACATCACCCACAACATATATCAGAACAGCATGCTGAACAGCAGGAAAATCACAAGCTTCATGAACTTATATCATTCCACCAACTTAAACTCAGTATTTACACCCATATTTACACTCCAACTCACACTTAACATTAGATTTGATGCTTCGTTTTTATTCAAGGTTAACTGAGAATTGGAGCATTCACACTGAGTCATTTTCCCCAAAACAGCCACTTTCCATACTCAGTGGGAGAAACTCCTGTCTTGAGAACTCTGCTTCAGCATCGATTCAAGATCCAAAGATCTTTTGAAGTTCAGACTAATCTTTCATACAAGTACAATTCACATGAAATAAGGGCAAAAAAAATTACCCCTGACAGCAAGTATGGTGCTAGAGACACAATGAGGGTGGCCAGCATTTTGCTGGAGGACACAGGGCTGTCCAAGGGGATCACGCTGTTATCTACGTGCCAGCAGAGCTGGAAGCAAAGCAATATACCTCATGAGTATATCCAAGTTTCCAATGTCATATCTGCCCTTATTAGACAGTGGGCAAACTAGACAAGTAATACACTGAAATACTTTTAAACAAGTGATGGACAGACATCTCAGGGTGCCCAGTGACAGCCCAGTAAGCATCTGACAAGCCAGAAAGACAACTTCCAACCATCCACCTCTCTTGACACTGATCAGACAGGGGCTATCAATTGTCCATGCTGCTGGGGACTTTCTGTACTCTCTGTACTCTCACTGTCCATTACAGCCCTGTGCAAACTGAAAAACTGGGAAATGCTGATTTTTTCATTGAAGGTTCATTTAACTCACCTCAGGAGGAGACCTATGTGAGGCTTCCATATCCTAACAGAAATAAAAGGATAGCCCCAGCATCAGTATAACAGTGGGATATGTGTATGTATATGCACAGAATTGATATCCTGGCTTAAAAGCAAGCTCCACTGACAATGAATGCTACTTAAGCCTGCTTTCACTCACACTGTGTCTGTACAAAAACTCAAAGCTTACAGTGCATCCTGATAACCTCATTTTTCTCAAATGTTGGTTTGAGAGAAAAGTTACAGCTTTTTTTTTTTTTTTTTTTTTTTTTTAAAGGAACGCAAACAGTAACCATCTAGAAATTTAACAGCAATCATGTCTCAGAACTGCACATACAGAGTAAAAAGAAACTGGAGGGCTCTGATAGAAATGCCTGCCGGTAGCTGAAGAAAATGCAACAGGAAAGACAAGGAAGAAAAATAATATTTACTGCATATATAGAACCTTACTGTTGTTTCCTTACTGCAGCATACCAGGGGACTGAAGGAGGGAGATGAACTATATGTGAAGAGATAAAGGCTCGTTTCTGATGTCACCAGCACGACAAAGAGAAAATAAGAAAAGTCTCACTGAAAACAACAGAGACAGAAAAACGAAGTCATAAAATTAGTAACATGCACAGCAGTTTTCTGCTGTTGTAAGCAAAAAAAAAAAAAAAAAAAAAAAAAAAGCTATTTCTAGGCACTCATAGCAGATGTCATCTCACAGACCTTACAGGGACGTGCAGGCGAAAACAATTAACTGAGCTGCTGAAATTCAGCTCCTCTCCTTCCATGCCCTGATGCACTCTGAGCCACCAGAGAACAGCAGACTGCGTCTCGGGGAACTGAAGGCAGATTTGATGAAAGGCCTGAGCATTGTTAGTAGCTGCCAACCCGACTGACAGATTGCTTCTTGGGCTGCTCAACTTCAAGCAGGAGCAACTGGAGAAGCTGGGCTTGTGGAGCTGTCTCTCACCTGCTGCTATATTATGTGTGGAGCAGGGGGACAAAGCCCATCTCTGCTCACTGAGATACCACACCGCACCAATTACCAAGCGTGATAAAAATTACATAGCTTGTATATCATGCTGCTATACGTGCTCAGGGAGGAAGAGATCTTATTTAAAACCAAAATACAAATGAGGTCAGTGAGAAACCTAGGTGTTGGGTTTTTTCATTTTTGAAGTCGTGAGGCATTCCACTTGGATCAATCAGTAACATAGATGTTAATCAGGCTCTATAATTCCTTGCTGTACTAAGACACCAGCATGTCACTAGTACTGGATACCGAGCATTCAATTATTTTGCTCCAAACTTCTTCATTAGCATTGTAAGAAAATACCCTTTTCTATATGGAAGAAATAGCACTTATTGTTTAGCAGAAGAATAACATTTTTAGTCTCTCCATGAGCCATATCAGAACAGACTCATTTTGTTTCTTCAGTGTATATTGAAATCTTGTCAGGACTTTGGCACAATATATCTAGGGCTCAGTGATTGCAGGGCTTCCCTCCACATTGCCTAAACCTCTTCTCCATTCTCAACACAAAATGAATGCACCAAAACACTCAAACACTGCTTACAATAGTATTACTTCTTCTGTGTGGGAAAATAAATAAAACAGCCACCTTAACAAACATAAAAATAAATCAGTATTAGCATTTCATGAAATTTAACATGATTTATGTTACCTAAAATAGCATTCTGAGAACTCTCGAAGCTTACAAATTATCCAAGCAACTTCTGAATCTGGAGAGCCATCTTGGTGTTCTTTTGTGTCCATTGGCTTTCTTTCTTGAGGAGGGAGGAAAACAAGAGTTTTTCTACGGTTACCAAATCTAGTGCTTGGTCTGACGGTTGTCAATACTGCCCATGGGGGGCCAGAACTTCTGATCTTTGATGTCCCTTCCAACCCAAGCCATTCTGTGATTCTATGATTAAGATGGGAATCCCTATCTTTAACAAACTGAAATTGACTAAACGGACTCCCTCACTTTTGCTGAACAGAGCTTTAGAAGTTTTGTGTACAGACCACAGGCGGAAACATCACACTTTCTCCAGCCTGAACTTGATTGAAACATTTCATTTAAAACTATAAAGCAGAAAAAAAGTTAAGACAGCTCCTGCTCACAGGGAAAGAAAAGCAGGCAAAGGCCAAATACTGTTTTAAAAAAAATAATAATAATTAAAAAAGCCCTCTGAAAACCCCATGAAACTTCTATTGAGAACGACTCCCCAGCCAGAACAGCTAACTGAATTGCAGCTCACATTTTCATTTATACTATTCCTGGACAGATTAACAGTTCAAACAAGGCCCCAGAGTGCCATAAACTTACAGATGTACTCTATTTTATTATCATGGGTAGAACATAAAATTGAAGGAGCAATTTTCAGAAATTAATTTAAGCACTCGTCTCAAGATCAAGGACTTCACTTAAGTCAGCCTAAAAATTGCTATGTGGTGGCTACCTATCCCCATGCGAGAGCTGCTAACTTCCTTAAGCTTGCTCTTAGTGCGAGGGGACATAATACCCAAATTTCTGAAGCCTACTTTAAACACGGTAATTTGCTACCAGGAAATGCAGTACTGTCTCTGCTGCATTTCTCTAAAACTCTAGCCTTTTTTTCTTAGAATAATGATTCTTCGTAGAATAAAGAAAACTGAGTATTAGACTAAATTAACTGTAATGCACATCTTTTGCATTCCTCAAGTTGGAAATGCTAATCACCCACACTTCATACCATTATCTTTTGCTGCCAGGAGAAGGTGATACTCCTCCTTTCCTTCCTACCTTGCTAGCACATCTTCTCCCCCTTGCACTAAGGAATAGCACAGTCTGCTAGAAGCTATACCATCTCCAGGGATAAGACACACACACACCTCCATCTGCCTCCTTGCAAAATTGTCTAACACAGGTTGTTGGAAAGGAATTCCATCACAAGCCTCTTCAAAGCATACGCGGTTACATCTTTACTGCACAAGATCAGCTTTACGTATTTTAAGCCATGGTCCTTCCCTACGCCTTGCTTAGAAATCAACTAAAGATCTAGCTAAAAAGAAACAAAGCTAAGAAGTAAGAGTAGAGTATGCAAGGCAAATGGTTAAGATATTCCTATTTTTTGATTGATTGTTGACTGCAGTTAGCAGGGTAGAGTGTTCTCATAGTCTAAACATAAGAAAAAGGTAGAAGGTGTTAGGTGATTTTTTGCTTTTAATTACTGCCAGATGACAGCTAAGTCTCATCACAAGCCCAAACTCAGCTGATAGCTTTGAAAGACCAAGGAGCCGAGCAGCAGAGAACATGAGATGGACAGTCTGTGCTGGAGCCTTTAAATAGGTATGCTGGGGAATCCATTTGAAGTCATAAGGGAGCAATGCAATTTCCAGATTTTTAAGTACACATGTAAGCCAGATAAAGAGTACATGCATACAGGCACATACACACCCCTACATAGGCAGAAAGGCTTGAAGAAAAAAGAAATGTCAATGCACAAAGATGTCTGAATGAATTAATGACAGAGCATGTTTCAAGCCTTCAACAGACAATGAAGAGCAGCAAGGAAATCAAAGTGTTTCCATTCAAATGCACTTGGTGGGATAAGATGAACCCCTGTGCCAGAGTTGGGCATTGAGCAGCAGTACTGAGCCACATGAGAGCAAGAACTGCATCACACACATCCCAGGGGCTGCCACATGCTATTGCCCAGCCTGGTTAATTGGGGAGAGAAAAAAAAAGAAAATTCTCAGGTCACTCTGTGTTTAAACCTGCTGCTCCAAAAGCTGAAAGTTCAGCCCTTCACAGGAGAGCCCAAAATCTTACGATAAAGATTCACCCACCAACGCACTCATCTCACAAACTCCAAGGGATACAAAAAAAAAAAAAAAAAAAAAATTAATTCTAACAGTAACAAACACCAGAATGCAAAGTCACAGAACTGTTTGAAACTTGTATTTCCAAGGTGCCTTTTAAACAACTAAGTGTTGTGCATTAAAGTTACCATTAAAACGTTCAAGAAAGTTTTTCCTGAAGCAAGCAGGGAGTGGGGCCTTATCCCTATTATACACATTTCAGAAGCCTTACAGTCATCTTCCCAAACAAGCAACACAAAAACCAGAATTTAAGACTGAAGTTATTTCCAGGGATTGGCCAGCAATTGAGAGACGCATAAGTTGGCCCATCTCTTTTCTCATCTTCAGGCATCCATTACAAGGCTGACATCTCTTAGACCAGCAAAGAGCTCTATTTCACAGCTCTGCTTTCAACAGAACAGGAACGTTTTATTATTTGCTGCAACAAGTTGCTTCGCATAGCAAAATGAATGACTGACAATAGACAAGCAACACTGTTCCAATTCCACTTCCCTGTGTTTTATTGTTTGGCATCACATAAAACCTGGAGAAAATTAATTCTTCCAAACAACAGTAAGCTTCCTTGAGGCAAAGCAGAAATATAAAATAAACATAAGTGTCATTCAAAAAAAAATGGCAAATACAGGTTTTGTTTTGTTTGTTCCTTCTAAGAAAAGGGCTTGCTAAATACATCATATGTTTTCTTACCTTTAGAAGAGGTAAGAGAGAAAGCTTCCACTACCATGGGTCAAATTACTGCCCACAGTATCCCTGTAACCTGGACAGCACTGTTAACATATCCTACCCCCAGGCGATGCTGGCTTTCTGTGACTACCTGCAACGCACCCTGGCAGAGCTGTGTAACTGCAGTACCTCATACTGCCAACAGTTTGAAACTGTTCCTCTTTCTCCACCATGCTCCAGACAGAGCTGTACCAGCCTGAACCTCCCCAGCACTACTCGAGGCTATCACCAATCCTATCACTGTTACCTGAGAAAAGAGGCCAACCACCATTTCACCACAACCTGGGCGCACTGCTGGCTCATGTTCAGCTGAGCACTGACCAACACGCCCACGGTCTGTTTCCTCTGCACAGCTTTGCAGCCATTCTGCCCCAAGCCTATAGCACTGCCTGGGGTTGTTGCGACCAAAGCACAGGACTCAGCACTTGGTCTTGTTCGACTTCATCTTTGGCCTGAGCGCAGTGATCCAGTCTGTCCAGGTCTCTCCTTTGGGACTTGAACAAATACACAAGGGGTGATTCTGCACAGCCAAGAGTAATATCCTTTCTTGCAGGATAAGAGTCTCAAATGAGGCCAGTCTGCTATTCTGTTCCCCTGGAAGCCCACCAAAAAAATCCTGAGCTGGTAGATGGCTTGAAGGATGCCAAAAAAAAAAAAAAAAAAAAAAAAAAAAAATCTCAATTTCTATTTCTCCTGTAACAGACGATTATAACAAAGTATTTTCTGCAAGTGAGGTAATACAGTGATTAATTCAGATCAGACTGTAATATGTTAATTATTTGACTTCAATGAATAGAAATTAATTCTGCCAATCAAAAATTACAACAGGTATCTCCAGAAACTCTTACGTTTTCTCATTAGTCCCTCATCTAACAAGCTGATCAGCTGACAAAGAAAGTATTGCTTTAAGACAGCCACTTGTACAAGCAGCAAAGGACTTCTTCTGAATACCATTACAAAAACACTAAGACTAGCTTGACTTATCTTGGTATCTTTAACCTTGAATTATAAAGGTTCTCAAAACTATCGCCTAAAGAATGTTTTATTGCAGCAGAAGACATTATTACCACACAATATCCTGGCCACCAGTACAATTGAGGATAGTCTCATTATTTTTGAACGTTAACCTTTCTAAATGCATTTCTAGGCAGCGCCAGTGGAGACTGAAGATGAAGACACTGCTAATAAATTTTTTGAAAAATGGGGTAGAAAAAACTTCTCTGCTTCCATTTATTACAACCCATTTGGATAAAGTCATACCATGAAACTGCAAGAGATTATTCTGTTTAGGAGGGTAAAGTGAAATATTTCATTATGGAAAAAAAACTACCAAAGTCATCTTGTCCCCAGTTACAGGTCACTTACATGAGTGCTATCAGGAAAAAGTCAGATGTGCAGCCACAGTCAGATCAACAGAGCGGTGCAAGACCCTCCATGACATGGGGATGGAGAGCAAAAGGCAGTGGGAATTGAGAGCTGTAAGGTCATCTTACATCTGCATGGACTTAGCACCTTGGACAAATCAGGGATGTTGACACGGGATAGGATGCAACCGACCAGGAGAAAAGATACTAGGGAGCAAGCTGGTGAGGCTCATCACTGGGGCTTTAAAACAGAGCTGCTGGGGAAAGGGTGTACTGCTGAGTGACAGAGAGCCAGGGAACGCTATCAATCCGGGAAGCAGTGGGAGAAAACCTCAAATTTGTCCCAGAGGTTTGTGGGAGAGCTCCTCTGAAAGCCTAGCTCAAGTGCCTCTACACCAAAGCATGCAGCAGAGGAAACAAGCAAAGGGAGCTGGAAACCATTATGCACTCAAAACTTGGATCTTATTGCCATTGTGGATACGGAGTGGGATGAGTCACATAACCAGAACACTACCATTGAGGGCTATAAGCTTTCTAGAAGACATAGGCAAGGTAGGAAGAGTAGGGCAATTGCCCTCTATGTTGAGGAACAGGTAAACTGTGAGGAGCTACCTCTGAGAAATAAGAACAGGCTGAGAACCTGTGGGTTAGAATTAGGGATGGGACCAATAAAGAACAGCTGCTGGTCAGGGTCTGCTACAGGTAGCCTGATCAAGGGGAGCCTGTAGATGAGGCCTTGCTGCATCAGCTACAAAAAGTTTCACACTCACAGGCTCTCAACTTGTTCAATCACAGAGATACCCACTGGCAACACAGCAAGCTGTAAGCAATCCAGGAGGCTCCTGGAGTCTGTTGACAATGGAGTACAGACCCAGAACTTCAAGAGAGTGAACTTCAGGTTGTTTAAGGAACAGTTAAACAAGATCACCTGGGAAGAAGTCCTTAGAGACAAAAGAGTGACTCCAAGGCACTCCAAGGATTTCTTTCTGAGACTGCAAGATTTCCCCATCCCTCAGAATAAGAAAGCAGGCAGGGGAGGAAGGAAATCAGCATCGCTTGGCAAGGACTCAGAGCTTGCTGCTGGCCAAACAGAGCAAAGAAGGGCAAATACAGATGGAGTGTGGGAAAAAGGAATGACATCCACACTTGCAGAGATGAGATTAGGAAAGCCGACCACATACAGAACTAATCTCTGGAAAAGAATAGGCTGCAGAGAGACCTCAGTGTGGCCATCCAATATTTAAAGGGAGTTGATTAACAGAAGGGAAATGAACTTTTTACAGGGGTAGATAGCAATGGAACAAGGAGGAATGGCTTTAATCTCCAGGAAGGGAGATTTAGATTAGAAGGGGAAGTTTTTTTTTAACCAAGAAAATGGTGAGGTGCTAGAAGAGACCGCCTACAGAGGTTGTGGATGCCCCATCCCCTGAAGCATTTAACACTGGGTTGGATGAGGCTCTGGCCCTGATCTAGCAGTTGGCAACCCTGTCTGTGGCAAGGGAATTAGAACTTGATGATCCTTGAGATCCCCTCCAACCCAAGCCATCCTGAGATTTTATGACTTGGTTTGATTCTGACCACAATTTAACCTGTTTTTTCCCCTCTCACCAAATTCATAATCTGAACTGCTCTAAACTTCCTGCAGAACAAGGTAGTAGACTTCTAGGAAAATTATTACAGCTGCAATACTCAGGAGTTTTGGGGGTTGTTTATAAATAGGCTAATTTTTAAAAAGCAGTTTGAAATGCAGAATAAAGCAAGCACTGCAGAAGAGGCTGATGCATGCCCCAGTTATTTGAGCTGCTTGGTGGTTAAGTAGACATAATAACACCGCCTGAGTTAGAAGTTTCTATAATGAATTTTCAAAATATATTCTGCCCATGAAGCTTCAAATCACATTCCAATTTGATGCTAAATAAAACACAGGCACAAATGCTGTAGATAAATCTTCACCACAGGTGTAACTGATGAAATGCAACTGTGCACTGATAAGTTTATATAGGACATTTTCCTTAAATAAGCTGCATAAAAAAGATTATTCAAAATACTTGAACTAAAGTGTACTTTTTCTATTCAGAGGCCTTTAAAATATTGCAATGGAGGAAAGTTGGCATAAATGGGCATTGTTCAGCCCCAAGAAAAGAGGATGAAACAAAAATGGCAGACTACAAAAAGGTTGCTGCACAAAGGCAAGGGAGGATCTGTTCTGTGTCCTCATGGAGAGAGCCAGAGATAACCCAACCAAGCTGAGGAAAAGAAAGTCAAAGTCAGGTAAAAACTGAAACTTTTGGAGAGCAAGGACAGGGCAATACTGGGTTACACTTCAAAGCAAGCCTTCAGATCTCTGACACCAGAGACACTGATGTAGCAGCACAGCAATTTTTTTTTTTTATCAGAGCGAGATATCAGTGCAGCTAATCTGGAAAGGAAACAACAAATCCACCACATTCACACTGCTCACAAGAGGTGCCAGGAGTTGTGCAAGGCAGAAGCTTCCCCTCCAATGCTTGACATTGCAGGATGTCAAGGCAGTGCCACTTGCTACCCAAATAACAGATCCACTTGCAAGCATAATTGCTGCTTTAGTGGCACTTACAATTTCACATAGATCCCTGTGTGCTTTCAAAATACTCAGGGTAGACTTTCAGGAGGGAAAAAGAAAGGGCAGACCAAGATCACCCAAAGTTCCCAGCCCTTTTCTCTCCCAGGCATATAGGTTAACCCCCACGGGGTGGGCATCCTTCCTAACTCCATTAGTTGCAACAACAGAGCTTTCCAAATTTCTTGGCAAAGTCTTTTCCCAGTGTAACAGAAGTTTCATTTTACTTCGTTAGGGAACATAATCAAGTTTTTCCCCTTGGATTTGCTTTTCAAAGACAGAAGCATGTAACTATGTCCTAGAGACATTTTTAGCTTTACATTTTTAGTGCACCATTTAATAAATCAAGTGTTTTCCACAATCTTCAAGTACCTCTTGTTCCCAGAGATGAGTGTGGAAGCTCAATACCTTCATAGGAGAGGTCACCAGCCAGGCAAGCCATTTGCCATCACCTCACTTCTATTTAATATAACTGTGTTCACTTTAGGAAATAGAAACACTGTCTCCCATTGGTACCTCTTAACAGTGCTCAATAAATGTAATAGTAAAAAGAATTCCTTCAGCAAGAATGGGAAAAAAGCAGGCAGATTCACAGGGGTTGAGGTGCTGTAATTTATTTTTCATTCAATAAAGCTCTCACAGGTTGTAACAGATATCCAAGAGCTAAATGTAACCCACTCCTTGATTCCTTGCCTTTCATAGTATTCTTTCCTTCTCATAGTACTCAACAAGTAAGAGCAATACTATATTTTGAAATCTTTTATAACATGAAATACAAATATCTAAAATGTTATGACCAACCCAAACGATGCATCTCCTATACATCTTTCTCCCTAGGAAAAAAAAAATAATAATAATTGAGGCATAAAATAGTGCAGAAAAGCATCTAAATTGCCATCAACAAGGTATTTTAAGCTCGGCAAACAGTCCAAGCCCCTCCAAGCAGAGGCTGCTAATAGAAAGCATGCAGCACCACAGAAATAGAGAGACATAAAAAATAACGAAGATTTTTGACAAAACACCTGGGCAGGAGGACGTGCACAACTCAGAATCATTTACACAATAAAGCAAAATTGTGATTCTATGATTCAAGCTTGACACATCTCAAATGCATCCTCCATCCCTATTAGTACAGTGCATAGGACAGATAGCAACACAAAACCATGATGGGCCCCCTCACCCATACTCGATGCCAAAGGGTTTTTTGGGCTCAGCAAAGCATTCTCCTGACCTAGCATGAGCAATCAGGGCACAGCGAGGCCGCTGCACCGTGCCAGCAGCACCGCAGGGCATGAGAAATTGATTATCTGTTGGAGCAAATTGGATATTAATTACCTTGAAGCTGTATGCAGAAGGCAGCGGGTTGCTGGGCACTGTGCCCAGCAGTAAGGGGAAAGGCAATAAGAGATGGGATGCAAGGAAGCAACATGCTAGTTTCCACATCTGAGCTCTAGGAGTAATTCAGAGATACAGGTAAACAATACCTTAATTTCATCCAGAACTGTGCTTATAAGAGAAGCAAGAGACTAAAAAGCAGCTGAGAAAGCACTTAGAAACAGCTTCCAGGGGACAGTGGAGCAGAGCATAAAACCACCTCATGTACACACAGAAAGCACTCCTCTCCTTACAGCAGCAACCAGGAAAGGGGGCTTAAAACAGCTGATTTCATAGCAAATCAAAAAGTGGCAAGGAAATGCCAACAAAGGAAAGGCTCACTGGTTGAAGCAGGCTAAAAACTGCCCTCAAAACTGATTGTTAAATAGGAGGGGGAACAGGGAATTTTCCCAAGGTTTAACCAAGACAAGTAACTGATGCCAGATCTCCACATTTCATGCATTACCCCAAAGTATTCTGAAAGCAAAAAAAGAAGGAAAACAGGGAGAATGTCTGTGCACATCCAGCCCCACCTTTGGAATAGACTACTCAAAGCTGCCATTCACATTCAGCAATATTGCACTTCACCCCAATAATTTTCTTTTTAAAATTATTTTCTATTATAGTAATATTTACTTGGTTTTTAATAACAAAGAGGGCAGAAGGTCTGAAGAGATTGCATCATACAAATACTGTGTCTAGAGACCGCTAGCCCAAGGGACAGCCCCAATTCTGGGATGCACAGAGCACATCCTCACTGCCTTTTTCTTCACTTGAATAAGTGTGTAACTATCTCCTTTCTCAGTAGTTGGCATTTCACATGAAAACCTCCAGATATCATTCCTTAACATGTCTCACAGCCTTTGTGCTTACAGATTATACTATCACTGTGACATGAACTTCAGAACACTAAGCCACATTTACTCTGAATCATAGAATGGCCTGGGTTGCAAAGGACTACAGTGACCATCTGGTTCCAATCCCCTGCTATGTGCAGGTCACCAACCACCAACCCAGACTGCCCAGAGTCACATCCAGCCTCAAAGTGCAAACTGGGCTGTCTAAAATGAATTGTCCCCCTACATTCACGCTACAACTAGCAATTGCTATTCTTGCTAATGTAAAATAATGGTTTAAAAAAAAAAACAAAAAAAAAAACCTTGTCTTTATAGTATGGCACAGTGAATCAGTCTGCAGCCTTAGTGCTTGTCTCCATCAGCAAACCTGCTAGTGTATATTTGATTTATGTAAGAAAGCTCAATTCCAAAGAAATCTAGGACATTTTTAAAACAAAGAGGCAAGACAGAAGTATGCAATCTTCCATCAATAAATGCTACTGAATGCATTATCTGGCACTAAACATGAAGACAGTCACAACGCTTTTGAGGGTAAAAAAAAAAAAAAAAAAAAAATCAGACATTTGTTTTACTTCTCTTTCTTCAAGATCCATATGCAGAGGCAGTGAAACAGACTGTGTAATTTAACTTCCGTAAGCTTTTGTCATAGAATAAAAGAATCTGAGCCACAGAAGCAAGAGGTCACGCCCCTGCGATTGCCCCCAAATCCAGAGGCTCAACCTCTCCATCTGAGCATAGCAGCTAATAGTACAGCAATCTGTAGGTGATGCTTGGTGAAAAATGGTATTGTTCACATGCACCAAGAAACAGCCGTAGGTCCCAGCTTGGTGCACTCAGAGCAGCTTTGGTGTACCTTTGAGGAGCAGCGTGAACTTCAAGTCACCATAGAAGGCTGCAAACTAAGGACCTCCTCAGACTTTGTGTTCTGTTTTCCAGGAATGGAAACACAGACCTTCCATATATTTAGAGATAAGAGCCCAAAGTTCATTGTGCTATTTAAGAAATGTTCAGGTCACAGCTTCTGTCACCATCACTAGGAGATATATCAGAGGCCTTATGAATCACCCACAGCACTGTTTTAATTATAGTGTTAAAAAGCTATTATTTGATATCATGTTAGATCAAAACAATCAGTAGTAGACCAAATCCTTCCCTTGATTGCATTTCTAGCCAGGATTTTTCCATCCTGAAAGACACTTTCAGAGCAAAATCAAGACGACAAAACAAAAGCTCATCAGCTACAGGTGATGTAAATTTGCTGTAGAGACCTGTATTTTACATTATTCATATGTCTTTTTGTGCTCATCTATACAGTCTGTGCACCAGGTTTTGCATGCTCATTATCTGCCAGTTCCACTCATCATATGGGCAGCTGAAAGCGTGACTCAGATGCACGTCCCACCTTTGCTATGGTGAAATTTTTCCTCCAAAATTCACCACCTTCTGTTTTTCTGCAAACAACCTCAGAGCCGCCTCAGCACACCTCTTTGCTTCAAAGCAATTATCCGAGCTTCTTTTATTCAGCGTGACCCAACGCGTTCACACACAAATTATTTCCATTTCAACTGTAACATGTTGGTTGTTCCTATGGCTATAAAAATATGTTGGCCTCATACTACACATCCCAAGCAACAGCATCATCCTTAGGTACCATGCCATCATTTTCATCCATTGAATTATGGCAAGCCTCAGAAAATATAATGCATACAAATTGTTAGCACGGCCATTTCTGTGCTAATGCCTCTTATCAAATTTATCACCACCAGCTAATGATTCTCTGGCATCATTTACACGTTTATTTCTTTTTTCAACAGGCTTTCAATGAAGCTGTAAAAGGTTTCTATTTCCGTTATTAGACAAAAGAAAAATCTTTCCCAATGCTCACAAAATTAATGCAGTTTATTGCTGGTAATTCCAACTAACACTTCTGTAGAAGTACAATTACACAGTTTGTTTTCTTTTCAAATAGATTTTTCCCTCCTCCATCGGATACAAAATATGCTAGTAGACTTGAATATTTTTGGGGGTTAATATCAACAACAGATTCCCTTCTTCCCCCCTCCTCTCTCAATTCACAGTGCAATCAGTTCACTTTCCAGTAAGTATTTTCTTTATTGAGGTCTCTTCCCCCCGGGATCTTCATTAACCAAACCTTCCTTTTGCCTCCCCAGATGAGGCTCAGTATCTAAATGGAGATCAGTGATGAGTGGCATCTCTGAGGAGTCAGTGCTGGGACCAGTGCTCTTTAATATCTTCAATGATAAATAGTAGGATTGAGCACACCCTCAGCAGTTTGCAGAAGGCAACAAGCTGTGTAGTGCAGCTGATACACCCGAGGGATGGGATGACATGCAGAGAGACTTAAGCTGGGCAGAGGGCCCAAGAGAAGTTCAGGAGGTTCAACAAATCCAAGCGCAAAGGTCCGTACCTGGCCTACTGCAGTCCCCACCATCAAACCAGGCTGGGGGACAAATGGACTCCCTGTGCCTGGATTTCAAGCCCAAGTCTCTTTGCAAAAACTTGATGCTCTGTGTCTGCTTGGGTGTTGTCAGACACTACAGACATCTGAACATGATCCACGTATCTGGTGTATTACCAGCTTCAAAATCAGGTTGGACACAATGATATTTGGCCATTCTGTGGTGGCAATGCATTTGGGGGTGACTGAATGACTTTCCCATCTCTTCTGAATGAAGGCTAAGAAAATCCTAACCACAAGCCACTGAAATGCTCAAAATTCTTAGAATTCAGTACGTTTCTATTCCCATTTAAGGAAAAAGAGCCATCACTCTCCAACTTCAGAACTCTTTCCTCCACCTTCCACATTATTCAAAAAATAGGACAAGTTCAGTATTTCGTAGATGTAATGAAGATCACTTCAGATCACACTTCATAATACTGTCTAAAACACTACTATTGTTCTTAACATGGAAGAAGGGCAGGCTTTATTCTTGTTTTTAATACAGCATGTAAGACCAAGTTGACCTGGGAGGGAGCAGTAGTGGTGTTTCAGAGACAAATCAGGCACCTTTACTATCATACAGATTAACACTGTTCTGTCCGAATGCCACGCACATGCTGAAGGGTTTTATTTGTTTTTATTTTTTGCTATGGTTTTGCTCTCTCACATACCCATGCAATGCATTCACACTCTTAGAGGCAGAACCTCCCCTAACCACAGCACTGCTGCTTTGAGAGACACTGAATCTGTGTTTCTCCACACCAATCTGAGTTGCAGAGGTTAAGCAGCCTATTGAAATGATGTTTCATCAATCATTTTGTTTCTCTGCCCAATAATGAGAATTTAAGTACTTATTTAATTGGGGGTAAAAAGATTATGAACTGCAATTCTTTGGTGACAGGAAGAATTAAACATTAAGTCTGTTTCTCTCTGAAGAACTACTGTGCAACTATGTCTGCCATACTGCAAATTACTCATGTGTACACTTGATGTTATCTGTCCCTTAGATTACACATTACAGATAACAATAGTAGCAGTAAGAAGCTTTACAGCATGTAGTTCCAAAGCTTACTTAACAGTTTATTGTTTTTAAGTTATCTATGTGTATCTGCACTGTGTAATCTGAAAACCAGCAAGCACCTGAAAAACATGAGATATCTGTCTTGCCATTTCTAGGATTCAAACAGCTTTGCTCCCTGGGTTCCTAGCAAGTGAATGCATTTCTCTAACACGCAGAGCTTACAAGAATCATATAAAAAAAACAAAACAAAAAAAAAAAAAAACAACAAAGCAGACCACTTGCTGTGCAAAATTTCAGTGGTCCTAAAGAAGCCCAACAAGAATCTACACTTCTGTGAGCAAACCTGCAATCACGCAACAGCCGTCTTACCATAGGCAACATGAACAAGGCAGCTAGCCTGCAGTGATAAGGTACCTTAAAACAAGTGAGTTTTCATTTATTCCTAACACTTTGTTGATAATACAAATGTCAGTTCAAAGATAAAAACTAACTGCCAGGACATTCCATAACACACTTAGTCCTAATGGCTGTATTCCACCTCCTGTTGGGTTTGGACCACACTTAGTAAAATAAATGCTTTCTAATAAGTTGGTTCCAGCCATTAAAACATCATTATAAACATTAATGTATAACAGCTTATGCTATTAAATCTTCTCTTAAATGGAGAATTCATTTTACTACATAGCAATGCAAACAAGCACCACCAACATTGCTATTTCAGATGCTAATGATTCATTACCACGCTTTTTTCAGAAATTACTTTGCAGCCATTTCTTCTGGGGTTTTCCCACCTTTATACTGTCTAGAGGTGGCAGAAATCATCATTGCAGAAGCACTTATTAACTGACTCAAAATAGTCAGTCACAACATCCCACTGACACGCCACCTCTCCAGCCCTGCCTGCGGGGATCTCCCTCATTGCACTACAGCCTTCTAACCTCCCCCATGTCACCAGCCAAAGATATCCACCAATCACCCCAAAGAGGGCTTGATCTTATCCCAACACATTTCAGCACATTACTGATGCCATTTCCCGAGGAACATCTGATATTCTGTCTGCCCTTCTACATTTCTGATCTTATTCATTGCCCATGTTGGCAGTCCCCTTGACATTTCTTCATTTCCTCCACTACAGATAAGACATTTTTCTTAGTATTTGTCTTGAGACAGACATCATAGACAGCTGGTGCATGAAACAGAGCTGAAGGAAGTCCCAAGTTTCAAACAAGCAGCTAGATTATTCATTACATATTAGCAATTTCTTATCTGCTCTGAGGATATGGCATCAAAGTTTTCAACAAAAAAAAAAAGTTTCTTATTAGCCTTTAAGTAAAATTTTTCTTCTGTATTATCACAGCGAGTGACTGAAAGTGAAGGAATTTAATAAGCACCTCCAAACTGAGGTCAGGTTCCTTGCTGAGCTCTTAATTGGAATAGAGTAGATCCCGCAGATGATCAAACTCTACACTCAGGATGCGTGCATTTTGCCACTTCTGATGCATTTCACCACTTGATATAGGCAAAGTATTTTCACTAAGTTTCAAATTTATCTGTTTCCCAACATCCAGAAGGCTTTTTCTGAACATAACTTTACCTCCTCCCTGGCTGATCCTCACTCTCTCCCCTACTGTTTTATGCATGCCTAGTATGTCTTGCACAACTCAAACCAAACATCCAGCCATGAACCGAGTCCCTGTTTGGGGAAATTCTGCTGTGAGTAGAAATTCTCACCTACAGTCATCATCAAATTGCACCATTATTTATTTGCTTCCTGAAATACAAACTTGAGATCAGTACAGGTTCGAAACCAGCTGGATGAGGAGAAATCAGAGATGACATGAGCTAAGTCTGGCTTTCTTCCACCAGCTTCTTACCCTTTTGTCCCCTGATCCTTAATCAGAAAGAATGGTTTCTCCAGATCCTACAACTGAGGAAAAGGACATGAGGAAGTCCTTTTCTCCAACATAGTATGGGGATGAGACAATGTCTGACCATGGAACCATTTCACCTGCCTGAGCCAGCACTTGAATTCTGTCATCCGCTTTTGAGTGCATTTGTTGACCACATCTGAACGCCACTTGTGTCTCATGAAAAAATGCCACCGTTCATCCAAACACAACAGTCTTCAGGTCAAGTAAAACTTAGCCCAAGCAACTCAGCTATGGTAGTTATATGGTAGTCACCATATCAACATGCCATCAAGGAAGAAAAATTTTAAGATTGAAGGAAATTAGAAAATATTGCTGTTAATGCTTCATGTAAAAAAAAAAGAAGTGCACAGGAAAAAAACATAAGCAGCCCTTATTTCAGAATTAGACTATGCCTCAAGGACTTTTTACAGAGGCACCAGGAGAGGGCAGAGAGGCTCAGAGAACATACTGGACACATCCTTGCTCATACCTTAGACTTGCAGCTCCTCAGTTGCAGGGAAAGAACAACAGGGACAAGAGGAGCCGAGCTACCCTAGCTCTGATCCCACACTGCACGGAAACTAACACTCCTACAGCACAGTTTGAGGAGTGAACTTTAAGCATTCTTGATCTGATATATGCCCTTAAGCAAACCGTATGGCATCTTCTTCACTAGTGCTCCCTCAAGTACTTCTCTGGCAGAAGTGCCTATAGTACACGATTGAGAAGAAAATATTGACAAAGTGACTTTCCTGCATAAAATTAAAAGCCAAGCAAAAACAGAATTGCATCTCCTGCAGTTTTTAAGACAAGGTTGAGGTAATCCACAGTCTTCTTTTATCAAGCCCGTACATTTTCAAAGAACACACATGCTGCTGTCCTCATCTTGCTCCAGGCAACAAACATGTAATTGCATTGTGTCGGATTGCTGTGGAAGGCTCCAGGTATGCTGTGGCAGAGAAGCTTCAAGTCTTCCTTTTGCCTCTGCTCTGAACCATTACCATGCTGCCAGCACAACAGGAGGTTTGGGGATGCCGCTTTCATCCTCCAGCACCTCGCAACAGGAACCTGCATGTAACAACCACCTTTCTGTTGTCATCTTTCAAGCAGCATCCATTTCTAATTTGCCCTGTCAAGATCATTAGTAGCAGATTTGCTAACATAGTGCTTTCCCCATTTTTTGCTGTGCAAAGGAGGCACCAGATTCAATGCTTATTTCTGCTTTATCTGGACTTCACACACCTGACTTTTCCACCTTACTTGGAACACATGCAGACATCCATTACTCTGGGATATGGTTTGCTGAATGAATTCAGCTGCACGTGGGCTGAGTTTATTTACTCACTGACTCCTGACAGCATGCAGTGTTTGTTACTGGCTCTGTATACACGTGGCTGACAGCCATTTGTGCTGCTATGTGCACCAAGATCCTGTTTTAATCCTCATTTTTAAGGTCTCAACAGGTAACAATGATACAAACTAGCTCTACTGAGCCCTGCTCCTCTTTTTGATACTTAGCAACCTTTTCCTATTTACATAAGGCAGCAACTGCAGGGCTTTACTTTTCAGACCTGGATTAACCATTCATTAATATGACAGAGTCCAAGTCACTCAGCACAAAGTTCTTTTTATTTTACATGTCAAACTGAGAAGAAATCACTTCCCGCATTGCGGAGGTTCTCTCAGAACAGCACCATTGGATAACCATTAAATCACAGCTAATAGAGGCTTTACAGGAAGCTTTTTTGTACATGAATGCAACACTGAAAAGTAATTGACCTCCACTGAGCTAGCAAATTCTGCACAGGTAAGAGATGTTTTACCAAGACAGACTTGATAGCTGCCAGAACATCCTTTTGCAAAGGGAAAACAACAGAAATAACCACAGTAACATGGAACAGAGACCAAAGCATTGTGGGGATCCTCAGTGCGACAGCAGATGAGATGACAGGCTGGCTCCGCAGTGCTGCACCACCGCAATGAAATTCCACATCACTGTGACAATGTGGGACATGCAGTCCCTGCAATCTTGCCCTAGAGATGCCTTTGGAATACCAAGCACCAGCTGGATCTCTTCCATTGCCACCTCCTCCCAAAAGATGGATGCTCCCTGGGGAGCACTCCACAGTTAATAGGCAACTTGAACATTTTTGTTGCAATGAAATGATCTTTCTCCCCTACTACTTTAGCCCACCCGTGCTCTGCTGGGCCCAATGCTGTAAAGAAAGCCACTAGTTACAACACTGTGCTTCCTCAGAAAACTTCATTTTCCTCTTGTTTTTCTTAGCTCTTTTCCTCAAGAAAATGAAGTGAGCTGAAGTTTTCCCCACGTGTTCCTTTCCTTATTAGCTCACTTCTTTCAGTGAGGAGATGGCTTCACTTACCGACTCCCTCTGAGCACCCCCACTATCACTTTGTGCTTTACTTGCTTCCTATAGAATCATACTCTTAAATTATTGTGCTATTTTAGTGTTTACATCTCTACTATGTTTTCTCCTTTTTAAGGCATCCATCCTCCTTCCCTCAACAGTTGCCTCTACTCCAGAAAAGACCTAAAAGCAGAAAGAAATACGTGTTTTACAAAGGGACCAGAGTGACTGAAGCTGCTTAAAGGAAATCAATGTCTCTGCAGCCATCAGAAATATCACACTAGTTATAGTCGCCCAGTGCAAAGCAATTGGATTTTTCCTGCTGAGCAGCTGCTTTACTGCAGACTTTCGTGGACAGTACCTCCATGTGAGGAGCTGCACAAGAATATATTCTTGGCAGCAGAAGGAGGGAGCACGTGGTAAGGGAGGGCTATAGACTGCTAGCATTTGTTCAGTTTCAGCAATACAGCACAGTACATCACACCTATACAATATAATTAGAAGAGTCCAAAAGCTGGAGCCTAGCAGAAAGCTGCTGAAATTCTTCACAGAAACGTTCACTAGAGAAGAGTGAGAAGAATACCAGTCTCCACTAGATGCAGCAACAATTGCCCTACAGGTGTCAAAAACATGAGCTTGTTCCTCTGTTATAAGGTTATTCCATCAGTTTGCTTTCTCACACCTCCTGCAAGAGCTGTGCTAATTGCTACGTAGAAAACTCAATGAAATGCTATCCTTTTTTCCCCCAACAAGAGCATCTTGATTGACTCGAGCAGCTGTGAAAACCTTTGGTTACCCACGTACCTGCCCTTAAGGTTGGACAATCCTATAGTATCCATTGGAATGAGTTCATACCAGAAGTACCTAAAATATTGCATTAATTAGTAAAATAAATAACCGTAGCAAGTCAGAAATCTTAGAGTGACTCTCGCATCTTCAAGCTTTATGCCACTACCTAAGGTCTGATTCATCAGTGATAAAGGCATCATGGCTGCTAGATTGCACTGCAAGCTAAGGCCTTGGGGAAATAACTTCTGAAGATGTAGAAAGAAGCTGGAAAAATGGATTCATTTCTCATGCAAACATTTTTCCTTTAGCAGTAAATGATGTTGCTTTGCAGATATCTTTTACAGAGTGGGCAGAAGCCCTACTCGACAATCTTCAAGAAAGTGCAAAACAGCAGCAACTGTCTTTTCTGACACAAGGCAAAAATGTACTAGAGATGGTATTCATCTTCTGACAGTCATAGCCTGCTCCTTGGAAGAAAAAAGATGACAAATGAAAAAAAGCCAAGAAGCAAAAGGAAAGGAATCTTTATGAGGCAAGACACTTACTTGCTATCCTCTGGAAAGGAGGCTGCAGGCATAATGCTTGGCTTCCACCTCGCTCTGAAACCTGGACACCTCACACCTAACAAGACCATGTGGGGCATAGTTTTAGCTGCCCTTTTGTCATGAGCTCACAAATGCATTAACAGCAGCTGCCTGCAGGCTGTAACAAGGCATCAAAATAGATAACGAGAAGTGAAGGTAAGATGGAGAAGAATGATGAAGAAGGAATCTGGGGATAAGAGGATGTAGGAAGCAAGTTCTCCACTATTTAATCGTTCCACTCCCAATGATATCTGAAGAGTCACGATGATAAGATAAAATCCCTGGTGACTGGAAAAAAGGCAATGTCACACCCATTTTTAAGAAGGGTAGGAAAGATGATCCAGAGGAAAAAAGCAGGTGACTGCCAAAGAGTTAGAGAAGCAGTAGGATTAAGAAGCAGCTTATACACCTGCAGGAGAATAGGGAGAAACATAGGTGACCTGCAGGTTGCCAGCCTGAATGACAGGAACAATAGCTGCACTGTCACCTTTGCTAGGGGTGGGAGGGTCGAGCAGTCAGCCTCATCTCTTCAATTTAACCCAGCACAAAAGTACCTAAGGAGAAGGTAGAGAGAGATAAAACTGCGGAGGACAACAGAAGTGCAAATAATCCACCTCTGGAGGTCAGCTGAAGCCAGACATTATTTGCTTCACTATCCTTGCTGTCAGAAACTCTTCCCCAGCATCTTTCTCTAGTGGCTCCTTCTATAGCTCAAATCCATCACATATCTTCCCTCTCCTAAAAGCCAGTTCCCACACTCCTACCCTCTCACACTGTGGATGGGCTGGCCAATTATGCTGGTGAGGAAGTGGGGCAGGAACCTGCACAATTTCATCATGTCTGCAAGGCACAGCAGATGTTCTGCAAGCTAATTGCAGCTATATCCTACCCAGTGATACAAAAACAAAACACAGTGTATCTACAGATGCTTTCATTCTCCAGTAGTGATTTTGCATCACAGCAGTTTCAGTAGCACAGCCTCCTGAGAATCATTCAAATACCTCAGTGCCATCTGAGCAGGCTGTCCATACATCTAGACTGAAATGAACTAATATAATAACCATCACTGATCAGGCTTTTACACCAAGTCTCTACAGGCCTGCACAGAAAAATTTACCGTTGAACTGTAGTGCCATGCTACTTTAACACCACATTTTATTTCGGGTTCCTTTTTCAATCCCTCAGCATAACCCTGTACAGAAATCTTGATGAGAACGTTTAAGACAAGGTTTTCAACTCACAGATGTGCTCCCACTTATTTAGCTGGGAAGATCAGTGCCAAACAAGCCTTCCCTATGAAGGATTTAAATTCAAAATAAAAACCACTGAAGATGGCATGGCCATCAGAGGAAGCCAAGGAGTCAAGAGGAAGTACTCTGCCTCTCTCATCTTGCTCTGAATTAATACTGAATAACTGAGCAGCAGCTTTCAGTACTTAACAGAGCTAGTTATCTCTTCAGAAGGAAAGCAATGTTCCCAGCTACCCTGGTATCAACTCCCTAAGAGCAGCATTGTGGTTATGGGTTCCTGGTGACAGAAGTCAGGAAAGCCCTCAGGAGACCAAAGGACAGCAGGTAAGGTGACTCTAGCAGATAGAGATAGATAACTTGAGGATAAACTTATTTCTATTCAGATTGGACAAGCAATAGGAAAAGAGCTTTGCATGTGAAGATGAAGAGAGATGCATGGATTGCCTGGATTTGGGTGCTGCCAGGTACAACCACACTCCACAGATCAAAACCATTCAATTAGAGATCATTCAGCTACATCCAGCTAAGGCATCTTATACCAAAAAACATGATATCACATTCTCACACCTAGGCCAGCACATCCATCACAATAAGCAACAATTTAACTTGCATAGATCTGTCAGCATCCATCCTAGTTCTAGTCACAAATCTGTGCTCAGATGAATCATCAGCAAAGCAACACAAGAGGTGAGTGCAAGCCAGCACGACTGGGTTTTATTCCCAGCCCTGCCACTGCCTCGCTGCATGACTTCCAGCAGTCAATAAATCTAACTGTGCTTTAATTTAATGATCTATAAAGTGGATATATTGCTCAGTTAGCTTCACTGTCACCCAGTGAAGTCAGTTAATATTCAAAAAATATTTGAAGTATACCCTATTACCTGTCAATCTTCACGTGGCTGCATGAGTATTTAAGCTGGAATTCTACCTATGATATTTCCCAGAACAACAAACGCTGTCCTTCCTGAACACAACTAAACCTGATTTAGATTAAAAAGACTTAAATAAGGCCAAAAGAATTAAGAGGATTGCCACAAGCATCTGGACAACCACACGGATATGGAGCACCATCTAGTGTCACACAAAGCCCCTCTGTTTCTCATTCCTGTGTCCCTTCAGAGCAACACTGCCTTTTTCTTTTACATCCTCTGAGCACCTATGAAAACAGATCAGAACCTGATCATTTTGTGTGCCTTCTTAACAAGTGTTTTCTTTGACTCTACCTTTGTGAATATTTTGAAAGGCAAAGATGCTGGGTTAATTGCTCGGTTTGTTTGGCAAAGAAAAATTGCACTGAGAAGTTTTCGGTTGTTTTCAGGGCTTTTTTGGCAACACACAAGGGTAGCACTTCAGATGGGAACTGCCAACACCTCTGCAGAAGCTCTCAAAGGTCCTGTGGAAGAACCACAGGACCTTTATCTCCTCTTGGGGGTGGCAGCTCTGTCCACAAGATGACGGCAGAAGCAGTTGGGAACTGCCCAAGGAATATGTATATTCTCAGCCCCTAGGGCCTGAAAATCAAGTGCAACTCTTTTTAACATGCTTTTATCAAACATCCACCCCTGAAGCTCAGTGCAATGGCTTCTGTTTATGCAACAGAATGAATGGGCTGAACTAGGAGTTCCGCTGTAGAAAAACTGACCAGTCCCTGGAAACATCAGCCAGACTAACAGCAAAATGCCAATTCACTTTCTCTGCTGATTTACTTCATAGCTCAGCAGTCCAGGAGCACTCCTGAAGCACATCCTGGCAGCTCAGCCCCCTCATTCCTGATTAGATCCCCTCCACTTCAGCTCTGCTAACACCTCTGCTGAGCTAACCAATAAACACCTTGAGGAAAGCAAGCTGAAACAGACAACGCCTGTGGCTGGAGATAAAGAAAAATATATACTATTCAGCCAAAGTACAATGCTAATAAGTTCAGCATAATTAATTTTACAAGGATTTTCAATTGACTTTTTGCTTTGCTTTAATATTAAGCTCTCTTTCGTATAGGGCATTAAGAAAAAATTAGTGTTCAGCAGCCATCTCTGCTTCCAGGGAGATCATTCTTGCTCTCCATTATTTTAACAGGCTCTCATAAAAGCTAACAAAATGAGACCAGACAGTACTGAGGTCTGCTGACATGACACGACGCTCCTGCACACCCTTCTTACACTAAGGCAGATGCATGGAGTCCATTTGACACAAATCACATCTTTTCAAAACCAGTTTCTCTTGATTTGTCACATCTGCAATGTCAAAACGTCTGTCCCCGTCATTATTACCTCCTTACAGATTAATTGTTCTGCCAGTCATCAGTTCCTCAGTATGCTTCTCATTACCCGCTGCTCTCCCCTATATGCAGCATGGAACAAGGAAACCCTGACACTTCTCATCTGAGACTCCTTCTACAACCACTATAGGTGGGAAAGACGAATGAAGGATTCTCTGCTGTCCCCTACCTCGAAAAAATCTGTAATAAACAATATTCATTGAAGTCATCACTGAAGGAAATCCAATGAGCTATGCTGCGTAACAGTGCTTCAGCCTCAGGTTTTACCTTTCAGCACTCCACCAAGAGAAATAGTTCTAAAACCAGGACTGCCCCCAAAGCAGGATCCTAAATTTTTGAGATGAGTTCAGATGTCAGTGGGTCCTGCAGGAAAGCATCCTACAAATAAAGCTCTGTCTCAATACCACAGCATCAACATGCAGCTTTCTGTGTTGGCTAAAACAAAGAAATAAAGTAGCTAATGTTCTTATTCCCATCTCCACTGTGCATTTGGTTCCTGAATTTCTTCTCTGATTGTTTAGGTCCCTTCCAACTCTAAGGATTCTATGATTCTACAATTGGCATTTATAAATCCTCAATTTTGCTCTAAGAAGCATTGAGGGGCATTGTCATTGGCATGCTCTGCGGGGTGGGAGAAGTAGTTATATTAGTTTAAGGCAGATAAGCACAAAACCGGAATTTCAAGAGCTTTCTAACTAACCTGTGCACGATTCAGGCAAGGTGTGATAAGGACAAAGCATATGGCACATACATCAGTGGCTTCTAAGCAGTGTAAAGCCAATGTCAATTTGCAGTTTGAAAATGGCTCTTCAAGGATGCATTTCAAACACACAGAGAGTTCTCTATTAGCTGCCTGCACCAAATCTCTGCACAGGAACAGAGGGGAACACACGTACCCTAGCAGAAACCACAGCATATGGTCTAAAGCAGGTCTGAACCCTCCAAAAGCATATGGTTGCATAGGACTCTCAATTCCTATAACCAAAAGCAGCACCAAATCAACACCAACCACACAAAGTGGCCAACAAAGCAAGGATGTCAGAAAACAAACAAAGCAGTGCACCCAGGACAACCAAATAGTTGACTAGTTGCTGCCTTTAAATATCTCATTAAATGCTTGATTGTAGTTTTTCTTCTTTCAGCTACAAGCCCTATGTTCTGCAGAACTGAAGACAGATTCCCTGATATTATTCCTTCCATTAAGTGGCACATGATAGTCCGCAGGCCTAATGCTACAGGCACTAAGGTACAGACAGACTGCATACCAAGACAAAACACACTGCAGAAGCAGGAGTTACTGTATGTATTCAAGTTCCTAAGGAACCATGTGAGACTGCCTGCAAGGTAACATCTTGTCATCTCCCCCTCGCCCCCCCACAACAAGAATTTGTTTTTTTCCTTTTAAGACCAAAAACAGCCATTTCACATCCACTACCACCAGCTCCAAGTGACAAATGACACTACAGATAAGACCCATGCTGCAACACTCCCAGGACACTAAAAACCTCAAACAGGTCCCCAAAGGGGTACAAACATTAAGTACAACAATGCATGCATCTGATGCAATGTTGTTCAGGAAGCATTTTTACTGCTTTTGATAGACTCGGGTTTATAATAAACATCTGGTAGAGGAAAGACCAATTTCACTTCTCTCTAGAGGGCCACCCTATAATTTTGGATTCAATCTCTCTCTCCATTTCATGTGCAGACAGGGTCCCACATTGTATTAAAAAGCAGCAGTGGATGTGTAACAGACTCAGCTAAATCTGATCTGTTAACTATGATGTCTGTTAACAGATAACTAGCCTACAAGCATGACAGGTTCATAATACTGAAACAAAACAGGAAATTCTGACAAACACATTCCAGACTGCCACAGTTAAATTATTGTATAAAATGTAACCCTTCAGCTTACATTTAATGCCCAGTGACTCTCCAGCTACCTGGTGAAGCCTTGGTATAAACATGCCTTGAGGTCACTGCTGGTGAGCAATGCAACAATCCCAAACTACACTTAGACATCTCAATGCTGTTTCACAACATCCTAAACTTAATACAAGCCAGTTAGGGAGTTCATTTTCTTTAGACCACAATATTTTCTAGGGAACCCTTCAAGTCTGGCAGGCATAGTTTATTATCATTTTATTGATTAAAGCTAAACATTTGGTCTTTGGGGAAAAAAAAAAAAATATAAACCTTCCTGTTAGCAGTCCTGCAACCACGAGGCATGGGGATAGAGGTTGAGTAAGCAGCTTAAGGGTATGCCCTCCTATCCCAGCTACAGCAGGGACAGTGCTGCTGCTAATCCCTACACTTGCAAGAGCTTCTCCCTAAAAAAATCATTTTGTGTTAAGATCGTGGCATATTTAAGTGAATAGCAGACGAATCCCTAAGAACTAACACATAGCACACATTCAGCGCTGTTTGTGGCATTGTTTGCCAAGTACCAGTTCAGAGGATTTTCTATAATTTTCTCCAGCCTGTAGAGCAAAACCTGCTATCTCCATGCTTGCAGTAATGGCTTTAAAGCCACAAGTCCACCCCTAAAATGAAAACCAGCTGGATTCAGACCCTGAAGCTATAACCTTGCTGTGAAGTTCAAGAAACAAATCTTAAAATAGAATTCTAGAATGTCCTGGGTTGAAAAGGACCACAATGCTCATCTGGTTCCAATCCCCTGCTATGTGCAGGGTCGCCAACCAGCAGACCAGGCTGCCCAGAGCCACATCCAGCCTGGCCTTGAATGCCTCCAGGGATGAGGCATCCACAACCTCCTTGGGCAACCTGTTCCAGTGCCTCACCATCCTCTAAGTGAAAATAATTCCATTGCTTTTGGTTACAGTTTTCCTACACAGATTGCTGCCCACATTTCCACACTGATTAAAAAAAAAAGGCAGAAAGACAACAAGGAAAAAAAAAAAAGCAAGCCCACACAAAGGTATAGCACATGGCCTTTCCTTAATACACCACCACACAGACTGACTCAGAATCAGCAGGTGAAGCCCACAGGGGCAGGCACAGGACTGCATTTCACTGCTAATCAACAGCAGGTGCCATGGCAAATCCCACACAGTCCTTTCACATCTCTCAGTCAGTTCATGAAAAGGTGAGAATTAAGAACTCAGCCCAATAATTATTTGCCAGAGTGGAAAAAGCTGGTCTTCTCTCCTGCTCACTCCCAGTGCAGGTTTTCCTTCTTCACCCCCAGGCAGGGAGATGTTTCCATCCACTGTCATCTCCTGCATCATGGACTTCACTGTGAGATTTCCACCCTGACCACCTCAGCTGCTGCACTGCTTGTGTTCATTTTCCTGCTGCTCCCCACTTCCCAACCAGTCCCCAGCACAACCACCTCAGGTTGAAAACAGCAGGTGGCTCTACCACCTAAGCACCATCTCCCCTCTCCCTCTCTATCTGATGTATTTTTCCTCGTTTTTCTCTTCTCACATTTACCCCACTGACCTTTCTTATCCTTTTCTTAGTTAAGAAGACACATTTCAAGGCACAGAATCTGCCTAGTGAACACAAGTAGAGTCAGGAGGCAAAATTAATAGCTTTATTCTGGAAATAACACTGCTACAAAAAAACTCCCTGAGCACTCAGCCCCTCAGGCTACATTTCCTAGTAATTTTTCCTACAGTAGCTGTCAAAAAGGCTGCTCTGTGCTTTACAGGCAGTCTGTTCTGTTGTACAGAGAGACCCCAACAGTAAAATGGCTTTTAAGTCTCAAGATCCCACAGCAGGAAAGGGTTGGTAACAAACAGCAGATGACTGCTAACTGAGCAGCCTGGGTTTCAGCACAAGGATCTGTGCTTGTTTTTTCTTGGGCTGATTTTGACTCTTCCAAGCTCAAGGCAAAGCAATACCACTTGGGTCTTGGAGCAGCATCACCTGATGAGATACCTAGTTATCTTTTGTCTACAATGCAGACAGGTTTGGTTATACCCATCCAGCACTGTGGAGATTGCTACCTTTTTCACTCTTATCTAGCAAAAGTAGCAGATCTGAAACTATAAAAACAGCATATTTTACAGTTGAGCCTTTCCTCACCTGCCTTCACTCACAGGTGCTGCAGCACAGTGAATTGAGATAGCCATTCATCAGATGCTTCATTAGCACAGCCCCACAGCCCTCCTGGATAATACTTGTTTGGCTCTTACTGCTGGACTGGCTCCCAAACACTCCTTTGCTAGACGTTATGCTACTAATGAACCTCTTCCAAATTTCTCTTGCCTCTGTTCTTCACTCTCCCCCTGCACAGCAAGTTGCTTTGCAAAATAATAATTCTTTACATGCAGAAAGCTGCTGCCAGCTTATTAAAAAAGAAAAAAACACTGAAGAGCATCACCTTCATCATAGCCCCTACACCTTTCCTGTGCATTTTATATGCCATTTATTTCTAAGACAAATGTGCCTGCAGTCTCTGGCTGAGGCCAGGGATGAACATGTGCCTTTGGGCAGGCTGGCCCCAATACAAAGGAATACTAACTACATAAGGCAGAAGATAAGAGGAGAAGAGAGATGGGAAGTCAGCAGCAAAGCCAGGGAGAAAACCTGCCACCATCTATGCATCACTAACCTCTTTGCAGCCTCATTCCAAACCAAAAAAATTCTCATAGCACAGTTCGTTCCTTCTCCCTCAAATTCTCCTTTTGAGGATAGATGCCTCTCTTCTGTATAACTACTTCCAGGTCATTAGCTGGCAGAAGGTCTTAAAACTCTTTTTATCCTCATAGCAGCCAAAGTAGCGTTAACAGCAGGCTGACATTGTTGCTGAATGCAGGTAGCACACCCAGATTGATTCTGGTGTGGCTATGGGAAAGCCCACCAGAAACTGTACAACAGAACAGGAGGAATGGGGCACAGGCAAGGGAGCTGTGCTCAGAAATAGCAGGCAGGCCCTAGGACTAATTCTGGAAGTCATTAGCACAGTACCAAAGCAAACTTCATCAGATTTGATTTCACCACTTAACCCTTATGGGGGAAGAGGAAGTTATACACAAAATGGGAGTCAATCCCCTTCCATGTTCCAGCACCAACACAAGGGTTTTTCGAAGAACTTATGCCTATTCCGTTCTTGCCTCATCATATAATGCATCCCATTTCCCCCATATGAGAAGAAAACCACCAGTTAGCAGTAGGAAACGCACCAAAGGGATAATAAGATTATAGCATTGACAAGGTCTCAGTGGCACTGACCACAGCTGCACAGACCACTATGTGTCCCTGATGGCCAGACCTGCTGCTCAGAGGATCCAGTCCTAGCAGCCCACATTTGAAAACGTTCCTACCTCTGTAGTTATTTCTCTGAAAAATCAAAATTGAGCCAACCACAATCCGTAAGAGATCTAAAATATTTAATCCTAATTTTAAGGAGAAAATCCAACTACTCACCATCCAGGGAACAATTTAAAACTATATACAGGATCTAGATCTTTGTTTCCTGTTTCTGAGGTTTAGCTAGCCTGCTGCTTCCACTCACATCTACTAAGTTATAAGTGTAGAAACACTAGGATGGGAAAATAAAGTAACAAAAAAAATAAGCAAGTAATTTCGCTGAGCTGTGTTTCAGAATCTAGTTTTATTAGCATCTAGCAATCAGCTACCCATGCCATCAACTCATACAGCTAACAGTATCTTATACCAAAACACAGTTCTGCTCAACATAACTGCAAATCTATTTGTACCAGTTAACTCAAATATCATATCTGCAATGCTGGTCTTATTCATCAGTAAGACAGTTCTCAGAATAGGAAAGGACAGTAACTCTGACCACTCCTACATACACCTACTTCAATAGCAATAGGTTGTTCTTCACAGAAACACAAATAGGCATTCCATGTCATATACATCTATGTTTACACAATGAACAGCAAGCCCAATATTTTACTTGAGGATGTTTTGAGAGGGGTTTAACCCAGCTGAGTTACACAAGATACCCAGAGTACCAACCTGTTCTCCAACTCATCTCCAATACAAAAAGAAGTATACTTCTAACATTATCTCCATGAACAACATGGCACTTTATATTCTCTACATATTTTTATTATCATATACAGAAAGAAGAGCTGAACTCACCCAACCGGTAACGTGGATCTCTGGCCGCACAGCACTCCTCCCAAGCAGCCCAAGCAATGCTCTCTCTTCAGTGGCTGGCCCTCAAATGAGCCCTGGGGGCCCTACTGTGAGTCATAGCATAGAATCATAGAGTCATAGAGCCCAGACCTTCTGGTCACCTGGGGAGCACAGGTGCAAGCAATCTGCATGAGCTCCCTGGGCAGGCCTGAGCCCTTCACCAGGTGCTTGATCACCAGTTCAAGCCATCACCTTACAGTTCCCCTACAGATAGCAGCTCCTGTAATACAACCAGCTGAGCATACTTTCTTAATATTATTTGATACATAATCCATTCTTAAGTAAATTAAAAAAAAAAAAATAATTGAAATTTACCCACCGCTTTGCATCACGTTCATGTGAATTAATTCTTCTCTTACAAAGTTTTCTAAGGTTGCCTTAAGCCACTTCATAAATGGGCAGTACCCACCCCTGAATTAATCACTCTTTAGGCTCAGACTGCAGCCAACAGTACTTCATCGTGCTAAGACACCACACACATTCTAATGTTTTTTCACACTTCTTTACAGAACACAAAGGATGCCATCCAAGAGTAAACGCAGAAATTAACCTAACCAGAAGAGCAAAGCAAGCCTGGTACGCAGAAACACCATTTTAAAAATCCCAGAAATTAATTAAAAGGTGAAGAAAATAAGCAGCAGAGGAAATACCTAGATTTTTCTCTTTCTCCTGAAAGCTGAGCAGCATAACTATTTGATACAGATGGAATAACTACATCACTTTTCCCCTGAGAAACAACTATAACCTCCAGGAACTCTTCAGTAAAGAAGGTTTGGTTTGATAAGTTTTAATGTTAACGTATGAGATATTCATTAGGGAAGCAAGCAGCAGCAGTATAACTTGGCTTCTGTCCTAACATCAGCTACAGTACTTTTTATTTGGTGTGAGCTGGAGAACAGCCCAGGAACACCATGAAGATATCTCCTGCTTACAGTATTCCATAAGACAGAACGCCAAGTCCTTCAGCCAATTATGTTACTTCCTTTCAACGTGTGCTCTCCTGAGTTAAGACGCTTCATTAAAGCATCCATCTGAGAGAGGATCTGGTTTGAGTTTAATAAAGGCACGCAGCTGGCCCAGAGCTTTCAGACAAGGAGTATCTCTTTAGAAAGGGGTTCTTTGAAAGTGTTTGAAGCACTTTTGAAGCTTTCACATCTGAGTTTCAATAAGCAGCTCCAACAAGAGTCACGTTTGCCAGATTATAAGCCTAAAATCAACTTCATTTTTATAGATTAATGAATGAGAACAGCCATATATAATGTACTGAAATGACAAAATGCATCATTTGTGCGAGTCAGTAACCCAACATGGCCATTCACCAAGGACACCAACGGAAGAGAAAATGCAATTCTGAAGGACAACGTATTTGAGCATGTTAAACCTGTGAAACATGCAGCAAGGAGAGCACATCTGTGCACCTCAGGCCAGCAGCAAATAAAGCCTTTATGGTTGGGCACAGAAACTAGCAAAGCACTACTGACATCTAGTGCTACACTGCTGTTTGTTAGCATTGAACTGATCTCTGCAAACTCTTTCAATTTCAAAGCTCTTTCAATTTCAGCCCCCGAGGGTCAAAACTAGATCTGAGATAATGCTAGAAGGAGATTTTAAGATATTTCAGAACCAAAGGCAGGGCCTTCCCAGGTGTCACACCCTGCGTAGGAGTTACAGCACTCACTTTGAGAGCACTTTTGCATCTCTAGCATCCTTGCTAGCCTTGATATTGCCCTGCTACTGCTTTCTATCTCATGGAGTAACAGCCAGTAGCCAGTTACAAGCACACATTACTGCTCTTTATCCTGACGCCAAGGTAGCCATTCCCCAAAACAACTGGACAAAATCTAGAAAACCTGATCACTTTGGAATGAATTCAGATCAGATCTGGCTCCTCCACACCAAAAAGTTTTGTTCCATTGAGATTTTGGACAAGTGATCATTCCTACAGGTGTACTGCTTGGCCCACAGTGACTCATGGGAGACACTACTGCTCCTCCTTCAGGTGAAGGAGGAACATTATGATGTCAGCATGCTTCACGTCATAAAAGTGAGATCAGAATGCTGTCTGGGAGCTTCTTTTCCATAAAAATTACCACATATGTCATAACGGTGCACATGTCAGAGTGGCACCAGCTCAATTGGATGTGACTGAAAGCAAAAGAAGACACCTCTTCTCAAGGACAAAGCGGCCCATGGGGAAGCAGGAGGAGGTATCAGGACTGCAGACACACAGCAGCCATTCATGGAGGGAAGGGAAGGGAAGGGAAGGGAAGGGAAGGGAAGGGAAGGGAAGGGAAGGGAAGGGAAGGGAAGGGAAGGGAAGGGAAGGGAAGGGAAGGGAAGGGAAGGGAAGGGAAGGGAAGGGAAGGGAAGGGAAGGGAAGGGAAGGGAAGGGAAGGGAAGGGAAGGGAAGGGAAGGGAAGGGAAGGGGTCTTTTTTGTAGTGAGGGGGCCCAAAACTGAACACGGTACTCGAGGTGAGGCCTCACCAGTGTTGACTACAGGGGGATGATCACCTCCCTGCTCCTGCTGGCCACACTATTTCTAACGCAGGCCAGGATGCTGTTGGCCTTCTTGGCCACCTGGGCACATTGTCGGTTCATGTTCAGCGAGCATCAACCAACACCCCCAGGTCCTTCTCTTTTTCACATTCACCCAGCCACTCATACGCAAGCCTATAACACTGCATGGGGTTGTTGTGCCCAAAGTGCAGGACCCGGCACTTGGCCTTGTTGAACCTCATCCCATTCACCTCAGCCCAGTGATCCAGCCTGTCTAAATCCCTCTGAAGGGCCACCCTACCCTCAGGCAGATCAACACCACCTCCCAGCTTGGTGTCATCTGCAAACTTACTGAGGGTGCACTCAATCCCCTAATCTAGGTCATCAATAAAGATATTAAACAAGATGAGCCCCAGTACCAACCCCTGGGGGACACCACTTGAAACGGGTTGCCAGCTGGACTTCATTCACCACGACCCACTGAGCACAGCCCTCCAGCCAGTTCCTTACCCAAAGAAGGGTATGATCTGTCCAGGCCACAGGCAGCCAGTTTCCCCAGAAGAAGGCTGTGAGGGACCGTGTCAAAGGCTTTGCTGAAGTCTAGGAAGACTACATCAACAGCCCTTCCTTTATCTACCAGACTGGTCACCCAGTCATGGAAGGAGATGAGGTTGGTCAAGCACAACCTGCCTTTCATGAACCCGTTCTATGCTGTCTGGATGAAGCTCTCCCACCAATGATTACAGTATTAAATCAATAACGAGATTTTGATGAAAACGGCCATTTCCTTCATTTTCAGTACACCAACAGGTTAATGCGATGCTCTCAGGTGCTCTGGTGAGGTTTGTGGTTGAATTCCCACCGCACAGCTGTGCCTGCCGCTGACAGCAATCACTGCTGCCATCCTCAGGGCCAAGAGAAATCACTGCTGGTGCCCTCCTGCACAGAATCCTTTCTTTCTTGACCCTGGCAATGCAGCTGGTTATCGACTCATCTCTAAGCTGCTTTGGAGGGCCAGTTTACTGAAGAAACTGATTAAGGAGTTTCATCTGGAGGGCTGAGAGGATGAAGGCTCAATCGGAAGCAAAATCTGGGATCTGTGCCACATCACATCTGCCAAACGTGTCCAGAGGCCGCAGCACTCCCCTCCCTCACCACCATTCCCTCATTGCCTCTAACCTCGTGAGGATGCACGGAGGATTTGGGGGCTTTGTTCTCATTCACATCTCACTCAAAGGCCACAGGGTTTCCCCCATGGAGAAGCTGCCACGTCCTATATTCATTTTTCTGGCTTCCAGAAGATCTCTTTTTAGCTATCTGAATTTGCAAGGTAGCATAGCCATCCCAGATCTTAATTTTAAAATCCAAATCTATTTGGGAATCATGGACTGGTGACTGATATTCAAATTGTTGTCCTTGTTTAACCAGATCTCTGCTGTAACCCAAGGGAAGCACACAGGACAACTTCATCACTCCCTGCCCCAGTAACCACAGCACTGGTTTGGGGCCATCTCACAGGGCAGCTGAAGGAACCACACAAAACACTGACTATGAAAAATGCCTTAGAATTATTTTCAATTGAAATATTTTAGGCCACAGGCAAAAAGCCCCATGGGGAGCAGCCAGAAGTCCCTACTAAAACCTGTGTGAGCTGCCAGGATTGGATCAGTCCCCAGAATCTAGCTATCTGTGTTTTGATTAGCTTTAAGAATAACTGGTTTAATGGGAAGTATGCACGCGGGTCATGATTTTGGTTTCATTTGTTTTACAACACAAGCACAAAGAGAAGCACTTGTGCAAAGGGCCCAGCTCATGGTCTCTCGGTAATGCAGCCCATTTTTCTAATTTGCTGTGATAATCACAAGCTCATAAAAATACATCTGTTGACCCAGACTTACCATTACTGCTGCTTTGACACCCGCGTTGATATTCTTCCATTTTATTGTTTTCATTTTCCTCCTACAGACCACAAGATCAGTTGAGCTGATGAAAACTTTTACCTTTCTCCATTAAACTTAAAAATATGGGTCTAATACACAAGTTAAGTCAATATCAGGTTTAAGAGAAGAAAGCAGGAAGGCTGAGGCCACGCTGTCATTTCACAACATTATTCTTCTTTCTGAAGCTTGCACTATTAACAGTCATTACTTAAGCTTGTGCCTAGTACTGGAAAAGGTCTCTGGTAGTCAATCCAACTGCCTACATCCCAGAGCACCTCAGAGCGCTTTACAGAATAAAAATATTGTATTTTTCTTCCCAACAGGTGGACTAGAGCAGTGATATGGAGAAGCCACTTAGTCTACATGAATGTTATGATCTACCTGCAGAAACACAAGAGCAGAGAGATGAGCTGAGCAGGATCCTGGGAGATGCAGCATCCTCAGCCGAGACACCACAGCTTTAAATGGGGTAAGACCTAAAGAGAGGGAGTGTGACTGCACGAGGGTCCATCCAGCTCTGCTTTCTGCCAGTATTTTGAAAACAGAACATTCAAGCAAAAGGAAACCCATTGCTCTTACATACTTACACAGTAGCTCAATGCTGTTTTCTGCTTGGATCTCTATTTGTTCGATACAAATTACCAAGAGCTTTTGATTGCTACTAAACGTGATGTGCTCCTAGAATTACCTCTCATGCCCACTGAGTTACACAAACGGGTATTGGAGGAGCTGGAGACCATAGGAATGGCTTTTGTCCATGAAGAGAATGCTAAAACATCCCAAAGCAGACTTTGCTCCTGTTGCAGAGCCCCAGTATTTGAGAATGAAAGGTTTGTGTTGACCAAAGCCCAAGAAGTCAGTATTTTCATGGTAGCACTTCCTGGCTTGTTTCTGGCTTTTCTTTTATAAAGCAATTTTGAAAAATTGCTACTTTGGCACAGTATATATTTGATAGGTTCCCATTTGCTTGCTCAATTTATATCCAGTCCATTTGCTAACAAAATCAAGTCTTTATTGCTAGCCATGTTGCAAAGCTTACATAGCTGTAGGAAAATGGGCTGCACTCCATTTCTCCTTACACTTCATCAGTCCAAGCATGAGCTGGATGCAGCTCCCATGTCCCTGCTGCTAGCAGTGGGTACAGGCAGGGCAGCAGGCTGCCAGATGCCCTTCAGGTCCTCTGCACAGCATATAGGTAGCATTCACTCTGCTGAGAGACAAACTAAACGTAACAACTAAAGGAAAATACATCCTGACAGCAGATATTTTACAGTTCCTGTTCTGGATGACACTTACCCTAAAATCTCGTGCAGAGATAGAAGATTGGCCGCAGGAGATTCAATGTCTGATGTTAAGTTAAGCCTTTTTAGTGGCTCTCTAGCAACCCTGCTCCCCTTCCTCAGCCACCAAAAGAGTCTGTAATCAACAGCGTACGCCATCCCTCTCCTGGACCTGTGTGTGTTTTCCAGCATGGCTTCTTACAGCATTGCAGAAGTGTTGCATACTGATGCCTCTTCACAGCCCCTTGATATGAGGAACTGTGATATCCTTTCAGAGACAATAAAGGGTTATAACTTCAGCAGAAATCAGCTGTGTGCCCACAGATTTATTTTCCTGTCTCTTCCCCCACTGGTATCCTGCACAAACAATTTAATTAGTTTACACAAAGGGATAGTGTGAAGTCAGAGCACTGTGTTCTATATTCCAGAATAACTAGCAGGCATTGTCTGCAAGTATCCCTTAGCTGGAAAATACTATTAATTGGCACCAACTGTTCAAATATAATTACAGCCACAACACCCATCAGTTGACTCACTTGTTTTTCACATCTGCAAAGCAATAACTGCCCTGACACAGGCAGCAAATTCCTTCCTGTGAATTCTGCTATCAGACAGAAGGCAAACAGCACTACTGCCCCATCCCCTATGGCTAACGTGGAAAGTTCCACCCACAGACCGTTTCATTTTCACAATCGTGGCCCTGTGATGTGCAGCAAGGATCTGCCTGCTTTGAATCCCTGACTCATTTTCCTCTCACACTCAGCTCAGATTAAGCCCTCTGAGGACAACCCACGTGCTCTTGCTCTTACAATCCACAGCACAAAGATGAGGTGGAGCTTCTCCCCATTACCATCTCTGTTTCTTTTGCTGATTATTTGCCCTCTTTTCCAAGGACAAGAAGAAAATCAAGCCAGCCTAAAGCTGCGTAACGTGGGAGTTTTTAACTGCTTTCAATCAAACATAAAAGGTAAACTTCAGGTTTTATTCCTCTGGAGTAAAACAGCCACTTCTTACTCACTCACCACGGCCTGAACTGCCCCAAATTTCTAAAAATTTCTGTTTTTCTTGCTCATTTAGAGAGTCATCTCATGTTAAGTGACAACTCTTAGGTACTAAGGCAGATATTCCCAACAACCAACGGCAATGGGTGCCACAGCATGGCGCTAACCCAAACCTACTAGATCCAATGTACACACACAGCACATAGGAAAGCGGATCAAGAAAGAGGAATCAGTCACTGTGGGTACGTCCAAGAAAACACTTTCTCAATGGCCTTCCTATATTGAAAAGAAACCAATTCTTCTTGCAAGTCACTTGCAGAAAATTTTAATATTTTGCCAAATATACAGCTATTAGAATTACCCTAAGTATCAATTAGAATTAAATTACAAAAGTTGGTAGATAGCATAGAACAATATTCTATAAAATGAAGACATGTAATATTAACAATACCCCCTGCAGACCAATAATGGCAATGATAGCAAATGAAATCACAGTCCAACACAAAAATCAGAGGAGTCGGAGTGACGGCATTAGACTCTTCAACCAAAGAAACTGAGACCAGACTCGATACATTCATCCATCAAGCATAATAAATGTAGAACTTTAGATTTTAAAAACAATTAACGACACAGCATCAGGTGCAATTTCACATGCTTTCGTTTATCTTCCAGTACAGTTCCCAGAGCATAAAGTGCCTTTGTGCACTCTGGTTTCATCGTAGTCAGGTGCAATACATATGTTGAGAAGTCAGTTCATAAGTCACTTGAGTTATTTTATTCAGAAAAAAAAAAGCTTTTTTTGTTTTGTTTTGTTTTGAACCAATGTGCACAATCCAAACTAAGGCGTTTCATTTTCTTGAAGTACCTTTGATCTCAGGGACTATTTTCTATTGAATGTCGCACAACACACAGAAATTAAATTCCAATACACGGGGCCCATCTCCATCAAACAAGACCAAGGTAAAAGATGTTTCCTGAAGTCTGTTTCTGCCTTAGCTTTTTTTCATTTTTCCCCTTGCAAACAATTACGTCTGCCCTTCTGTAGACAACCTGTTCTGCAGCTTTCACTTGCAGATGGCCTCAAACACACTGAAGGCAGCACGCTCCCCATGTCCCCTTCTTAAACCAAACCCCAGCACTGATTGCAGTAAAAAAGTCGTGCCCAGTCTGGCAGTCACTCACCTTGCCCCCAGTATATTCACACACGCAAGCAAATTTCACAAATCCTACAACCCACTCTCCAATCCAAGCACGTTCTGTGCTAAAATGTCACTCCTACTTTTCCATGCTAACAAGGACAAAATGGAAATAGCGTTTCCCACATTATCTGAGGCATTTTAACAGTGTTTTTCAATATCTGCACTTTGAAGAGCAGTGACGGGGCAGTAGTCTTGTTTTAAATCACTCCACAAAGACGCTACAGGAGGTCACCCATGATCCCAGGGCTCAAGAAGGCACTCCAGAGGAAAGCTTAATGGAAAAAGCCATGGGGGAGAGAACAAACAACTGAACTTGGAACAGCAGGCACGAGTCTCTAGCCTACTGCCGTCTTCTTGTACTTGACAATACTTCACACTGTGAAGTGAAAAAACAGTGGCAAAGGTTTCTAGTTCAGGCTGTAAATGCCAGTGGTGATGTGGCAGAGCAGGTCATGCCTTCCCTTTGCTGCTGCTACATGTGACGAGTCCCACTCTTGGCCCTGCATGGCCCACACTCATCCCATCAGGAGCTCTTTGCAGGTGGGGAATGGTTCTCTCGGGGCTCCAGAGGAATAACACACTGAAATTCCTTTTAAGAACAAACCCACAAGCACTCTGTGAATGAGACTAAAGGGAATTAGCTAATTCCTTATGTACTGACTGAGACTTGAAAAATCCTCCACAAAAGTGAGTTACAGAAAAGAACAGCCTGACTACGCATGACAGCAGAGAAACAGAAAATGGTACAAGTTCAAAGCGAACCACACATATACGTAAAGTCTCCATTTTTGTTCTTACAGTGTCTTGGTTAAAATGATTCCGACGTTTCATAATGGTGTAAGAATTTTCCAATGTAATTTATGCAGCAAATTCCACCCATATCCAAAAATACCATATATGTAAATGCTTTTTTTTTTTTTTTTAAATAAAAATGCATACAATTCAAACTCTCCTTAGGTAATGCCTAAGGAGCCTAAAATCCTATGCACAGTTCTCATCGTCACCTATGTAGAAAGTCTTCAGAAAAAGTATATTCTTAGAGAACACATGAACGACGACACTTAGACGAATCTTCCCTTCTCACAGTTGATTCTACTCCATCAATCTCTTATTGCTTAAAATGAAAACAGACAGCTTTCATCAGCGACGACAGCACTCGAATCGCACAGCAGCCCAGGGAAGGGACTTGCTTTCAGTTCTGTTGGACAGAAATACCCAAGAGCCTGTGGACAGACCACAGATCTGTCGCCAGTCCTGTCCATGTCACACGGAAAACAAACAAGAGGTGTCACTGGCATGGAGAGAGCTCAGTGGCAATGAGGATGTTTAGTGCTAAGGTTGCATTTTCCTATCACTTCTGTGCATACAGCTCCAACTGCAACCGAAAACAATCCGATCTGAGCAGATACAAGACACTACATACACCAAATCTGAAGTGTACAAGAACAACGGCAATAGAACACCGCTGTGGGCTTAAACTCACATTTGGTACTATGCCAAAACACCTCTACAGCAAGCTTTATTTATACAACTTCCAATTAAAAATGCTGTTATCTCTCGAGCTACGCTTTAAATTAACAGAAATACATCCATAATAACTAAAAAAAAAAAAAACCTGATAAAATTATTTTACTTTTTTTATTCAAAATAATCTGACAGTTTAACAATATTCCAGGTGCATTACAAACACTGCCATAGTCAACACAACAATCAATACTTAAAGAGCATTCAAACACTGAAGACATTTATCTTAACGCAGAGACAGGAGAACACGCTTACACTGAGAGCATTTAGATCACTTTCAATAACTGACTCCTTTGAGGCAGATGTCCAATTTCTCTGGCACAAAAATGGATTCAAATCCAGTAGAGATGAATTACGGAGGAAAAAAAAAAAATCAGGAGTATAAAGGTTTTTCCCTGTATTTTCTATTAAAGCATTGTGAGATTACAGTTGCACGGCCACTACCAGCCTAGCCTACCCTAGTGTTGACTGTTCGTGGGATAAAACATCTAAACCATAATACAGAAACCAGCATTAAAGCCAACAAAACCACAAATTCTTTCTAGAATATGGCTAAATTAGTCCACAAAGAGTTGGGAACACACGATGCAATGGAAATACTATCTGGAAGAAACACTTGATCATCCCCATATTTTCCCCTCTGCCACCACCAAAATTTGCAGGAAAATGTTAAGACAATTTTACTGCCCATCCTGCAAGCATCCTCCCCATCCTTCAAAATCATCACCTTGCTGTCTTGATTCTTCCATGTATTGGCCAGTGTTACCTCTGACATTTAAAAAAATGTTACAAGTCACATTATTTCTACACAATACCCTGTTTCTTTCCAATTAACCCAGGATCTAAAATGGAGCTTTAGCTTCAACTTCATTTAAAGCAGCGCGTTTGTTCAAAAAAAGAAACCAAGATGTCAAAACAAGAACTTGTAAGGACACATACACAGTGCAGAACGTCATACAGAGAGAGCAGCAAGGCCACACCGTCACGTCGAGCCCACATTTAAAAGATTCGTGTTTCCAAGGACTAAATCCATTCTAGAAAGTTTGACTTGTGGGGCTTGCTGAAAGCATTAAAATCTATCTTTATACCTGGCATGACGTCTCCATCATCACTTTGGTATAGCTGCCTGTATGTGCACATTAGGACAGCCATGTGCAAAGTACAGAGAGGAGACACACCACCATCCCAATCTCATTCTACATGAAAGCCTCTCTTATTTGTTCCCGTGGGGAGGACAAAAAAGAAAAATCAAGAAGGAAGTGGGACAGTTTTCAAATTGTACAACTTGTCTGTATGCAAAGTGGGGGAAAAAATAAAATAAAATGAATAAAAAAATAAATGAAGATGGCTTGAGCTCAGGGTTTATTGGGCTGCTCCGGGCTGTGCTGGCTCTTGGCAGCACACGGCCCCTCGCGGCGTTGCTCCCAGCTGGTGCTCCATGGCAGTGGAAATCTGAATTGCTTCTTGCAAAAACACAAGTGGCAAACAGCTTGAGGACATCTCTGTATGCTTAGCCAAATGCTTCGTCTCTCCATTCAGTTAATTTGCTTCTAGAAGCAATGTTTTTGAAAAAGGACCATCAGAACAAAAGAGCATTTCCCTTAGTTGCAACATCACACACTCCATTAATAGATAGACTTTCTCTCCTAAACCAAATTATCTCCTGGAATATCTCACATTCATTTCTTTTTTTTTTTTTCCTTCACCCTTTCTCAAAACAAAGTCTCTCTAGCAGTTGTGCAGCTTAAGCCTGTTACCACAGTTTAGTCCAGCATTTTCTTAGCACCTCACACAAATAACTCTGCAGCTTGTCTGCAATGACCATCAGCTACAAACAGCCACCAGAAGGGGAAGCACCCACAGCAGTGCAAAAGCACAGCACTACCACCTGCTACATCCAGAAATGCTTTTGGATACGCTGGTTCCTGGGTCAGACAACTGAATCTAAATGGGATTTCTCTCCAAGTAGGGTTAACTCCAGTTATTCCAATGTAGTAAACACAAGAGGGCAGTACTGAGGATGTCAGTCCTGTACTGCACAGTTTTCAGTCTGTTTTTTAAAGACCTGTTAATGGAGATATGGCTCAGTGTCAAGGCTAAGTGGGAAAACGTTATCTAAGTTCAAGTCCATATGGGAACTAACACAACCCCTGCCTATTGTACAATAGTGCTGCTTGGATTTAAGCCAACCACACACACTTCACCCTGCTAATTTACTATCCTGATCAATCACAAGTATCTTCACCCTTTCACACTCCCCGGTTCACTATCATTTATTTTCCTGAGTGAGATTATAAAAAGTTAAACCCTTCTACCAAAAGTACAAAGACAAATTAGATATAGTAGAACAATACAAACCCAGTTATACAGCATTACAAGTGCAGAAATTCTTCACGTTGTTGCTCTTCTTTATCATTGGCCCCCAGTAAAAACCATAGCAAAGAATCTAGTTATCCAAAATATTTTTAAGTACTGTGATTAAATTTTTCAAACCATAAACGTAGCCCTCATCCTTTGTGTTGCTGGGAAACACGTGAGCAAAATCTATCATTCGGACTTCCACGTTTGCACTTTCCTTGATCTCTGCTGGCATATGACAGAAAACTTTTTCCAGTTGCGGTATAACGTTCCCATTCAGATGCTCCTGTGCAATGCAAGTGCTGCTTTTCCACATGTTGTCTTGTTCCAAGCTTTCAACTTTTAGAGAGATCTGGCTGTGGTGCCTCTTTGAGTATGCCTTTTTGTGAAGTGCATAAAATTTGGACAAGCCTTTACTGACAGAGGCCTCAATTTTTCCATTCTCTGTAGAAGTTATGACATGAATATTGTTATTATACTCCAGTATGTCTCCACCTGATAACAGTCCTCTGGGCACTCCTCTCTTCTCTGCCAAGGTGACGTCGCTCAGCCGCACGCTTGGGGCCTGACTTGAGCCCTCATAAACAAACAGCAAGGAGCTCGCATAGAAGTTGAGCTGCTTTTGGCCCTCAAACCACTTCAAAATCTTTTCAATCTTCTGAATGCTGGCAGCGATTGCATCTTTTCTCAAGCAGTACCCGTTGTGGAAGAACTTGGAGACGCCTACAAGAAATAGACATTTTTGAGGATTATTTTCATCTCTGGAAAAGAAATCAAATGCTGTTCAACATCTGAGGATAAGAATAACTCTCCTATGAAAAAAAGGCAGTGTTGAGTTTCAAGCACAATTACTAAACAAATCAGAACCAAACCGAAGAACTCAGGTACCTTCAGTACACCTTACAGAAATACAGGTTGGTGTTGGATTGCACAGGAATCCAGCGAATCAATGTACCAAACTGCAGATAAACAAGGTTCCTGCTCCTCATGTCATTTAAAGCAAGTAACCCAGCTGTGATGGGCAGGGACCCACTGAACTCTTCAGGGATAAACAAGCTGAAGCAGTTTGTTTATCGTGAGTGGCAGAACTGACAAGTCAGTACCAGCTCTAAGGGCTTGTCTGTTTTCCTTCTGTCCCAGATGCCAGTTAATGACTAGCGGGAAATATTTATCACTAAACAGCCATATGAGGGCAGCACTTTTATTTCTTGTTAGTCTTGAGCAACGTAAGGACAGATTTAACTGAGGAGGTCAGAGAAAGATGTATTTTTAATCTAAAAGACAGCGTTTATTCACAGAATACAATCAGAGATAATACAAAGCAAATTAAAAACATAAATGCCTCTAAGGGATTTCTACCTCATTACACTATCAAACCTCAAACCTGCAAGGAAGTTCTATTCTACCACAACTACTCCCTTATCAGTAGTAAAAGGCATGTGATGACAAAATTCCTTTGAGACACACAGCTGTTACAGCCAACTGCCAACTTAACTTTGAGTCAACAGCAATTGATTCAAGGGATAGAGGAGGCAGCCTCAGACCCATCTGGGACAGGAGAGAGCGGGATTTTTACCATGGGGGCACACAGACTACTTTTACATACAGTTCTAAAATCACAACAATAATAGCCAAGAGTACTAAATTCTGGCACACACACTCCCTTACCATCCTTCACTGTTTCCTTTGTCAAGCTCCTCCCGTAGTGCTGGTTTTGCGTCTCGTAGCTGTCAGAAGAGACATGGTAAACCTGCAGGGAACAAAAAGGCAATTATGTACTTCAGAGCAACCATGGTTTTCTGCAGAGCTAGGAGACACCTCTCACACAGGTGATGCTTTCTGGCCCCATCCATCCCTCCGGTAGCTGAACAGCTACTTAGGTAAGTCAGCACTGCCCTCTAGTGCTCTGCACAACATCGCTGCACATCTTGGGGTTTTAAGCTACAACTTTCATATTTTCTGGCATCAGAAAGACACCATTGTATCGGCTAAAAACAGATCAACCTGTTCATAGCAGGAAGCAATTTGCACAGCACATGCCTTGCAAATCAATGCTAAGACCTGAAACCACCATGTTCCTAGCAGTGTTACTACAAGGATTCCATCAGTCAGACTGAGCACACTCAGAGGAACTCACTGCTAGTGTTTTTCAGTTCTTAAAACTATAGAAACATATACTGCAACAGTAAAACAGCAAGCAATGCTGTGATGTGCCCAGGAGGGCCCAGCAACACGAGGCACATGTGCAATGAGAGCTCAGGGTGTGAGTGAGGTTACACGAAGTAAAGCATGGCAGCACCCAGTGCTTGCTACTTGCCTGGCAGGAAGGCAGCTCACACGGGCACAGCTTTGTCCATATCAGGAATTGCACAAGCTTAACAACTTAATTCAAAAGTGCTTTCCGCAGAGACACATTTTCTCTCTACCCAAAATAATTTCCATTGTAGAGGCGTGCCAGCCAGCCACGCCGAAGACTGACTTGTTTATGAGAGCGCAGACAATTCCTATTGGCAGCAATAACTCTGGCAGAAGCTTTCTGCCTGGCGCTCACTCAGACCACCCAGCCCTACACAGCCCCAGTATGAAAACGCAGGCCCCAAACCCCGCTCTGCACAAACTACCAACCCCACATTGCACATATTTAACTATCTCATGAATAAGCAAGCAGTCAAGACACCCCTGGTTACCCAGAGACCTGGTTGCAGTTCTTAGGCAGTTTTTTCTTCAGGACGACGGCACTGAAGGACAGCATATTTAAGTAATGATGAAACTATTCCCCACATTAAGCAAAGAGCTGTCTCCTCATTCCCCTCAAAGCCTTTTCTCAGCAGCACAGAAGAGGCTGCCTGAGCCATTCCTGGAAAACCATGCAGAAACATCAATACCTTCATCCCTGTGCTGAAAGCAGAGAACAGGAACCCAAGTTCAGTGTGCAGCCCCTTCTGGATCCTCACCTACCCCCCAAACACAGAGATGGAGGAGAGAAGGCTGAGCAGCTCACGAGGTGCTAAGCTTCTTGCTGCACCGTGCTTCACTCACATCGTCACTGCTGCTCATCTGCTGCTCACCCTTCCCAAAAGGATGCTTGCCTTCAAAGCATTTTTTTTCTGTATCCCTGTTGTTGCAACTGCCTGCACTAGCCCATTTCTGTCAAAGCGATGACAAGTCAAGTAACTCAAATCTGTAACCTCAGCAGCAGCCAAGAAACTATTAGACAGGAAAATCACATTTCTTGTCCACCTGCCATAGCTCATTACATGTTTGGTCTGCATTCATACAAGTCTCACTGCACAGCACGAGACAAAGAAAACTCTTTATGCGACCCACCAAGCAACACCTTCAAGAAAACTCCTGCGTGACCCTGAACATCCTCACCAGTAGAGAAGAGGGCAGCACATGGGCTCCTCCATGTGCCTACAAGCACTTAACTGAGTTTTCTGCATAAGCACAACTGGAATCCAGCACGTTACCATGTTAATTTTTTCTACCTGTTAGTTGTTAGTCTGTATAGGCAGTTTGTCGAGCAATCCTGGTAATTAACTAGCAAGGAAGATTCTTTTTGGTCTTTCTCAACCTGCACTTGGCTTGTTTCCCCACATGGTGTTTATTACAACAAAAAACTAACACATTTTTGCTTGTATCTTTCTTCATGACAGTTTTTATGACTCACACATTAAAAAACAAAGATAACATCTTTATCAATGACATCGATGAGGGAATTGAGTGCACCCTCAGCAAGTTTGCTGACGACACCAAGCTGAGTGGTGCAGTCGATACGGTGGAAGGAAGGGATGCCATTCAGAGGGACCTCGACAGGCTGGAAAGCTGGGCTCGGGTGAACCTAATGAGGTTCAACACGGCAAAGTGCAAGGTTTTGCATTTGGGCCGGAAGAACCCCAGGCACCTGTACAGGCTGGGAGGAGTGGTCCTTGCGAGCAGCTCAGCAGAGAAGGACCTGGGGGTCCTGATGGACGAGAGACTTAACATGAGCCAGCAGTGCGCTCTGGCAGCTCGAAAGGCAAATGGGATCCTGGGCTCCATCAGGAGAGGGGTGGTCAGCAGGGACAGGGAGGTGATTGTCCCTCTCTACTCGGCTCTTGTGAGGCCCCATCTGGAGTACTGTGTCCAGGTGTGGAGCCCTCAGTACAAGAAAGACATGGAGATTTTGGAAAGGGTCCAGAGGAGGGCGACTAAGATGATCAGGGGGCTGGAGCACCTCCCCTATGAGGACAGGCTGAGGGAGTTGGGCTTGTTCAGCCTGGAGAAGAGAAGGCTGCGGGGTGACCTCATTGCAGCCTATCAATACCTGAAGGGAACCTACACCCAGGAGGGGAGTAAACTCTTCAAAAGGGCTGACAATAGCAGGACTAGGGGAAATGGATCCAAGTTGAAGGAGGGAAGATTTAGGTTGGATGTTAGGGGGAAGTTCTTTACAAGGAGAGTGGTTAGGCCCTGGAACGGGCTGCCCAGGGAGGTTGTGGATGCCCCGTCCTTGGACGTGTTCAAGGCCAGGTTGGACGGGGTCCTGGGCAACCTGATCTAAGTGTGTATGTTTGGTGGCCCTGCTAGGCAGGGGGGTTGGAACTACATGATCCTTGAGGTCCCTTCCAACCCGGGTGATTCTGTGATTCTGTGTGTGATTCTGTAACTGCATTTCTTTTCTATATTTTATTTTTGCTGGCTCTCTCACTTTACAGCTTTTCTGAAATAGAAATATAACAAGTAACCCCATATATTCAAAATAATGAAGAGACTACAACTAAGATCTCTACATTCTGGATTGTGCTACACCACATTCTGTCCAGCAAACACCAGCATCCCTTACCTAGCACATACACTGTGATGGGCAGACAGCACCTGGACAGGAAGGTTTTCACATTATAGCCTGAATCTTGCAAAAGGAAAGCAAGCAGGCAGAGAGCACCCCACAACCAGAAGGAGGCAAGCTAAGCAAAGAAAAGCCCTTGTTTGTCAAGCACGCGCTTTGCTAAGTGCTGTGTGAGGGGAGGAGGAAGCTTCTGAAATCTTTCTGGAAACTGACTTCAGCACACAATTTGGTTCTAAATTCACATGACAAATCTCATCTAGTTAAACACCGGATGGAAAACTGCAGTGCATGGGAAAATCATCATTATAAAGAGGGTTTTAATAAGAGAATCAGATGAATTTGCTGCAACAGGACAGACTTACCAATAAATGAGCACGTTGCAAACAACAGTTACAAGCACAAATAACATAGATGCAAGCATTTATTTTATGTGAAGACACAGGGAACGTGAAGTACGCTGCTGTACAGATGTGATAAGGAAGGTTATGTAATGATATAAGCCAAATCCAAAGCTGTAATCTTCAGCCTTTCCTCTCGATCTAAACTGTTGGACTGGTTTTTTACTTGACTCCCACGTTCTCTCTCATAGGCTTACATAATTACTATTCATGACCACTATAATTTATAGCTGTAAAAGCTTATCTCAAGACAGAGTTACGGCTGGGAGCCTAGGCAATTAACTGAAAAACATTACAGAGATATTAGAATTATTTCAGACAATGGTGCAATCTAGGTGCTGTTGCTATCTGAGTGATGCAGAGCCTTATCTAAGACTTCAGCCATTTCTCTTTGCTGGTGCAGAGCTCGAGAAGCCCTGGCTGCATCTATGTGAGAACAGCAACAAACCTCATGTCACAGAATCACAGAATGGCCTGGGTTGAAAAGGACCATAATGGTCATCTAGTTTCAATGTCAAAACCAAAGTTATCCTGTGTCAGTTGAGGCAGAAAAAAAATACTTCAAATGCACTGCATCAGAAATTAATTACTGACATTAACACATCCGTGTTACCAACTCAAAAACATTTTGTACAGCTTTTATGTTTAAGCTTTAGAGCAGCCAAGACACAAACACTGAATCTTCATCATTCTTCACATGTAAAACACGAGGAAACATAACAGAGTTACTGTGGGCCTCTAAGGGTCCTCAACCATCTCCCAGTAACCTCATGCTGACATTTGTTGCTTGCGTCCAAGGTGTTTTCTTTGGATGCAAAGCTTTGCTCAGTGCAGAATGTAAGCAGCTATTTACAATAAAGGAGAGCAGTGTTTTCAAACATACTTCGCAGGACGTTTGATGTCGCTCCCACCAACACACTCAGGTAACACTTTATTTACACAGAACTCCAGATATTGTCACTTGCCAGGTAAACTAGCTGCTGTATCTGGTATTGGACAACAGGCCAGAGCACAAGCTGAATTTGAAACCAAAGCAAGTTCTCACCCTCATGCCGAGTACCAGGAAGCCAATCTCTTCCATCAGCGGGTACTTGCTGACCTGCTGCTGGATCTTCTCTGCTGAAGCATACGGATCATAACTTTTCTGCCCTATTTTTACATCCATTATGCACGGCTTATTAAATTTACGGGTCACGTCTTCCAGTTTCAGATACGTATCTGTTGGAAAAACAAAACCTGGGTTAGCGGTGGGTCAAAGCAAAAGAAGCAGCAAAATAGTTTCTGCTGAGTTTCTGTGCAGCAGGGAGAACAGTCAAAGGACTCGTGTGATGTCAGGGCTTGCCTCCGAACACAGCCTAAGCCACAGCCGCTGGCAGCCACAGACTGTTAGCATTAAGTCCTAAATGCCTTCTGGTTCAGAAAATATCGTATAATTTAAGTGTGCTAGCCTAGCACTCAAATTCAAATTACTGCCCGGATGAAACTCATGAGTACCTTTTATTAAGCCATTAGCATATTTTAAATCACATTAACAAGCACATACAAACAGTCTCTGCAGTACAGATGGTGATCTCTTTTTATTTGTGAGAAGGCTAGAATTCAACCCCCTGGTTGCCTGATTTTTTTGTTTGTCATTTTAAAAAGAACCAATGTTCCACAGTGCCTCTCTGGAAAGGCAGAAATGCGCTCATTTTTCTTCTTTCCTCCCCCCTCAGAGCACACCTATTGAGGAGAATGCTCCTCACACCCTAGCTGCCTCTAAACCATTTCCCCAGGCCCTGGGGGGGGGAGCGGAGGCAGAATCAAAAACCCCCAATCCCTCCGAGCACCTGAAGACTTAAATCAGTGCTGAAGACCTGGTCAAACAGGTTTATGTTTTTCTCCAACATGGGTAAGAGGTTTTCCAACATGATTTATGTCACTGATTATCAAAGCACAGCAGGAAAGCCAATTCCTCCAGTGACTGCATTCAATTTGCAGGCAGAAAGCTTGCATGGGTCTCCAGCCATTGCCAGGACACCCCATGTGCTAAGAGAAGACAGAGCATCAACGCCCTTCTCCTTCTTCATATCAGCTTCTGAAAGCCAGCTTTAATCACCCACAAACTTTACGGAAACATCCATTTTTCTTTTCAGTGCTGCCTATCCCATGAGCTTTTTGTTATTGTTGTTGGGGGTTTTCTGCATTAATGAGGTCTGAATGCACATGAACACTGTCTTCTTCTCCATTCCTTTAGAATAATCTAAAATGGGATCACACAAGAAAGCCAGAAACTCTGCTGTTAAAATGTAAAGAGTAAAGAGGGACAAAGTGCTTTGATTTCACAGCTGTACAGATAGGTAACAAACAAGATGGAGTCCAGAAAAAGGGAACCAACAACGTTCCATTCCCACTCAGTAGGCAGAAGCTCCTTCAGGATAATGAATGAAATTGGCGTTTATTACTTTAATAAGTTCTATTTAGAGCTTCAATTTTTACGCCATTATCATGATGATGAAACGATCAAATTCCCCAAAGCACACAAACATCAATCTGAGAAATAGATTCCATTTAATCCCTAGATACTTCTCTGTCTATAAATGGGACTAAGCATGTTTTTAAATGTATAACCATGCTCAAAAAACTCAGTTAAATCAATACACTATTGTAAAAACCCAGCCTTGTACTAACTCACTGCCTGGACTTACATTACTTTTCCACGTCCTTAGGGCTACAGAATCAATGTATATCCACAGCAAATAGCTTAGTTACTGACCAGCTCACCCATGTAACAGGTCTGTTAACTGTAACCACAGGGATACAGAGGCCAAAACAACTCAGGTTTAACTTGCAGTAGCCACAGGCCGCAAACAAACACAACATTTGCTCATTAGATGCTCCTAAGGAGCCAGGAGACCAATACTCTCCCTGCCAGGGAGCGCACTGTATCACCTGGACAATTCTTCTATTCCAAATTTTAATGTGCAGGTCATATTCAGCCAGATAGCATCAATGCTTTTTTCAGGCTTATGAGAACCACTGCTGAAATGCAGGAGTGTCCATACAACCTCTCACCTCTTCATTATTACAACTAGAACTGTACTTATGTAAGCATCATGCTTCACACCTGCCCTTTTTGCGTATTACTTGCATTACTGGATCCAGTACACCTGTGCCAACACTCTAAATCAATTCAGGAAACAGCAACAAAATGAAATGCAAGGTTTTCAGAACTTAGCTCTCCAAAGCACAGAGCCAGAGATAGGGCATGGGATAGGGGCAGGGGATACAAGAACACCTCAAACTGCCTGCAGCCCTTCTGTTCTGACTCCAGACGTTACACTGGGAGCTGCTCCAGACTCAAACTTATCAAACTATAAGAAGTGTAGGTTACCACAAACGACACAGGTTATCTCCATGCTGTTTCATCAATCCTGAAGTCCATGTATACAAAGTCCTGCAAAACGTGTTTCCATTGAGCTCCTTTCAGCAAAGGCACACGGAAAATCTCACGGGAGTTTGTCATCAGCTCCACTTGCCCAAATTCTTCTTTTTAAGCACACTGCACCAAAATTCAGCCTCTCTCAAGATATTTAACTTTTTATTCCTCCTTCCATCTCAGGGCTGTTAAGCTAGAGTATACCCCTAAGTGCTGCTAAAAACATAACGACTATTTTTAAAAAATTAAGCACTAAAATAACTTTGGAGCTAACACTAACCCTGGGAAATACTGATTACTTGGAAAAGCCTGCGTATTATTCAGAAATGACTCCTCTCTCGCACATATGCTGGAATTATAATTCAAGGGTTCATCTTTAGCTAGGTGCTAGCTCAGTTAGGATTCAGCTCTATCTGCTCAGTGCACACCCCCATGCTTAAATAGCTTTCTGTCTTGTGGGAAGGGCTCTATTTTGCATTGCATTTGATATCTACAGTCAACTAACCCTAAATCTACAAGACTGTGGTACACCACAGCTCTGGATACAGCCCTACAGTACCTTGTGGAGTATACTAAGGCTGAGCTAAAATATGGACAGATTCAGATACACACGGGTACTGTTGCTTCACCTCTTGTAAAGGAAGCTCATTGCTCACCTGCTCTTCAAGAACTTAAGGCCAAGTTATCTTTCCCAAGGTCTATAGCAAGCGTGCAGCTGAGTAGAGATAATCAGAGAGCTCCTCTTCCTCACTTGTTAAAAAGAAAACTGCCTATTTTTCATGCACTTCAGCTCTTTTATATAATTATGTAGAATGCTACCAGCTCAAAGTGCTTCTGAAAATCATATATTCACCAAGAAAAATAACATTCTACTGCACAAGTGGATAAAAATCTCTGATGCAGATATGCTTTGTACCAATGAATTAAGTTTCAAGCTATCAAAAATAAGTTAAATTAAAATCCTCAGCAGAAAAAAGAATTCATAATAAGGATCTAGGCTCTGGGAGAAAATCCTGAAGATATATTTCAAGGCATTTAAACAAATCATTCCTCAGAGCTTCTCTTCCCCTCTTCCTAATTTTGCAGTGCAGAGAGGCAGGAAGATGTGGTCTGACATATTATTTACATAATTTATTACAGCCCCAAAGGAGACAAAGCAAAAGACCACCAGAATTTACAAAGTATGCATGGCACGAAGCACTGCAGACGTCAGTACGTACGTGCAGGAGCATTCAGCCATTGCTGGAGTCAGAAGTGAGAAAATAACTCCAGGCATCTGCCTTCGTTTCATAATTCACAAGACATCTCTCAAAACATACGAATAAGCAGGAAAAAGCTTCAGTTGCTCTCAGCAACGAGAGAAAAGTTTGATGTTGCTTGCTATTTATCTACCCTGTTCTCAGCTTTGGCAACAGAAACTATAGCCCAGCACTCAGTGAGCCACAAGAAGCTGCTTACAAGAATACACAGGAGCAACAAGTACACAGCAATGACAGAACTCTCAGCAGAAGATACAAGAAGCATAACATGCTCCTACATATCTTTAAAACAACTTCTCAACTCTTCCACTTGTTGATAAATAAATTCCAGACGCCGACAATGCCACAAAACCCAAAGTTGAAATCCAATTGCCTCTCTTCAATTTTAGATTCACTTCAGGAAAGACAGTCATACGTCATCATACATCAATCATACATCTCTCACTGGCTCCCATGCAGTAGCACCAGCTACATAGTCCCTTCGTAACAGCACAGTACTTTCACAAGCTTCTACTGATAAGTGTTTTGAATCACTCCACCTTTTCTGCAGAGAGGACTGAAGTTCAGCAGAAGTAAAATAAGCAGCAGAACCCTCCTGCATATTTGGGTACGTGCTCTTGCTCTGTGCCAGTCAGCAAACCCTAACTGAATCTCATGAAGGGTTGAGGTCACCCTTCCTAGTTTCTGATTTGCACTTAATCCCATTCAGATGGCAATTCCATCCACCCACCTACATTTTATAGCACAGCTTCCTCACATTTCCACCTAAATGTCACTCTAGGAAAATAAATCCACCTCACCCACAGTAGCTCCTGCTTCACAGAATCACAGAAGGGCCAGAGTTGGAAGGGACTTCAAGGATTAAGAATCTCCAACCCCTCTGCCACAGGCAGGGCCACCAACCTCTCCATTTAATACCAGACCAGGCTTCCCAGGGCCCAACCAACCTGGCCTTGAACACCTCCAGGGATGCCTGGCCCCACGGCGCACAGTGCTACTTAATCCTGGTGGTGATAGATAGATGGTTGGACTAGATGATCTTAGAGGTCTTTTTCAACCTTAATGATTCTATGATTCCCTGTGTAAACTAGGGATGTGTTGAATTGCCATATCTCAGCTAGACCACACTTAATATTTTAAGATCATACTGTGAGTAAGAAAATGCAATTTGCAACTTGGAGGGAACACTAAGTGAGCTCCACAACACATATAAAATTAGGAGGGCAGGAAAAAGATAGCTCTGGTAAGGCTATTTGAGTTCATGCCAAATATGAAAGTGTGAAGGCAAATTTGAGCCAAGAACACGTTAGGTGCTACCACAGTCCTCACTGCACTTCTTTTTGCACAGTTCAGACAGTGCCTTTGGATGCCAACTTACTGCTGTCTTTGGATAACAAGTCTATCAGGGACAGCATATGCAAAAGAAGATAGAGTTACACTGTAAAGGAGCACAGCTTCTAATTTTGGTGTGTTTGCATTTAAATAGACTTGCTGGCATCTTTTATTTCTGTATGTTCCTGAAGCTCCACTTTCCCAGTGTAAGAAAGAACAGCAGAAAAAAAATATTGCTATTTTAAATGCACATTGAGAATATCCATCTTTCCTTGAAGAATACCAGATACCAGGACTTTGTTCCACTCCAAGCAGTAAAACAGCATGACCAGAAGCACTCTTAAACAATGAACCTACCAAAAAAAATGTTTTTCTGTTATATGGCAAGGCAATGGGAGATGCCTTATGAGATGTGGCATCAGATCCCAGTTTGAATGCCTTGCTTTTAGACCATCCCTTTTCTTCCTAGAGTCAGTTTATCAGACTCTGGCTCTGGTAAACTGACCAGACACAAACAGGCACCCAGCCCACCCCTCCAGCATGGTCCAGACCAAAGCAGCAGCTCTAGGGCCACAGCATCAGGTTCAGCTAATTAGGAAACGTGCCATGTGAACAGCCGTGCCCCATCACTCTCGGCCCACAGGGATGATCCCAAAGACCAAATCCAGCCAGAGGACTGCAAAGTGGAATGATCCCAAAGACCAAATCCAGCCAGGGGATTGCAAACTGGAATGGCCCTAAAGACCAAATCCAGCCAGAGGACTGCAAACTGGAACGCAGCGTCGGAAGGAGAGAAGCCTACAGAGCTTGTAACTGCCAAAAATCAGGCTCCAGAGGATTTTTCCAGGAGGTTTAGATTAACAGATAAAATTAGAACAGTACCATTTGGTGCAGTAGGTGGTGACCAGACACCGAAGTATTTTGGCAGATACTCCCGCAGCTCCAGAAGAACGCTGTCGCAACAGTCAGAGTCATAAACCTGAAATAAATTAGAGAAGGGGGGGCAGATAATGAGATTATAACGTTCATTTTATACTTCCTGTTGTCCCAGAATTACCATTTCTTACAGCCTTTGTTTTCCAAACTTTTAGGGTTTCTCTTTTGCCTTTAAAAAACAAACAAGATGAGAGTTATCAGTCTGAGATAAGCGAGCAGAATCCTTTCAGTTTTTTAAGTGGAAAAGATACGTCAACTCTAAGAAAAACTCCAACGTGCTTGTTTTCATTTGCTTAACTTTTTACTTATTTACTTGTTTACAATTACTGTAGGAAAAACAAGAACACTGTGGGCTTAGCAGCTGCCTAACTGTTTCGTCACCATTCAAATGCAGCTCTGGACACTGTTACAGAATTACTTCCACCAGCTCTCAATGCTGTTGTTTGGAGGGTTTCAAACTCCTTCCCTGGACATTATTTTTACCCCGCAGAAGGTCAGGTAACAGATACTGGAGATAGCCCAGAGCAGTTCTGACTAATGTGGTTTCCAGATGAACAGATCTGTACCCATACAAGTGCAGGCTGCAATATTATTATGGCACGTAGGAGCCATCTCTGTGCTGCTCCCTCTGCTCTGATGCTATCAGACTGGCGTCCCACCCTGCAGCAGTTGCACACAGCAGCCCCCAGTTCTGCTCCCACTTCAGCATTCAATGGTGAAGGGTAGTTCTAACCACTGGAAGTGTGGTTAGAACATGCCGCAAAGTCAGAAGCAATGCAAAACCAAGCGCCTGAACAGAGCGCTGCAGCATTGGCTCAGCTCACTGCTTCACAACCAGAAGTTAGTCATGGTGGGAGAATACCGCGTGACAGAAGCAGTGCACATATCAATATTAGAAATCTAAGGGTTTGCATTTTGACACTTCGGGGGGGAGGAGGGGGGAAGCCCCAGAGCTGTGCTCCTGTCACTGTTTTATCCCACACAGCCCCAGCCACCAGCACTGCTGCAGCATAACTCCAGGCGGAGCCTCACACAGCAGCAATATGCTAAAATTAGGCAATGCAGGTTAGTGCTAAATTTAGTTTTCAGCACAGAAACCTCAGGCAGGGCCAACTCCAACCAGCACCACGCTACAAACACAAGGTGCTGCACTCAGTATGCCTACAGGCTCTGCTGGCCCAGTGACCAGCCCGACTCGGGGTGCTGCCATACCACCAGCACCGCGCAGTGACCGGGCTGGCACAACCACACGTGCACTGACTTACACTGAATCATCCAACAGCACCCATTGCTTGGACTGGAGGCCCAGGGGAGACCTCACTGCTCTCCATAATTACCTAAAGGGAGGTTGTAGTGAACTGGGGGTTGGCCTCTTCTCTCATGTAACTGGTGATAGAACCAGAGGGAATGGCTTCAAGCTGTACCAGGGGAGATTTCAGCTGGATGTTAGGAAATATTATTTTTCTGAAAGGGTGGTCAGGCACTGGAATGGGCTGCCCAGGGAGATGGTGGAGTCTCCGACCCTGGGGGTGTTCAAGAAAAGGCTGGATGTTGTGCTGAGGGATATGGTTTAGTGATGGGTGGATGGTTGCACTGGATGATCTTGTTGGTCTTTTCCAACCCTGGTGATTCTGTGACTGCCTCCTGGTGTCAGTCCCATCTCAGAGAACCTAGAGAGCAGGCAGAACCTCCAAAGCACACCAACACACACATTATGACACAGAGCACGGGCACACTATCACCACACCCTCTGACAGCCGCTATCTCAAGCGCACAGGCTGTGGGTTAACACAAGCTGGTATGCTGATATTCCTGGACATTAAGGCAGAAAACTTTGCTTGCCTCTGAGCTCAGCACTGCTGCTTCTCCTCAGTGACACAACACACCTTTGATAAGTGTCAGGTGCTGCCAGCAGAAGTCAGTGCTCTCCCTGGGAGACCACAGCATACCTCGCTCTTACCATCTTGAAGAGGCAAAGGAAGAAAACAATTGAGTTGAAGGAGAACAGCCCCAGACAGATGGCGAGGCATAGCCCCAGCCAATACCACCTTTCACAACAGCCACACTGATCCCATTTCTGGGTCAGGACTCCCAGCACAGAGCACAAAAGCAACTTCGTGCCGTGCTTATTTTCAGACAACATCGCAAGCCCCACTTCTGCCCACTGCAGGAGCTCAGTGTGGCAGCAGCTCAGCCAGCTGATGGGGATTGCACTGCACCCAGCACTAATGCTCTTCTCCGAGGTGAATTTAGATATCACCAAGGCACAGTCCTGACAGGGAAACTGCACATAGATTTAGAACAGGACAAGAAAGAGGAAAGACTCCTGCTCCAAATTACTTTTTAATTCTCTCCCCAACAGCAGGGTTCAGTTACTAAAGACTGAACAAACAACTAACAGTATGCTCCTGGGCACTTCAAGCAGTAGGATATGATAAAGACTGCCAGACAACTGGGTTTAACTGCCCAAAGTCAAGGTCAAACGGAGGAAAAAGCTGCTATCTTCTAAATAGACCATCCTTAATACACTGATATCAAACATTTTTAAAGAAGGAAAACAGTAATTATTCCTTCAGTATCATCACTTCGGCATAACAGAATGAAGTACATAACCTCAGTCTCTCAAGAAGTTATCTTGCCCCCGGAAGCAGTAATAAACTCTCTTTATAAGTTTGACATAACATACACAAAGCACTTATTTGACCTTAATATAGACCTCAATCTCAGCCCGTAATATATTTACATGTCAAACAGGAATAAGCACTCAGCTAATAAAGATCAGAGCAAGTCATTTAGCATGGGCAAAAGCAAGGAAAACAGGCCTTTCAGGAATTACACCTGATCTTGTGCAGGAGAAAAGAACTTCTGCTGATGAGAAAGGGCCTCAGACAGCAACAACGGGCATTTCTGCTCCCTGCACCCAACCCAGCAGCAAGCTGCACATTCACATGTCATTCAGAATGACAAACGTAAGTGGATTTATGACTACACAAGAAAAGAATCATGCATCCCAGACCCCAGAAGGTATTGCTGCTGGCAGAGCTGAGAAACTTGTTGGAGAAGAAAGGCTATCACCCACCCCAGGACAACCTTTAGAAGTGAACCACTGTACTTGTTTATATCAGCAATACTCCAACATTACTAGAAAAGCAGCTGCTGTTTTCTGAACGTAAGAACGCCCGTTTCTTGAGCATACACTGATAAACATATGCTATTTGTTGCTTTATTGCACATAATATCTTCATCCAGCAGATCCAGAACTGCACAACTCTTCAGTGTCAGCTCAGCCAGGGTAGGTATCCCTCCTACACAGGCTACATTCTTTCAATAGCACAAACTGGAGACATAAAACGTAATCGCCTCTGGGCTAAAAAGCAAGTAAACAGGATGCTGACATTTGGAGGGCTCACAACATGACCATTACAAATTGCTGCAGCCAGCTCATAGCAAGAACGTGCCCCAGATACGTTCCATGGTGTTCAATAGTCCAATAGACACCATGAAGTCATAATTTCCAGCCACTCAGAATGTTTTAATTCCGAGGCAAATTCACCATCCCTTAACTTTTAATCCAAAGTACATTCTGTTTTGGTAAATCTGATCCAACAGATTCATCTGCTTTTTAATGCAAACAGGGGCTGCTTGGAAGAACGCGAATGTTCTCTTCCTTACTTAACACAGCAGCACGACATCGGCTCTTCTGTTTTGCAAAGACTGCTAATCACACAACTGGCTGAGGGAGGGCAGAACCAATGTTGAAATTCCAACAGGAAACGCCTTCTGGCTGTACAGACCTGGCTCCAAGTGCCCAGGCAGAAAGACACCACCATGACAGAAACGCAGTTTCAGCGCAGTTTGCTGAAGACCGTAAAAGAGTTGATTTAGAAAAGATTTATTTTTAAACGTGCATTTATTTTCAAGCCACTTGAACAGAAACCATGAAGTGAAAGCAGGCACATCAGTGTGACACAGCACCTTTTCTTCTTGCTCTCTGCCACCAGCTGTCCCAGAGGCAGCAGTGCTGCTGCCTGCAGAGCCCCAGGGTGCACACACAGCTCAGCTTCACAAGCAGTTTTTGAGGGCTCCCAGACAGCAGAGCAAAAGGAGTCACATGCTCAAATTAGCAAGTGTAAGACTTACAGATGATAGTGCAGCCTTAATTCTGTCTCCCTGTGTGTACGCATTAGAACACTAACTTTAATTACCTGAGTGCACACAGCATTTCCCTTCGGACTCCGGCATCACCCAGTTATACCAGGCGAGCACGAGGGCCAGAAAATCGAGGTTGAAACAGCAACTGTTAATTGAGCAATCCTTAACTGCATGGCTTCACAACTCAAAGCTCCCACTTCTTCAAAGTAGCAGCACCACACTTGGACTTGTGTCTGCAGGATTTCTTTCCTTCACTACCAATGGATCTGAGCCAGCTCTGTTTATGTTCAAAAATTCTGATACCAGAATACCAAAAGTAAAGCATTTACAAATGCTGTTACGCTACATGCTATTATAGTGAGTTGCTTATTTTACTATTCAAAATAGGGCTGTCCTATACATTATATTATAATTATTCGCAGAAGATGCCTGAAGAAAGAAAATCAGGACATAAAACAAACCAGGACATATTTAAATTTCTACAATCTGACCACGCAAATGAATTTGCAAATAAGAACAGTGTACACCCACAACAATTATATTCTTCTCCTCACATTCAAGGAAAAAAAGAAAAGAGTTACAGACAGCAGTCAGCCTCCTTAACTTCCACAAAATGAAGGCTATGAAAATGAGCTTTGAAATCTCCCCCAAAATATATTTATTTGGTGATGTTTGTCAAGCTGGCCATTTTCTAGCAATGCCAAAAAAGAATTAGTCATATTTTATCCACCTCCACATGTTTTACATAGTCAAAACTAGGCTGACCCTAGCAAGATGTGCAGCCTTGGGTACAGAATAATCTTCACAAGAAATGAAGCAAACCCTGACCAGTTTCTGAGGCTGCAGCAGAGCTTCAAACCTTCAGCAGGCAGCAGAAGCTGACAGGCACCAGTCAGACTCAATGGCAAAGCTGAACAAACCCCACAGCAGAGCCATGACAAACAGCAGTGGATGCCACATGCAACAAGGTGCTCCAAACCCATGGGAGGTGAACTGGATGTAGACAGACTGCCTGGTCCCCTTTTCTTCCCAGTGAGCACTTCTTACAGAGGCAAGGCAAGAAAGGTTACTTCCCTCTTCACCAGACAGCAAACCTCCATCTTGTCTTTCAACCCACAAGATTCCCAGGCAATAAAAGATTAACAATAAAGCAAGATTAAATTATTTACTTTACCCCCCCTGTACTCTTTGCATCTGCTGCAAGCCACCAACTGAGCACAGAACTGGGCAGTGGGCATCAGGACCTTTGCAATGAGAACTGCAAAATTAGAGGTTGTGTTTCCTCACAGACCTCTTGCAACAGAGCTGAGCTTCCCTCTGCCCTCTCAAGTTCAAAACTCCTTAACACAACTAGATGTTAAGTTCAATGTCTCTTGAGGAGGAGTTGCAGTCAATGAACTAGAGAGCTCTCTGAAGTCAGAGATAATTCTTCTTTCAGGACATGGCACTCAATTTCTCAAGCACTGTAACGAAACACAGCTTTTGGCTGTATTTCACGCTCTTAAAGAAGATATACAGAAAAGTAGAGATGGTAGTATTTGCATTAACATCATGAACATCTGGTAAGCTTTCTAAGTAGGTCAAGAGACTCTCACATTGAATATAGTTCAAAAATACGTAGCAAAATGGATATGAAGTTCACTACTCCAAAACCAGTTCATATACAACAGAGACTGGAACAGAATTCACACTTGGCACTCCCCACCAGAAGCTGAAATTAAAAAACAACAACAACAAACATTGCCTAGCTGATAATCTGATAAGGAAGTTTCAAATCTAACACACTAAATACTTCTCCCTCTGGGGAGGGACTTTTTACAAGGGCATGTAGCAACAGGATGAAGGGAAATGGTTTTAATCTGGAAGAGAGTAGATTTAGACTAGACATTAGGAAGAAATCCTTTATGTGAGGGTGGTGAGACACTGGAACAGGCTGCCCATGAGGCTGGGAATGCCCTCTTCCTGGAAGCACTCAAGGCCAGGCTGGATGGAGCGTGAGCAACCTGGTCTAGAGGGAGGTGTCCCTGCCTATAGCAGGGGGTTGGAACTACACGATCTTAAAGGTCCCTTCCAACCCAAACCATTCTATGATTCTACAGTCCTACTCAACATTTACTATTTGCTCAACAGCACTGCAGTGATGCTGTTCTGGAGTTACTCAAGCCACCAGCAGCCAGAGAAATCCAGCAAATCTTAAGGCCAGTCAGTCCCTCAGCTAATTCAGACTTCCTTTGAAGGAGGCTGGTACAAGCAGTTTCTCATCTATCTTTACAGCTATTACAGCTCTGTTACTGCAACACATGAAGCAGCACAACATGATTACTGCTTTGTGTATTAAGGGAAGATACCGACCTGGTGAGAAACCAAGACCTTGAGGCATCTAAATGCTGCTAGGTGCAAAACCAAGCTGAAATGATGGTAGCGAGAGGCTTTGCTCCAAGATTTTTGTTGGAGTAAATCCAACTACTTAATGAGTTTATCACTGGGAGTACTGAAACAAAAGTAAAATGATAGAACAGGACTAAAAAGAAAAAAAGCCAGCATCACTGCCCTGCTTTCTGTGAACACTACCAAGCATCACCCTTTGTTTCTGAAAAGCAGTCTGATCATAGCTGAACAGCCACGCTAGGCAGTGACAGATAACTAGGGGTGGGAGGAACCCCGGAGCAGTTACATAGGCAAAATTTAATTTTGCATTTCAAAGAGACAGAAAGGGAAGACAAGTCCCGACAGTCGTAAGTTGGATTTCTCTAACACTGCAAGAGGCAGCCCTTGCAAAGAGCTTACAGTAGCACTGCCCTGAAGGTGAAGCTTCACAGTATAACCAAATCAGGCCTGGGCTGCCACAACCCCAGAATCATTTTCATCCCATCCCTATAGCAGCATTTGGAGTCCCACACACTTCTGCCCTATGCGAAACTGGAAGTTACAGAACCAGCCCACGTGCTCCTTTCACTCATCTGCTGGATGAGCTCATCAGCTGCTTCCCCAGCCTCCAAACAAACCCCTGCTCACCACTGGCAAGAAAGGAAAGAAGCAGCGCTGCACCTGGGACAGAACACAACAGGAAGGGGGATATAAAACCAAAAAAACCCAGTAATAACAGCATTTAAAAACCCCAGCAAGCCTTCCAGCATAGTCTGTTACAGTAAGGCAGAGGGAAAACAAAATCCAGGTACATGGTAAGCCAAGTAATTCACTTTGCTCTGTCTTCAAGAAGAAGGGCTCTGTTCATGTCGAGGGAGGTGATCCTCCCCCTCTACTCTGCCCTGGTGAGGCCTCATCTGGAGTACTGCGTCCAGTTCTGGGCTCCCCAGTACAAAAAAGACAAGGATCTCTTGGAAAGAGTCCAGCGGAGGGCCACGAAGATGGTGAAGGGCCTGGAGCATCTCTCCTATGAGGAAAGGCTGAGTGAACTGGGTCTGTTCAGCCTCGAGAAGAGAAGACTAAGAGGGGACCTGATCCAGGTCTATAAATATCTAAGGTGTGGGAGGCAGAATGGCGAGGCCAGACTGTTTTCAGTGGTGAGTGGAGACAGGACAAGGGGAAACGGCTGGAAACTGCAGCATAGGAAGTTCCGCACAAACATGCGCAAGAACTTCTTTACAGTGAGGGTGACGGAGCACTGGAACAGGCTGCCCAGGGAGGTGGTGGAGTCTCCTTCTCTGGAGATGTTCAAGACCTGCCTGGATGCCTACCTGTGCGACCTGCTGTAGGGAACCTGCTTTGGCAGGGGGGTTGGACTCGATGATCTCTGGAGATCCCTTCCAACCCCTACAATTCTGTGATTCTGTGATTCATCATAAATGAATTGAAACTTCTCTGAAATATTTCATTAAGTCTGAAAAAGTTCCTGCTTGCACAGCCCTCTAGCACAGCAAGAACATCATACTGCAACTTAACCCAATTTAATATCCTGTGGATATGCACATTAAAACCATACTTTGTTGCTTCATTTCCAGCATTATCTACTCTCTGCAGAAATCTCCCTTAAAATCAAGTTGATGAGAGAACAGGACTTATTTTCCTGCTTGCTCACGCTGCATGGACTGCAGACTACTTGGTCTGTTACTAACTCCACCCAGTAGTGCCTTGCTAGCATCAAATTGCAATAATGGCCTCTTACTGTCTCCCGTTATGAGTCTTTCTTAGATTTATTAAAGGGAATTGTAGATTATTGCGTGACACACAATGTACAAGGAGTACAAAGAACAGATGCTCAGCAGACTCTCCTGGGTTCTTTTTCTACTGCAGAGCATGTCCCTCCCGGACTTGTTTTTGCTTCAGGGTCCAAGACTCACAAAAGTTTGTCACACTTAGTAATTCTTACTGTCCTAGTATAGGAGGCTATGAGTGATCTGAAATACAAAAAAATCTGAGAGCTCATAAGATAGTGGGAGGAACTCAGCAGACTCTCTGTGCTCATCCTTTGTTCTCCTTTATTTGTTGTTATTTAGAAAACAAACAAATACAAGTGGCAAGTAGTTCATAATTTGGTCAAAAAGTCATTTCCTTCACATTAGGTCAAGAGTACTGCATGTCCTTCCTCTTACTACAATGCCTCTGCCTAGGCTCATGGTTTCGAGTGCAGAAGAGATGGACACAGTCAGGTCAGTTTCACACACTGGCTGGGAAACCTAAATTTGCTTATATCCCCAACAAAACAGAATGCCTCCTGGACAGCTTCACAGCTGGAGATGATGCCAAAGGCAGAAAGGAAGTGTATCAGAACACGTCCACTATATTTGCAAGTAGCTAATTTGTAATACTCCAGTATTACAAATCACCTCTTCAAAAGACACAGAAGACCCAAATGAGGCCAAGGATAACAGCTCAGGATACTGAGCTTCAGCTCTAAATGCAATAATGAAAGGTTTGAGCAAGGCACTGTGTTGCTCAAATGCAACATTAAGAGAACTGTGCATGCTATTTCTTGAAGCTTTGTCCATACAGAACTTGCAACCAGAACCTTAGCTGGAGACTCGATCACAGGATAAGGATATTTTAGTACACAATAGCTGCACTACAGCCATCACCCACTCCTTTTTCAGTCAAGAGTTATCATCTGAATCAAGACTATAAAACCAGTTAGCTGAGTTTACAAAACAGGGTAATTCATCCTGAAGCAAGGCATAGTTTCCCTCCCGATCCCCGTCATCTTCTGTCACTAGCAGAGAACAGTTTACAGAACACAGGCTGCCTTATCGTGATTTGTGCTAGATAGGCTGGAAGAAGGCTGAGCATTATGAGTCAGTTCTTGCAACTCCGTGCAAAAGCTTCCAGGCCAAAACACATCTTTCAGGCTGCTGGCTTGACTTTATGCCATGGAGGGGGAGGGAAGTTGCTAGAAGTCTTCTGCACTGCCTGAAGCTGCGTGAATGCTAATTAAAATTAGGCAATGAAAAAAAAAAAAAAAAAAAAAAAAAAAAAAAAAAAAAGCATCAAGCTGCAATGAAGAGCTCTATCAGGTTATTGAGAATTAAATAAGGATAAGATTATTGATGGTGGTCCGAACGGGCAAAATTCCTGCTTCTCCTTCTCTGTAACCACAAGAGCATGAGGAATATTCAGGCACTCGCTAATTCTCTAACACTCAAGCGTTATCCTCTGCTCACAAACTCAGACTAACAGTTACAAGGGAGACAAAAAAGCTGCATAAACAGTATCAATTCTTCCTTGTGTCTAGGCTGTAAAAATGAGTTACTAAGTTCTGTAGAGGAAAGAGCACACAAAGACAGGTCATCACCCTACTGAAAGTTACACTATAATGCACCCAACAAAAGTTCACAATAACAATTGTGCAGGCAACCATGAAACCATGACTTCCTAGCTTTCAAGCGCCCGACTCTAACATAAACTTCTGTTACATGTTGGAGTTATTTGCGTCTTTTACATCCTGGCTTTGTTTTCAAGACATGTAACAAGAGTGAAAAACAATTTCTATTATCTACAGTGGTAAATGCTTCCTTGCATTCACATTATATGATAGCAGGGCTTGAACTCTGAACTTCCAGACAACTGCCAGAGCAGTTAGCAGAGTCTTGAACTAGCAATGGGATGAAGATCTGTTCTCCAGAAGGGCCGGATAACCGCTGCAATTACCTTTTTCCAACTCTACATGGGGTCAATCAGCTCTCAGTTCCCAGTCAATCAGGTAGAGGTAAAGAGGCAACCGGATTGGAGCTGGGAAAAGGAGAGCCCAGTCTGCCTTTTACTCCAATCCCCCAAAATCACAGACGTGACCTCTGGGACAAGAGCATGTGAGAATTACGGTAGGACTTGCCTTACCACAGCCTTGGAAACATATGTAATGTAGGTAATGTTATATGGAGCCATGATGTGGCAACATCACAAGCACCAGCTATGACAATTCTGACATGCATCTGCTAGCAAAGAGGAAAAAGAATGTTAACTGTTGGAAGTTGTCCAAGCTGCAAGAACTTTATCAGATAGGACAATTTTCAAAAAGCAGAACAAGGGGAGGAAGGTATACTTCTTGAACCCCAAGCACCATGCAGTTACTGTAGGAGAGCAAAAGGGCACTTCAAATAAAAGTTTATGGGCACATTTATTGATCCGTTGACTATAAAACCCTTGTTTATTAGCTAGTCAGTTACCAACCTTTAAAACTTCAGTACACCACGTTCAAAGCAGGTACACATGGTAACAGAGGTCTATGGCCACATGAAGCCAATGTCAGAAATCAGAACTGAAGGAGCTCTCACTTTAAATCGCCCAGCAACCTTCCTTTGTCCTGTTGCATGCAAGAAGAGAAGCTCTCCATCTCATACTGCTAAACACAGAGCTTCTAGGAAAGCGTAGCTGGGAAGCTAGCTTCAACAACTGTAAATTCTCTTCCTCAGCTTTAAATATTTGCTGTCCAAGATCTATCCTTGTGAGCCTACAGAAGCAGCTGCCCTATTTAAAGCACGACATTCCAGCTTCCTCCCCCTCTTCACGGCACCAACGGGACAGCAGATTCTGCAGAGCTACATTCTTGATGTGACAAATGAATAAAAACCCTCTACTGAACATGATAGCTCTTAAATAGTAGAGGATAGTTATGTTAGCACACAGTGCTCTTGGGTACAGCCTGGCACTTTGAAACAAGAGCTGCGTTCTGAGCAGAGCACAAAGATTTCACCTCACCCAGAGACTGTGTTGACCTTTCCCAAGCATGCTTGGTTCACAGATCCCAACTCACCTGCCTGAAGGGATGCAGTCAGAGGTTCAACAGGCTTCTTCCCTTCCCTCTGCTAACACTGCTGAATTAAATCAGACTGTTTCAGCACGTACACATGCACTGGCATAAAGCAGGCTGAATTAAAATACTGAAATAGACTGAGAAGTAGCCTGCTTTTATGGATTCCTAGGTACGCACGTGTGGGCAGCCAGCACAATCACACGGTGCCTTGCAGCAATTCACTTTCTTTCCTGGAAACAGGTCACCACTACATCATCTATTAGGACGAATTTTCAAGCACCACTGTGTTTCTGCCTCCACATCTGTGTGCTGCAGCCTCCCAAAACTCCTCTAAAAGCAGTCCTTTGCAGCACCTCTGCCTACACCTCCTCAGCAAGCAGTCTACATTAGACGGAAACAACCCATCATCGGTGCAGACACTCCTCAAAAAAACTGCAACCACTCTCTTACAATTACTTCTTGCTCGTGTCTACAGAAAACAAAGTATTTGGTGGCTATTCAAGGCTTAAAAAAAAATAAATTCAATCAATTCTTTAACCAGGTAATGGTACTAGAAGACTTGCTAAAACACTTAGTGGCTATGCAGCATACTAAGTTCACACCTTCAGGTACAGGAAGGGAGTTTGCAGGAGCAAAAACAGATGTTATTAATCTGATAATTATTGATATTTACAGAATTCAATACAAAGTGGCCATTACTACTGGAAAATCAAGCTCCAATGATAAGTTAAGCTTACTATATTTATCAAATTATTAGCAACAGCTACAAACAGCTTTTTACTCTCATTTTATCACAAGAGCAACTCATGATGATAAACTTGTTATAGTCTATTTTTCCCCTACCTCACAACACAGAATTAATTACATTTTTTTTTTATTATAAGGGTGGCAAAGCATTGATACAGGCTGCCCAGAGAAGTGGTGTCCCTGCAGAGGGATCAGGCTGGATGAGGCTCTGAGCTCCTGATGGAGCTGTGGGTGTACCTGTTCACTGCAGGGAGTTGGACCAGATGGCCTTTCAGGGTCCCTTCCAAATATAACCATTCTACGATTCTGTGATTTCCCCATCAGTAGAGAATGTCTGTATTCCTCTAGTAGAGGAAAAATTTGGTATATTTGATCAAATAACCTTCTAAGGAAGAAGAACAGTATTTACATTTACATTTTTCTCTCTCTCTCTCTTTTTTTTTTTTTTTTTTTTTTTTTTTTTTTTTTTTCCCTCCTCCCTCACCTTTTTTTTAACTGCCGAACTGAAAACATCAGGGAAACAGAAGGATAAATTAATGGCAGTCTGAGTAGGGATTATTAGAGATTCTCCAGTTTTCCACTCTGACAGAGACAGATTCTTCCAATGCCATCCACTTCTGAGCAGGCTGCCATAAGCATCATAGATTCAGATCACTATTAGCATTCTGCACCACAGAGTTTTGCTGAAGTTTCCCATAGCTCAAGCACACAATACTGCAGGGAGCTCATTCTGTTGGGCTGTACCGGCTAGCACTCCGCTCTGTGCTCAGAAGACAATATCCCTCATGTGCCCAACAGAAACAAACTCCTGGTGTTTTGCTGATGCAGGCAGCATCATCTTGCTACATGAACTGCAACGGTTCCCAATGGCTCCAGATGAGGTGGTTTGCTTTACCTACAAGTGAAGAAGGGCTTCTTTCTGGCCCAGGTAACTGATCACATCAATACAGAGAAAATAGTTAAATGCGCCTATGAAGCCATAGGTGCTGAAGTGAAAAGATAGCATGATTAACCTGCATACAGTCAGAGGGAACTTTCTGGTGTGATGTTATCAACAGACTCGCCGTCTAGTCCTGGTGAAGTGACAGTCCGGGACTCTTTTGGTTCACACACCTCATGGTGCAATAGATACAACTAATGAAGGCTCCAGCAGAGAAGACCTGAGGAACAACTTTCAGATCTACTCCAGCTCTGCCCTCACAGAACACATCAACTCCCCCACCCCAGCAGGCTTTAAACAATCTAGAAAGATTTTGCCCTCCAACTTGACACTATTTCTATTCCACCTGCTTCCAGAAGATAACCTCAACGTAAGTTTATCTAGAAGCGCTCTTGTTTCATTTCTGCACTGCTTCTCATTACATTCTCTACCTGACTGCCTTGTAAACAACTCCTTGTCTCAAAGAGTGGTAAAATTTTCCTTCCCCCATTCTCTGGAGGCTCATTAGCCTATCCCAGGGTAATCAAGTCTCCTCACAGACCAGAAGTGCAGTGAGCTAAGTCACCAAAATGGGGCAGTCCTGCTGCTGTTCTTAACTGCTTAACTGACAGAAAACTTCCAACAAGTCAACAAGTATTCATCCACATCTGGAAAGCACCAGCACAGCGTAAGATAAATGGCTGAACAGGAGGAAAAGCCTTTCCCTCTCGGCAGCAATAAACTATTGTATCAACACAAGCTGAATGCAAGACTGCATACCTTACACTGAAACCCACAACCTGGAGTAATCCTCATCTCGTTAGAAATATATGGAGTGCTTAGGTATCTACACTTGGCACCATGTGGTTCTAGCCTGAGAGCAAACATGAAAGCAATTAATCATTGAGGAGCTGGAAATCCCCAAGATCTTTCTCCTGTACTTTCACCTATACAGCACATAAGTATTTTCTCTCCTTCCCTTCTCCCACAGAACGGCATCCTAGTCCTTGCACAAGCAATCGTGCACACAGCCTTTCCTCTCCCCATCATTCCTCAAGAATTGCCCCTTTTCCAGATGGCTCACAAACAAAAAACATTCAGTGTCAGAAGTGACACGGCAAGGCTCCAGAAGAGAAACTCTCAGTAGCATTAAGACCCGATTCCTTCCCCTACAACAGGCTCTAGTAACAATGGTACCCTTACTTCAAGTTTTTGTCAAGGGTCTTGCTCACAGCTTGTCACTTGATCTAAGCAACAGGCAAGCAACAAAGCTTGTGCTGAGAGAGGTTAACATCTAAGTCATGGTCAAGCTTACTGCTCTTGCTCTCTGGCTTTAGATAGCAATAGTACTTAAGGATTCCACAGATTAGTAACCATCCTGGCACTCAGAGGCATCTGTTTAAGCTTTCTTCTTCTACTCAAGAGTTGCCATTCAACCTGGATTGTATGATTCTCAACCTGACCTAAATGAGAGTCACCAGGAAACCTCAGAGAAATATTTACTTCTAGGTTTAACTGGCTCCCGCTGAGCTCCTTACTAACTCAAGAGCTGCTGTTTTGTCTAACAGTCCTATCTTGGGAATTATCAAGTAACACTACTATGCAAACACACCGTTAGCTTACAGTATGTAGCTCAGCCAGTTTTATGTGAGATATTTCCACAAAACACATAACATCTTCAGTAGCTTACATCAATAACCTTCAAAAAAAAAAAAAAAAACAAACAACAAAAAAAAAAAAACACAGAACAAAAAGAGAGTCTCAAGGCTCCTCTTTCATCTTGCATGAAGATTTCTGCAGTTATTTGTACATGTAAAAAGGGATGACATATCAAGATAATAATAAAAAAACATGATAAACTGCAATGGGCAGATGGCTGGTAAGGAAACAAGACCGTAAAAACAGTTCACCTGCAAGTAAGATAACCAGCAACAGCTTTCCTGGTGTGTGCTATCCAAGTTACTGATAAAGCCAACTGGAGATGAGCAACAGACTTGGTTCACAAGGAAAATACAACAAACTGAAGTTGAAGCAGTTGGAGAATTGCTCTTTTTATTGACATTTTAAAGGAACTGGGTTTTAACACGGTGAACAGGCAATACTTAAAGCAATAAAATCAGACTGGATGGGCAGGTAAAAGACTAGATTTTAGATGCAACCAAATCCAAGACAGTCAGCAACATGAGAAAGAAAACAATGGGATCCCACACACCACTCCTTATTCACAGATGAAGATCACACGAGGCTTTTTAATCAAGTCTCGGATATTATGAAAACTCTGATGTCCCATGAGCAAATAAGCACAGGGATATAGATTGAAAGGACAAAGTTCTAGACAGCGTAGACACTGTGACAAGACTGTCAGTGATGTACCATTCAGATATTCAGATTACACTTCTACAACAGCAGCAATAAAATAGACTCAACATGAATAACATCCACCTCAACCAGGTGGACCCTCACCTTGTTGTAGAACTCCTGCTCTCTGGGACCTCGAGGTGGGGGCTGCAGTTGCTTCAGAACAGTCCCATCTGGATGCTGCAGTATACCTAGAAGAGAAGCACTTCCTTTAGGGACAGGTTTTAAGAGAGAGAGCTTTCATTTCTTTCAGAAATGGCAAACGCAGATCACAGACAGCCTATTTGTTCAGTTGTACTGTATTCAGTAGAGAACAGCACAGTAGAGAAGAAATTGGCAGCTTCCACACAAAACCCTTAGCAGAGGTTTGCTTGCATTCCTCTTTTTCTAGCCATCAGATGACTTTCCGCATCTAACTCTGCTCAAGGCCAACACAGTAACAGGGAACTGACATGAACAGTTCCACCCAAAAAAAACATTCAGTTGACTATGGAAGATTATACAGACACTCCCTTTTTAAATAACTGATAAGTTCCTTTTCCAGCAACACTTAGAAGTTAAAGGAGCTGGTACTAAGTTTAACACATTTCTCACAAGCTTACACTACATGGCCCACAGACATATTTCTATACAAGCAGCATTGAAAGAGCACTTCTACCTTAATGGAAGTAACATCCCTGTAGCACTTCACACTAGCTAGATACTACCGTTTCTATCACCCATACTTAGAACACAACATTGAGAGCTTCATCTCAGCCAGGCAACCATTTTCTTCACGACCCCAAAGAAGTACAACATCCTCCCCAGCCAGCCTTGGCCACTCTGCTGCATGAGAAACTCAGTATTGGAAGAGACGGACAACACTGGAGAAAAGCAATTGCATCTCCATGAAACATTCTAAGTTTCAGCATCACGAGGCACAAGGGAAAAGGAAAATCCACTTCTGGAATAGAAATTTCCTCCTTGGATTTAACCATAGCTTTTCATAGAGTAATTTATTTTGTTTAAAAGGAAGATAAATATACGTCAACTGTATCCAAAATAAGTTTCGTCTCCAGCTTACCATTTGAGAAGCAGCACAACAAGCCAGGCACTTAATGCCCCCAAAAACAGTTTGCACTTGTAACAGCAATTGTTTTCACCTTTTGGAAAACGTAATATCTGAATGGCCTCTGTTGTGCAGTCTTGCAAACAAAACAAGATCTGCAGAGCCCCAGATACTTACTGTAAAACAACCGCAACATACAGAAGTTGTTCATTAGTTGGCTAAGCCAACCAACAGAGTGGTTTTAAGAATTTGTGTAGAATGACACTCAAGTCGCTTGCCAAAAGCTGGGCTTTGTACTGTTTTTTCAGTTCTGGAAACCATACAACACTGTCACATCTTCAAGACACAACAGCTTCACCCTGCACCCTTCCACATGTGCCAGAAAGCACTTAGCAAAGTGCACAAAGTTTCTGCATGACATGACATGTTTTGAATGAGTTACTTAAAATCACAGTGCTAAAAAAGGTTTTATAACACACCTCAAACATTAGCACTAGTGATAAGACAAGGCAGAAAGACCAGGCAAATGTTTCTAGAAGTAGAACCCCTACACTGCCCTATTGGCAAAGAGAAACTCAGACTCTGAAGACAAATTAGTCTAAGCACTTTCCACCAGAACACTGTGCTTTGGATCCAGGTGGATGACAAGAGATTAATGTAACATGATGTTGGCTGAAGTCCCCTCATACTCTGCATTTCTTGACAGAAGAACAGAGCTCCTTCCCTGCATCTGCAAGAGAGACATGCTGGAAATCAAAAACTCATCTTTCAGCACCCCCCTCAAAATTCAAAACTTCTCCTGATCTACAACAAGAGATACCACCACCTGCAGATCATGGTAACATAAGCACACCGGTTGTGGCTCCACCTGTTTTGCACATATGCACTCTAAAAGGTAGCTTATCTCATCAGCTCCTGCCTCCTTCTTCCTGCCTATGGAATAAAGCCACAGCCCAAAGCCCGGTAGCTTAGGTACTACAAGATTTGCTCTCTTTGGAGAAGGCAGTATTGAACAGTGCGTTCAGCCACAAGTCACTCCTAATGCCCAAAAGTCTGATACATGTGGTGCTGGGAGGATGCTGGAGCTCTTCTTTTGCACAGCAATGACAGTTACAGCCACAGAAAGTAAATGGAAAAGGGAAAGGTTATTAGAAAGGAAGAGAACTGATGGCTGAGACTTTTTAAGGTGTACTTCAACAAACAAACTAACAACAAATAAACACTGTGGATACCTTTAAGTCCTCCATATGTTTGTATGTGGGGACAGCAGGGAAGTCAACCACAGAGAACAACAGTGACACACAGGAAGAAGCTTGGCAAAAGAAGGAAGGCTCCGAGTTTCAACCAGCAAACAGTTCAAAGACAACTGACAGGGGTACATCCTTCAAGGCACATTTGCCATGTTTTGTAGTAACAGAGGTATCCAAATGAAGAGGAGTACTGGTTTTATATTTTTCATTTTTTAAAATGGTGAAGTTTTAATGGGGTAGGAAACAGCAGAACAGAAAACTATAGGAAGGGCAACTACTGCAGGAAAAGACAAAAAAAAAAAGTAACGGAGAAGGTACAATACACACTGGTCTCCTTACACAGGCTTTCAATCATCACAGATTCCAGTGCACAGATCACGGCCCAGATCATTGTGGCCCTGCGTGTGGTAGGGAAACTAGACACACATGATCCTTGAGGTCCCTTCCAACCCAGGCCATTCTGTGATCATCTGTGATGTTCTTTGTCAGTGCTATCAGTAACTACACATATCCACACATCTGGCCACTAGCTTCATAACAAAGACACTATGGGAGCAGCACTGTGGAATTATATATGACCTTGTATCTTTAGCATCTTGACTGCCTGTACTCCTACAAACATCATCTGTGAAGACATAGAATGAGAAGATTCGGTTACAAAAATAAGAGGGTTGTGCATATCACAGAGCAGCTTTGATCTTCACTAAAACATGAAACTCAAGTTCCTAAGGTGAGATCAGTGGGGGTAGTACCCCTGCAAGGAAATGTGAGCCCAGCTCTTAGGCTGTGGCTTTATCTGATTCATTTGAGCTGTGTCCACAGTATAGTTACCGCACCACCCAGGCAACAACAGTGATAAGAAGTGACGTGCCTAAGGTGAGTCCTTTTTGCCCGACCCCACCCCACACTACAGAATACAATAAGTGAAGCAGATGTACAGGAACCTCTGTACCCCCTTGACATCTATTGCAGAAGAGGCAGGGGACGAGAATTACCCAGCTGTGCAAATTACTGGATGTGCCTTGAGCATAAGCTGCAGATAAGGCCAGCTCACGGTGCCATCAGTGCTGCAATTCCACCCAATGACAGCAAAGGGCCGGAAAGTTCAGCACTTGGCCTGCTCAGCTTCTACGGGCAGGGTTCAGAGACAGCCTAACAGCGTGTTCCCCTTACAGCTGTTTTCAAAGGTCACCCTGGAAGCTGAATGGACGCGTAGCGCGTACTCCACTCCAAAGTGGCTCAAAGGCAGGAGTTATACCCGACGTGATGTCTGGGAAGGGTGAGAGCACCCTTTGACAATGCTGGCTCTGCATAGACCGCTGCCTCTGCTGAAAAGAACCTTTATCGGAAGGGCCAGCGCCTCTGAAATCAGAATGAAAATCAAGAGCCGGTGGAAATATGCTTCAGTAAACACTATATCATCACAGCATCTGTACCACTGTGCTGCTCTGGGTTTGCTCACAGCACCGACTTGGTAAGCACCTCACAAGTCGTCCCTTTTCACCTGAACTCACACACACGTTCGCAGAGCAGCGCTTGGAAGCAGCTCAGCCACTCTGGACACGCTCCGGCCCGGAGGCCGCCTGCGGCCGCCGTTCACATCTAGCAGGCCTGCAGCATGTCTCCCCTCGCTTCCACCTGTTAAGGCATCAGCTCAACGCGAGCCGAACCACGGCCGCCAGGAGCCCGCCAGCTCTGCAGAACGACCAGAAGAGCGGGGAACCAGCCCGGCGCGCTCGGATCCCCCCACCGGAGGCAGCAGCGCCGGCACCCCGCGGCCCGACCGCCCCGCCGCCGTTACGTAACCGCGCGCAGCACCGACCCCGAGATGCCGCGCCGCTCCCGGCCGCAGGTGGGCACCGACGCGAGGAGAACGACGGCCCGCCGCCCCCCGGCCCCGCTCACCGCCTTTATCTTTGCCGTACATGTGCCCGGCCACCTGGTGCGACAGCGGCACGCAGCCGTTCAGACCCCGCCGCCGGCCCCCCGCCGCCGCCGGCAGCACGGCCACCGCGGGGCTCGGGGCGGCGCCTCCCGCCTGCTGGGCCGCGGCCTCCTCCGCCTCGCCGCGCCCGCCGCCCGCGCAGCGCCCGCACCCGCCCTCGGGGTGCCCGGCCGCGGGCGGCGCCGGCCGCGGGGGCTCCGTGGCCATTTCCCGAGGGGGAGGCGAGCGGCCGCGGGGTTGCGGCGGCCGGGACTCAGCGGGCGTCGCGTGTCGGGGCGCGAGCGGCGAGGGCCCGCGGCTCCATCGCCCCGCTCCGCTCCGCGCCGGCCGCGCCGAGCCGTGCCGCCCACCCCGGCGCTGAGGCAGCGACTGGCGGCGGCGCCGCCCCGATCCGCCCCGCGCCGCTCCGCCTCCACCCAGAGGAGCGCCGGGGGCCGCCAGGGGTCGCCGCCGCGAGGGGAAGGCCGCGGTCCGTGCTGCAGCCCCGCCTCAACGGCTCTCCGAGCAGAAACGCGCCGCAAAGCCCTCTCTGGATCGTGCTGCTGACGAGGATGCCTCTCAAAGCTTGTTTTCGATGGGCCCACGGAGCTCCAGGCAAACCGAAGCACGCAGATGGTATCGTGCCTCTCAAGTGGATGAGAACCTTTAAAATGGCTTGGAGAACTCTGGGGGTTCGTCAGGCTCGAGGCACAGATAAAGGTTTAATCTCCATTCTGAACGTTACCCCCGTGGGTAGATGCAGCCCTGAGCCCAAGGCTTTACTGAGCGTCTCTCCTCACCGGTGCTTACATCAACTGTTTGCCACCCTGTCATTCCTGATGTTCCTTTTTGCCATTTGTTTCCTTTATAAATGGTATTGAACTTTACAAATATTATGCTTGCACTTTTGCCAGTGTTTAGTATTAGTAGGACACGGGAGTGGGAAAACAAGGCCAGAGATACAAAGCAGATGAACGTCATTCCTACTGGTCTTATCCAAACTGATGCACAGAGGATCGGCACTGACATTTAGAGAAGGGGCGGTGTGCTGAGCTCAGGTAGCACACGCCACATCTTTCCCATCACATAGCTGGGAGATGTGGCAGGGGACTGGGAGAGCTTGCTGGGGGACTGGGGGATCTGCTGAGGAAGTTCGAGTATCAGAGGAACAGGAAGGTCACAGTGGAAGTGAGAGTGCTGAAGTAAGCTGACAGAGAGGAAGGAGGATGGAGTGTCAATGTGTGAAAGTCAAGCTTCATCAGCCCCATGGACTGATTTGTTTCACTGTCTTCATTGGCCAAAAAAGCAAGGTCCTTTCTGATGCAACAAGACACAGGAAAGTTATGTTTCTCTCTCATCACTCAGTAGCATCCAGCTTTTAAGATCAGGAGTCAGACAGCTGCAAGGGCAAGCTCCCAGCTTTGTTTCCTCAGCGTTGGATTTTCTCAGGGGATGCAGAGGGAGGAGAGAAACACCTGCTGCAGCTTGGTCAGCCCTTGCACAGAAAGAAATGTACTGATGGGCACTGTGAAAAAAAAGGCACAAGTGGTTGGTGTCTGATAGGAAGAACAGCCCTGGCTATGGCTACAGCAGCTGCCATAAGGCTCAGATGTTGACTTGAGCCTCCAGAAAGATCTCCCTTGCTGTACAAGATGCTTTGGCTGATCTGGATCTCAATGCAGAGAGAAAAAACACATCTGGCAATTTCAGACTTCTGGTGGTGCCCATCTAAGAGTGTGATCTACATGAGCTTGAAGTCTTAGTGGGAAAAAACAAAAAGTAGCATTAAAAGGTTAAAAAATTGGAATTGCAAGGCTCTTCAGAAATCTAGTCCTGAATGAACACCTTCTGCATATCCTTGGAGCTAACAGAAGTGGAGCTGGAGGGGATGAAAGAAATACAAAAGCATGAGTAATTGGAATAAGTAAACACTGACTAGTTCATTTTTCCTGGTGTTTGCTTTAGTCAGATTTGTGCATATAGAAAAGTGACGTGGGACTGAGCTCACTCATTCCACCCTCACACTTCAGCACATGGAGTTTGCTAATCTAATCTGGAAGCTTATCCTAAAATAAAACAAGTGAAACCAAGAGAGTATCAGAAAAGGGAAATAATAAACTAGTTCACAAAGCACAATTTCTGTAACAGCTTGCCCTAAAAGCTGAACCTACCAGCAAGATTCCCAGGGAATCTTTTCAGCTCAGGGCTCTGCAAGTGCACTCAAAGAGAAAACAAAACGTGGGCAGGAGATTAGGAATCCACCAGCAACCAAATGCATGTGGCATAAAGTACGCTTAATTCTGGACTGCTCTCCTCTTTTGCTGGAGAACAATCTTACCTCACTCGGCCAGGTGAAATGTACATACCAATAACGTTTAGAAAACATTACACATGCGTTGATTTTGCACAAGCTGCTGTGCGCTGCAAGAGGGTCTGTAGATTGCAAAGCTCCCCTAAACTGTGTAAGGAGGAGCAGAGAACTGCTTCCTGCTGAAATAAAGCCCTTCAGAACAGCTAGTTAATAACTAACCGCAAGATGCATGGTAGGTTAGTACAGGAAATAAGCTCATTCTCCGTGGAAGAGCAGGGGGACATGAAGTAAACAGATTGATGTCGTTGGATTTTGGCCCAAACGCTCACGCTCTACAGGCATGCTGACCACTGGGTTTTTCGCTGGCACGGCTCACTGCCACTTGTCCTCTGTTAGCCCAAACCACCACTCCTCTACCAGGGCCGTGTATTCATGGCAAGGTCTGAACAAGAGAAGCAAATCCTGCTGCCCGCAGAGCCACTTCCTGCAGCACGCGGCTGCAGCTTGCATAGCTTCTGGCAGCCAGATTGCAACAGAGATGACAAGGACTGAGTGAACGTGTGCTCCTGATAAAAAATGTCCATCTGCGAAAGCAACACTTGTAGACAGATGAGAGGATCTGTGGCAGTGCTTCTGTCAGCAGGAGGGCCCAGCCTGCTCATAATGTAGACATTGCTGCACCAGCGTGGAAGTTGTAGCCGCAATGAATTTCATCTCTCTTTCACAGCAAAGCACACCCTCTTAAAATATATTAGGGTTTTTAATCCTTTGGTGAATTTATAGTACTTCTATGCTCTTTTCTGTTCTGAAATCTCAATTGTCCTTGTCTGTGGTAACTCCAAAACTCATTGCACTACCCCATTTTCTTTCCTAGCTATCGCCTCTTCACTTCAGCATCAAGTCCCGCAATAGGAGCCTCTCTCATAAATATTTTACTTGGTCGTGACTAATGCAACCTCTCCACCCTAGCAACCAGGTATGCCTGGGGTTTTGCAGTTTGAAAACAGAGCAGTGTTGTCATACAACAGCCTACACTCTCCAGAGATAATACAGAACACTTCAAAAACTACTTTGACATTAATTTGCTACATTTGTGCATTTTCTGGATCATCTTTTCTACAAACTGAGCCACAGCTTTGGATTCTGAGAAATCTGTTTTGTGCTAGAAATCAACAGGTTTTCTAACATAACCTCATATAGCTGCAGACGAGGACTCACAGAGCTCATTTCAATAGTTTCTTCCTTCCTCAAAGTTAGACATTTGTTAATTGTTTGACAACCTTCTGCTGTTGGCAGAAGAACTTCCCTGTGGATCAATGTAAGATAACACATGCATGGGAAAGTAATCCAAACCAAAGCTCCTCGATGCTGAACCTGGAAGTAGCTGCCACAGCCCACAGAAGAGATCCTGAAGTCACTGTTGACAGTAGTCTGAGATCATCAGCTGAGCGTGGGTCAACAGGCAAAAAAAGCCAACAAAGTGTTGGGCAACATGAGAAAGAGTGCTGAGAAAGACAAAAGGCATCATTTGGCTGCTTTGTATCGCCTTGGCGTGCCACGTACCAAGTCCAGCTTGTGCACTTGGTCTCTCACAGGGAATGGGAACACACCCTTGATTAATCAGTGCAGATGTTAGAATTAAACCATGATTTGTGATGAGCCTGAATTGGTGAAACATGTTTTTGCTGCCTCCAACCCCCAGAAAACAGCAATGAAAGAGATGTAACATAGACATCCTGGGGCAACAAGTTCCACTTCCTTCTGAAATAGTGGCATTAACTCATGTCTTTAGCACTATCTCCTGATCTCATGGATTACAGGTAGCCAAAGATTACCCCTTTTGCCTTTCTAAACAAATACTTTACAAGTACAGCCTTGTATCTCTATCAGGCTGTTGCTCAGGTTTTACAAATGCATGATGGCATTTTACCAGTCGCATCCTCATGCTTTAGGATAACCTCAGTACTTGATTTAAGATGACTAACATGCCAAGAAGTTTAATTCAAGTGCATTTATGTCTTTCCCTAGAGGCTAGTTACATTGCTTCCATCTGCAGTAAAACTGAACACATCTTTATTGACTACACCCACTGCCAACCTGCATTTAAAAAAAAAAAAAAACAACAAAAAAACCCTCTTCTATTAAACAGTATTTTGCTCCTTTGGTTTGTCAACAGATTTCAACCCTTACAAAGCCATTTAACCTGCACAAATGCTGGTGCCAAGAAGGGATTGAAAGATCGTGACCACGCTGTTGGAAAAGAGCAACCAGAGATTTAATCATTACTGAAGTGTAAGCCTGCTCTGGCCATTGTCTAGAGCAGGAGCACCAGCTGCAATCACAGTGTTTTATCTATGTATGGTTACACTTGCCTGCTATAGAAAACTATTTGAGAAAAGTAAAGATTTCACAAACAGTTCAAGAGGAGAAAACACAGTAACTAACAGATGTCTGCTTAAGACATGTAACTCCTTGAGCTCCAAGAGCAAGTTCTTGGCTAACAAAACCACTCCGTCACCAAAGCTAAAAAAGAGGCACTTCTGTAGTTTATGTTTCACTCTAATAAGAAGCATAGTGAAATGCAATACACTGCTTTCATTTTAATTTATTGTCTGTTGCTCCAGGAGTTGAAAGAAAAGCCAAATAAGTTAAGAGATGTGTGTGTTCAGAATGGGAAAAGCCAACTGACATAGTTACTGTGCAATGCCAGTGTTTAGTTTCACATCTATCCTGTTATCCTTCCCGCTGTTATAAAATGTTCTGTTTTTGGAGCAAGTGGTGATGCAGCACTGATGGACATTTCAACGCCTTCACTAGCTGTATTACACTTAAGGAAAATCCCAGTGCAACTGCTACATAACTGAGTGAAAATCAATCTCACAGACCACTATTTCTGCTGCTGGCTGCCCCATCACCACCAGAAAGAGGTCCGAATTGCTAAGGTAGCTCCCAGGTTTTCACCTGCAGAGCAGCATTGCCAACTCCAAGCCCCACCAATTGCACAGCGTTCGGCTCCTCCTAGCGGAGCAGAGTGTCATCGCAATGCTGGCCTCTGAAATCCACTAAGCTTCATGGTGCTCGAATTACAATGTGCAGGAAGTACCTCATAACCTGTAGCTGCCTTCTCTTCAAGAATTCCGATTCTAAAAACACTTCAGTATTCGGCCATCACACTATTTTGAGAAGTCAGAATTAACGGCTACAAAAATCAATTCTTGGATTTGTTTACTTTTCTAATAAACATGTTGGAAAATAATGATGCGGAGTAGAAATACGCTTTTACTCTTAGACAAGTTCTTTGCTATTTCTAACTGTGAAAGACTGTGACCATATTTTCAAATAAGAGTTGCCATGTGATGTGAAGATGCACATTTGCAGAGCAATTGCTTGATGGTTTAATCTTGGTGAAGGCGTAACCAACAATATTCTCAAGTTTTGTTAAGGAAAGCACTGATTTCAGAGAACACTGGATCAGACAAGCACTCAGACTATCATGAGATTATAACCTACTCTGCTAGGAAGGCAAAAAAAAAAAAAAGTAGTACCTTCTGGTGCTCTTCAAGACTACTGGCAATTTTATTTACTCAAATCCAGGCTTCTCTTTTCATTATTGTGTTCTAACAGCTCACATATACAAGTAGCACAACTTTTAGGTACAGTACAGAAAACTGTATGTGCATCGAAATAAACCATAAACACTTGATGTCAACATTTTTCAATGTGACGCTTCTCCAAAACAAACTCACCAGGATGTAAATCAACAAAGATTCTGCTTCTGCATCTTCTCCTTGCAGGAAGAAGAGCTTCTCACGGAGCCCACTTTCCTGATGCTCAAGCACCACAAAGTGTTTTCCTGTCCAACAGCAGGAAACAGTCTTATGAATCAGAAGATCCATGAGAGATTTCAGGACTTTGTATCTTAAAACACAAATGCTGTTTTCAGTGAACTTTCATTCCTTCTAAAGAAGCCAGGCTTTACTGCTAACAGGAAGTCTCAGAAGGAAAATCCAACCCAGACACAGGTTTATGATCACAGCAGCACTGGATTACAGCACTACTTACAGCACAAATCTTCCTCGGAACAAACAGCACACCTATGAGAACTCAAACATTACCTTGAGATCAAGATGAGCTCAAATGTGTGTATATGAAAAAAATACAGAAATATCCAGTGCCACATTCTAGTAATACAGAGAGAACTTGGTTTTGGATAAACCAAATATATTTGATAATTTAAGATTAAAACAATTTTCCATATGTATCAGTATTTGGGCAAGTAAAAAAAAAAAAAAACCAAAACAGGTACCTTTACAATACAGGAAGAGAGAGACTAAATATATTTGACTGCAATTTCTTACAAGAGCAGGTCTCTCAGACAGTAGTTGACTCCACTCAAGTACTCTACATGCAAACCCTCCTTCCTTTAGGTCTGTGCTGCCTACCTACTCTGCTTTCTCTGCTTTCTGCCAAAGTTCAAAGTGCTCAGCTAAGACCTCAGCCTCAGAAATTCTCACACTGAGGATAAGGAAATGATTTTTTTTTTTTTTTTTTGTCTTAACCAGTTGTAGCAAACATGACCTTAACAAAAATACAATTCCTATAGTCCCAATTATCTGGAAGAACCTTTACGGTTAAGATTTCAACTTCTTGAGAAGACATTTTCTCTAGTTTTGAGGTAGCCTTTCTCTCTGTTTTAAGAGCTCAATCTTACACAAGCTGCAATTATGCTTGCAGACCAGGTTTAATACAGAACTGCCCTCCGCCATCACACTCTTTGGGTTTTGCTTTGTAGCCATTTGTATGTTGATAAATCTAAAGCTAATTAAGGAGATGTGGCCATTAATGCAACTGTTAAATAAGGCAGACAAGTGCCATACAAAAGGAGAACACGAGTCCTCCTTCTCATCCTTCCTTTTCTCCATGTTTCTACCTGTCACCAAAGCCTGTCCAAGTTTGTTCCTTTGGGTAAAAATAGCTGATCCACAAGAGCAGTGAGCCCAGGAAGGCAGGAGCCACTTAAGACACATAGAGCCTAAGACCACTTAATAAGGAAAGGTGCGCCTGCTCTCTGTGCAACAGCAGGAAGCATCATCTGGAACCAGCCATAGCAATGAAGAAGCGGGTGGGGTTTTACTTATTCTTTCAGCTTCTGGAATAAATCAGCATAGCCTCCCTGTCCTGTGGTCTGGGGAAGTGAGCTCCACTGTCAGAGACTGCAAAGGAAACTAAGGCTTTCTAGCAGTAAAAACAACCCTGCGACCCCTCACCCATCACTCTGAGCACTTCATATCCTTCCACTTGTTTATTGAGAAAGCTCTCACAGAGATGATCTTCCTAATCCTGCTCTCAATACAGGTCTGCAGTTCTGGTAGTACATTCATGATACCACATGGTAATAGGGTCAAGTTTCAACACTGCTGTAAAATCAAAGGCAAAGTTGTCCCTCAGCTCCATCGTGCTATAAGCATTTTACAATGTCTGTTCCTAATTAGCAATTTTAAATGTGTTCTTTCACAGAGCCCACACAAAACTGTAGTGTAATAGGCCAAACGTGCCATCTGCAGAAAATGCAGCATTATTACAAGTTAAGCTGCATTTTGGCACCACGATTTCTTGCTACTGCGGAACTCTATCCAGCCATATAACTTGCAAAGCTCTCAGAAACAAGATCTACCTTCTGAATATGACTTCTGCTGAATGGCCTCATACATTCTGCGCGTCAGTTTAGCTTCATATTCAATGACAGGGTACACACACATTACAAGACAAAAAATTCCAACTATGACTATTCAGTAAATTATGCACTGTAGTGATTAAAACAAGACAAGCCCCAGAAATAATAAACATGCCTGATGTATAAACTACATGGGAAATTCTTCAGTGACATGACAAAGAATTTGTGGTTTCTCCCCCAATTACAAGCAAGCAGAGGATTTGTCAGACATTCATTTTGCAACTTCTACTGTCCAGTCTACGCCTCCTTCCTCTTGATGATCAGAGGCCCAACGTTGTCGCCAGTTTCGTCGTTGTGCTGTGTGTGAGAGCCATCACACAGCGGGAACTGGAAGAGAAAGAACAGACACACATTAAGTGCATATGAAGTACAGTCAGAATTAGGAACCTACACTGAAAGTTCAATGGAATGTCTTCTCATTAAATCTGCTGTGATTGCAGACTTGAACTTTCACACCGGCATTTCAGGTGACCCTGAATTTTGGCTGTACACTTAGTTCTGCCCATGTGAGCTCAGAGTGGACAAGAAGCTTGTCAAAAAACAAAGCAACTTGACTCCACTGCATTTGGTATTCCAGCCTCAGGTCAGCAAAGTGAAAATGCAGGTTACAGTTGAAGGTTAACTCAGACTACGTGAAGTTATTTGCTCCCAACATTGCCCGACACTCTATTTTCCTGAGCCACAGCCAGAACTGAGTGCAGTTACAGAAGTCAAGTGGGGAGAGGAAAAGCAAAAGAATTAGATCCTAAGCTTTTTTCCCCACTCAATTTTCTCAAGTAAAAGGACTGCTTCCCACCTCATCTCTTACTTAAGAGAGACACTGACAGATTAGTCCTGCCACCAGACAGCTAGAGTGGCAGGCCTTCTTTGCTTCATCTGACGTAGCCAGCTTGTCTCACCAGCACAAATGTCCATTTGCAAAAGCTGGATTCTACATCAGGATTTTGACCTGACAATGGAAATAAAACACACTTCCTGCTGACATGGTTACTCATCAGGGGCTTGTGAGAGTAATACTAAGGAAGTAATTCAAAGAAATGTTTGTTCCATCAACAAAACTGGAACAGCCTGGTCAGAGCAAGACCCAGAGGGACTCCTTTAACCAGCTGTAACTGCCCAGGTCCTGGACTGTTTAAAACAACTCTGCTCCTGGACAGCTCTTTTCATATGCAAGAGCCAAAGGATATTGTGAAGGAAAGAGAGTTAGATCAGACCCCACCACTTCTCAAGGATATGTCTTCAGGGCTGTGCCCTTTCTGCAGAGGAAGTTCTAGAGACAATCACATACATCACACCCGTATTTGTATTCAGTTTCTATCGTGTTTGCTTTGGAATAACTGGAATCCAAGTTGGGCATTATTAAGCTCGTGCCCTTAGAACACCGATATTCCCTCACAGTAACCACCAAACCAACTCTGACATTCTGGTGATCCCAATATTCATTGCCCAGTCAAAGTCCTTGATTAAAATTGATGCCAAATCACCCATGCTTAAGAGCCTTCCAAGTATCGCATAAAAGCAATATCCCTAAGACAACATACTAGTGAGAAAGAAACGTTCTCGGTACTTAAAATAAAGGCCTGCAGGGTAGGGTGGAAGCAGAGGGAGTGGTGAAAGTTTTGTTTTACCACAGTTACAAAATGTCAAAAGCCATGCTATAAATGGCAGGTGAGTCTTCTAAATTAAGAACCCCCAGATTTTGGAGAACAATCACATAGGCCAATTCACACAGGAACTTCATTGTCAAATCAGTTATTAGTGACTCACTGAGTAGGTACTGACAGACACTTGGCAGAAATTATATCCTAATTCATAGGATATTCATCAGCTTCTCACCCAAATGTTCCTGGGCCAGCTGTTTCTCCATACAGCACCACAGTCTATCTGCCTCTGCAGAAGCACCTACTCAGCTTACAGAACACACATCTCACACGCCCCAAAAAGACAGGCCCACGGTCCAGCTGCAGCAACGTCACTTGAAATCTGCAGGTGACAAAGATGGTGGAATTCATAGTCGTTAGCTAGCATCAAAGTGTCTTTAACAGCTACCAACTTTGACAGCTTTGCATCCTCTGGGCCAGCTGATCTCCAAGCCGCTAGCTCCCAGAGGATGGAACACCAGGCACAAAAAAGCAAGCTGCATACAACACAGAGAACACTGCATTTTTTTTTAGGGCATCTACTTGGTCATCTTCAAGACTGAAGCTGGGCCTGACGCAGCATGTTTATCCTTGTTTAAGATACAGCAGGCTAGCAACAGCGATCAGAGCTCAAGCCCTGAGGGAATTGTGCAGCGTTCTGGACAGCTCAGTTTATTTCCCTTGACACCAAACAAGTTTGTTTCTTCCAACGCTCTGCAGCAGCTCTCAGCCTGCAGCCTGCAGACTAACAGTGCTCTGGAAGACGCACAGATTGCAGATAATTACAAGTAAACCAATTAAGATGCCCATCCCCCTCTCCTCAATTAAAAAAAGCTGAAGAAAACAGATGCTCTAACTGTAGATGAATTGCTGTCTGGTTTTAAGAAAAAACTCTTGCCTCTATACCAATACTTTTTAACAGAGGACTTTTGCATAAAAGTTCAAAAGCAATGCTATGAAGCCCTTGCAAAGCACAATGCCGAATAGGAAAGGGCCATTTAAAAAAAGCCACCTACCACCCACTTTGATAGGTTACTACAACCCAAAGCAGACTTATCTGAAGGTACCCGGTTTCCAATAAATAAATGCTCCCCACAAAGGATCAAGTAAGAAAACCCACACAACTGAGGATTAACTTTTTTTTTTAAGCTTCCCAAAAACACTCTCCTCATGCAGTCCAACTGTTTCTTCCCAGTATGAAGCCAGCTGGAGTGCACACACACCATCAGCAACTGAAATAACCTGTGGTGCATAATGCTACAGGTTCCATTAACAGACTTGTGCCTCAGATCAGGCTTAGTCTGCTGAGACAAGCTTACACAGTCAAATAATGCACATTCTAAGAACAGACTCATTATATCATATCCCTCATCTACTTCCTTTTAGCATGAGATTACAGCAGCCTATGCAGGGCAGTATGTTCCTGAGCTACAACACCCTTCAATGCATGGCAAAATACACTTGTATGGGAACTGCTGAGTCACGGCCTGAACCTCTGATTAATCACCTGAGGCGAGCCATGAGCCAGCCAGAGGAGCACAGGTGAAGGCAATTCCTAGACCTATTTAAGAGCTGGCTACCAGAGGGGAAGGATCTCTTCTGGAGATCCCCTCTCTTGGTGTCTTCTGGTGAGCTCAGCCGAAGGGTAAGCTCTTCCGCTTATTCTCTTTGTGATCACTGTCTACCTTGCTTGATTCTTTTGATTATATTGTGATTACAACATCTTGATATCTGTTGATTAAACAACTATATTGCGATTATAGCATCTTGATTATACAACGCTCAATCAGATTCTGATTTCACACAAAAAAAGACAGTATCAGACAATAGCTAGAATAATGGCAAGAGCTGCAACGCAAACCCTACATCCAGACATCCCTTCTATTTTCTAGAGGAGATAGTTAAGTATAAATACCATGCATCAAGTTACAATTTCTTTTATCACAATGTATGGGAACTACTAAGTCACGGCCTGAACCTCTGATTGATCACCTGAGGCAAGCCATGAGCCAGCCAGAGGAGCACAGCTGAAGGCAATTCAGCTGTGCTGCCAGAAGGGGTGGAGCCAGGCTCCACCCCTCCTAGGCCTATTTAAGAGCTGGCTACCAGTGGGGAAGGATCTTGTCTGGAGATCCCTCCTTCTGGTGCTTTGTGGTGAGCCCAGCATAAGGGTAAGCCTTCCATTTATTCTCTTTTGTTATCATAGTCTACTTCGCCTAACTCTCTTGTTTATATTGTGATTGTAACATCTTGATATCCATTTATTATACACACAAGTACTGAAGGAGATGCCTACAGTATTCTGACCTGAATTAAACTCCAGTTCAGATACTACCAATTGCAAATACTTAGCACAGCTTTTTTTCTTCACCTTTCTCTTTTCTGAAGCTGTAGCATTCAGAGCAGCTTCTACTTCTGGCTCTCAGTTGAGATTTAACCCACACATTAGCACCTCGACTTCAAAACAGCTTTTAAATGCATGCTAGTTGTAAACAGACTACTCACTCCACTTTCTCTCATTACAGAACTCGGAACTAGCACTATCCATGTATTAAGTTGATCTCAATAGCATCAAAGGTCTCTCCTCTAACTCAGATTTAAAGCTGATCTTAACAGCATTTCTGAAAGGTTAGGTATCATGCTTAACACTGACGTTAAGCAACTGAGGCATCTTCATATGCAACCAAATTGGACAAACCCACGTCTAGGTCAATTTTCTAAGTGTGCTAGCATGGTTTCACTGGCTATTCTGTAAGATTAACCACAAAACTACGGGTTGCAAAGACAAATGCTTTAAGTTCATCCGTTTAGATTCTTCAAAAACTTCTGGATTTGCTTTTGGATTACCTCCACCACCACTGGAAACAAACCTGCTGCTGTACTCATTAATGTGGCAAAAGGCATTGCACACAGCAATAAATGCAGGACAGCTCCATGTGCACAAGCAAGGTTCTTCCAAAACCAATTCTGTATTCTCTCCATCCATGTGATTTAGTGGTGAGCTCAAGCATGTCAAGCAACCATTTGACACCAGCTCTAGTATACTAAGAGACTTCTTAATGTCTTGCTTTTCCCTATGCAAACTAGTAGCAAGACATCTTCTGACTGACAAAGTAAGCTTCCAGCTCCACAGAATCACACAGAATGGCCAGGGTTGGAAGGGACCTCAAGGATCATTAACCTCCAACCCCCCCACCACATGCAGGGCCACCAACCGCCCCATTTAATATTAGACCAGGCTGCCCAGGGCCCCATCCAACCTGGCCCTCGGGCTATGATTCCTGGGTTCTCCTTCATCTACTGAAAGACCAAGAATTTTGGATAAACTTCAGTGGCAAAATAATATCTGATATTTATGATTGATTAGTCTGAAGAGTAGCTGTACTCTTCAGTGAAACTGCTTCTTCACAGCCACAGAAACACTGTTTTCACTATTAGTGCTGATCTGAAGGTTTCGCTCTCCATAAATCTACATAGCTCCAAGGACTGAATTATTGCTACATCTCATTGCAGAATGTGAGCCAATGTGAAAAGAAGCTAGTTTCTGCTAAATGAAGCAGTAAAATGGTTGTACTGAAAAATGAATAAGTTTCCCAATGCTACTGATATGCATGTTTCTCTTACCTTCTTAGATCTCCAGCAACGACAGTACACAGCCTTGTCTCCCAGATCTTCCATATCAAATGCATGAACTACCTTGGGGTTATCCTTCTGGATATGGAGATTCACCATTGCCTTGCAGCATTTGTCTTTAGAGATAAATTTTTTGTAAGCTAGATACCCAACAGCAGCTGCTCCAGCAGCTAAAGAGACTGCAGCAATCCATTCAACTAGAACAAAAAGAAGAAAAAAGACTCAGTTTGCTGACCACAATATTCTATTAAAACTCCTCCCAACAGGTAATGTCTCCATGCTCAAGACAACACCTCTAACATTCGAAGAGATCTTTCTGTTCTCCAGGCAAAACACAGCATTTTTTATTTTGACACACACTGAGTTAATCTGCTCTTTTCCACTGACCAGAGCACTCTCTCACCTCAGTCCCTTCTATATAACAGCGAGGATTAAAGTGGCTGGATTGTTTGTTTGGTTTTTGGTTGGTTGGTTTTTAACTTTTTCTTCATCAACCCGGTCAACACTGGAAAGTACAGTGTTTCCAAGCTCAGCACACTAAACTATAAGCCAAAAAAACCTGTTTATTGTTTCAGTTCTAAGAAGGTCACTAAAGACAAACACACAGCATCAGCAACCCAAACAGACCCCTCCAGAGTACAGGTACTGAGTAAATTCTTTATATAATGCATGCTGCAACTAAAAGAGCTTAACAGGTGTTTGGCAATGGGGAAATTGTTTAATTTACTAGCACTCCACAAGGGTAAGAAAAAATCAGCTTAGATTAAAAGTCTGCTGTGGTGGTATGGAAAAGAACATGGATCCAGAAGAATTATATTTAATGGCACAAATTTAACCATGTTAGATCCTGGCTCTATGAAAGACAATTGCCATTAAAACCACCACTACCTCCCACCTGCACTTTTTTCCCCTCTTGGAATCTCTGATAACTCTGAGGTTTTGCTCAATTGTTATCGTTTCCTTTTCTACAAAGACCTTCCCTACTTTTTGTGGCCTCATGCCAGTATCCTGGACTTTGGCCTAACAGTTCTGGCTATCCTAACAGCACCTGCTTTTTTTTTTTTTTTTATCCACCACTTCTGTGCGCATGTGTGTTCCTGACATGTATAAAAAGAGTCCAGTTCACTCCATAGACAAAAACATGAGACAGGAATTTAAGTTTTAGCACATTTACACAGATAAAGAAAACTAGAACAGTCTTCCACTGGGAATTTCTCTTTTACCCCCCAAAGTCATACTGCATTAGAAAGATACCAAGCCAGAAGGTCTCACCGGAGCAAGAGACACTACTGCATTGGATCTAGGCTAAGGAATCAAAAGCATATATCAGCTCTCACTGCTTTCCAAGGGCAGCTCACCATACTGACGCACAAGGGTCTGGATGTAACACTAAGTGCAACCAGTCAAACGCCTGTATTATGAAAGCAGCCCTGTAAGACTTGGGAAAGGGGACAGGCAACTTCGCTAAGCGTCTCACTAGGACAGAACGAGATACAGTAATCTTCTGAAGTTCATTCTCTTCGTAAGCAGAGCTTAGTAGCAGAGCAGTACCACGCAGGACAGGAGGCACCCGGCGGCACTACTCCCCACACGCACCGCTAACCGCCCGCCGCCCCGCGCCGTTAGGCGGCAGCCCGCGCCTCAGCCGCCAGGCGGAGCCCCGCCCGCCGCTCCCAGCACATCCCGCAGCGCAGAGCAGGCCGCTGCTCCTTCACCGACGTACAGAAGCCACACGAATTGATACCCACGAACCCTCAGAGCCACACCCTGCTCCCACAAACACGACGGTCGTTCACGGAGCCTCCCACGCCTCGACCCGCGGACCCCTCCCCTTACAGCCAACCCCTCAGGGGACCTCGCCGCCATTTTGTCGGCTGAGCTCTAACGGGCAGGGCGCCATCCCCTCCTCCCCCGTGCAGCCCCTCAGCCCCGCGCGTGCCCCTACCCACCCCGCACGGCGCCATTCTGCCCCAGCCCCATTGCTCCCGCTCCGCAGAGGACGCACGCAGTTCCGCAGCGCACATGCGCCGCGCCCCGCCCCTTTTGAATGCTTTGCGCCCTGAAAGGCGCGAGGGGAGGAGCGACGAAGGCTCGCGGAATCCGCAGGCGTCAAGGCTGATGAGCGGGCGGCGGAGGCGAACACCTCCAGGCCGCACGGGGGCAGCGGTCGCCGTGCAGTCGCTCTGTTCACCGCCCACGCTACCCAGCGTGCCCCGCGAAAAGCGGACACAAAGAGCCCGGCGCCCCTCCCCGCGCTGTTATTTCCCGTTCCGTCGGTGCGTGCGGATGCCGTTAGCTGCCCGCCCCGCCCCCTGCCGCGCTCCTCGCTGCTGTCGCCTTGCGCTCCCATGGCGCTGAAACGGATACAGAAAGTGAGCGGGGCTGAGGGAGGCTGCCGAGCTGTGCTGCTGCTGGGAGGGCGATTATGCAATTGTCTCCGGGTGGAGGGGTGGGCTGGGTTTGTCGGAGCGCCGCGGCCCCTCTTCGTGCTCTGAGGGGAGTGGGCGGGGGGGGGAGGGATATTGCGGCCACAGGGCTCCTACCGATACGCCGTTGTATCGCGACAGATGGCAGCAGAGGGGCGGCCTTACGACATGGGGTCAGTCAGGGGAAGGCTCGTGAGGCGAAGGTGTGTCTCTGAGTTTTTCCATGCGGATAAAATGGCACCCGTTGGCGTTCAGCGATGCTTGCTGAACTTTTACTGAGCCCAGCGGGGTGTGAGCACGGTGCGGCTGTGTGGGTGTACAGGAGCACAGCACGCAGCCTGCTGGTCATCGCTGCCTGAGGTACAAAGCTGGTGGGTGAGCGTGTGGAAAAAAACAGTGTTTTGTAGCTGAGAACGTGCTCTATCAAATAGCGTCTTTGTGCTTCTTGTGTCTGTAGTAGTTTCTGTGGAATTAACAGGAGGCGTTACTTTTGGAGCAACCAAGGCGTCAATGACTGTTTTTTTCCTAGCAGTAAGCTCTGTTGTGCCCCTGTGTGACTTGGGAATGCTTGGCATTTTCTCAGCTTCTTATTTTCTCACTTTTTCTTCAAGAACTTCTCTAGTTATGTGTTTGGAAAGGGGGATTGTTCTGAATACCTGCTTATTTTTGTTCTGTCAGGATGAGCAGACAAAGCAAATCTTCCAAATGAGACCTTCATACCATGGGGTGATTTGCTGTATTTTTCTTACACTTTGCCTGTGTAGATTTTCTTTCTGCTTTAATCACCTCCATTTGTACTGGAAAGCCACAACTTTCTTTAGTGTGATGTTTACAAGCTCTGTATTCAACAGCTGTGAAATTTATCCTTGGGAGAGAGCGTTTCATGTCCTGTTAGTCTTTCTACATTGCTTTTCTGTTCTTTGAAAGTGAAGAAGTGCTGACTTCAAGGTTGTGTAAGATTTCCTGGTTATGCAATTGCTTTCATCTGAAATGTGGAGTGGTACTGGAGAAGGAGCTACTGAAAGAGTTGAGCTTAGATCCAAACCTAGCTGCTTCTTGCTTCTAATTTGCTGCAGGAACGACTACTTCTGGGTTACTTCCCAATGACTCTTCATCACCTTCTGCTGTTATTCCAGGAAAAATAAAAACCAGTGCTGAACTAATTTGCCAGCAGCCTGACTCCAGGGCAGTTTTGTAAGAAGTCACTTGCTGTGGAAATGGAAAGTGGCAAAGAAATAGGATTGTTTCCAATGGAAAGCTGTAGTGAGGAGAAAAAAGATAGAAAAGATCAAGTATCTTCATGTCACTGCTGCACATAGGGCAGTCCTAAAAATGGTGGAACTGGGAAAAACTCATGCTAGATTAAATGTATTTGTATGACAGTTTGCTGGTCCCTGCTGGTTCCTGGGGGAACTCTGTTGAATACTGAGTGCTGTCAGCACAGTGATACTGCTTGGGAACTTTTTAGTCCAGACATGTAATCTCCTTAACCAAGGTTGGGTAGTTTGAGGGTGGTTCATAACTGTGCTTTAACACAGCTGAGGGGCTTTGGGTGCAAGCCTGAGTGTTGGCAGTGTGGTAGTTTGCCTTGTCAGAATGATAGCGCCTATGGAGGAAGCACAACTGCAGGGCACAAGTATCTGTCCTTGCTTTGCACACTGGGGACGGACTGGGATTTGGGACTGATATTTAAACAGTACTGCTTCTGTGGCCTGTGTTGTTTTGTGACTTCTTTCACTGGTCTGCTTTGAGGGACTCCGTAAAGGACCCCTGTGGACTTGAGGTCTGTACAGCGATAATGGAAGGCTGTGAAAGAACAACCCGCTGCTTGGTGGATGTTAGCAATTATGTAAAAGAAAACCAATACTGTAGGTTTTAGTTGGGAGGGATATTTTTCAAATGAGTCCTTATGGTTACTGCCTCTGCAAAATGGATACAATGCCATTTTTGTGCCAAGGAGGAGATCATTCAGGCTGCTGGGTTATGTAAGTTGTATAGGTCAGCCTCTGCTTATTGGACCTGTATGGGAGCATTTCTCATTATTCCTGCTCTGAGTTCTCTCTTTACTTACGTAGTTGTGAGTTTGTTATCCTGTCAGTTCTGTGTTACAGCTGGTGGGATGGTTTTCATCCTATGTCCTGTAACTCTGGATGCCCCTCTACTATTAATGAAAAGCTGATTTTTTTTCCTGTGCTTAATCAAATTGTGAACTGCTTACAAAACCTGTATTCACTTGCTCTTGTTACCAGCATTAAAAAATTGGGCTTCTTCAGTTGGAGATTTTGAAAGCAGCAACATCTCCTCTGACACATTTGAAGACTGGTTTGAAAATAGCTGTTGTTTTTCGTCTTGTCAGCATAGTGCTTGATTGTTTTTCTCCTGCCACTCAGTAAGAATGGAGGCGTTCCAACATTCAGATATGCTGTTGAACTGAAAGTCTGTTTGTTTCAGTATGTGTTTCGTATGCATAGATGGACAGGACATGCCAGCTTACATCTTTATGTTGAAACTAACTTGGGTTCTGCCCACGAACTGTTGAGCTGCGTGCTTTCTTCGGGTAGTAATAAACACACTAAGGAAACTTTTGAATCCTTAATATGAAATGTTTCCATTTGCTTCCAAAACATCACTTGTGACATTAGAGAATAGATTTTGCCTTACACAGTATGTAAAAATAGGTTAACTCCTTTGTTACTGGAACAAAGCTTGAAGGATGTTGTGATTAAGTATTTGTTTTGTGTTCGCTGAACTTAGAAAGAAAAGAGACTCCTTTAACTTCTGTACAATCTGGGCTTTAGTTGCTTTTCTTCAGATAATTCCAATCACTATTAATACAGGAGCAGAGGTGGATGTATGCTCTTAGTAGGAAGTACAGTGCATTTTATGCAAGAGATGAGGAACATAGCTGAGAAACTGAAAAAACTCTGTTTTAAATAATGGTGTGGGAAAGGGCTCTGGATGTGATTTCATGTAGCTTAAAGAATTAAAATAGCTTTTGGTGATGCTGCTCACAGTCTATTTCTGTCTCCTGATAGCCCGCAGGCTTGTTTAGCAATAAAAATGAGGCATATTTTTAGGACTCTCTTATTAGTACCCCTGCTTCCTGAGTATCCATAAGTACTGTGCTTAGTATGTCCGTCTCCCTATTGTCAAAGTATCCTTTCCAATCTCATTCCAGTGGCTTTGGAAGAGCCAATATCTAACTGTATTTAATGAGGCACACAACTGCTTGAGCAGCTGCTGTCTTCACCAGCTTTACAATTCTGAAGTGCATTCTGTAATACACTTCAGCAGTGAGCCCTTGTCTGTACATTCAGATGTACTTCCACCTTTTACAATTTAACGTAGTTTTACGTCAGTTCAACTTGACTTACAATTTTTTGCCTCACCTTGTCCACAGATCTACTACAGTGTGTGTGTTGTGATGAAAAAAGATGTTCATCTGGAGGCTTTGCTGCGTCCCTTTTCAGTAGCTAATGGTTAACATCTCTATCATTGTGCGGCTGTTCCCTCATTAGCAGCCCCGGTGCTGGATCCTGCTTACTTTCAGGTTCTGTAGTTTGGAACAGGAGAAATAGTTTGTTGCACTTGCTAATTGCAGCCAGTTTGTGGCATAGAATTAGTGATATTTTATTCTGCTCAGTAATTTTTTCAGTGCTTGAGAGGATTAGAAGACTTATTGCCAGCAGTGTTCTCAGCTTAGTTGTCTTCTCTATCCAAGTTGATTATGGCTCTACTGGGATAAAGCACGGCGTGCTGGTTTTAATGGACACTCACTGCTGAAATTGTGTTGCTTTTGTGTACTCACACAGAAGATGTTGCTCTGTTGTGTGCTGTAATTCATGGTGTTGAGTTTGCCTTATAAAAGTGGGATCTGTAAAGCTATGAGTTACAACTCCTGTTTTTAGCATGCATACATCCAAGTCTTGAACCAGCATTTTCTATACCACTGACTTAAAAATATGGATGTAGTTGAAGCCTCGGGGCAACCAGAGTTTATGTAAGTCATGAAACATCTCATGATTCTATGGAGCCATCACAGCTGTTCTGGAGTTCAGCTCTGGACGCTGGTGAATTGCTCTGACTAGCAAGGAGGCAGTCAGAATTTCTCTCCCCAGCATTTCAGAAAGTGTATGAAAGCTTGAAGCCTACCCAAGTTGTACAGCTCTCCAGATGATTTGCTTGGAGTGCAAAGCTTCAGCAGCATAATTAACAGTACAGCACAGAATAGTTCTTTGACTCTTATCTCTACTTGATCTGAGCTGCTTTATGCAAAGTCTCAAACTGCTATGCTGTCAAGTTTAATTTACTAAGTTTGATCACATTTGTATTCCTAAAGCACATTAGTGTCAGTTTGTCATTTTTCGAATGGAGAATGTGGCGTGAGTTTGGACTGGCTGTTTTTTTTTAAGGTATAAAATCTTTCTTTGTGTCTGAACATGGCTTGTGCTTAACATGTTAGGTTGAAGGGAGATTTTCTTCCTCCCAGTTGGGAAGTAACAGGATTGCATTGACCTAGGTCTCGTCAAGCTGTGATTTAAAAACATGTTTTTATTGTGGACAACTATCAGTGTCTTCAGCCTGAAGAAGCTGGAAGCGTACACCTTTCTAGTTCCTAGCAGTTTGGCAGTACGAGTGTTGATGTGAATGAAGAACTAGTGTGATTTTTGGGATGTGCGAAGGTCTTAATGAAAGTATCCAACAAATAGAAGTGGTGTTGTAGACTTAAGACTCCAAGATGAGGTGCCTGCCTGGCAGCTGTGGTGGTGGGGCACATGCACGAGGAAATGTGTGCATGTATTTTAGAGATGTTGAATTGAACCCTTTTTCCCCATTGTTGCCTTAAGCAGTCAGATATAATTGCTTTAAGATGGGTTTTTTAGCTTTTCTGTTGTCCCTTTTGGCCACCTGCCTTGTGCAGGTAACTTCCTTGTTCTTGCTTTTTGCATATTAACTCGGTCTTCTCTTGTTGGACCTTGTGTTGCAAGTTGGAGCAGTGGCAGGAGCTGTTCACAGCTGAGTCTCGTGATGCCTGGAAATTTGAGACTGGTTGACTTCTTGTGCAGGCAGTGACTTGGTTACCCTTCTGTGTACTGCTCCTTCATGACATTTGAATCCACAGATAAAAAGGCAGCTGCACTTGGACAGGATTCTGCTCTTGTGTCTTAGGCTGAGCCTAGGCTGGGTGCTGCTTTGGGTACAGCTTAGGGTTTCCACCCTAGCAATGAAGCTGGGAGCTGGCAGTTCACCCTAGCTAGCCTGAGCTGTGTCAGTGTAGCAAAGAACTGTGTTTTCAATCATGTAGTTGAAGGAGTGACTTAGCGAAGCTGTAACTTCGAACTGGCACTGAAGAGGCTCAGTATGCTGCATGTCTGTCTATGTGGGGCCAGAAGTTAGCTGTCAGAAGTGTGCCTGAGTTGTGGCGCTGGGCGCCTTGTCCTTGGTGTTTGAGCTGTCTGGAGAAGGGCACTGTGAGTCGTTCACTGGAAGTTGTAAAATTATAAATATATCCCAGCAGTTGCAGTCCAGTTTTGACCCTTCACCTTGTGCAGGAGATCTGAGCATAGTGCATACACTGGTTTTACTTGATGTCACCTTGGTGCCTCTTTAAGCCTTGATTTTCATTTTGCAATAGTGTTCTTGAATGATTTTTTGGGAGATGGAAATGCTTCCTGTTATTCCTTCAAATAAACTTGAGGGGGGCATTTTCAGACTTGCTCATGTTTGTTACTGGTTTAAATATGTATGGTCTTGGTTATTGGTTGGGTGACTTAAGAACAGTAATTTAGCATTCATCTTTTTAGCTTATTGCAATGCAAGTATTTAAATAGGACTGTTAAAACTCGCAGCAGAGCAGTTCCTAGCAGCTTGGAGTTGGAGTGTGTAGCTTGTTCTTAGTGTAGTAAAACTTCAGATATCAAAAGTAATATATTGAGTTAAACGAGGAGAATGAGCTGTATTAATGCCTGACCTATTTTACATTTGGTAAAGGTGACTTAGATGAAAAATTGAGCTGCTTCTGTATGATTAAATAAAAATTCTAAATTACATAAGGCAGTGTGAGCTTGTGTAGAAATGAAAGTCAGCTGATGTAGCAAAGCTGCTCTGAGCACTTCTGAAATTCCAGCTTCCTTCAGGATTTTATGTTAGCCACTTGGAAATAAGCACGTAGGTAATTGCATCAAGGTACATTAAGGTGTATAGCTCCTATTTCTGTTGTTTCTCTAGTTCACTTAGCGTCCTTTCATACTTGATAGGCACTCTGCAGTCACTTTATGAGCTGGTTTTACTCAGTGAATGTGCATGGATGAGGTGAATACATGACTATTTTGTCAGATCAAAAGCTAAAGGAACAGTTGGATTTCTATATTGAGCACTGATTTTACAGAGAAATCCATTTCTTTCTTTCCATCAATGCTTCTGTAGATCCACACCTATTATGAGCTTGGTTGCAACACTTTAATGCTTTAAGGTATTAAATATATCTTACATATCTTGTATATCTTGTGTTTCTTACAGGAACTGAGTGACCTGCAGCGAGACCCCCCAGCCCACTGTTCTGCTGGACCTGTTGGAGATGACTGTAAGCTCCTCCTGGGACATTGCCATGGCTCACCTTATTTCACTTAAGAAAAAGCTTAGAAAAGCTCTCATTATTTTATCTTTTTGACTTGCAGTGTTTCATTGGCAAGCCACTATTATGGGACCTGTAAGTATAATAACTCATTCCCCCTTAAAAAGCAGACTTGTTTTCATTTACATGATGGAAGTTTTCATTTGGGTTTCTGTTAATGTGGCAGTCAAATTCAGCTGTACTGTGTGCTGGCTGACGATTTGGGGTTTACTTTGTTGGTTTTGGTAGTCTGGTACTACTCTTCTTTTAACTGGTCAAAAAAGTCTGTCTTCTGCCTGAAATTAGGGATGCTTAATCAGTCAATTGCAATGCTTGAGTTAGTTGAAAGATCTTTTCAAAGATCATTTCAATTGTGAAAGATATAGACATAGAAACATTATAGAAATAGAAAGATATTCTCTGAAAGGAGAAATAGTTAACATAATCCAAACTTTTAAGTTGATAACTGTAAACAAGATTGGTGTTGTTGATCTGGGGACTTTTGGAATCTAGGCAGTGTGATGTGGCTCTGGCAAAACAGGGTGGTTTTTGGGAACCCGAGGCCAGAGACTGTGAGTACTTCTGGTGTTTGTGTGAGAAAGATGTTGCTCAACCCAAAGAAAATCTCTGAATGATGTGATTTATGATTAATGACACAAGAAAGGGTAACGTAGCTTAAGAACAGAAGTTCTAAAGAAAAATGAGCAAGGCTGTGAGCAAGAAGAATGAATGAAAACATGACCTGAGAGGGTGTTTACAAATACAATGGCAAGAAGCTGGTATTCCAGGTGTTTTTCTTATGGATGCAGTAATTTTGGAGGAAAAAGCTTCTGGTTCTGATTGAGAGCTGGGAAATTGGGACAGGACTTAAACCAGTGAGATGCAGTGGTGGAGAAAAGTGAAATTGTGACTCATTTGGGGCTATTTCTGCATTTTCATCACAGTTGTTCTGAAGCAGTGGAAGATCAGTGGGTGTTTTGTCAGTGGCAGGCTGGAATCTGTTGTGATGACACAGCAGGAGCTCTGGTGACCATGAAAAGCGTTTCTATAGATAGTAATGCTTTTGCCATTGTTCTTTTACAACCACACTCCTTCACATACCCAGTCATTCTGCTCTTGACCTACTTGCACTACTGAAAGGTGAATGGCAGAGCAGCAAAGAATATCCAAGAACATAGGGTTAAAAAAAAAAGCTTTGTTGCCAGTATTTGTATGTCTGTCCTGAATGACCCCATTAATGGAAATACTAGTGTTTGAATTCCAACTAAAATTATTATTCTTTCTATAGTTTTTAGATCACAATTTACTTTTCATGTCCTGTAGTGGAAAATATTGTCTTGGCTTCAAGTTCCTCACATTTCTGTAGCTTAGAGTAAGAATGAGCAGCCTTTCTCTGCCACAATTATCAGCATGTTATCCTTTGTCTCAATAATGTAAGGAAAGAGGGGTGCGCATCTGTCCTGCATGTCTTCTGAGGGGCTGAGAGAAGCATAGGACCAAAACTTATTTGAGAACTCACATATGATGTGTGTGACTTCTTCTGTCTATTGGCATCATCCATTTTATATACCTTACCTACTAAGAGTGTGAATCTTGTCTGATCTTAGCTTATTTTAACTTTGACAAATGAACTTAGTATGCATGCAAGCAGCCACTTCAAACCTAATTTTAGGTACAGTGACAGTCTCTTCTGATGTTACTTCACGCTGGCTTCTTAACAGTACTATATATAGGTTGCCTTACATTATGACAGTCTGCATTTTGAATGCATAAGGAGACTTTCATAGCGACCATTGTTGTTTTTGCATCTTCTATTCATCTCTAGAACTGCAATTTCTGTTGACTTCTAAGGTGTGAACATAATATTAAAAAAAAAAAAAAGCCTGCATTTGTTCCCATAAGACAAACCACAAACTTCTCCCTCAGCTTTGCTGAGGCTGGATTCCTCTCTTGCCGTTTTGAACTTCTCAAGCAATAAGAGATTTTCAGGTATTCTTCTTCCCTTAATTTGAACTTGAAGCACAGCTCTTTGTCATTTAGCATTGAGACTTCTTTTCCCAACTTTTCTAGAAAATAAGAATGAAAAATCTCTTCAACAGATGACTGCAACAAAGTTATTTCTATCTATTAACTGTGTGCAGCCTGGCCGTAAACCTGTGCACATGTTCTCTAACAAAATGCATGTTCACAGATTTGTGCAGGTCACAAAGATGTTGTGTGTTTTAAAACTCCCTGATGTCATCATGATCAACTGAATTATGTTGGAAAATCCTACTCTTTGCATCTGCAAAGAGAAACCACTTCTCGAGGTGAGTATATTTGTAGCTTAATGATGGAGGAAGATCCTGAGTATAGCAGAGCGGCTGTGGCGTTGCACGGAGGCGGGATGTAGAAGACCTGCTGTGATCTTTGTGTTCCCCTCAGTGTCAGGGAGCTGAGCTCCAGCAGCGCCTTGCAGCCCAGACAGTGAGGAGAGAGCTGGTTTGGAGCTGATGGACCGACGGTTTTGTAGCTCCAGCGGTCGAACGCTGCTCCCTCCTTTAGCCTCCGTGAAAAGGGCAGCACTCAGTAGCCGCGTTGGGCTACTGCAGTAGTAGCCATGGCTGACTCTGCTGTAGCTTTGCTTTCCAATGGGAGCGTTCAGCATCCTCAGTATGGACTGTGTACTGGGGATAAAAAAGTTGACTGCGATATTCATTGCTTTGGGAGGTTCTCTGCCATCTGAAGAGAAGCTCCAAAATAGCTGAAATGTATTAATGGCTTTTCTTTTGTTTTTTTCCAGCCCGATAGCGCGTATCAAGGGGGAGTGTTCTTCCTCACAGTGCACTTTCCAACAGACTATCCTTTCAAACCCCCAAAGGTAAGTGCTTTCTCTGCAAACTGAAGCAGTTCTTAGGTCAGAGCTTTGTATCTATGTCCTTGCTGTTTGGGGCTCGCTTCTCTAAGTAAAAACCAGAAAGATAAGGGGAGAGTACATGTACAATGGATGAACAGATAGGACTGAATCCTAAAACTGAATGATAAAGTGCACGACTTCACAACAGGTTGTGTTGCATATGGAAGATCTAAGATGTCTGGAACTGAAGAGAGCGTCAAGGATTCCAAATGTAATAAACATTTTGATGTTAGCTGCAAATTTTACTTTGTTTAATTTCAGATTGCTTTTACAACAAAAATATACCATCCAAACATAAACAGTAATGGGAGTATTTGTCTTGATATCCTGAGGTCACAATGGTCACCAGCTCTGACTGTATCTAAAGGTAAGCTCACAGATGTGCTAATGGATTTATGTCATTGCACACACTAGTGTTTTTTTCCCTGTGTTGCTGCACTGTCCTGGGGGCCGATGGGAGCTCATCTATCCTGCCTGTTACAGAAGGGGTTAAGTCTATTGGAATCCTTGTTATGAACCAGTATCTGTTTGGAGTGTCAGATGGTATCATGCATTATGTACATAACAAGGAAATGTTCTGAAGCAAGTTGAGTGAGATCAAGTGCAATTAGTCTGAAGTGCAGCTTCTCTTTTACAGCTGACTGTGCATGCAGAAGGGAGGAGAAATCTGTGAACAGAGCTGTAAAACCAAACAAATTTGAATGTAAATGGGCATGACTAGATACTGCTATGTGGAGGAGCCTCTTTGATTGCTTATTGAGTTTTCAAGGTGGCTTTTGGTTGTTTGAATGTACTTGTGTAGGCAGAGATCTTAATCACAGCGTATTTTAACAGGCACTAAATTGGTCTGATTTGCATTTCTCTAAGATGAATTTTAAGATGTAGCTGTTCTCTCAGTCATCGGTCAGAGCTATATTCTATCTTGTTGAATTTCCTCAAGCTGATACTCTGGATTTTTTTTTTGGAATGTTGAGGCTATAGCCTTTTTTGTAGGCTTTTTGTGTCACATCAAAAGCTTCTTCAAGTGTGGCTGCTGTCACTGTTTTTCTCAGCCATCTCCAAAATTCTTAGCCGTGCTCTTAATAATTTTACACAGAGTGCTAAAAAGAAATGACCTGATGTTCTTGTGTGGAAAGTATTAGAAAAATCAAGTATCTCTGGTGCAGTAGCAGGAATTGAAATGGAACCATGAGTGAGTAATAGAGTATTTCCCCAAATGAAAGTCGGGCATGTATCAAATAAGTGAAATGTTCATTGAAGGAAAACAATGGTCAGCACAGAAGTGGAGAAGGATTTGCATGATAGCCTAATATTAATGATAATGTTAATTGCAGCTAGAAGGGCTTTCTTGGAAAAACATTTTGTTCTTCAGTCATCTGTAGTATGTTCTGTGTTGATAGGCTATAAAACATGGGGAAAAAATGACTACAAAAAGTACAGGTGTGTAGATTGTGAGTTCTCTGGGCTGTTATCAGATAGTGTGTTAGACCTAGAGAAATGATGCTGTGTAAATATTCCTGAGCAGAACTGCTGTCAGAAATCTTGATATTCGTGCACTTGCTTTCCAATCTTCCTTTCTTCACTTTGTGTGCTGGAATATATAAAGGATTACAGAAACCAAGTGAACTAACTTTTGTCTCTTCTATTTAGTTTTATTGTCCATATGCTCCTTACTTTGTGATCCTAATCCAGATGATCCTTTAGTACCGGATATTGCACAGATCTACAAGTCAGACAAGGAAAAGTGAGTATAACACAGACATATTTGTGTGGTACTTACAGATGGTGGCTTGATTTTTCGCTATGCAACCTGTCCAACTTCCTTGAGAAATCTCTATACATATCTATAGTAGAGTATTGGATATTGAAATATTGAAAAAATCTATTAGTAAAATGACAACCAGGAACCTGTAGGCATATGCAACTATTAGATATTATTTTGTTCCTATTTGCATAAAACCATCATAATGTTAGGGTCATTTATTTTTTTATCACATGAAAAGATTAGTTTTCCGTCTAGGAAGTACTTGTTACTGCAGTCTTATAGGTATGAATCCTATGCATGTAGTATGATGTCCAGGTATGAACAGTGAACTTATGTTTTGGACACAGTTTTATAAATGTGGGACAGAATAGTGCTTTGCTTTACTTTGTAATAAGGATTGTTGTCATATTCTACAACACCTTGTGGAGAGAAAGAACCTCTCCTTACTTTCTGGAACACTGTAGAACATAAAGGAAGTTTCTGATCTCGGGAGGGTAACATGGGCAGCAGGTAACTGAAGTGCTACATGCTTGTGGACCACAACTGACTTAGAATTGGGATGTTATGAATCAATGTAAGCTTTTGCTCTGGGGTCTTCAGGTGCTGAACAGATGAAAATACAGAATGGAGAATAATGGTAATAATCATGGTGCCTTCCATCCCCACCCTTTCCATTAATTATTCCATTAATTATATTGAATTCTACCCAAATGTGTGAACTTTGTCAGTCTGCTAACGGCATACACATTTGGGATTCCACTTAACGTACAAGTAAGGGAACCAGTTGTGAAATACAAGTTGAGTATGCACAAAGATGGGTTTTTCAGTGCAAACCTGTGAGATTAGTTTTGAGTTTGAGTCTAAGTAGCTTTGATAGCTAGCCTTGAAAACCAAACATAGCCTTTGTGTGCTGCTTTGCTCTTAGAAATGTTAACATCAAGTGAATGTTAAGTGAAAAGTTCAGTGGTATCTGCATGAAGTAAAATGGCCTTTGAGACTTTGTCTATGTCTCACTAACAGCTCTTCACTCACTGTCATGCCTTCTTTCTGCACATACAGATACAACAGACACGCAAGGGAATGGACTCAGAAATATGCAATGTAAACTTGTGAAGACTTTTTCATATACCACAGAGTACTGTAAATTCTAGTTTTTTCAAACTTAGAAGGAAATGGAGCACAGTTTACTGTTTCAACCTACCATTGTGCCCCTTGAATATTTTATTTTTCCACCCATGTAAGTGTGTTTCTGGAGCAGGGGAAAAGTTCCAAAAATAACCTTTGGACTGTGATGAGAATATTTATCCTCTTTGTATGCTTTGCAGAAGACATTTATTATGGTTTTTAAGAGTTGGACATCTGCATCTTCAGACTACAAGATCCTTATTGCAGTTGTAAAGCAGCCAAATTATTTTTGCTGGAGAAAAGTAGCTGTTTTTAAGTGATGAATACTGTATGTGTGTCTTTAAGATATATTGTCTGTTTCATAAGTGTGTTTGGATTTCATTTTGCTAGTTCACTTATATAATTTGTTTTTAATTATATAGACTAAATATATTTTATTTACGGTGTAAGTCATTTCATTTAAGACTGACTTTCTCGTGCACAGTATTGACAAGATACAACTGCTAGTAATGAAAGTAATTGGGATATCCTGCCCACTGGGATGCTCTAAAGACTGACTGCAGATTTCTTAAAACCTAAAATGATCTTTGCACTGTAATTCTTTGTATGCTGATTATGGAGAAACACTTGGGTTTGATTCTGTTGCATACTTGACTTAATTTTATTGCAATGTGAACTAATTGCACTGCTAGGTAGAGAAATATGTAACCTTTTTGTTGCGTTTCACGACTGATTTTTGACATGTGGGCAACATAACACTCAGACCTTTTACAGATCTAAATGTAGCCTTTTCCATATAAATAAAATGAATTTTCTACTATCTGTGCTGGCTGTTGTTCGTCTTTTTCAATGCCTGTCCTCAAAATCTTTTCTCATGTTAGAACACGAGAATTTGAAGTGTATGTTTACTGTCAACAGAAAAAATCAAACCCTCTGTCAGAAACTCCTTAGACCTGTGTTGCAATTAACTTCCATGCAGGTTCAGCCTAATTTGCTTAGTGTGTTGTACCTGCTCCTTTCTGTAGGATACCAAGAATTTGACTTGTTTTACATGCATCATTTTGGAGCAAATACCACAATATTTGAAATTTAGTGTGCCACTTAACAGGGTATATTTGCAATGTCCAAATGTTACAGTGCTCGTCTCACAGTTGAAGCTTGCTTATCCATTGATTATTGCTTGAATTGCCACAGATTGTATAAAGCCAGTGGTGTTGGAGAGGGATGTCTGGTTAAATAGATGAAAGAACAACTCCTTTCCTATTGTAGATTGCTCGCAAATATCAGCTGTAGAAAGAGGATTAGTTTTCTTCTGTACCTTGCAGCTGAAACTAGAAGTGACTCGAGGCAGCTGTCAAAATAAACAAGCTCAGATGATGGAAGTGTATTTCACAGTGATGAATGCTGGGTGGCAGCTTTCACGTGGGAGCTGTGGTTCTGCCGGCAGAGTCCTCCTTGCCTGCACGCGTGTAGGCTTTCAGCTATGTCCGCATAAGCAGCTGTCGTGCTGGTGTTACATCTGCGCTGTATCAACCAACTCTGAAACGAGCTCTGAAAATAGCGCTGTTCACTTCGGATTGTAAACGGATGGAATGTTTCGCGTTGCTATGAAAGGAGCGCTCCGAGCTCTCCGTGCGGGCAGAAGCCAACTGGCATCGCTTTCTTAGAGCTCGTTTCTTCCGCGAGGCGGAGCGCCGCTCCGAGCGCAGAGCAGCTCCCGCCCCGCGGGGTCACCTTGGCGCGGCGCGAGGCGGCCCCTCCCCTCGCGTAGGCGCTGCTGGGCGGTGCGGCCGCCGCCATCCCGTGGTGCCCCGCGGCGGCGGGCGGGCGGGCTGCGGCATGGCGGCGGCGCTGGCGCTGCTGGGCCGGGCTGCGGGCCTCGCTGACGGAGCGCGGCGGCTGCTCAGGTGCGGCGGGATGGGGCTGGGGACGGAGGGGCGGGCTGGATCGGGTCTCCCCTCGGTGCTGACTGTTGGTGTTGCGCGCAGGGGCTGCGGCGTTGGACGCGCGGCGGAGGCGGGCCGGTGTCGGGCCATGAGCTCGGCCGAGCGCCCGAAGCGGCCCCTCAGCGCCTATTTCCGCTTCCTGAGGGACAACCAGCCCGCCTTTCGCCAGCAGAACCCAGGTAGGGCGGCGAGCGACGGGCGTACGGAAATTGTGCGGGAGAAAGGTGCTGGTGGCAGCTTTTCCTCGAGGAAAGCTAGCTGAAAATACAGCGGTTTCCTTTCTGCTCTCTGACGCGCAGATCTGAACACCTTGGAGCTGGTAAAGAAGCTGGCCGGTGTTTGGAGGGAGCTGCCGGCCTCGCAGAAGCAGGTCAGTGCTCATCGGGGTGTGCGACCCAGCGCCTGCTGCCTTTGGCTGCTTACATGTTATCACAGACCTGGCTTCTTGAAGCAACTGTCTTTCGGTCTTCTCTGCTTACCTTATTTCTTGTTAGAGGTCGTTAAGTTGCACTGAGAGTTTCAAATAATGATGTGAAACATCTTCACAAACTCAGCTGCCGTTCATTGCTGTAAGTGCCAATTATAGCAACTTAGTGATTTGCCGTGATACCTGTTAGCAGTGAGTTCCTTTGTCGTGAGCAGCTGAGTGCTGACATCCTTTCTGAACTTGTGGCTGTTACAACAAGGTTTGTCTTCTCCTTTGTGTGTCAGAAAATGGAGGGAGAGATGGTGCTGGTCCAGAGCTTGGTGCTCTGATAACAAGGCCGTGATTTTAGGATGCTGCAGTGCTCAGTGCTGGTGGCTGTGAGAGTGCGTTTGGGGACCAAAGCACTTGTGTGTTGCCGTGGGTGAAAAGGCATTACTTCAACTGAGCTTCAGCTTTCCCTCCGTCTGTGGGAGATTACTATTTCATTGAGCTGCATCTGGTTTGCCTGATGTCAGATGCTGTGTCATCAGATTAACTAAGGTAATTAATGGGTGCATCCAGCTTTTAAATCCATTCTTTTGAATTTGTTCTGCTACTCAGACCTAAATGTGATACGGCAGTCTGCAAACTTATGTTGTGCAGTAGTCTGGAACTAAACTAGTGGGTTAGAAGTGTTGGCTTTTGATGTTCAAGTGCATGGATTTGAGGATGCAAGGCACCGTGCTTAGCTGAATGAAAGTATGTTGTTAAGGCTGGTAGTTGTACTGTAGGTTTACGAGGAAGCAAGGAAGACAGACTGGCAAAAATACGAAGAGCAGTTGGCTGCATACAAAGCACAGCTAACTCCAGCCCAGGTTGCAGCTTTGAAAGAAGAAAGGAGAAAACGGCTGGCAAAAAGAAGATCCTTCAGGATAAAGAGAGTAAGTGTTTTCAGGTAACTTACAGAACCTTGGGCTGCCATGAGAACATGTTAAGGCTGGAGGAAAAAAAACAGTAGTAAGTGCTTTGTCTTTGACTTCCCTGTATACAAAGGATTCTCATTGCAGAAATTACCTTTTTTTCCCCCTGGGGATTTGCTCATTCTGTTCAGTCCTGCCTCCCACAAAGTTACCCACCTGCTCTTTTCTCTGCAAGCATACAGTATTTCGCACCATAAACAAAACTGTATGAAAAGAATAAAAAAAAAAAAGAAAACTAAGAAAACTTACCATCATTACTTTCTTGCAGAGTAGAATTTAATAACAGTCTTGGGTTTCCAGAACCAGACTTATCTGAAGAATCAGTCTGTATATACCTTTTGGTTGAAATATGAACACTGATGGGAAGTTTTGTGGAAAAAGGTTTTTTGGACGGATTGAATAGCTTTTATTGTTTTTGAAGGAATTGACTGTGCTTGGAAAACCTAAAAGACCTCGAAGTGGCTTCAACATTTTTGTATCAGAAAACTTTCAGCAGAGCAAAGGACTTTCACCTACGGTAAGTAAGCTAGGAAGGGTTTATTTGAATAGTACTTAGGTATAGTAGTGATAGCTGTCGTAAAAAATATGGTGAGTGCAGTAACTATTCAGTGTGTCTTGGATTCTGTTGCTTTCGAAGTAGTGCTTTGAACTAACATTTCAGTATCTGAATATTCCTATGCTTGAGTGGGTATTTTGTGTTGGTTTTGTTGGAGGTTTTTTTTTATTATTTTATTTTAATATACCACTGTGGTGATCTGGCACATCCTGTATAAACTCCTGTGTGGAGGTAGAGGCTTAAAGTTCTTCCTTTACTTTGTACACATCAGAGCTAAACATTTCATGCATGCAGTTCTACTTTGCTTTGACCTAGAAATACATGAGTTAATCAGATGGTTACAGTTGTCTGCTACCAGTTTTACTGTGGAAAGATGGAGTTTGTTTGCAGGAACACTTTTCTGTGTTAATTAATGCCAGTTTAATGAGGATGTTGATATCTTTCACAGCAGTTAAATCCGGATGATAGAAATAATTGTGTTGCTCTGCTTTCTGTTTACAAGACAGGTATCTCCAGTCAGCTGAGGTCCAGTTTGACAAGCGTGTAGCTCAGTACTTCTTAAGTGATGCAGAATTTCCTTGGATGTGATTAATTCTTGTGTGGCTTTGTTTGAAATTAAGCCAATAGGAAGGATCAGAGGTAGCCATGTTAACTAAAGTTACTTAATCTGTTAGGTATGCCTGCTTTTGCTGCAGCCTTATTAACTTCAAGTATCTATGCCAGTATCATTGTAGAAGTGTCTAAAATGATGCCCAGCAAGCTGTCAAACCACGTCTTCAATTATTTACCTATATCAAAAGTGTGGGGTAATAAGCCTTCATGACTTGACTTGCTTTTTTACACTGTTTTACACCTGGCTTTCAGCTGTAACCCTCTGTGACATCTGGCATTAAAATAATGTTCATGTATTGTGTGTTCAATGTCCCGCAGGCAAAGCTGAAGCAGTTATTTGAAACATGGAAAAATCTATCCAGTTCTCAAAAGCAGGTATGTCTGTGGCCTTTAATTATGCACAGTAAAAGCAATTTTGCACATAATTTTTAAATTTTATCTTGGATACTTTTCTGCCAGCTTTTGAAAGTGTATTTAAATACGAATTTGCAGATCATTATTTGGAAAGGGAGGAATGCTATTCTGATATTAAATCTTCATATTTTTTCAAGTTTTCATAGAATTATTAAGTTGGAAAAGACTCCAAAGACCATCTAGTTCAGTTGTCAGCCCACCATGCCCACTATCCTCTGTTCCTCATGGCCACTTTTATCCTTTTCTTCAAAACTTCCAGGGACAGTGATTCCCCCATCTCCCCGAGCAGCCTGTTCTAATACCTCACCACTCTTCTTAATACCCAACCAGAACTTCCCCTGACACAACTTGAGGCTGTAACCTCTTGTTCTATTGCTGGTATTTGGGAGCAGACCCCCACCTCATCACCACCTCCTTTCAAGCAGTTGTAGAGAGCGATAAGGCTTCCCCTGTGCCTCCTGTTCTCCAGCCTGAACCACCCCAGCTCCCTCAGCTGCTCCCTATAAGAAATGTGCTCCAGACCCTTCACAGTTACATTGCCCTTCTCTAGACACGTTCCAGGGCCACTATGTCTTTCTTGTGAGGACCTTTCTGTCCTTTCTCTTGAATGCCTTTTTTCCAGAGTGTTTTGAATGTGTACTGAGAATATGTGTGAAGTTCGTATTCCTTCTGTAGAAATAACCAACTTGTGCAGAAATACCTATTTGTGTTCTTTACAGAAGCCTGCTCTCTCAGACCAGCACACAAATAAGATGCCTTAGTTGTTAGTAACAATACTGAATTAACTTCCTCTTTGGGAGTGATTATTGTTCATTGTTAGCATTTTGTGGTTTTGTTCAAGTTGGAAGTTTTTTCAGTTCGCTGGAGGTTAAAAATGGACACCTGGGATGAGTACTGCACAGGTTTTGTAGTTAGTTCCCTTTCTCCCTTTCTTTGTCAAAGGGGAGGATGTGGCATGGCACTTACCCAGATACAGCCCCTTAGATGACTGTAGAAATGTGCTTTTCTTTCAGCCATACCTGCAGCTTGCTCAAGATGATAAGGTTCGGTATCAAAATGAAATGAAATCATGGGAAGCAAAAATGCTTGAACTTGGACGTGAAGATTTGATACGTTCCAGAGAACAGCGGCCAAAAAAGAAGACTGACAGTGCCCAGGAAGGCTCCAAAGCTTCGCTGCGTGAAAGTCTGGCAAAACTGAAGTTGAAAAAATCTGAAGAATAAAACGGTTATGTATGTAATGTCTCTATCCTGCTGTGCTAATGCTGCAGTCAGGGCTAGGGCTGAAGTTTGGCAAACTCACTGGGGGCCGCTGGAGAGATTGGAAAGGGAAGTGATGGGGAAAGAGAATTTGGTGTCTCTTGGAACTGACTTAATCATGGCAGGTGTAACCTGAGCTGTGCAGCAAGAATCAGTTAATCAGGCTGTGAATGGTGGACTCACTGACATCAGCAGAGCTCTCCTACAATGGTAGATACCAGCTAGCTTTTGTAAGAGATTTTTTTTTTTTATGAAAGCAAGAATATTCTACTATGTTACCATTTGAATTCTGTAACTAGGAGCTGAAACCTGCGATACACTGCTGTGTTTTATTCCCTCCGTGGTAGTGATAGAGAAGGCAAACATTTCAAGGCGCAGGGAATGCCACATGCTAACTTCTGGTTTGTCTTTTTGTATGTATCTGTCTGTGTATACCACTTACCTTGTGTTTCATTAAAGACCATATGAATTTTGTATGAATGTATCTCCATTGGAGTGCTTTTCTCTGCTGGAACACCGACCCTTCTGCTTTCACGTTGGTGTGAAGTCACCTTCAGGGAGAAGGGAACGTGTGCACGTTGGCTTTAGATGCTACGAACACCAATGATGTGAAGGCCTGCTGCTTTATTTATTTTTTCTAGGACCTCTTGCTGCTTTAGTGGAGAATTGTGGAGAATCCGTATTTTTAGCAGGGAGGCAATTTTGAGGGATTGGTTTGGGGGGTTTCACGTCGGGAGCTAATTACGAGTCGCCGCGCGTATTTTATATACGCAGAGCCGCTCCAGGTTTCCCTGAGGAAGAGGCGGGTACCACTCCGAGTTACTCGGCGGAGCAGCCGCTTGAGCAGCGCCTCGGTGAGGGCGGGGGGGCGGTGCTTCCCGCCTGCCCCACCTCGCGCATGCGCCGTGCCGCGGGGCGGTTGGCGGGCTGCGGGCGGGATGGGGCTGCTGCAGGACTGCCAGGCCGCCTTCGGTGCCGCCGACCTGTACGGCGCGCTGGGTGTCCGCCGGGAGGCCTCGCCTGAGGAGATCCGCCGCGCCTATCACCGCGCCTCGCTCCGCGTCCACCCCGACCGGGCCGAGCCCGAAGTCAAGGAGGAGGCGACGCGGCGCTTCCAGGTGAGTGCGAGCGGGCGGGCGGGCGGCTGACTGACCGACCGACAGACTGACTGACTGACTGACTGACGGACCGACTGACGGACCGACTAACTGGCCGACCGGCCCCACAGATCCTGGGCAAAGCCTACGCCGTGCTGAGCGATGCGGAGCAGCGCGCCGTGTACGACGAGCAGGGCACGGTGGACGAGGAGGGCGAGGCGCTGCGGGCCGAGCGGGACTGGCAGGAATACTGGAGGCTGCTCTTCAAGAAGGTGAGCGCTGCTGTGCTGCGGGCTGGCACGCTGCCTGCTTCTTGCTGCCCGCTTTTTTCTGCCCTCCCTTCGTCTTGAGAACGAACGGCCTAACTCGTGTGGTGTGCTCTCTTGGCTTCAGATCACCGTCAAAGATATTCAAGACTTTGAGAAGAACTACAAAGATTCAGAGCAAGAGCTAGCGGATATTAAATCAGCTTACATGGATTTTGAGGGTGACATGGACAGAATAATGGAGTCAGTGCTGTGTGTGGACTACACGGATGAGCCAAGAGTGAGGAAGATCATAGAAAGAGCCATTGATGCTGGAGAACTCCCATCCTACAAAGCTTTTGTGAAAGAGTCCAAGCAGAAAATGATGGCAAGAAAGAGGCGGGTAGGTACCAACCAGAGACCAAAAGAAAGCTGTGTGTGCACAATGAGCTTCTCATCTCCATTGGTGGAAGCTTAGGATGTGTATTTGCCACAGGGTTGCAGACTTGCTTGGTACCTTCCTCTTCCACATTTCATCGCCTTTATTTTCCACCTCCCTCCTCTCTCCATAACTATTGCTTACACAAATTCCAGTCAAATGGTTGAGAGGGTTCAAGTAGTAACAGGCTGCTGCTGCTTGTACCTTCTTTCTTCTATTTCAGTATTATCCACAGCAACTTATTACAGCTCAGAATGTCCCTTCATTCAGTTACAAAGCTACAGTCAGTGGAGCTAAGAATACGTGGGGGAAATATATAATTTACATTGCTTATTGATGACTCTAAAATAACAGCCTGGGCTAAATTCTTTCCAACTTGTGTTTTGTTTTTGTTTTATTTTGACACTTTGTGCCCTGCACATAACAGTCACCTTTAACTCAAAGAAAATAGAATGGCTGCTAGGACAAAAAAAAAAAAGCGTAGGTACAGGGAACAAGGATGGGAATGGACATCAGGTGATGTTCAGCACTGCCAAACAGCAAGGAGCTGCCCCACTCTACCAAACTGTCTCTCTGTGATTATTCATTGGTGGCCAAACTTGGAAACTGCATTTCATTGTGGCTCTTAGTGTATCAATGCAAAAGTTAAGTGTTTAGTAACTATTCTAAGATGTGGACGCATGCAAAATACTTTTCTAAAGGCTAATTTGCTACTTCAGGCTGAAAAAGAAGCTAAGGAGGCAGAAGAGAGCAGAAAAGAACTGGGCCTTGGTGATGGAGAAGATGACCTGAAAGCACTGATTCAAGTAAGGCCTTAAGCATCCATTGAAGATAATTGTTCCTCACTTCAAATCGTGTTATCCCTGAGCATCTTTACATGTAGGATCTTTGCAGCTCTTCTTCCGTAAAAGCTTCCTGATGGTAGGGAATCACAGAGTTGTAGGGGTTGGAAGGGACCTCTAGAGATCGTCGAGACCAACCCCCCTGCCAAAGCAGCTTCTCTACTTAGTTAATATTCAGAGTATAGATTTTATTACCTGTATCTTTTTTAAATGAGTTGTTATAATTTTTTTACTTCATACACATTTCAACTCTTTTAACTTTTCTAGTTTTAGGCGGTTGGACAGGAAGTGTTAATGCTTATTTCTTTCTGAGGGATTCCACAAGAATGTAAAACTTGATCAGTCTTAGTATTCTGCTTTTGTGTTTTGGGCAGTGAGGAAGAAAATAGTCTATCTAGGTTCTGTTTTTCAGTCTTGCCTTTCTTAATGTCCAGTGGGCTTAAAATGGGATGTTAAAATTAAATGATTCCTCAGATTGTATTAGAGTTTTGGGTCTAAACAATAAATTGGTTGTTTTCATAGCTGTATGTTGTGAATTTTCAATGCCCCTCTTCACCTCTGTCTCAATACTTCACAGAAGTATGGAGTCTAGAGTAGAAGGTAGGCTTTGACTTTTCAGAACTCTACCTTCTGTAGCTTGTATTTCCTACTGAATATATTCCAGAGTTAGAATCAGCTACCTAACTTCACTAGAATATTCCATATTGAGCAGTAAGAAAAGTTGGTTTTGTTTTGTTTTTCCTTCTCCAGAGCAGAAATAAAGCCCGAAAAAAGCAGATGGATGACTTTTTGGCCCAAATGGAAGCAAAATACGGGAGTAACGCTAAAAAGGGAGGAAAGAAGACTGCAGCCAAGAAAGGAAAGAAATAAAGGACTGTGTATGCTAAAGTGTCAGGTATCTTTTTAGTTGGGAACACATGGATTGAGGAGTTTCAGAGTGTGTGTGCATCGACTTGATGTGACTGAGGAGCATGGCGCATTGCAAACAAGAAAGACAAAGCATTCTAGTGCTACTGTTTAAAATCTTTTGGGTGGTTTTTAGTTAAGGTCAAACCAATTCTAGTTTAGAAGTTTTGTTACGGTAAGGAAGTGCTGAGACGCCTGGGATGGCTGCCTGTTTATTCAACCTGTGCTGATTCACGCTCAGGACTATCAGTACTGCTGATGGTGAAAGAATGTGGTCCTGCACCTGAGTCTTTGCCACTCATTCCTGTCGCTTTTGAGTTAGAAACCTTATCCTTATGTTGTTCACTTTTCTAACCAATCTCGTGCAGTTTTTAGAGATCTCTGCACCACAGGTATTTTTCAGAGATTCCACGGGTTTTATAAAAACTTACGATAACAGAAAATTTAATAAATGATTTTGCAGAACTTTGTGGTATCTTGCTTCCCCACGTCCTCTATGTTATCTAATCATTCAAAACACACTGATCATGTTGGTACTTATTTTTATTGAAGTAAATACTGCATACTTTTTTAGCAGCTGAGAAGACATTTGCACTGGTAAATGTGCTGGTGTTATGGAGTTAAACAAAAGGACCACGTATTTATAAACTGATCTTTCACAGTGGCGTGTAAGCAGTTGCCTTAAGAAAATGAGACTGCAGCAAGTAGGTGAGTGACTTGGCAGTAAATCTCCTAACACCTTCTAACGTGCAGATGTGATGCAATAAACTAGTAAACCCACAGAACACTGGCTTTGTGTGTGTCTAGGATTGGTGATGTCCCATGATGAGGACTTCCAAAGCCTAGCAAAACACTTATTTTAGTGGCATCACACTCCTGCTATAGGATGATAGGGATTACTTCTGACTCCTGCTTTAGTGTGCTCCGTGTTTGTCAACAGCTCTGTTATTTCAGAAGTGCTCTTCTAATATGTGTAAGTATACATAACTTGTTTTTTTTTTTTTTATTATTGCTGCTCTTTTAAAACTGCTTTATGTAGTGTATATTCAGGGTATGAATTTGAAGGGTAACTTGCTGTAGCTGAAAGAAATGAGGCTGCCTTTATTTATGGATCATTCTTCAAAGGCCACATGACTAACACCTACTTGTGAGTTGAAGGTCCCTACCACTTCAGTGATAGAATTCAGCAACTATTTACTAGAGCTTCCTAAGGGGAAGCCAGAGGTAGAATGGGAAATGAGTTCCCTTTTAGCTGCTTTGAACAGTTATCCTGATTCAGAAAGAGTTCAGTAGGTCACCGTGTTGGTTAACACACGGGACTTGAACATAACTCTTGCTATACAAAACAGATATCAAACAGTATAGACAAATCTCTCAACCATTTGTATAGAAATCAAAAGTTACCTTATGACCAGATGGCTTTCATTTTTTTTAATGCCTTGTTTCCTCCCCTAGGCTACAAAATACTGCGTTATGGTTCTAGAAAAGCCTGTTCAAGTTTGTGTAGTTTTGTACTTGTAAGCACTGTGTTGGTCCCTGAGGAATGGCACTGTTTTAAAGAGGATGCTTATCTCCAGGCTGCTTGAGATAACTAAATGATACACTGCACGGCGTTCTGCTAGTCTTAACCATTAGAGAAACTGTATTTTGAAACAGTTTAGTGATCACTGGCTGCTTTTAGGCATCCACTTATCTCTATCCTAACTTAAAGAGATGTTGATTGAGTCCAAAGCTGCTTTTTCGTCTGGAAATGCAAAGGAAGGAGTTAACCTTCCATTTGTACATTTCTGCTTTGCTTTGTTTTCCATTCTTTTTGATCAGAGCATGCTTGAATCAACTGCATGCTTTGATCAGCAGAACTTCAGTCTAGTTCAAAAATCATTAGTTGTTGTGTAGGTACTGCTAACACTTAGTAGATTGCATAGCTTACAGTGGAAAGTACAGGAGCCACTTCATTAAAAAATCCTGACAAGTTGTTTCCATTCTGAATTGTAACTTGGAAAATACTAAGAGTAAGGGAACTTACAAAAAATGTTTTTAAATGGAATTATAAAGGATCAACTGTTTTCTTGCAGGAAAATGCAGGAATGTTGTTATCTTCAGCTTGTCTTTACACTTGCTAGTCATCTGTTGCTTACTGCTTGGGAGCAAGACCTTCAACTAATCATTTATGTTGAAAAGTCTGTATTCTGTGTTTTCATTTCACTGGGAGCCACAAGAGCAGCTAAGCTGGTCCCTCCACCACGTCTCCCACATGGTGTGAGTGGGGACCTTCAGGATGGAGTGTAGAAATACCTACAGAATTGCAGTGCGAGTTTCTTGTGCCATTGTTTGGTTTTTGTTTTTGGGAAATGAGACTGACCTGTTCTGTGAAATTACATAAAACATTTTGCCAGGAAGACAACATACTTCCTTGGAATATTCTCTGGAACTGCTTGTAGTAAGAGTCCTTTTTGTCCCTTAAACTTTCTTCAGACACAGAAGGAGGTTTATATGTAAGCATATAACACAGGAGGGTTCAGTGGTATGCTACCCTTAAAGCTGTCAGTTCCCTTCATCTGTTTTGCTACCTTATTTTTACACAACTGTGTTAACATCTGCTGCAACTACTACAGAAACTTCTACAGAGTTGTAGAAGCAGTATCATATACAAAGCTTCCTTTTGATAGTATAATATTGCTTTAAGTGTATAAATAGAGCTTTAAAGGTAATTTTCAAAACTACTGCTATGGAATGTGTGATTAACCTTTTGTAGAGCTGATGGAAAAATCAGCAGGTCCTGCAGTACAAGCCTGTAACATGAACCAGTCACAAAACAGTAATAATTAATAGAAAACAGCAGTGATTTAAAGTACTTGCTAGGTTTCGTAGGCGTTGGAGGATAGCCTTTTGTATTGGTAGAAAATGGAATGTGCAAGTATATCCCTCCTAATCTTTGGCAGTTGCTTCTTTGACTGTATAAAAATAAGATTGTTCGTAAGGAAGGGTGCTTGAAGACTCTCTGTAAACAGCCCTGACGTTGCTGAGAGGTCGCCCGTGACTTTTCTGGAGGTGGCTGTACACTGCTTCTCATGACACATTAGAAGCCCTGTTTGTTTTTTGTGACTGATCCACTTCGACTTTGGCCTTTCACAGAACCGTGTGGCTGCAGACCTGAGAAAGACATTGCAGACAACATTAAGACTTTTAGAAGTTACTGAAGCTAAGTACTTAAATGCAGCTCCTTTCGCTTAATACTAAGATGGTGGGGTTTTCTTGCTTCTTATTCCAGCTGTCAGTCAGTTCATCAGTAACTTGAAAACTATTTCATGTAACTTTCAAGGTAATTTGCTGTTTCTTTCAGCCTGAGGCCTTCTTAAGAGGAAAGTAATCAGTTATCAAACCATGTCATCAGCTGGAACCTTAAGTTTTAGATATGACTGTCCTTCTCAAAGGGGTGAAAGGTAGGACCACTTCATTGCTGGGATCTACTCTGCTTCTTGATCTTCTGTCTACACATCATTTATGTCTACAAAGCTTTTGTAATTTCAATGTTTTTTCTGTCAACACAACAGTCATAAAACTCCTATTTAAATATGCTGGCTGGAGGGGAGAAAGGAGGAGGAACTCAATTCTGCACTAATTGGAAATCCTCCTTTCTTCAATTAAAAAGAAGTTATTTCAATTTAGTACTTTTATTAAATAAAACTCTGGCTGCCTCTAATACATCTCTATTAACATTAATGTAGGTCATTCAGCTGTTAAACAAGCTAGAAGTCCCCTGCAGTCTCCTCATCAGCACTTAAACGCTTGTTACCCCTTATCCTTTGCAGCTGCTGTTATCTTTTGCAGCTTTAATTCCATCTTTTTACTATACATACTCTTCTTATGTGAGAAATCCTCATAACTCAATTGAGGGCCCCAAAACACAGTGGTGAAAAGCCTTCTTCTCCCTTGATTTCCTGATGAGCTTACCTGAACCTGTTGATGCTCTGCTTGTCCAAGGATGATTGCCATAATCAATAACAGTGCAAGAACGGCGATGCTGTGGATCTGGCTGAAAAGACAGTTCAAGATCTTTATGTTTGCAAGAAAAAAAAGGCTAACAAGACTATAAAGCACCTAAAAACAACTTGATTGTACTTATTTCCTAAAAGAGCAAATTTGCAAGATGCTGTGATGTTCTAAGTAGAGATTTTATGTGTTTAAGGAGAGTTAGATCAATTTCAGGAGAAGAAAATACTCTTCTTACACCCTTAGATAGACTGTGGGACAATTTAGAGGGGTTCTTAACACTTCTGAAAATTGTTCTCTTTCAAAATGGGTTTATAGAAAGTTTGTCCGTTGGTATCTGGAGAGCCAAGGATGTTGAAGTTTACACGGAAACTAACAAACCAGATGGCCAATCACTGTCTGTGATAACTGTCAAAGCCCCGTAGTCAGTAACAGAGGATGAGTTGGTATCATATGCTTTACCAAGAATATGCTGGTTGTTTTAGGCCTGGAGAAATGATCAGGTAAGAAGAGCCTCTCGTGTAGGTGCTGGTGAGTATCTTCGTGTGTTGTTACGCTGTGAGCTCGACTTGAGTTTCCTCGAGATTTCTGCGTGAAAGAATAATAGCATTATTACTTTTCCTTATTGCAGCAGTACATTGAATTTAATTACCCTAGGAATTAAAGCTAGTTTTCCAAGACAAAACGTTCCACACCTTCTTTTTGGGAGGAAGAAAATTTTGGCACTTATTGGACTTGCAGCATTCAACTCTGGATGATGCTGTTGGTCAAAAAACGTGCAGAATTTTAGCGCATCTATTTCAGCTGCTGTCACAAGATAAACAAACTGCAACTCCTGTGCTTGGTAATTTCATCAGCACTAACTACAATTTTAGCATGTCCAGTAGGAAAATCAAATGGTTCTGCCTGTTACCGTTTGCCTCTGCGATCCTGCGGTGCTCGTGTGTTCTGCCACATCAGTGCTACCAATCGGTGGTAGGAGGTGATTTCGGTTTAGCAGCAGTGGGGAGGGTGAGGTCAGCTGCTCGTGTGCAGTCAGGCTGCAAAGTACAGGGAAGGATAGGAAAACAGAGTCGGTATGCTTGACAGTGTGTAGACATACAGTATTGTAAGTTTGTTTGGCATTGTGTAAGCTAACAATGTTAAATAAGAGCAATGGGTGCAGAACATCTGCTGTGAAATGCTGGCTTTAGGGCTAACTGTGGAGACTGACTTTAAAAAGTGAGGTGAAGTTTGGCAGAAAACTCTTTAAGACTTTCTACTTGTTAGGGTGTTTAATATTCAGCTTGCGGGTAAAAGCAAGTCTCAGAATGAATACTCTGGTGGTGGGAGTGTACGCAGACCAGGTGGTAGATGAACTGCACATCACGTAGCACAGTTTGAAGGGGCATGTTGTGTGGCTGGTACAGCAGAATGAAAGCTATATAAAGGTGTCTCTATGGACCACTGCTGCACAAAGTCTAGAAAGCAGCCACCGTCCATATTATAAAGTCTTTATAGCTAGACTCCTTTCACCTGAAAGTTATCCGTGTTATTACTGTGCGTTTTCCATTTGAGAAGTGATGGAAATAATCTAGGTTGTTTTTTGTTTTGTTTTGTTTTAATTTAGGACAAGGGGGAATGATTTTAAACTGAGACAGGGAAGGTTCAGGTTGGATATTAGGAGGAAGTTTTTCACCCAGAGGGTGGTGAGGCACTGGAACAGGTTGCCCAAGGAGGTTGTGGATGCCCCATCCCTGGAGGCATTCAAGGCCAGGCTGGATGTGGCTCTGGGCAGCCTGGTCTGCTGGTTGGCAACCCTGCACATAGCAGGGTTTGGAACTGGATGATCATTGTGGTCCTTTTCAACTCAGGCCATTCTATGATCAGGAGGCCATAGTTCTATGCACACTGACTGAAGGAAAGCTGTTCTTTAAAAATGTATTAGAAAAGCTTCAAACCACAGTTAGCATTTTAAAAAAGAATTTCCTCATGCTTTTCTACATGCATTTAAACACATTTGCTAGTATGAAGGGGAGATGGTAAGAACTGCTAAATGGATGGAAGTGTAAGGAAAAGGGACAGAAATGTTTATGACAGACTGGACGAACGTAGAAGCATAACTTGTACTGTTTAGACACTTGTTCCTGTCCATTAATGTGACAGACAAGATGAGATTATAGGTAAACTGAATCATAGATTGTAGGACAGTAAACTAACAACTTCTCTTGATAAATATAAAAAAATACTATCCATTTTTTCTTAAATGAAAAAATTCACATTCTTTCAATTCAACTGAATGCTCCTTGTGTAAGATGGGTTCTCTAGTTGTGGTAATTTGCCATGAGAAACTGGTTTGGAAACATACAGTCGGGTTCCCCTGAAGACATCGTCCACAGAGCGCGGGGTCGCGGTGCGGGACTGACTGGTGCCGATGGGATGCAGGGTACGTGGTGGTGGGTTTCGCCTCTTGGAGTTGTGAGACAGAGGTGATGTGCTGAGCTCCAGAGGAGGACAATTTGGCCGTGCTTTGTTTGAGAGGATGGAACTGGAGCCTGGGCGTTTGTCATCCAGGTCCCTAAGAAAAGAATCACAGAACAAAAGGAGATAATTTTGCCGTGACTGATAGCCACCTTGTCACTGCATTATTCATCTGTGTGTGATGTTAGTAACGTAGAGGTGATCTGGGGTCTTTTTCTGGTTCTCAGTACCGTACTTTGAAATTAGAAAACGATAATAAGTAAGAAAGAAACAAGCCTATTTATAACATGTGCATATGCACATACACACACATATATGTATTTACTGAACTATTAACTTTTTGATTGAACATGTCAGCATGAAAGTTGTAATTCTCCATGGCATATATGTAAAAACACTGCGACCAGCAGTTCTCATAGCCTTTGCCTAGATGTAACAGAAGTCCATTTCTAGGAAGTGAGCAAATGCAGAGTGGGTCTGCATCCCACTCTGAGCTTCAGCTCTTTTCACAACATTACAGAATCATAGAATGGCCTGGGTTGAAAAGGACCACAATGATCATCTGCTTCCAACCCCCTGCTATGTGCAGGGTCGCCAACCAGCAGACCAGGCTGCCCAGAGCCACATCCAGCCTGGCCTTGAATGCCTGCAGGGATGGGGCATCCACAACCTCCTTGGGCAACCTGCTCCAGAGCCTCACCACCCTCTGGGTGAAAAACTTCCTCCTAATATCCAACCTGAACCTTCCCTGTCTCAGTTTACAACCATTCCCCCTTGTCCTATCACTATCCACCCTCGTGCCATTCACTAGAGGGCACATCAGCAGTAATTAAATATAAAGACCACACTAGAAGTATAACATTTGATAAGGGACAATACACAAACAAGCAAGAAAATAAATGAGAATTAATTTCACTGGGGTAGAAAATTATCTCGTACTGTTTTGGATTGAACCCTTTCACTGTGAGAGTGCTCTGCTTTAAAACAGACAGAATCTATAGCCCTTACAGTGTTTTCTCCATTACAGGCAGATTCCTTTGCTGTAAGTGGATCCCGTGTATCACTATCAAGCCATTTAGGTTACGTTGAGACCCACTGTTTGACCCTTGATTTACCTAAAAGATGAATTTAAAAAAAAAAAAAAAAAATTACTGTTTGGCAATGACATGCACCCATATTTGTACGTTTTGTCCTCTCTAAATCTTTTGAAGGAAAGAAACCTATTTCATCCAAGAAATCCATATACATATATCCTCATTTATACAATTTCCTCCATCTAAGATAGCATTTCATTCTTCTTGCAAATGGCAGTGCTTAGACAGTCTCAGATGCTGCTATGTGACCTTTAGTAATTCCCAACTGAGCCTCTTGTTTGCACAACGTGATCTTACAACAGCGGCTGTAACTGGGAGTTGTACACAACTATTTTTTTCAGTGTATGTTGGCATTTACTTTATGTCAAGGACAGACCTGGATACTCCTCTCCTGGAATACAGATTGATCTTGAAAAACATGACATTCTTCCCACCATAACAACAGCAAACAGAAAAGAAAAGAGCTTAAATCTCTCCAGCATACATACTTGAGGTGGTTTTCTCCTCTTTTTGGTTTTGCGGCCACATCTGGGTTTTGGGCACTACACATACAGTAACAGGAATGTGAGGAAGATGCAGGGGGTAGAAATAAAGGAGAAGTAAAAAGAAATAAAAGAGTTGAATTAAAATGGAATGAACAGAGATAACGCTTGGTGCTCACCACTCTAGGAGCATATAATCTAAAGCAGTCAAATTCAGAGTCTGGGGGGAAAAAAAAACAACTGTTGTACAAATTCACCAAGACTTATTCTCTCTTCCCTCATCAGCAAATTACAAATAGGCTAGTGAGAGCGGGATCTCACACACAATCCTGCATCTTACAATTTAGTTCCAAAGCTGCTAAATGTGGAAAGAGCTGCATCATTAATGAGCAGTCACCACGAGGCATCCCAATACACATGTAAAACAGTCGATTTTAATATTAAAGAGAAAAATAAGAAAACTTGCAGCTGAGGATTGCACAGGACTTCACCGGTTAGCAAGGACAGTCAGCATCCATGCACAATCCACACTAGTCATGCAGCTGAAGAGTTTCTGACTTTTGAATCTTCACTTCTGTAGTATTGTAGCGAGTCAACCCTTCACAAACCAGCTGGCTAGAAGTACTTACCAGATTTGATGTTACTGAGGGCATTTTAGTTTGTGGCACACGAGGTAATAGCACTGGAAGAGGATCAAACTGCTGGGGGCTCCCAGAATCTGCTCGGATTGCTTCTACTTTTATGATATTTTTCTCATCATCTTCATAAAGCAAGAGAGAATCCCTGTCAGTACAGATTACTGACACTCTTATTTGTGCACAGTACTACGAGACTCATCTTAAACGTGAAGCTCTGTTAAATCTTTTAAAGGCACATCACACTGTTAGCAAATAACCTTTTTCAGCCCTGAAGAGATTATTCCCAAATGCATCTCTCATTGCATCCTTGCAGAACTCAGTAACTAAAACCCCTCTGAATCTTCAGTCTAACTGCCATCCTTACCAGAGGCTGACACTTCCCAGTGTCTGCTGATGAGTTCTTCCATGCAGCCTAGCACTTCACTCCACACATCATCAAACACAAATGTGAGCACAGAATCCTTCATGCAGGAATATGGAGAGATAGGAGGAAACCCCAATTTTCGTCTACCAGAGCAGAGTCCAATTTTCCCCTCATGCAGTTCCTCCTCCCTGTAAAAACAGGGGCGTTAGATGTATCACAAACACACATTCTTTGTCTCCTGCATTTTTGTTTCACTTCTGCCCTATGTTCTACTAATCTGAAACAAGTCAAGGCAGCAGTTGCAAGTGACTTTTAAAAGTCATCTCTTCCAACTCCTCTGCAATGAGCAGGGGCACCCACAGCTCCATCAGAGCTCAGAGCCTCATCCAGCCTGACCTTGAATGTCTCCAGGGATGGTGCATCCACCATCACGCAGTATCACACAGTCTGTTTTCCAAGAGCTGACAGTGTGATAAATAGCAATATCAAATGATTTAGTCCAACACTGAAAGAAGCAATCTTTTTCCAGTGCTTGAGTACATGAATTTGTATTCCTTCCAGAATTTACTGTTGACTGAAATGTGAAATGACCGAGACAATCACCTTCTCAACTACACGCCTTAGTTCCCCCATACAGAATCACTATAAATTATATATGCTACTCTTTTATAACAGAGATCAAAGTTGCATTTAGAAATAAATTAGAGTTACAGTAATACTTCTTCACTGCATTGTTGAGTGGAAGGAATGCGAAATGATTGCTTCAAAAAGTGTGTGTTCATCTGCTAAAATACCTTTTGTAAAAGGGAGAAAAAAATACTGATGTGAGCACAGTCGTTAAGGCTTTTGGATCTGTTCCCTGAATTAGTACTTACCATCAAAAAGATAAAAATGCTGGAAAAAATAAAATAACCTCTATTTTACCACTATTTCACAGATGCAGCGATATTGTTTGCTGCAACAGTATCTTTGACCTGGTCAAAGCGTGCCACCTACTGACTTGAATCTCGTGGTCCAGGCAACTAAGGGGCTTCATTTATTAAAACCAATGAACAGACAGTAAATGACATTATCACCCAGAGCTCTTAGCCAGGCCATATGTTCATACTGTTCAGTTGAATAAAGCAAAGAGACAAAAGGAATCCTCTTTATGCCACTCTCAATCCCTTCTTCTTAAGATAAAAACAGTGGTTCTATTTATAAGCAAGCACTGATCGTTAACTTACCACTAAAAACCTGGGAAGGCACAATTCTATCCAAGGTGTTTGTCTGTACACTGCAGTACAAAGCAGAAAAGCACTCTGCTAGTGTATAACAAACAACTATGAATTTGACTTAGTGCAACAGATGCATAGCATTTAAATAAGTCTTAAATACACCAATGTGTAGCAGGATCTTAGTTACAGCACAATTGACTTCATATAAGCCACAAACAAAAAGAGCTATTGTGAGAAATTACTTAAATTCAGAAAAATAGAGCAAAATACATCATTACAAAAGATGGATAAAGAAATATTTCCAATGCCCCACCAAGCCCAGGCTTTTGAAAATTCTTTAGAGGAAAAAGCATTTTAAAAATCAATCAATAGCAAAACCAAATATACCTGTATCTTAAGAAGACAAATCCCCAAAGAAAAAAATCCCCAAAAAAGTGGGATGCTGGTACTATCTTAATGCTCAAGACTTACACATCTCTGCAGTCAAAAGCAAAATATTCCTCCATTATGCCTTCAGAGACAATTACTCCATCTTCTTCTTCGCTGTCTGGAGAACACAAGGTCGGAGACTTGGAACGGTCGGCCTTCTTGAGAACAGGAGAAACAGAAAGAGGCACCTTCTTGCCAAAAACACTAAATCTGAACAGGTGACAGTTTTCAGAAAGCAGAAAGAAAAAGAAGTTGTTATTCCACTTCCAATAGCAGCACTGAGTTAGCTGAGGAACAACACTGTAGGTAAGATCAGATATTAGGGAGCCAGTCAATTTGTGTCCAGTTAATAAATGACTAACAATAAAACCAGCCACAATATCTATATGTCCTTTAGAAATCAGCAGTAGCAAGAGTATTTCTACTTACTGACTGGCTTACTGCAGGGAGCAGCAAGGACAGCTGGATGCCCTTGCTATTCTGAATGGAGTTTTCTTCAGTTAAAAATGAAAAAGAAAGAAACAACAACAAGAAAATAACATGCTATGTTCAAAACTCAGCATAACCAAAAAGCTAAACAATAACTCCATATATTGCTCACTATTTAAGAAGCCAACTACTGCAGTCCACTGAAGGAAAAACCACCTTCCCACCCTGGTACAGTCTGGATCAACTGTTGGTACTTACTCATTAGAGCCTCCTTCCTGTGATGGACTTACATCTGATGAACCTAAACTTGCAGAAGGTGAACTTGAATACCATTCATACCCTTCATCTTTGGGGATCACTATCTGTTTCCCCACAACCCTGCGAGGGCAAAAGCAGAGGATAAATAAATCAAAAAGTGTTCCAAGTGGGATTATGGAAGAATATTAGAACATGCAAAAGCAAATCTTAAAAATTCTATTGGGAAGCTATGCTATTTTCTTAGTAATAGTTAAGCATGGTATTAGTTGTTTACCCTACTATACACTGCTTTGTGTCAGGTAAATCCATTAAGAAGAATATTGTTGATTTTTGTCAGGCACTGCTAATTCTAAGACTTGAATACAGACAAAACCGTTTGTGTACATGTAATGAAGATTTAAAACATTCAAGCCATAAGGACTGGTGGAGCTAGGGAGGATTTCTTAAATTATTTTTAAGCTGGATTTTAACTATACTATATATCTTTTCTAAGAAAATTTTGCTATGTTGAAGCTAAATCAGTTGCAAATAGCGCTAAACCTCAGGCAAGGAATCGAATGTGAGACCATAGAATCATAATCATCAAATGGTTTGGGTTGGAAGGGAGCTTGGTGTCGTCTGCAAACATTCTGAGAGTACATTTGATCCCATTGCTTATGTCACTGACAAAGACGTTAAACACCACTCCCAGCACCAATCCCTGAAGAATGCCACTCATCACCAGTCTCCACTTGGACACTGAGCCATTGACCACTACTCTGTGAGGGTGACCATCCAGACAGTTCCTTATCCAGTGACTGCTCCATCCATCAAATCCGCTTTTTTCTCCAATTTGGCAACCAGGATGTCATGTGGGACAGTGTGAAACACTTTGCACAAGTCCAAGCAGATGATGTCTACCTTTACCCACTCACACTGTAATTCCATCATAAAAGGTCACCAAGTGTGTCAGGCATGACTTGCCTTTGGTGAAGCCATGTTGGTTACCACCAATCACCTCATCTTTATTTTCCACCTGCCATAGTAGGCCCTTCAGGAGGATCTGCTCCATAATCTTGCCAGGCACAGAGGTGAGAAGACTGACTGGCCTGCAGATCCGTGGGTCTTCTTTTTTTCCCTTGGGGGAAAAAATGGGGGCTGTTTCCTCATTTCCAATCAGCAGGAACCTCACCAGACTGCCATGACATTTCAAATATCACAGAATCACAGAGTCACAGAATTGTAGGGGTTGGAAGGGACCTCCAGAGATCATCGAGTCCAACCCCCCTGCCAAAGCAGGTTCCCTACAGCAGGTCGCACAGGTAGGCATCCAGGCAGTCTTGAACATCTCCAGAGAAGGAGACCACCACCTCCCTGGGCAGCCTGTTCCAGTGATAATGGATATGATGGAGTGCCCTCAGAACTTGAGAATGGATCTCGTCAGGTTTGTGCTCCTTCACGTTCTTTAGATGGTCTTGAGCCTGATCTTCATGTACAGCAGGCAGATCTACCTTCTCTAAGTTCTCACCTTTGCTTTCTGCTGCCTGGGCAACGCAGCTAGAGCCCATGCTGGTGAAGACTGAGGCAAAGAAGTCATTGAGCACTTCAGCTTCCTCCATATCCCTTGTGACAAGGTCTCCATTTTCCTTCCAGAGAGGGCCCACATCCTCCCCAGCCTTCCTTTTATCACTGATAAACCTGTAGAACTTCTTCTTGTTCCCCTTTATGACCCTGTCTAGATTTCATTCTGTCTGGGTTTTAGCTTTCCTAACCCATCCTTGGCTACTGGAACAGCTTCTTTGTAGTCCTCCCAGGTAACGCGTTCCTGCTTCCACTCCACCAGCAGCATGTTTTTAATGACAACAGCAGGCAGACCAACAGAGTCATCTCTTTATTTGCTATATAATTGCATAAAACCACCCTGCAGTTGTTTTAAAAGCAACTGTTACCATTCCTACCCTTTGTAACTGTGTTGCTATTGACATTAATCTGTTAATGAAATACCTGAGATGAGGAAAGTTGGATGTCCACTGTTGGCATTCCTCCTGCAGTCCCTCAACATGGACATTTTCTTTTTGTTCATAGAGTAGCTCATCGAGTTGCCTGAACATGTTCTGAACTTGTTGCGTGGCAGCTTTATCAAATTCCTAGAAAGGAAAGCCATCCATCAAATACCTAGTAAAAAGCATTCAAAGATCATTTAAAACTTATTTTTTTCAGTTGTAAAAGATCATCTGTTTGTTGAAAGCTTAGCAGGACTGATTTATACAATCTTTTGCATGGAAAGACATTATATTTAAATAATCTGTTCCCTGGAGATGATGCAGGCTGCTGTTAGGACTCATGGTAGGACTTAGGCTTACAAAAGAAAAGCTGTTAAAATGTTTTGAAGTGCCTGCATTATTATATAAACTTAATGACAGTGATTTATGTAAAATAAACCACAACACGAATGATAATTCAAAGCAATATTTTTGTGGAACATATTTTAATGGAACGTGTCTTGTTGCATGTGCCCAACATGAGTCTGGTCTGAAAGACGAGGAAAGTGACCTTCTCACATTGTGAGATAACAAGTTCTCATACAGCTAAAAAATTAGGCTAGTTCTTGGGTATTTTAAATCTAATCAGTTTCCATTTTCACTCCACTGAAAGCAGTAACACACTTCGTTTTGGTAAACAGGAAATAAGAAACAAAGAAGAAGTGATGGAGAAGCTTACTGCATGTTAGTAACATATTTTCAATGCAGTCCAATAAACTCACACCACGTATCTGAAAGTCATCCACTCCTGTTTTGGACTCCACAACAACAGCATTTACTATGTTGTAGTATTTTTACACATTAAGGGATTTGTATTTCCAAAGTTTTAGACCAGAAATGCAATAAGCCTACTGTGTTTTGATATAACGTAAAGATGGGGAAAAGGCCAACAGGATGTTTTTTCTGTCCCCAACATCATGATTTGAGCCAGTTCTCCCCTTTATCTTGCAATGTGTTTACAATAGTATTTCAAACATCTTCTGACTCACAGTGGTAGGTTTGTTTGGGGTGATGATGTTCTACTCACATCATAGCCCCAAGAGAAGATGGAGCTGTCCTCAGTGGAGGTGCCTGCATAACTTGGACTAGCAGACCATGAATTCCCATCATCAGCTGAAGTAACAGAAGGGTAATCTGATTCCTTTGAGATTCCAGACGCACTGAAATGCACGTGTTATAGGGGGGAGGGGGAAGAAAACACAAGCCAACAACAGTCACAGAAAAGCAGATACAGAGGCTGTGTTCTGAAATTATGCCGTTCTGCAGTGAAGCCCAAGCTACTGACCACATGACTGCCATCAGTACAACTCAACACAAAGCTGATGGCTTTTCCCATGGTCTCACACAGAATCACAGAATGGCCCAGGCTGGAAGGGACCTCAAGGATCATGAATCTCCAACCCCCCTGCCACAGGCAAGGCCACCAACCTCCCGATTTAATACCAGACCAGGCTGCCCAGAGCCCCATCCAACCCGGCCTGGTCTCCAGAGCGAGATCTGCCTTCTGCAGTGCCACGTACCTGGCAGTCCCTGGGCATCTCTCAGAGGCAGCTGTGACAGGGCTGGGTTCTGGCAGCGGGTGGTGCCGCACGGCATGCTGCGTCAGCCCTTGTCTGCAAGCAAGAGCAGAGCCTGACGTTACTGTGGGGAGCGCGTCGCTCCCAAGCTGTATGTGTGTTCTGGTTTTTGAGGAATGCCCCAGCTTGCATAACAGAACTTCTGGGTTTTTTCTGAACTCATTTATTCTTGGGTTTTTTTCCGAACTCATTTATTCCTGTTAGGCTCATTCACGTTCGAATTAAGATACCAGGACAAACTCCAGGCTGGGCTCAGCATTAGAGGCCTCCGTTTGGAAACCAGCATCATCCCGTAAGGCCAAACCCCGCAGCGAGGGGCTGAGCCCCGAGAGCGGCCGTGACACAGCCGTGCCCCGCGGGGCCTCACGCTCCAACGGGACGAGAGCGGCCTCCAGCCGGAGCTGGCATTTTCTAGCCCTGAGCGCGGCCTCAGAGAGACGGGAAAGCACTCCCTGGCCCGCGCCGCCCTCCCGTCCCGGCCCCACCCGCGTCCCGAGCGGCGGCGGCCACTCACGGCTGCAGAGCGCCGGCGGGCACCGCTTTCCTGGCGTATCGCGAGATCATCCTCCGCCCTCCCGGGCGCCGCTTAGCGCCGCGCCGAACGGCCCGCCGCCATCACGGCGCCCCGGGGAGGCGGAGCGCCGCGCGCGGCACCGCACGGCGCGATGCAGAACCGCGGGAAGGCCGCGGCGGCCGAGGACGCCGTGCGCTACCGCCTGTTCGCCGTGCCGGGGGCGGGAGGCGAGGAGCGGCTGCGGCGCTGCGCCGACGGCATCGCAGTGCGCCTGGCGCCGCTGCTGGCCGCTTACATCTGGCAGCGACAGCGCTTCCGGCTGAGATACGTGCCGCCGTGCGGTGAGCGGGACAGGGATGGGGTGGCGTGGGGTGGAATGGGATGGGGTGGGAAGGGATGGGATGGGATGGGATGGGGTGGGGTGGGATGGGATGGGATGGGATGGGATGGCATAGGATGGGACGGCATGGCATGGGACGGCATGGGATGGTGTGGGGATGGGATGGGATGGGATGGGATGGGATGGGATGGGATGGGATGGGATGGGATGGGATGGGATGGGATGGCGTGGGGTGGGGTGGGGTGGAATGGAATGGGATGGCGTGGGGTGGGGTAGGGTAGGGTAGGGTGGAATGGGACGGCGTGGCATGGGATGGCGTGGCATGGGGTGGGATGGGATAGGGTGCATTGGGATGGGATTGACATGCGGAATCAAACTCTATAACCACAAAGTAGTTATAAAAGCAGTTATGTTTTAATCAATGCTGCACAGATACCGGGTGCATGGGGGATCATTCCTCCTAACTTGCTCACCGTCTGGAAAATGCTACAGATTTAGGCCATACTACAGATATAGGCCAAACTAATATATAATCAATAGTTTTCCTGGAATTCAGATACATATTCATTACATGCCCGAGAGCTCATTCACATGCAGACCCACCCCTCTTGCGCCTGCATAGTGGGTCATGGGATGAAGATTTGTTGTTTTCCTCGTGAAGGCTTCTGACCTTTCGGGGAGCATCCCCCCATACCAGTTTCTTCTTGCCCTGTGGACATCTAATCACCTCCCTGCCAAATGTCCTCAGGCTGTTCTCAAACGTTTATCTTTATGGCCTTCATCCCCCTCGCTATCCCAGACCCAGTGGTCTGCCATCCCTTATTTTCTAACAAGCTCTACCTTCTTGCTTCTGTAAACAATCTCTAACTATTCTCCTTCACCCCCCTTATTCTCAGTCACTGTGAAGCCTTCTTGCCTTTTAACTTTCGCTTATGGGGTCCTTCTCACCTTTCAGGATGGGATGGGATGGATTGGGATGGGATGGGATGGGATGGGATGGGATGGGATGGGATGGGATGGGATGGGATGGGATGGGCAAACTGAAGGACTTTCCCTATCAGGAACAATTGTGCGATTCTGTTCCGGCAGGAGACACTCCGGAGCACATCGGCGGCACCACGCTGTTCGGGGACAACGTGGAAGATGAGTGGTTCATCGTGTACCTCGTGCGGGAGATCAGCCGCACCTTCCCGGAGCTGGTGGCCAGGTGGGGTCCTGCCTTATCCCACAGCGCCGGGCTGCACCCAGTGGGTGCCTTCAGCAGCTCCCTGCCTTGCGCTGTGTACAAAACTGGCTTTTCCTTGAGCAGGATCGATGACAACGATGGGGAGTTCCTGCTGATCGAGGCAGCCGATTTCCTCCCAAAGTGGCTGAGTCCTGAGAACAGCGAGAACAGGGTGAGCGTGTTGGGCACCACTTTCGATCCCTCTCACAACTCCGGCTGCTGAAAACTGCGCTTCTTTTTGCTGCGTACTTCAGTGCTCACATGTGGGAGTTTGCAGCCTGCAGCCTTGGGTCTGCTGGAGGCTTCTTCTCAGGCACATTTCCAGCTGAAGGGAAGCTTTCAGTGTTGTCTGGTGTAAAGAAAACATTTGGCCAAACCTGGAAATTCTGGGAAGACCTTATTGTGGCCTTCCAGTATTTGAAGGGAGCTCGTAAACAGGAGGGGGAACGGCTGTGTACAAGGGTAGATAGTGATAGGACAAGGGGGAATGGTCTTAAACTGAGACAGGGGAGGTTTAGGTTAGATTTTAGGAGGTAATTGTTCACCCAGAGGGTGGTGAGGCACTGGAACAGGTTGCCCAAGGAGGTTGTGGATGCCCCATCCCTGCAGGCATTCAAGGCTAGGCTGGATGTGGCTCTGGGCAGCCTGGTCTGCTGGTTGGTGACCCTGCACATAGCAGGGGGTTGGAACTAGATGGTGATTGTAGTCCTTTTCAACCCAGGACATTCTATGATTCTGTTGATGAGCCTCTGGGCAGCCTGAGCTGCTGGGGAGGCAGCCAGTCCACAGCAGGGAGTTGGAACTTACAGGCTTTGAGGTCCCTTCCAACCTAAGCCATTCTGTGGCTATCTGATGTACAAAACAAAACCTTGCATTGCTTGTGTGACTGTGCTTTTCCCACCTGATGCAAATGTTACTGTTTGCCAGGTGTTCTTTTACAAGGGAGAGTTGCACATCATTCCGCTGTCAGAGACAGAAGAGCAGGAGTGGGAGGAGCTGCCTGCTGAAAGCCTCACCATCTCAGAAGCATTGGCATTGTTATCTGCCCATTCGGAGGAGTTCCTGGCTGCAGAACCCATTCGAAGAGCTGTGTATAAACGTATCGATGGGTATGTGTGTGGTTTATTTGGTGTTCTGTGACAGAGAGTGCTGATTCTGGGCTGTCTGGGGAATTTCATTGTATTCAGTCATTTTCTTGTTAGCTGCAGTAGAGCTGGTTCTCTTTTAGCTAGCAGTTTTCCTGGGGCATTGTGCAAATGGGGGACCTCTGTCCTGTGAGCTGTTGTGTTATGTGGGGACTCTGGTGGTGGTTCACTGCTGGGATGCTACCCCTACCCATGGCAGGAATCACCTTCCTTCCCGTCCTTCTTTAATACTCTGATGTAGATGACAGCAGTAGTTAAAAAGGAGCGTTTGAGGCTTGCAGTGCACTGAACACAGCGTTACAATTGTGTGAACACAGATATCCTGAGAAAATCCAGGCCTCTTATCACCGAGCACACTGCTACCTCCCAGCAGGCATCGTGGCAGTGCTGAAGCAGCGCCCATCGTTGGTGGCTGCAGCAGTCGAGGCCTTCTACCTGCGGGATCCCACCGACCTGAGGGCATGTCGCTCTTTTCACACCTTCCCTCCCGAGGAGCGTGTGATGACTGTGGTAAGTGATCCCTCTAATTTAAGTTCATGTTTGTTTAGAGGTGCTGGGAACTTGGAGTATTCTTTGTGAAATCTGAAAAGTGACCCATCTTCACTCAGAGGGTGGTAGGGGATTTTCACCCAGAGGGTGGTGAGGCACTGGAACAGGTTGCCCAAGGAGGTTGTGGATGCCCCATCCCTGGAGGCATTCAAGGCCAGGCTGGATGTGGCCCTGGGCAGCCTGGTCTGCTGGTTGGTGACCCTGCGCATAGCAGGGGGTTGGAACCAGATGATCATTGTGGTCCTTTTCAACCCAGGCCATTCCATGATTCTGTGATCTTAGGCAAATATCTATATCTATATCTATATCTATATATATATATATAAAATACTATCTCAGATAAGGTCAGTAATATTGATGCTTCAAAACCAAATTTAAATGGAATTACGGGAAAGTTGATGCCCATGCAGAGCACAGTTATACCACAATGAGTGTTTTTCTCTTGCTTTGGCCTTTTCAGGTTACATTCACCAAGTGCTTGTATGCACAGCTCGTGCAGCAGAAGTTTGCCCCAGACAGGCGCAGTGGATACACACTGCCCCCTCCATCCCACCCACAGTACAAAGCCCATGAGCTGGGCATGAAGCTGGTAATTACTTTGTATGGATTTTGTACTCAGATTGTTCTGTTTGGTGTTTGATCTCAGAAGTGACTCTTTGCCTGTAGGTGGCCTGCTTGCACAGAGAAGCATGAGCAAACAGGCAGCGACTTTTTTGTAAATGCAGTATTGTGGGGGATACTTACAGAATAGAGCACTCCTGTGCTTCCACCTCTAGAAACCATTTTAACCAGGATTGAAGCCTCAAGGCTGGTACAACAGGTGGTGCTGTCCTGCACCTCAAATTTGGCATGAAACATGTAGAACTTGCAGCACAGAGAAAACACAGGCAAAAGCTGAGATGGGAACAGGGTGGGATTTGTCTCTTGGAAGTACAGAAGGCTCAGTGTGCCCTTGGGTCTCTGCTCCAAGCAGAAATACAGCCACATCTGAGAGCAAGTTTTCTCTTCTGAAATTGCCTGTCCTGAGGTTTGCGCCTCACTGCAGCATTTTTGTCTGAACTGCACAGCTTTGCAGGTCAGCACAGAATATAAATACAGTTGAAGTATTGGTGCTTATGCGAGCAGGAGTTGGTGAGTTATAGATCTCTCTTATAGTTTGCTTTTTCAGCAGCTTTCCCTGTAGACAAACTTTGTATGTCAGATTGCAGTATCTTGCTCTGGAAGTTGCAATCTCTCTTCCTCCAGCAGTAATAAACCATTTTGATCTCACAATCAGTTTTGCTTTCTCTTTCCTAAGTGGCAGAATTGAGTGCTCAGTGATAAGGAGTTGTTGATGCAGTCATTTAGAGCTGTGCTTAAATTTGTCACATCTTGAGAATATCTTCTTGTTGCGTCTCTTATTTACAGGCTCATGGCTTTGAAATTTTGTGCTCCAAATGCAGTAAAGTGTCTCCAGATGTGAAGAGAAATGAGTTCAGGGGTTCCCTGTGGGAGAGGTACCTCCGCAGCCTGAAGGAAAAAGATTATTTTAAGGTGAAGTGTTGTGTCTGTGTGTATATTTTACATGATCCAGAAGAAAAAACAGCACATCTTTTAGCTCTTGAACTTGTGTAAGTATTTCTAGCAGGGCATGAAATCTAATGCTTCCACCCATGGAAAATCCATGAATGTCTTCAAAGGAGGCATGTGTGGTTTGTCCCCCTTCTAAATTAATCTATTTATTTTTGGAAATTAAAATGGATTTGAGTAATTATTTGAAGTTGTCATTTTGAAACCTGGCTGTGAAAAGCAAGTGGAGGGAGAATTGCTTACATTTCTGCTTGTGTGCTGGATTAAACAGGGAGAAATGGAAGGCTCTGCAAAGTACTTGGAACTGTTGCGTATGGCAGAACATTACTTCCAGCAATCTGTTAACAAGCCAGAAAGGTAAGAACTGTGTATATTTGGTGAATACATAGCACCTGCAAGCATTGCAACTAAGTTTGTGTGTTTGGTTTGGTTTTTAAGACTTTCTCAAAAAAGTCTGAAGCCGTTTTCCTTTGTGCATTTAATATTGGTGCTGTGGCTCTGGCATGTGAGTATTAATTCCTCTAGTATGCTCTCAATTAGTAAAAGTTATTGCTTGAGTAACTATTTATCTTGGTTTTGTAAAGTATTAAGCTATTTCAAGTGGGTTAAGAGGTGGCTAAAAAGTGTTATTCACTTGGTTGGTTGGCTATGGAGATCACGACAGGACAAGGGGGAATGATTTTAAACTGAGACAGGGCAGGTTTAGGTTAGATATTAGGAGGAAGTTTTTCACCCAGAGGGTGGTGAGGCTCTGGAACAGGTTGCCCAAGGAGGTTGTGGATGCCCCATCCCTGCAGGCATTCAAGGCCAGGCTGGATGTGGCTCTGGGCAGCCTGGTCTGCTGGTTGGCGACCCTGCGCATAGCAGGGGGTTGGAACCAGATGGTTGTTATGGTCCCTTTCAATCCTGGCCATTCTATGATTCAATCTCAGTGAATAGCAAATAAGAAGTAATCTGTCTCCTTTACTCAATGGGACAGCTGACTATGAATATCTCCAAAAGATCCAATCCAAAAAAACCAAATCATTGAAAAATATCTGAGGATTTACGTGTTCAGAATATCTTGACTGTTAGTTGCTTGAAGTTCCTGTATGCATTGTTAGGGTCTGCCTATCTGAACATTTACCAAGACAAAATAAGCACTAAGAACAAAGGAAGTAGAAGAGAAATGAGCTTTGGAGACAACAACAAGGAATGTCACTAATTAACTCTGTCTTATTTTGGCTAGTACTGTCTGTGTAGTATGCTGGTAGTTCCCCACACTTTGGTTATCTTTTTACTTATTTGCATGGAAGGAATAATGTGGAATTTCACTGGAAATGTGTATGGAGTGTCAGGTGCTATTAGCATGGCAATGCAAACAAAAATCCATTGCAGTAAATTTTTTCCTTTTAGCTCTGTTGAAATGAGTCCCGGCGATGAAATCTTGACACTGCTACGGACAACAACGTTTGATGTGAAAGAGTTTGAGACAGAAGCAAGTTGTCTTCCTGCAGAGGATGGTGAGCAGGATGATGGGGGGTGGATTCTTCCAATCACAAACAGTTATTTGTGGTGAGGGAGGGACAACTGTACGATCTCTTTGCCTGCTTCTGTTGTGTCCTGTGGCTGTTAGAGTTGTTACTCACGGGCAGTCATTTTAGATTGGCAAAACCAGTTCATTTATAGAAACCACAGCGTCTGATGTTGTTAATTTGCAAGACATGCAATCCAGTTTCTGATTTGATAGCAGTAGGTCAGGAGCACCATATACACACACACCAGGTCAAGTATTTTGTGTCAGCTGTCCACCAGACAGAAAGCTTTGATTATGTCATGAAACCAATTCCAGTACTGACAGTGCAAAGCTTAACCAGTATATGGTCCGTTATAATGGCCTATATGAAACCAGCATAAATTTTGTTCTAATACTTTCTGACTTGTAGCTGTTGCCAGTGTTCAGTATGGGTCACATCTGTATTTCTGGATGATTTTTTAAGCACTAAAACAAAATGTTTTCTGTTTATCTCAGCTCCTCGCCTGCTTTGCACCTTGTGTTATCAAGTATCATCTTGAAAACTTAATTGTGCAAATGAAGTGAGCTACAAAATGCTAACAGTGCTCTCAGCCATCTAGATTGGGACTTGTGGGCTAACAGGCTGGGGCTCAAATAGGAAATATGTCCTAAATTCTTCTAGATGACAGTTGGCTGGAGATTTCTCCTGATGCTCTGGATCTGATGCTGAAGGAGGCAACAGGTGAATCCCACCGTTCCACAAATGAAGAAGAGCAGAAATACGACTTGGAAGCAGTTGCTGAAAGTATGAAGGCTTTTGTGTCCAAAGTCTCAACGCACAAAGGAGCAGAAATGCCATGGTACTGGTATTTTTTGGAGTCGAGTGTGGAATGTGATTTCATTCACTTACAGCACTCTCAGTGATTCTGTGATCTTTCAAATTTGGGAAGTATTCTCTTTAGTAGAGGCCTGAAGCAAACATCTGTATTAGTAGTGAATAGGTTCTAAACTGGCTCTGTGACCACTCATGCTCTGGTGCAGGTAAAAGTGGTGGAGGATGCTTTATCTTCCAGAGCTGCTACTTAGCTTTGTGGCTTGTTTTGTTTCGTTTAGCAGTGTGGCACCCAGTCCTTGTCTGTGTTAGGCTTGTGCAAGCATAGGAGCTTTGCTTATTGAAAACACTTTTTATTTCAGGTCATCTGATGAAACCAACGTTACCTTTGATGTAGATTCTTTTACAAAAGCGTTAGACAGAATTTTGGGTGAGACTGCTTGCTTTTTTTGTCGGAATTTCTCATGCTTATTTAATGTCTGTGGGTTTTCTGTTGATCCACATGCACTGTGCTGATTTCCTTGCTGTCTGTGCTTACATGAAAACACATAGGGGCAGACTCAGAAGAGCTGGATTCTGATGATCTGGATGAAGAGGAGGAGTTTAACTTCTCAGATGAGGATGATGATGACCTAGATGCCGAATATCAAAGGGAAGACGAGGAGGTATCACCTAAGGAACTTATAGGCAGTCTTAAGTCATATATGGATGAAATGGACCATGAACTGGCACAAACCAATGTTGGGAAAAGTTTTACCACTCAAAAGAAAGGGGTAAGTGTGCCTTGAATATTAGTTTGTGGCATAATCGTTTTGAGAGATTTGTTATGAAAGAAGAAATATGCTAAAAGAAGTCATCCTGAGCAATGTGATCAGCAGTGTTTGTCCTCTAGCCATGTACTGATTACTGAAAACAAGAATCCTGTGCGCAGGCAAAATGTACTGCAGGTGCACCACCGTGTTTTTTTGAAACCAAAACATAACTCAGGTTTAACGTGCACGTTGATGCCAAGACTTGGTTTCATGTCTTGTGTTTCGACTGTGGGTCGCTCCTGTAGGAAACTGAGCCAAGACTCACTAACCCTCTGTGTCTTTCTCTTGGAACATCATCCACATAATGGAAAGTGATGATTTCTAACTGGCATGAGTATTTGGTGACCACATTCCTCTCTCTCAAGGCAGATTAGAACATACTGAACTTTGTTGGTGACAGAATTGTTTTCTTTTTTTCTCTCTTTTTATTTTTTCTTTTTTGTATACGATTTGTCTTGATGAAACTTTTTCCTTGTGCTTACTACAGGCATATTCTGCTAAAGCAACTACATCTCAAAATGCTGGCCTGGATTCTGAAGAGGAGGATGCTGAGTTGACACCAGTTGATGTGGATATGAACCTAGTAACTAACCTGCTCGAATCTTACAGTGCTCAAGCTGGACTGGCAGGACCCACCTCTAACATTTTACAGAGCATGGGGGTGTATTTACCTGAAAATACAGATTGTGTTGGTTCTAGTGAGGATGCAGCAGAATAAGAAGAATAAGAATATTCTTCTTAATTCAGAAGACGTGACTGATTGGGAAAAGAGACACAGAAAGAGTAGCAGCATTTGGAAGAAGAGATGAGATTTGAATTTAAAGCATTTTATACACGTGCTTTGTGTGGCTTTAAAGACATAAAGTGAATTTACCTGGAAATGCTGTCTACCTGGAAATCCTGTCTTTGACAGGACTAGGAGTTCTCCAGTTATGTTTTCAGAGAACTGCAAAGTGATGTGATTGAAGACAAAATGTGTCTTTAAAGCTGACATTCCGATTTGCTGTATTTCTAAGATATCCTTTACCCATGGCAAAGTGCTGCCAATATCTGGAAAATGCTGCTGCATTTGGGGAGACAGAGGAATACCATGCTGGAGAGACAGTGTTCTCTTGTGTGGATTTGGGAATGCTGATTCGATGTTCATCAGATATTTGAATGCTTTTTCAAATGTAGAAATGCTGCATTGTAAGAACTTTTGATAATTGCTATAAGAATATTTTGTTTTTTACTACTTAGAAGTATTTGATGATGAGTAATCTGATAAAATATGTGAATATTGCTATATTTTTTGAATTTATTTAAAATAAAAACACAAGTACAACCAGATTGCTGGAGCTGCTTTTTTCTTTGAAGGTGTGCATAACTTCTGTAGCAAAATGTTGGAAGTTCTTGGAGTCAAAGCATTTTCACAATGGAGCATTTTTTGGGTTCTGTTGTGACTGCGCATTGGTAGTGTGCCATCAGTAGCTGTGTGTGAGCTCAGTCTGAACAGTTGGGTTTTGTTCTTTAGGGAAAACGTGACCTAGAATTGCTTTCACCTAGAATGATTCATCAAATCTGGATATGAAGACTTACTTTTAACCAGATAAATAGGAAAGAAAATGCATAGAGAGCAAGAAGGCAGATCTGCTGGATTCATTGGATTTCTGGAAGTCTTTTCTATTCTTCCTTCCACTGAAATTCAAGAGCCTGACACAATTTACACTGAATGCTAATTTGTACTAATGAATTAATCTGTACTATAGTGGATTTTGAAAATTGTTTCTATTTGTTGTTGGGCTGGGTTGTGGTTATTTGTTTGTATTGTAAATGAGGAATTTCTTCTAACATGCTCCAGTACAAATCAAGAACGTGGAGATTGCACACATGAATGAATGAAATGAGCGTGAACAAGGAGCGCTCAAAATGGGAAGACCCAGAATCACAGAATCAAATACTTCTGGATTTGGAATCCAAAGAGGGGCTTGGGTTTTGTTCTGATCTGCTGAAGAGGTATTCATTTCTTTAGAGAAGAATCTGTGTATGCAGAAGAGAGATCTGAAGTTAAACTTGCCAAGAAAATGCATTTTGATTCCTTGAACTTACAGGAAAAGAAAAAAGAACCATTTCTGAGTTATGTAGGCAACTGAGTTCAGAGAAGAAGTGAATCCCACAAATATGTATTCATATCTTAAAACAAGAAAGGGATTTAAATGTTTGCCTGATCTTGAATCCACAGTGAAATCTTCCATGTTTCTGCAGCCGTAGGTGCCTAAATTCTACTGCCTATTATACTGGAGCTCTGGGCCCAAGGACACGATGTGGAAGTAGCCCTGTCCGAATCAGTCTCAGGCAAGGCTCAGTGGCACAGTGAGGCAAAAATGCTCAGTGAAATCAGTCAGCAAACTAATAGCTAGTTTTTCCATTACCACAAGGCTGGTTATTGCTGTTGTCACAGCTTTGATTGAACGACCTGAACTTTTAAACTAAAGCAGAAAAATAAGTCAGAAATGTACCAAGATGAGAACCTTACTGGCGTATTCCAGTTGGGCTTTGATTGTTTTTAATGTTTCCCTGTCTCAGTGCATCTCTGCTGGACACCACAATGTATGTAAAAAGACCATCCTTTGCTTTAGAGTGCTTATGTCCATGCCTGGTTTTAAATCCACTAGTTTACTTGGGTTCATCTGTGGGATTTGATCGAATGACCTGACTTAAAAGCAGAGACTTCATCAGGCATGCTCAGAAAGGCACGCTTATCTCAATGACTGCCTCACAAGGCACAGCTTGAAACATATTTTTTCCCCATTGGGATTGCATTCATATTACACGTTTATGTATTGTTTTCAATACGTTTATTTTCTCTATCAGATGGTCACACATGATGACTGGCTTCCTTTGGTGTTTCTGAAAAAATTAATGTAAGTAATAATAAGGGCTGAACTGACCTGGCGTTCCTTTGCATGCTGCAGGTAAGAAGCTGAGTATCCTAACAACAGAACAGAAGAGCTTTACTAACTGGAAGTCAGATGTTTCACACACAGTGTGAACTAATTCTGTGTGATGTTGGCCAAAAAACAGAGCTTATTGGGGATTCTCCAAGGTCTCCTTTATGTGGTTTTAAGCAAAATTGTATGACAAGTTGCTAGGCTTCACTTGCATACCAGGTAATCAATACATTGATTTAAATGCACTCTGCTGTGGGTGAACATGCTGGATTTTGCAGTTGAATGTCACATGGTCTGAAGCAGTGATGTTTGAGATCTTTATCATCCATAGTGAAACTGAAGAAATTAGCCAACTGTTTTCTGTTCGTGGATACGTATTTTTGAGCTCCCGTTTTCCTTGCATCATTATATAGACTATATGCACAATCTCCTTTGAAGAAGTTGCACTGAAAAAATGTGGTTTGGCCTCAAAATTGGTCTCATTTACACTTGTTTTTCATTTTTAAACGTGCAGCATAACACACATCCTCAGTGCTTACCCCCACGGGCTGGTGTTAGTGAGGAGCTAGATGAGCTTCTAACAGAGCTAACAGCTTTTTTTTTACAGTTTTCCTTATTTCTTCATTTTCGCATTCTTCTATTCAGGAGTAAGGTTTGTTGCTTATCTTAAGCTGTGGAAGATAAAGTTTTCATTGGTCACAGCTGCTGCTAATCCTATGGACTATGAGTCCATGTGTGCATTTTTCTGGCTTGAAAATGATGTTAAGACATTGAGGTCCCTTTCTCCCTTTGTTTACTGACTGCTTTCCTTCAGCATCTGTCATCTTGCTTCCATAAACTGTCTGCTTGTGTTGCAGGGAGTGTTAATGATGCTAGAAGCTTCCATGGTTTTCAAAGCTATCCAAGACGTCTTGTAGCACATCTGATATTGGTCTAGCATATCATACAGTTACAATCTTGACATCAAAACTGTAGTGGAAATGCTAAGTGAGGGTCTGAAGCAGTGATGGAGCACCTGGGGGGAAGGCAGGGCCAACCCAGAAGAGCCCAGGTGCATACAATCCAGTTGAGTGGCCAGAAGGGCTGGAGCCAGGACCCACCCCTTCCAGACCTCACTTAAGGGTTGACAGGGAAAGGTGAGGAAGTTTTGCTGGAGTTTCCTGCTTATTTTGGGCTTTCTGAAGGTAAGCAGGTCTTTTCTTTTACCTTATCAGAATTGATAGTCCAGTGTTTGCATTCACCTTTGTACTGAATGTCTTGAGTCAACTAGTTACTTATTATATTGCTTTAAGCTTTCTGTGGTCTTTGTCAAGTTTTTCACATCACCATGTTAGGTTTCTGTCTTGATGTATCTGATCTTTCTCACGATTTTGCCTGCTTGAACTTAAATAAGTTCTTGTGCTTGACATGAACACCTTAATGGAAGCTGGCCAGTGAAAGCATTGCTGGTTTTGTCAGACAGTTAATAGGGAGTCATCAGAACATGGCAGTGGCAAATAGGTAAGTGCAAAGTATGGAGTTACATCTAGTCACAGAACTGTAGAATGGCTTGGGTTCAAAGTGAATCCGAGGACCATTGAGTTCCCCCCCACCTGCTGCAGGCAGGACCACCAACCTCCATATCTAATAGTAAACCAGGCTGCCCCGGGCCCCATCCAACCTGGCCTTGAGCACCTCCATGGATGGACGGGGCATCCACAGCCTCTCTGGGCAGCTGTTCCAGCATCTCACCACTCTCTCTGTGAAGAACTTCCCCCTGACATTTCATCTAACCTCTTTCTTTTTGAGCTTGAAAACAATCCCCTTGTTTTGTAATGGTGTTTTAGAATCTGCCATTCCTCCTACTACCTACTACTACCATTTCAAGGAATGGTTAGCAACTAGCAGTGGTTGTGGTGAAAAGGTTGCTATAAATGTGATTTACATGGTCACCGTAAACATATGCTAATGTGACACTGTATTCATAATGAGATCCATATTTTACTTGTAAAATTAAAAGGTACTTGGAAAAAAATCAGACCTCTAAGTATGAAAATATAGTCTATGTTCATAGTTGTTAGCAACATTTTTATTTAGATGAAATGGGGATTGGGTGACTGCATGCCTCTTAGCCTGATTTTGGTATACAAGCCTAAAGAGTGATTTTTAATGGAAAAAAATAATTAGTAACATGAAGGAAGGAAGATCAGATAACATTGTGTGGGCTGGACTATCTACTATCTTGAGAAATTAAAAGGTGACATCAATATAGTTTTGAGTTCTTAATGCTGTTTGGCCATGGAGAAGTTTAATGCTGACTTTAGAAATATTGTTTCCCATTGAAGTCAAGGGATGTTAATGTTACATTCACAACTTGGTCTCCATTATTGTAATGAGGAAATTTCCACTTGCAGTTTTGAAGTGAAGTACTCAGCATAGGCCCATGTATGCCTAAAAAATAATTGGCAAAAACAAGTACACAAATCAGTGATCTTAATTACCCTATTATTTCATGTAATAACGGAGAACATGATAAAAGCTATTTGCTTGATGCAATTGCCAGTCAAAAAGCAGGACCTAAATATAATTGAAGGTCTAAGGAGATGGGCAGACTAGATGAAATTGAGCAAAAGGAAACTTAGATAGGTTGTCAGGGATCGATTCTTAAGAAATTGCAGTATTTTTTTTTTGTAGTAGTAGTAGTAGATTGGTATTAAATTTTTCCCTTTTCTAATTCAGAACTAAGAACTTGCGTATTTGCTGCATAGAGCAGTTTTGCATTTTCGGGGTGTTGCACAGTATGATCTAACTAGCTTTTTCTCATTGCTGAATTCATGTTGTGGTATATTAATCTGGTGGCTTAGAAAATTGGAAGTAGACTTGCAAACCAGATTAATACTTGGGTTGGATTTGGGTTTGATGTCTGTGGAACAGAATCATAGATGGCCAGGGTTGAAAAGGACCACAGTGACCATTTAGTTTCAACATCCCTGCCATGTATGGTGTCGCCAGCCACAAGACCAGGCTGCCCAGAGCCACATCCAGCCTGGTTACAGCATGTTTCCAGTCTTGGCTGTACTGTCCTGTTGCACTCACCATGTAGTCTGGATTTGGTGCCTTCTGACTTCCAATTGTTTGTGCTGATGATAGATGGACTGTGTGGACAAGGTTTTCCTAGCAACAATGCCATTGTATGTAGCTGCTATGAAACACTGGATTCTCTGCTGCTGCAGGTATTTACAAGGTTAGGCTCTTGTTTCTCACTGGCAAAAATGCATAGCAAATGTGGTGACTGTTTTAGAAAAAATGGTGGTCTGTAGCTGAGAATTTCCTTTATAAAACAGTGTCATTGTGCTCTTTGTACCTGTTGTAGTTTCTTTGGAAAAAGGAGGCGTTACTTTTGGAGAAGCCTATGTCAACACATCTTTGTATTTACAACTCAGTCAATTTACAGCTCACCTGTCCTCATGTGCTTGTGTACACCCAGCTAGGACAGAAGGGAAAGGCATTTCTTTTATGAAACTAATATTTTTTTTCCATCACTGTAACAAGCAATTCCACAGTGAAAAATCTGTGTTTAGGGTGTCCTTGTACCTGTCTCATAAATCCAGTTAATTTAGCTGCAGTGGGGGGGTAATCTCCTGTGCTCTGGGTTGATGCAAACTACAGGTCTTAGGAAAGCAACAGGTATTTGAACACTGCTTTCATCATGGCCCATGTCTATCATTGCTGTTTTCAATAATACATAGTGTTAATGGAGGACTGCCCAAATAAAAGTGATTGATTTCACCTCCTGAAACCTGTTTTGATTTGGGGAACTTGTTTTCCAGTGAATCACAAAGTCAGGGGGTCGCACATTTTGTCAGCTTTTGTGGGAGACGAGTCCATCCTTACATCCATTTCTGGTCAAATTATCTGAAGCCAAGTTGACCTTCACAACTCTTCTCCTATCAGGTATGGGCATAGGTTCTACAGAGGGCCTTCTTTGAGTCTCTGCATGGTTCCTGTATTTTTTAATGGCTTTAATGATTACAGAGCTTGCAGGAAAGAAAAAAAAAACAAAACAAAACAAACAAACAAACAAAAAAAAAACAACAGCGGTTGGTTAAAAACATAAAATGCTTCAGTTGGTGTCTGCTCTGATGTGTCTTTAAAAGCCTTAATGTTAAGGAGGCTGCCTAATGCTTTGTGGCATTCAAGGCTATTGAAAGATTCTCAAATTTGCAACCCATAGAGCTAAATAGTCCTAATCAGCTGTTGTTTTAGGAAATCCTTTTCTATGTGTTATTGGAGGACCTCAGCGATAAAGAATGCATTTAAATGCTTTCAGCTTGTAGGATAGGCACAGCAATTGTTTTCATGCAGAGACTGTGAAAATACCTTGAGAATATAGATGGCACTATGTGCTCAGAAATAGAAATCTGTGTGTTTGTGTATGTATGCATTTATCTAGGATGAGAGCAGGAAGAAGACAAAAGCATGTAATAATCAGGGTGTTATCAAAACATTGCCTGCTAAGCATTTATTCTGATTATTTCCAAGAAGTTATGAGTGTATACTCCATCCCTGGAGGTGTTCAAGGCCAGGCTGGATGGTGCTCTGAGCAGCCTGGTCTGGTATTAAATGTGCAGGTTGGTGGTCCTGCATGTGGCGGGGGGGGTTGGAGGTTTATGAGCCTTGAGGTCCCTTCCAGCCCTGGCCATTCTGTGATTCACAGATGAACAGTGACATCTGAGGCCCAACAGACTTGAGGAGGCATTCTGTTTTCTCCTAGGGTAAAGCAGCATAAATTATCCCATGGCTTAGAGCAGGTCATGTGCCTTACCTGAGTTCAGAAGTGTCGTGATTCTTCATGTCAGTTCTTCTTTTGTGCTCTCCTGTGCCTTCTGAAGATGGAATGCATGTGCTTCTTCACAATATTCAGAATATGAAAGGTATTTTAATATGTGAAAGCCAAATACAGGTCTGGAAGATCTGTATTCAAGGCTAGTTGATAGTTTTGAATGTTTGTGAAGCAATTAAAATCCTGGTAATGTGCTAGAGATTTACATCCCTTAGCTTCTGAACTTCCAATTTTAACTGCAGCATATTTTATCCTTGTTCAGAGCTCTCATAAAAATGGCTCAGTTCAGCAGATGCAATTACTTAAGGATTAAATGTCATAATATGGACTAGTGAGCAAAATTGATGGAATCTATATGAATTCCCTGCTGTCTTAGGCTAGAAGTCCTTGTTAAAAATTTCTCAAGCCCTTACTTCAAAGCTGCACATAAAAGGGGACTGTGTAGATGTGCAGGGTTCTCAGTCCACTCCTTGGTGTGTTCTTACATGCTTTTGATATGTTAAAAATGCCTTTCTTGACATCTTTTGTGGTGAAGGTAAGCCAGCCACCCCTCCTGAAGCTATTAAATACTTAAAGGAAAGAAGCCTCTACATTGTGTTCTTGTTAAGCATCTAAACAGCAATTAACACAGGCTCTTACGTTGTTTTATATGGCCACTAAGCCTGCTGATTCATTGTGCTGAACTTCCATCAATGTGTTACTATCTGTCATGAATGTGAAGGGAGCCACCAAAGAAGTCCAGATTTAAAAGAATGGTGCTGTCTTCCAGCACTTACAAACAGAAGGAAGTAAGCTGTCACAGTACTCTTGTTTGGATAATTTGACTCAGTTTCCAGTTGGGTTTTATGAATCCCACACTATGCTGATGGAGGTTGGTGCAGTAAAAATGTAGCAGCAATTATTTTGTCTATAAATTAAATATCAACTTCCCCCTCCCCTTAAATATTTGAATCTCAGTGTCTCAGATGGAATTGAATCATCAGCACAATGTTTTGTTTCATTTCCATAGAAGGATTAAATTTCCTTTGTGCTATCTCCTATATTTTCAAATGCTGGTAAAATGCAGAAACTGTCAGGCAGCTTACACTGGATTGAAGATAGTCAGCAAGTGGGAAGGTGTGGGAAGTATGTTTTTTTTATTCTAGTGTGTATAATTTTACTTTAATAAGCTTGGTGATGAAAAAAATGATGTATATTTAAGTTTTGCATAGAATTATTTGTTGTAATACTCAGATCTGGTGTGGTTACTATTCAAGGAAGGCAAAACTGTCAAGAGTAAGTGGATAAAATGAATTAGCTTGCATAGATTTCAATGGCTGTGTAAATGGCTTTCTGGGTGCATGGAGAGAAGCTTGATGCTATGTATTGAAGTTGATAGAGATTTTACAAGTACCTCCAGAAAGTTCTTCAATAAAGCCTCTGGATAAAAATACTCGAAACAGGCAACAGTTGACTGTGGCTCATTGCAGGTCTCCTGAGAAATTAAGTAAATTGATTTATTTCTTTGTCCACTGTAGAAGAGAAGAATAATATTTTATTGTCTTGCCACAGTCTAACAGTGTTCTCATGCATATATTGTGAGCTATGTGATGAGGACACATGAGGACACAAATGCTAGTTCTTAGCTTCATTCATCCTTCAGTTACTCTGTTTGTAAAATCGCAGTGGTGTTCGTGTCAAATGTATTAGCTACTTAATTTTCCTGACTCGTTTTGAAAATCAACTAATTCTTGTTTTTCTGTGCAATATATACCAATACACAGTGCAGCTGAAGTAGTTTTATTATTTGGCCCTTGATTATTTCAGTAGGATTCAGGGGATAAAAGAGTTAAGATGTTTCCTAAACTATTTCTTAGACCGTGTGGAAATGAGGGTCAGTTAAAAGGATAAAATGTTACTGGTATGATTTCATGAAACATCAACTTTCTTCCTGTAGGTTAAAGATATGAATCTTTTTTCTTTTAGGCCTCTGGAATTTTGGAGCATGGTGTCTGTGAAGATGGTCAAGTTTTTGATGTCACTGAGGTAGGTACTTGTAATAGCTTATGTTATGTCAGTCAAAAAGCAAGTCAGAATGCAAGCATTTTATTTGCTTTTTATTCTACGTTTTTTTTCATTATGACAGATCTCAAAGAAATTGGTAGCATGTAAGTAACAGGAAAGGCACTGCAATACTCATCCATTTAAGTAAATTGAGGATCAGTAGTAAATAGCATGAGTCTAATACAGCCTATAGGGGATCTTAGATGTTATAAGCATTGCAGCTAACCTCTGGCAGCTTAGTACAAATACACTGCCATGTGTAGCCTATAATGGATTGCAGGGAGATCTAGAAAAACTTAGCTCTTGTTTGACTTTGCAGAAATTTTATTGCCAGGAAAATATCCTTCAATTGAAGATGTGAAGGCAATGTTTTGAAATGAGCTGTTGAAATATTGTGTAATAGTTGGGTAAGTTGTTTCAACTTGCTGTGTATTTACCAGAGAGCTTTTTCCTTTTTTCCAAAAGGAGGAAGTCCTCTGCTCAACTATTGGCCTTATTTGATTCCTCTCGATGTTGCTGAGTGTCAGACTGCTCGAGTTGCTTCATTTTTCATTTCCTGGGGACTGTGGAAAAAAGGTGGGTATCTGTCTTTATGTTAATTTCCATCCAGAAACTTTGTGGGGCTGTAAAGTCATAATAATCAAGAGTACAATGTGTTAATGTAACTTGCCTCAGCCAACAGTAGGGGATGAATGGCTCATCTAGAACTTGCCTGGATGGGTTTCACAGTCTCCCTATTCAATTACATTTAGAAATGCTTAATTATACCAGCAAATATCTTTGTTTTCCCATACTGGGAGCTTAAGCTGTGCAGGTGTAGGTGGGGTGTGCATGCAGGGGTGGCGTGAACTCCTCCAGTTATCCAACTCTATTACTTGGAGCTACTCTGAATTAAATGTTCATTGGAGTTCTGACTTGAATTTTGCAGAAGATGCAGTCCTAAGTAGAACATATAAACAAGAGGCATAAAAAGCAGTAATGGGAGGTTACTGAGCAGCTATCAGGAGAAAAATCTCAACTGCAGATGGCTGAACTACTGATCGCTCTGGAAGTGCATTGCAAGGTATCAGCCCAGCTAAGCAAGCCAGGTTATGTGTACCAAGCAGTAAAACACAGCTGTCTAATTGTAATGCTTTACAAGTTTAATGACATGTATATTAATCTGTTATTCCTTGGGGAATCTAGTTTTTTCAAGACTTCATTCTGCTTCCTGTGAAAGCTAATACTTAATGTATAAATGCACATGTAGAACTCCCTAACTTGCATTGCCTGGATGCAGAATTACCTTTTATCATAATGAATTAGGGTAGAATTAATTTAGGAATAAGGTGATAGTCCCAGAGATCAAAGCTCAGGGCATGATTATTTTAGGGAAAAGAAAAATATGCACAAGAAAATAGTTTCAGCAACAATTCTGCATGCTGAAGACCTACATGGATCTATGGTAGACACCCTTTGGTAACTTGGAGTCCATACATTCCCTTGCAAATTCTGGTTCAGTTTTTGGATGGCTATGATGTTGAATTCCTCATCTTATATCAAGTCATGCTACATACTGAATCACCTGTATTTCAGACCAGGGTCTCTAATAAGTCATTAAACATTGCTGATGTTAATATGTTGAGAAAATGAAGATAGACTGGAAATGATTTTATCTGAGCTTGGCTCCAAGAAATTGATTTTTAAGCAGTAATTTTTTTTTTCAGGAGTATAACAGACTAGAGATAACAGTGCCTCTTAAACATTATCAAACCTAAGGTGCTAATGCCCAAAAAGCACTTGCAGGAGACTGAGCAGGAGAAAAGGAATAAATGTGTGTGATGTTGTTTTGTGGACTTGAGGTTCATATGAAGGCCCAGCTGTAAGGGAGGGAAATATTAAATAAAGAGTAACAGGCTGCATGCTTTAGCAACTGTGCGTTGAAAAGGTAAGTTTAAAACCAAGGAATGCCTAGGAGAATGAAGAATAAAAATGCTTATTCCTTGGTTCAGATGCATATGTTTCTCTTGGCTAAAAAACAGTGAAAGTATTTGAGAGACTGTCTTTCCAGAATCTCCATTAACTAAGAGAACCTTGAAGAAGCTCTGAACATCTGTGAAATACCTCTCTTAAGGAAGAGATCTAAAATAATACTTTAGGTCTAAAATGGGTGTAGGTTAAACATATATACATTTTCCAAGGACTTGATCTTCAACAAGCTCACAGAGGAAGCCAGTGGGGCAACCTGGATCTCTCAAGTTCCAAGCTGGCACTCCCCCAAATAATATCATAGGCTGGCTGGTTCTAAGTTCCTATGCTGCCTGACACAGACAATTTCAAAACAACAACAAACACAGAAAAACTTGCGGAGATCTTATGTTGTGGTTTCTGCTTGCTTTTAGTTTGTAAACTCTTGTATCTAACATTAGTATTTTCACCAATGGATTATTTTGGTGATGGAAATACAGTGCTGAGAAATGGAAATAGGAAGGAAGAAGACAGCATCTGTTGGAACCAAGGGTGAGGATGCTGTACAGCTGTTAACATAGTAGTTTCCATCACTCCATCCTGATTTGTGAGCTGGTATGGCACAAATCCACTTGGGAAAATATGAGGTTGGAATTCAAATTTGTTAGAAGCAGTTGGGAAATGCAGTGTTTGCAGGAAATGCTGCTGTGATTTTCGTGGGTTCTCCTTCAATGACTTCGCAATTTTAACTGCTACCTATTCAATATCATAACAGTGTCATAATGAAGTATGACTGCACTTGAGATAATATGAAAAAATCTCACCTACCCTGATACCAAGGATTGTAGGCCCCATTTCCTGCTGTCTTACACTGGTTGTGACGCTGTTAGCCATAGACATCTTGTTTGAAATCCTAATACAGAGTGCTAATATGAGCAAAGGTAAGACTGTTCAAGTGGTGCGTGGTATATGAGAGCTCTATCTTATCTAAATACTAGTTTAGATATGGAAGTTTAGGTTTCCTGAGATGACTGAAGTCCAGACTTAAAAGTTCTGTATGAGCACGTATGCTATCTGGCATGTTTCTGCATACTTTTTTAGTTGCAAGCTCTTGGATAAAACTGCTGCAGTTATGTTCTGCTTCAGATAAACAGTCAGTCAAACGATGAAGAAATAATTATTTCACTGGTAAGTTTCCTTAATGTGCTTGTGATACAAAAAAGAGAAGTCAGAAACGTAGAGACTCCTGGTCGGAATTCATGGCACAACTTTGTCAATCGTTTGAGCCAATCGCCTATGAAGGGCGAAGTAGAATTTAAAGGAAGAAACAGTGGGCTGAGGAATTACAGAGTAAGTTACTGGAGCTAGACCTTCATGCTTGTGTGGAATACAAGAGAATGACGTATTAGAATTTTATGCCCTTTACAAATTCACAAATGGCTTCCAATATACTAGGTAGCTCTGATGTGTGTTGTGTAAGTATAACTATCCGGTTTTACAAAGTGTTCCTTTAAAGATGGTGTTATGCAACTTAGTTTTTTATTGATATAATGTGCACTATGGTATCTTTTCTTTTTTGTTGACAGGTACATTTGCTGCCCATTAAAGCTTTGGCAGGAAGAAGAACGTGCTGCAGCCAAAGTTCCCAAAGAGCCTGAACTGAGGCTATCATTGCTGTGGAAAAGTTTCCAGAAATGAAATGTTAAGCAAATGCCTCATTCCCTGTCTGAAAATGGCAGCTAGGGAGGTTTCCACACAATGGTTTCCTTGTCAGAAAAAATATTCCATACGCTGCTGTAGCTAGCTCAGTTTTCTGTTTATGAATGTAGCATCAAAGATGTAGAGCCACAGAAGCAGGATAAATAGAGGGATTCATAGAAGCGAGCCTTAACCTGAACTGTACTTAAAATCCATGGAATACTGCAATCAATTTTAACACAAGCACAACCAGTTCCAGAATAAATACAGGACTGGTTGCAATAGTACAAGTTGTCTTATATATCCCTCCTAGCCTAGGCATGATGCTCAGAGAGCTTTTTGACAACAAAATAAAAGGACTGAAACCGTAGAAATGATTTTTCCAAATTCCTCTTGAAGGAATGACCCTGTGTAGATGTCCTTGTGTCCTCATCTGTTGGGAGTTAGCTACTCCTTGTAATGCATTTCAGTCAAAATGACTTGTTAACAAAACTCATGTTAAAGCTAACCTGTCCCCTTTTGGGTAGGGAGGCGAGGCACGAGAGCTCAGTTTTGACTGCCATTCTAGTTGATAGACTGAAGAAATGGAGCTATCAAAGAAAAACTCAGGTGATTTCTCAGGTCTTCTGATCAGCCTGCTTTCCTTCCTTGGCCAGTTCTACAGCCTAAGAGAGATGGAAATGCTTTGACTGCAGTTCCCATCCACAAAACCAGGACACAGGCTTTAAGAAGATTGAACACGTCCATCAAGAGGAGTTGTAAAATCAAATGGATGTGCATCTGAGGGAATCCAGGCTTGAAAAGGAGGTTCCAAGACCCTGTGCATAAAAATCTGAGATGCAAAAAAGTTTATGCCCTGCTGAAGTTGTATAACACTGTGATTCAGTGGAAAATGTTATCTTGATGAGTATCTTGGAAAAAAAAAAAACTGCTACATGCTAGGCCTTCTATTTTTTTTCTTTTTACTTTGTTTTGTCTCTCTAAATGCTTCCATGTGAGTGATTCAGTCATCTTTAAAGAATGCATGTAGGAGAAAACCAAAAACACTTGTATTGAAGGGTTTATCTGGTACTGCTTGTACTAGTAAAGGTCAATGTGAGAATCTCTCATCTCAAAACCTCTCATAGAATTTTACCGAAGGAAGTGTATGTTATATACAAGGCAGTCTTTTTTTTTTCCCCTCCCACCTTTCCTGGAAGTGTTTGGTGGCATTTTCATACAGATGGGAAATGCTGTGCTTTGGGTGGGGCTGTTTTGTAGATGTTCTCTGGCAAAAAGCACAGCAGTCTAACCCCACCATGAAGTGGAAGTTGTCATGCTGCCATTGGAGACTGGCTAGGAAGAAGCAGTATGCATGATAGGGTAGCGTAGTTAGCTTGTAGTTGGGCATGATTAACTTGAAGGTCTTTCCCAACCTGAGCAATTCTACAGTTCCGTTCTGTGATGCTTTCCAAAGCAGGTGAAGGGCTGGTAATAGGATGGGAATTTAGAAGGTTTAAAAGCTGGCCTGTAAAGTCTGTGGTGTTTCCAATTTTGAGTCAGTGTACGGGTGAAGAGTATATTTGAGTAACTAGTCAAATTTCTGATTGTGTAACTGTCTTTCACCATTTTCTAAGGCAAGTGAATGTTGACAGGCTTTAGAGTGCAGCGGGTGAGCCTGTTACAGCGTGCTGTGAGTGCTGAGATAGGCGTGTTTACTGTCAGAAATGCCTGAGCAACTCCTCTCCGAAGCAGCCAGCTTCTCCTTGTGCCCCGGACGAGGGGAGATCGGCTTCCTCCGCTGGGTCTGGCAGCCTCTCGGTCACACGGCCCGCCGGGAGGGGACGTGCGTGCTGTGTGACGGGTGGAGCCGGGCGGTTTCTATGAAGCAGACTTTCCACTGGAAGCAGCTTTTCGTTACGCCTATTTGCTGGATCTCACGACCTTGTTCTCGAGTCAGAAGCTGCCGGGGTTCCCCAGTGAACGTTTCACGTCATAAACGCCGCGTGCTAGCCCTCCTGAAATGAAGGCTGGAAGACGTGCTGGCAGCTCTGTAGCTGTACCCCCGCAAACCCCACGCTGGGCGGTCAGAGCGGCGCGCCGCAAGAATGGCCGCGGCTCGGAACCGAAGGAGCCCCGCCCGGCCTCGGCTGCGGGGTGGGCGGGCGGAGCTGTCACGGTGCCGCCTCCCGCCGTGCTCTGTCACCGCCTCGCAGAGCGACCGAGCGGCAGCGGAACGCGGTAGGAGCGGCCGGGGGCGGCGGGGGGGGAGCGTCCGTGTGAGACGGGGTCGGGGGGTGGCGGTGCGCACGGGGCGCTGAGCGCCGGCCGCTGCCTGGCTGCTGGTTTCGTTCTCACAGTCGCGCTTGTGTGCTTTACGTGTCCCCTCGGTGCGTATTGAGCTTCTGGTTTTGTTGTGCGTGGTGAGGAGGAAACTAAGGTGGCACTTGTGAGAACTGTTGTTATGTGCTTTATTTTACTACTTTTTTTTTTTTTTTTTTTAAGCCAGCTTCCCGCAGGCTGCTTGCAACGCACTTCCCTTTTTCTGGCCCTGTGTGTTCTTAGTGTTAGAACGGAAGCTGTTAAACTCCTGTTACCACTTAATCGTCTGTGAGACAGAGCAGAAGCGTATCTCTGCTCGAAAAGAAGATATTGGATAGTGCTGTATTGCCAGTATAGTCAACTTGATGCCTAAAATATATATATATATATATATACTTATATATATTAGACTGTAATATTAGGAAGCTCAAAATACGTACTATGCTCTGTAAGATAAAGACAAGTTGAGGAGCTGCTCTGCTTCAAAGCCTACAACTGATGGTGCTTACTAGACCTTTAGCACAAGGTGTAGCGTCCAGAGGGTCTGTGCAGTAACACTGCATTGATCAGAGCTGGTGCTGTGTGATAAGGATAAGGAAGTAAGGTGGAAGTGGATGCTTTAGTGATGGTGACAGGAATAGCAGGGCTTTGAATAAATTGATACTTTCACTTGTATTTTGCCAAGGGTCTGTGCAGTCACCCATAGAAATGTGTGTGAAATGTGTATGACAGCTTCAAATCGTAGTTAAAGGTTTACCTTGAGTGAAGTATGCAGCTAGGTACCAGGATCAATGATGTTTCTTTGGTGTTTGTTTTTAGTGCTTACAATTATATTGCCTTTGTAATGTAGATTCTTGTTGGATATACAAACTTCGGTTTGTATGGTATGAGCTCATGGAGGGGGTGGGAAGGAGGCTGGTCAGCTGGATGTGGAAACTTTCTTTGGGTTGCTTTTGTAGAAGGCAGCAAAAGAATGTTTTGTAAACATGTGGCCTTCTGGTTTTTTTTTTATGCTAAAGTCAGAGGATCGCTGTTGCTGTGTGGCGAAGCAGAGGTGGTCCCTTTCCTACTGCTATTCATTGGATAGCAGCTTTGTTTGTACAGTCCATTTGAAAGATCCAAATTTAGATGGGGAGAAGGTACAAATTTGATGTCCCCAGGGTGCTCAGAGGCAAGTGGGGGCTGTCAGGATAGGAGTGTTTTGTCCTCACTCTATGCAACACAGATGGTACTGTGTCTGCAGATCCTGTGGAACTTCCCTCAGGCAGTTCCCTGGGTGGTGAGAACGTAATGCAGTTCCTCCTGTGGGTAGTAGATAAGTAAACCAAATATTTTCATTGTACCTGTTCTGTTGTTGCTTGCAGTTTGCTCTAGGTTTTATCAATTAGCTACAAGATCTTGTAGATATAGGAAGGTAGATAAAGGTAGGAATTTGGGACAAATATTGAGTGGGACAGAGTGGAGACATGCTGAGATGGTTTCAAAAGTCACTTCTATGAAGTGCTTGTGCTAAGCAGGCAGTCTGTCCTGCCTGTGCTTATGAGCTGGTTTGTGTGAAGTGTGTGAAGCTGAACCTGTACTGCTCACCTGTCCCAGATGTGAGCCTGGGCCAGTGCTAATCATTGCATCATAGGAACACAATCCTTTCAATCTATTTTCAAAAACAAAAAATCCCTTCTACGTGGCTGCCCATGCTATGGAGCAATGTTTTTGTGCTGTCTAATCATTACCAGCATCTTTTCTAAGAACGAAGATGCAGACAGGACACCTGCCCAGGCATTGCTTCCTGGTCTTTGTGCATTGGCTATTTGAGCAAGCCTTGTTCCTCTATTGCACAGTGAACTCTTTTGAGCGTGCTTGGAAAGTGTTGCCGCTCTGTAGCTCTGTTCAGACTTTGTCTCGGCTTTTGGTGGAACTAGGCTCTGGCCCATGGTGGGGGGGTGGACCTCTACAGACATTTGGGTCCCAGCTTCTGAGAACCTTAAAAATGGCCAACAAAATTAATGCCATGTTAAAAATCCAAATTAGCTTGAGATTCTCACAAGGCCTCAGTTGATGCTAGTTCTTACAGCATTTAAGTATATCTGATATACGATTGTTTGTATATTCAGCCAATACCTGCATGATGAGATGTTCACAGTGATTAAGTTAGTTCTCTAATCCACTTTCATAAAGGCGTTGGCAAATGTAGTGGTTAAAAAAGGATGCTGGAGATCTAACTTAGGTCTGGCAAGTTCCTTGAACTTGGATGCTTAAGTTGCCTGAAGAAGACAGTGCCAATACCCCTTTTTTATTATTACTGGAGAGAGCAACTTTATGCTTGGGAAATGGGTTATGTTACAGGTTACAGGGCACCTGTACTCCATGTAACTCCTTACTGTTTGCCTTGGGCCGTGGTTTGAAAATAGTTTTCTGTTAGCTGGGGTAAATGTATGTTATGAAGCTGTAAGTGCTTAAGTTGGCTGATTCCACACAGACTTAATGACCATGGTCTTGCTTTCTTTAACTTCACTTCTATGGCTGTTGTGAAATACTCACCTTTCTGGTTTATTACACTGAATGGTGAGTTTCCCAGCATTTCTAGACAGCTGTAAGTTTTGAATGCCTAGAAAGTGTAACAGTGGTCACCTTTGAGAAAAACATGATGCGTTTGCCAACTTGTATTTTTCTGCTTTGCCACTGTGGAGTCCTACGGCCAGCAGCGTGGGGCATTGCATGGATACTTGGTATGCAGCACAGGACTCCTGTCTGTGCCGCTGTTAACAAAGGTTCTTGTAGCTCTGATAAGCACCCCTCTCTTTATGGAACTCTGTGTTGTTGTTTGGCTTCGTTTGCAGCCTGGGCAGAGGTACATGTAGGAAGCGTTGGCAGAAGGCAAAATGGAAAACTTCAGTTCCTGTCGCCTTGAAGGCTATGAGCATGGAGCAGCAGGCTGCTGTAGCAGGGTCTGTCCCATGATGAGCAGCTGGATGTTTTTCTGGTAATTTCTATGGTGTACTGAGTGCTGCACTGTCACTTCAGTTGTGTAGGATTCCCCACAGAGGGTGCTTTGTGAAACGGATTATTACTGTTTACCTGTTCTGCTTTTCACAGAGGATGCAGAAATTTGTCTTTTATGGCAGAACTTAAAATAGATTGATATAAATCCTTGAGGCATTAGTCAGCTGAGAACATCATTTGGGCTATTTATAGGCTGGCTGTTCTTGCAACAAGTGATTTTATATGGCAGATGATGACTCTATAATAGAACCTCATTCTTTATTTTGTACATGATTGGACTCACTGCATGGTAAGTCTTGCAGAGAGAGCATTGGAAGGAAGTGCTACAGAATGAAGAACTTGATTTAGGACAGAGAAGGAGGCCAGAATAAAGCTGATGTCCTGAAACTATCATTGCTGTACCTGGACCTCAAGAGTCTGTACAGCTTTGTCATTTTCTTTGGGCTTTGTTGTCTTGAGTATGTTTGTCAGTTATACGCTTCTCATTTTTCTGTTTTTTCCTTTCCTTGAGTTTTGGCTGATGTGAACTCCGCTACATTGACTGTTGTTGGAAGGGGAACAGATGCTGTTAATCTCATTTGTTTTAACAGCTTATGAAGGCTAGTCAAGGAGTCACAGGCAGAAGGCTTTAAAGAGCACCAATTGCAGGGCTCTTTGTTTCACAGGGTGTAGAATGTTATACCTGGTAAAGGAGAGAGCAACTTCTGTGCTGCATTGGGCTAAGTAAGTAAAAAATAAATCTTGCTTAGACTGGTACAGTAGCAGGTAGCTGATGTGATGCTGACTGCGACTTGTCCTTGTCTTGCAAGAGCACAGCTGAGCTGTGATGAAAATCTGCAGCATACTGTAAGGAGACAAATGCTGTTCTGATCTCTGGTGAAATCAGCAGTCTTGGAGCAGGCTCTGCTTTCTGCAGAGAGGAGTTGTGTAATGTATAGCTTTAGGCGGCCTTTTATTACTGCATCCTAGCAATTCACCTGGAAGAGGAGAAGGCCAAGGAGTTAACTTGATTTAGTGTTCCCTGGAAAGCAGTCATGATTAAAAACTTGGAACAGACAAAGGTTGTGATATTTTCATAATTTTTGCCTTCAGATTATTGGAATGTGGTATTGTTGGAGGCTAAATACTGAACAGCAGCCACTAAACAAAGTGCAGGGTTGTCTTTTCAAGCTTTTAGGAGTTACCTCAAGGGTGAGCAGAGGCTGAGGAGAGGACCTTAGCTGTGTCTGTTCTATATTTAATTCAGGGCACTCCCTGTTTCTGTTTGCTTTTTTTTTTTTTTTTCCCCTCTCACGCACTGCTGCTTTTATGGCTGAGCAAACACAGACCTCAGTGTTCCTGTATCCTCCCACACAGTATTTGTATATCAGGGTGGTGGACTCCTGTATCCTCTCCTCTGTGGCCTTTTATTGTCAGCGAGCAAGTGTCCCTCTTACAGCTTTATGAAGATGTACCAGAATAAAAGTTGGGGAGGTGGGCTTGGAAGATGAGAAAGAGATGAGGTTGTGGGAGTGGTTGAGGGATTGAATGTAGAAGGGTAAATATTTGCTGAGTTAGAGAAATGGCCAACAGGGCTTGATGAAGTGGTGATGGTGGAGGTTTCTGAGCATGAGAAGTTGCTGTGTTTGTGAATCTGGTTTGCCTGGAATTGAACCAATGTGGAAGAAATTCCCTGTGAAAAGGCTTGGATGAGTACAAGCATTCAAAAGAAGCAAGTGGAACTTCTTTATATATAGCAACATTTTTTTCAGATTGCTAATGAAGTTTGCCATTAGTCGTCAACCTCAGCTTTAATTGCTGAAAGACTCTTTTCATTATTTATTATTTTTTTTATCAGAAGGGAACATTCCACATAGGATTAAAAGCATGCAAGCAACCCTTCTAGGACAAAAAGCTCCCATTCTTCTCTGCCCTTCACCACATAAAGAAAGCCTTCCTGTGTTTAAGTTTTACCTAGGGCTGTATTGAAAAGCATCTTGTTATCATTATTGTATGTATACATGATGTGTAAAACCAGGCAAGCAATTCCCATGATTACTCATAAAGTGGGTGGGGGGGGGGGGGCGTTCAATGCTGCAGTAATTGGGATGTCCAAGATACAGATATTGTGACTAATAAGTATGCTTTTAGGAATCTGACTTGGCTGTGTGCCTTTTAGTTTTGGGTTGTGGTTTTGTTTTGGTTGCTTGTTTTTGTTTGTTTGTTTGTTTGTTTTTTTAGTGATATGAGTAGTAACTTTTTGCTTATTATTATTTTACTACCATGTCTATGTTTACACTCTTTTTTCTCATTACAGCAAGTTACATCACCTTATAAGCAGTGGAAATGCATTGGACTAGGCATTAAAGTGGAATACCTTTGTTAAGTGTTTAGGATTGTTTGTTTTCTTCTTTGTCTTTCGTGGTGTTTGTGTGCTTCAGAGGTTTGTGTAGTCAGAAAAGAGGCACCTGCCTGCTCTGCTTAGTTCAGGAGCTGCTGGGGGGAAAAGGCAGCAGAATCTCGGCCTGCTATGTCCTTGAATAGGTCAGATTTTATTACACCAAGTAAATTAATAACATAGCAAGGATACAAAGCTTTTTGCTAGCCGTGGCCTGGGGGCACTGGTGCCTGTGGGGCCCTGTGCTGCATCGGCCTACTCCAGATGGATGGACCCATGGTATAAAGCCGTGTTGGAACAGTGCCTTGATAGCTGTAATCTTTGGTAAGCCCACGTGGGGTGAGCTTAGGGAAAGACCCCATGTGGAGCAGGGACAGAGTGAACATGGAGGAGCAGTGGAGACAGCATTAGGGACTGACTGCAGCCCCCATCCCCCTGCACTACTCAGGGGCACAATGTACAAGAGGATGGATAGGAGGAAGGTGGGTTCAAGTAGCTTTTTAGTTTCTTACTGCTCCCTTCCTGCCTTTGTCTCTGCCCATGAGCTTTATTCATCACAATTCCCCCCTCTTCTTTTGAGTGTGAAACCACCATTCATAAGATAGGATTTCAGGATAGCCTTAACTCAGTATCTGTACAAATTTCTGGCAGGGTTTTTCTGGGATGGTGGTAGTTCTGACAACTGCCCCCAAGGAGCAAAAATGTGTGCTTTAATGTCCAGTTTTGTAGCAAACTTAATTCCTGATTATACACTTGTGTGGCATGTACATTTCGATAGCCTGCTATCGAAAGCAGATTTAAGTGATTGTACTCAGTGTGGTGGGAGGTGTTTGAAATACAGATACTTATATCTAGTGGGAAGGAGAAGGAGAAACCTTTTAATTTGATCAAAGGAGGAGGCTAATAAGTATAAAGGAATAGACAAAACAAGTGATGCACAGTGCAGTTACTGACCATGCACTGATTGATGCAGAGCCAGTCACCAAGCAGTGGCACTTCTTAACACTCCACCTCTATTTTGGACAGTAATGGCCTCGTACATTTCTGCATGTTCTGACAGAAGTGCTATCAACTTGTGGAGATCCAGTTACAGTGATCTCCTTTTGGTACGCCCTCTATGACAATGCTGTCAGCATGAAGTGTGTCCTTTCAGCTTCATACTCTTGTGCTTCTGCAGATGTCTCCATCTCAATCTCTTCCTCAATCTCCTCCTCCACGCCTCTCATAAAATTAGTCATTCCAAAGTGCAGCTTGGTTGTCAATTGATGTTTCTACTTTTGATAACAGAACTGTTATGTGTAGGTTGCTAACTTGGTGATGCTTCAGTAATGCAGTAACGTGTTTGTGAGTGATGCATCCTTAACAACATAATAGACAAAATGAGGAGTAAATATTAACTGAAATGAGTAAGATCTGACTGTATAGCTGGTTAAATATCTGAATATATTTACTGGTCCAAAAAAAAAAAAAGTGGGAAGTGCTTTCCCCAAAAAAGCCTCTGCAACTTATCTGGTTTTTATCCAATTTTTATTGACTGGCTACTGCAAACGTAGTGCCTATTAATTTCATGTGGTATAATTAGCAAAGTGCTGCAGAAAATGACTGTATCACATCTGCTTTTCAGGTCTTTGCAATGAGTTACCCAGGCTATCCCCCAGCAGGTGGATATCCACCACCACCACCCCCAGGTAAGTCAGTCGGATGAATTATAATTGTTAAGTGACCAATGGTCCTAACAAGTGGAAAGGTGGAATAAATGAAGCATGAGTCTGTAGGGCTTTCTGGGCATGGAGGCTTTCTGTGGTTTCTTGCTAAATTCAGATGGGAGTTGATGTTGTTTTATCTAGGCTGATAAAGAGGCTTTAAAAGATGCAGTGTCTTGTTTCAGTACAGCTGTGTTTGATTGCAGGTGGCAGTCCTTGGGGTGGTGCTGCCTATCCACCTTCAAATCCACCTCCTATTGGTCTAGAAAATATGGCTGGCTATGCTAATCAGTTCAACCCAGGCTACATGGCTGGAATGGTGAGTCTGCTTGCTTTCTATGTATCTTGACTTCTTTAAGTGCAAAGTTGTGGTTCTGGTACTGTAGACAAATCTACAGCAGGTTTATTTTGTGCCTTTGTCTAACCTTTGTTTAAACGCTGATCATTCAGTATCATCTCTTGAAGTAAATGATTACCACAAAGTATTCCTTGTGTTAGAAAGGCAGGATCTGTCGATAAAGTTTGACTGAAGAGCCTGACTTCAAAAGCCAAGGACATAAAACTTGACTTTGCCATGCAGAGGAGCAGGGGCACATGTGATTAATACTGACTGTCCATTGTTAATACATTCATATTGGCAAACACAGCTCAGGTTTAGCTTATTACCTGCTTTTTTCCCAGTTGAAAAAGGAGCAAGGTTCTGTAATTGAGGCAAGTGATTCATCTATGAAGAAAGCATAGGATCAGCTCTGCTAATATTTAACAACTGGCAGTAAAACCCTTTACACTGACTGAAGAAATGCAGACATCTTCTGTGACTTTTTTTTTTGCTTTGGGTGTAAATGATTTGTATTTCTAACTATTTAGGCTCCAGAAATGTGCTATAAAACACAGCATGCTAAGAAGTTTGCATCATCAATAACTTAGGTAGCAATTAAATGAGTTCAGCTGTCAGAATGAGCAACAAAATTACCTACAGTGCTCATAGCAATATCCTCAGCGATTGGTTTCTGGGAACATTGCAGTCATCAAATGTCAATTCTTCTGGTCTTTTTTATAAGGGAAAGATGTTAATTAACTCCACAAACAATATCAACATGGCAATTTATGCAGATGTCTTTCCTAATGCAGTCTTAACTCTTGCTGCTTTAAACTACTAATGCATGCATTTCTTCTGTTAAACACCCAGGGTTTGCTTGCAGTAAATACTTCCATGTGAATAATGCCGTAGTCATGTTGACATGGCCATGCAGAGAAGAAATGGCTTTGTGTTTCTGGGGAGGGCGTGGGGAGGTGAACACATTGTGTTAATAATGCTATTGAAATTGAGCTAATTGTACACTTTCTTTCTTCATTTGTTGGCTGTCATTGCAGGCATCCAATATGGCAGGGACGTTTGGAGGGTCAAATGTACCACAAGGCATATATCCTTCAGTACCTGGGGGTTATCCACCAGTACCTCCAGGTGGCTTTGGACAGCCTCCATCAGGACAGCAGCCCTCTTATGGGGGGTATCCTCCACCTGGAGGAAACGTACCAGGCCAGCCCACACTGCCTCCTGATCAGCAGCCTATGGGATTACCTGGACAACCACCAGCACCTTACCCAGGGCAGCAACCCATGCCAAGTTATCCACCAGTCCCGGCTGTGAATCCATCTTATCCAGGTCCTACAGGGCCTGCAGTCTCTCCTGGAGCAGTAAGAGCATTCAGTGCTTTGGTTTTGAAATGTGACCGCATGTGTTTTTCTACATTTTTCTTTGTGTGTCTAAAAATGAAAAGGGAGTCACAAGGAGAATTTTGAACAAAGCAGGAGATAGAAGCAATGTAGGCATCTATGACTTCAAATATATGCTATTATACTGCGTTATCAGAGAAGAAATGTGAGACGTAAATTAAAATTCAATTAATTTTGTTTTTCAAACAAAGTATTTACATTTATATATACAGTTTAATCAAACCTTAATTGACTGTGCATTTTAGCATATTACAGGTATAGAAACAAACGTTTAGGGTTATGTTGTCTGCTTCTTAATGAAAAAGTAGTTTTTTTCCTATTAATACTAATATACAGTTAAACTTTTATAATTTTAGTATGGAAACAGAGGCACAATCACTGATGCATCAGGATTTGACCCTATGAAGGATGCAGAAGTCTTGAGGAAGGCCATGAAGGGATTGGGTGAGCAGTCTGTGGATTTGATATTTAACTCAAGTAGAATTGCAGCTTTGGTTCAGTACTGCCTTACACTGTTGTTAACATGGTTATTGTGTAGGCTGGTTCACACACTCTTGTACTTGGTAATCAGAGGAATTAATGGCAGTGAATGTAGATGAAAACAACATGTTGAATTTGGCATTTGCTAGTTCTTGTGGGGTGTTGTTTTTGGTTGGTTTTCTTTCTGGTTTTTGTTATATTCTCAGTGTATTTTTGATTGGTTTTGACAAGACTTGGGTGTTCTATGGTGATATGCAAGAGGAGATGCAGCAGATGAGTTAGAAGCATGTGTGTTGGGCGTGGCAGAAGTGGAGTCTAATGGAAACCAAAAGCTGAATCCTCATGTGACAGGCATCTCATTCTGTGGTGTTTGTGTGCACTTACAGGAACCGATGAGCAGGCTATTATAGATTGCCTTGGAAGTCGCTCAAACAAGCAGCGACAGCAGATCATGCTTTCCTTCAAGACAGCTTATGGAAAGGTAAATACATCACGAGAGAAGAAGAATAAGGGCCTAGGTAGAAGGGACCTTAGAGATCATGCAGTTCCAACCCTTGACTCCGTGCGGCAGGCAGGGTTGTCAGCCACTAAATCAGGCACTAGACCAGGTTGCCCAGACCCCCATCCAGTCTGGTGTTGGATGTCTCCAAGGATGGGGGATCCACAATCTCTGTGGGCAGCATGTTCCAGAGCCTCACCAGTCTCTCAGTGAAAAATTGCTTCTTCACATCTAATCTAAATCTTTTTATTTAATTAAAACCATTTCTTTGTCCTATCACTATGAGTCAGTCTTCCTTCCTTTTATAAGCTCCCTTCAAGTACTAGAAGACAACAAGGGGTTCTACCTGGAGCTTTCTGTTCTCCAGGTTGAACAGACCCAGCTCCCTCTGCCATACTTTACTGGAGGAGTACTCCATCCGTCTAAATATCTTCATGGCCCATATCTGGACCTATGCAACACCTGCATGTCTTTCTTGTACTGGGGGCCCCAGGGCTGGACACACTACTCCAGATGGGGCCTCACAAGGGCAGAGCAGAGGGGGACAATCACCTCCCTCTCCTTGCTGGCCACTCTTCTTTTGGTGCAGCTCAGAATACCTGTGGCGTTCCAGGCTGCAAGCACGCATTACAGGCTTGTGTCCAGCTTTTTGTCCATCAGGATTCCCAAGTCTTTCTCTACAGGGCTGCTCTCAATGAATTCTTCTCCCAGTCTGTGGACATCTTGCACTTGGTCTTGTTGAACTTGATTATGTTAAGCAAGTCAAGGCCCCTTTGGATGACATCCCTTCCCTCTGTTGTATCAGCTGCATGAATTAATTGAAAATCAGGAGACTTAGTGTTGGGAAAGAAGATGAGAGGTTGCTTAAGGGGAAGGTGATTCATAAGTCTGTAGCCTTCTTATCTACTCTTGATTTCAGTGCAGTATTTCTGATGAGTTACATAGAGCAGTTTGTCTCTTAGGTACTTCAGCCCTTCAGTACAATCTATTTAATTTGACCTTAATTATATAATATGTATGTTAGTTTTTGCTGTTTAATGTTGTTAAGTAGAGGAACTTTACTTTGGTGATACATTACTGATGCTTGCACATAAGGAATTTTAATTGAAGTCCAGAATTTGTTTATATTCATCACCTATTTTTAATTCTCTTTAGGATTTGATCAAGGATCTCAAATCTGAACTATCAGGTAACTTTGAGAAGACAATCTTAGCAATGATGAAGACACCCATCATGTTTGATGCTTATGAAATCAAGGAAGCTGTAAAGGTATGTGTAGGATAAACAGCTTCATATTTGGGAATATTTGAGGGAATAAATTGAGGGGAATATTTGAGCTGATCAAATTTGTGGCAGTAATTTTAAAGCTCTGTATTCAGGTATACTCTCCATTCAGATATTCATTCCACTCCTCACTCCGTTTCTTGGAGGTTTATGATAGTAAAACTGAGAGTTCTTATTAACTGTTAAATAACTAATGAAAAGAGCATTTAATAGGCTTGCGTTGTAAAAAGATTTATTAATAAATGGAAAAAATGTCAGAGGCACAGTTCTGTTGAACTTTGCACTTGATTTATTGCATAGTCTTGAGTAAGCCACTGTGGCTTACTCTGTGCCACTCTTCTCAGTCAGTGTGGAGCTGACAGCACTTCTCAGGTCAGAATTTCCAGTGACTTTATGCTCAGCACTCAAAAATAGTTCTAAAACCTAATTTAATTAAGATTTGGAGCAGGATGTACCTTTTGGTTTTGTGTACATTTCTCCACCTGTAAAGTGTACTCTTAGCCAATGGTGACCATTCTGTGTCTTGGAAATGTGTTGCATGCAAAATTCAAACTACAAGCTTTCGGTTTTTCTGTGTCAGTGTACCACTCTGAATTGTATTTATTATCTCTGTATGTGTATTCTTCCTTAATTCTTTTTTACATTATTTCCATATGAGCTGGTAGAAAAGTGTTTTCTCTTACAGTTTGCTGTTGTGAGGTTTTTTTTGCTTTGTGGTTTTTTTTTGTTGTTTTTTTTTTTTTTTTTTTTTTTTTTTTTAGGGCATTGGCACAGATGAAAATTGTCTCATTGAAATCTTAGCTTCCCGCAGTAATGAGCATATTCAGGAACTCAACAGGGTCTATAAAGCAGGTTAGATTTTTACTTTTTTTTCATTGACTGACATTAATTTGGAAAATGAGCAGAGGTGTATGACTACTCATCGTTGTGTCTCCCTTACAGAATTTAAGAAAACACTGGAGGATGCAATAAGAAGTGACACATCTGGACACTTTCAGAGGCTTTTAATTTCACTTGCTCAGGTACTTCCATGCAGTGTGTAATGTCTGTTGTTGTTTGTTTGTTTGTTTGTTTGTTTGTTTTAAAAAAAGCCCACTAGCAAAACTTCTGTATCTTCAAATTCTTCCAGGGAAACAGAGATGAAAGTACAAATGTTGACATGTCTCTTGTCCAAAAAGATGTACAGGTCAGTAAGAAATCTTCATTATTTGTAAGTATGGCCAGTTCAGTATACTGACATATGGTCTCTTTGACTTAGTTTTGGATATGCTGTGACTTTTTCTGTAGTAGTGAAACTACAGTTTCACTAGTGAAACTAGTAGTGAGTACTACTACTGTAGTAGTTCCACCCACTACAGTAGGTGGAAGGGTTATGAAGGTATGTAAAAGCATTAGAGCCTTGTGGCTCCATTTCAGAGAGGAGGCTCTAGGGAATGAAGCCCCACTTCCTGTTTGATTGGTTGGATTTGCTTTGCTTTTTAAATCTCTTGCTTTTCCAAGGTTGGTGTGTCATTCCGTTGTGCTGCTGCTAGTCATTTCAGGAGCTCTGTCTTTTTGCATCAAGTAGGGCAGTTGAACCTAATAACTTCTGCACCTGTTACTTTTTGTGTGTTCTGTTTCACCACACAGCAAACAAAGCCATGGATCATTTCAGGAATATACTGTCACACAAATAGTGATGCAGTTAGCTTTCAACATGGTTTGCTGTAAGAGATACAAGTGTCTCAAAACATGCCTAGAGGTACAGAAATAAAGGTGAACTCAGGGACTCCTAGGAAGAGTAATTTTCAGCTACTTTTAAAATGGTTTTTTTTTTTTTTTCCTTGGGTAATTCAGAGCTCATATGTTTTAAACAACAGTTTTGGGATTAGTTACTATTTATTGCCTGATCCTGTTTTCCAGTGGTTCTTAAACCAAGAAATTTTTTGTAAAGGAAGAGAGGCTGTAAGGAAAGCGATTTGTAACTCATTTTATCATCCTGGTGGCTTTTCTGATTGATAATGTGTGCGTTCTCTTCTGAGTTTAGGAGCTATATGCAGCTGGTGAGAATCGTCTAGGAACTGATGAATCCAAATTCAATGCCATTCTGTGTGCGAGAAGCAGGGCCCACCTCAGAGCAGGTAATGGTACCCGGACCTCTACATAAGCATTACATTGATTCTGTTGTTTGTAATGATAGAAATGTGCAACACTGCCCTCTGCCTGTGTTTTGTCATCAGTAAAATGGGAGTAAAGATAACTCAGGGGAAAGCGAGGTGAACTCTGTTGAGAAAAGGGTATGCAGGAGCTGTGCATTATGATCATCTCTCTTAAATGTCAGAGCTGGTAGAGGTCATATTTGTTCAAATTCTACTCTGATAAGAGGATTGGGAAATTAGAATTAGTTCGATTTTTGCATCCTTTTGTGTATGCAAGACACTTGGCAGTCCTTCTTCCCCTTTGTCTTGCTGGTGTGTTAGCTTAATCTGGAGTGGTGAGGGCAGCTGAGTGTTTTCTCAGTTTTACTGATACACAAAGCTTTCCCAAGAGAAATTCAACTCTTCCCCTTACAGGGATATCTTGCTATAGCCCTTCAAAAATAAGCACAAGCTAGGAGGAGCACAGTGACGTTTAAATGGAACAAAATGTTTAAAATGATCTTCGAGATTTCAGAACTTCTATGAGCGTGCTGAAGTACCAAGTTGAGAATTGCTTTCACAGTAAAGCAATACACTGTACACCAGTGCCATCTCTTTGTGAGACTGATTCCTGGAACCTTTCTTCTCTTGACAGTTTTCAGTGAGTACCAGAGGATGTGTAACCGGGACATAGAAAAAAGCATCTGTCGTGAAATGTCTGGAGACCTGGAAAAAGGCATGCTGGCAGTAGGTATGTGCCATCTGTGGAAAGCAGGCCTTAATTCTCCTCGATGGCTGATGAGGCTTCTGCTTTGGGCAAGCTGCTTAATTTAAATCTCACGTGCTAAATTTTTAAATGTTAAAATGGGGAGAGAGAATTATTAACTTGACTTCATTTTAAGTGATTAAATGTTCTACCAGCCACTGTGAGAATGGAATATCTGAGACAGCTTTGGAAATAAAGGAAAATGCATTAAAATTATTTACCTCTAACTTGTTTTTATTAGAGAGAAAACTTAAATATGGTTCCTCTGTTTCCTTTGCATCTTTGTTCGTAAGTGTTTCTGGTACTTATGAAGGGCAAAGCTCTACCTCAGATTGCCCCTCTATCCTTTGTAAGGTAGCCAGTCATCGGTTTCCACTAAGGGCTATGACAAGCTCTTGAGACCTTGTGCAGCAGTTCTATTTAGGGTGCTTTATTCTAAACAAAGTCACACAGCTCTTTTTCTTTTGTTTTGTCTCTGTCTCGTAGATGAAGATGCTTCTTTACATTTGCATTTATTTGCTGTGTATTATTTTGTATTTACTGTGTTATCTATTTGTGCTTCTTTAAATTTGCTTTTTTTGTTGTGGTTTTTTTTTTTTTTTTTTTTTTTAGTTATGGTAGTGATAAGGAAAGGGATGTACCTATGAGGAAATGAGAAACAAACAAACTACAGCAACAAAACACAGCTTGTTCTACTCCTATTGAAATAAATAAGGGTATTTATCACTAGGAGTAAGATAAGAGGAAAACATTTGGCTGAACTGCAACAAAGCTGTGCTTTTCTTTCATGGAAGCTTCTAACAGAATCTTGCAAAATAAAGATGATTTTGTAGAGCTTAACTCTTTCACTTCTGTCTTAAGCATATGTGAACTATATAACCATTTATCTTACTTTACTTGACACAGTAGCCCCTTTTTTTTTTTAATGGCATGGGTGTTTTTTAAGACCCAGACTGAGCCTAGCTCTGATGAATTACATTTGCAGACCTTTTCCAGGGTTCTGAATCTATCATATCAATAAGTATTCATGTTAGAAAACCTAACTTGAAGTATTGTTTGTTTGCAGAAGACCAGCTCAGTAACGAAACTTAACTGTCAGAGTTAGTCAGTCAGTCGATCTCATGAACCTGTGCAGTCAAGTAGCAGATCTTTCTTCTGGATGCAGATGGAGAATTGGGACTGTAACTTTCAAATAAGTCAACAACCATTAGAGGATAGACTTTCATTAATATCCACTAAATAACTTCGTTGAATAAGCTTCTGTTTTATTTAGGGGTGTGTGTATGTATATATAGATATATATATACATGTCTATGTGTATCTGGCATCATTTGTTCTTTTAATCTTGTTTTCCAGGGGAAAAAAAGGTTTTCTAATTGAAAATGTTCAATTTTGCTTTTCTTAAAGCTTTCTGGATTGTACAGCTGGTAATTTACAATGTCATCTTCCAACATTTTAGTGTGATTGTGTTGCTTTAACAGCAATCAAGCAACATGCATTTCACTTGTCATTTCTTTGTGAAATGTTGTATGTTTCTGACAACTGTGTGTTAAACTGTGTTCTCTCTCATCTACATTTTCCTGTTCAAGACAAGTACTTTTTTCCTACATAGAATGTGTGTTGCTGTGAAATATGTATTTAGGTTTATCCCTTTTGTTCTGTCTTGCTTTGATACTTCTTGTGCTGTCAAATAGAAGCTGGTTATGGTTTGTTTTGTGTTCATTTTGCCACAGATTGCATGGTTATTTACCCAACATAGGATCAGTGTAAAGATTGTAGTTCTAGTGAGCGATGAACAGATTAATATAAAAATAATTTGAATTGGGTTTTATTCTTTAAGATTTGTAATGAACAATAAAAATGATCACTTGTAAATAAGCACTTCAAGGATTTTTCAAGAATCCTTGTGAACTTAGTGGCTAAAGAAATGGATATCTAGCTGTGAGTCAAGGGTGCAGTTCCTATCATAGGTGGCTTCCTATTGTAGGGCAACTCATCCCAACTTAGAGTAGGTCTTGAGTTTGCCATGCCTTGCAGATGGAAGGCCTGGAATTTTGTAAATCCAGGAAAGGCTGGGAACACTTAACTTGGTTCTTCTTCAAGCCTCCTATCCCCTCACCATAACCTACTTTGCTTTCTTAGGTAACAGTCTGGTTGCTAGAGGTAAAAGGTACAAACTTGTTTCAGTGACAAACTGAAGGGATGGAAACTGCGTTGTATTGTCTGTGTGAAATTAAAACATGGGAATGAGCTTGAAAAAAGATGGTGAGATTTCATTTGGGTAGGAATAAGTAACTTCAGTTATACTGTTTCTTTTTGCAGTTAAATGCCTCAAGAACACACCAGCTTTCTTTGCTGAGAGGCTGAGGAATGCTATGAAGGTAAGTGCCTATGTCAAGGTGCATAAACATAGCATATGTTTTTAAATGATTTTATTGTTCATTGGAGTGAATATTTCAACCACCTTGTACAGATTTAATAGTACTAATTAAAAGATAACTAATGAGCTGGAAGTATGAATTTTTTCCATGAACACAAGACTTAAAATTTAGTACGATGGAAGGCTGGAAAAACCTGCCTTACTTGATCCACTTAGCAAAGTGTATATAACTATGCCACTGATTTCTTGTTTTATTATGGAGACTTCTTTCCTTAATAAAACAGCTTACATGTGTAGGACTTGTTGATAGGGTTTAAGTATGGAGGGTTACCTGAAACGCACTACCAGTACGTTTAATTTATTAATGTATATACTACATTCCTACTAAGCTTAGTGAAAGCAGTGAGGTTTTGCTTGTAAATGCTGGCATTTGGTGAGGTGATGATCTCTTGATTCATGCTGTATCATCCACAATTTCCACACATGATTCATGTATGACATTGTTTATTTCAGGGAGCAGGAACAAAGGACAGAACTCTGATTCGAATCATGGTGTCACGCAGTGAGGTTGACCTTCTGGACATACGTGCAGAATACAAGCGGATGTACGGCAAATCCCTCTATGCAGATATCACTGTAAGTCTTAGAGCGCTAGTTTGCCCAATTCATTTGCCTGAGGATGCCTGTGGGGACTTAGGAAGCTTCATTCACCATGTAATGAAGGTGCCAAATCTGTTAAATTCCTATGCATTCTTCTGGTTTTTCACATGGAAATGCAGCTTAGTGGCGCTCAAAAGGAAACCCAGAAAGACAGTGGGGGATACTTTGTGCACCAGCAAATCTTGGCTATTCTGTCAGCAGCTATATTGTCTTTTTGGCCATAAGTCACCAAGGTTCAACAAGAAGAAGCTTTTTACAAATCAGTAACTCTTAGATGAATATGGCACTTCTCACAATATTACATGAAATTTTACACATCAGGAATAGGAACAGATAATTCCCATTTACTTGGCAGAACTTCATCATTTCACTAAGTGTGGCCATAGGTGTAAACCCTGCCTCTTCTGTAGAGGCAGTAAAAGGAAGTAGAGTTGAAAAAAGTTTTAAAGTAACTCCTTAATTCTTCTGTCATTGTCCGTAAGAGCACAGCAGTTCCTTCAGCACATGAATAAAGTAAAATGCTTTATATTTTGCGGATTGTACTTTGTGTAGGGTTTATTCTGATTCTTGAAGCATCTCTTTGTCACTAGAGATTTTTATCCAGAAAATGGCTTTCAGGGATAATACACTAACTGAAACTGCCTTTTGAAAAGGGTTGACAAACCTCATCAACCAAGTCCAGTTAATGAGCAGCTCCCAGGGAATGCTTTTTAGTCATAAAAGCACCAGGTGACATTTATCTAGCAGAGCTAGCTGAATGGTGATCATATCATCGTGGAATGGCCTGGGTTGAAAAGGACCACAGTGATCATCCGGTTCCAACCCCCTGTTATGTGCAGGGTCGCCAACCAGCAGCCCAGGCTGCCCAGAGCCACATCCAGCCTGGCCTTGAATGCCTCCAGGGATGGGGCATCCACAACCTCCTTGGGCAACCTGTTCCAGAGCCTCACCACCCTCTGTGTGGAAAAACTTCCTCCCAGTATCTCACCTAAACCTGCCCTGTCTCAGTTTAAAGCCATTCCCCCTTGTTCTATCACAATCCACCCTTCCACCCTTGTAAACAGCTATTTCTGCTCCTGTTTGCTGCTGTTCATGAAATCTTTTCCACACTTTTGCATGTACATTCATTGTTTTTGCTGCCATCGAATCAAACAGACACTATTTGACTGAGGTGTGAGATTGATTTCTTAATGCCAGGGCATCACTTTGAACATTCAAATATAACAAAGAGTAAACTTTCCCTTGCTGCTCCTTGGAAAAAAATCCATGCTGAGTCCAGGGAAAAGGAGTTCAGCAATCTGTATTGCTGTTTCTGTAGTTTCTTTCTTTTGTTGGCCGAAAGACAACTTTTCACTGAAGGTTTTTGCTGAACTTTTCCAGAATGTGCAATTGACCCTGTATACCAAATTCAGTTACCTAAAGAAATATATTCCCTTACTGATGTTCTCCATTCCATGAAGGAAAGAGCAGATTTTGCTGTTGCATTGTTGTTTTCAATAAGAAGTGAACACCTGCTTTCTTTCAGCCCTGTCTTCCTTTCCTTTAGTTAGTAGCTTGGCATTTAAGACAACTTTCTTTCTTCCTTTCCCTTCCAACTCCCACGTTCCCCAAAAAAGTAGGATGCAAGCCTTCAACTCTTTTTTTTCTGGGTTTATTTCCAGGGTGATACTTCAGGAGACTACCGGAAAATCCTACTCAAGTTGTGTGGAGGAAATGACTAAAAGGAACATTGGGCTTTCATTTAACAAAAAAACAGAGAGGAGAAAAGAAGAAAATGCAGCTACTATTTTCATGGTTTTGCTTTAAAGCATCTTTTTCCCCAAAAGTAAATATGTTATGAGCTGTCTCTCTTAAAGTGAATTGCTAGATTAAAAAAAAGAAAAAAAACACAGAAATCAAGCTTGTATACCATCTGCTTAGGATTCTTTGTTACCTTCTACAGTCCAAGAATGAGAGTTTATTTTTCAGCTTACTTTAATCATCGGAAATAACATGATTGTTTTATGGAGTGAAAATTGTAGTTGTATGGTTTAAGGCTTTATTTTGTACAAATATCACGTGCCACTTTATTGCTGGTTTTATATCTATTGTAAGCAGAGGTGGTTTCATACTTACACCTCGCATTTTTGTGTCCAACTGAGACTGTTTTAAAGAAGTTTTGTTGAGTTCTGCTTTCTTTACTTGGCTGCATGTTTCTAAGTTGTGTTCCACATTGCTTTTTCATCAGGGCAGCTGTCACAAGGCTATAATAATGTTGATATGAGTAGAAGTTCTTCAGTTAACGTCTTTCAGGTTTTAGATTGTGCCTTAAATATCTAAATATATCTAGGAAAAGATTACAAAATTAAAGCTGCCTATCTTCTAACTCTTAGAAAACTCTGCTTTTTGTTGTTCATGTTGATGTCATCTTTGCTGTTCTCAAAATGAAAATGTAGAAATGTTCAAAAAAAACACCCAAAAAACACCTAAGTTGAAGAAGCATAGAGATAGGTCAGTTAAAAAGGATTGCTTATTAATCAAGTATGTGCACATTTCTCTGTTTGCTGCACACACACCTTTCTGTAAAGGCCACGTAGGTCTTTTTTTTACCTAGAAGTTGTGTTGCTCTGTGTTTGTCATAGAGGAACTCAGATGTTTTGAATGTAAGTTTAAAACCATATCAGATTTGGAAAAAACAGAACAGTATCATTAATTAGTGGGGAAAAATGCTTATGTGGGATAAACAGGTAAATAGATAGGGACTTAAAACATTTATCTTCTTTTAAAGTATATGCTTTTTCTTTTTGAAACCTTACAGTTTCCCCATCTGTACTCCTTTGCATGTTTTAATGATGCTGTTGTCTTAAAGGTATTTCTTTTTCCTCCTCCATGAAATCAGAAGATAGATTTTGGAATTAACTTCAAGTTGTGTTGTCATCACAGCCAGGCAGGCTGAAGAGTGTAAACCTAGTGGAAAAATCTAGCAGGCCGTGCAACCTATCTACAAGTTTTGACATGGATATGGAACAAGGATTCTTACTTCAGTCAGTGACAGCAATGTGACCAAAGCTAGACCACGCCATACGTCTGTTTTTGTCAGACAGTCTAATTATCTCAAGAGGAAATTGCAGCTAAAAGTGTGTCTTCCACAGTTTGCACTCATAGCAAGGACTAAGTTCATTGCCAGGGAAGGAAGGTCTTTTTGAATTATGAGAGGTTTCTTAGCTGTTGTTGGTCCAGCACCCTGTCTGATCTTATTTTCTTACTGAGAATGCTGTACTTGAAATGCACTTTTGATTAAGTATGGCCACTGAAAGATGTAAAATACAGACCTTTGAAATGATATCTAAAAGCCAATAACTTTTTATTGAAAAGCAAAAGAACACAAAATGAAAAGTACTTTCAGGAGTGTACGTCTCTGCTCAAGTTCTGGAAACACCAGGGAGTTTTTTAAATGAACAAATTTGCAACTGTTCATAACAGCCTTCCTGTTACATTCAGCTGTATTCAGTCTCCGCTGTGCTCAGCTGGCATCTGTATAAAGAAGATGTGATGTAGTTATTCTTGGTTATGAGGTCAGGATCAATTTTTCTGGATAAGTATGATTTAAAACTTGATAACTGTTACTTCACAAAGAGGAGAATTCTCTATTTGATTCATCAAAGCACAGAAGGAGGGTGCTAGAGCTCTGCAATTCTTGAACTAGGTGGTAGTCAATGCAACCTAAATTTGAGCAGTACTTACTGTAGTTGTGTTGCAAATAGGCAGTGGTTAACTTGGGATTTCCATTTTCAATTTACTGTAACTCTTCACTGGGATACTTTCTTAAATGATCATTGCAGGGATGTAGGTTAATTAACACCTGTTAACTGCCCCTTACAGAGTTATGGACATCGATTTAAATGTTAGTTTCTCGAGCAGTTATGGTGACTGTTTCTGTACAGCCAACTGCAAGAAGAACTAAAACATACGTTGTACTGCTGTCTACTTTCAGCCCACATCATATCACTGAAGTGCACTACAGTATGTGAGTATATGTACATACAGCAGTAACAGAAAATGACAAAACTGACTCCATAACAGTGGCTGGGTGTTGCTCATGCCTTTCTACAAGAGGTATACTCTCTACCAGCAGTGTCTCTTTTAAATGAACTACTGATAGGCAGAGACTCAAGAGAACAGAGTGCTGTCTGGCATTTCATTGCTGGGGAAACTACAGACATATCATTGCAGAGGTTCATTGTTCTTGGATCTAAGTTATGTATTGTCTTTTACTTGAGTCTGATTTGCTGCATTAGTTCTTGTTTTATCCACTTTTGCAGTGGTGAGGAAGTGGAGCTTTTGACTTTGCAGCAGCCTTACTCAGATGGGCCATTTCAAACTCAATTGGACTATGTTAATATCCCCAGTTGATCAGCCTTTCTTTGTATCTCCTATATCTAGTTCCATGCCTGGTTTGTTCACTTAACTTTGTTCCCCTCTCTTTAGTGCTGGTTGTGGCACTGTCCAAAACTGAACCCTGTGTTTGAACTGAAGCCTTCACTGTACTGAATTGAGTGAATGAGTTATTTCTCATCTAATGTGGAAAGAGGATGGCATTTGGAATAGCACATGCAACATTCTTGTTGGCTTAGCTTATATCCCACTAGATACTTACCGTCAAAAATGTCTATCAGTGGGGTTCCTGCGGCAATGGGGAGGTCTGATGTTGTCTCACTGATGATACTGAGGAGTGATTTGACTTCTGATTCTAGATGCTCCACAGTTTTTATTACCTTCTAATGGAGGAAAAAAAGGATAACAAATGTAGAGGGGGGCAGTCAGAGTCAAATGGAAGGAATTGTGTACCAAATGTCTTAGTTCAAGAGGTGTCTTGCTGTCCCATGCTACTAACAGCTGATTTTGTTGTTCATTGCAATTTAATGTGTTTTTCCAGTTATACTGGCCTCTAGTGGCACAAGTATTAGAATTTTGTTTGGCAAGACTTAAAATACAGCATTTATATTACAGCATTTTCTTTAGCCAAGAGGTTTAGTGTATTCCTGGAACCAATGCTGCAGCTCTTACCTCTTCAATAATGTCTAAGCGTTCATGCATTGTATCATGTTCGTGGCACCAGCTTCCCAAACTTCCAGGTAACAGACTGGTAGGATCTGCAGCAGCTGGAAAAAGCAGCCACAGTTAAATTAGCAGGAGCTTTCTGGTAATAACATTTACCTTTCTGACTTCTGGAATTGTATTTGGCATGCTCAAGAGTGTTCTTTATTAAACAGAGCAAATCTTGTCCTAGGTGGAAATAACTCAGTTAAATACAGATATACCCAACTGTTGTGAATGTTTCCTGGCAGCGTACAGATTGTCCAAGTTGTTTGGAACAAGCTGTTTTCTTCTGATTGGCTATTTATTTGTGTTTATTTCACGAAGCCTGTTTTTTCCATGTAGGGCAACGTTATTGTATACTCCAGCTCTCATCTGTCTCTACAAGTATAAAACCTAAGCGTTGGAAAGATCTGCCTTAATAGAATCTTATCGTAGAATGGCCTGGGTTGAAAAAGACCACAACGACCATCTGGGTCCAACCCCCTGCTATGTGCAGGGTCGCCAACCAGCAGACCAGGCTGTCCAGAGCCACATCCAGCCTGGCCTTGAATGCCTGCAGGATGGGGCATCCACAACCTCCTTGGGCAACCTTTATCAGTTCATCTTGGACTCTCATCAGAAGCAACTAGCATGGTAAAGCTTTGAAGAGCAGCTGAGTTTGTCTCCTTAAACCCTGAATGGATGCAAGCTGGTAATTCCATTGTGCCACTAACTTGTGCATAAACATCTAATTTTGCAATGGGAAGAGAAATGGGGAAAATGTGCACAGCCAGTGCCTTTGTTGGCCAAGTTACTCATGATAGTATTATATACAAAATCACTCATCTCTGTCAGTTACCTATGGTTACCTCTCAGTACACATGAGCTCTCTGGCCATCTCATTCTTCTGGCTGTATCCCGTGTAAGAGCAGTGTCTGCTGTTATCTGGTGCTTGAGTGGAGCCAATTAATTTTCCATGACTTTTGCACAGTAACTTTTGGGTTTTAATGTGTGTATGTAGAGCAGTAACAGTACTTAAAAACTGCTAAATTGATAGACTTAACTTCAAATAAGAATAAATATATCTGATATATTTAAGACCTTCAGAGGCTGTAATAATGAGAAAGCAGCACTAATTTGTTGTGTTACTGTTTGGTTGTGATGGAGAAAACCAGAGCATGATGTGAGCTTGTGTTATAATGGGTGCTTGAAGGCATAGGAGGAGCAACCATGGCTGTTTCCAATAGAGTTGTGTGAGAGCAGTGATTTGAACCTGGTGCAGTGCTTCGTGTCAAGTCTGTGCCATGAATTTTGGTGTTACGTGGTATAAACTTGTTAGGGTTGTGGCAGTTCAATAGTATCAGAAATGTGCTGTGAGCTGGAATGGAATCCTTGAGGCAGGAAGGTGGAGAGGAATAAAACGTGACCTAATGTACTAGATGTGGTATTATTTAAAAATTGCTTTAGCACAGATTTAGACAGTATGTTTGAATGCGTTTGAGTTGCAGGCTTTGCTGGGGCTTGGGTTCTTCTACGTTCACCACGAGGTGGTGCTGTGAGGACAGGATCCTAAAGATTTATTCTGCCCGTTCGGTACTTAGCAAGACTGGAAATATGGCAGCTATGTAGAAGACAGCTGCTTCACGGTCGTTGTTTATTCGTTGTTGGTATTTTGGGAATGTTGTTACTCTCTAATTTAGTAGTCAGGTTGAACCATGCTCCCAAAAATTCGGCTTATTTACGTGTTGTTCTTTTTTTTATCGCAGCTAGAGCAATGTGGAAATGCTGAATTTTTGTATCAGAAATGGAGGCTACAAAGCAATGGCCAGTCTTTCTCTACAAACCTTTTCTGCTCCAACAATAGATTAGTAACTGTCAGATATTAATAGAATTTCCACCTTTCCAGTGTTACCAGCTCTCTGCGTCACGCGTGATTCAGCAGAATGCTGAACTGCTGCCCATCGTGTCACAGGGACAACCTTGAGTCACAAGGTGGAGTTGGAAGGCTGTGGGCCTCCCTTGGATGAGAGCCAGTACCTGTCGTAAGTGTTTGTTGGTGGAGTTTTGGCCAGCCATAGGCTACGTACCAGGTTTGTTTAGTTTTGTGCATTTCCTAGAAATGGCAAATGCAGGAGAGCTAATGCTAGTTCAAGTCAGTATTGGCCACTTCTCTTCCTCTGATTGTGCATCTTGTATCGCGCTGGTCCATAGAAGACTGAGTTCTGCCTTTGGAGTAGCAGAAGTAACCAATCCAGAGACCGTGACCTTCCCAACCTGTGTAATGCCACAGTGAACATAGCTGCTGGTGCTCTGCAGAGGCTCCTCTCAATTTTTTCCTGATGCAGGAGCTTAAATCCTCTAAGGCACCCTTCAAACAAACATGATGTGATGAGGTCCTGCTCCAAATGCCACTTCAGTCATTACTTATCTCTTTTGTATTAAATATGTTTCTTCTCTGCACAAACCACATTATTTTTGCATGAGCTGACTGCCACTGTAAGTGGGAGTACACAGATAGGTAGGGGAGGTAAAAGAATGACTGTCTTAATACTGCCTTGTATAGGTGTGCACAGCTAAAGGTAGAAGCTATTGTGAATTGCAGGTCTCAGTAGCATTCTGTTTTTTGGGGTGGTTGGTGCTTTTTTTGATGCAGAATCAGACAGCTTTCTTGCAGTGCGGATGCATTGCTAATTTATAGACTGCAGTGGGCTTGTTGGAGGGGGAGGAACTGTCTCACCCAGCCTTATAGACCTAGAACCACTTAAGTGTCTCATAAAACATCTGATAACTCTTGTTAGTAAGTGACAAGAGTTAGGAGAGAGTCTGTTTTAAAAAGCAAAATGGTTTTAGTTCCCTGGTTTCACGGCCTGGATTCTGTGACCCAGAAGAAATGCTGTCAGGCAGGGCCTGTGTCTCTGTGCCTGGTTAGCAGCTTTCTCACTACAGCAGAGATGCTCTCGTGCTTGTGGTGCCCTTCACCACCACACTAGAATGGGACACTGTGGGAAAGGACAATGGATCAGGCAGACAGTGCTTTGGTCACTGTAATTGCTTGCATTCTGCAATTAGCAGAGCTTGGGCTTGAGGCTTTGGCTGCTGGACACCTGGTTATTTTGTTAGCCCACAGCCTTCATCTCTGGGATGGGCTGTTCACAGAACATGTCCAGTTCCTTGTGCATAAATATGACAGATATCTGAGTCACTAGGCTGACCCATACTTTCATAAGGGCAAGGGTTAAACTCCTAATTTCTTTACTTTGCCTATCATCTAGAAATTCTGACTTGTCTTGTACATTTTGTCTTCCATGTCAGGTTGATAGTACCATAAAAGCAGTGTGGATCTACTGCCCTGTGCTGTGGTACCACTAGAAACCAGCAGAAGGAGCAGAGAAACAAAATTTGAGATTTAGGGATGCCAGCAGACACAAGAAGTGCTTCTGTGTGAGAAGTTTAAGTAGGACCCTCTCATAAATGAGAAGCTTGCTGTTGGGTTTAAGGAAGTACAGTGGTTGTGTCATTGCCTCTTCTATATGTGAACTTGTTTACATGATCTTGATGTGTCAGTATCTGAATGCTATATGTATATACATAAATCTGCTCTCACACTAAGTATAAAAGTGAGTATATAATTGCTCAACAGCTTTTAAAGAGTATATTAATCTATATAGATATATACCTAGTGTGTGCACATATAATACGTAGACATAAGTAAATGTGCACCTCGTAGTGAAGTTGGTGTCAGAAGTCAGAGGGTAATGTTAACTTACACTTTACCAATAAAAGTTCACAACATAGCATTTCTGGTCCCCTCAGTCTGGTCCCATTAGTTGCCCGTATAAGCAAACTGTTGTCCACATACCTGTGTCACAAAGGCATCTGATAGGAGAAAAATTGTTTTAAATTAAAGCATCACAGAATTGCAAGCTGGAACACAATAATTCAGGTTAAAACACACATTTTTTTTAAGTCAGTGAATCAAGTCAGTAACTGAAAGTACCATCTGCATTGCTTGTATTCTTTATAAGGGTAATTCGCAAGGATACATCGCGAGTCAAGCTGTAGAAAATATTGGGTTGGGTTCTTTGGGCTGTGTTACAAAGAAGGTTGAGCTAAGTAACCATAATATTTAAAACATTGGTTTTAAAGTTGATTGAAAAGACTTTTTTTGCATCATTCTGTAACCACTGTGGTTGTGAAAATTGACTGAGAGTTCATGTTGTGCTCAGCAGGGATCATGAGGTAAAGCAAAGCAGACCACAGGCCAAATGAAAGACAATTGAGACTGAAAAAGCAACCAGATGGCTCATAAAGCCTGAAATCATGTGACAGATGATAAAAGGGAACATTTATAGCTTTTGAAGGAGATATGCTCCTGTTTGTATTACCTTAGGTTTATCAGTACCGTTTTATTCCTGTAGTATATAGCAAGAAGTGATGTGATAGCTCCTACTGAGAAAACAAAACTTACAGTGATGGGTTTGTGCTGCAACAGAAAAAAAAAAATTATGACTTGAGTCCTTTTGGTGACCCCTTCCCAGCTCATTTGAGACGAGCATGATGGATGTCCAAAGGCATTTGCCAATCATTGCTTAAATTGTTTATTATCTAAATATACTGTTGGACTCAATGTTAAAGCACGTAAGGTGACTTCAAAGTGTTAGCTCAAGAAATCGCAGTTTGCAAGTTAAATTCAACTGCTTTTGCAAGTGAGAACAGAAAAGTCTATCAGTATTATCAGTAATACTCATATTAATGCTTTCAGACCTAGGTCCATCTTGGCTTAGTTTGGTGAGGCTGTTCTTAAAAACAACCTTAGTTGCCAGTTATGTCAACCCTCCAATCTCCTTTGGATTTACACCCACCTGAGTTTTGTATATGTTTATATAAAGGAAGGAAGATAAAAAAATGTTCCTCTCTTGTTTTGAAATGTTTTTCCAACGTGCTGATCTTATTGAGCAAGCAGCCAAGGAACTTTGTCTCATGCTTGCTTTTGCAATGGAAAATGGCTACGAGAAATCAGAGGGAAGAGAAGTATGGGCTATGTAGCTTGCAGGTAAGTAGATCTTATTCACTCCGCAAATTAGAAGAGGATATTCTAATGTTTTGGGCTCCAAACTCACGTTTCCCTTTGTGATATATTTATTTCTGTATGTGTATGTATTTGGTTTTGAAACTAAGGTGAAGAGTTGGGATAATTATAGCTAGTAGCTATAAAAGAGATACTTGTGTATGTAGAAGAGAATGAGCCGTTTCAGAAAGGGGAGGAAGTATGTAATGGCATATCTAAAGTATGTAAGTTATGTAGAATGGATGAGCTTAATCTGGTTTTGAGAATGGAGGAGGTCAGAGAGGTGAGTATTTGATGTCGCTCATGAATTTGGAGATGACCACTGGTATCTGGGGATAAGGAGTTGTGAGGATGTGGCTTTTGGGCTGTGTTTGGTAACAGGAGCTACAATCACGGGGAGCAGGGTGTGAGGTGAGTCTGTGACTTACTAGTCAACTCTGTGTAGCTTGCATGTGAGTAAGTTCTGCCTGTAGAAAGATATACAGTAGTACTGGAAAGACAATCTTTACAGTTTTTTCCTAATAGTGAAAAAATTGTAGGAACTTGACTGAAGATGTGTTTTCCTCTGGCAGACAATTTGTATGTACTGTAACCACTCAGGAAGTGACTTATGATAAATACACGCACACTACATCCCATGTATTCATGGAGTGACCCACAACTGCCTCACTCAGGACAGATCAGATGAATTTATAAGTACAGCTGATGCAGGAGAACAGCAGAGTCCTGTATTTCCAGACCCCTGACTTTCCAGCAGTTTGAGAATGGCATTTGCTTTACCCACAGAGGTTACAACTCCAGGTAACTCAATAACGTAGAGGTTTTACAAATGGGTTAAATGTGCTCGCTCCTATGCAAAATCCCTATTTCAGGTGTCTCGTTCTTAAGAAGCACCCCTACATCTGGGTACAAACTTTCATTCATCCTTGTTGGAGTTCAGAGATGAGTGTTTGCAAAGACTTCCCTTGAACTGGGGCAGGCTGTAGGCTTCTATAAGAGAAGGAAATTCCTATTATGTGGGGTGTAGTTGAAACTACTGTTGGCTTATTAGTAGAAAATTATGACTCAGGCTGGTTTCAGATGGTACCTCTCATGAGTTTTACTGTGGATTTAATTACACCTGTTTGGAGTTCAGTCTTCCGGGAGCAAAATACTGCTTTATGAGAATGCAAGTAGTTGATTTCATGCAAAAATAAGCAGTTTTGAAATTTGGTTGTTCTATTTTTCCCTCTTCAGTTTCTAAACAGTACCCTGCCTCTGATTGCTGAATATCACCTTTATTCCCATTCACACCAAAAGCTCGTGAGTCTACCCTGCCTTAGGTATAGCATGTGCATATCAGAAGATCCTAAGAATTCTGAGAAGTCATTCTGTGTTAGGTGAATGAGGGGAAAAAGTATTCCCTTAAAAGTGATTTGCTTTTTCTTGCAGTTAAAAGCAGCTGAACCACAAAGTGCTGTACTGAGCAGCAGTGGTTCCACTCAGGCTCCCTTGTTGCTCTCTCCTCAGTAGCTCGGTATTTGGATATGCTCATCTAACTGGAGCATGTCATGGGCCCAGCCTGCTTACCCAATTGCCTGATAATTGTTTACCTGCGTATTCCAGGTCACCTCTCTGCCATGCATAAATGCATAGGAGACACTGTGCTGCTGGGATGTTGCACCCTCAGAACAATTTGCCCAGAGCTTTTTGTGGGAATGTCAATATGTTTAAATGGGGCAGGTATTGAATGGCCCAGTGCACGTGGCTATATTGAATGCTACTCTAGCAGCAGCACCATCTCACAAACTAACGCAGCAGTAGCAGCAAGGAATGAAAAGCTGCAGACATCAGGTGGGAGCTTGTAATGAATCCAACTGGGCACCCACACTAACCTCTCACCTTGAGCTGCTTGAAAGCTGACCCTGTGAACATGAAACTGTTCCTGTTAATGGCTGAATAAAAACATACACTCTACTCATCCAACCCCAAACCATTTTTAAGAGGAACCGTTGTCAAACAAAACAGGGATAACCAATAGATGAATCATGGGCGTGGAGTGGTCAGGGGAAGGATCTGTAAGAAAATTAGGAGTTGTGTTCCTCATCTCAAAGGTAGAAAAGGGAGAGTAGGAATGACTTTTCTACAGTCTTTCAGTCAGCCAAGATGTGCACCTGGCTGTGACAGGCACAAACTCAAGCCCTTCCTCAGCTTGACTTGAAGAAACCAACCACTATGGACCAGGAATTCTCTCCTTACAAAAAATTATTTCTTGCTGCCTCCCTGTGGCAAGAGCTGTTCTGAGATTGAGGTTCTTCGTTTCCTTTTTCCTTATAGATAATATACATAGGGAGCAAATAAACAAAAAGTTTTCCCACAGTACTGATGGGGAGAAAACTAGTCAGAGTGCCCTTGCTAGAACTGATAATTCGTCACAGATAAACACTGTAAAGCCAGTTGTGTGGGAAGGAGATGGCAAGAAAGAGCGTGTGGGATTTGGGGGCAAAGGGGACAAAACAGTTTTTTGGAAAATGTTTTGAATATAACGGAAACTCACTGCCCTGCCACGAAATACAAACACTGTGTGTTGTCAAGCAGCCGGAGCAGAGGGAGAATGATGCTGGGCCTCAGCTAGCAGAAACAAAACATAATACAAACAGGCTGTGGAGCTAGGTTTGTGGTAGCATGGGGACTATAAATCCTGAGACTAGCTGAACAGAATAGCTCTCAGTCATACCATCAGCTGAACTGCTACTACAGGTTAGGTTAGTGCCTGCCCTGCTCTTAATTAAAGTAGAACTTAGATGCCAGTCTATCAGCTGTTGTGTGTTTCTGCTTCTTCCTCCCAAAGTATTTGAAGAAGGAATTGCGAGCCTCAGGAATTTCAAAAAGTAATCCAAAGCAGAAGAGACAAAAATGCAGTACTGTTAACAGCATATCTAAAAAGGAGGTTTTGAGTAAAGGAAATCTGTCTGCATTCACCTTGAACTAGGAGGATTCGTGTATGTGTTATTACTGCTCCAGTGCAGTAATGATGGAGTTGCAGGGAGCTGGCTGCAGCACATGTCAGCTTCTGGAAATACACTGATCGTGTATTTCCTTGCTCCCATGAGTACAGTAAGATCTCTAAGAAAGCAATGTGCCTCTAGGACAGATTCAGTAGCACAGAACTAGAGATTCTCCTCTGAAACAGACACAAACCTGTGATGCCTTCATATAAAGCCCATAAAGAAGCAATTCTTTATCTCCCCCGCCTGCCCCCATGCAAAGTTGTAGACCATGCTGTAGTTTCTGCTTTTCATGCTTGGAGTCACTCACCAAAGAGCTCGTGTTCCTGCAGGACTCCAACAGACACTAGCACCCAAATGAACAGCATGGTCCCACGCTCCCTGTAGTCCTGTGCAGTGCACGGCAGGCTCCCTCCCAGGCTGTGCATAGACTGCTCTGTCTGTCCGTCCAGCAGTGCTGAGGTTTAGCCAGAGCTAGGAGGAAATATGCCCAGGCTGAGCCAAGATTCTGGAGCTGTGCTTTTTTTTTTTTTTTTTTTTTTTCTCTTTCCTCCCTTTAAAAAACACCCTTCCAGCTCCACAAAAAGTCCAGTTATCCAGGCAGGCTGGCAGAGCTCCAAGCTCCCCAAAGTTCTTACCCTGTATTTATTTATGCAGCCTACAACTGGAATGTGCTGGAAAACTCCGATTGCTCTAAGTACAGCAAAGGGGGCAAGAAAAGGAGGAGAGAGGAGAGGGGTGCGGGATGTTTCTTTCCCTGTAGGATTATGTCTAGGGTGTGGAAAGCAGGAACAGTGGAAAACATGGTATCATTAGAGTTGTGCAAAAACAGGGTTCTCATGTTATTTGTTTTTAAGACTGCAGAAAAATGTCTTCTGGGAGGGCAGAAATTCTGCTGGACTGAGTGCAGCAGCCTTGTGTTGGTGCCTTGCCTTTGGAAAGCAACAAAGGCTCCTCAGAGCTCTTCCTAGTTCGAAAGGTGTTAGAAATAAGTTAGATGTGATAACACCATGTGTAAAAATAGCTCTGCTAATGGCATTCTGACTGCATGCTTGAGTTAAATACTTATCTTGAGAGCTGATGGGTGTCAATTGGGTACGTGTCCATGTAGAACATGAGGAGGTAGGCCTCCAGCCCTGAGCCTGCTGCAGGTTCCTGGCACAACCTTTGTCACGTTCCTTCCAGCTTGCAGGTCTTTCGTTTCCTACCTTTGAAGGAAAATTAATAATCCTTTTACCCAGCTCAAGAAATAACAATAAAAAAATGTTTGCTACGCATTTTGTGTTGCCCAAGTTTAAAAAATTAAAAAAAAAAAAAAAAAAAAAAAATTCATACAAATTCTTGTGTTTTTATCAAGGAGTAGTTATTACAGAGAGAGTTAGGAATGCATTGCAAAGCTCTTGTACAACTAAGGCTGTACATGCTGTATGAAGGCTATGACTGCTGAAATGAGAGGTTGTCTGTGCTGAGGCTACGGGGAAGTGGAAGCAAAGCCAACAGACTGAGGACATGTGAGTGCTGTGCCGGTGAGTTCTTTACAACCAGGATGTTGACCTGCAGGAGTGAGAGCCCTGTACTGCTTAGGAGAGAGAAGTCTCAGGAGCAGGATAAGACTTAAGAATAGTTGGTTTCTTTTTCCTGAGTATGCTTGTCCTGGACCTTTATCCTTACACTAAGTGCCTTTCTTAAGCAGAATCTCCCTGTGTTCTCTTTCTAAGGGAGCCAGTTGGTAGATGCTTTTTTGCATGTTTTCTTCTGTACTCCACAATATACTATTAAAAAGCAATGAACATTCATTGCATTGCTTTTTTCCTCTACACCAGAAAAGCTATAAAAATATATTAAAACTGTTGCTGTGGACCACCACTGGGGAGGTCACTCAGCCCCTTACTGCACGTTTCCTGGAGATTCTGAATGACTTCATCTCAGATTCATGAAACTGCTACATTCTCTCAAGGCAGTTCCTTCTTACTTGTTGAACAGTGTTATGTTTGACTATAGTGAGATCTGATACCCACAGAGAAGTAAACAAAACAGTGAGGTTTTTCTCTAGTTTGGTACTCTGGAGGTTGTTTCTATAGGGAGAGAAGCTCATTCTGCATGAGGGAAATACAGCCAAAAAAAATCACCTAGGCCAAGTAAGATTTTGGTTTTCAGTAGGGCTACTTGTCTAAAGCATTTTGGTGATCTTGGATGACTACCTAAGTTGATTACTGTTGCTGGTAAGCGCTCAGAATGAAGTTGGAAATGAACAAGTCTTTATCAGCGTTGTAAATTATGACATATTTGAGATGCATGTCAGAAATCATTAAACTGCAAAGTAGATTGTTCAGTGCAAGGCAGAAGATCTGGGTGTAGTGGAGAGTATGTGATATGTATGAACCTATTTGTCTTCTGGAAAGTTATTCAGTCACTGATTACCATCAGAGAAAGCATTCTCCAGCACATTCATCTTGGAAATGTCCATATATGAGAATATAATGAGATCATATGAATATAGGTTTGCACAAAATCCAGCTGTTGAGATGTTCCCAAGACACCAGCAGCCAAAGAAAGCATACCAGTGAACAGGGATGGGAGTTTCTGCCAGCAGGCAATCTGGCGAAAGGGAGAGCAAACACAAGGTTTGAGTCTATTTTGGGAGTGTTGGAGTTTTTTGTGTTATTTTGCTTTTTTTGTTTTCTTACAGCCTTTCTGTATCGCTTTCTTGGATGAACCAAAGGCTTGGCAAAGCAAGAGAGTAGGTCATAGAGATACAACTGAGTGCATAGAGAGGAGGAACAGAATAAACAAAGGCCATGTGTCAGCAGAGGATGTGTGTGCCATGAGAAGGAAGATAATATCATTCTTGGGCATGAAATCCTGCAGCATGGACTGGTGGAGGAGTATGGCTGAGCATAAACTTGGCAAAGGTTGAATTGCAGTCCCTCATGACTGTAAATGAAACAGAGAGAAAATTATTTCTAGGAGATTATTTCTACGATCAAAAATACAGTCAAAGACCCATTTGTGTAGGGAAAGGAAAGAGCCTTACATGCAGAGAAGAAAATGGAAGAGAATGATCTCTATCCTGGATTTAGCACAGAGGGACAATGAAATACTGTGGATGCTCCCTTGGGAGAAGGCGTTTACCCACCAGAGTCTGGAGATTCTCCATATGTTTATCTATTAGCTGCCAGCTGCTTGTGACCTGAAGTTTTCAGGCCGCATCTGGAGGCTGCTGAATCCTTTATGTAAAATGAGGCTTGGCTCATGATTCTTCTAGAGAAGGTGACTTATTTCCACCCTCTTAATTAACTCAGTTCTTGACTGCTGAGTTAAAGCAATAATTGAATGTGTGTGGAAGCAGAGCTTATTGCCTGGAGAGACTGATTTCCAAAGAAGAGGTATGCAGTTGTCAGCTGCTTCCAGCGGAAGCAGGCATTAGCTTTGCAATGAGTGTATCATTTGATGAGCAAATGGAAGGTATCTTGGCGTGGTGATATCACCAGAATGAAAGAGACATGGCCGCTTACAGCTTTCAATTGTGGTAACTCAGCACCACATCCCCGGTAGAATGCCCTGAGCCTCCTCATCTCTGTTGCTCATGGGAGCAGCCTCTGTTGGTGCTGCAGGTCTTGTGGGCTGCTGCCTTCTCTCCCAGCGCAGTCTCTCTTCAATCTGTTAGATAACAACTTGAATTATTGGTTACTACTTTCAAGGAACATCGAAGAGTGCAATGTTCTCTTGTCATTGTCATAAAAGCACAGACTTAGGTTCCATTAAAAAAAAAAAAAAAAAAAAAAAAAAAAACCAACAACAAAAAAAAAAACCCACCATGCAGTATTACGAGGTGCTGATGAGATCAGCTCCAGTTGTACCCTTGGAGGTTAACAAACGTGTGTCATGGAATTGAGCACTCTGGTCCAGCCTTCTCCAAAACAATACATTTTGTACTGTGCCTAAGGCCAGCAGTGAGTCAGCTTCTCTCTTGAGGCAGTTCCCTTGTGTCATCTTGTTGCCAGCATGCTAAGCTGGGTTCTCTTTGCCAGCATTAGGTAAGCAGCTGATGGGTTTAGGCTGTCATGCATCTGTGACTTCAGCTTCCTGAGCAATCATCCACGAGAAATTTGAATCACAAGACTGGAGGTGGGTTGCATGGGGTGTTGGTGAGTGGTGTCTTACTGTTAGTTTTGTGTTTTTAACCAGCTGTTTGATCCTTTCATTTCACAGATCTCACAGATGTTAATAAGCCCAACTGTGCTGCAGGAGCACCTATGGAACAAGCTATGTAACTTGCCTGCTCTTTCTAGAGAAAATACAACTTCATCCTGATTAAGCTGATTTAGCTGTATACTCAGCTAAATTAGTGAATCTGAGATGGACCCTTGACTCCTAACTTTATGTCGCACATACGGGGCTCTGGTAATGCACACTGATTTTTTTTATTATTATTATAGAAAACTGCATCCTTTTGCTTGCATCCACCCATTTGAGTCACATTAAAAAAATGTGAAATAACTCCCTGAGTCCACAGCAAATAACACTCTAGAAAATAACACTGATGGGGGAAGTACTTGATTGTTCTCAAATTGGAATGACTCAGCTAGTGACTTTAGCAGGCCAATGTTGCACACCACACTAATTAAAGGAAATAATGGCTTGAAACTGAACCAACATTTTCACTCTGTGAAGGAGCAATTAATATCTTAGAAGCTATTCATCTGTTGTCTAGCACCTTGCTGAGCACAGGTCATGAGAAACAGCAGTGAAACAGAAGTCTGCGTTACTTAATGTCTGCGTACCTTTCTCCATTAGAGAGCTCATCTGCCATACATGTGAAGCCCTTGAATACAGGCAGTATTTACCATATGAGCTAGCTGTGAGGTACAGATGTTTAATGAAACAGAAACAGCTGGGAATAAATCCGTTTCAGATCAACGGTCAGCCTGTTCTCATTTCTGCCTTAATTACTGGAAGATCATGGATAGATTCTAAAGAAAGTATGATTTGCCAGAGAGAGGTCAAGCTAATCTCTTTATTGTCACTCCCCTGGAGATTTATAGTATGTGTATTACTTTGCTGCTGATGTAGTAAGAATCCCAAGTTAAGGGTCCTTTTGAAATAAATGTGGGTTAGGAAATAGGATACTGTAGCAGGATGTTAGTAGACCTTGTCCCATCTTTAATTGTGATTTTTCTTCAGGCATGCTTCCGACACTTTCTCCAACGCAGAGAATGAGTAAGAAAATGGTATGATTTTTTTTTTTTTCTGTCTTGCTGTCTGGTGGATTCTATTCAGCAAGAATTTGTACAGTGACTGCATGGGGCCAGCATCTTGCCTCTTTAATTCCAGCTGCTAAGCATCGTTAGGAGACAATGTGAATACTTACATAATGTTGCTATTATCAAGAGAATTTGTTGCCAGAGGGAAACTTTGTAATCATGAACAGCAAGAGAGGTGCCCACAAAACAATTTCTGTTAAATGCTCATCCAGAGCATGAAAAACCTTGTGAGACTATGGACAAATAGATTAACAAGATTAGCGTTCACCGCAAGCTGTAGAGTCAGGGCATTAACTCATGCTTGTGGAAAACAGATGTGAACTCTGGATTCCTGTCTTCCACCCTTTGTTTTGAATATTTTTCTAATGAAATCCTTGAAGGGCGATCAGTTCCGTATGTTTTTGGGGGAGGGCAATAATGGTTACACCTGTTACTGGTTTGCTGCATCTGCATGGCTATTCTGGTTAGTGCTAAGGACAAAATTAAGGACAAGAATTATCACCTGAAGCTCAGTCCTTCCAGAAAACAAGCATAGCACTGATGCTGCTTCTAATGCCAGATTTTAGGACAGCCTATCTTGCTTCGAGAGATCAGTTGAATGCAGATCTATTAAAATATCTGCAACAGTGCACTGTCTGGATGTAATATAATGTATAGTTTTGCTTTTAAGTAACCTACTCCAGTTAAACAACTTTATTTAATTCATACCCACCACCAGAACTCACTAGAAGAGTAACAGAAGTGTTATTTCTTAGTTCCCATACTCATCTCTGCCTTTTTAAGAGGAAGTTTTTCACCCAGAGGGTGGTGAGGCACTGGAACAGGTTGCCCAAGGAGGTTGTGGATGCCCCATCCCTGCAGGCATTCAAGGCCAGGCTGGATGTGGCTCTGGACAGCCTGGTCTGCTGGTTGGCGACCCTGCACATAGCAGGGGGTTGGAACCAGATGATCATTGTGGCCCTTTTCAACCCAGGCCATTCTATGATTTTTTACTTTTATGTAAGTGCTTTCTGGCTTTTCCTGCTTGGGTATTGCTCTTCACCGTCTATAGCAGCGACTGCCTTAAGCTTCTTCTAATTAATGCTGAGAAAAGAGAGGAAGCAGCAGATTAGTGGATAAAATACATGAGAAGGGAAGGGAGGGTTTGTTGCATGTGTTTACAGAATAAGAAGCACCGGAAGTGAGGACAGAGGAGTCATGTGAGTCATCAGGACTCTATAAAAAATTCCAAAGCAATCTGTTCTCTATAGACTTGATCATCAGGGAGGTAAATGACAAGAAGCTGATAAGACAGGTGGTTTGAATTGAGAAGAGCTGACACTGGTCTAGGGAGCAGAAAGTGGTTTGCTCACATGGGTGAGGAGGTGCTATGCTGAGAGCAGGAAAGAATGGGGCCAGGATGGGACAGAGGGCAGGAAGGAGCTGAGTATGCTGCCCAGCGGCAGTGAGGCAGCCTGCAGTGGCAGAGCCCTGCTTGTCCCACTGCCTGACAGGTGTCTGTCCAGGTTATCTCCTGCTGCTCCAGGAGCTGCTCCACTCAATCTTTCTGCTCCCATCTTCTGTTCAGCTTTTGATTTCTTTTGATCTTCCCACAGTTGTACTCAACGAAGCTGAGTTGTGGGCTGGATGAGCTGATTTTGAGCACAGCGTGAGCTGCAACCTAGAGCTTAGTGATTTAATCAGACACGGCGGGAGGAGAGGGAAGAAGATTTAGATCAATGAGAGTCTGGGCTAAAGGAGCTGGCTCTAGGCTGTTATGTACTTGACCTTGGGATTACTTACTCTAACCAGGAGGCAAAGGAGTTCAGCCCATCCATGAGCAGCACTGTAGAGAAACGTTTATTGCCTTGGCAGAAGCGTGTGTTCTTTACTGCAGTTGCATGTCCAATGTGCCAAAAACCTTCAAAGGCCTTTTGAGCCTTTGAAAGCATTGTACAGCAGGTAGCTATAGACTGTGGTAGATTTGAACCTGTTTGAGTAATTCTGTAATCAAATAACTTTGTTTCAGGTCACATCACTTGTCTTTTAAATGCTTGGTGATTTCTGTGACCGTACATGCAACTAGTGACTAAAGTAAAGCTTTCAAGTTATACGGTGCTGCTGTTCTATTTTACTGCCCTCTGAAATGGTAGAACGTGTTCCACTGTTTGCCATGCCTGTGCTCTGCATGGGCAAACTGGTACCTCACTTCAGGGTTCACGGTGTGAACCCTGAGAAGTGTGGCCTGAGAAGTGTGAGACCCTGTGAACTGTTTTCAGCTGGTGCCTCTTCCAGTAATGTGAACAGAGAATCACCCGGACTATTCTTTAGACTCGCACGCTACAAACGTGTTCCTTGAATTGACACCTGTCCATTCTCTCAGCCCCTATAAAATATACCCTGAGAAAGCTAGATCTGTTTCCATTGATTTTGGTCTACCTTAGTTTCTTCTAAATTGCCTGAAGATAATAAGCAGTAATGTAAAATAGTGTAGCTCAATTGCTGTCTGAAAAATAAAAACTGGAAGATGAAAATCTGGACTGTTAATTAGTATTGACTTATGCAGAAATTGAGAAGGAAGTGAAATTATATGCCAAAGAAGAAAACGTCACCTATTCCTTTTCATTATTACTATTGGAAATTCTTTTTCTGGACTTCCTGTATTTCCACACTGATATTCATAGTGGTTTATCACCATGTTCCAGTTGCACCAACGCACTGCATAATCATAAATTGTCATTTCTGTTTTGTGTTGCTACTCTGAGCAACTTTTTCATGTTTCTTTTTGGCGTGAGCGTAGACTGTCTCCACCCTTTTTCCTTCTGTATCTGACAAGTTCTGCAATGAGCTCTCCCCTTGGACAGACTATCATGTCCCACCCACTGAGGTTGGAAATGTTAGTAATTTTATTTCTGTGGGGGGAAAAGCTTGGCTAACCCTGCAAGACTATTTTTCGAGTCCTGTAATTCAATGAAATCTTTATTTACAGTGCTAATAGCTATTTTTCCTTGTGCTCTCTAAACTGAATTCTCTCTGGTTTCAAGGGAACGAGGCACTGTTTTCCATTTCCAAAGTGGCCAAATAGTCTGTAGCTCAAGTCAAATCTTCTACCATCAATGCAAAAGGCGGAAAAGTCACTGCCTTGGGCAGATACTTTGTTAATTCTTTGGTTAGCCTTCTGATCAATACTTCTAAACCTGAACACTTACTGGGCCATTCCTTAGACATCTGCCCATTTTCCATGTGTTTCAGTCTGCAGGTAGTGATCATCTTGGTCCTATTTGAGATGAACAAATACATTGAAAGTAAACCATTTCATTCCAGTAGATAAGAGGCATTTGTGTTTTTCAAACTGAGTTAAGACTAAGGTTATGTATCAAAGGTTAGCAGGATCAGACATTAAAAGATAATATGACAGAGGCGACTTCTGCCAGTGAAGTGCAAAACCAAAATGAAACAAGGTCATCCTGGATGTTTCAAGTGCAATGGGCAACAGCCACATGCAGATAGTTGATCCAGAGCTGCTCAGAAGAAGATATTTACAGATAAGTAGATCAGGGAAATCGCTGTGGGGGTATAGCGCCTTCCCAGAAATCACCAAGCAGACACAATACCTTCTTGGCCAACTAGTTCAAAGCCATATCATCATAAACATTGATCAATGTGCTTTGTGATGTAGATGTATTAATCAGCATGGCACTAAAGGGTAGAATTTTCTCCCAGTGACTGAATGCTCTTGGTGGCAGTGGGAAGGAGGCTGTGTGACATCCTATTGCCATGACTTTCACTGTTAGCATCCACGGTTATCAGCTGCAGTCTGAAAAAGGCAATGAAATAAAAAAAGCCCATCATTTTTGTAACTGCTGCTGAACCATCGATTGCTTTGGTTCACATCTCTTAAGCTTTGAAGCAAAAAGTGTAAAATCTGTACTTGAGGTGATCCTTTGCTACACATGCCTTTAGACATGTGTTTGTGAGCTTTGCAGAAACATCACCCTTCAGCTATATTTGTACAGGATATAGGATATATGATACAGGAGCACAAAATTAGTAAACTCTCCATCTTGGACAACCTACTTTTCTTCCTCTCTTACTATAAAATTAGACAGATTCTTTGCATTCTGTTGAAGAAACAAAAAGAAAAAATAAATACTGAATCTGCTTATATATATACAAAGGTAAATTTCAGCTCTTCAGGGTGCAGAGAGCTATGGACTAGAATCTTCAAAATTCAGTAGAAATTAGTCTCAAGAATTAGGCATCTCCTTTCCAACAATACATTAACGCCTGAGGTTTGTCTTTTACCTGATTTCTGCTTACAATTCTTTAGTGTTTGCCTTTCGCTATTTGCCGGTGCTTTAGAAGTTAAGATCAAATCCTGTATAAAAAGACCCAAAGAATATTAAGATGTAGACAGACAGATGTTTCTCTCTCTCTATGAAAAGCCTCATGAAAAAATATTTCTACAGCAATTTTCGAAGAAGTAACCAAATATTTCACTTGTGTTGTGCACAGTGCTCAGCGGTACACTGGAAAGAAACCATCCTCCATGCTATTGCCCTCACCCAAGAGGTAGTGGTGTTACAGCTGAGGGTAATTCTTACTTCATTTGATCAAAGACTGGGATTCTTTAAGGAAGTCCAAAAAAACTTCTTATGAAGATTCAGGGATTATTTTTCATTTTATAGATCTTAGGATTTAAGATCTTGGCCATTGCTAAGAAAAGTTTAATTTAAAAACTTTTTCTTTGATATAAATGAATGAAACTTCACATTTTAATTTAACTTAAATTTTTAATAAACAGGAAAAAAAATTGCAAGATCAAGCAGTAAATCTGATTTGGGAGGTCTTCAGTGTCAATTCCAAGGCATACTGAACCATTGGTGTTGTGATGTGAGACATTCTCCTCCTGAATAATGTCACTGACAGAGGTATTGCCTTCTGCTGGAGAGGTCTGGGTTTTAGGCAGCAGTAGGTATGGCAATGCCTGATAATAATTGCGTTGGTAAAGACGAATTAAATCAGTAGGAATTTCTTAGTGAAATATATTAGAAAGAAGAAAACCAGATTAAATTTCTAGATAAAAGCTGTTGAGGTATTGAAAGTTTTTAAACAGCAAAAAGAAGCATCGTGCTTAGAGAAAGCACGGAGATGCTCAGAATGCAGTGTCTGTTCGGGGGTGACAAAACCCAGCTGTTTGAGAAAGGGAAAGTGAGACCGGTATCTACAGCCATCATCTCCGTGCACAAAGATAATGAAGGTAAGTACGTAAAGTGGCAGACAAAGCTTAAGGATCTTGTAAGGACAATGAAGTTTGACAGGCAAGAATGAGAAGAAGACGCATCTAATAATAGTGTATTTAACCGTTTATCTCTCATTAAGGAAATAAGCAGCTCAGAAAATGGTCATAGTTAACTTACAGCAATTACCACGATGCACAGTCAGCATTTCCAGCACATGCTTAGGTAAGGATTTTGAGAGGATGTTTGACGTGGACCTAAATCCACAGCGGAAGTTTCCATGTACCCTTTTCCCCTGATGAGCTGCTTGTTTGGTAGTATTTTTGAAGGATGCTGATTCAGTGCTTCATGTACTTCTATCCTGAAAAATCCTTGGTGCATTGTTTCCCCAACTGATTGACCAGATTGTCCTTAAAGTACCTTCACCATTCTTGCTTGGTTTGCAAATGCCAATCATGGATCTGGGCCTCATTTGGTAGGGAGCGTATTCTGTAGAGGGGTTGAGGTCACAACTTGGGTTAGATTACAATATGCTAGCTCTTTATCTTAGACATTAAAGTTTTCTATGCTATAAGCAGAAAGCAGGGAGGGTACCGAGGGACTCCAACACCTGAGAAATGATGCCTGGCCTCTCCCCAAGCAGGCTGTGCACAAGGGGCTATATTCCAGAGGAGGAGAACTGCAGAAGGACTCCCATCCCCATCCCATTAGACATCAATCACGCGTTTGGAAATCCCTCACCACCTTTGGTAACATCCCCAGGGTAATGAAGAATAGATTTGTATAAGTGACTTGAGTCTTTACTCCAGATGATCTTTTCCCTTCTGTCCATCTGCATGAGCTGGCCCAAATGAAGACCCAAAGGAAGTGGCCAGCCTCTTCTTTCCTTAGTCACAAAAGCCTGTGTTCCCTGGTGCTGCCCTAAAGGGTCTCCGCACGTGACTCAAGCACCACAAGAAGAAACTGGGCCTTCCTTGCTGCTTGTGTCGACCCTAGTGCATGGTGTTAAATCGTGGGCCCTGCAGTAAGCCCAGATCATGCTCTGCAGCTCAGCGGTAAGTAAGTAAAGCTTCAAGTGTCCTGCTAACAGAATGTCACCCCACATAATCCAGGCCCTGACTCAAATTGACAAGGACAGGTTGGCCTCTGAAATAATCTCTTTAAATAGCAGCAACCGTCTCTCAAAGTCACTTCCCCTCCCCCATTCCCACCGGATTGCTGCTCCCAACAAGTCGCCCGCTCTTCCCACCCAAGCAGTGCAGGGCTGGCGGTGCCCGCAGTCAAGTGTGTCCCTCCTGCTGTGCTCTGCACCCGGAATTACAATGAATTTTGCAGCACAGTTGATCTACTCCAGGGTGTTAAAAAACAGAACTCCCAGGGACCGCTACAGGGAAGATGAAGACTACGATCCTTTCTGGCAAAGGTTGGAGAGTATTGCTGTCTGACTTAGAACTAGAGCTCCTTTTTTCTTGTGGGGGCCTTGGTCAGCCCTTTGGGTCCACCCAGGGCCAGACTTGTGGACATGACCTCCCCTGGACCCCTCCTGCCTCCTTACTGTGTCATAGTTGGAGTTTTGCTTCGCCTCGTTGTTTATTTAGTCGCTGTGCTGTATAGGTAATGATTTCTATTTTCCTTTCTTAAAAGAAAAAAAAAAAAGATTGTTGGTAATTTTCCAATGTCTCCTGGGGTTCTGTGGCTGTGAGGTGCTCCTGGAGTCATCCACTGGAAGCAGTGGAGCTGTGAGTACCTGAAGCTGATGCTCAGATCTGTGACTTCTCTGTGGGCATGTATTAGGAAAATCTCAGGCAGGCCTATCGATTGCCCAAAATTTACTTTGGGACAGGTCATATAGCATTCTGCTGTGATAGATGTTAAGTACCTACCTTTGTTCCGGAGCTTATAACCTGTTTGTATTGCTGTGTTCAGACAAGGGGGGGAATTTAGGAAGTGTCCAGAGCCACTGAATGGCACTGACCATGGCGCTGCACCTCTGTGACACAGCCGTGCTGGCACAAAATCACTCTTAACCTTTTTCCTAGTTTCCTCCCCCTGCTTTATTATCTGGACATTGCTAGTAAGATGTGATGTTCCCAGATGATGGATAAAAAGGGGCAATGGAACAGGCTGCCCAGAGAGGCTGTGGATGCCCGGTCCATCCCTGGAGGTGTTCAAGACCAGGCTGGATGGGGCCCTGAGCAGCCTGGTCTGGCATTAAATGTGGAGGTTGGTGGCCCGGCATGTGGCAGGGGGGTTGGAGATTCATGATCCTTGAGGTCCCTTCCAACCTGGGCTATTCTATGATTTCTGTGATAATGTTCCACTTTCTATATATTGTTGCATAAGTTAAAAGCATATTTTTCCAAGAAACCTAAGCCCCTATGGAACAGACAGCTTGAGAGAAAATACACCAAAAGGGATGAGAAGTTCCCACTCTCACACCTGAAGAATGGCTTGCCCGAAGTCACACAGCATGTCTGCAGTGAACTGAGAATCTTCAACCAGTCACTTGATCACAGAACTGTTATTTTCCTCTCATTATGTTTATGTCATCCCTTCTGTAGTATACGGGTGAATTATGAAATGCGTTAATCACAAGAGAATGTCTGAATTCAGAATAGATTTAGCTTCAAGAGGAAGAGTCAACCTCTGTAAGAGTTTTAACTGTCAAGCTGCATGCAGGGTTCTGTGCTGACCATCTGACCTTCACAACATGAGAGTTCTCTGCAAGGTGCTCAGAAGAGTCTGTACGAGGGACACTTGGGAGCTGTTGGAGCAGAGGTAACCAGGAGGGTGACCTTCTGAGTTCCTCTTGCTTTCAGGTTATTTTTTCTCACATTATCTTTTTTGCAGCTGGCGCCTACTTGCTAGTGCCAGTAACTAGCAAAGACATTATAGTAATAAGTACAGAAAAATGGGGATGAATTCATCAGTGAATGCAGATACATTGCAGATACAACTCCAGCTGCAGTTTCTCTGAATTGCTAAAACTGAAGGTACATTTTTAAAATGGTAATAACGAGGCTTGGTTATTCCCTGCATGAGTGTCAGCTTCCTTTGGGCTCACTGTAAAACCACTTAATTTTGTCAAACTGCTGCACAGGGCAAGTGGAGTTATCAGTGCCTGCAGTGAGCTCGGTTTCAAGGCTTGGTTGTTTTGTACCTGTCCATGGCGGATGGCCACATGTGCATACATCCTCTAGCATTTGTGTCATGCAGGCTAGGAGCTAAGCCATGATCTCCTCATCTTTAAGACACTCTAATAAGTAGCCCTGCTATGAACTTCCTGCGGGAGTCTTAGGCGAGTCACACTGTCTGTCTATGCCCCACTTTCTGTCATCAAAGGTGAGCTCCTATTCACTGATTTTGTATTTCTGTTTAGGGAAGGATATTAGTGAGTTCTGCGTGATTTGGTAACCTTTGTATGACATTTAGCTATCTAAAGCAATTTTTTATTCTTCTATCTTTTTCATCAAGAAATGAATCATCATTTTCTTCATCTTTTTCAAGACCAACTTGAGTAGGCTGCTGCAGGGGGGTTGAAACTAGGTAATCTTTGAGGCCTTTTTCAACTCAGGCCATTCTATGTTTCTATGATTCTGTGACTTAAGAACAGCTGCTATTGCAGCATTTGGTTGTGTTTGGAGAAAAAACAAAAAACTCGTAGGCATGCAAACAAATGTACTGGGAGTGTCAATGAGGATTTTGCAAAAGCAGGACAGCTCACAAGGATTATATTGCCAAAATGTGTCGAGATGGAACAGGAAGGTTTAAGAGGTAATGAAGAAAGGGATGGCAATAAATCAGGAGTGTTTCAGAGGGATGTGGAGGTCTGAGGCAGAGAAGAAAGAGGTGGGGGAGAGTGAAGTGTGAAGATGATGGTAGTGTATGGATATGAACACAGAGGAAACCTCTTCCCCACAATAGCATTAAAAAGAATGAAATAAAAAAGAAATCCATGTATAGATTACATGTACATATATGTACGTCTGTCTGCACATGCTGCTATGTTGGGTTGCAGGTCTATCCCAATTCAGTGGGATGGATTGATGTGGCACTCAGGCTTAGCAGCAGCCACTTTGCGCTGTGCTGCATCAGTCTGACTGATGTACTGGAGTTTGAAATTCTTCTCACGGCGTAGAGCTTTAAGGATGCTAAAACTTCTGCTGTGCTGTCAGCCCCTCCTCACAGTGAGTCTGTATTGTGAATGCAGGTGACAAAAACTGCTGTGGAAATCACTGAGTTTTCAGTGAGGATGTTATTTTCTGCCTACAAATGCACTGTCGTGACACATGTTGCTAAACATGCCAACGCTGCTGCGGGTGTGCCAGATATCAAAATGCTGACCGCTGGGTCCAAGCAAGAGGCCATCTGGCTGTATATTCTTTGTAGTGGTGACCATAATGACAGTCTGGAGACAAGAATAAGATGCTCAAAAATGGCACTTTCTCTCATTTTGTCTTGTGGAGTCTGCCAAACAAGTGCTCAGGGTCTTCCTGGGCCATAGATAGCTTCTTGAACAATGCATGTAACTGTCATGGTTAGACCGACCTCCATATATCTTCTAAACATTATTTCTGTTGCTTTTAATAACTCATTGTTGTATGAATATTACTGTTTTTCCAAGCTTGTTTTCCCCAGTGCTGTGTGACTTGATGAGAAAATATCAGCGCATTCAAGACGGCAGCCTAGAAGCAGAGCTCCATTCTGGGTCGTTGTGTTTTATCCTTGTAGGAGTACATTTTGGCACAGATTGTCTTTGTATTGGCTTTGAGACTTTAAACTATTTAAAGCTGTCTGTTGATAAATGTGATAATTTTTCCAGTCCCTTAATGATTTGTGGAATGTCTGCATATGGATCTTCTCTTTTGTTTTTTGCAGTTATGCTGAGCAGCTGTTCTTGAAAAAGTAGGTTTATAAATTGTTGGATTTTTTTCCGTGTTTACTTTTACTAATCACTTTAAAGGTAAAATGGCATGTTCTATAACCGTGTCACAAAACTTTCCAGCTGAATATTTGCTTTATGCTGGAGACAAACAGACTTTCTCGTGAAAACTTTCCTAAACAAACTCCATAAAAGGAAAAGCAATTCATTGGAAAGGAGCAATGTTTTCTAGCGCCAGGGTTTGTATTTACATTGGCTCTGCACTTTCATCTGTTGGGCATGACCTCTGGACAAGGAGCTGTGTTCTGGCTGTGCATGGGAAGGCATGGGTTGGTGTCTGCATGTCTCACTGCTGATGTTGGCTGCTCTTGTGAAGGAAATGAATACAGGTGGCTTGTGCAAAGTTCTTGGGCTGTGCTGGAGGAGATAGATATATCTAACCCAACAGGAGTATTAGTTGCTTGTTTGTGATCAATTGTCATAACTAAAACAGCTGCTTCCCTTGTAGGTTTGAAAGCACATGTGTTCACCCAGATGGGTTCAATGGGGGAAATGTCATTCACCAGTGTAACTGAAAAATATAGACATAGAAGGAGAAAAAATATTAATCCAAAGAAAATAGTATATAAAATAGGATGATGAAGTTCCTTTGTTAACGAGGCTGCTGACCTTTCAGATGCAAACAGATGATTGTTTCCATATGACATGCTGAGATGTTAATGTTTCAGATGTGCTTTAAAACTATCTCAAGCCTGAAAAGATTATGCATTTTTAACATTCGACTTTTTTTTAATGGTTATAAGATATTGTCTTCATTAGGGACCTTGGCAGATGCTCACAAGAGCTCTGCTGCAAAATTCTCCTTTATTCTGCCAAAAAAAAAAAAAAAAAAAAAAAAAAAAAAGAGGAAAATCTCAGAATAGGGCCAGAAATTAATTTTTTTTTTTTTATATTGACTGATGGGAAAACATATGATGGCACTAGAATGGGAGGATGTTACCCTGTAATTTGTACTTTCTAGCAGAACCCTGATTTATCAATGGACTTTTGCCTATCTTTTTAACAGACCTTTTGTAGTTCATTGCAGCAGGCACTGGGAGCAAATGAGAATGTATTTCCTGTTTCAAATTCCAATCAGTAAAAAAAACCACCTGGAAAAAATCATAGGTTTTTGCTCGTTATATTTTATGTTTGTATTTCACTCTATGCTTAAACCCAGCATAATATCATTCATTGCTAATGCTTGCTAAACACTTTAGATAACATGATTAGAGAATTAGAGATAAGATAAATATGTTCTATTCTTTTTGGAGTGGTAATCTGCTACTGTGTAGAAAAGGGTTTTACTTCTTTGGGGGCGTTGCGGATGGCAGAGATGAGCTCCTAGCAGAGGTGTGGTCCCTTACATCACAGCAGTTGTTGTTTATGCAATAGTCCCATTTGGTTTCCAGATCCGTGGGCTGTGCCATGACAAGTTTGCCAGTTTGATCTGATTCTCATATCTGCATTAAGCTCACTAACATGCACTAGGCCTAACACAGCAACTCAAACATCCTTACTAAATGTTCCAACTCTTTAACCCCAAACGAGAAGAAATGAGCAGCAAAGTGTAGAACAGATCTACTTGATACACTATTTAATTTGAAAACACAATGTCTGCTCTTTGGATGTATCAGCTTTAAGATACCTCTTGGGACAATGTCGTAAATCATGAATGTCAACATAAATTAAAATTGTATCAATTATCTATTTGTTTGTATGTTTTAGAAAATAGGCACTGATGCGAGACATTTTGGAGAGAGAAGATTTAAGAATGACTGATGCCACCAGTATAGTACTTGATTCAAACATTACAGAATCGGAATCACGGAAACACCAAGGTTGGAAAAGACCTCCAAGATCATCCAGTCCAACCATCCACCTATCACTAATAGTTCCCACTAAAAAGAACCCCTTGCGCTGCTCATATTGTTATGTGAACTCCTCAATGGGACAACTGGAGGTGTAATAGGAAGCAGAGCTTCAAGCATAGCTTATGGAACCACATAGAAAATGGACTGTTAAAAGTAGGGCAGTTGCTCAAAAAGCAGCTGTTTCTTAATATTTTTGAAGTTCTTTTACAAACTTATTACAATGCACATTGCTGCTCTAGAATTAGGATGACATTTGCTTTGACCTATTCTGCTGATGAATGACTGCATAGCTTAAATTGAAATTACTTTGCAAAGCTGGTGAATGTTTTTTGTCTTTGGCCTATGGTCTATCTCTGACATATTTTACCATGCTGATTTTTTAGAAAGTAATCTCTTCCAAGAGATTCTTCTCCTTCTACTTTATGTAGAGAGACTCATACTATTTGCACAGTTATATCCACAGGCCAGGCACACTATCAGCTCTTTTCCAAAGACCAAGTATTTTCTGCCTGCCCAGACAGCGTGCATGATATTTTTCCTATTTAATTGGCTATGACACAATTTGTCTGCCTGTCAAGTCATCTGTGCCTTTAGTGAAAACTGACTGGTCACAGTAGCTTTCAATCCATCTACAAGATAGTTAAGAAGATGTTAATAATTTAGTCTGAAGCTTGCAAAGAGCAACTGAGATGTGCAATTGATTTAAGAGTAACTTAAATGCTAAATTCAAGCCTTTAATCACCTAAGCTTTCCTATTTGTTTCCAGGGATGACAGTAAAATAAAGAAACAAGATGGTCCAGCACTTTGTGATCTTCGCCTTTGTAAGGATGGGCCAATAAGAAATGGACACATTGGGCAGAGGCCACCACCAATCAACCCCGAAAGACTGAAAGATTTCGTTGAGGAGGATTACCTCAATGGGGACGTGAAGACGTGGGAAATGAAGATAGTCAGCCGTAATGAGGAGTTACTTGGGGATGCCCTTTCCCTCCTCCCTCAGTCAAGCAGCAGGACCAGCCTGTCCAGCCACAACAAACTGATTCGATTTGAAGACATTAGTGCAGCAGCTTTCAAAATCCAGTCCGGTGTTCAGAAAACCCCTTGCATGGTAGGGGATTCTTATGGCTTTAAGCTCTCTTAATAGTGCTTTTATTTTTTTAATAGAAGTTGGTCGGAAATGAATGAAGAGCATTCACTGTAGCAGATGGATTTGTGTGAGATGACCTGAGTTCATATTAGTTGTTGTGAACTGTCAGTAATCATTTTCTACTTACCTGTTTGTGCTAACTGCAAAGTGTAATCCTCAAAGATTGCAGTGACCTGTAAACAAAGGATAAACCACATTAGGCACTGACTTAATGCAATGTGGTATTATGCTCCTGGTGAAAAACTCTTGCTACAGGGAGTCCCTGTGTTAGTGTCAGGGTAAGGAGTCAAGTGAGGGGGTCTTTTTTGGAACCAGCCCACGCATCTGGGAAGTGTGAAGGATCAGATATTGCTTTCTGGCCGGGTAAGCCTGGGAAGCCTGGCTCTGTACTGTGACCAGGTGGTTCTGCCACATGCCTCTTCAACAAAACAAGGGCATTGAGAAACACACACATGGAAACGCTCTCATTGTAGATGCAGAAGCGTCTGTTCAAACGTAAGAGAGGTGCAGTTGCACCATCTCTTCAGTGCAGACTTCAGCTATTGGATTCAAGATGTCTTTCTGCTGTTGGGAGCTCCTCAGGAAGACGACTGTAGGCACTGTTTGGCTGATCTCCTTTTTTTCTTGCTGTGGGAAAGGAGTCTTTGCTAAGTGGCTGTTGAGCAGAGCAGCCCCAAGTCACTCTGCAGAGATGTCTTCCTGGGCACACCACTGGCCTCACCAGCTGTCAGTTGTCTTTCTGGACTGCATGGAAAAGGGAACGTGATGTGTGAGCCCCTATCTGGGGCTGGCAGTCTGTGGGTGCAGGTCAGTTGGGTCTGCAGTGCAACAGCACTAGATTGTGCCTGATCCAGAGGTATCATAATGATTTTCAGTAGGTTTTTTTTGTTGTTTTTTTTGTTTGGCTCTTTTCCCAGAATAAGGGTAGTCTTGGCCACATGCCCACAGCAGGATTCATTTGCACCCCCTGCTTGGATGGATCCAACAAACAACTCCCAAGTACTGGGATCTGTACCTCAGTCCTAACTCCCTAACTGCTCCCTAAGCATGGCTCCTGCTCTACACACAGTGTGAGAAAGGGAGTGTGAACCACAGTGCCCATCTTCTGTCCCTGCAGAGGCATCTGTGTGATATGGAGCTCCTCATACATTGACAGTGCTCCTACTCTGTACCTGTACCTGTGCTCCTACTCCTACACTGCCTACAGGCAGTGAAGTTCTCTTGGGCCTATTCACAGTTGCTCTCAGGCAGCTCTGCCCCTTAACTTAAATAGCTTAGATGGAATTCTAGAGTGGGAGGTAAGAGCCGCTTTCAGACCTTTCATTTGCATAAAGAAGCAAGTTTGACTAAAACTTACTCGATTAACTGAACAGACAAATACTTTGCATCCTGGTTCCTAAACTCCAGGCAGTACCATGAGTGAAGCATCCTCCTTCAGTCAGCAATCTGCCTGAAGCTGAGACATGGCATGATGCATGCTCATAAGAGATGTTACAGAGGTATTAAATAAAGGGAAGCAAGGACTGAGAATTGAATTGGACGTCGATTTGGGCCCTGATGTAGGAACTTTTATGTTGTTTTGTGTTGGCTTTATGGATGCCAAGCAGAGGCTGCACTGTGCTGACTTGGTATCCTCAGACTTGGTATCTGTGGTTCCTTGATAAGGACAAGGTTACAAAAGGGAAAAGTTAGAGGGTGGGACATTGAGTCTTAAAAGGTCACACATTGGGTTGCTACAGGTGAGTATAGATGGACGCCTCCATTGCTAGAAATAGCTGTTGTATTTATGCCATGTAAAAAAGCCTCAGTTAAAAAAAGCAGAAAAAGAAAACTTGAAGAGTTAAAATGTTGACAATCAATACTTAAAAAAAGACATACCTGAAGTATACCACTTCTATGACTAATGTTCATTTTAAATGTAGGAGGCAGCAACTGCACAAAGTCACAGGATTCAACTCCTCAAATCCTTTCTCCTTACTGTAGAATCCAAGATGCTCTAAAAAACAGAACGAGTAGCAGTGGTGAGGTATGTGAAGGTCCAGTAAAGCAGCATTTCATGTCCAGTGCTCTCCTGTTTTGTTTAAGCAGTCTCTATAATTTAGGGTGTTTAGGTTAGGAACTGCTATCCTCTTAGTTTCTGAAGCAATTTCCTTAAGTTCTGCAGCCTGATTTTCACAGGGAGCAGCAAGTGGGAGCTTGTAGCACAGGATTTTGTAAATGCTGTGGGGATTTTGGGGATCCTGCACAGCATTCATATGCCTGCCTGAATGGGGCAGGTTTTTCTTAATTTTAGGTCCATCACCACAATAATCATGTTTCTGTTGTCCAGTACTCCAGGCTATCCAAGCTGTATGGAGTTGACCTCTACCTAAAGAAAGAGTTCCTCCAGTACACGGGATCTGTGAAGGAGAGAGGTGTGCTTTATCTTCTGACATCACTGCCTCAGGTATAACAAAATGTCAAGTATAAAAATAAATAATTTGTTCTGTTTCACAGCAATCAAACACAATTAGACTTTACCTGTGGTGCTTCTTGACTTTTGAACCACTGTGTTAAACAACATAGATAGGTCTGCAAATCATAGAATCACAGAATGGCCAGCGTTGAAAAGGACCACAATGCTTATCTAGTTCCAACCCCCTGCTATGTGCAGAGCCGCCAACCAGCAGACCAGGCTGCCCAGAGCCACATCCAGCCTGGCTTTGAATGCCTCCAGGGATGGGGCATCCACAACCTCCTTGGGCAACCTGTTCCAGTGCCTCACCGTTCTCTGGGTGAAAAATACCTCAGTGTAACATGTTGTACTTATGCATGGCCAATCCAGTGGTGAATACTTAAAATGTTTGAAAGAATAATTGGCAAAGTGTAACCTTCTGTTTTCCTGTGATGTTTAGATGGGATTGCTTATATGTGTATGTGTTCTGATACATGAAACCACCAAATTTGAAGTGACGATGAAATTGACAGTGGATGAGGAAAAGGATCTCAATCCAGGAACAGGGACTGATCTTATGCTGTCTTAGTTCTGTGTCTAAAAATCACATCAGATGTGTGTACTGTTTCATAATACCCTAAGATTATTAGACAGCAGAGGAAAAGAGAACTTCCTAATAGAAAAATGTCGGACCACTAGGCTGATCAAGAATTATATGAGACAAATTTGTGACACTGCATAATGTGCATTAAACTTTTCTGTGTTTTTAGGATCAGCAAAGGAAGGGAGTGATTGTGGCTTCAGATGGGAACTTTTCCATGGCTGTTGCTTACCATGCCTCAGAGCTTCGTATCCCAGTTTTTGTCATCATGTCAACCAGCACTTCCCCTGCCAGAGTGAAAATGTGCCGTGAGTACGGTGCCATGGTTATATCCTATGGCACTACAGCTAAGGACTCCCAGACGCATGCAAGAAGGCTGGCACAGGAAAATGGTTATCTCTACCTGGAAGAGTAAGTGGGAAGTCAGATTGTTTAGAAAGACCATAGCACTAAAGTAAAAACAAGTGGTTTGATTAGTTGTCATTAACTGAACATTTGCTCATATATCATAAAAAGGCTCCTGTAACTGAGGTACTTTTATTTTCGAAGGTGCAAACAGTAAATCTTTATGTAACACTTTGGAATGGAATCTAAAATGAGGCGCTTCCCATTTTCCCAAGGTTAAGGAAACTTCCTGATCAGGAACTTCATGGGATGAATATATCTTGTGTGTGTACATATATATGTATATTTATATTTATATAAAATTACAGGTGTATGTTAAATCTTTATGAAACATGTCAGTATGCACTGAGGTTCGGTCTGTTTTTGGTCTCTTTCTCAGGATCAAGGTGGGTTAAAGTTAACCTTAAACACAAAGGGTTTGGAAGTGCAGGATAGAGCAAGAGATTAATGCTGCAAAATATCTTGTGTGACTTGTCAAATTTTTTTTTTCCTTGAAGGAAGCTCATTAGGAGGCTACTTCATACACGTATTTAAAGTAGCTAAGGATGACTGAAAGTTGAAGTAGTTAATTATAAAATGGAGTTTGTGAGCTATTTGAGCTCATGGAATAAGCCAGGTCTAATAAAAATACAATTAGAGCAAGAGGTAGAATTATTTAGAACTGGTTCAGTGTTCCTTTTCTTCCTTTTCTCTCTTAGCGGTCTCTTCTGCCTTTGCCTTCAGTTTTCTTTCTTCTAAGCTTTTTTGAAGTAAGATCACTGAAAGGGCAGAGGGGTGGATCGCTATCATGACACAGCTCCCTCTGATGCACTAAGTTGCAGTCTCACACCCAGGCCATTGCTGCCTCTGTGTAGGCTGCAAGGCTTTATCCACCACTGTGAGTTGATACAGCTCTTGCTGAAGTGAGAGCCTGCTCCCTTGGGCTATTAGCCCTACTGTCACAAACACAGCGATAATGGGTGATATTGCTTGGAAAGAGGATTTCAGAATGAACAAGATATAAAGAGTCCTTAATTGGTTCACTAGGGAAGCAATATTAAAAAATGTTCTCTACAGCTGCACAGGGAGCTCTGCTAGCAGCTGGAGGCTGCAGGGCTGGTTGGTGTGCATCAGCTGTTGCCATGGGCTCATCCTTTCCTCAGACTGAGACTTGCAAGGAAGGTACCCTAGACTCCACTGAATTTTAAAACCAGTCATGTTCTTTTTGAGAAACCATAGCTTTCCATAATCTTGTGATTTCCAAATTTCTGACAGATGTTTTTCAATCAGTGCATTCACTCCCAGTTGGCTTGCATCAGCTATTGCATTTGCACATAATAAATAATTGTTGTATTATAATTTCATGTTTAATCTTCACCTCCTACCCAAATAATTATTTGTGTTATGTAAGGGCAATATCTTCTGGGCACATGAAGCTCTAGGGACAGTATGTGTAAATCATCTGGCATTGATGAGTTCTAAATGACATTATCATTGATAATGTCAAAACACTGATTTATTCTGCTTCAAGTAGTAAGAAGTAGATATCCACTCTATCACTACGTTTAATTAAAATGTTTCTCTTCACAGATGAGTTTTTTCACAATCTAAAGGAAAAATAAAAAAAAAAAACAACCTTGAAAGATAGCGACAATGTAAAAAAGCTTGGAGTTGTGAGCCACATTTTGTTAGGTATAGGCTGGGGATAATTTTCCCAGAGAGACAAGTGCATGTATGGATAGAAGTCATCTTCAGTGTTTCTGCCACATATTCACCACCATTTGCCAAAGCCACTCATAAAAGACTAGCCATCCTTCTGCTTTAGAAAGGAACTTCTGAAATGGAATTTTATTTTATTTTAATTCTAGTTTGCCTAGAATCCTCAGCAACACTATCCTTTGATACCTAAAAAATCACAGTAATGCTTTTCCACATACTAAAAGCATTCTCACACAATGCAAGCCGGTGGGTTTGTTTTCTTTATTTATTGCTCACTGAATATAGGAGAGAAAAAAAAAAATGTAAGTAAGAAGTGAATACTGAAAACAACTGCAACGATCCAGGACTCTGTCCTCTACTAGGGTAGGCAGATGAGATCCAAGAGATGAAATGTATTTATTGATCAGGCTTGTTGCAGCACTGCTGGGATAAAGAAAAGTGTCTTTGTGGATTCTCTGATCTCCTTAACCAGCAACTCCTTCTTTCCTTTCTGAAACAGGCATTACATGCCTCTCTTAAGTCTCACCTGTGCACGTAATGTCCTGTAGTTGGGTGTGTCCATGTCAGTGCGTCCCATTTCTTGTGTGCAATTAAAATGCAGTGTTATGAAAATGAGCGTGCAGCTGTTGAATTAGGAGAGGGAATTTTTCATTCAGTTGTAACTTCCTGTAAAATTCCAGGAAGGAAATGTGATTTTCCAAGGTGGAATTCGGTCATGAAGTCTACGCAATTGCTGCTCAGGTAACACAGGATTTCCAGTTTCTATAGGTGGTCAGTCAGGACCTTATGATAAATATAATCCGAAGATTGACACTAAATCACGGAGTACCTTTGGGATGATGTGAGAATGATTGATTTGTGAGATATTAGGGTGCCACAATGAATTACGCACCTTCCTTCCTTGGGAGTCCAATTTTTTCTCATGTGATTCCTTATCCAAATACCAATCAGATGTCCTAGTTCCCTTCTGGTTTGGGTAGTCTACCTCTCTAAGGAGGGCAGCAGGTAGCTTTGGAGCCCTTCATCGGGACTAGAGCCTGCTAACTGCCAAGTCAGAATTTCATTGTCAACCTGCAGCCTGGCAGCCCATTTTGATTATTGATATGTTGCGTGTTTCAGATGGCAAAGGGCCAGATTTCTACCTGTCACTCATAAATACATGTTTGAATATACAATCTTTAAAATTATCTGCTCCTCTTCATTGCCCTTCCTCTAATATGATACTGAAAGAGCAAATTATCAATCACAGTGCAAATAAAATCACCCATTTATTACAAGAAACTTAAGGCTAATTAGTGAACTGGCATTCTAATTAGATACTAGTAAAAAACCCATGTTTATCTAAAACTCTCAAGTCTAATCAATCTTTATGTACAGAGCACTCTCCTTTGGAAACAATTTTTAGTCAGAGCAGTTCTGTTCATAAGTTGAGTATTCCACATTTTAATTCATCTTTGCAAGTCCCCAGAATTGCAGGGACAACTAACTTCTGAATCTTATTTGTGAATAAGACTCCAGAAAATAAGTAAATAAATCAGGAGGCAATAATATTTACAAAAATTTTGTTATGTATAGAAAAGAGGAAGAGAGCTCCCTAAGTATTTTGATAAGCACAATAAATTCAAGAGTTCAGCTATTGGTTCCTCTGTAATTTCTTGACTGTCTGTCTTATCCTACATTTTCAGCATTGCCAACATCTAAATAAAATTCAAAACATCTTTTTAGAAACAGATCCAAGGAAATCATATGACTGCACAGTGGACATTTCTTCAGTGTTTTGACTCTGTTTGTCCTCGTTCTGCTCATTAAATTACCTTTGTGTGAAAGTGTTTTGCTAGTGAGAGTTTTGGCAGACAAATCCTTTGCTTATCTTTTCATTAGGTATTCCAAAGCAGTGTGAAAGCATCAGATACTGGCCCTAGTCTGTGCAAAGACAGAATTCCAGAGCAGTCTGGTATTTGCAAAAAAAAACAACAATAAAAAAACCTGCTTAAATTTCATAAAAATTCCTAACTATAATGGATGTGCACTTATAAGAGAAAAAGAACTTCTTTTCAGACTTTGCTTTTAGTTTTGGCTACAACATCCAGAATTCATAGAACTTAAGAAATGGTGACAATAGAAAAATGATTTGTCTCCTTACCAGCTCTGTAAATCCCTGGTGTTGATAACAGAGCAATGGGCTCTTCAGCCTAAATGCTATTTGGAAGGCCTACCCATGGCCAAACCGTTCTGCACATTCTCACTGATTGCTGTTTACTGCTTTAATTGTAGGACCCACTCCTATGTGATAACTAGCACCCCTATTAGGCCCAAATGCAGAGATTCAGGTGACTTGAGGCACTTGCTGACCTGACTATACCTACAGCACTTGTACCTCTGCTTTTCGTAGGGTTTTCTTTTGTCATAATTTTTTTTCTCACATTTTGATTTCGCTCCTCCCTGTTTGTCAATGGCACAACATATTCATCTGGTAGAGAACATCACTCTTCACAAAGCGTGTTACAACCACATCAACTCCTGGCTTCACTGTGCATTTACTCGTATGCTTTTCCTACAGCCCTGCTGATCTGTGCCTTTCTTTCCCACAGGGAGGACAGTGCTGTGTACCTGTCAGGCCTTGGCACCGTGGGGCTGGAGATGTACGAGCAGGTGCCCAAGCTGGACGCAGTGATTTTGCCTGCAGGAGGCCACTGTGGCTTGCTGGCAGGCTCGGCTGCTGCACTAAAACACCTCAACCCTCGTATTTCTGTCATTGTAAGTTTGCTCTCACCTAGCAAGAGTTGCATTTTGATAACTTTTGCCACAGATTTTTATTTCCAAAAGCACTGGAATATAGTGATCTGCTGGCATGGACTGCCTGTGCTGGGGATGGGTACTACCTGTGGCCATGGTCTTTCCCTGCAAGATGGGCCTGAGAGCCTTGCAGCCACCTGCCTTCTGGCTGGATTTAAGATATTTAAGAAGGTTCTTCCAAAGCACATGGAATCCAGTTCTGTGTTTTGGATTGATTTCTTACTGGAAAAGTTGGACCCTTCGGATACCACAGTTCAAAGTGCTCAAGAGGAATGTAAAGGAGGAAGGAGGAAGTTTTTCACTCATAGGGTGGTAAAGCACTGGAACAGGCTGCCCAAGGAGGCTGTGGATGCCCCATCCCTGGAGGCATTTAAGGCCAGGCTGGATGTGGCTCTGGGCAGCCTGGTCTGCTGGTTGGCAACCCTGCATACAGCAGGGGGTTGAAACCAGATGATCATTGTGGTCCTTTTGAACCCAGGCCATTCTATGATTCTAAAGATCCATAACGTAGCATTGCTGTCCTGATTATGACAGTGCTGTGGACTTATGTCTAGGAAGTTCTGCTGCTGTAATTTATGGATGTATTTGACATTGTAGATTAATGGAATCTCCATTCGTAGAAGGTGACAGTAATTTAATCATCAGGCTTTTCAATACATTCTTTTCAAACATAGTTCTGCTTCAAAAGTGATGAGGAATGAGATAAAAAGGTAGGATAAAGCAAATGGGGAGCTTTTACTAATCACAAAATGGATATTTCACAGCTGTGAAATAACACGCTCAATCAATATTTATTTTTCAATCAACATGTTCTGTGAAGGATTTCTTAAAATACCGAAACCAATTCCACCTCCCGCTCACCTTTACTCCTCAGTATCCATGCATCATCCCATACATGGCAATGAGATTGGATTTCACATTATCATCATCTGCGTCTTTTGTACGTTTTGAAAAATGATACGCTTAGGAAGATGAAAAGCTTTTTGCCTTTTGTACTCATTTTCAGTTCACTCTGAAATTTCTATGGAAATTTGTTCTAAAAATATTCCCCATCCCTTCTTAAATTTAAACTGCATAGAAAAGTGAATGCGCATTTAGAATATGAGTGAATTTCAAATTGCGTTAGTGCTGATTCTAAGAAGAAATGTGGTGTAGATTTTTTGGAGTTGACTTTGACAGCGACTTCTGTCATAACACTAAACAATGCTGTTGTTTGCCTTCCCCAGGGGGTTGAATCTGAAAGCTTTCCTGTATTGCAGCAGTCCCTGAAGGCTGGCCACCCAGCTGAAGACCAGGCTTGCAACAACCATCACTTTTATGGAGGTGAGAAAATGGGTTCTTCTTTTGGATGTGAAATAAAGGCTATAATTGATTTCACCCACCTCTTCATGGTCTTTTCCAACTAAATCAGTTTAAATATAATTAAAAAAAAACTTTTCTGAAGAGTCAGAATTCAGTTTGTGTTGTAAAAGCAGCTTCTGACACACCTCTCTGAGGTGCAGTACTCTTTCTTTTTTGCAGTACCCGAAATGTTTGGGGAACACTTCACAAATATGAGAGTATTTATCTGACCGCTGTGCTCACACACAATGTCTGAGCCAGTGAAGACAATGGGGAAGCTCTTGTGTAAAAGACTAATTTATAAAAAATGCCAGAAAGATCTGGTGCTTAAGTATTTAGACTAGCAGAGCTGCTTTCAGAATAACAGTGTTTATAAACAATTCAGTTGCTTCCATATAATTTGCATAAGAAACACTCAGGTCTTAAGCAAATTAAGCATATCCTGTTTACCTGATGTTAAAATCCCCTGAAGCTGTAGGTTAAATGGGGGTTTTATAAACAAATCACATAACTCGGGAAGTTCTGCCTCTCTTTGTGCTCCTTTGCAGGCTATCCTAATGTGGCTGCAAACCCAGTGCTGCTCTGAGTGGTTCTTCTCTGATGGAGGACTCACTGTGCACTGAGGAGGTTTTCATAACAAGGACCCAAATGGCAAAATCTTCCTGAGAGATGTCTGTCAAATATAAATATCAAGCAACCTGAGATCTCAGAATAGCAATGTGCTGTGCTCATCAAGGAAATAAAACAATGTCTGGATTCTAAAATATGTTAAACTTTTCTAGAGCAGCCAGCCTCATATTTTTGTATTTTAAAATTTGCAGATGTGAGTGGACTTTGCTTTGGCAGCAACTCTTTGCAGCTGACTGGGAAACTTGTGGATAAGGTTGTTGCTGTGAGGTAGGTGAAGAAAAAGAGTGAAATAAATAATATTATGGGAGCATCACCGCAAATATGATCTTGCTGACACCAGAGATAGTGAGCCTAATTTCATGTATCCGCCCCCTTTGGCCAAAACTCTTTGCTTGTTGCTAATAACCTCTTCTGCTCTGGGTATAGAACTTGTTCTTCATAGAATCACAGAATGGTCTGTGTTGAGAAGGACCACAATGATCATCCAGTTTCAACCCCCCTGCTGGATATGCCCAGAGCCACATCCAGCCTGGCCTTGAATGCCTCCAGGGATGGGGCATCCATAACCTCCTTTGGCAACCTGTTCCAGTGCCTCACCACCCTCTGGGTGAAAACCCTCTGTGTTCTTGTTGCACTTTACACCAACTGAAAGAAGCCTTTGGCAGAAGTCTTCCCAGTCTTTGCTGAGATGCCAAATTTGAAGACTGCATTTACCTAATGGGATATAGTTAGCATAATGGGTCAAGTAAAAAAAATATATATATATATATCTCCCTGTCATTTAATAATTATTATTTCTATATTTATTTTATGTATTTATATTAATTGTATAGACAATAATTATTGTTTATTTATTTATTGTTAATAATAATAACAATCATAGTTAAATAATAAGACTCTCCATTCCCAGCAACACAGTTTACTTTAACACCACAGTGAGATTATTATGTTCTCAGCAGAGCTAAAGGAATCCCTTGATACATAAATGTACTGTCTTCATTTACTGGTTGCTATTTGTTTTATCTGGGTTTTTTTTTGTTTCATTTTAACACCACTTTCTGGCCCTCAGCGAGGAGGACGTCCTCATTTCAATGCTGAGATTGCTGGAGTACGAGCGAGCCACAGTTGATGCAGAAGGGGCCATTGGGCTTGCAGCACTGGTTGCTGGGAAGCTGCCTGAGTTGAAGGGTAAAAGGTACAGCAGTTATTGCAAACAGGGCTTCATAAGGAGCTGTGGGGCGGAGTGCTGTCATGATGGGAAATGGAGGAGTGATCATTTCTGCCTTGAGCTGCCAATGCTCTCGTCCATGACATCTACTTCAGGCTGAAAATACCATTCGTGTGTCATAAGACTGTGCTGAACAAGACATGTGTCAGTCTGGACACCAGACAAATCACTTTCCTATAATCTCAAATGATGGCGAAAAAGGCAGTTGTGCACAGCCCCAGTTGGCTTGTCAACCAGCTGCCTTTTCTCATCCCACCTATGGAAGTCAATGGTTTGCAGTGGGTCTTTGCCATGAGAGTAAGTAAGCCAGGCTGTCATCTGTAGTCACTGGGTGACACCTACCTTCCAGCCCCAGGAACTCCTGCCCAGACAGTCACTGGGATTACCCTTGTGCTCAGCATTAAATAAAACTCCTTTCTTACATCTAGGCTTCAGCACTTAGGACTTAAGCAGCTTGAGCCCCAGCTCAGGGTATAGTCTGCAGTGTATTTAAATGTACGTGCACTCAAGACAAGATAAAATTTCCATTGCACAGCATGATATGTTGAAATACCACTGAGGCAGTTTCCCAGAACAGGCTTACAGGGTCTGACAACAAAGTTCAATTCAGCACAGCTGAAATAAGAGGGAAAGTGCACAGGACTGGCTCTGCAGGTTATCAGGGACTAACCATGTGGCTCTTCACTTGCCCTTCAAACATTTCTGTATTCATTTTGCAAGTTTGAGATGAATTTAATTAATGCTTGCTTACAGAAAGCATAGACCATGCATGACATCTAACTGTTAAGAATCTGAGACTCCCTTTGCAAGTGAAAGCGCTGCTGCATTTTTTAAATTTGAAATAGATCTAGAATTGTCCATCTAATTAGTGCTAACAAAAATAAATCAACAGTGACAATGTGAAACAAGAGTGGTTTCAGACAGTATGGCTCCATAGGGTCCTGTACCCTGTGCATAGCTGACACAGAGGGCTGAGCCCCTCTGAAATGCAGTATATGTTTATGAAAGAGTGGTCCCCGCAGATGCTCAGGTGACATTGAATTCAGTGTCTGTGCTTTCTGACTCATTTGCAGAGAAAAGAGAGAATCCTATTTTCTCTTCTCTTTCAGAGTGGCAATTGCTATTTGCAGTGGAAATGTGGATTTACATTTGCTGCAGCAATGCATTGCTCGTGCCCTGACCCTTGAGAGCAGAGTGTGCAGATTTTCCCTGGTGATTTCTGACTGCCCAGCAGATGTTTCAAAGCTACTGGAAGTTTTGGCTCGGGAAGAAGCAAGGTAACTCAGACTGATAACAGTGAAATGGAGCACAAAGGTGAATAAAGACTTGGTCGTGTTTGTAAATGTACTCTGGAGGCAAGAGTATAGGTTACTAATTAATCTGTGTTTTCTGTGTTACATTTCAGAAAAAGTATTTTTTCTTTATTTTTATTCCTATGTAAAATAACCTCTGGAGCATAGAACAAGTGCCTAACACAGAAAACTGCACAGATAGTTGCTGTCCAAACACAAAAATAATTTTATAATAACAAAAGTTTGCTGTAATCTGTAATTTATCACTTGTTTTATCCCTTATTTCATCTAGAGTTTTGGATATCAGACAAGAACGCACATTTGTGACATCGGAGCTCTTCAGTGTTGAGGTAAGATAATGTGCAACTCCAGGCCCTCTCACAGTGCTGACATCACCCTATTTATTCTGATATCTAGATACCAGAGGAGTCCAATAGAGTGTGCACAGTGACTTTCAGAGCAGTGTAATTGATAATGTCACCTGCATTATACAGCATCTTGCCTCACCAAACGCTCAGCATACACACACGTACTACCAGACCTGTTTTACCTGCTGTTGCAACACAGCCAGTGAAATACTCAATGCAAACCTTCATTACTTAAATAGTTTTGTGCCGGAAGTGATGAGCAAGCTGCAGCACACATCTAGAACAAGAAGAGCCAGCTGTGTAGTCTGGCTGTAATTACCAAAGATCAGCTTGCCATGCAGCAACGTGAAGAGCACCCTTACTCTTAAGGAATCCATGTTTTCAACCAGGGCATCAGTTTTGTACCTTAACCTCAAAGAGCACAGAATGGAGTATTTGCTGAGTATTTGATATGATAATGGGGAGGAGATGTTATCAATTAATGACATCTCTTGAAAGGATTGTTCACCTCATGACATATCTCTTATTTCAACTGGTTGAGCAAACCAACCAAAGGTGTGGTTCCACTGGTTTCATGCTGCCAACCAAGGCTAATCTGACTTAGTTTGTGAAATCATGGGTGGAAGTTTGGAAACTTTGCTAACCTGGCTTATAATGGAATTCAGTAATGCTGTTTGGTAAGAAAATTCTTCCATTTTCACTTTTAAATCTAAAATAATCAAATTTCCCAGCTAGAGGAAGGACGTGATGAGTCCTGCATTGGATATGAATTCATCTGAGCGTCAAAACCTGCTCAGTATTTTCAGCTATGGACGTAAAGAATAAACTGAATAAATAAGATCCACTCACAGATAAAAGGAGTAGGTTGACAAAGGAATATAGAAAAACAAAGAATAGATGATTGTAGTGAAGGACTTCAATGAAGCTATTACCAGTTTTCTGAGGTGTCTGAGGCTAACTGCATTATTTTGTGTTGTGCCACTAAGATAGGCCAGATCCCTGGTTGGTGTAATGTGACATTACATGGGGTAGAAAAATCCCTCTGACTCCTTTCTGCTTTTATCAGAATCCGCAGTAAATACAGTCTGTGAATGAGAAATGAGAATTGAAAAAATGCAGTATTTCTGTCTGCATTTCAAACATGGTGTGTTTTCACTGACTTTCCACTTCAAGCATCTGATGGTGCTGTATTGCAAGAAGGTTAGAGGGAGGAACTCATGTCCCTGAATAATTTAATTGGATTTTGGATTTGCGTGATGGCTCTTAACCAGTCTGGGGGAGGCTATTGGGTAATGAGATATGAAGTACAAAGTACTCATCCAGATATATAGAGCTCCATAGCTGTGCAGGTAGTTCTGTCTGGTGAGACCTAATGAATGGCAGAGCTTTTATTGGAAAACTAAAACAAGGGTGATTGGGAAAGATGGAATATTTAATCTACCTTTAACCATTTAAATGCATTTGCTCTAAGCTGAAATAGAAGAATGCACATATTTTCATAGTAAAGCTAACTCATGTAGGGGAAGTTTTGCTTGTTTCTTTTATTGCTTGTAAGAACCAAAGCCCTGTACCAGCAATGCTTTTTGAGCACTGGCTTCTAAAGCAGACCCACACAGAATTTTGAATCGTTTTGGTCAGTATAAATAATTTAAAAAAAAAAAAAAAAAATTAAGTGTGCATTTAAATGTGCATTTAAATCTGGATCAGAAATGAAAATCATTGTGTGTTGGACCAGTGCTATTAATAAGAAAGGCTTAATAGTTACATCTACTCTACCTTTAATACACACCTTCAACTGTGGATATAGATTGTGTTTGACAGAGCAGTGCAGAAGTGTAGTGGCTTACGTGAAACACTAAATCAATCCTGTCTGGATTGTCATCTCTGTGTGCAGTCATCCTTACGGATTGATCCCTTCATTTCCAAAGGAAGGAAACTTGGCTTCAAACTCAGGGATGTTTCTGGAAATATGCCTTGATGGGTGGGTGTTTATTCACCTGGTGCGGGCTGTGGGAGGATCCGTGCTTGAAGTAGTCAAGACTTTCTAAAAGGAAGCTTTGTGTTCAAACTACATTTTTTTTTGCTTTTGGAATTTTCCACTAGCAAAAATAAGAGATATTAAAAAAAATTTTTAAAATAAAAAAAAAAGGAGAGGAAGATGAAACAAGGAGAAACAAATCTTTCCATGTCTGATTTATGGTCACACCAGAGTTCAGCCAGTGCTTAACGAAGTGCTGTGAGCAAAGAGATTGGCAGGTCGCATTCCTTGGAAGACCATGGGATTTTCTTTTGGATACAGACTCTTTCCATCCCTATTTGATATTTTCTTATCCTGTGTCTTATGCTAGATTTCTGTCCTGCAGAGGACTATACCGTAATTTACCTGAGCAGATAGAAAATGGCTTCCAAGATCCCAACATTGAAACAGACAAGAAGCTCTCAGCAAATCTACAAATAAATTCTGTAGGCTTTTACAACTATTGAAGCAATTTAGATGGCCAGGAATATGGAAGCATTAACACAGATGAGAGCTAAGGAATAAAGTCATCTAACATCACTAGCTAACCGAAAGTAGAGATTTAATGGTTTACCCAGTTGTTGGAAGGAAAGGAAATCACAGCTTGCCTTTGTTAAACCAATCTTTATTAGTAATGTCTCTCACATCCAGTGTGGGAAAATACATTGTTTAAATAAATGCTTCCATCTGTAAACCACTTCATAGCTGTAACATCTCATATTATCACTAACTTAGGAGTCAATGAGCAAAATTTATAAGTGACTTGGTAAGGTGAGATACACTTTTGTTATGAAACCATGCAAGGCTCTGCTATAGATTACCAGCTGACTTGCTTAATGAGTGTCTCATATTTGAGCTCAGGCAACTCATCTGAAAAAAAAAAAATGTGTTAAGCTCATCAAGTTTCTAGGAAAGTCTTCTCCTCACCACTGTGACCAGAATGTCTGCAGGAGAACTTCTGGAATGGAGCAGCAAGAGCCTGCCAGGTTGTGAGGTGCTCCAGCAGCCTTGCAGAGAAGCAGCCACCGTGGAGCAGTGCAGTTTTCCCTCTGCCCCCAGGCCTGCTTGAAGTTATGGGATTGTCTGGCCTCTTCCCAGCTCTGGTTTTAAATAACTCGGAAGAGACCAGTCATAAAAAGAACATCCATCACATCTTCCTCTGACTGCAACAATATATGAATTCATAACTCAAATGTTGTTTTTTCTTTATGATAACATTACACATTTTCCCAGTGGTGCTCCATTTCCTGGCTCAGTTTGTGCAGTGTAATATCTGCTGTATGCATAGTTTATTCCCCTCAGGCTAGAAGTCATTTAATTATTTTGGTCTGTTCAGATCAATTTGAGTAAATCCCTTTAGGCCAACCTGCATTTTGTAAAAGAGCAGAGTAGAGCACGTTGGATTGGAGTCCCTAGATGCCAACATATTCCATGTTATTGGCCTTTTGAGAGAGTATAGCCGAGCACGCTGCTATTCAGCTATGAGAAGGATGCCATAGAGCATTTCCTGCATGACCTTGGGCAAGTCAGACAGTAAGTTTCCTCTGAGGCCCTCCAGAAGTATACAGCCATTTTGTTTAATGGCATTCCACAGCACAATGCGTTAGAGAATATCTTACTGTGATTTTAAAAATTAGAAACTCAGTCTGAGGAAGCCAAGAGTGCTTGACTGCTTGACTATTATCCGGCTTGTTTAATGCTGAGACGACTTGTTGATGCTAGCAGGCCTGAGCACAAGTGTATGACAAAGGTAAGGGCTCAAGTTGCTCACCCCAGCTGTTATGCTTTCTCAAGCCTTACGTTGCACCAAGAAGAAGCTACTGGCAGCTGATGATTACTTCATAAATAGAAGTGCAGGGTGCACTTTCAATGTGCACTTTCTGTGTGCAGTCATCTCCAGTAGGAGTTCATTGAATAATTCAGACAATTACTCAGTTTTTGATGATCTTAATAGGAATAATAGAAATAGCTTTATTTGTTATATAGAACTGAAACCAATGTAAGTAAGTGAAGTTATCATTTGCAGCTCCAGTGATTTGCCTACAAACAATTCGCATTTTCACTAAGAATGGTGTATCATGAATAATATATTACATGAATTGCTCAGGACTGCCACCTTAGAGTAATGTGAATATCCTTTCCAGAATTAAAGCAATGGAATATGAAGTCAGTAAGTCAGGAACATGAAGAATTGCTTTAGCTGGCTGTGGTCTGTCTTTGACTTGAGCACAGAAATGCACCAAACCCACATAATTTGACTCAGCATAGAATCACAGAATGGCCTGGGTTGAAAAGGGCCACAACGACCATCTGGTTCCAACCCCCTGCTATGTGCAGGGTCACCAACCAGCAGACCAGGCTGCCCAGAGCCACATCCAGCCTGGCCTTGAATGCCTCCAGGGACGGGGCATCCATAACCACCTTGTGCAACTTGTTCCAGTGCCTCACCACCATCAGAGTGAAAAACTTCCTTCTTTACATCCAACCTAAACCTCCCCTGTCTCAGTTTAAAACCATTCCTCCTTGTCCTATCACTGTTCACCCTTACCAACAGTCAACAATGCTGCTCACATTTCCTCTATTCCACAGTGTTGTCTCACTGTGGCTACTCTACCTCCACACACAACATGCAGATATCAGGCATTCGGGAGTTGATGGGCACCCCAAAATAATTTTGAACATCGTGGAAAATCTGATCTACAAGGCAGAGTGCCCACATGCCCACATGAAGGACTGGGAGTTCAGTTACGCAGAGCAGAATTTCACAAATTTCCTCCTTCTGCAAAGTTACAAACTTTACTGTATTTGTGATAGAATTAATTCAAATTAATTTATATTTTAATTTTTGGATATGCTTGGTGTTGTGCAGAGTAATAACTATTGATCAGTCTTTACCTTTTCCTCCTCTTTGGCTCACCACCTCAATTATTTCTAATTATCTTCTCTAATTGTTAAATTAAACACACAAGACTGCAATAGTCAGTGAAGACCCCTCTGTCTTCCATTATTTGTAGGCTTTCTGTAAGAAAGACCAGGCTAGCTAAATCCTTAGGCTGGAATCAATCTTTACATTACTTGCCACAGAGTAGAACTCTAATTGCAGTAAAGGATCCATCTAGATGGTTAAGTCTTTACTTTTAACAGCCTTTTTATTTTCTAGTTCAGCAGAAGTGCAATCTGCTAGGAGAGAAATCCATAAAATGAACTGGGTTATTCTTTTTAATACACAAAAAAAAGTTCCTACACAAGTATAGTCCTGCAGTCACTGAGAGCTCTGCTGGATCAAAAGCCTATGTCTGCTACTTACATTTATGAAATGGATTTCAAGTTATAGTAGTTCAAACAAGTTTTCCTTAGTTGTTGTGGATTATCTTGCCTGCAGTATAAGAAACATCAGGCAGTAGATTAAATACATTTTGCAGCACTTAGTCATAGCTCATCAGTAGGCTGGTAACCTCCTAGCAGCACCTAGGTTAGTACATGCCCTAGAATAATGAGAGGATTCCTCTCACACCTACCCACGAGTATGAGGATTGCCCTGTTGGGCATTCATGTAAATTATCCTTCCCAGGTTAAGTGAAGAGCAAGGAGGTCTGTGAATATAAAATTCCAGTGTAAATTGGCATAATCCACACGGGAAAAGCAAATTCCCATACTCCACATACTTACCTTCCTTGTTGCTTAGCTCTGTAGCTGTTATAAAGTGATCAGCTCTTTGCTTCTGTTGTGAACAGATGTCCTCTCTTCCTTTATTAGGCATGTGTAAAAGGTCAGATGAATACCTGGAGTTGTTTGGTAGTGGTCTTACATTTACAATAGACTACACCAACTTCGATAGCCATTATCATTTGTTGGATGCTGTTCATAAACAGAACAAAAAGACATTATTTATCCAAAATATTTATAAGAAGTCTGGTTCCAGTCTTTCCAACTCGTTCTGATTTCAGTCACTAGCAGAAAATAAGACAGAGAGGAGGAGAATTAACATGATCAGTCAACATTTTTCCCATGTTTTTCCCAGGGCAGAGCAACTGTCTTCTGTAAAATAATCAGAGCCAAACCTCACAAGTTCATAGTGGTTCCTAGCCTAACAACAGTTGATTTGCTCAGGACAAAATAAGCAGGATGGCTGAAAAAGGAGGTTGTTTTTATTATTATTATTATTTACAGTGTTCTTAAAGATATGGTTGCAAAGCTTTAGGAATTCTATGTGAAACATGGAGTGGATAATGTTGGAACTTCAGTGCCAAGATATCCTTTAGATCCTTGTTCAAGTCATAGTGTTCTCTCCTCTTCCCACATTATTAATCCTGTCCTCAGTGATTGTCCTTTTCTTTGGATGAAATCCCACTTTTTTTCAGTGGAGAGAGAAATTAGCATCATTTTTGTTCCAAAGAATCACACACACGCACACAAAAGAATAGAACTATGTTCAGAAAAAGAAGCAAAGAATTACAGAAACACTATGGTTTATTTCATGCTAGATCTTTTAGACTGAATTTCCCAATTAGCTGAGCTCACAGCTGTTTCTCTATCAATAGTCCTCCTAATGGTTTATTGATTGTTATTTTAAACTCATTCCAGGAAACATGAATTCACGAATTTCCTATTTAGAAGCGTTGTCATAAACACATGTGAGTTGAGACAATTTTATGTGTTGCCTTATTGCTTTTGTAAAGGATACAGTTGTGACAGGAAGATCATACGTGGCATCTGCCTCTAAGAGTCTGCCTTGAAGTTACCATGACTAGTGCTGCTCCTGTTCTCTGTAGATTGGCCTTGCTGTCGTCACACTGCAACTCATCCTGCATCCCTTCCTTGCTAGGTTTCCATTATTCTGAGGTCTTTTTCCATGTGGCAATTCTGGCATCAGTGATAATGGCAACAGGGTTAGAGGTGGCTTGAGTTATTCACCTAGGATGCTCATTCTGCACCTTCATGTTGATGCCTCACCTGTTTTATATTTTAGACTGATGCAATAGGAAAGCAAACGTGTAGAAAAAGATATCAAAAGGGTCAAAGAAGAATTGAAAACAATGGCATTGAAGTTACTGTTTTCAGAGGTTGTGTGACAGGATTGTCACTGTGGAGGAAAGAGAAGAAAAGGGACCTATCAATCACAGAATCACAGAATCACACAGAATCACAGAATTGTAGGAGTTCAAGTTCTAGTTTACCTGAGTTTAGTTTGACTTAATGGCAGAGCAACAGTGAACTAGAAGTGACGCAGTGAGCAAGCAAAGAAAATCAGAATGAAATCAGAGGGTGGTGAGGCACTGGAACAGGTTGCCCAAGGAGGTTGTGGATGCCCCGTCCCTGGAGGCATTCAAGGCCAGGCTGGATGTGGCTCTGGGCAGCCTGGTCTGCTGATTGGTGACCCTGCACATAGCATGGGGTTGGAACTAGGTGATCATTGTGGTCTTTTTCAACCCAGGCCATTCTATGTTCTATGAAACAGTAACAAAATGTGTGATTAGAGGAAAGCAGCCAAAATGCTGCACGGATGGATAATTTGGGAATAAGTTCACGAGAGAAGATTAGGAGAATACAAGAGGTGTGAAAAACAAAGGTGCTGGAACAAATGTTGCCCAGAAATGTCGCAATAAGGGAAGCAAGCATCGGAAGTGGAGGAGGCAGCACCAGCATCAGATACCTGCTCCAGGGAATGGAGAAGTTGTTAATGGAGGCCTTAGGGAGACCAAGAGTACAAAACTATTTGCCCGGGAGCCAGCAGAGGATCAGCCTTTCTTCTTCTAACTTGGAAGACAACAGAGTTAGACTACTGAAAGGTTTTGAAATAATAGATGAGAACTTGAGTCCCAGAGTTTCTATAATGTCAGTTTTCTCACATGCATAGATAGGGAATGTAAAGTCCAGAGTTTCTATGTCAAACTGATCATTTTGCTTTCCCAAGTGCATTTTAGGACTTAGCTGGAAACGCCTTTGTCTGAGAATGCTGCCATGCCATCAGGAATGCTCCTAATTCCTTTTCCAGGTCACCTGCACCGTGGAGACCAGAGACAAGATCCACACAGCCCAGCTGCGGAACGCGCTGCTGGAACGCTACCCCACAGCCGCGTGGACAGAGCGATGACGAGCAGAGCACAGATGGGGCTGAGGCCCCAGGACAAGTATTTTGTGGAGCACTAATCTTGAGGCATTCAGAACAAATAGTATCTTTCGGGGCTGAACGCTTAGCAAATAGCTTCAGGATATTTATTTCCTGCTCAAAATGTAGCACGTGTCCTTGGAAATGAAGTTTAACTCGGAACTTTAGCTTAGCTAAAGGCCATTTAATAGTTTCTGCTAGTGTTGGAATTCTCAGCTGGCTCACTGTTTTTTTAATAGAACCTAGAATCCTATGGCATCCAGTGAATAAACAGGAGAAAGCACTTTTCTTGATATTTGAATGTAGACCATTGGGTTTTTGGATACTGATGCCACTATTAAAGCAATGTAGCTCCTTCTGCTGGGTTCTCCTATATCACTAGTACCATCTTTCCTATTTCCAAGCCAGAAGCGGAATCTGCTTCAGGGAGGACATAAGCGTGTGGGAGTGTGAATGTATTTAAGTTTGCATAAGAGCTCTGCTATCATGAAAAAATACTGTGCTAATAAAATGCAATATAAAGAAACTCTTGAAAGATAAAAGCCAATATTGTACTTTTTCCTTATTTATAAGGTTTCAGAACACGTTGCAAAAGTTTTAAAAAATGAAAACAGAAAAAATTCTGAATATAATTAGACCACATGTGCAGAAAACAAGTTCTCACCCCTGCTTTTGGAGTGTAAAAGCTAGCCATAAGATGGGAACGATTTATTATAAGAAGGGGTCTCTCCACCCTTTTGAGTTTTCTAATTAGAATCCCACTTATCACTTTATTCTGCCTAAAGCAGACTTGATCCTTCTCACCTGACAGATTAAGTGCAACGTTAAGAGTGAAATATATTTAAAGACCACACATTACTAAGGAAAGGCAGCTTAGGGAGCGAAGGAAGCCCAAGTCTTAGGCAAGTGGCTAATGCGATTAAGAAAGAACACATTGACCTAAATACTGTTTTCATTGCTGGAGATGAAGACCTACTGATACGGTAACATAACGGGATGGCAAGAGATGTCAGAGAAATTCATTGGAATGCCCTTCTCCAAGTGTGTGTACAACGGCCACCTTTCTGCTCATGTCTAAGGAATTACAAATTATTTGTCCTTCTTTATTGTGGCTCATAAAGGAGTGGAAATGGGGCAGAGGCTGATGGATAAATAAAAGAAGTTCACTGCTTTGGTGTGTTTTTGGAAGGACCACATTGACTTGTACATGTAACTAAGGAATTATTGATACTCCATTATGGTCCTTTTCAGCCCAGGCCATTCTATGATTCTGTTTTCTTTGACTTCTTGTTTGGCCACCAGAACGTGTTCTGTAAATTACAGCCTGTGAGAGAGACACTACTCCTTGTTTCCAATCACAAGAATTTAAGAAATTTGTATAGAAACACACAATGACAGAATACATATTGAGTACTGTTGTTATCACTGAAGCAGGTGATGGATCGCTTCACCAAAGAGCAGACTTGGGGAGGTAAAAACACTAGAAATGAGGGTCAAATTACCCTTTCATCTCCCTTGGGAAACCTCTCAGAAAATTATGAGGGTCTTTTAGGTATCTATACGAGAACAAATTCAGACTATATAACCAAAGGTCTCAACAGTGGCTGACAGCTTTTGCTGTCTGAATTCTTGGTTTGTTGTCATGCATTATCCTGGATTTTACTTTTCTAGAAACTCAGAATATTAGTGATTTCATTTTTAATCAGAGATAACTGCATTTAGACAATATTCACTTAATGGGATGAGTGAGGTAAGAGATTCGACAACAAAAACTGAGAATTGCTGCATGTTCTCAAAACTCTGCTTTGGAAAAAAAAATTGAAAGCATTATCTGTAAGTTATTTGATATGTCACATATGACATACACAGTTTGTTTGTTTGTTTTAGTATTAGGTATCACCATAAATTGTAACATATTCTTCAGTATAAATCTCCTTAAAAAAATGATACCATTCTGTACTGCTGTTATGCAGGTCCATCTGGTTTCTTAGGTGAATCAGGTTTTAGAGGTACTCTCATAAATATTGCAAACTTAACTAAAGCAGGCCTTCTGTTGTAGAACGTAGCAAATTCTACTAGATAGAATGCATGTTCTTATTTCCAATGGAGGGGAATGCCTTGACCTGGTTAATTCTGTTGGAGCTAAGCTGCTTAATGCTGGGAGCAGCTCTGTGATGCAGGATTTGTTCCGGCCACAGCAGAACTTCTTCCAAGAACTGAAGCAAAGAAAGTTTATCTTCTCTTGGAAATATCTCTTCTCACATGGATTCCTACTTTCCTAAGCCAAGACATCTTAGCTCTGCATCAACATGTAAAACTTTGCCAGTAATGTTCACAGAGCATCAGGAACCATTATCCTATGCATCCTCACAAGCTGTCCCTTGCATTCAACCTACTTTTGGAAGATCTGGGGACACGTTCCACCTTCTCATTCCAAAATGCAGTAAGTGTATTTGACATGCTGCATCAAACTTTTGCTAGATCCAAAGGTAAGCACGTGCTTTAGTGATCAGAAAACAAAACATAAAGCTCCTGGAGGCTCCTGGATTGGGCTTAAATTACTGTCAGTCATTTATTTGATGGCCTTGGATTCTTCAGTCACCTTCTTTGCCATGAGTTTAACTGTAAATGAGTTGCCATGTATGGGATATTGAAGTTTGCAGGATTTATTCTACTACTGACCTTATCTTTCATATGCTCCTAACTTTTTTATACCAGTGGAGGGCAAATTCTGCTGAATATCACACATTCCTGGGCTGATGCATTTCTCTTCAGTCAAATGATGGCACTAAAAAATGTTGCCAGTGATTGGAAGCGTCCTAACAAAATATGAATGTTTTGAAGTAATTCAGTGTTGGGCATAAATAATAAGATCCCTAAGCCCAACTCGCCCATGTCTCTTTAAAAAAGACTTGAGGGCAGGGCAGAGGTGAATCAAGCACACCTCAGTGCATCCACAGAAAGGATATGAGGGGCTTGCCCTGTCCATAGGAGGAAAAAGAGAGTTCTGGTGTTGTGTGTTTTCTTTTTTCTTTTTGTTTGTTTGTTGGCTACTGTGAACGTTTTAAATCTTTTGAGCTCCTGGAAGTTGTGGAGGTGAGTGTTAGTTTTCCTGTTCTGTTTTTCTTATGATGTCTGGTCCTTACGATGCCTGGAGCGTCCTTAAGGAGATTTTAACCTGTGTTGCTTTTCGAGTCAGTAAGTTGATGTCTCTGCCTATTTCCTCAAGAAGCACCTAAGAGGCTTTTCTTAAAGAGAAGTCTGTAAGAATTCCGATAAAAGATGCAACTGTATTTCTTTCCCCTCTCCCTTCCTTGCCTACAGTCATTCACATGCTGCAATTATGTTTGGTGTTGTAGCGGACCTGCCAGGCTGATGGCCAACAGTGAAGGAAATGCTCAGGGCTTTTTTTTTCCACCCCTTTATTAAAACACACCATGATGGTCTCTTGATTAGTTCACACAGACACCGGTCTGAACAAACACCCTACTGACAAGGTGAACTGAATGTGTGGGCTTACGGCATGTGCCAAAGTATTTCATTGAGTCTTGAAATAAGCTGAATTAGTTACGCACAAAGAAAAACCTGCTGTTTACAACAGTAGTGTAATCAAGAAGTGTGAATGGATGTTCCCTTCTCATTATTTACACATGAGGTATAAATACAGAAGGAATGTATAATTTGATTTCTCTTTCATGAAAACATCTCTGTATTAGTTCTTTCTTTTAGAATCTTGAAAGTATGAAAGCCTTAAAATCAGTGAGTTAATGCTTTCTAGAACAGTGCACCTTTAAAATCTTCTGTATGTCTGTTATCTGCCACCCCTTCCTCTCCAGAGCACACCACAGTGCCCACAGGCAGCAGATGGCAACACTTTGAAGACCCTGATTATAGCAGACAAACTTCCTGCAGACTCTACAACAGGTTGCTTCCCCAGTTGCAACAAGGCTACGTTGCCATTTGGGAAACCAGCTATCCATTCCTAGGCAAATTAAATGCGTTTAACGACCAACCACTTAGTGATTTACAAAGTTGCCTCCCATTGTCTTTAGAAGAATCTAGGTCAGAGTGAAAGAGAAGCAAACCAAGACAACATCATATGATTTTGAGGCTTCTTTTCATAACTTCCTTGCAAAAATGACCTATGACCCCAAAGACTTGAGAAAAAGTTCTTGTAAACAAATGGGAAGCATCTCATTGTCTTCTATTTGGACTTAAGAAAGTTTCTGAGCTGGTCCCCTGTGCTCATGTTGCAGTTCCTGACCTAGACTCATCAACAGAATGAGATTCTGAGCAGTGATTTCTTAAGTATACTGACCCAGAGGTGACTCTGTTTCAACAAGTATATTGCACTCATGTCCACCCGCTTCCATGAATGATGCTTTGAAGACGAAAAAAGAATCTGGGTAGTTTCTTGGAATTGCATTCTGAGCTTAAGTTACTAAGCAAACCCAGCGTAGGACCATTGTTAGAAGTGATGGTAGTTACTATTTGTATGTATGATTTCTTTTTAACATGCAAGTAAAATAAATAACTCATTTTAGCAAATGCCTACAAAGCAGGTACTTTTATTTCTTTCTTTCTTCATATTATTAGCATAAGTATGCATATCTTCACACACTGGTTTTCACAGGGGGATTTTTTTTTTCTTATGGTTTCAATTTGAAATGGACGGTTCAACTCCATTTACTTCTATTCAGCAATATTATCCATCTGCTTGGCAGAAGTAGCCATCCTGAAAACCTTTCATAATGTCAGCTTAGCTTTCTTGGTGGTTTACCCTTTTATTTTTAGTGATACAGTACAGTCTTTAACTGTAAAAGCCTTTCTGTAAGCTTCATATGGTTTTCCTTTTGGTAGGAAGTAACACTTTTTGAGACTCTACAGCAAAGCACTAACATCTGCAAGTCTGGAGGGCTGGATGTGTTGACTGCAGATGTGGCAGTCTGAACTCTGTGCTGCTGTTAAGAAAATAAGGATAGATTTCATAGTTTTCTTTGCTTTCCCCACTTTTTTTTTTTTTTTTTTTTTTTTTTTTTTTTTTAAATAGAGAGATTATTTTGATTGCAGTGGAAAAAACTATTCTAGATGATCAAGAGTGATACTTCATCAGGATAGCCTGGAGAAATGCTTCTCTCTGGTCATCAGCTGATGCTGTTGTTTTGCTAAAAATTTGTTCCAGCTTGGAAACAGCTTGCAATTAAGGCAGCTGTCTATTGACTGCCTATTTTATAGCTTGTCTTGCATTGAGAAACGTTTTCCTGCTCTAACTCTAAGAGGAAGCTCTTCTAATTGAGTGGAGTCCAAAGTAGGCTGCTAACTGCTCAAAGAAGTGATTGCTTGAAATTCCTGAACCCACCTGAAAGGATCTGACAGCTGGCAACACAAGTGCTTGCTCTGCAGGCTGCAGCTGGCAGGGCAAGGTAACAGACTAGTCCTGACTTGGTAGCTTTACTTTAGATGGAAAGTGAATAGTGGGAAACAAAGACAAACCAGTTAAGAAAAAGCTGATGCTGTGTGTTCCAAGTATTTATAGTAAAGATAATGACTAGTTAAATGAAATTTACTTAATACATCTATTTCCAGGATAAAATAAAATCTACATTATTTTTTTTTCAATCTTTATTAAAGGATCACAGTAAGATACACAGTTACACAGGGAAACCTAGCCCAGGTTCTTGATATTCCTGGGGTTTTCTAACCACTAAACGTACTTTCTACTTTCCTAAAAACTGTTAGTGGTATCAGTTGGGCATCGGTCAAAAAAAAAAAAAAAAAAGGAAAAAAAGCCACTCCACCATTTAAAGCTCTTCATTTCTCTATGCTCTTAGTTCTAGCTAAAAAGCAAAAACCTCAAGTACCTGTACTTAGTAAGACTTCTGTATCAGACATCTCATAGCACAGCATAGTCCATACATGCTACACTAGGTAAATGCTTGCTCATTACTGACTCAAGAAGCTTTTCTTTTGAGCAAAGCCTGTGTTCTCTTCTTTTTACTAGAACAGTAGCATCATGGGTGATGTGGTAAAAACCTCTCCCCAAATGACAAATATTTTAAATAGTAATTATTTCTGAAAGTAGTTTAAATAAGAGAGAAGTTAATTCTGGTTAAATACTGAGAGATGTAAAACAATCAGATTAAAAGGCTCAATTAGACATAAAGAAAATACTCTGAGGGATGCTTAACGTAGTCTACAAACCAAACATTTCAGAAACTGAACATCTGGCAGATGGGGTGAGTGCTGACTTGTTATGCTTTTAATGTGACAGCCTACAAGACTTCGCTTTTGGAATGTTGTGCTTTTATTCTTGGATAATAAATCAGTTCTCAAAAAAGCTACAGGATTCTCTCTATGCTCTATAGCATACACTGCACTAACACAGAGATAAAAATCTACATTTGAAAGATGAGGTCGTGCTGCATGAAACTTAAGGTACCTGTATTAAACCAAGTTCAAGTTCTTTATGTATCCCAGCTCATCACTGCACCTCAACCTGAACTCAGTCTTTTAAAGGACTTGGTCTTTTTAATGTGCCTGCAGCAATAAAGAAGTCTGTCCTTTGTTAAAGAAAGTAAGTTGACAAAACAAATAACACAGACTAGGCTCTAACAAACAGAAAAAGCTAGTAAAAAGTCCTGTAGAAAAATTGTAGAAACAACTTAGATCCTGCCACAAAACAGGTGCAAGTTGCTTCGTGGCCATAAATAACAATTTCTGATGTAGAAGAAAAATTCTCCCCGTGGAAAGGTCACCTATGAACCACTACTAAGTACTGTCAGGTCCATTTCTCACCAATGACAACTGGAGTATACAGTCTATCTCAAACAGTGCAAGGCTGCAACCTTTGGCTCTTGCGTAACAGAACGAAACTTAGGCAGTGCCAAGACTGACAGGCTGAATTTCTACCAAACCATCCACAGTGCCTTTTGAATTATAGCTGAGTTTCTTCTTTAGCAAGAGTGTTACTTTGGTAGAAGGGCACTGCATCATGTAGTAGGAATGTAACTTAGCTAATTACAGCTTCTAAACATGTGAGGTTGTTTTCTGAAAAATAAGGATGAAGTATGTGAGAGGAGACTTCTGTCACAGGTTTCTAGTAGTATTTCTTGACTGGAGGCTTGTAAGACACCAGGAGACCGAAGGAAGCATACCCAAATAGAAGTGTCTGAATGAACCAGTGGAACTGAACTGCTGGGTCAGTGATGCCTTTAGATCTGTAACATTAACAAAAGCATAAGATGTATCAAAAAGCTTAGTCTCGCAGACTACACTGTGGTAATTAAAAAGGTACTTCTACCTAACCTTGATACTTAAGACTTGATTAGAACATTTAATCTCAGACTTGTTTCCAACTGAAACTTATTTCCTACAAGACAGCACTAGTTCTTAGGATTTTAGTGGATTATAAGCTGTCAACAGAAACCTACACAGGTTTTGTGCATACAACTTCCTCAGTAATACATAACCTGCAACTTCAGTTTGTGCTGTTTCAAGTGACAAGCTTACATAATTCAAGGATCAATAAGTAAGACAAGCTTAAAACAAATCTACCTTTGCTCTTCACCACAAGTCTGTGAGTACCTTCTTGCTGACTACAGACTCTGGAGGTAGTCTGTACACTAGCAAGGCAAAGTGACTTGACAATTGCCCAGGTGTGACTGTGCAGTACAGGATGGCAGAGCACTGCTGCCTGAATTTGTGGCTAGAAAAAGAAAGCAGAGGGGGCTCAAGATGCTTGACCTGATTTAAGTCAATTAGTTTTAAATTAGCATATGCAAATCTTTTGTTTGTTACAGAAAGAGGTCTAGTAATGCTATAAAGAACCAGTCTGCAAGCTGACTTATGCTCCACTACATACACTAGGGATGTGAAGCAATAGTAACTTCAGCCCACAGTACCAATACTGTCACACTTTTTACCTCCCAAAAACTGAATCACAATCATCTTAGTAAAGATAATTGTCTTGCTCAGGAATGTCACACCACCTCTTGCATTTTAGTATTGTTGGGAAATACTTTGAGGGAAGCAAAACCATGAAAGCTGAAACAACTGTTATCATGTTTCTAGAGAATTATGTCAGGCATAAGCATACTTAAACTTGTTAATTTTAGAAGGGAGCTCCCTCTGCTGACTTTTGCTGCAAGCATTCATCTGTTGTGTCTACACAGAGAAAATGAATGTGTAGTTAGTAATGATTAACACAACACTTGTTGGTTTTTTTTGTGTTGTTCTTAGATTTCTTCTTACCAGCTGTGGGAAAACTTTTATAATCCCAAATGCAGTGTTTCCAAATGAGTCCAGACACTGAAAAACTAGGTTTCAAGAACTTTACCTTTTTATATATAAAGCAAACTTACTTGAAGAGACTGTATGAAGAAACACAGAGCAAAACTCAGTGAAAGCACCACTAATAATTAATGAATTTATACCCCCTTTCTCTCCAGTTCTTCCTCATGTCTCCTTTGTGATGTTCATGTGTAGATGTTACTACCTCTTTCATCATTAAACAGCGTTTAGTGCTAATAGGAAAGTACTATTTAGTTACGTACAGAAGTCTGCCTCAACAGAAGATAGGCACACAATCCATGCTTTCTTATGGCCTTTAACATTGATCTGCAGAAACTTAATTATTTGTTTGCAATACATCCACTTGGTATGCTCAATAGTAATGAAATTGCCTCACTCTTAATATAACCTTAAGCCAATATATGTAAAAGCTTTCAGCAGAACCAGTGTTAAAGGTTTAATTGAAAGTTAAAGCTTACAACTGGAGTTCAGTAAATAGTTAATCATTAGATATCGTTCTGAAGGCAGAAAATATGCTTGAAAGCCACTTGAAATAGCTATCAATGGAACAAAATTGCTTTGCTTCCAAGAGATGTTATCTGAGAAGCCAGAGACAGATAGGGCCTTAATTAAAGTAAGTTGAAAAAGTAATTCTCACAATGGCAAATTAATCTGACATCTCTGTGGAGTGGGAAGAATCAATGCAAAATAGGAGCATTTCTAATTCTTCTGAATTAGAAACAACATTAAAAGGAATAGAAGAACTCCCAAATGATTTGTGATCCTAACTTAAGACTTGGTTGGCATTAGAATCTGATTAGGGAGTATTCTATTTCACAGACCTGCATATATAACTAGATCTTAAGTAATCCTGAATGGAGATATCCAAGTCTATTTTCACAATACAGATGCAATCTATTTCAACAGGAGGCAGAATTCTGATGAGGTAAGACCTGATTAAACACCTACCTATTTTTCCCCCTGCTATCTGAGGTGCTGTTACCCAGCACCTGAGCCAACAATGAATAAGAACCTGCCTATTACACAGAGGGTAATTGTCAAAAAACAAACAAACAATTGTACAGAACATTGTGTTTGGTTGCAGCCAGATGAGCTTTGGCAGACCTCGCTGCCAGTTTCCCAAGCTGCCATCTCCTAACTTTTTCTATCCAGTACAGCAGTAACCTCCTGGGCATGACAGCAAAGGAACACTCCAGCATGAACTTGACCAGCACCCTCAGAACTAATATTACTCCTGACAACCACCAAAATCAGTTCGTAACTTAAGTGTCACTTGGACCAGAAATCCTTTCCAGAGAATCTGAGATAAGAAGTAGGGGGGAGATAACTTACTGGCATAATTTTATACCATACAAGGCTTCTACTATGTGAATCAACCAGGATACGTAGAACCTAATAAAAAGAAAATACATTTTATTTTTGTTTTACATCAGAGTGAAGACTGTTCTATCTATTATGCAAAGGGTGTCAAACTGTAAGCACAGCAATGTCACTACACCTTAAGCTAGAAAGGAAGGCACTGCTTATCTTAGATGTGGGAAAAAAAGCACTGTCTTAGAAGAACCTAGAGCTCAGAAAGCTAGAAAGTATAATGGAAACTCATACAATACACCTGAACTTGCCATTTTGAGTACCCACTGCACGTTTCCACAAGTTTCAGTACTTGGTTAAGCTGACTGAATGCAATGGTTTAATTTAATGTGCAAAACCTATCCTTTTACCTACAGAAGTAATTTTAGTGATCCTGTAGCGTTAGGGAAGCTTTTAAGGGTATAGTTCTATGCGTACAGGTATAGTTCAACTGTGTGTACAGATACAGAATATAGAACGTGAGAATTATTTAAACCTGTCTTGAAAATTTTCATAAAAAGGACATCCAATTAGGATCAGTTCAGTACCTTGCTAAAGCATAGGAAGCTTTAAGCAAAGACTACATGAAATACAGTGAAATAAATAAGGCAGGCTGAGGATTCCCATATGGAGACAGCATAGAAAAGTGCTGGGCTACAGAGAAATGTTTTCCAGTTCTTAAGATCGAAGGATTAGACTACTTGAGCAACAAACTGGCAAAATAACAGCAAGCGTAAGTTTAAATAGGGACCAGTAACTGTCTCTGAAAGTATTATCTGTATGCTTTCCTTTCTCAGGATACCAGCAGAGATGCCAAACTGTAAGCTGAGTTCTCATCCTTCCAGCCTGGCCTCAGCCTGCCTCATCTCCTGCAGTACTTCTTGTCCCGCACCCTGACCTGCGGCGAGCCCGGCAGCAGAGCTCCAAGTGTACTTAATAGCTAGGTTACGAACAGCTCATTAACAAGGACAGCCAGAGAGGAGCAGGCAGCCAGATGGCACTCACCCATAGCACACCCACTTGTGGTAGTTGTCCACTAAATAACGAAGGAAGTTACCAAACAGTCCCAAATAGCTGTAAGGGATGGTTGAAGGTGACAGCGATACCCACTGCAGAGACAAAAACAATATTATTAACGTTAAGGTCCTCGAGGGCCGCTGTCTCGCCCGCCCCCCGTGCCACGGCCGCATCTCCGACAGCAGTCAGACGCACGCGGGTCGACGATGGCTGGGATGGCCGCCCCCCTCCCGTCACCTCAATCCCAATCGCAGCGCTCCCGAGCCCGCCGCCCTTACGCCCAGCAGGATCATTCCGAAGATGATGCCGATCATCCAGATGAGCCGCGAGCGCTGGAAGTGGCAGCTGCCATCGCGCACCCGCTCCGCACCCGTCATCCTGCCGTCCAGCGCCGGGCAGCCAGCCGCCGCCGCAGGTAAACAGTGCAGCGAGGGGGCGGAGCGATCGCGGCCCGCGTCATTTCCTGCAGCTCAGCCTCTTCGCGCCGGCCGCTGAGCACGCGGCGCCCCCTGGCGGCGAGACCGGGCTGCTGCGGGTCGTGGTGCCGGGGGGGAAAGAGCGTAGCGGGCGGTACAGGCAGGTGCCGGCACCTCTGAGACACGGCCCGGGTGAGCGGGATGGACCTCGGCTCACTTCCAGTGTGCCCACGGTTTCCAGTAGCCTGGTCTGGTAGTTGGCGACCCTACACGTAGCAGGAGGGTTGAAACTAGATGATCATTGTGGTCCTTTTCAACCCAAGCCGTGCTGTGATAAAGCACGCTGGGATCTATGCTATATATTAAATCAAGTGTTTTAACAACTCCTGCCTGGCTTTTTACACACCGTTTCCTCTTTATTTTGGAGACAGATTTTGAAGGCAAAAGACAGATTATCTCATAAGTCTTTGTCACTGTTTCGTAGCATTTGCTAGAATGTGCCAGACGGCTAACTCTGGGGCAGCTGGCTTTTGCAGTCTGGCTGAAAGTTTTATTCTATCATATTTTGGTCAAAGATTTCTATGTATGCTTTCATATTTAGCTACTGTCCCAGTGCTGGAAGTGTTAATTGTCAGTGAATTACATTTACTGGCAAGCATAGAACCACAGAATGACCTGGGTTGAAAAGGACTACAATGATCATCTGGTTCCAACCCCCTGCTATGTGCAAGGTCGCCAACCAGCAGACCAGGCTGCCCAGAGCCACATCCAGCCTGGCCTTGAATGCCTGCAGGGATGGGGCATCCACAACCTCCTTGGGCAACCTGTTCCAGTGCCTCACCACCCTCTGGGTGAGAAACTTCCTCCTAATATCAAACCTAAACCTCCCCTGTCTGGTTTAAAACCATTCCCTTGTCTTATCACTATCCACATTCATAAACATCCATTCCCCCTCCTGCTTATATGCCCCCCTCAAGTACTGATGATCTGAATTAGGAAGTGCGGCTGAAAACAGCACTATGTGAAGTGAGGAAAAATGATGAACCAACTCACTTTGCCAAGGTCAGAGGAAACAAAGTTGTTTCTGCCTGTTTTGCTTCACCAGCCCTGACTTTTGAGATTGCTAGTGCTTCCTCTAGCCCATGTTACACAGTGATGGAATGAGATCTGGCAGCTCAGCATCATGCAGCTCACTTACCTCACACAGTTAGTGCACACTTTGTAACATGTGTTTGTGTGATGCATCAAAACAGCTTCCTGTGCTGGAGCACATGCATATGCTGGTAACTAACAATCAGCAATGATGGGGCTCTATAGGTATTCAGTGATGAGCAGTATGGCTTTACTCTGTGTCAGGCTACATAGATTGCTCACTGGGACTGTTTTCATAGAATCATAGAATCACAGGGTGGCCCAGGTTAGAAGGGACCTCAAGGATCTTGAAGCTCCAATCCCCCACAACATGCACGGCCACCAACCTCCACATTTAATACCAGACCAGGCTGCCTAGGGCCCCATCCAACCTGGCCTTGAACACCTCCAGGGATGAACAGGGCATCCACAGCCTCTCTGGGCAGCTGTTCCAGCACCTCACCATTCTCATAGTAAAGAACTTCCCCCTGACCTCCAACCTAAATCTTCCCTCCCTCAACTTCAAACCATTTCCCCTTGTCCTGCTGTTATCTACCCTTTCAAAGAGTTGACTCCCCTCCAGTTTGTAGGCTCCCTTTAGGTCCTGAAAGGCTGCAGTGAGGTCACCCCACAGCCTTCTTTTCTCCAGGCTGAACAAGGCCATCTCCCTCAGCCTGCTTCAGTCCCCTGGTCATCGAATGATCACAGAATGATTATAGAATCATTAAGGTTGGAAAGACCACTATTTTGTAGTAGTTAATGCCATATAAAAGAGAGAGAAAGCACAATCTTAAAAACAAGTTAGGGGGAAAGAAGTGTGCTCTCTCATAGTTGTATACAAACTTTTCTCTTTCACTTGCACAGATGGTTGCTAACTGAAGCATGAGAATGATGGCAGAATGATTGTCCTGTATATCTCAAAAACAGCGATACTACTTTTTTTAGAAAAGTAATGTTGTGAGTTTTGTTTTTTTTCACTGCTGAAATTATGCCTGGAGGGTCCTGACATCTCCACAGTGACTGGGTATGTAGCTGAAATGGGGCAGTTCTGCTGAAAACAATAAAATGGAGTAGTGCATTCTTTCTTACTAATGCCTAAGACATATCTGGCTCATTTCACACGTTGTTTATAACAGCATATCACTTTCTTAGATTTTCAAATGTTGGCGTTTTTGTTGTATCTAATACTGGAGAAAACTTGTCGTTCTCCCCCATCCCCCAGTTTAGAAACGTTTGCTATCTCTAACTTAGAGATATTGACTATCTCACTTTCATCGGGAAGTACAAAGGGTATTTGCCAGGTAGTCTGCCTCTTTTGTTTTGTGTTCTGGTAGATGCCGGAGGAGAGTAGATAGAGACATGTTGGCTCTTCTGTGTCTTTTAAAATTCTTCCCAAAAGGAAGAAAAAGAAAAAGGAAAAGAAAGGGGGGTGGTGGTGGTGGTGGTTACTCTAATCCAGACCAACATTTATTGCATGAGTCATCCCACTGAAGTCAGGGATGTGACTGTGTAAACAGCTGCTTGCTGTATTAGTGAGGATTATGGTATTGGGCTCCTTTTAGGATGTTACTCCAGCTTTAAAATGGTTTTGAAGCTTGTATAAAAAAGATGGGATGCAGTCAGCGGAAGTTACCTAAGGAGATGAAACTATCAATATAAGATACAGTGCTGTAATGAAGCTACTGGAAGCAATGTCTGATTGCTAATTTAACCAGTTAACGTACGACTTTGCTCCTCTGTCATTTTTAATTTCTAGTGGAGTATTGAACATTATGTCACTGTAAGTTCTAGGACTAAAGAATCTAAGGAAATATACGGTCTTTAAAATATTGCCTGCTGCTGTTTGACAAGCCTGGTAGTTTCACAGATAATGCCCAACATTTGTACCACATGCACATACTTAAAAATAACTTTTAAAGAGTAATGAGAAGTACATAAGGAGAAACTGTGAGGTGCAGTAATTTTGCTGGTTGTGATTCTTTGTGTCTTGCAAGTAATTACACGTCTCCCTGACGTATCCCTATTCTGTGTGTGCTTGATAAATCTAGGTCTCTTCTGTTGTATTTTGAATATAATCAGGAGCATAATGCAAGTCTTGGAAATTGCCGGCTGTAAAGGCCCCAGCCTCCTTCTTCAGTCTTTGCAGAGATTAAGAACTGAGTATTACTTTTAAGCTGCAGAGTGTTGTATTTGGTTTGTGCATTTTAGAGGTCAATTGACGTTGAGTTCTGTGTGCCCATCCTGTGCGCTTTCACAGTGTTATTAAAAAGAAACGGACTTCTTTATCATGACGTGCTTCAGCCAACATTGCATTAATAAGCCTTTCTAAATAGCCAGCAAAACCTCACCAGTTTGAAATGCACATTGCCAAAATAGCATCAGTGTTGATTACAAGTGTGCATTTTACAGATCTATAGTTGCTTCTGTTGGTGTCTGTTGGAAGTCAATAACTTTATTCCTACAAAAATATTTTGCAGACCATTCTGATGGATTTCTTTCGTTATGTGACGTAGCTTTAAAATGTGGAGTATTAACAAGTGGCATCCATTTGAAAACTCAGTTTATGAAGTTGGAATTTATCTTACAAGCATTTGATGGGATTCCTTTAGGTTAGGTTTATAATGAAGTATTTGTTAGGAATTTCTAAAAGTATATGAACAAAAAGAGCATTTTACACTCTTCTGAGAGACTAATAATACCTTACTTTGCCAGGATAAATGATATGTGACCAGGAAGCCCTCCTCAAGTTGTTTATGTTGGAAGAACATGGCCAGTTTAAACTATTCAAAAAGTGGGCTGTGAGTGCACGCCAACATCCTGCAGTATTACACACTGAGCTACTAAAACACGACAAAGCAGTAAATCTCCAACGAACCACCAGCATTCTGGTGCCTTGTTCTGTCCCTTAACCACCTGATGACAGTGATTATTTTTTATACAGACTAGTTGGTACCTGGTATTGCTGCTTCTTCCTTTCCTGAGGAATTCCTGTCTTTTTATTTCTATTTCCGACTTTGAAAGCCACAGCCTTTGTTTGCCAAGTTCTTCATGTGCATGGTGGTAAACGAGGGCGTGCAGTGTTGGGAAAAGGGAAGTTTTCCAACTTGTGTGTTACTCTTGAGGGTCAGCTGGGCCCAGCTAATGCATTTTTAACGTGTTTCTCAGTTAATGAAAACATCATGTCAATTGACTGTTTTATAGCTAGATTTTTTTTTTCCTTTGTGCCTGAAATAGGAATCTTGTGAGGGAAAAACTGGCTGCAGTACAAGAATCCAACACAGATCTAGCAGAGATCTGGGGTCACTAGCATATGGGTGAGCATATGGGTGAGGTGGGTGGGAAGCATGCTTCAGGACATCCGCATGGGTGGGGATGGTGTTTGGGAGATGAGAAGAAATAGGGCTGACAAGGGAACTTAGATGATAGTTCCTTGAGCAGGGAGGAGAAGACTGCAGACAGCTTGTCTCCAGGCCCAGCAGACTAGCCTTAAGGCCACATTCACTCGTCTTTAGGTGACTAGTTATCATAATCAAGCTTGGCAGGCTACGATGTAGTATTCCTATAGCTTCGTGTGGGTGTGCTTGTATTCTGTCAACACACATACACAGAAAAAGATATAGTCCCTGTCCCAAAACATCTGCAGTTCAGAGTTCTGACCCTCTTCAGATGCAGTGAGTCCACGAGTGCTTCTGGAGCAGATCAGTCTTAAGGCATCTGCTGGTTACACAGATGGTGAGGAGCCTGCTGGAACCTCCCTTGCAAAGGGGAAGGAGACAGGGATGGAGATGATCAGGAGCATGAGGGAAGAGATTGCAGTAAAGTAACACAGACTGTGAACCTGACCCTGATGGGTGCAAATACTTCTGCATTTAAATGAAATGGTACTTATCTGGGTGGTGCTGGGGCAAGTGAGGGCCTGCCAGATGGACCTGTGCCTGGCAGTGCTCTGGAGGACTGGTTTGGATTTGGGAGGATATTATGCACAATTTTTTTTTATTGTTTTTCAAGGCAGGATTTTAGTGAATTCATTTGCAACTGCAGAGGTTACTGTGAGGTTTTTCCAATCAAAGAAGAACAAGGTTTGTGACGATTTAAGCATTTGGTTTCTTGCAAGTAGGTATCCTGCACTGCTGAGCAGTGAGAATGCTATCAATAATAGTAAAAAAAAAAACAAACCAAAACAAACAACAACAAAATCCCCACAAATGTTAAGAGTTACTGGTTACTGGAAAAGCAATGGAGGAAAAAAAAGATGTTTAAATCTTAATACTTAAAACACCATGATTTATCTGTACCTTAAACGAAAGGACAATATGAATGAACAAAGGTATGGGGTGAGTAATGATGATCACCTACAGTGAGTGAGGTGAGATTTTTCAGTGTGGAAAAGTGAGTGATGAAGGGAGAAGGTGCTGGGAGTTGATGAAATAGTGGGCAGCAACCACGGGAAGCAGTGTGTGGCTTTCCAAGTTCTTGTAAGGGAGGCAGCAGACAACAAATGATTCTAGTGGGTAACACATTAAGAGCAAATGGAGGTGTTATTTCATATAACACGTAGTTGATCTGTGGGATGAAAATGACAAAGCAAAAGTAAAATGGTAAAAGTACCATTATATAGCTGAGTGTGCTGGTTATGTGTACCTGCAATCCCCAGCCAAGTATCCATTTCTGGCTGTAGCTGAAAAGTTAAATGTCAGGCTAGACACGTATTTGGTTTCTGAAGGGTGACCCTAGATCTCAGATACTTACAGTCCACCCTATGAACTATTTTAAGAGTGGAATATAAGAAAAACTTAACTGTGAGATTATTCTAAAGCCTTGAAACTAATGCTTTTTCACCTTGAAAACTATTCATTTTAATGAGAACTGTGTCAGAGCAAGCTTTAATACTTCATGTTGTTCTCAGCATCATTGTTTTCCTCCACTTCAGCTGTTAGAAACAATGCTCCTTTGAGGTAGGAAGAGAGATTAGAACAAGACTCTGGTGTAAGGCGTTTGCTATAGGGAAGAGCTCCATGTTGCAGGTGACAGCTCTCTTTAGAGGTGGTTCTGAACTGCATGGGGAACAAATGCCTCTTGCAAAGGAAGTGTTATCCCAAAACTCCCTGAAAGGGGATTGTGGTGAGGTGGGGGTCAGTGATAGGACAAAAGGCAATGGCCTCAAGTTGTGCCAAGGGAGGCTCAGGTTGAATATTAGGAAAAACTTCTGTGAAAGAGTAGTCACACTGGAATAGGCTGCCCAAGGAGATGAGGGAGTCGTCAATCCTTGAGGTGTTTGAGAATCATGTACATGTGGTACTAAGGAACCTGCTTTGGTGGGCAGTATTGGTGGTAGGTGGGCTGCTGGACTAGATGATCTTAGAGGTCTTTTCCAACCTTACTGATTCTATGATTCTTTGTATGATTTCACCTTTTTTTGCTTGAGGTGCAAAATGTGTCTCCACCCTGTTTGCCTTGGTCCGTTGTGGAAGTGCACAAAACAAGAGATGCCACTGTGAGCACACTGCACCCTGCAGAGCAGGCAAGAAAACAAGCATTTCCTGGCTGCTTGTGTTCCTTGGGATGTTCCTAGGCATGTTTTCTATGACAGTATAGCACAGAGGGAAATCTTTGTAGAAGAGAATTCACTTATTCTGCTGAATTCCACAGCATTTGGACATGACATCTCTGTTATTCTCCAGGGTTGTTTTGTAGTGTTTTTATTTCAGTGATGTAAGGGCTGTCTTTTACTGCCAAGCCCATAATTAAAGTGGTGTTGACTTGTAAGTAATGGGCTGCAAAAGGTGTACCAGAAGATAATTAAAGATGCACTGTAGATAAGGGAGCATGAACATTCTTTTTATGAGGTGTTAATATCTGAAGACCAACTAGTGAAATTGATCTTGCCTCCATCAGGATGAAAGATCTGGTTAAACATCAATAACACTGCGCTGCCCTAGAAAATGTTTGATGTAGGGATTTCTAGAGGTCTGTACTTGAGCACAGACTCCCCAGGCAGGCACCTGGTGGCAGAGCCATGCAGCACTGGGTGATTTGGCATCCCATCCATGCTAACGTGGTTCTTTGCATATCCTAACACTGGGGCTGCTCGGGAGGGAGAGGAGAGGAGCTCGCGATGCCCTGATCTGGACTAAGATAGATGCGAACCTTTTTCAAAGCCATTTTAACGAGCGCTTGTGGCTAGTCCTTTTCCAACAATAACTCTGCTGCCTCTTCTAAAACTCCATTACATTTTTTTTTTCCTTTTTTTTTTTTTCTTCCTGCTTTTCAGCATATGTAATTTTGATTCTTCTGTAGATGCACTTACATCATGCCCCTGACTTGAAGGGACACTGGCAAAAGAAAGACAAAGAAAGTTTACGCTTTTGGACCTTACTGAAATCTGCAGCAAAATTCCATGGATTTTGGTGGGAACCTGAAGACAACCTGTGATATGAAGAGATATTTTTTGTTAAACTGCTTTCAGTATTTCTGTTTTGATTTGTTTTGTTTTGTTTTTCTTCTTCACATTTCTCCCACACATAGACTCATAGGATGGCTTAGATTATAACTGATGCACAACAGCTGAGGGAACACAGTCAGCAAGGGCAGATCAGTGCCTGGATCTAGGTGCGACCAAGCTGCTGCTGTAGCAGAAGTTGGCTTAGGTTAGGCCAAGTCCAAATGCCTCAGCAGAAGAGCAGCAGAGGAGGGGGAGGACAAGATTGCCATCTTGTTTCCTGGAATCTCACTTAAAAACAAACTCACAATCTAAGTCTCTATCAATTAGCATTGCAAAGAAAATCTCTCGAAATGAAGGGTGTAAAGAGGCTGCCTGGCAGAATGCCTGAAACAATAACTCCAGGAAGTGTGAACTACTCTCTCCATAGCCAGAGGATGTTAACAAAAGCCTGTCTATTTGACCTAGCCAGCAGTGATGGACACTCGCTATTAGCAAGCAGTGCAAGTCGCTGCAAGCCCCAGAGCTTCTCCTCTGCTGACTCCTTCCTTATCTCTTCTGAGCAGGCTGTGTCTGTAAGGCGTGTGTGTGCGTGCTGGGGGGGGTTTCCTCTCCCTCTGGGACCAGTATTAGGGGCTGCCTGCAGGGTCGGTTTTATGTTGCAGTCATCCCCATGACATCATGTTTTCATATTTTTTTCTGCCATGAAAATTGGAAAATTGCACAGGAAAAAAAAAATGACAGCTTTTTAATTTTTTTCTTTTTCTAGCTTTCCTCAGGGTATCACTTTCGCTGTGGCCAGACTGAATGAATTAGCTCTCTTTGTAACCTGCTGATGGGTTTCCTGGACCCAGTTTGTTATGGACTCCATGGATAGTTGCATTAATGATGCAGCGATGGAAAGGCCATATGCAATTTTGTGCTTTCTTAGGTCAATTTGAATTAGGGCTCCCCAACACTTCTTTATCTCTGTGCCTATGCATCCCTCATCTCATGTTGGTGTCTGAAATAAGCTGGCCACAAACTAACCTGGCCGGCAAACAATCACTTTTTGGAAGGAGCAGCTCTGTGAATTGGCTAATTTTCTAGTACCATATGCCAATTGGAGCTGGCATGTGCAGGTCTATGTGTGAAGTCATTTGTGGGCTTAAATGCAAGCAGAATTGCATCCTGTGTGATGACAATTAGGAGTAGCTAAAGCTGGATTTGCTGTGGAGAAGATCATTGACAAAACTGTGCCATTAAGCTCTGTAAATTTGCTTATTGTGTCTGAACCTTAATTGACTCTTCCTTAAATATGTATCTGAATAATATAAGCAAATTAAAGCTTAGCAGCACAGCTCCAATGTAGCTAGAACTGATGAACTATTTGCTACCTGTCTGCTCTTTGCCTTTCTCCTATGTGAAAATGCTTGGCTGTACACAAATTGTATTGCACAAATGGAAAGGAGAATCTCTGAACCATCCTGAAACTCTGAGGAAGAAAAGAATTTTTGTGGGATGTATCTGAGCTGTGATAGCACGGGCTGACAAGAGTGATGTGGCAGAAGAATGGGAAAGAATAGTGAGAAATAGTTTCAGGCTGTTGCTCCCTGATATTCTGGACTACATGCTGCTGTCATCCTTCTGAAATTCTCACTGCCATCATATGCATTTCTGTTGGAATATACTATTTAAATGCTTTTAAATTCAAATGTTTCTAAATTTAAATTCTTTAATGTTTTTACTGATATTACTGCAAAGCAGCTTCTGACAGCATTTACCTTGCCTTATGGGGCAGAGCTCCTGAAAAAATGCAGCCTCAGGAATAGCAGACTCATGGGGGCTGGCAGTCATGCCTGTCTGCAACAGCGTTTCTTTTTATTGTGAATTTCAGTGGTGGAATGTGGAACATTAAAACCCTTGTCCTGCTCAATCCAGAAGTGTCTGCTTGGATCACAGACACAGTGGTCCCTGTAGAATGCAGATATGTAATATAGTGTGCAGACTTTGTTCTTGGACCCTTAAGTTTCACAGTAAGATGGAACAGGTTCCAAGGCTGAAAATGACTAGAGATGTGCTGAGACAAAAGACACATGAAGTAATGATGATGCTGTTCTTGAACACCTTCAGTAATAGCTTCTAATGACCTATTCTGACAAATTATTACATTAACTAATTGATTTCTTGCTCTTCTAATCATGTTTTAACATCTAATCCCTTTTGGCATTGCAGCCATTGCTCCCTGTAAGTTGTTATGTCACTCCTGGTTCTATAAAAGAATATTCCTGGCCTGCCTTTTGAATTAGTACTTTTGAATTAATTGGTCAGAATCTCACCTTGGACTGAAACACAGAGCTTTCTTGTTCTGCACATGACTCAGTCAGTAGAGCTGTCTGGAGAAGAAAAATGATCAGACAAAGGTGATCAGGGGGCTGGAGCACCTCCCCTATGAAGACAGGCTGAGGGAGATGGGCTTGTTCAGCCTGGAGAAAAGAAGGCTGTGGGGTGACCTCACTGCAGCCTTTCAGGACCTAAAGGGAGCCTACAAACAGGAGGGAGCCAACTCTTTGAAAGGGTAGATAACAGCAGGACAAGGGGAAATGGTTTGAAGTTGAGGGAGGGAAGATTTAGGTTGGAGGTCAGGGGGAAGTTCTTTACTATGAGAATGGTGAGGTGCTGGAACAGCTGCCCAGAGAGGCTGTGGATGCCCTGTTCATCCCTGGAGGTGTTCAAGGCCAGGTTGGATGGGGCCCTGGGCAGCCTGGTCTGGTATTAAATGTGGAGGTTGGTGGCCATGCATGTTGTGGGGGATTGGAGCTTCAAGATCCTTGACGTCCCTTCCAACCTGGGCCGTTCTGTGATTCTGTGATAGAAGCTGGGGGCGGCTTCAGTGTTTAGCAGTGGGTTTTGGTGCAGTATCTGGACAAGGCACCAGCGTTTTGCTCATCCCACTAAAGTCAAGGAGAAATCTCCCACTACTGGGAATAGGACCTGTAACCTGCTCAGTAACGTGCAGAATGGTTTCCCTTCTTGAGAAGGGGTGATGTGGACATATAGGTGACATGAGACACCTGTATTCCTTAGCCTGGATGCATCCCAGCGCCCAGAGGAATCCTTCTGTTTCCATCGTTGCTGCCGGCGGCTTTTCAGAAGGCCCAAGTGGACTAAAGAGCTGCCCTCATTAAATTATTGACCCTCCATTTGAATTAGAAAATCGCTGGGTGGGTTGGCGGCGGCGGCGGGCGCTTTGCCGTGAGACGCCTTGGCTCCTCCGGCGGGGCGAGACCTCCCCGTGTGTATTTTGGTGATGGGATGACAATGGAGGTGTGGGAGACAGCCGTGAGTCACCCGGCCCTATCGGCGGGGCAGGCCCGGGCGGGTGGGGGTCGCCGAGAGCCGGGCGGAGGGCTCATAAGGCGAGGAGCGGCCGCGGCCGTCGCAGCCCTGATGGAGCCCCGCAGCATCCCGGCAGGCGATGCCCCGCCGCGCCGCGCCGCCCCGCGGGAGGGCGGCCGGAGGAAGCGCACGTCGTTCAGCAAGGCGCAGCTGGAGCTGCTGGTGCGCACCTTCGAAAAGCAGCCGTACCCTGGCATCGCCCTGCGCGAGCAGCTCTCCGGCCTCACCGACATCCCCGAGTCCAGAATCCAGGTAAGAGCGGCGGCCGGCCGCAGCCCCGCGAGCGTCTTTTGGGCTGTCGGCGCGTTTTGGCGGGACCGAGTCAAAGTGCCTTGACGGGCGGCGGGAACGTCGTGTTTAACTCTGCTTCCTCTCGCAGGTCTGGTTTCAGAACAGGAGGGCCAGGCAGCTGAACCGCAAGAAGAGCGAAGGCGTGCAACCCCTCCAGGCGGCGGCCGCCAAGGAGGAGCGCGGGCACTGCGGCGGGGGCATCGGCACCGAGCAAGCCCTGCAGCCGGGGGACAACCAGTGCTGCTCCGGCCAGCCGCTGCCCTGGTCGGGGCCTCAGTACGCGAGGCTCGATAGTCATTGGAGGAGCTGTGGAGTCCCCGCTCAGACCCCCTCTCACTTCGGCCTGGACTATATGGGAAAAGGGGAGCAGTTCGGTGCGGGAACTGTAGGCAGTGCCCCTCAGCACTCGCTCCCTGTGCAGCAAGCGCAGGACCCGTACCTGAAGAAATCGTTCCCTGAAAACTACTATGCAGATGTCTTGAAGCCATGTACAGAAGATTACCTATATCTAGCAGCTAAAGAGAACACATATAGCAAGCCTGTCTTAAGCTACTTAAATGCTGACCAAGGTCTGGTCGATGAGACCTACTCATATACCAAACCTAACTCCTCTCCGTTTAGTAACAGTTCCATTCCGAGCTGTGGCGAGGGGGAGTCTATGCTTGAGCTGAAGCAGATGAGGCACAGCTCTCCTCATTTTGCAGCTAGCGAGGCAAGCCCTCCTGCAGTACCTGCAAAATATGAAGGGAGGTACCAGGGGACGTGTGCTGCTCCGGACCCATTGTACGGACAGCAGCTGCTGGGGACAGTGAGTGACTATGACCCTCACTGGCTGGGTATGAGAAATGAAATTTTGGGGAATGGTTTAGACTCGCTATTTGAGCAAAATGGGGAGCAGGGTGGGCCTCAAAGTTACCTTTTTGCTTTGGGTGGCCAGAATTCAGCCTGTCATTTGGGTCACACGTGAAACCATGACAGCAAGGCTGCTTGATGGAAAAATCATCTTTTACTTTGTTCGATTGGCAGTGTTGTCCCAAAGTGGTTAGAGGTTTTGCAGGTGGAAGGATGGAGCACTTGCTGTGAGCTTCATGCTCGGTCTGGAAGGGAAAGGAAGATGAGGAAAGCCAGGGAGGTGCACAAGAGAGTAATCTGTGGAAGATGTGTTGCCTGTCCCTCTCCTGTCCTGCTGGGATTGTCACCAACCAGCATTCCTGCGAACATTTGGCTTTCAGTAGCTTCATATTAACCTGTGTTTACAGACAGATACTTCAGTACTTCGGATACCTCTGTACCTCAGTACCAAAGACTTTGTCTTCTGCTGCTCAGACTGCGTTGGATTCTACCAGGAGGCTTGGGACTGTGGAATTGGTTTTATAGTCTTACTGCACAAGATTTTGCTTGTATTTGGGTGTGAATTCACTTTCTTTAACGTAAGAAGCACGTAGAAAACTGGCGTAACATTTAGAGCCTCTAGTGGAGAAAGCATGAATGCAAGCTGGTCTGAGCATGGGATATGCAGCCTAGGTGGCGGCAGGCTGGCTCACTTGGTGTGTTTGTGTTTTAGGTGTGCTCCTGATAAAGGACACTCCTGGTGTCTTTTTAGGTGTTTACTGTATAGTATTTTCATTTAAAAACGTCCACATTTATGGCCTTTTAGAAGGCTTTCTTTTTGTGATTTCCTGTTGTATAATTTTTTTTTCAAATTGTTTGCTAATATTTTAAAGGAATTGTGTTGATTCAAGTAAAAACAAACAAACACTCCAAACAAGCAAATTTCATTTTACCAAAGGAAGGTATACATATATGTATAGGTATATGTATATTACATATACCTAGATTCTAACATGTACACTGCTTTTATGGAGAATGAAATAAATATAATAAAATGAAACTTAAACACGGACCATTATTTTATTAATGAAAAGGACCACAATGCTCATCTGGTTCCAACCCCCTGCTATATGCAGGGTTGCCAACCAGCAGACCAGGCTGCCCAGAGCCACATCCAGCCTGGCCTTGAATGCCTCCAGGGATGGGGCATCCACAGCCTCCTTGGGCAACCTGTCCCATTGCTACGGGCACTGTGAGCACGGACAGTCTCACCTCTCTATGAACACGAGGTGAGGAAAAAAGACCCCTGAAGAAACAGGGCACTGCAGGCGGGAGGCAGCGGTGTGCCGGCCAAAGCGCTCCGCCGCAGCGCGTCCCCCGGAACTCCGGAGCGCCGGAATGCCGGGTGCGGCCGCTTGTTTCCGGGGGAGGCCGCAAAGCGTTGCGGGCCACGCGGCGTGCAGGTAGGTGCTGCGGGTGCTGGGCCTGGGCAGCGCGGTGCGAGACCCGCTCCGTAGTACAGGGCTGCCTTGCCGTGCCTGGCGGGAACGCGGTGTTACACGTGTGCCATCCGAGCTCACTGCCTTGTGTCCTCTGCCTATTGTGCGCAGTCACAGGGAAACCTTCCATGCTACGCTGACTGTAAGCGGCTGTTGAAGGAGTAAGATGGAGGAAAAGGAGAAGAAGAAGCACCGTGCCAAGCACAGCGGACCGAAAGCAGAGAAAAAAAGGAAACGGCATCTCAATGATCTGGGAATTGGAGAGGAGGAGGATGCTCGGAAAAGAAACCCCAAAGCCTTCACGGTGCAGTCCGCCGTGCGGATGGCCAGAACGTTCCATAGGTGAGCAGCAGGAATTAAGTAGAGAGCATGCAGTCCATTGGCCAGACAGTTTTCAGAAAGTGGTGAGGTGCTGGAACAGCTGCCCAGAGAGGCTGTGGATGCCCCATCCCTAGAGGTGTTCAAGGCCAGGTTGGATGGGGCCCTGGGCAGCCTGGTCTGGTATTAAATGTGGAGGTTGGTGGCCCTGCCTGTGGTGGGAGGGTTGGAGATTTATGATCCTTAAGGTCCTCTCCAACCCGGGCCGTTCTGTGATTCTATGAAGCCCTGGCACAGCTGCCTGGAGCTGTGGGTGCCCCATCCCTGGAAGCAGTCAAGGGAAGGCTGGATGGGGCTCTTCTTCCTGCTCTTGTGGGTGGCAATCCACCCATGGTAGGGGGTTGAAACTGGTGGGCTTTAAGGTCTTTCCCAACCCAAGCCCCTCTGTGATTCCATCTGGTGTTTCCTTATTGTTTTGCACATAAATATACGTAGTGTAATTTTCATAAAGAGGCTCATAGAGCTTTCATTATTTGCAAGGCTGTGTTGTAATTTGTGCGTGTGTCGGTGGTGTGGTGCATCCTGCATATGTGTTACCTGCAGGTATGCTAGGTTTACTTGGAAAAAAAAGTCTGTAGAGCTCCTTCGGCTTGGTCAGAGTTCCTTGTTCATTGTAGCAACCAGGCACTTGGTGAGCTTTCGTGTCTGAATGTTTGCAGATGCTGAAAATATTCTAAAAGAGCACTTATTGCTTTTTAATTTCTTCTTGTGTTCATTTTAAATTTCTTCTCAGAACTCAGGATTTGAAGACTAAAAAACATCACATTCCTGTGGTTGACCGTACTCCTTTGGAGCCTCCTCCAGTGGTGGTGGTTGTAGTTGGCCCTCCCAAGGTTGGGAAGAGCACCTTAATAAAATGTCTCATTAAGAACTTCACAAGACAAAAATTAGTTGAAATCCGGGGCCCTGTTACTATCGTTTCAGGTGAGATTAAATTTGGGCTTTTGTTCTTTTAAACTTGTTCCTTTCTTTGTTATGTTTTCAGTCCCAACTTCCACTTGGCCATTGCCTTTTTACTTTTCTTGTATATTGCCATTTGGATCATTGAGGAGCCCAACCCACAGCATTTGAAGAAAAAAATTGTAAGGGAAAATCTTGCTTGGATCCAGACAGTTGTGTCTGGTATTGGTAAACTCTTGAGAGGTTTAAACTAATAAATCTGCTTTTTGTCAGGAATGATTCACAAATATGGAAAAGGAAAAAATGGGATGGGAAAAATGTGCTAAATTGGATGTTCTATTTGGTCTACTGAAACTTAGGAATTGAACTTTGCAGTTGATAATATGAAGGAGAAAAAAAATATGGTAACTTTCAGTCAGAGGTGTCCTTGTTGAGTGGTATGTTGTTAAAGAGCTCAAGTTAGTTAAACTGAACAGTGGGTACTTTGTTCTAATTCAGATGCATGTTAAGAAATCTCTTAATATCTATTTGGTGTTTTTAAACTATTGTGTTTTTTGGGAAGCTGCAGCAGAGGGTTTTGTCTGAAGAGGAGAAAAAGTAAGTAGTAAAATGAAGTCCTTGGAAATTAATTCTGGGATACAAAAGATAGAAGTAATGCAGAGGTTTCCTTCAAAATACAGTGTATCTTTGGTTGTTAGGTTGTTTTTGGAAAAGGCAGAACAACTTCTTGGAAACCAGGTGCTCAGCCTGGTAATTTTAAATGGAAAGGTTAACATTTCAGAGAATTGCAAGCATTTGAAAACAAGTACTTGTACAATTGCACATAGTTGGCAGTCCACTTGCTAGACTGCAGCAGTATAACCTGGAAGGAAAACAGTGGAGTAATTCCTTTGCTTCCTCTTTGAATTTCTGCTCCTTACTTTTGTTTTCAGGTAAGAAACGCAGGCTGACTATTATTGAATGTGGATGCGATGTTAATACAATGATTGACCTGGCTAAAGTTGCTGATCTGGTAAGTTACAAATAGCATATGATTTCTACTCTAATTTACGTTGAAAGTACTTTTTCCTGGAAGTCCTAGAAGTAGACTGCATAAGTGGTCTGTTTTCTCTGGTCATTGCTGTCCAAGGCAATGCTGTCTTGGGCTTCCAAAATAACATGTCTAATTCCTACAATGAACCTAATATTCTCTAACAACCTCAAGGAGTTTTCTTGACTGGTGGGAGTGGGAAGATGGGATTTGGGTGTGGGATGGTTTGAGAGGATGAAGGGAAATTACACAACTTTATTGTGAACAGAACTGGTAAACTATTAGCATAAGACTTTATAACAGGGCAAAATATTGAAATGACTTTTTATTTGAGGATTTCGTCAAACTGTGTAAAATCTGAAAATGGTATTCAGCTCAGTAAGTTTTCAATTAGTGCATGAAGTGGAAATATGAGTTGGTTTTGTTTGATATACTTGGCTGTTTCTGTCCTTGAAGGTAAGTAATAGGATTGATTTCAGTGAAATGTGGTCTCTGTTTTAAATTTAAACTTTTTGTTTATGAAGTCTTTTTTGTCTTGAGAGTCTAATATGCAATCCATGAAACTATTAGCAATTGTACTTTGTGTATGGATTTAGAATAGAATGTTCATGGTTGATTTGGGCTTGGGACCCTCAGCTGAATGTTAATCATAGTATCGTAGAATGGCCTGGGTTGAAAAGGGCCTCAGGGACCATCTAGTTTCGAGCCCCTGCTGTGTGCAACAGATCAGGATGCCCAGAGCCACCTAAACTAAAATGCATGCAGTAGTCCAGGATCCTGTCCTACCTGCATGCTTCCTTCTTAAGGAAGTAAGTTGTATTAAAAGTACTGAATTCTGTTGGTATGTAGATGATGTTGAAGATTCCAAATGCACTGAGTGATGCCGAGAATCTGTTTGGTTTTACTGTTAGGAGGCTGAGTTTACATCATTATTCACAGATCTTCGTCATCAGTTGTCGTGCATTTTAAGTTCTTCATCACTGAGGACCCAGCAGAGCTTTATTTCAACTTTCATGACATTTTCCTCTGTCAGTGAATTTTAGTCAGATAAACAAACAGAGTGTGACAAATTACACAAAATGATCCTGCTAATATTAGAGGGTGCTCAACTTTTCACTGTTCTTGGTTTCTGAGAAGCTTGTGACTTTAAAGACTTAACTTAGATATTGTGTTCTCAGGTTCTGATGCTCATTGATGCCAGCTTTGGATTTGAGATGGAAACGTTTGAATTTCTGAACATTTGTCAGGTACATGGCTTTCCCAAAATTATGGGAGTTCTTACCCACCTGGATACATTCAAGAACAACAAACAATTAAAGAAGACAAAGAAGAGGTTAAAGCACAGATTCTGGACTGAAGTATATCCGGTATGGCATCCCACATTTATTTTCTGCGTATTTTGCATTGTAGTATGTTAATAAAGTCTATGACAATACTTAAATATTTATTGCATTCATAAAATCTTTTGAGTATTGCTATCAATAGACAATTTTGTTATTATATCATATAATGCAGTCTTTGTTAAAATGCTTGTATCTCTGTCTGAGCATGCCTCGCTAGCAAACACGTGATACTAGTAAAGAGATCTGTTACATGGGTTATGGAGACAAACTAAATCTTTACAACAGATTTTCTGACCTTGAATGGTTTTGCACTAAGATTTAGGGGAGTGTTTTCATGTTGAAGTGTGCTAATGAGCTTGAACTTCAGGAATCAGTTGTAAATTGCAGTTTACAATTATGATTTATGTAATAGAATTGTGTTAGGTTTTTCCAGTTTTGCAAGTATTGCATTGATGTTTAATATTTTAATGTTTTTTGATATATTCAGGGTGCTAAGCTGTTTTATCTGTCTGGGATGGTTCATGGAGAATATCAAAAGCAGGAAATTCACAATCTGGGACGTTTCATCTCTGTTATGAAATTCCGACCACTTACTTGGCAAACGACTCACCCATATGTCCTTGCAGACAGGTATGTGGCTCTCTGTTCCTCAATATCAGCATAGAAAATATGCTTAGTGTTTAAAAAGCTAGAAATAGCTGAGCATCTGTGAACACAAAACATAGAGAGAAAGAACAAAAATAATGGTAGTCTTTCAGTAACATTGTTTTAGGTTACTATACTTGTTATAGAACGTAGGCCACCTCCAGACAGGTTGCAGATGTGGGCCCATGAGAGCATAACAAGGTTCAACAAGGCTAAGTGGAAGGTGTTGCAGTTGAGCCATGGCAATCCCAGGTATTTATACAGACTGGGCAAAGAGCCTCTTGAGAGCAGCCCTGCAGAGGAGGACTTGGGGGTCCTGGTGGACGAGAAGCTGGACATGAGCCAGCAGTGTGCGCTTGCAGCCCAGAGGGCCAACTGTGCTCTGGGCTGCATTAAGAAAGAGGTGGCCAGCAGGGAGGGAGGTGATTGTCCCCCTCTACTCGGCTCTTGTGAGGCCTCATCTGCAGCGCTGCGTCCAGGCCTGGGGCCCCCAGCACAGGAAGGATGTGGAGCTCTTGGAGCGGGTCCAGAGGAGGGCACTGAGATGAGCAGAGGGCTGGAGCAGCTCTGCTGTGAGGAAAGGTTGAGGGAACTGGGCTTGTTTAGCTTGGAGAAGAGAAGGCTCTGGGGAGACCTCATTGTGGCCTTCCTGTACTTGAAGGGAGCCTATAAACAGGAGGGGGAACGGCTGTTTACAAGGGTGGATAGTGATAGGACAAGGGGGAATGGTTTTAAACTGAGACAGGGAAGGTTTGGGTATTAGGAGGAAGTTTTTCACCCAGAGGGTGGTGAGGCACTGGAACAGGTTGCCCAAGGAGGTTGTGGATGCCCCACCCCTGGAGGCATTCAAGGCCAGGCTGGATGTGGCTCTGGGCAGCCTGGTCTGCTGGTTGGCGACCCTGCACACAGCAGGGGATTGGAACCAATTGAGCACTGCGGTCATTCTGTGATTCTCCATGGCTGGTTGTTTGTGTCCCCTTCTTTGTGCAGTACAGAAGGTGGATGTGGAAGGGATTTCCATCTGATTGCCAGTCCTTCTTTCTCCCCTTCCCTCTGGTAGTTCTTGTGTTGCTTACTCACATTGTTAAAGAAAAGATGGTATTGCATGTCTGAAGGGAATGCATCTTTCTGCTGTCTTATGGTGGTAACCTGTTTTCACCCTGATGACAAAATTGATTTGAGGAGTGTTTAGTGTGCGTAGCTTATAAATAATTGAAGTGTTAAGGCAGAGGTATGTATTTCATGAAATGTTGGTTAATCTTCTGGAGGTACGTACATCTGTGTTCAACAGGTTTTAATATACAGCTGTTTCATATTATTGACTGTTTTGATTTTTAGAGCCTGCAGAGCGTAACTCAGTGCTGCTGTGGTTGTGTTCCTATAAATTCTTTTTTTTTTTTTTTTTTTATTAGGGCTGTTAGATGATCTGACTTTTTTTTTTTTTTTTTTTTTTTAACGTTTGCTAGAATGGAAGACTTGACAAACCCAGAAGATATACGAACCAATCCCAAATGTGACAGGAAGATATCACTTTATGGCTACTTAAGAGGAGCATATCTGAAAAACAAAAGCCAAATTCATATGCCAGGTAAGTTATCATATTCCTAAAACTTGTGTTTGTGCTGATCTGTGTTGCTGTTGGTATTTTAATAGTGGTTTGATTTGTATCTTTAAACAGTGAATTGTAAAATAGGTTTTTCACCTTTTCAAAATCATGTTAAGCTTTTGGAAATGTTTTTTTGTAATACATGTTTCTGTAAAAGCATATAGTTGTAAATAGCTGTGCTTTTCAATTCTGCAGTTTTCTTGCAGTGTCAAACACAGCATCTGAAGATCTTCAGTGATGTTTCACTTTATGAGGTGCTTGAAGCGTAAAACACACCAGCTCTAATAGCGACAAGTAAATTTGACTTATGTAAAATTTTTCGTACTGTTTGTATAAATTCAGTATTTTAGGCACACGATTTAAAAGCTTAATTTCAATGATTTTAATATTAAATACACAGACCTATTCAGAAAAGTGAGTTAATAGTTCCCCTCATTAAATGCAGTCAGGCAAGCCTAGAGCTGTGTGTTGGTGAACTTGAGTGTTCTCCTCTAAGTTCATTGCTTTAACAGCAGAAACAGATGTTTGATACAGAGGTGATGAATTGCTGAATACTACAACGTTTTGGTTTTTTTTTTTTCTTTACTCTCTTCATGATGGATTGCACACATTTTAGAATTAAAACTCAATGAAAACCTTGTTTGTCCCCTTGCCTGTCTCCCTAGGTGTAGGGGACTTCACTGTGAGTGATGTGAGTTTCCTACCAGACCCCTGTGCGCTACCTGAGCAGCAGAAGAAGCGTTCTTTAAGTGAGAAAGAAAAACTAATCTATGCCCCTCTCTCAGGAGTTGGGGGTATTGTATATGATAAGGATGCTGTTTATATTGACCTTGGAGGAAGCCATGCTCATGAAAATGAAGAGGTAAAAGAGCTATGTTATTGATTTCAATTCTTGTATCTTAAAAAATGTAGTTTTCACCTCTAGAGTAAAAGTAAGTATTTAATAATAAGCTTCTGAAAAATAATCCCTTTGTATTAATTTCTTTTTTCTTCTCAGATGGCTTCTCTGTAAAACTCTGTGCAAAGCATTTGAAGAATGAGTTAATAAGTAGTTAATTTCAGAAGTTTTGTTTGTTAAGACAAGACTTATATAAGCTTCTGGTGCTAGAATATTATCGTTCTTATTTTGCAGGGTAGGGCAGTTGCAGGAAAGAATAATGATGATGATGATCATTTTTACAAATACATATTTCCATTTTTTTTGTCGGATCACTGGTTTTATTAACTGTTCATTGGATGTTTGTTTATTCACCTTAATTGAAATGTAAAAAACTGGCTTTTCAGGAGGAAGTGAGACCAAATCATGAGCTGGTTCAGAGCCTCATCTCCACTCACTCAGCCATAGATACTAAGATGGCGTCAAGCAAGGTTTCTCTCTTCATGGACTCTAGACCATTAGGTTCAGAAGATGTGGGACAAGAGTAAGTTTTGAATTCTGAGCAATGTTTGAGCAATTCTAAGTGTCTGATTTTAGGTTCTAATTTAGGACGGTTTCTCAGTTATATACAGTTAGCAGAGTGGCTTGTTGCTTAGTTCATTTTGTTAGACTACTCAAGCCAGATACCAGTTGTTCTTAGCTCAAATTATGTATTAAGAATGTTTTACAAGCAGTATAGTTCTACAACCCAGAATTTCCTGGATGATTCAGCTTTAAGTGGAACGTTTCTTTTCAGAGTTTTAGAGAATGGCAGTTATAATCCTCAGTGAAATGCATCATTTAACCTATTTCCATACCACAGCAAATGAAGAAATTTCATGGAGTTATTTGCATCTACAATTTGCAGTGAATTGAACTAAAAGGCTTTTTGTACTTCATGAAGTCTGTTACCTTTTTAGTGTTTTTCATAATTTCATAATTATGAATAACCATAATTAGTGTTTTCATAACTTTTGATGTTCCTTCCGCAAAAATGTTTTAAATTACTGACATGAAAACAAATTGTTTTGCTAATATTTCTTTGCACTTCACTGTCTTTCCCCAAACGTGATCTTTGGAAAAGCAGGATTGTGATGCCAAAAGAAGAGAGGCAGATTGATTTGAAGACTGGAAGAGTACGTCGGAAAGCATTATTTGATGAAGAAGAAAAGAAAGAAGATGATGATACCGTTAGTGATGAGGAAGATGAGCAAGAAGAAGCCATGTCTGAGGATGGAAGTGATGGTGATGATGAAGAGGAAGACAGTGATGAAGAGCTCTTGGAGGCAGAGATGGCTCCTGGGAGTGCCAAACGTCTGAAAACGGAGGTGGCTCAAGAAGAAACTGTGAGTGAACTGCCAGCATTTGCTGATAGTGAGGATGATCTTGAGATGAGTTCTGAAGAAGAGGGAAAAACTGCCTCTGAAGAAAACGAGACAGAGGAAGATGATGATGATGAAGAAGAAAGGACATATGGAAATGAGAGCTCGGGTAGTGAATTTGAAGCCGCCAGCGAAGGAGCTGTGGAACCTGAGCAAAATGAACTAGCGAATGAAGATAAAGATACCAGATCTCAAGTCTTGGTTCGCGGTCTGAAAAAAAAATCCTTGCTCACAACAGATTCGGGAAATTGCACAGCAGAAGAGGCATCAGAGTCTGAGGTTGAATCCCTCAGTGAGGGAGATGATGAAGAAAAATCGCATGATGAATTAGAAGCTGAAGTATCAGATAGGAAAGGATTTCAGCCAAAGAAAGCTGATAGGATGAGGCAAGCTGAACCTGAAGATGATGAGGTTGAAAATCTGCTGAGAGAAGAAGAGAAATATGAAGAAAAAACAGATTTTTCTGCTGACACTGCAGGTAGACTGTAAATGTTGTAATTTTTTGTATGCCCATTTTGCATTAAATTCATTGTTAATTGTTAAAGGATAGCATAATGAGCAAATATTATATGTATTTGAGTTGTATAATGTGTAATTGTTGGGTGGCAAACTTCACCTTTGGAAACCTGGTACTATTTACTTTCAAGCCTTTCATTTGTAGTGCAGTATACAGATTTCAGGTTTCCTTGCTAGAAAATGGAGATGATTCATTTTATAAACTTTGGCATTTCTGCACCAAATTTTATTATAATCTTTATGGATCTGTGCGTAACAGAATTCAAGGTACATTATTTCACTTAGAGCAAACCATTCTTGGAGGAACATGACTAAAATTTTAATTATTGACTGAGTATTTGATTAAGTTGCTCATAAGAAGCATTGGAATTGCCATCCTTGGAGGCATTCGAAGTGCCTGAATGCTGCCATAGGCAACCCGCTGTTGGTGACCTTGCTTGAGCAGCACAGCTGGAGAAGTTAACTTCCAGAGCTTCAGCTTTAGCCATTCTGTGATTCTTTGAGCAGCAAGGGAGTGTATAATTCCACATTTGAAAATATTAAAATCATTGCTCATAATCTCTTACACTTTCATCCTTCTCAAGTTAGGATTCGTTAAGGGAAAAAAAAATCAGAGCTCCAGCTTGTTAGCCACAATTAGTTTCATGTGTATATGGAGTATAAAAAACTGATCAAATGTTGAGGTAATGTTCTTATTTGAATGGATTAAGTAGTTCCTGAGTTTTGCTCTTTTTTGAAGACGGATGCTAATTTTTCCCCTTTCAGGTGCACTTAAATGGAAAGAAGACCTCACACAGAAAGCAGCTCAGGCCTTTCTAAGACAGCAGCAGGCAACCCCAAATCTTCGTAAGCTTGTGTATGGAACAGGTACACATTCATAATGTCTTAATTTATGGTGGGTTTTTAGCTAATAGCAAGTTTGTAAGTCTGAAACTTTGAGCTCTTTCAGTGAGAGTCTTGAGGAGAGTTAATTCAGTTTCCTAATTGCCAATACTCACTTCCTTTTGTAATAAAGGCAGTTGTTAGTTTTTCCCCCCCAAAAATATATATATATCCTGAGCTTGTTTGGGATACTACCGTTACCTGTTGTATGGTGTAACTGTTTTCCCTCAAATATTTGAATTTTGCTCACTTTTATAATTGTATAGTAGCAATTGCTTAAATCCATTTTGGTAATTTATGTTTTTTGTGAAATACTACTTTTTTTTTTTTTTTCTGTTTTCATTAATTTCTTTCTCACAGTGACTGTAATATTCTTTTAGATGTGTCTCAGTGTTATCATGTCTGTGCATTATCACATCCAAGGTGTTCGTTGAGGAAAAAAAATACTCTGGCTTAGAAGAAAGATAAGATTATTTTCTTTTTGTAATTTGTGCTATTTAATTTGCAGCTTTTCCATTATTTATCTGAATGTACAAACCTCATCATGCAGAACCTACATAGAATACAATGAGTATTTGTCTTCTATTGAACTTCCACAGTGCAGAAGTGGAAAGATTTAGTAGTAGATTCTCAAGTCCAGTGTTCTTGATTTACAAGGTAGTCCAGTGTTGTATCTACTTATGGTATTTAATAAGCACTGTTTGCTTACTGGCAATGTTCTTTGAGATAATTCCAGGTGGGCAAGTAGGAACTGGACTGCAGGTTGTTCAAAGGACTGTATAGAGTTTTGTATTAAATTGCATGTTTCAGTGTGGAATGGCTGCACAACTGAAACTGGTAGGATATAGTATCTTTCTGGCTGCTTCTGCTACAGATATTGTGAAACATAAGGCAGGAGAGGGGTTGTTGACAAATGTAGTTCATGTATTGTGGGGAAATAATCACAGTTGGTTTCATTTAGCCATCGAGGATGAAGACAATGAAAGTGAGGATGCAGGTGATGAACTTGGAGGTCTGTTCCACGTCAGCCGTCCAGATAAAGAAGCCAAACAGAAGGCTAATGGTCTTGACTGCTCTAAATTTCTGGTGGAAAAGCCTCAAGACTGGGACTTAGAAGAGGTAATTCAGTCAGATAGTTGAATTTGCAAATCCTATACTTGTTATGTCCTGACTGTATTTTCAAAAGCACTACTAAGTTATTATGGAGAAGTGTCACTGAAACAGACCTATGTAAGCTACGGTCTTTGTTACATCTTGTGCTACTCAAGGTCAAGAGGAATATTTAGTAGCCGAAGGGTTCAGTGGGAAGTTAGAATAAGTCTGTTGAGTGCTCACCTCTCAACTGTCTAGTGGATTGTAATTTTCTGCTTATACAGAAGTAGAAAGCATGATTGCAAATCTCTACATAGAGGCTTCATTAGTGTAATGACATTTGGGCAAGGTTTGAGGTGGCTTCTCGTTCCTGCTTGTGGCTGAGGAATTATGTAGTTTTGGTAGTGGTACCTTGACTTAGATCTGTGTGTGCAAGTGTCAAATTATCCCTGAGTTTGGAAGATGGTTGAGGAGTGGGGAGTCAATAATGGAATGCTTGTGTTGATGAGAAGCTTTAACTGTACAAGTCAACAACACTTTATTTTGCAGGTTATGAGCAGCATTAGAGATTGCTTTGTTACTGGAAAGTGGGAAGAAGATAAAGATGCAGCAAAGTTGTTGGAAGAAGATGGTATGTGTAAGACTCTTTAAGGGGAAGATAACAATGGATTCAGGGGTTTTAGGAATTACTCCACAGTTATGTGTTTAGAATGTCCTGCACTAGCTAATACTTGCACAGTTGTTTTCCAACTGTAAAATACTGCAGTGTTACACAATGTTACACAGTTGTTAAAGCATTTAAATGTTGCTGTAAGAAACATGGAAGTAGAATATTTTTAAAATTTGCTCTCTGAAATATAGGATATGTAAGTTAAATTAGGAAATGATTCGTGCCTGATCGTGTCGACTTTGCACTGTATATATTAATTCATCTACTTAGACATAGAATCATAGAATGGTTTGGGTTGGGAAGGACCTTTAAGATCATGTAGTTCCCACCCCCTGCTATAGGCAGGGACACCTCTCACTAGGCCAGGTTGCTCACAACCCCATTAAGCCTGGCCTTGGATGCCCCATTCCTGGAAGCATTCACATTCCTTTCTGGGCAACCGTTTTCAGTATTTCACCACCCTCAAAGTAAAGAATTGCTTCCTATAGGTGTTCTATTCACACGTAAATGTATTTCATTCTTTTCAGTGGTGTGGGTGGAGATGAGCAGAAATGATTTTTTTTATGGAAAGACAAACTGGTCATTTGCATTTGGCAAAAAAATGAGATCTTTTGGAATGTATTTTGTGTATGTTTTTAGACATGTCTGGGAAAAATGAGAAAATTTGAATAATGTGGCTGTGTCTTTTGTATAAATTGATTGAGGTTTGATAGATTTATTTAAGCATTTTTTTTAACTTTAAAAAGGTTTTGCTATATTTAAATTTTTAATCAGATTTTTTTTTTTTTTTTTTGAATGAAGAAGCTCAGTTGCTCTGATGATGCCTTGTACCATTCATCTTAACACAATAGGAATGTTCTTCCTTAATTTTGTGAGGCAATGTGTGTGGTCATTTGGAGTGATTTGAGTATGTTTTATTTGCATATTCAAAATCATCAAGTTGAGATATTGAAAGGGAAAAGAGGGATCCAGTGAACTTCAACTGAGAATATAGAGAAGACAACAGACGTATAAAACTGATAGAAAGGAAATAAGTTTGGGCTGAAACTAATCTATAAAGTAGTACTAAGAAATACACAATACTGAAAATGAGAATAACAAAATAGTAACTGTCAGATGTTTTGTTGCAGAAGAGTTGTATGGAGATTTTGAAGATCTTGAAACAGGTGTTGTGCACAAAGGAAGGCCTGCTACTGAAGGAGCTGAGGTATGACCTCTGCCTTTGTTCTGGAGTAGCACGTATGTATTTTTGATCGAGGGATAGGCATCTCATGTCATAAATTTCATTTCTGTGATTTGATACGAAATCAGTAGGAGTAAGGAAGGTAAGGTATATGACTTTGGAACCTGTAAGTATCTGGAGTAGCATATATATTTTGTCTCAAATTCAGATGTTGTTTAAAATTAATAAGGCAAGACAATGCACCTCATTATTAAACTGTGGATGTCAGGATCTGGAGTTAGAAGTAAAATATGTTAAAACCAAGTGTGATTGTAACTGTTCATACCATGTCATCTGATATGGAGGATGATAGAGCTCTGTGTTAACACAGTGAGCGGTGGAAACTTAGATTCCTCGTGTCTGTATAAGAGGTTGATGGAAGCACTTCATAACCATGACTTGGATGTCTTCTAAGAACAGAGCTATAGTCTTCAACACTTCTTTACGTTTTACATTTGGTTACAGAATTGGAGTAACAGTGTCATTTGGGAAGTGTTTGAACAGTTTATGAACAAACTTAGACCTTTCTAGCCTCTGCCTTGCAGTGCAGTATTACTAAAGGTTAATTACTTCATTTCCTTTTTAACTTTGTGTGCCTGTTTTAGGTGTAGAATAGTAGGCCAATCTTAGGATCTGTTCCCTGACATAAAAAACAAATGTGAAGTCAAGAAGTGTATTTCATGAAAAGGAATACAATTAGATTGTTGAATGTTGTGGTTATTACTGAAGTAGCATCTTTTTCTATGAATGACTTAAGAAATATTCCCATTTTAGATAAAAATGACTAAGTGTCTGATCACTTGAATCGTGACAAAATGTTCCGTAATGATACATATTGAGAATGTTAATCAGAATGGCTGATTTTCTGTGAACACTATTACATATATTTGTGAAATTATCACTGTTCAGTCTGAAAACGAAGAAGAGAATGATGGAAACAAGTCCAAAGCAGAAGCTGAGGAGGAGGAAGCAAAAAAGGAGCGCCTGGACAAGAAACGGAAACTGAAAGAGATGTTTGATGCAGAGTATGATGAAGGGGATGCCACATACTTTGATGATCTTAAAGAAGAAATGCATAAACAAGCCCAGGTACAAGCTGTTAATTTATCATTTTATCTGACTGTGTGTCTTCAGAAATACCCAACAGTGTTTGCCTAAAGGTCTTTTCTGGAGACATGCTTGAGAAACCCAACAACTGAAAGCTTGGTTTAATTTGACATTAGTTTATGATATTATAATTCACTGAGGAGGTAAAGCTTACATGATATATCTTGACCTATTCAGAAGTTTTTAGTGATTTTATCATTTACTGCTAGACTAGTTTGGAAGGGTTTAAAAAAGGAAAACAATAAAACACGAGAGAGGAGTCCTGATCTCCTCTCTGGAAGACATCAAGACATCCTTCTGCGTGGAAGAAGGGGAAAATCCTTCTCATATTAACTTGTATCACATTTTCTTGGTATTATTTTTGGGGTGGCTTTTGCACTGTTAAAAATGGAGGATTAAGCTCTGTGTGGTGATCTCTTCCCCAGACTGTATAGTTATTTTGAGGAAAAATAATTGATGATCATTCTTGTATGTGTTCAGTAGGAGTCTTCAGCATAACTGCATCTAAAATTCTGGATGCTGATTTTGTTCCAGGCCTCTAAACTTAAAAATTACTTATTTCTTTGGCTGGCTTGAAATAATACTGCCTTATGCTACTAGTAATTTCACTGTGTGCTCTTAAGACAAACCTTGTCCCAAATTGTTATTAAATTCATTGCTACCTTCTTGTATTAACCTCTATTATAACTGTGGCATACTGGTAGGCTCACTGAGAACACCTAAAATGTGAACACATACGTTGCAGTAAAAGATTATGAGGTGACTTACAGTTGTTTCACTAGCAGTCAGTTACAGAAACACATGCCAGCAGTCAGCTGTGCCCCAGCAGCAGGATGGAAGGGCGAGTATCTTAAACTGGGGATGTGTAAACACTTCTTGAAAAGTAAGCTTGGACCACAAGATTTGTTCCACATCTCAATACCTTGAAAAATGAGATGTTTGCTTAAACATGACACAGTGCATCACAGGTAGCTGAACATAAGGAGATAGAGTAGGAATGTAAAGAGTAAAGCTTATCTTATTCATAAGGATATCTTGTTAAATATTTACATATCTGCATTTATATGCTACAGAAGAGTTTTAAAAGACCCTTTTGAGGATACAGAGTATTTGAGGACACAGAAATATTTTTCAGCTGCTGAGTAAGATAGAAGCCCAATCTCCTCACAGTGATACCTAAAGATCAGGATGTTAACTTTAAAAAGTAATTGGGTTCCTAAATCAGAAATGTTCTTTTGACATATGTGTCTTTAAAATCCAAAGTCACCCCTATGAAAGATATATCAGAAGTGACTCAGTCATTTAGTTCTTTCGGGCACTGTCTTTCTTGCAGACTAACAACCCCTCTTGGGATTTCAAATTGGAAGAATTTCATGGTGGCGGAGATCTCACTCTGAATAAAGAGTCACAAAACCTATTGGATCTTTCTCAAAAGATTTATATAAATCTTAGCATGTTTTAAATAGAACTGGCACCTCACGAACAAGTTGTTAATACTTGATTTTTGTAAAACTTGATGGCTTTCTCCTTGACTTTCTCCTTGTTGCATAGCTTAATAAAACTGAATTTGAAGACCAAGATGATGAGACCAGAGTGCAGTATGAGGGCTTTCGGCCTGGGATGTACGTTCGAATAGAGATTGAGAACATCCCATGTGAATTTGTCCTGAATTTTGACCCCCATTATCCCATTATCCTGGGTGGTTTAGGCAACAGTGAAGGAAATGTTGGATATGTACAGGTATGTAGCCAAAGCTGTGAGTGCACTTGATTTCAATACGTCTGTGCTTCAGCGTGTCTGGAGTTGCTCTTCATTTTCTCCTTATTAAGAATACGATAACCAGAGAAAAGTGCTCCTCTTTATCTCTTGAACAGTGGAATTGCTTTTGATACAGTTAACTTTATGTTAACAGATACTGGATTTTTAAAGACTTAGCTGGATAACTGGAAGAAAAACACGCGATTGTTATTTCATGTCCATAATGTTGTTCTGCAGAGATGTCTCAGGACTACTGTACAGTGGTACTGTGATCATTAGTTTGCAAGCATGAGTTGTACTCCGAGGTTTATGTTCTACAGATAGGTGGTGAGAGGAAAGTTATTAGCTTATATTTGATTTGGGTTTTTTTTTTTTAACTATTTACATACAAATGTGGTTTTGGACAGTGAAATACTGTTAAGCTGTAGTCAACCTAGTGTTCAGTGATTCTGAATAAAGCTTTTTGAGTAAGAACATTGTAGTGTAGGTGGAAGTTGCTTTCAATCACTCTTGAAAATTAAGGCTTGAATTTTGAAATTGATGCGATTATCCTGTTAGAGCATTGTTAATCTTCTCTTCTAATTAGTTGCGCCTGAAGAAGCACCGATGGTACAAGAAGATACTTAAGACACGTGATCCTTTAATCCTCTCCTTAGGGTGGAGGCGATTTCAGACTATTCCAATGTTCTACATTGAAGATCACAATGGGCGTCACAGGCTACTGAAGTACACACCACAGCATATGCATTGCGGGGCAACTTTCTGGGGTGAGGGAATTCTGGAGTTATTATCCTGAATCACTTCATGGTTATCAAATACTCAAGCTTCATGGGATATGGCAGGGAACACAGCTGGAAGCTTTGAGGATGATAAATTTTTTAAAAGCTGTGCTCCCTGTGGAATATAAAATAAAAAGTAGTATGGTAAAATAGGCAGTTGCTAATAGAGAAGAGTGGGTGAATTATTTGACTTTTAATCAAATGATGAATGTTGTGCTTGGTTGTATCATACCAAGAAGAAACTGTCTCTGGCTTTGTCTATAGAGAAGGCAAGTACTTGTGTGCATATGGGCTCAACCCTGCAAATGCTTTTGTGCATGATAATAAATGAATGTGCAAATAATTGCCACAACTTCAGTAGGGCTATTTATGCGAGTACTGGGCTGAGTGCTGCATTTAACCTTTCTCTGGTTTCAGTCATTGATATTGTACACCGACAATTTCTCAGCTTTCTAAACTTTAAGTAGAAGCTGTTACATGTAGTGAGGCCCTTCATAATTCTTGAATTTTCCTTAGGGCCCATCACTCCTCAGGGAACAGGATTTTTGGCGGTCCAGTCTGTCAGTGGCACAACAGTAAGTTTGTTACAATAAAAATTAATTACTGTTTCCCAAAGGTCTTTTGTGTATGTAACATATAGATCTGAGGAGGAAGGTTATACGTGGTAAATCAGTTTCAGTGATACTGAAGGACCTGTAAAATCAGATGGACTTCATCTTCTGAGAGATGTATTGTGATGAGAGATGAAACTAGATAAAAACTTCTCTTTTCCCCTGCTACATTGAAAATGACAGTCATGACTGCATTACTATTTTCCATGGAAAGGTTTATACTTACTTTTTTTTTAGGTACGTCCATATTTAGATTATTTCTGAAACCTTTTTATGTGATGAGATTCTAATATTCCTGATGGAAAAACTTTGTCCTCAATGTGGGAATCTCTACGCTGTTAGAACCCACCCTTTGCACAGTCTCATCCTTGTTAAAACTATTAGGTTGTTCTCATCATGCATCCACAACTTAATTTGACTTACTGCAGTGCACAGCTCTTCTCCTTTGAGACTTTGAGTAATGTTCTGTTTCATAAAGGGAATACAGTAAGGTAGATAACAAGGACATCTAAATTGCCTCCAAGTTAATTAGAATGGCAGCTCTGAAAATCTCATTAGTGAGTGGTAGGGATGTTCCATCAGTAGAGCCTTAACTTGTCTGTGCAAAGTCAGTTTGTATTTTTCATGCTGCAGTACTCCTATAAAGGTTAGAAATTCAGAACTCAAGCTCTAAAAAACTGTATTTGTATCAGTAAAATGGTTTCTTTGCTATTTGTAAATGTATGATGGATTGTTCTTTGGTAAATGTGGTTCATTAATGTATTTTTGCTCTGTTTCAGCCTGATTTCCGGATAGCTGCCACAGGAGTTGTGCTTGATTTAGATAAGTCCATAACTGTTGTGAAGAAATTAAAGCTAACTGGCTTCCCATTCAAAATTTTTAAGAACACTTCTTTTATTAAGGTAGGTATGTATGTATGTGTGTGCTGCAAAGCTATGCAGCAATGCTAGGAAGGGATGCAACGTGAGAATACTTGCATCTTCCTGAGGCAGTTCTCCATGATCACTGCTTAGTGTCTCTTAAGGTGCTATCCAATGAATGTAAATCATTATTGTTAACTAGACAAGAATTCTGAAATAGTCTCCTTGCTCACACTCAGTGTCATTTTAATTTTGCTCTTAAAAATTGATTTTATTTTCTTCCTCAAACCCATTAGTTAGCATCTCATAGTGCAAGACAATTCTGAAAAATGTGAACTTAGCCCTACTGTCATCTAGTCAGTTTGACCCTACTGAATTTCAGTTTGACCCTACTGTGGGATGAAATATTATTGCTAGCAGTGCTTTATAACTTTACAATTACGGCTACAGAACAGTTTGCTCCAAAAAGTGTTGCAAAAGTTAATTTTCACAGATCCTCCAGCTGTCCTTAGTTGGACTCTGAGGAAGAGATTAGGTTGTTCTGCATTAGGGGCAGGAAGCAGCTAAGCACTGATTCTAACAGCCAAACATCAAAGTATTTGTGTGAAATGCACGATGTGTCTGGATTTCCTTGTGGCTTAAGAATGGAGCAGTTTACTTATTTTTAAGGTATGCAGTTTTCCAGCAAATGACTTTAAAAGAGAACTGGATTTTGGAAATTCTCTCAAATAGTTTGAGTTTTAAATGTATATTTTTGAATGCAAATAAGCTGATATGTGACTCAAAAAGTAGATTAGCTGAGGGAATGGGGCTTCTTGAGCTTGGAAAAGAGAAGGCTGTGGGGAGACCTTGTGGCCTTCCAGTACTTCAAGGGTATTTATAAACAGGAGGCAGAACGGCTGTTTATGAGAGTGGATATTGATAGGACAAGGAGGAATGGTCTTAAATTGAGACAGGGGAGGTTTAGGTTGGATATTAGGAGGAAGTTTTTCACGCAGAGGGTGGTGAGGCACTGGAACAGGTTGCCCAAGGAGGTTGTGGATGCCCCGTCCCTGGAGGCATTCAAGGCCAGGCTGGATGTGGCTCTGGGCAGCCTGGTCTGCTGGTTGGCGACCCTGCACATAGCAGGGGGGTTGGAACCAGATGATCATTGTGGTCCTTTTCAACCCAGGCCATTCTATGATTACTTCAAGTAACTTAAAGTCAGTCAAGCAGGTTTTTGATATGGCCAGCACTTGTAGTATAAAGACAGTACTCTGTCCTTGGTATTTGTTAATCGGGATTACTGTGTTTTTGTGGCTGCCTACATCACACAAATAAACTTAGCATCTTGACTAATGCTGGGTAATTCATGTTTTCAGGGAATGTTTAACTCTCAGTTGGAAGTGGCTAAATTTGAAGGTGCAGCAATTCGTACTGTGAGCGGCATCCGAGGACAGATTAAAAAAGCCCTCCGAGCTCCAGCAGGTGCTTTTAGGGCAACGTTTGAAGACAAGTTGCTGATGAGCGGTGAGTTGCACTTTCCTGAGATTGATAAGGGGCTGTTATCACACGACTTTCATCCTACTTACTTACTGAAAAGCAGCATCTTAGTCTCTGGAATCTGATAATTGAAGTGTGATTTCAAAGAGCGTGAAATCTGCTGAGATGCAGAACGAAATAATAAAAAAAGAAGCACCTTCATGTTGAATTTCTTTCAGTTATACTTGGAAGTCATGCAGTGCACAGATGAAAAGGCTTGTCCTGGAGATATATTTCCCTGAGTGTTTTCAAATGTTTTGCTTCTCTGCATGAATGTGAAAATGAATTGCTTTTAATGATACAAGTGCTAGGAAAACATTTTCTTCCGAGAAGTCCAGAGAGTAGCATTGTAACTCTACATAGGTTCTTTTCCTCTAATGTTTGGGGAAAATGATCCTAGGAATATGAGTTAGTGTTCTGCTGTGTTTATGGAGTGTCACTGTGATGCCGAGAACATGAGTTAGTGTTTATCTGAGCTAATTTGACATTTATTTTCCTAAACACAGTAAAATTATGGATAGTGCAAAACAAGAACGGTTTAAATCTTTTATAAAAAATATGCAAACAATAGACAAATTGTCTTTTATTGGTTGTAGTATAGGCACAGATACTTAAATGTGAACCCCTGTGCAAGTCTTTAATAGGAAGAGCTGATAGAGTAGTATTAATGTGGCTGTTCTTCAGGACTATATTATCTTTGTGGCTGCTTTAGATTTTACAGAACCAAGTGGTGCAGATAGTTACATTGCCTTTGCCTGAAGTTGAACAGATCTGGTGGATACATCAAACACAATACTAGTACATGATCTACATGCTAGTTGTCTATTTCTATTCAGTATTTGTGTAGTGTGGTTGTGATGAACTGTGTTGTGAGAGCCAAGTGATATCTTTCTTTTCTTTCAGACATTGTCTTTGTGAGGACTTGGTATCCTGTGTCTATCCCCAGATTTTATAACCCTGTAACATCATTGCTGAAGCCAGCAGGTGAGAAAGACAGTTGGAAGGGAATGAGAACAACAGGCCAGCTGAGGCATGAGCGAGGCATCAAACTGAAACAAAATAAAGATTCCCTCTATAAGGTATATTTGATATATGACTTCTTCTTTTATGCTTTTTTTTTTCTTTTTTCTTCAAACAGTGATCACAGTCTCATTGGCCCTGTGGCCTAAGACCTGTGCAAACAGAGCAGGGTAAACACACATTCATTTTATATTTTAATATTAATAATTTGGCATTTTTATCCACAGGCATACAGTCTTTCCTGGCATGTGAGAGGACTGAATCACTGGAAAGCAAATGTTGTGTATCAGTGAGAGTTTATAAAGTAGTCTGAATAGTAAAGTAGGGGTGAAGTTTTCATGTACATTTTTCATTTTACAGGTGCAAGAATGTGGGCAATCTTCCCCCTCCTCTCTCGCCCCCAGTAGGGGAGAAATCAGATGAAAGCTTTCTAAGGTCATGACTTTTATGCATGTTCTGTATCCATTCTTTTAGCCTATTGTGAGGGAGAAAAGGCATTTCAATAAGCTGCACATTCCTAAAGCACTGCAGAAAGCGCTGCCATTTAAGAACAAGCCTAAGAATCTTGAGAAGAAGGGCAAGACTCCAAAAGATCAGTGGAGACCAGCTGTTATCAGGGAGCCTCATGAAAAGAAGGTAATTATCACTTACCCTGAAATGAGGATTCCCTACTGGAAAGTGTGTTGTTTAGACCATTTCTAACTATTGTTTTTAGCATGTCACTACTAGTGCTAAAGGCATACCTGCTTCTAGTGAAAAGTTGTCCTGCAGTTTGTTTTGTTTCTGTTCAGCATGTGGCACATGTATGGAAATGGCTCTGAGTAGATAGCATCTATTTATTAAACTAGTAGGTCACCTGATACAACTTCTGTCCTTGTCACAGTGCCTTCAAAGTATTTCGAATGGATATAGTCCTCTCACAGTAGGGCAATTTAAGTTGACAGCTGCAGTCTTTTATTTGTCATGTCATTGCTGTATGTTATAGGTGAGATTTGAAGTGAATTCTCTACTTTGAAAATGGAGGATTGCAGCATGCTTACAACTTCAGCGTAGAAGTACTAGAGAATTAATCAATTAAGCAGAGTTTTCTAAATAGTGTCAAATCAAAATCAGAGTTCAGTATTTGAATTAACTACCCAACAAGATAGATAATTATACCATTTTAGAAATTGGGGAACAAGTATAAAAAATGTTAGCAATTTGCCCTGAATTCTGATTCAGCATACAGCTGCCTGCTGAGGTTAAACTGTTTCTTGCTACAAAACTCAACTGTCTGTATGTTGATTTTCTTGCTTTCTGTTCTAGATATCGGCTCTTCTCAATGCTTTGAGTACAGTGAATAATTACAAGATAAAGAAAGCCAAAGTAAAACATCGGCAGCAGATTAAAGAGTATGTCAAAGTTAAGCAGAAGGAGGAGGAACAGAAATTAAAGAGACAAAAGGAGGCTAAGAAGAAAATTTATCGAATACTGGGACAAAGGGAGAAGAAGAGGCAGAAGTCAAGCTTGAAAGGATCTAGCGAGGGAGCCAAGAGTGTGTAAAATTGTATCAGATTTTGGGGCAAATGAGAAAATAGGATGGCTGTGCAATTTTCTTCTGGAACAACAACAAAAAAACCATTAAACTACACTGAATGTACTTCCAGGAGAGGAAAAATGCAAATGTGACCTTTTTCAAGCTATGGAATACATTTGGAAATGTATATAAGGCAGTGAACTATAAATTGTGATTTTTCTATATGATATTCTGGAGGACTATCAGTATATTTCTACCCTTACTGCGTATTTGTCCAGCCAATAAAGTATTTTATTTCTAAGTTTCTGAATATTCTTTGTTTGTAAGTGTTTCGTCACAGTTCTAGTGGATTTATGTGAAAGGATGAACTCATGTGGATGAGTGTTTCTGAATGTGTTTCTGTGTTGGCCATTGCCTAAGTTTTGCCCTTAGCAAGTCTGCTAGTAAAAGGCATGAGGCTCAGTGCAATTTCTGGCTAAGCAGTGTTAGATACTTCCTGAATGCTGGCAACTACTGTAAGTGGGCACAAACAGCGTTCCTTTCTTCTTTGAGGAATGTCTTTCCATGTCTTCATTTGGTGGATTGTTGTTAGACTTTCTGAAGATGTGAGGAGGGAAGAGGTAGAAGAGACATAGTTTCAGTTGACTTCAACTGATGGTTGAAGTCTTGGAAGCTTTGAACAATCATTTTTTGTAGTGGGATTTTTTTTGTTAGGCCACATATGACATCAGATGGTTACTGTAAAATGTCTGTTCAATACTTCAAACAGGAAGCAGCTCAGATAAAAATCAGCAATTTCTTGGTCTCTTTCCTAAATGAGTTCATTCTTTATCATTAAACCAAAATTCATTATTATTGCATTGTGGTAGTATTTCCTATCTCTGATGGGAGATTCCCCGTGGGTTTCCTCATACAAAAGCTTTCTGTTGAGTGAGTTTGTAGATTTTGATGCCAACATTAAGCATTCAGGATTACCTTAATTAATTTCATAATGTTCTGTGTACTCCTAATATTGACATTCTAATGCATCCATTTTTGCCTATGTGATACTTGGCTGAAACCAGCCTCACATTAATTCTCTGGTATATTTTGTTGTTTTTATCTGCAAGGTTCACCTGAGGTTTTGTGAATATGAGAGCATGCTTTATTCTGTGATACTGCAGATGATCTCCTGGTGGATAAACAACTGCTGCTCTTCTGTTGTTGTAGAACAGGGTGGCCCCCTATGACTTTGTTCTTTTGCTCTGCAGTGTCGTTTCCAGTTCTGTCATACTGTGCTAGGTTGGGTCACTTGTGTTTCTCCTGGATCCCACCTCTTTCCATGTGTTTGTGACACCAAGCTCAGATGCAAGATAGCTGGTGTGCCCCACCAGCGTGTGCCCACTGCTGGCCTGCAACAATTTACAGAGTCCAGCCCTATTATGGCAAATAGAAATTAATGGACATTGGCTGACTTTTGGTTTGCTGAGGGGTCTGCAGGCGGTGAGCAGTTTTCAAGGCTTTTGTTGGTGTCTGTGTGGAAAAGTGTTGGCTATAGCTGTTTAAACTTCCTGTATTAAGGTTTAAAAACAAACAAACAAAAAATAGGGCACCTTCCTATCAGGAGAAGTATTTATTGAGTGAGCAGCTGTCCTTAAGGCTGCATACTGAGCAAGGGCACTTCTCTTCCATCTGCAAAGTTCTGCTGCAGTGGAAGTGGCTCTGCTAAAAAAGATTGCAAGACATTTGCGTTTCTTACAGAGCCAATTTTTGGGAAATTTATAGCAGAAAACAGGTTTAGTAAGCATCACAGCATTCTGTTCCTGCGTTGGACTTGAGGAGGCTCAGAACTGCCTAGGTTTTATGGTGATAGAGAGCTTGGCCAGGGTCCAGTACATTTGCTAATTGTACCTGGGCCATGATTTACAGTGCTCTGGAGAAGGTCACTATAAATCCTCTGCTGTGGTATGAGGGAAGCAGTGTACAGCATATGGATTACAGTCATCGCTGTATTTGTCTAACTGTCTACCTGTAAGGAAAAAGATAAAAAAAAAACCCTATATTTACCACTACTGGACAGCTGGTGGAGTACAGCAAGACAGCCCATGTTATCAGAGAGCATCGCTGGCAGGTGGCAGAAAGAGAAGCTGAACTATGCTTATCTCAGATAAACTCAGTCAGCACTGCAGGAAGTGCAGCTAATTAGCAGTCTTGCTTGTGATTAAGTGCTATCCACCATAGCAAAAACAGCCTTTTGTACAGTGATTTCCATGTTATTAAAAAAAATAATAATCCAGTAGAAAGCATTACACAGGTCTTTTGGGTGGGGTAATGCAAAATGAACTGAATCCTGGGGTATTTTTATGTAGGAGGCGATGCTAATAGTCAGTTTTGAGTAATTAAGAAGGGGTGAGGTGTAAGAGGGTGGTGGGGCTTCCTATATACAGGGCTGTGTGTGGAAATGGTTAGTTCATGAGTTTGAGAATGTGAGGCTCCATCAACAGTGACCTTTAAAGCTACAGCACGGTTAGGCCAACGCTGCAGCTTGTCTAGAGGATGGCTTTCTGAATAACACCATTCCTTGGAAGCCTGAGATGAATGTTTCTCGTTGTGGATTGGCTAACGTGGACTCATTTTTCGACAGTTAAGCCTGATCCTGCCTCAATCTTTTAGTCTCCAGTCTGTTTTCAAGATGAAATAGGTAACTCATACTGGAGCAGATGAGGCTCCATGTCCTGCCCTAGCAGCTGCCTGTTGTGGGGATGGCTGATGAATACCCTCCACAGCAGTTTGTTGGGTGTCTGGGTGTCCCCATCCCCAGGCTCTGGTTGCTTCCTCTGCTTTTGAGGCTCACCCACACACATTAAAGGGTCATCTTCTTCTTCACTCACGCTGAAAAACTTGTCTGTGACTGGCTGAAGAGGTGGTTAAAATACACGTGCGTGTAGCTGGCCTTATGGAAGGAGGTAGGAATCATTCCAGAGCTGACTAGCTTTGAGAGATTCATTTTATATCGTTTACTATTTTAAAATGAAATTACAGGTTTGTAATGACTTAAAAATAAAAGCCCCACTCACATTGTATTTCAAACTAAGTTAATTAATGAGGTACTGTGGCATAGTTATTAGATTCAATTGAAATAATTAAAATAACTACGTTAGACTGTCAAAGTACTTCTGTTCTGCATACAATGGCTTGATGTTACTTGCGTGTACAAAGCCATGGCCAGCTGTGACTTCACTGCTCAAACCAGGCTGTGTTCACACTGGGTGATGTAGCTGCAAATTTTTCACACATCTGAGGCCCACAGCTCTGAGTCATTTTGTGAACGTCGCCACGTGTCCATTGCTTCTTCATATCAGGACAGTAACTTGTTCTTTGCCAAAAACAAGCTGCTTTCAAAAAGCTTCAGAGCTCCGTAGCACTGACACAAACTAACGCAATCAGACATATTAGACACTGGTTTCTCTGCAACCAATTTTAAACCATTTTAAACGTGCTGTAGCTTTGAAGGTCGCTGTTGATGGAGCCTCACATTCACAAACACCGAGCTTAATTTGTTGTCTATTTTAATGTATTGTCCTGAAGTTATTGGGTTTTGAGAACGTAGAATCTATTAAGAAGCTTAATAGAGCAGCTCATTCCAATTATAAGAGATGTACGGGTGGAGAAAATGGAAGTGCATGGAAGATCAATGTATTAAGCAGTTGCCTGAATGATAGAAACAGAGGAAATAGATTTAAATTAATTCTCTTTAGTCCGAAGATATTTGCTTCTACGTTTGCTCTTAGTTCTAAAAATGCTGGGTTGCTTATATCATAATGGATAAAGCATTTCTATGCTGACTGTATCAAACTCAGATAAGGAGATATCCACAGTCTTTTCCTTCATTTATGGGCATATTTGGATTTATTTTCTTTGCTATTTTTTTTCCCTTTCCCCTGGGTTGTTTTTTCTTGTTTTGGAGGTTCCTGAATTTCTTCACTATAAAACTGTTGAACAGAGAACTTACTTGGCAGTAAGATAACTTAGTGAACACAAGACAGGTCATCTGTGAAGATTCAGTCTGGACAGGCTGGTTCTTCAGCTTTGAATTTCAGTTGCCAAATGCCTGGTTTCCTCAGGTTTCAGACTGTTGCTTAAGGACATGGACATTTGGAAAGTAATCCCAAGTTAATATTGCTTATTTTTCCCTTCATCAGTGGAGTCTGAAGTTAGAAGTACCTGCATCCCCTCTCTCTAATACAGGATCAATTCTCTGTTCCAGGTTGCAGTTTGTGAAACTAATTTGGCAAACGCTAATGGAAAGATAGAGATGGGTACAAAGATTTCCCAATATTTTTCATGCAGGAGAAAACTATAGCCTGATTGTAAGTACAGCAAGGTAAATAATGGCTAACTCAAAACTGAACTCATGTACAAGTATACTGTATACTTGCATGAGGTTTTCAGTTTGAATTTCTGCAGTATTGGAATTATTTTATTTTCTGCAAGGATTTATCATGTCTTCATAGTATTTTGTATATGCTGTCTCAGAAATCAGCAAGAGAGGTTGAAATTCATACTAAATTGCAGTCTGCTAGGGGTTCAGAGGTCTTCAGATCATGAAATAGCTTCTAGGACACATTGTTCATCTCAGACAGTAATCAACACAGGGAAAGAGATGAATTATTGAGGATCTCGATAGATGGTTCTGTGATCTGACACTGGTCAGAGCTTGAAAAGAAAGATTGAGATCTTTATTCCTGAAAATATGAAAAACTTGACTTTGACGGGATTGCTTTTGTGATTTAAATTAAAAACACGTTTTTTGGAGGAAGACAATTAATTTTCAGCTTACTGGAATGCATGCATTCAAAAAGTGTATTGTCCAATTTTTTTTTTGCTTGTTTACCTGTTTCAAGTACTTGAAGTTTAAGTAATTAATAGAACATCTATTTGTCAATAAGTTGTTAATTCCAGTGCTGTATAAAGCAATTTAATTCATTTGGATTTACAAAACTTTTTTTTTTTTTTTTTAAACAAAGTTCATTACAAAAAAGCTCTTCAGGAAACAAACAGATCATGAGTTCAGTCCTCCCCCTATGATGCTCCATCTGTCTAGATTATATCTGTTCAAAATAAAAAATAACCTTTGCTCACATCCAGGAAACAACAGCCCTTCAAAAATTACTCTCAGAGCTGAGCTGCATATGCTTTTGGGGTAGTTTTATATTCTGTAAGGTGTCCTTTCTGGCAACAAAGTGGTGAAAACATATGTGAACATGTTAGGAAGATTCCCATAACAATTCCATTTTGCATAATCCATTTACAAATACTGGAAGCTGTGCTGCTATTGGCCTGGCTTGTTTGTTGCCTTTGGTTAAGATGGGGGAGCAGTCCCTGAGGACGGGGTATGGAGTGTGTTTTGAGAGCAGCAAAGTCTGCAAGTCTCCTCTGCCTCTTGAGATGTGGTCTTTGCAAAGGCCACAGAATCAGAACTTGGCTTAAAATGCAACTTTTCAGAAAGCAAAGCTGATTTCCCCAGCTTTAGCCTTAGTGTTTAGGGAGGAACAGCAAGCTGCTGAGACTTTCAGTACCGAGTTTTGTCTTGCCCAGGTTGGGAATGAATAGAAGTTCCCAGCTTCTGGCCATTTGGTAGCGCCTGCAGCTGGGAGCCCAGCTGCCCTGTAGAGGTGGGGCTGGCACTGCTGTCCTGGCAGGCTGAGGGGAGCAGGGGCTGGCCAGGCCAGAGCTGACCTGACAAAGGCACATAGCAGAGCTTCAGCCTGGCTCTGACCCCCTGCTTGGGGTGTTATGAATCAACATAAACCTGAGGGCCCCTAAGGGAGAGTGCTGTAGCCCCCGTGGTTTGGGCAGAGGCTTTACCACTTGCAGCCACTGTTCAGGTTTTGTGTCTGGCAGGGCCAGAACTCATGTAAAAGCACATGTAGAATATTCTAACTGTTAGAATGCTGTAAGTCTGTCATGCAGTATGATGAAAAAGTAGACAGTAGTATAGTGTTGCCTGAATGCTAGCAGCTGGAAGCAAACAGAGAAGCAAAGCAACCAGGTATGTCTCAACAACTGTAAGTTTTAGAAGCAAGTTACTATGAAATATTGGTTCTGAGTAAACATATTCTTGAATCCTGATGAAAGCAGCTTGGGTCTGGGTACTGTTGTGTTCCTGACAGTGATATTGGCTCCTTCAGCTCTCCTGTGTGCTGGAAATCACCTGCAAGCAGTGCACATCCTGTGCAAAGCAATTTCTGCCACTGGGTTTTGACAAACAGGGTACATTTTGTACAGGAGAAGAAGGAAAAAAAGCAAACAAACGAGGACACACAAGAGACTGAAGACAATGAAATATTAAAATATGGCTGCACAGCTTAGCTCAGTGCAATTGGTTATGCTGTTTCCTTCCATTAAAGGAAAGAAAAGAGATAACAGAAGAGACCTTTAGTTTCTTATAGATGACCTGCACTCATAATCGTAGAATCATAGAATGGTCTGGGTTGAAAAGGACCACAAAGATCATCTCGCTTCAACCCCCCTGCAATGGATAGGGTAGCCAACCACTAGACCGGGCTGCCTTTCCCCTTAAAAAGACCCCCAAAATCCTCTAGGAGCCATTAGTGCCTTATAAAAAAATATTTTATATTGTAGTTATTAAAGTGGGGCAAAACAATTAAGAATTAGGAATGATGGCTTCCAACAGGCACCTGCAGTCTTCTGATTGTAGGGGTGGAAAAACAATTAACTCCTCACTCAAGCTCAGCAGGGGAAACTGCAGTATTACACAGGGGGAAGAAAGGCTTGATTTAGGACGTGTGGCTGCACTGGGAGGTGAAATTTAAGGAGGGCTAAGGGCTAGACCTTAGAGAATTATAGCTGCTTTGGGAGAGAATGCCAAAGGACCCACTTTTTTTTCATGAGGAATGTGTTTTAATCTTGTTCCTTTCTGTACATTCATGCTGATATTTATCAATGTACACAGATCTATTTGCATCATTACAGCTCCCTCTCACCTTGCTTGTGCCTGTACAGCACAGGAGTACAGGGCAGGTGGTGCTGTTTGGCTCCATCTCTGCAGGCAAATAGATAATAACAAAGCTGAGGCACTGATATGCTGTGGATGATAACTGGTCGCTGTTGGAAGGACAGCATGAATTAAGGCCATCACTGACCCATAAGTGGCACTGTCACATCATAACGACAGATGGAGAAAGCATAAATCCTCAGGCAGCGAGGGCAAGCCTTGTCCTAAGCAGATGCAGTGCTATGGGTAGAATGCTTGGAAAGTCCCATAGTGGTTTATATACTTTGTACGGGATGCTCCAAAATCTGGAAGGTCTATCTTCTCTTGCTTTGAAGCCAATAACACTCAAAGCTCTTCTTTGCCCTTGCCATTGACCTCATTTACAGAGATGAAAGAAGTGAAAACAATTAGCTCACCGGGAAATTCTATTATGTAGAAGGGAGGTGGATGTTTGATCAATACTTGGGGGTTATGGTCTCAGCTGGAAGGGCAGATTTTTGTCTCTCAGATGGAGCAGTGCCCATTAGTCTCAGACGGCTTTACAAGTAAGAACAATTGTGATCCAATCTTTTGCTCCTGGAAAACTGAAAGACACCACTTTAATCATCTCAAGTAGCGAACTGAAATAGATGTTAAGCCTAATTCATCATACAGTTATAGAGGGGAGAAGGTCTTGTTAGGGAAATGTGCTCTTCATTTAACTTTGACTAATTGGGTAAAGCAGAACTCACCCCAACATCCTACTCCCCTGGCCCAGAAGTGACTTGTCTGGGACTGTGTTGCAAAAGGACGTATCTCGCTCCATTCACACCTGTAATGCACTCTCTGAAAGCCTTCCTTGCTCCTTCTCCTCACCGACATTGAACACGCATCCAAGCTTCAGCCTGGCTTGTATGCTGGGTGCACAACTACAGAGTGCTCCGCTGAGGATGGTCTCTGCTATCGGGGTTTCAGCTGCAGCTCCAAAGCAGCCTCTCTGGTAAATTGGAGAGGTGAAGCAGATCTGCCTGCTCTTGAATTTTAATGTCCTCATTGAAGCAAATGAGCATATATTATGAGAGGCAAGGATAAGTGGACTTTCGCCTCTGAAAGTACTGTTCCAGTAGATTGGAAGCAGGTTGTTTTTTTCCTAATGAATATAGAAAAGTATTAGTTTACCTCACTTAAAGTTTGTTATTATGCAATGGCAGAGATATCAATGTTTGGGAGTTCAGGGTTTAATTTCTACTATGAGGTGTTGATCATCTTTAGAAAAGTACAGCTAATTTTCCATAAACCTACGAGCATAAACTAGCATTGTTAAAGGTAGGGAATTCTTGCACCTCTGTGACACCTTCTAACATTCACTTACTTTTGTCATGCTACTAGTTGGCTTTTGTAATGGATAATTTGCCAAAAGCAGTGAAGCAATTAGCATGCTTAGCATCCTATTTTCCTTCCACACATAGCTGACATGGAAAGTTAATATATTTTGCATTTTTATTCTACTTGCGCTCTGAGAGTCTCAACATTTTTCACTTGTGTTAGCTTAAGAATTCTCTAAGTGATTCTAATAACAGAGATCATAAAATATCTCTGTCACGGTGAGAAATAAAGCAGTGGCATGACAACATGATCTACCATTCCTGGTAGTGGATTTAGAATGCTATAGGTCTGTAACACAAAGCACTAATTACTTATATTTTTAAACTATCAATTAAAGTACATGGGTTGTTGCTGTTTGTTTAATCACAACGATTTCACTTAATTTTGGCAGGTTTTATGCCATGCTGTGTATGGCTTTCTTGGCTTGTAAATTTGTTTTAACGTACAACTAAAACTGCAACGCTGTTTTACGTGCCTTTTTTTCCTGTTTTGCACAAGGAGACTCTGCATTTGAGTCCCTTAATGCTCCACACCTGTCACGCTAGCAAGACCCAGGAAACTTTAGTAGGTCTTTATGGGCTTAGAGGTGAGACACAGGTGCCTGATTAAGCTGAGTGATAACTGATCTGCTACACCTTGTTTTGCAGGTATTTCAGTTGCTCTGCCTCCAGCTGCTGCCCTGTTTGATGGCTGAGTGTATAAGGGAAAACCTGCTGGACTTGAAGGACACGATGAAATTTGGTGAGAGGAAAGGTTTATTTGGTTTTATCAACTGTTTAGCGCTGGTGGCTAGTTGAAGAAAAAGGTTTTCTAAATCAAGCGTGTTTTGGCTGTGAATTTTGCATTAGTCCTGCTACTTGGAGGTGCAGAGTTAAGGGACTGTGCCTTTTTTGCCCTCTTTGCAAGGTTTGAACCTTGCGTGCCAGCGTGGGGCCCAGCTGCTAAGTGCCCTGGGCTGTTGGCGAGGGCTGGAGTGCTGGATACTGCGTGCTGTGCCCCTGTGGGCCTCCCTGAGGGGCCCTGGCTGGGGCTTGTAGCTTCTGTTTTTCTCTGTTCCTTAGCCCTGGAGCTTTGTGCTGTTAGCTTTTAAGAAGATAAATGACAATGCATAGCTGCCTGCCTGCAGCAATAGCGGTGACTTGTCTCTGCTATAAGGGCATTTCTGAAGGGAAGCTGGTCGGACCTCAGCGTTGGTAAGGCATCAGCGTAGGTCGGGCATCTGACCTCTTCTGCTAGGCAGTTGGTCATTTGTTGTTGTTTGGGGTTACAAAATAGCCTGTAGCTTAACACAGCAACATGACTTCCCCTGGGTAGTTCCTGGGATGGCTTTTTTTTTTTTTTTTTTTTTTTTTTTTTTTTTTTTTTTTTTCTCTCCTTTCCCCTGCACGTGCTGAAGAACTGGAGTTTGTTACTCAGGTTGTTGCATGAGGTATTCTGAACTCTGTGAACAACAGAATGTCCTAAGGTGTGTAATGGGCATAGTCTCAGGAAGTTTTTGTGTCCCCCTGAGCTGTGACCTGGAAGCGGGTAAGCTGTTGTGCCAGCTGACTGAAGAAAGGAGAAAATGAGATGAGTCCTTAAGAGTTATTTGTCTGTTGAAAAAGGACGTATTTCATTTTTTTTTCCTGGGGAGAAATGATGCTCAGTGCTGTAGGAAGTGAAGTTATAGTAGCACAGAAGTAGTGATATTGATGCAGGGATGTGTATGCTGATTATGAGCGAGAATGTTCACTGTGGATCACATCCAGGAGGACTATATTAGTTGTCAACAAGCAGAATGAATAGGAAAAATCATTCCTGATCACACGGATGAGTGTGATATGGGGGTCAATGGTTGACAGGCTAGAACAATGTACAGATCTTGCAATGCTGAGGTGCAAAAAAAGGTCGGATCTGGCTGGACTGTCTTTCTGCAAGGCTGTTACGTGGAAATGTGGGTGACCTTGGAAACAGAAGGGCTCTCCCTCCAACAGGGCTGCTCAGAAAGGCTTGCAGTATTGCAGGAAAAGCATTTGCAATGCACCAGGTGGTGAGGATCTGCACAGGCTGGGATCAGTGCAATCTGGAATGCCAGGTGGCACGCTGAAGCCTGGTGCCAGCAGAGAATTTGCTATCATTGTTGTTGTATAATTCATTGGTGATCTTGCTAATTTGAAATCAGATCTGTATTTTGTATTGATTTAAATATATTCTGCCAAATGGATGATAGTGTGAATATCTGGCATCACTTGTTTGTCAAGACACAGCTGAAGTTACAGTCAAAGTGAGTATAGCACAGGAGGAAAGTCCTTTTCACCTTTATTTCCCTTTTTTTTTTTTTTTTCCCCTTGCTCCATCACCCTTATATTTACAGTGACACTTTTGTTAAACACGAGGGCTTTGTATTGGGAATTATGCAGAGGTACCAGTCAGGCCTAGACAGGATTGCTGAAATATTCTGAGCAGTGTCAGAATTAATTGGTGCTCACCTCTGCCTTTCTAGTGTTCCAGATCTTTTCCTCATATAATGGCATTTCACAGTCGGGCCTGGCTCAGTGACCTTTCCATGGGTTGTCAGTGTGTGGTTAATACTCACTTTTCACACAGTTGCAGAAGCAAATGCCTCTGGCACAGTCTGCAGGCTAAGTCCGTGCTGCAGATGAATCAGATGTGATGGAACTGCTGCAGTCTGAGTGTGTGGCAGCCTTTAAAGCTACCTCAGGTTTTGCTGGAGACACAGCAAAATAAAATGAGATGTTTTTAGGTACTTAGTTTAAAAAGGTGGCAACACTGTTTCTGTAGCTGTTTAGGGGGAAAATAGATAGCTTTAAAAATGTGGGTGAATCTATGAAGAAAGAAGCACTGAATAGAAACAGCGTGAAGAAAACAGGAGTGTTTGCAAGCTGTCAGAGAAGCTTGCCTCCTTATTGATCTTTGGGCTTAACAGAATGTGACAACTTACAGCAACCAAAATGAACAAGCGTAGAAGAATACACAAGGTCTGATTTAAAAATTTATTAAGCTGAGCTGCAAAACCTCTGAAGGATACTCATGTTGGGACTTTTTTTCTTAGCGGTACTGCTAAACAATCTAGAGTGAATTAGGCTCCTACAATTGGAAATTTAATTTAGGGTCATCTTTAAATGAACTCTAAAAGCATTAGACTCCGTTTGGCCAGGATCTTTTTCTTGGGCCTAAGTCCAGCATGTTGTCTCCAAATCAATTCCAAGGTCCTTTGCCAGCCCAAGTCATTATTGATTTTTTTCTTTTCTTTTAACAAAAATTCATCTCTGTGGTGATCACATCATGTGTCCTGGCCAGTAAATCAGCAAAACTGATTTCGAAGGGGAACTGATGGATAAGGAAGTGCTGTTACTTGTGTTTAGCAGTGGCATAGCATCTGGAATGCATGTCCAGGTTGATGGGTATCCTCCCAGGAAGGCCAACTTTTGGACTGGCTAGCCTGTGGCTGCTTGGAAGTCATGCAAGAGAAGAGCAGCTGTAGACATAAATGCATGGTCACACCCCTAAAGCACCTGCCCTTCCTAATTTCAAGTCTTGGAGCTTTGATTTACGCTGGAAGCAGACTGCAGCCTGGTGAAAGGGTGCTGCAATTTAGAGGGTTGGCTTCTTGTGAGCTGGTGAGTGCTGGAGGCCTCAGGGTGCATGTTGTCAAATGACTGTGGCACTTATGACAGGAGCTCTGTGTTTTGACCCACCTGTGGTTATTTGCTTGCACATTATGTTTTGATGAAAGTCTTTTGATTCATTTGTGTCCTGATACGAAGAGCAAATGTGAGACAGCAAAGAAGATTATGATACTGTGGTAAAGGTAGAAGTACCTACACAGTATTCCCTTTCACAAATGACTTTTCATGATTGAGAAGATCAGGCAAAGCAACACACAGCCACAGTGAGTTTGTTTCCTGCTTGAACAGGTTTTCTTTGTTTTGTTTTGTTTTTAAACATGATTCTGAAAAAGATGTTAGGCTGGAAGAGTAAAGGTGCTTGTGTTTGTATTATATGATGTCTTATAAATAAAATTTGTGAAGGAAAATATTTTTCTTCTGAAGGGTAAAGTAATCTTTTCCTTGTGTAAGTTGTCATGAGAGTCAAATGGAAAATAATTAGTGTGACTGTAGTTTGAATAGGGAGATATGAAATAAAAACAAATATCTCAAAGACCAGGTGGCAGTACAAACCAAAGCAATGGTGTCTTGTGTGCTACTAACTTAGTTAGTGCAGTTACCAATAATTACCACATCCTTAAATGACCATATTGTATTCACTAATGTCACTAAGGTCAACTCGCAGTCATAGGATAAAAGGGGATACTGCAATAGCTCTTAATGTGCATTGAAATGAGAAGATTGATATTGACAAAGTGACCTCTGCTCTGAAGGGGAAGTTTATTTTGAATGCCTGTAGTTTTTCTTGTTTGCGATTGACAGCCTTGATGGTATGGCTATTAACTTCCTTTGGTTTTAATTTTTGTTCCCTGAAGGAGCAGCACAGCCCGTGCTATCTGTGCTATTTTGAATGACACAGCAGTGGCACGAGTAAGAAAAGGCTGGTAAGACTTGTCTGTACGAAGTTGCTGTGCCCCAGTGCTCATGTCCCCCAAATGCCCTTTGATTGGTCTCTGAATGACCCCGGCTCTGTCTTAATGTCTGGCATGCAGTTCCGCAATTAAAATGTGTGCCCTGACATCAGTTCCGAATTTGTCTTTCCCTCAATTTTTCATGTCCACCCAATTCATTCTTTTGTCCTCTTATCCTTCGCTGTGTGATGTAAGCATAAGTTTGATTCTTTGGTTGCTCTCAGTGTAAAGTTTGTGTACAATTTACTTTTCCAGTTCTGATCCGATTTCCACTTGTTATACTTTTTCATCTGTTTACACTGGTTTGTACTGAAAATTATGTTAATTGATCTTCTGTAACATATGGAGCCTTCCTCACGGTTGCACTCCATAGCAGTAAAGTGATTTTGCTTAGGACAAATTTAGCTAATTCAGAGGGGAAATTGTGCTGGAAGATGTTTAAACAAACAAACACTACAGGTGATGCACACCTCTGTTAGTAGGAAAAGGATTGATTTTTACAAGGTGCAATGTTTTTGAATACTTGTAGGCAAACCAGGAAAATACTATTTGAAAGAACTAGCCAGCATTTTGTACTTGCAGTTAAATGCATTGTCAGATTTTGGGAAGAACAACTGTATGTTCTTTTCTGCATGAAGAATATCTTGGTGCATGTAAATTTTTAAACTTAGATTAGATAAATGCAGATCTTGAAGACTCTTCTCTGATTATACTGGGTGGTTAGGAGTTCAGGCTTAGCAAGCACCATTACTGTCAAAAGAAAAAGTGTTTTAAATAAAACTTGTGACTATCTCTGGGATTTGACTCTATTTGCTGTAAAGGGAGGTCATAGTGCTGTGGCTTGAATAATCAATACAGCTGTTCTGAGATGTGAAGGAGAAAGAAGTCAGGAAGTATAGCAAATCTGTGAGAGAGCATAGGTTTCAGTAGAGGGCTCTTTAACCTAAGCTTCCTTAGAGGCTGAGCATACTTACAGTGCATCCTACAGATTTTTTTTTCCTGAAGAATGTGGTATTGCAACTTCAGGAAATGGTCTGCACTGTTTGTACAATTCTATTGTCCAGAATGGCAACGAGGTTCCCTTTTTTCTTTATTTTGTTTCCCTCAGCCTTTTGATTTGGTAAGTGCATTACGAAAGTCAAGGACGAGTATTTCTGAAGAAACAAGTTTGTGGCTTCTTTCTTTCCCACCCTCACTATTTTTTTCCTACTGGAGGCTTGTTCTACAGATATAATGCAACTCCGGACTAACTTGTGGTGCATAAGTCATTCCATTTGGCTTAGATGAAGGGAATCATTGCATTCAGATGGCAAAGGGACACTTGTTTGATGTCCCATGGCTGTAGGACTGATAACTGTGCTCAGAGATGGGAAACATGAGGAGGTAGCTTGACAGACCTGAGGCTATTAGGGCAGACAGAGGCCTTGGTGGTCTTCCTCATCCTCTTTCCCCATGCTGGAACTTTGGTGATCCTGAGCAGCATCACATGGTGGTGATGCCTCTTGCTTGTACGCTGGGGGCAGGAATGAAGCCTGATCTCTTGTTTAAGGTAAAGATGTGGAAACATGATGCTTCAACTAACTTCTAAAAATAGGTTTATAAACTATGCATTTGTAGTAAGTTCACATCGATTTTTTTCATAGATATTAAGATTTATTCTCTCAGAAATATAATAAATCTGAGTTGAGAAACAGACCAGCAGACGCATTCATCAGCTGTCTCTTGGGAAATGACATTTGGAAAGAAATAGCTGGCCTGGAGGCTCACTGTCAGCCTGAAGCCCTCCTTCAGAGAAAGTTTCAAGGTTTAATCATAACAGCTATGTTTTCAGTGTTTAGACCACAAAACTCATCTGGCAGCTTCTTGATGTTCAGCCCTACATGGTGAGAGACAGTACAGTACTTGTGAAGCAGCACGTTGTGACTTGCAACTACATTTACTTATGAATATTTGTGTGTCTTGCTGCAAGCTGGGTGAGAGGTGTGAGAGCAGAGCCATGAAAGAGGTGGGGTCAGGGACTTCAGAGCAAGCCACTGGTTTAGTGCAGAGGGAGAGAGGTGTTTTCGTCACTTAGTTTGAGAAATGCCTGTTACTTCAGATGTGGGCATTGCTGAAATGATTGGTACTGCAAAGTCTGGTCACACTATGATTGAAAGAGCATCTCTTATATTCACCTGAGTAAAGGAGGTGTGCTAACATTTCTTTAAAGTGATACCTGTTTAAAAGCACCTGTTTTAACTTCAACACTCCTTATTCTCGATGCAGATTTATAATTTGGGTGTTGGTGAGATTTGTTTCTGCATGTTTCAGGCTTTACTGAATTTCTGCTCTGCTCTATGGGTCTGGGAATAATGCAGAATATCAAGGGGGAATGGTTTTAAATTGAGACAGGGGAGGTTTAGGTTAGATATGAGGAGGAAGTTTTTCACTCAGAGGGTGGTGATGCACTGGAACAGGTTGCCCAAGGAGGTTGTGGATGCCCCATCCCTGCAGGCATTCGAGGCCAGGCTGGATGTGGCTCTGGGCAGCCTGGTCTGTTGGTTGGCCACCCTGCACATAGCAGGGGGTTGGAACTGGATGACTGTGGTCCTTTTCAACCCAGGCCATTCTTTGATTCTGTTAGCCCAGGGCACCTAAGTGGGAGAGCTGTTTTGGTGCAACGGGCTAAAAGAGTTGGGCAACTTCACACATTTCTTGAGAAGAACTTGAGAGATTGATTGTGTCTTTTCTATTACTTAATTATTTTTGTCTGTGTGTAGATTGTGCTAAACTCTGTTTGTTCCCAAAACTACTTCCATTGCTAAATTTGTCAGCAACAGATGTGGTAAAGCTAAAATAAATGGCTTGTTATGGGACTTGATTTTAGAGATTATGTTCGATATTCAGTCATGTTGTTGATCTCTCATTTCTTTTAAAGGTGTTCATTTGTAACAGTTAAATGTCAATGGAAAGAAATAAAAATGTGTCAGGAAGTCTTAGGTTGCCAACCTCTTCCTGAAGTTGAGATGCTGAGTTGAATTGCAAAGACAACCTTATGCTTTGGAGTGAACTTAAAGAAATGAATGGCTGTCAAGACTGAAAAGGAATACTGAAAGGCAGAAGGCACCTGGGGAGTGATGTCCCCTATGAAGTGAGCCCGGATGCAGGGTGCATGGGAGAGGGTTGGGGTGCAGAAAGCAGCCAGTTTTGTACAGCAGCTGCCCTTGTTACAGGGCATGCAGGTCGCTGGTCCCTTTGAGGGCTTTTAATTGTGCTGCTCCAAGTATTCATTCAGATGACTGCTGTCTTCAAATGATTTGTTTGATGACTTTATCCATTTGGTCTCGTTTGGGGAAAATATTTCTTGTATCTCCTGTACCGTTCATATATGCAACACTCCTGTGAATAGTTAGTGCCAAAGCTAAAGAACACAGCTTTGTTCCTTTAAAACCACACAGTGGTTTTAAAAAAGAGATAATTCAATTGATTTTGTTCAGGATATGCAGATTTTTAACTGTTTGCACTTTATGACCTGCTATTTTTTTCTTTGTTATCTTCTGAACTCTGTTTTCCCAGGTCTTTTTTTCTGTGCACTGTACGAAATTTTATGTCACAATCATCAAATAAGAACCAAAAGGAAGCTCTGTGCAGGAAATATTGTCCATGCCTAGGGGTCTGTATCTCTAAGGCTTTGCCAGGTCTTCTGATTCATTAGTCGCATGAGATTTGGAGACAGCAGCTGCCACCACGTTGCTGATTTGGCTGTTAGCAGTGCTGCTTGGGCCGTCAGGAGAAAGGGCTCCCGCGTTCCAGGGCTGTCACTACCAAGCATCTCGAGCAGGGGGTGGTGGGGGGGGCCTGTGATAGCTTGCCTGGTTCATCCTCTGCTGTCCTCAGAGAATTCCTGGAGTGCAGGGAGGAGGGCTGCAAGGGTGAGAAAGCCAGTGTTTTTCAGCAGTTAAGTCATTGTTATGGTTTTAAAGTAATCCCAGTTTTTTAAACTGTTCTCTGAGGGGAGGGAAGATGAGCTGTATGACAAGGCAAACATGCTGCTCCAGATAACATCTTTTCTCCTTTCTGTACTGAGAAAAGGGAGAGTCTTGTTGACTTGTTTCCATTTTTCATTTGTCATAAAGAGCTGAAATCATGAATGCCTGTTCCCCGCTACCCTTCAAGTGCGAGTGTTAGGCTGGCTGATGGTTGCATATATATGCAGTGACCAGGCAGCACTGTTCTACTTGTTATTAGACTGGGCCTCCAACCCTCTGCCAGGCTATTGCTGACAGCAGTGAGAATCCTGCCTACCAACTTGGAGATTGATAGGGCAGAACTCTTGTTCAATTGAATTCTCCATGACTGAAAGATGTTGTAAATATCTGTAAATATCTACACAATCTGTTTTCATGGTAGTATAGGAACTTGCTCGTTGACTTCTCCAGCCTTTTTTTTCTGTATGCTACAAATGAGGATAAAGCATCCTAGTACTAAGGAGCAAGTTTCTGAGCAAAAAGATGTCAGATACTGTAATTCTGTAATTATAGGCAGGTTATAAAAATGACACATTTTCTAAAGTGCATAGCTGGGATATTTTCTTTTCCAGGACACCTGAGGATTTTTTTTTTTTTGAGCTTATGTTTCAAAACTGATAATAGAACTTGGATGGTTTGTTCTTACTGCAGCGTTAATTTCATTTATGAGGAAAGACAAGATAACAAACATTGACCTGAGCTAGAGAAAATATTGACATAAGAATCAAAAACATCACTGGTTAGAGTGCAGGATGAGAGCTCAGGATGCACTGAGATCTTATGCAGCTTCAACACAATGCAGAAACTGATTGTTGGGGTTAATACCAGCTGGGGGAAGACTTAGCAAAACCAGAAGGGAAGACTTTGTGGAATGTCTCTGAGTTTTATTAGGATTTGGGACTTTTAGCTTCTCTTTTTTTAACCCATTGCAAAGTGATTGATAGTCTCCCGTCAATTTTCTTCCAAAATACAAGTCATCTGTATTGCTTTCGGGAGGCAAGGTATGACCCACTGCATATACAGTGTTACCTTTCACTCAGTTCTTTAAATATGCCTTTCATTTTGATCAGGGAAGTTCCAGAGAATTCCGTAGCTTCATATATTGGACTTAATTTTAAGTTGCTTCATGATTTCTAGTGTTACTCCCTCTTCCTTCCCCCAGTCTTCAAATAATGAGGTTCTGCTCTACTGACCATTGTATTTTTTTTTTTTTATCTGGAATTGATCTTTAGAAGGATGTAGGAGACACCTCAGGCCATCTTAAAGGACTGAAGTGAAGGAGATCGAAGTTAATTGTTGTCATTGAGCTATCTGCAGGATTAAACTAAGCGAACAGCCATAAAAGAAGTTAACAGGCATCAGCAATGATGCCACCAGGTTGTAAACAGTTAAACAACGCAGTGAGAAGTGAAATGTCTGGGGATAGGTTGGTCTGCATACTATGCCTGCCTTGGTCACTATGATCATGGGAATCCTGCTTTTTGGATTTATTTCTCACATGGTGTCTGCATGTTCCTGACTGTGCAAACATGGGACACCTTGGGAATCCAGGTCCTGGTGTTGTCCTTCCTTTCTACTTTGCCTTTTCAGAGGAGCTGAGAAAACTTCTGTCAGTTTCACTACTGAACTGGGAGAGATATAAAATGGCTAACAGTACTATGCAAGTATTGCATTCCAGTGTCTTGCAGCTGCTGATTACTTGTGGTGCAGTAATAATTAAGTAAAGCCTATCTGCCTGAGGTCAGAAAGCCAGAAATAGAGTATATCTCTTCTGACTCCAGGTCCAGTGACACAGCTATTAATTCACACTATGACTACTTGAGTTCATTAAAAATCTCCCACAGCCTTGCCACCCTCAGCAGCCAAAAATTCTTCTTTTATTAGAAGAAAGGAGCCTCCTTTGGGACTCCAATTCCCTCAATGCTGAAATAACTTATCCAGCTGAGAGCATGCACTGTCTTTTGAAGTACAGTTAGCACTTTTTGACTTGAGAAATGAGAAGGGAAGTGAACTCTTACATCTCAGCTTGGAAGGTGTGTCTAATATAGCCAGGATGTGCACACTATACACTTCTGTTCCAAAGTCAGATTGCTGCAGTTAATGTGTGTTAAAAGTTTCCTGAAATGAAAACTTGATTTGCTGTAACAGAGAGGATGCCCTAAGCCAACTAAACTTTCAAATAGAACTAGAGAATGGAAAAATTGCAGTTTTTTAGTTACTTTACAATAGATTTTGAGGCTAGCCTGGGCAGATGTTGCATGATCTGTTATGGAACTCAATGACCCTGTGATTTCTTCATTGAGCTTATAGCGTGGGATCTTTTAAAAGGTAGGTAGTATCAATCCTTGATCTACTTAGTCCAAAGTGAGGGCTAATGAATCTTCTCACAAGTTGTTCCAACTTTTACCTACTATCTTTAAAGCTTATGACTGAGAAATAGAAATGTGTGTACCTTCAGAAGAGACCAAACATACTTCGTTATGGCCCAGGATGTTAAGAACATGAGCTGACATACAATTTGGTGACAAACTTGATTATATTGGCAGCTCACTTCAGATAATATCAGTTCCAGTTTAATTTATGTCCAGGCTTTAAATGCTTTGCAAATTTATTTTTGAGGAGAATTGCGACTACTGGAGTTCTTTCTGCTCCAGTGTTATATGTTATAAAAATATTTAAGACTTCCTTCTTGTGTAATATTTGCTATACACTGTACAGAAGACAAACATTTTCAAAATTTGTAATGAAAAGTAGCATTAGATAAGTTTATTTACTCAGCTTGATCCCAGATCCTCTTGAACCATTTCAAGAGAGGAGACTTGGGCCTTATGTTCTGTGAATTGCTCTAAAGCTTTACTTTCAACAAGGAGAAAAGGCCGGTTTGCTACTAATAAAATCTGTGTTGATGCCCTTTTACTCTTTAGGATGATGTAATTGTATTTTTTTGAAGATGTTTATGCATTCTATTGTATGATTTCTCAGTCTAATGCTTTGAAAAGCTGCTACAGAAGCTCAGTGTTATGAGTTAAAGCTAAATAAATAAGTAAAGCTCTCTGCTGCCAGATTTAAGTCAATATTGCTGTTGTAATCTTTTTCTATTGATGTTGTAATCTGTCCTGTACACAGACATCACAAGTGCTTGTAGCTAAAAGAGGCCAAGAAGTGCAAGAAAGGAAAGGGAAAGGAGAATAAATCCCTTCATTATTCCTGCAGATGTTTGAGCTATTGGAGACAATAGCGCTTTAACAGACTGTTCTTCCCTGTTCCAGGAGCAATGCCAGCGCTCACAGGAACAGGAAACTTGGCAGTCACAGCCGTCTCTCTTTATTAGCGTGCTTTGTCTCAAACTTTGTCTCACCTACCTCAGAGATCTGCAGAATGGGAGAGATATTGGAAGAGAAAAGCTGTGGGTACCCTAGAAGTGAGACTGAGCTGGAGCCACGGGTGTTTGTATGTTTTACTGCTCCTCCTAGTCAAGGCATTCCAAATTATGTAGTGCCAATTGTCAGAAGTTAGTGATCTGAAAGACTAGAGGTAACTATCAAAACCAAAAAGCCTCTATTTTCCAGGAGCCTCTAATGAAGACTGTAAAACACATAGAGAGTGGCATTCAACTGCAGGTGATACTCATGGCTTTTTTTTTTTCCTGCTGTAGCCAGCAACAGTTATTTTAAAACCACAGTTTCAAGTCTCATAACCAAATTTTAAAGGCGTAACAGAGGTCACAGGACATGATAGATTCGATGGGGCTGTGAGCAACATGGTCTTGGAGTTGTCCTTGCCTATAGTATGGGGATGGAGCAAGATGATCTTAAAGGTCCCTTCCAATCCAAACCATTCTATGATTCTGTGATATGATACAAACTGATTCCATTTTATACTTCTTTAAATGGCCTAGATGAAGGATGCTTAATTTCAAGCGTGAAATTTAAGTAGTCTATTCTCAGTGCACATGTTGAGCTGGAGTTAAACAGGAACGATGCCAGAGTAAAACCTGTTGAGCCTTTGCATGCATGCTTCTATGTGTGTGATGCTACAAAAGTGTCTGTTTATTGCTGATGGCAGTAAGACATGAGGATCATATGCTGCCTTCTCAGAACAATGTTAATAAAAGAAATTGATAAGGTAAAGAACATGCATGTAGGAAATGTTATATTGTCACATAGACTCTAACTCCTGATGATGGGCAGAAGATTTCCTGTGCATCCTACTTGTACTACTTCAACCATCTTTTTAAAGACAGGAATGATCAAATTCTACAGGGTTTTTGCATAGTGAACATGAGGTTCTGCTCTGGGATTTAAATGCTTATTTCTCTCTATATGCATATATCCTATGTATGAACAAGGATAGGATTGTTTCAGGACATTTTACAGATCTATGTTTTAAGAACTCAATGTAGATAGGGTTGTTTTTTAGTGAAACAGAATGGCACGTTGTCCTTACAAAAGATACTGCTTTAAATGGACAGTTTTATGTAGGCTGCCAAGATAAGTTATTGCTAGGTTTTGCTTGTTTTATTTATTTCTGTATATCTTTAGTGATATGTATATAAATATATCACAGGTTTGTCAGTGAAAAGGAGAAAAATCATCCTGGCTGCAATTTTTTGGAGGGGAGTGAATTGTCTGTCATCATTTTTTAGTTCTTGCTGACTAATTGTGTCAAGGAGCTAGCATCATGCTATGAACAAAATCAAGAATGCTTGCAAGAGTCGTTTTCTGCTTTTCTTCCTTGAAATGTTTTAAAGATGCTTATCAGTCTGTCTTCTGAGATTAAGTATTGATCATCAGAAATTGCAGAACACTCTAAGCCTCAAAATTGCTCAAAATAAAATAAACATATGGACAGTGTCATTCATCTTCTTTTGCAGATAAGAAAGCAGTAGCAGAAGGAGTATGAACTTAAATGAGATTGCAAGAGAAACCTGCCTGGGTGCCCAGCTATAGAGTCTCAAGAAAGTTCATTCAGTGTCTCAGTTATAAAACCATACTTATGTTCTTTAACTCATTCTTTGTTCACCTGTAGGTACAAAATCTTGTTCAGGTAAGGGTTTTTGGTGTGTTATTTTTAACGTGTCATGGTAAATAGTTTGAGGTATGTGCATCAGAACAATGTGAGCGTAAGGGGGAGGAAGAAGAGAAGAGACACTTATATCTATTGCAGTGATATGGCATCAGGGATGATGTGCTTTATTTGGAAAAAAAGAATCCATTAAGAGCAGTGAGCTTGAAAGCCAAAACAAATGACAGGATATGTGAAGGATTAGTTGAATGGAGCATCTGTTATTAATACTGAACACTGCTTTTTGAAAACCCATGTGAAGCATTAGCATGGTGGTGAGAATTAATGTTTTTCCATGAAAGGGAGAATGAATGGGAATCATGCTTTCCTTTATTTAGAAGTATTGTTTTAACATCTTGCTTTATCTGACGTCCAAATGCAAATAGAACTCTAAGTGAAGTGGTGCCTGGAGCACTGGCTCTTTCTAATCCCCTAGAGAAAGGCATGCCTGGTGCAGCAGAGAAGATTACTTCTTCTAGGGAATGTTAACTACATGCTTGATCAAGGGAAGGCAGGCTGGCTAATGCTCATTTATTGAGTGGTAAGCAATGGAAAATTAGCAAGTAACTGTGGCACATTTTTGAGGGCTTTATTGATCTGATTTCCCTGCAGAACTGATTTCTGCATGAAAGCAATCTACCTGCTTTCAGGAGCTGGAGCACATACACTGAAGTTTAATCAAGTCTGGCAATTGTAATAAATACAGATAGCTCTCAGGAGCCTTTCTCAGGTGGCACCAAAGAACAAATGCTCTGTAATCTCCAGCTCACACTTCCCTCCCTTTCCTTCTTTTTCTCTATTTAAAAAAAAAAAAAAAAAAAAAAAAAAAAAATCCTTTTGTTCATTACTTCTTTTCTGTGGCAGACCCTGAGATCTGAAGGATTTACAGAGAAATTTTCTTCAAATCTGCAAAAACAATCAATTCTTTTTTTGTTAGGGCTTACATGGTGGTTGACAGTGACTGTTGTTAATGTTGCTGTTTATAATGGTAGGTCATGCTAAAGGTTGAGGTTTTTCCTGGACTGTAAATGCAGGTTTCTCAACAAAGATCAAACCCAGAAAGGTTCAAGCTTAGCTTTACACTATGGAGATGTTTGCTGCTAGAGTCTGTGGTCAAATAGTGATGTATTATGCATCTTTATAGCCTTCATTGAAGGATCTTGGGCCACAATGATTAAGTGCCTTCTAAGCGTACTTGAGTATGTATAAACTTATATTGTACTGCATATCAAATACACTGCAATACCCTGAGCCTTGATAACTGTTTTGGGGAGGTGGTGCGGCTGAATGGGTGCATCTCCAGAGGAAGGCTAAGATTCCATTTACCGTGTCAAGAAACTCATGTTCCTCCCTTGCATTCCCTTGTCTTTTAGAGGTGGCTTCCTGTGTGGTGATATAGAGGAAGTAACAACAGGGATTTAACTGGCCTACAACTTAAGGCTTTTCTTCTGCAATGAAGGCTAACAAAAAACCCTGAAGAACTTCCTGCTTATTGTTATGCTTTGTGTTACTGAAATGCAGCTGTAGCTCATGTTTTCTCAAGTCTCCAGCTGTCTGTGTGTGAAGGGAGCAGCAATTCCAACTTGTTAACTTGTGAGTTGAAAGGTCGTTTCATCTTTGTTTTTCATTAGATGTCAGGTAATGGGAAAGATGAGTTGCTGAGTTGTGACAGGAAAGACCAAGTAATGTGTCTTGGCTGCTGGTGGGCAGGTGGCTCTATATGCAGAGCTCCCAGATGCAGGCATCTTAATTATGGCTCTTGTAAGGTGGCAAGCTGACTGTCGCGTTGAAGTCCCGGGTGATAGGAACTCAAATTAATTTCACTTTTTACTTATGAAAGTGAATTCAAATCATTTGGAGTCATATTAATATGGATAACTACATGGGAAACAGTATTCTTTTTTCATAATTCAAGCATTTGCCCAAGGATGCTGTGGATGCCCCATCCCTGGAGGCATTCAAGGCCAGGTTGGATGTGGCCTTGGGCAGCCTGGTCTGGTGGGTGGTGACCCTGCACATAGCAGGGGGTTGGAACCAGATGATCATTGTGGTCCTTTTCAACCCGGGCCATTCTGTGATTCTATGATGATTATTTATTTGTATATGAATATGGGAAATGCTAACATAAAGGACTACATTAAAGATTTGTAAGCAGTTCATGAGGTGGTATCTTCACAGTACCTCACTTTAGCTGGTGTCTGGCAGCTGCTTTTGTAATTGAAACTCCAGTGGACAAACAATTTTTGAAGATTTGTCATATTGGTATTGGCATTTCCAGGAAGTACTTCCGTTAATTATTGGGTTTCATTACTAACAGTGTTTGAAAGTACTGTTTTTAGGGACCGGGAGGGGGGGGAAGCCTGCTTATCTGTGATTATGAAGTAGTATCACAGAATGGCTTGGAAGGAACCTCAAGGATCATGAACCTCCAAGCCCCCACCACAGGCAGGGCCACCAAATTTAATACCAGACCCATTTAATACCAGACCAGGCTGCCCAGGGCCCCATCCAACCTGGCCTTGAACATCTCCAGGGATGGACGGGGCATCCACAGCCTCTCTGGGCAGCTGTTCCAGCACCTCACCACTCAATCTGTGAAGAACTTCCCTCTGATGTCCAACCTAAACCTTCCCTCCTTCAACTTAAAACCATTTTCCCTTATCCAGCTGTTATCTACCCTTTCAAAGAGTTGATTCACCTCCTATTTGTAGGATCCCTTTAGGGCCTGAAAGACTGCAGTGAGTTCACCCCGCAGCCTTCTTTTCTCCAGGCTAAACAAGCCCAGCTCCCTCAGCCTGTCTTCATAGGGGAGGTGCTCCAGCCCCCTGATCATCCTTTGTGGCTCTGCTCTGGACCATCTCCAACAGCTCACTGCCTTTCTTGTATTGGGGGCTCCAGACCTTGACACAGTATTGCAGATGAGATCTCACAAGTAAAGAGGGACAATATCTACTGTCATTTTTGATGTTAAAGTTTCAGAACAACAGTTGGTTGTTATTTCTGATGAGAAATGTGTATTCAGGCAGTGTTTCTGCCTTGCTGCCGCTGCAATTCCTGGTGGTGAGCATCAGCAGAGGCCACCAGCATCCACAGGTAGCATCAAGTGGGAGGCATTCAGGCTAGGGAAATTTTTTTGTCCATGTATGAACTAAACCCTGAGTGCATTGCAGAGAAATGTCTCCAGTGGATCTTGGCTCTGCTATCCTGTGGGTGTGGGGTGAGGTGCTGAGCATCAGACAGCCGTGCAGGCAGGGATCAGGTGTATTTGGACAGCCAGGTTCACATGGCCTCATAATGTCTGCCAGTACTAATAGAGATTAATGGGATGATTGAGAAAGTTTCTCTGTTAATTGTCCAGGCAGTCTCTCATGTGAGTAATTTGGAGGTATCAGACTTGGGAGCACTAAATTTGATAAAACCTGTTGGCGAATTCTAGGTATGTGCTGTTGCACCTGCTGAAATATTTTCTTAAGAAAAAGCATTATTGTTTTCCGGTGTTGTGTAGGGCAGAGAAACATTCAGTAGAAAAGAATCAGAGTCTGTTTTTTTACCACAGGTGCAATACCTGGACCTGTATAAAGGGTAGCCTATATTGGTAGTCTTTTTAAATGAAAAGCATCTCTGATGTTTTCATAATGTTACATTTTTGTCCCTCCTGGGTTTTGTTTTTAATTTTCAGATCCTGTTTACAGAGCTGGTTCCTGTAATTCTTAGTGTTTCCACTGACTGTGCTAGGGTACTCTGTGTGGGAACTTTGCAGAATTGCAGCCTTTGTGCCTGCTGAATAATAAATGACACAGACTGAAAATAGCAGTCTTGCTTTTAAGCTTTTCTCGCACGCTCATTTTTTTTTTTTCCTCTTTTGGCTGCTGCTTGTGGTTAATTCTGCTGCTGGTTAGGCAACAAATGCAGGCAGCTAATATCATATGACTTGTACAAAGAGGGATGTAAAAGCTGAAATTTTTCAGGATACAGATTTGCTAGCTGAGTTGTTATATGTATTGTTTCATATTACAATGACTAGAGTAATGTTATTTAAATGAATGTAGAGGAAAGACTGTTTCCTCAGCTCAGATGATGCACTGTATAGGAGAAACGAGAGTAGAAGGGTACTTGTCTAATTTCTGGTATTCTGTCACCCAGTTATATTCTTGAAAAACAGTTCTTAAGCTTTCTATCAGTTGAAGTTCTCCTATTTCTGAATACATTTGGAGAAACTGGCTTTATCTGCGCATCCACTTTTGATACGTGGCCTTTATGGTCCATGGAGATCAGGCAAAATATTTTTAGTGCTGTGTCCATCATGATAGAATGTAGAAGTGTTAGGATTTGCCATTAGCTACATGTGTATTTTGGAGCAGCAGAACAACACAGACTTGGAATTAATCTAATCCGTTTTACCATTCTGTAATGTATCTCTTTCACGTTAAGATCCTGAAAGTTGTTTTTTTTTTTTTTTTTTTTTTTTTTTTTTTTAAAGTAACACAAAGAGAAAGCTGCTAAATTTACTTATGCAAGGTATTTGTGAGGCAAAACCACTACTTTCCCAGCTGGAATTTGCTTTCAAAATATAAATTTATCAGAGAGATAGATAAAGCATTTCTTGTTTGACAGCAGTAGCAAGCAGGGGGTCTCAGACCATTTGCTGGTGAACAAGATTACATATCATAAAGCTGTCATGAGTTGGCACTAATTTGACAGTTTGTTGGCTCAGGAGACTCCAGCACTGTGAATGCAGGGGATAGAAATGTCTCTGTGATGCCATAAGGTTCACATGGAGGGCATTGATGAATGGCAGACAAATTGGATGCTTAAGTAAAGTTGTCTTGTGCTTGGGGGGACACATTAAACCCTACAAATTTGAGTTGTAAAATATGTAATAGAAGAAAATGGGAGATGGAAGATTACTTAAGCTGAAATATCTGGGCTTTTGTTGTTCTAGGTCCATTTGGTGGGCCAGTTTGAAGTATCGGAATTAGTCTGCGTGTACTCTCCCACTTAGCTGTTTCCCTTGGAGTCTTTTGTAACAGAACTAATTAACTAGAAGCTAATAATCTTTAGGCAATATGCAGGCTACTTTTGGGTCTCAGAAGGAATGGAGAGAGAGCCTAGGAAAAATGCTTGTCAATAGAGATTAAGGATGGCATCCTGGGGAAAAGGTGAATGGGTAGGCAACAAGGTTATAAGTAGTGAATGACAAATGAAGAGAGAGGGGGGGAAAAAAAAAAACCACCCAAGCCACAAACAACAAAATATGGTTGCAATGATATTTTCAAGAAATATTGATAGAGTATCTCAAAACCCATTTTGCTATCTATTTCTGGCTGTTAGTTATTTTAAATCTAAAATAACAGCTGATGTATTTGTTGCCCTTTGCAAAGAGCCCTGGCCATATTGGTGCTGGCTGTACTCTCGGCCTTGCTCATTATTCTCTATGGATTACCAGGAACATCCCTTCTGATTTATTGACTTATTAATTCGCTGACTGCATGGAGAACTGAGTTTTATTTTTGAAAACTACTGATAAACAATGTAGCCCAGAATTACTCTTCAGCTTCTCTATTTCCTTGAGATCAACAGTGGACAGTTGGTGGAAAACAAGTTTAGCGTAACTGGAGATATATTTTTTTTCAAGCCAAGATGGCACACTGCTGTTTGGTCACTTATCTTTGCAGGTATTGATTTATTTTTTCCTTATTTATTCAGTCAGGCAAGCAAGAAATGAAACTATCTGTTTTTAAAGAGCTGATATTTGTATTTTTTCTTCTCACCATGGTTGTGCTGTGCTCTTTTGCGCATAATTTGCCTCCAACCATTGAGCAAACAATCAGCCTGCTCCACGCTGTCTGCTGCTCTAAATTAAATATTGACCAGATGTGATAGCTTAACAGCATAAACTTGCTCTGAGTACAAGACAAGCTCATTTGTACACTTAGGATCATTCCTATGTAGGTGAATGTTCCTCTGTGAAGTTCAGTAACACATGAGTTTTTTAGGCTCAGGCTTTGCATGACAGATGAAAAGTTTGCTATGCAACGTAGTTTTCAGCAAAGACATACCTTTATGTGAACAAGTTGCACTGGTAAGCATATTTTGATCAAATGTTTCTTTTCATTATTTAGAGAATTAGGAAAACTTATTTTCTAAATTGCTGAGATATTTCAAGGTCACAGTGTGCTCACTTGCAGTCATAGTCAGTGTGAGCAGTTGAATTTCTATAGTAAATGCATATGTTATTTCAAGAGCACTTGTGTAAGCAAGGCAAATAGAAAAGCTGCTGAATGACTGGGGAGGCAAAAAGCAGATTTAGGGAAAGTCAGCCTCTGTGGGAACTGCTGAATCTGATGTCTTTACTCTCTGAAATGGTGTTAATGATTTCCAAACATCACAGCCTGGGTTTTAGAAGAGAAAAGTACTTTAGTAAAAGGTATTTAAACAGGCTTAGGAATAAATTAAATAATTGCCCAGTTTTACCTGTTTTATTTATGCTGAGATGGTTACCCATCTAACGTGAAGAAACTGAGGCTTGGATGTAGACGTTGGGACCAACCTGTTATTGGTCTGACTTAGAGAGGTCACCTGCCAGAGTAATGGTACTGTGCTTTTCTGGGCAGGTGGAAGCCCCAAGCCTGGCTCTGGAGGAGAACCCCAGCCCATGTGCAAGAGGTTGCCCACATTGAGCAGAGCGCTCAGAAAAGATGTGTGCTGTGGTTATTGATCTTTTCCTTTTCTTCTTGTGCTGCAGAGGGGAACAGGAAAAGGACATTTCATTGCCTCAGAATGTGTTTAAGGTGCATTGAATTGTGACCAAGACTAGGACAGAATGGAAGTGGAAAAAAAAAAAAAATCAATGTTTTGCTTAATTTAAATTCTACCAATTTCCTTTGAATTGCTAAACATGAATGAAGGGTCTGCTTGCTCACTAGAAGTTGCTTCTCTCTTGAACTTCTCCTGTTAGTCTTTGCTGGATGCTTGATTTAGATAACTGTGGTGAAATGAGCAGTTAAAATACTCTTCTTCAGTACTATCTAACTGTTCATTTATGATTTGATGTAATAAATATTAGGAAGAGGCTGAAAACCAACCTATATTTGGGACAATTGCACTCCTGGAGTAGAAGTACAACATAAATGAGAATTGTCTCATTTTCCCTTCTCACAGAATCACAGAATGGCTTGGGTTGGAAGGGACCTCAAGGATCATGAATCTCCAACCCGCCTGCCACATACAGGGCCACCAACCTCCTCATTTAGGCTGCCCAGGCCCCCATCCAACCTGGCCTTGAACACCTCCAGGGATAGGGCAGCCCCATCAATACTTGTTTCAAATATCTCTGGCTTTAAATTGAACAACAAAACCTTAAGCCTGTAGTAATGAAAAAAGAAAACCACAAACAATTCAGGACTAAATTCTAAGAGAAAGGGCAAAAGTAGTTGTATAATGCTTTCCAAAAGGGTCTTGGAAAGAAAAATGACATGTATTTTAGTTGTGCTACAAGATAATGTAAAGTTGTACTGCCAAAGTAATTTAAATAATAAAAAAAAAAACACGGAGTATGGGAAGTGAAACAATGGATGTAATGTAGTAAAGGCAGGCTGTTCCTTATTTGCAGGCATATTTATATCATATTGCTTGCCTGTGTTGTAAGATAGTGACGCTCCAAATGGAGAAGTGCATATATTCTAGGTGACAGCTTAAGTAAACTTTGCTGCATGCTGACAATTGGTCACTTGGTAGTGGTAGAATGAGTGACACCCTGTGGAAAATTCCCTACTATTGAGTTATTTAAATGTCATGAGCCACAAAAAAAAACAAAAAAAAAAAACAACCCAGAAGTAACAACAATCAGTTATAGAAAACGCATCGGCGGTAACCTTGTTTTGGAAACATTTAAAAGACAGAAGTCCTTGGGACTCTTGAAAGGTGCAGAGCTAGGATCATGAGTGTTTGCCACCTTCACAAGCTTGGCTTTAGGCTCCAGCTTCTGAAGTACTGCAGATGTGCAACCAGACACTGAAATTGCCTCCAGATGATGACAGTTATGTAACACAGTTCATCTGTACACATGATACTGGGACAAAACATAAAATGACATCAACCAAATGGAAAAGTTAATAATAATAATTAAACAAAAAGCAGGAAAACTCCTATCCAAAAAGGAGTATAACAATATTATGCTGAAGAAATGCCAAAAATCAAAGAATCATAGAATGGCTTAGTTTGAAAGGGACCTTGAAGATGATCATCTATTTCCAAAGTCCCTGCCATAAGCAGCTTTGCCACCTATTAGATGATGTTGCTTGAGGCTCCATTCAACTTGGCTTTGTAAGCCTCCAGGGATGGAGTATCCACAGCTTTTCTGGGCAGCCTGTTCCAGTGCCTCACCACCCTCTCAGTGAATAATTTCCTGACATATAGCCTAAACTTTCTCTCTTTAAGTTTGAAATCATTTCCTCTTGTCCTATCACTATCAGGCTGTGTAATAAGTCCATCTCTCAGTTCTTTATAAACTCCCTTTAACCTGGAAGACAACAGTGAGGTCTGCCTGGAGCCTTCTTTTCTCTAGGCTGAGCAAGCCCAGTTCTCTCAGCCCTTCTTCATAAGAAATGTGCTCCATCATCGTATTGTATTTTCAACTTTCTCCAGCAGCTTCGTACTTTTCTTGTGCTTGGGGCTCCAGGCTTGCCCTGGACACAGTCCTACAGATGAGACCTCATGAAATCCGGGTAGAGGGGAACAATCATCTACAATCATCTCCTTCCTGCTGGCCACCTCTTTTTTTGATGCAGCCCCAGATACAGTTGGCCTTCTGGGCTGTAAGCACACGCTGCTGGCTGCTGTCAAGCTTTTCACCCACCAGGACTTTCCCAAGCCCTTCTCTGCAGAGTCGTGCTCAATAAGTTCCTCTCCCAGCCTGTACACACACCTAGTATCGCTTTGACCCAAGTGCGACACTTGGCTTTGTTCAAGTAACCTCATTAGACTCATGTGAACCCACTTTTCAAGTCTGTCCAGGACCTTTTTTAGATGGCATCCCTTTTTTTGTATTGTATGAACTACACTACTCAGCTTACTGTCCTCAGTGAACTCGATGAGGATGCACTCAATCCCCCTGTCTATGTCTCTTATTAAGATGTTGAAGCGCCTTGGAAGGGTGCCACTTGTGATCAGTTTCCACCTGGACTTTGAGCTGCTCACTGCAGCCCTCTGGCTGCAATCACCCAGCCTATGCTGTATTTACAGAATGTTTCAGCCTTCAAATGCACATTTCTCTCTTTTAGAGATAAGGCCTGGTGTAAGTTCAAGTAGATTATATTTGCCCTTTGTTTGTCCACCAATACTATCATTGCAGCATGAAAGGTCACAAGATTTGTCAGGCAGTATCTGCCCTTTGTGAAGCCATGCTGACTGTCTCAAATCACCTCTTTGTCTTGCTCATGCTTTAGCACATCTTCCAGGAGGATCTCCTCCATCCTCTTCCCATGCGCAGAGATGAGGCTCATCAGCCTGTAGTTCTGTGTTTCCTCCTTTCTCTTTTCTTTGAAATGAGAGTGATATTTTCCTTTTTCCAATCACATGGAACTTTGTCTGACAGCCATGAGTTTTCAAATATGATGGAGAGTGGCTTGGCAAACACATCAGCCAATTCCTTCAGGAGCCTGGGATCATCCAGTCCCATGGACTTGTACACGTTCAGTGTCATGAGACACTCTTGGGCTTGCTCTGCTCTTAGAGTGGGAGGGATTTTAATCCCCACCTAGAGTTTCAAAAAGCTGGTGAATAAGCTTGAATATCCAGATCTGAAAGATGGGGAAAAATACATCAACTAGAACTTATGCCTAGAATAAGAGTGAGAAGGAAAGGGTTTTGACTGTACTTGCATTGGGTGCGGGTTTGTGTGTCACAGTCCCAGGCACCTCTGTGACAGTGTACCCAACTTATCAAGAACCAGTAAGAGAAGGAGTCAGAACACCACACTGCTCTGACCATTCTTTTCCTAGCAGGTATATCTATAGTCCTAACCTTTCCATGTGAACTTAGTAAAGAGACCTTGGTTTCTCAGCAAGATGCACAAAATCCAACAGATGGAAAGGGGTGTCTTTTGACCTCATCTGTAGAGGGTGTTAGTAAGGCTGCACAAATATGCAGTAAGCACCACGTCTGCTGAGATTCCGTTCCAGAAGCTGCCCAACCCATATGGATTTTGTAACTGGGAATCCTGTTGCAATGCTGTAGGGGATTTATTTTAAACAAAGCACTAAGCTATTTGATGGCTTCCTTTTGTGAGATAGCAGTGACTAGATACCATGACAGTATGCAGGTTACTTGCATTGCCCTTCCCTTGTTGAGGCCTCAGCCTCTGGCTGCACTGGAGCTGTGTCCTGCGAGGCTGTTTTGTGTGGAGGGATTATCATCTCTCCTGCTAAAGCTGGTCTGTTTTCTAAGGATTCAGGAGGGAGTTTGAGGATGCAAATGGAGTGAATGGAAAATAAATGAGCGAAAAGTCACGTGCTGTAGGAAGAAATCTGCCATTATGGTGATAACTGTTCAGTTTAAAATATGAAATGTTTGAAATAAGAGCTTTTTCTATCATTGGTGAACAGTCTGGTTGCTGAGGTATCTTTTCAAAGAATTAATTAGGTGTATCAGTGGGGTTGACATTGATAGCTGAAGCTTGCTTTTATTATGGAGCTGAATTTGTTCATTGTACTACGAAAATATTTGGTACGCTACCCTCTAGATGAGTTGTGCAGAAGTTCTTTGTTTTATGTGCATTAACGAGACATGAGAAGCCAAGTTCAGAATTTCTTACCCTTCCTCAACTGCCCAGCACGAACATGCTGAAGGTGAGCTTTAGGCAGATAGGGAATTTTCAGATGCTGGAAACTAGCACATCAGAGGAATTTACACAGTGAATGTGGGTTTTGGAGATTATAAATTTGGCTTAGGTTCTTAAAATCATGTAACTCCAGCTTTCAGTATGTAAATCCCTCATGGATCTTGGGCATGATTTATTTTGTGCCTCAGTTTTCTAGACACAAAAAGAAAAACGTGGTTTAGAAGTACTCACATTTTCTGATGGTCGCATCTAAGCAAGAAGGAAGTTGTGATAAACATATTCAGGTAAAATGTTCATGCCTGAGTGAAGGAAGCAAATAGTTTTAGAATGTTGTCTAATAAAGGCAAGTCTTAGCAAGGTCTTCAGTGCAATAGGGAAAGCTGGCCTCCTTGTTGTGTCTGTCTAGATTAAATTAAAACTGAAGTTGCAGGAGAGTAGTGTGTCATTAGAATAGGCTTTGGGCCAACTGGTGACTTGCTGCACAACTTAAAATTGTATTTCTGACCTGGATCCTTTCAATTAGCTATTGATTAAAATCTTCACTGAGTGTGAGATGTGGTCAGTGTTTAGAAAGTAGAACAGGAATGGCAACAGTACTTCAAAAAGAGCATGGGTTGGGGCATTGGGAGGAAGCAGTTCTGCTTAATAAACTGATTGTATTCTTGCCCAGCTCTCTGAAAAGAAAACGTGCAGCTCACACCTCCTCTTTTGCTGTTCTTAGTTGGCCAGCTCCACTTACATCTGCACTTGGTGTTATTAAGAGTCTCTGATGCATGTTATCTCTTCTTAAGCTGCAGAGGATCCAACCTTGAAAGTTCAAGGCGTTCCATCTGCCTTCTATTAATTACCACTTTTATTCCTCGTGATTCTGCTTTTTTTCTAAGGGAATCTTTTCTATTACTCCTAAAGGACAAGGCATGTATTGATCATTTCATGACCTTTTCTGTATCTAAGATGTACTGCTACATTCAAACAGCAGTGTATCTTCATGATATCATGGGAGATTGAATATTGCAGTTGAAAACATGTAGTTCATTTAAAGTATATAAATACTGTTTATAGCACTTATGAAATTAGACAACGGTCAGGGAGCATAACAAAAACCTTATAAGTTTGAGGGGAAAAAAAGATTATTTCCATGACAAGCATAAAATGGAATGTTGAAGTAAACAAATTTGTGTCCATACTAAGAGACAGTATGCTGTTCCCTGTGATTTATGACAGTTTTAAATAGAAACCTTTGCTAATAAACTCTAACAGTAGTGATAATATTAATGTTCTTAAATTAAGTGACAGCAGGGCAAGGGGAAATGGTTTTAAGTTGAAGGAGGGAAGATTTAGGTAGAATGTCAGGAGGAAGCTCTTTACTATGAGAGGGGTGAGGTGCTGGAACAGCTGCCCAGAGAGGCTGTGGATGCCCCGTCCATCCCTGAAGGTGTTCAAGGCCAGGTTGGATGGGGCCCTGGGCAGCCTGGTCTGGTATTAAATGGGAAGGTTGGTGGCCCTGTCTATGGCAGAGGGGTTGGAGATTCATGATTCTTGAGGTCCTTTCTGGGCCTTTCTGTGATTCTGTGAAAACTGTACTTCTATATATTGTTTTTGCCAAGGGGGGGGGAGGGGGGAAAAACCACCAAAAACCTTGTGTTTTTGCCTATGAGCCATATCTCTCCCATAAGAAAATCATGGCGCTGGCAAGGGAGATGTTCTGCTAACTGGTTAATGTCCCTTGTAAGGTGGATTGGATCGTGGTGCAGGGAGCTCTGTAAAGGCAGTCCTAACTTCATTCTGTTAGCACTGTTCATTTCCATCATCTCATTTCCTTCCCTGATTACTTATGATGATGTAAAGCAGTATATGCTAAGATAAGTGTGGGTTTCTTATAGAACTGAAAACCACCTGTAGAAAGCTGAAGGATGTGTCTTTGCTGTGGATTTGCTGGTACTCTGAGGTGTGTGGGTAATGCTTCAGAGCTAGGTTAAAACTTGTGGTTTGTTGCAGGAGCACCACATTAAAACTAGAAAACCTGGTCTGAATGGTCAAGTGCCTGCCCAGGAACGATCATCTGATTTCATTTGTTTTTGCTTTAGTAAGCACACAGCTGCTCCTCCTGCTTGGATTTAACTCCAATTGCATTAGCATTTTAGATGCTGCTAGATTTAAATGAATGGTAGACTCAAGTGTGTGCCCCTATTATACTCCTTGCTTGTTCTATCTGCACCCATCTTCTGTCTCTTTCCAGTCATCAGTCTAATGGGTGAAACCAAAAGTCACAGCAATGAGCGAGCAGGAAGCACATGCTACCTTAAGAGTAGGTTTGGATGTTTTTGTTTTCTCAAAGTGGAAATTTTTCATATGCTTGGGGAAAAATGGGGAGTACCTTCAAAAGAAGAAATCTCTAGGCATCATTTGTGTTCTACTGCACTACATCTAATCCCACCGTGAGTGAGTTAAACTGTCAGCCAGATTTCACTTGACTCTGAGTCGTCTGGTTTCTCTTTCAGACTATTGAACAAAAAAAGGAAGAAAATCAAGAGATGATAGAATATGTAACTTCAAGCCTCAGCACTGAGTTTCTTCTGGAAATGAACTAGAAAGGGCTGTCTTGGTAAACAACACATTAGTTGTGACTTCTGGTCACTGATAAGGACATAGATCTAATTAGGATGTAGCCTTAATTAGCATGCATTGGAGAAGTTGACCATATGGTGATAGAAGATGGGAAACTTGTGATTTAAAAAAAAAAACAAAAACAAAAACAAAAAAACCTTCATGCTTAGTGTAGGAAAAAACTAGTGGTGTTTTTTAATTTTTCATCTTTAGGGATTCCTGGCTGCCAGAGATCTTTTAGATTAGAATCCTAAGAAAGGATCATATTTTGAAGCTGAGGACATGCAGTATTTGGGAACATGTTGGCCTATTCTTGACCTGGAATAGATGTACTGCGTAACAAAGCAAAGCTGAGGAAATTGTGGAAACTTTTGTTTTTGTTTTGTTTCTAAGAGATGCTGTAACTGGCTGCATTTAATAATACATGACTTGGAACCACTCTGGGGAGAATCATGATAGATTCACTCCACTCTTCCCACACACGTGTAATTATGTCAAACAAAAATATTTTAAAAGGAACAGCCATTCTGGATTACTTATTTTCAGCTGTGTTGCACCTGCCACTCCCCGTCATCTTTTGATGTGAGTTGTCTCCTTTGGAAAGTCACAGCTTGTGTATGAATATATCCTTTTTCACCAGTAAAGCTTTGCTTTGTTTAAAGGAGCACCAGTGCAGTAGAAAGCTTTGATTAAAGTCAGGATGAATAGCCAGGCATTATTAGGATAAAGCATGTTTTTTACCTGCTTTAGAATGAGCACCATAATTCTTAGGACACAGCTGTAACTGCCCCCAATAAAAAACAATAAGCAGAAATATGCAGAGAGGAGTTAGAGTATTTCCCATCTGTCACTAGAGAACTAGAAGCAACTTCTTACAGCCTTGCTTTTTTTTCCTTCAGCTGCCTGCTGGCTGTTAGCTTTGCAAACACCCTGTTACAGAAAGTGTGTGTAACTGTCCTGAGACTGAGTTCATCTACTTACGCTCATTAAACAGCTGTAGAAAATGTGCTGTAGAGGCTATTGGATGGGAAACCTCCATATAGACGGTTGTATCTTCTGCTTTGTGGTCTTTGACCTCAAAGGGTAGGAAAGAGCAATGCAAGCGATACCTCAGCTTTGTGTTGGCTTTTTTTTTTTTTTTTTTTTTTTTTTTTTTTTTTTTTTTTTTTTTTTTTAACCATTCTTAGTAGCTTTGAAGTACAGACATAATTTATTCTAATTATAAAGATGATGCAGTATCAGAATAGGCCTTAGGACATGAATTAGATTAGGCTGAAGGTCAGGTGGTAAGCCCTATCAGCATGTCCCAGAGCACCACGTAATGGCTGTGGTAGGTGCAAAACTGATTTAATTGCTACAGTTGCAAGCAAGTACTGATACTTGTGTCTATTATCATTTTTTTTTTTTCTCCTTCTCCTTCTTTAGGCATATTGACTTTTATTAGGTAGTTAATGCAACTATCAAAAGCAGTCATTTTCAATAGTTCACAATATAATTTTGGGTGTTTTGTAGAAGTAAACAGTATTTGTACACAGCAAAGATAAATGTGTCAGTGAACTTCTTTAGCAGTCCTTTGTCATTGCTAACAGCACTTCAAATTAATTATAACTTCTTTCCTTTACACTTAAACTTACCGGACCGATAATTTGAATGGTCGTTTTCCTTCCTTTTTATAGCCTGTTTCACTTCACTGGTTCTCATAAATACTGTAAGGCTTATTGGTTTTGTTTTTCAACATGTAATAACACATTTAATGGAAAATATAGTCTATTCTGAGAATTGACATGTTGAAATACCATCCTCCCTCTTTATTTTCTTCTATAACAATAGTAAATATTACTGAACTACTTCAATTTCCTTCTAGATTTGTATGCTGGGGAGAATAAATGAAGACAGAACCGAAGTGATCTCTGTGTAGTTCATTCATTTCACTAAGGATACTTCAAGGATGATGTTTTTTTACCAGAAAATAGTAAATAACATAAATTTAGCTAATGTACAATCTTATGTTAGTTTCTTTTCAGATATTTGTATTAATGATGTTATATTGCACTATTCAGAATGTGTTTTTTTTAACCTTTTAATTATTCATCTTAATGCCAGACATGTTTTTAAAAATCCTTTCTAAAGTCATTGCTTGAACTACAGCCAAGAACGGACAGTATCAGCCATTTGAATAACGTCTCTGAGAGTCCTTCAAAGGTTGTTTTTCTCTTGCCAAAAACTGAGAAAATATATGATGACAATAATTCAAAAACTTCTATGATCTTGATATCTTAGACAAGCAATTCATTTGTAATGCAGACAGGCTAACTGGTGCACAGTTAGACTCATCAGTGTGCAAGCTTTTGCTTTCTATTGCACTTTCTGTCGCAGTTCTTATATGACCTTTTCTTCTTACTCTTTTTTTTTTTTTTCCCTGCATTGTGTACTTGTGTTCTAGCTGCCCTTGCTTACATTCTGGAAGAATGTGAGGAAGAAAATGTTAATTCCTGGATATTGTGCCATGAATACATACATACTCATATACCATGAGGTGTATGATTCCAGATGTGGTTAGCTGTGTGAAATACTACAGTCCTGACCTGATATAACCAGTCTGCATTGAATGTTGGAAGGTGGTGGTTCTTGATGTTTCCAGTCTGTCTTGCACATTACATTGCTTTGAAGCTTTCTTGTCTTTCTCCATGTGCTCACCTAAGCTTAAAGGACTCCTACAAAGTGACAAATACAGTTGTATGATTCAATTTCATTTTTGATTTGTAAATCGAAGATAGACCTAACTCAGAAAACAGGCAGCTATATAATGATGAGGAGTCCTGCCATTACTACTTTGATAGGCTTACAATCCAGGGCTGAATTCTCCTGCAAAAAAGGGTTTTCATGGGAATAGAAGTCCTGTGTTTGACAGGCTTACGTAGTTTAAAATGTATTGGGCATCCTTGTTGTCTTCTCTGACTTGAGTGTTCTACCCTGCGCTCTTTTGCCCACCTCTCACCCCTCTCCTACATGGTTCCTCTATTGAACAGGAAATACAACAGTTGTTTGTTCCAAATATGCTTCTTGTACCTTAGTGAAGTAGTAAGAAAATGAGGCTGTTTGTGCTGGAGAAGCTTTTCCTTGAAGCAAACTAAAATTTACAAGAAGAGAAAATTGCTGTTTCTGGTGATGGATTTGTAGGTTGTGGAGAAGAGATGGTTAATGGAAACGATCCATCTCAGCTCCATCAACCTTTCCATTATGAAAACTTTTTATTAAATGCTTGTAATGTTGATTGATAGTAAATATTGGGTCTCTGTTCAGTGGTTCAACACGAGGCTGCAGCATGGAATTTTTCCCTGCAGCACACCATTAACAAGAGAACTCGAGCTCCTTTTCAATTATTTTAACCTGTCAGTCTCTAATTCACCACGCAAACTTTGAATTACATTGTCTCTTCAGAACTCTAGTGAAAATAACAAGTTCCTGTTCGAAAGATTTCAAATGAGATCTTATAGGTTAATACTTCATTTTTGTGTGACTGATTTAGCTTTTACTCAAAAGGACAAAAGAAAGAGATGATACAGGCCCCAGCACAAGAGGTTCCCTTACTTTTTCCCACCTGAAATTCAAAGTGTAAATGCACTCTGGAAGAGCTGATCTCAGATGCCTAACAGCCCAGTAATTTAAGAAACAAAGGATGCTAAGCAAAAGAAGGCAGAGAGCACTCTGCTTGAAAGGAGCCTTGAGAAGATTATACTTCATTTCTTAGGAAGGTGAGAAAACTGTCTATGCTTTTGAATGGTGAGCGTGCTCTACTGACTGTACAGAGCACAGTGTGGGGTGAGGTTGCAGGTTTGTCCTTTGTTCTGTAGACTGTAGTGTGTTAACCAACAAAGTCTGCAGTGTTCTTGTATGAGCATTTGAAACAAGGATAATTGAGTGTTGTTCATGTTGATGTTTCAGTTATTCTGTTTACTCCTTAGGTGTATGCAGGAGAATAGCAGCTATGAAATCTACAGCTGTAATTGTAGAAATGCCAGACAACTAGTGAAGACAACTAGTTGACGACTGGAAAAAAAATAGAATGGAGCATGAAGTTCCTTTACGAAATGCAATAGACATTAGACCTGAAACTTAACACAAGAAAAGAGTAACTTCTTTAAAAACTTCAGATTTTTCAGAAGGCTTTTAGTAGCTGAAGTATTTTTCAATATTCAATAATATTTCAATGTCTAGTTTTATAATAATATATTAATGCATTCAGTGGTTCATAATGAATAACTGAAAAATATAAGCTTCTTCTAGGTATATTTAAGTAGACTGAAAGTAAATGAAAGTGAACAGATTTTTGATTTTTGCCTCCATTTTTAATTTTTATTTTTATTTTTTTTATTTTTTTTTTTTTTTTAAATTTTAGTCTTGTTCTGATTTCATTATATGCATATTTCCTGCCCACCACGTTCAGGTGTCAGAGAGAGGACTTATCAATCCAGTCCACTAGTTTTTTGAGAAGATGGCTGTGTGAGGCTGTACATTTGAAAATCTGGTCATAAGCAGGTACAGATAGGCAGCAAGTTACAGTAAGGCTTATTGTGCAGTATAAGGAATTAATCAAAAGAGCTGAATTTATGTAAACTATGATCCAGTAGCAAATTGCAGTGTTCTCCAGGAACCCAGAGAGTTGGGTGTAAAATGAAAAAGTACTCTTGGGAAAAAGAAATTTGACAGCAATTGAGGCAAACAAGTGAACTCTGTTATTGGCAAATAGTAAGAATTAGAGATGAATTAATATGTTAAGCATTTCAGAGCACCCGCTTGTTTTCCAAGGGTCTTCTGTGTAGACTCTCATTCTTCTGACCTGTTCCATGGCAGGAAAAAATGAGTGATCATTTGCAGTAAAATATGGTGAAAATACCTGCAATCCAGCTGTTCAATTTCATTCAGCCTTCTCAGTAAGACCGTGCTTTCATGCTACATTAATTCTGAACTTAATTGAATGCTGTCATCTGTGTGCCATTTCACTGCAGTCTGAAAAAAATAGAAGAGCTTCAGCTGATGGTGTAAGGGAACGTGTTGGCAATTTCTTCTTGAAATAAAGAAGCATGCTTCTTTAACAAGTATGCTTATATGTTACCTGATCAGACTAATTGTGATAGTTGAATTAAAAGCAACTGAAGAAGTTTTCTTGCTCATTCAGCTATGCCATTAAACTCTTTCAACGTGAAGATATGTTAAATAAAAAAAAGCTTCTAAAGGCACGTTTCTTTGAATTTCCAGCTGCTGGTGTATTTCTTTTCATATTCTGATTGCAGGAATCAATCAGCAGAATTTTTGCTTTCATTTGAAACAGAAAAAACAGTTCATAGCACTCTTGGCAATGGGTGCAAGATGGCTTTGTGAGCTAACTAGAGCTCTGACAGCAGAACACGTATAAAAACGTGAGCTCAGCAGCCTGAGTTACTCTGGTGTTTATTTCTTGTGGTGTTTCTTTTTTGCTTTCTTGGTCCTGGGAATGTTTAATCCATGTATGTGTGCATTATAGGTGTGTACATATATCTTTCTGAGCGCTGAGAAGATTTTCAGGGCAATCTTAGGAGATATTCCTGTCACATCAGATGTGCTCAGTCACTGAGAGGAGCTCTCTGCTCATGTGATGGGACCTGCCAACTCTGCTCTGGGAAATGTGAAGCATTTTACTAGCTTAGCTTAGCAGGTGCAAATATAAACATTTGCTGTGATATGTGGCACTGTTGCTTCTGTGCTGCAGCACTGCTCTAAAGTTATTTAAATCACGTTGAAGAGACAGGGGAAACTCACCTTGGACAGTGCAGGAGGGACAGCTGTCACCCTGCCTTACACACCTGGAAAACCAATGTCTCTATATAAAGAATTATGAGGACCAGCAAGTTGGTAAATAGGAGCTTACTGCCATTGTCTTATGTTACTGTGTTCTTTCCTGCTGCATATGCAGAAAAATAAAACATGTGCAGAACATGTGCAGTCAGCCTGCCCAACTGTACACATGTGCTGGTGTCCTGCTGGCACTGCGAGCCAGCATTTGGCTCCAGTTTGAATGATTTCTCTTGGATGAATTGGTGACCTGTAGAGCATGCAACAGATAGATACAGTTTTGCAGTCAATACTTTTTATCTACCGTGGCAAGCGCTTTTCCAACCAAAGTCAATATAGGACTGTCAGCATTCTGTGTATGTTTACTTTGATACTGGAATACAGCTGCCTTGGGAAAAAATAAGTGCGTGACAATTGATTCTCTGGGCCATCTCTTTAACCAGCTATGCAGAAAGAGAAGACAAAACTTCTGAGAATGCTGAATATGTGAGATGTGCTAACGCTCTCTGATGGTGCTGGAAGTGGAGTCAAGCCCTGCGTGCTTTTCCCTTAGCTGTAGAAGATCCCACATCATCCACGTGGGATGTACCTGCTGTAAGACAGAGGAGTCCAGTCCTGTTGGACCAAGAAGCGGTCCATAATGCTCCAGAAAGCTCAGCTGTAGTCCTGAAACTTCAGTGTTTAACAACACAAGAACAACCTGCCTGTTGCTCAGGTGTCTTAAGGTGTACCAAGAGTGGGGGAAAAAAAATAATTCTTTTGGCAGTTATCTCACTTAAGAGGGTATGGAGATTGTCACTAATGCTGAGGTGCCTTTTTATTAGTGACTTTTCTTGATGTAATATTATCAAGCGATGAGTTTACTATTGTTTTATAGCATGAGCTTCCTAACCTTGATTTCAATTTGTATTCTTGCACCTGGAGCTATAACACATTTTTATTGAGTTTTGTTCTGATCAAGTGCAAAATATGGATTTACTTATATATAAACATATAATAATATTTATATATTATATATAATTATATTATAAATATATTATAAATATAATTATATTATATATAATTATATAATATCTAATATAATATATAAAATATTATATTTATATATATTATATTATATAATTTATATATACTACATATAATATATATTATATATATTATTTATATATTAATATATATTAATATTGATTTTATTATTATATATAAGTAAATCCATATTTTAAAGGATATTTTTGGATTATATATATATTATATAAATATAATATCTATCTTATATAAAAACATAGATGTGTGTTCATGGGCAGATTCACTGTTATCTTCACAAATGTTCCCTTTTCTCTCAAGTTTATTGGCTAATTATAAAGCCATTCGACATTGACGTTCTGTGAGTTGTATTTGTTTCTTAAGTAATTATTCTATTGTCAACTCTGTATTTCATGTTAAGATTTCATTATGACGTGTATTTTAAATGACCAGAACTGGAATTTTATTCATGATTTTTTTTGTTTAGGGCTTTCATCTGCAGATGCTTTATACATACGCCTGGAGAAGTATGCGTATGAATAAATCATGTCCAATTAAATGTATTCTTTGTTCATAGTTGCAATTGTTAAATAAGCCTGCTCCCACTGTACAGTTGTCCCTGACACTAACTGTTAGTTTTGTTATTCTTGTGCAGAGTTCTCAGGTGCCAGGTGATTCCTTATGCTAAAGATGAAAGATTTAGTGATCATCCGTGTACAACATTTGGAGTTCAGAATCCTTAGTTTTGTTTCCATTTGTATTTGTTCCAAGCTCTTTTCCTTCATTTGAAGTACAAGTGTCACTGACATTAGTTCTCAATCTTCTATGGAGACAGACACCAAGTCCATGTACTTGGAACACATCACATGTGCTGAAGTCCAGCCTGAAAACAGTCTAAGTGACAAAAGCTGACTCGTCTGTCTGCGAGTTCCATTTTGTAGTGAGTGGAATTTACAAAGAAGGTGGATGGAAATTTGTCATTGTGGAGTTTTATTCCAGCAAGAACAGAATTGTTCCTCAGTTCTCATTCCAGTTAGTATTTTCAGCAAGAAAGTAACTTACGTGAACAGTAACTCCCAGAATAGATTCTGCTGGCCCTTTTTAGGGATTGTAAGTTTTATAGGCTTTGAATAGGTAATTTTTCCTTTCATTTGCACTCAGTAGAGCAGAAAATGCTGTAAAGCCATTGAATTAATAGGTTATATAACAGCCTTGCTATGCTTCTTAAACTGTTCTCATCCATGGTCATTGAGCATTGCCCACTTTCTGACTTCTGTACCCGTGGGTCCATGGCTTTAATTCAAGATCTTGCAACACAGAATCCTTAACTGGTATGATTAAAGATAATCTTAAGGGATAAGTGAGGATAACTCTGTTTTTTTCAGGGCACTTTTTTCTCAGTCCCAAACTACAAGCATCTCTATTATAGTAAGTATTTAGTGAGGAGATAAGGGTAAATGAGATTATGCACAGTGGCATTAAGCGAGCTGTAGATTTTTGAAGCAACAAAGCTATGACCAGTGTTGTAAAATAGGAACAGAAGAGGTCTTTGATTCTTAGTTGGAAGACAGAATGACAGCTGGAGCTGAGTTGTAGGTCAGTCAGTTCCCCAGGCTGGAAGCCCACCAGTGCAGTGTAACTAATGTCAATACCTATAGCCAAGCATCCTATCAATATCAGCTGATGTTGCAGATAGGTCTGTGAGAAATAGCATGTTTTGGCATGTTGAGGAGATAAACAGGTGTGAAATTCAACTAAATGCCACAAAGAAGGATCTTTAGAATAATGGGAAAAATATTCTAACCTTTCTCTTCCAACAGGACATTTTGTGCTTAGCATTACCAAAAGCTGGGGGCACCTTGTTTATTGAATCAATTATCACACAAGCAACTTCAGTATACAAGATGTAAGCCAGCTTGTATAGGATGTCTAGCACCTGAGATATTTGATGCATCTGGAGTGGCACTTCACCCTCTGCTGTAGTGTATCTTTATTTAGTATTATTTACTTTGCTGTGATGCTCTGACATCATTGATCTCCTTGAGGACTTTGAGGATGTGTTATTAGTTTTAATTGAACATAAACTTCATTTCATGAGAAGTCTTGCTTAGGTGCTTTTTCTTGGTTGAAATCTCACAATAAGTGCCTGCTTCTCCATTAAAAGTCCTGGCAGCATGGTGGATTTGACTAGTTGGTAATGGGGGATGATGTAAATTTCTGGTGATCCAGGGAACTATAAGGTTGAGGTGAAATGTTCCCTGCGATCCAGAGGTAGTAAAGAGTGGAGTGTAAGTGAACCTGAATGCTGTCTTGTTTGTTTCTGATGTTGAATATTTTGTGTCCAGGGAGGCAATTTTGTTTTTCTTTCTTATAATAAAGAGAAAAATAAATGAGTTGTTGATGCAGAAGTGAACTGGGGGGTTATAAAAATGTTGCAATAACCTATTTATTTATTTATTAGCTGTTGAGGAAGTTTGACAAATTTAGTGAAGGTTGGTACCTGGGGCAGAACAGCTATAAGCCCTGTGCTTATCTTCCTTGATTTGAAGAATGTGAACCAGGTGTTCCCTGGTTTCCTTTACTTCTCTTTAGTTTTCTCATGTTTTCTGATTGTGTTTGGGAATGCTGTTGTATTTGATATGTAATAAATATTTATTGTATTATTGTATGGATAAATTTGCCATTTAGCCTAATATTACAATCATGTGCAAGTTACATAGCTCATAGAAAATTACAGTTTTAGGCCGAAGTGCTGTTGTATTGGAAAAGGTAGGAACAAGGAGTATTGTTGTGAAGAAAGGATTACATAAGCAGGACACAAGAGGTGAGGTGGTGGGAATCCGAGTGTGCAATAAAGCAATATTGGTAAAAAGCACAGGTTGCAGCCGCATTTGCAGTGCCTTAAGGCAAAACTGACTGGCTGCTCAGTTAGCAAGCTGAAGAATATCCTCCAACATGGGGAATATTTTAAGGACTAATGGTGGATGGGGGACAGAGCACATTGAGACGAATGTCCCACTTGAGACCTTTCTCAGATCAGCGTTAGCTTAAACTTTACTTTGCTGGTAGGAAAATGGACTGTTACAGTTCACTCAAAGTTGAGGAAGAGAATTTTGGAATAAATGCTTGTGTGTGGTTGAGACACTTTTCAGATTCCTCCTCTTAAATCAGCCTTAGGGTTATATGTCTTATTCATACACAGAATACGCATCATACACACAACTGTAAAATAAATAAAATCTGCCCTTTGTTTTGGATATTAGAATATAAGTAACTATACTGAATTTCAGATACTTGCTGAACTACTGGTGCAACGCAACAATATGTAACTTTCTCAGTTAAGTTTTGTTATTTTAAAATTCTTCTGTACTGTTCTGCAGTTCTGATAGGCACTTTTTCATATTTCACATAGCATTTTAAATAGGCTGTAACACTGGAAACCATTGCCACACATAGATGCCTTGTTCAACCTTATCCTTTCTTCTTTGAGTAATATGAATTAGTTTATTTATTTAGGTATTTGTTTATAGAATAAGTTCTGGGAGCTCAGCTTGCCATGTCTTCACAATGCTGAAAAGAGGATGTGCTGTCTTTGGATGTATGCCTGTACTTGACTTCTTTACTTCCTTAAACAGAAGGATTATTCACAGTAAATGTTTATTTCTTGCACTTGTTTTTTTGGAATCTGAGTAGTATCCCTTCTGTTTCCATTATTCATTATATTTATATTCATTAGAGAAATATATATTGTATAGAGTCAGTTATCATGCAGCATTTATAATGCAATCTAATTCCTAATCCTGTGGCTGAGATTGTTCTGAGTCATCTGTATTTATACAAGTAACATCTCAGGACACGGACAGCTTCACTAGAGAGGTATCAGATCTGTTGCTTTCCATGTGAAAACATCTTTTGCCAGGTCTCACCACCCCAATTGTTACACAGACTGTCTTGAGAAACGATCCTGAGAGAAGTGAAAATGTTGAAACAAGCAAATTCCGTCTCCTTCCTCCTGCAGAGTTTTTAGAGGGTAGAATTGATAGTAACTGTTGAAATCTACCAGAACAATCACTTCCAATTCCTGCAGCAATGGACATCAGATAGTGTAGAATAAGCAGTGTTTTCAGGTTCTAATTAGGTGTCTGTAGAAAACACGGTAGGCATTACCCAGAGATTTCAGTGTATCTGGCTTCAAAATACTTTTTACTGTAGACGTTCCCTTCTCTTTTCTTTAACTTTGTACAAGAACTGTGAAACAAAAAGCATTCAACTACCTTGCTGCTTATGAACTTGTTTTTATCTCGATTTGATATGGGAGGACTTGGTAAGACTTCAGAGAAAGGACTGTGGAGGCATGGCTGACTAAGCATCTTTAATAAATTGGCTTTTGGGAACTGAGGAAGAGGACTCGGACATCGTGGATTAATATTATTCTAATGGGTTGAAGGTCAGATGCTGTATATGGCAGTAATTAAAATATTATATTACAACACAGAGAACGGCAATCTGTTTTTCTAATCAATAAACAGCTGAAGAGCTGCAAGTTACAATTCCCCAATCACATGTGTGGGGCTATTACACTGCAACTGTATAGTTAATCAATTTACTAACATCTGTGAGATGTCTCTTTTGTCAGATGCAAGGTTTTCTTTGTTGGGTAAATTCCTGAATAGGACTGAATGCTGGTAAACTTCAGCAAGGCTTTGAATATTAGTGCTCCATTTTCTGTTCTTACTGGCTGGAAATTTAAGTTGAACAGTTGTGCAGTTTTTTTCAAGACCTGTGTAATATTGAAGGCATCTGGATTTGCCCTTGAGAGGCATGAGCCTTTATCAGAAATCTATCAAAAGAGGAGAGGAAATCATACTGTTCAAATGACTTTTTTCATTTTTCTCCTTCCTCTTCATCAGAGGTGCAACCAAATAAAAACTTCAGTTGCATCATTAAATGTCACTTGGAAGAAAACACTGTGGCTCAGCAATCAATGTTTCCAAAATACATTGCTGAGGAGGTTCCCCTCAAACATACCAAAGGAAAATCCTCCATAGATTCATTTATTGAGATATTTACATTGCAGTGGCTGACTTGTTCAAAGAGACTTTTATATTCTCTCATTGAATTATCTGAAGCCAATCAAGATATTTCATGGTAAGAAGTCACTTCTTGTGGTACGGCTGCTGGCTGGCAGAAAGCCTATTAGAGTCAAAGAGCGTGAAAATGGGATAGAGATATCTGTCAAGGATGTTGGTAGCTGTGCTTCCTACGAAAGCTGGAATACATAATGGATTTAGAACATGATATATAACAGATCTAAAATTGGGAAAAAAAAAAAAAGATAGAACACCTGGGAAATCAGCAAGGAATTACATTAAAAATAATCCGTGTTTACAGGAAAAAAAAAATTATATCTTATGACTTAAATTGTTTTGCATGTGTTGATATTGTCAGGTTTCTTGAATATTTTCGGTGAGCAGCTGTTCTGCACCATTGGAGACAAAATATATGTTCTGCTCCAGCCTATTTGCAGTAGTGGGGCTTAACCCCCTCCTGAGAGAACTCCTATTCTGAGGCAAGAGGGAGCCTGAACCACAGCAGAATTTACCTCTGTTCGTTGACATGTGCTTTGGCAATATGGGTAATTGTTTTAGTGACTATTGACACTGAGGGAATATTTCAACAGAAAATATCACCAGACTGAAACTTTGAGGCTTGGGAAATGGATTTTTATAAACAAAATAGAAGAAAAAGAGTTTTTGTTGTAGATCACTTTGCAATTAGTTCAGCAGTATGTTGTCCTTAAACTCTATTACTTTTGATTTCATAAAGCCCTATGAGAACATTTTGTGCTCAGTTTTTAATTAAATTAGCAAATATATGATATTTATTTTTGAAACCAGCTCACCAGCAGTGAGCTATCAGTGAACAATTTGGACAGAAACTAAGGACAGCAGCACTGAAACTCTATAGAGAATTGATTCATAGCTGGCATCAAAACCCTTTCTTACAGCTCGGGTACTCTGGGTGAAGCTGAAAACCAAATCACAGTGATAGAAACCATATCTGAGGTCATTTTTGCTTTCTAAAAAAGTGGATGCCTTTTCTGCATTAATGGACTTAGAAGTATCTTTTACAAATATCATCTGAGTAGTATTTATCTTGTTCTTTACACCATTCTGCCCTATATGTTAGCGTGGAGTAGAATGAATTTTGTAGCTGTTGATATCCACTTTCTTCCAAATATTTTCTGTTTGGAAGAAGGTGGAAGTTGCACTTTTTCTTTGGACTGCTGCATGTGTACCGGTTAAGCAAGGTCAGTTTCAAGAAGAAGAAGTGAAATCTGTCAGAGGCAATATTTATGAATGGACTTTTCACTCTGCTGTAATTGAAATTAATGTTGAATCATCTTTTCCGGTAACTTCACCAGCAGACAAATTTCAGTTGACAGAGGGATAAAAGGTCTGAATGTCAGCTCTCCAAGAGATAGTACAAAATGCAGCCAGGGCTGTAAATCATTTCTTGAAATGATAATGTGAATTCTAATTGATATAGAGACACTCCTGGAAGTCTTTTAGCGAAAGCACATCTGCATTTTTATTAGAAATTCTGATTTGCAGAGAGTGAGGCAAGGAGAGCAAGTGGAAAAGTTCTGGATGTTTCTATGCTGATAGTGCATACTTTCCATGGAAGCACGGTGCATGTGTTACCTGCCTGTAGAGGGTAAAAACTATGATTAGATGTTACCTGCAACAGGTTTTATTATGTATGATCTGCATGTTCTTCTGAAGCTGACTTACTGGTTCACAGTATTTTGTCGTGTTTGCAGTACATCTTAACAAAACATCTGTGCTCCACTGGGACAAGATAGATGATGGAATATTAGGAAACACACAAGAGTGTATTAGGAAATACACGAGAGGGGAACATAAAATATTTTGGCTATATAGATAGTCCAAAGGAGAAGAGGGATTAATTTGTATGCATTTTGATCTTTTTAAAGGCTATGTATTCCGCAAATGTGTATTCAGAAGTTTATCTGGGGCATATTAGTCTAAATTAATGAACTGAAGATCTTGGGATAGCTTTCTTTGCTACAGAAGCAAACATTATGGGGATCTGAGAATTATAAACGCAAAAAGCTTGCATAAAACAATTAGAGGAGAAAATGAGGAAGCTGCTAATTTTATTTTGACAGCTGGTGCTTATGGTCAGTGATGTCTCAGAAGTTATTTAAAATATTGAGGTAAATGCTTCCTGTTACTTCCAATTTTACTGAACATCTCTTGGATGTGAACATTCTCAAATGGATGCTGTGAAACGCATAGTCTGGTATTTCCAGTTACCTGGACAGAAGTGTGCCACGAAGATGTTAGAGCAGCATAATGTCATGGCATTTTCCATTCTGTGAATATTTATAACATTGCTTAATGTGATTCTTGATTTTCGTTAAATAAAGAAGAACTACCAGTCTGATGTTAATTCTCTCCCCTTGGTGTTAAATTAATGCAGCAACCAGCAAGGTACTTGGAAGGGCAAGAGAGCTGGTGTTCTCTGCTCAGTTTTGGCAGCTGGATGTGGGCCAGCCCTGAGTTTTATTTTCTGCTCTTTGCCAAACTACCTTACGTTAGACCTTCTGAGCTTCTTGAGGCTTTTCTTACTTGGACTTTTTGACTGCAATGAGTAACACGCTTCAAACATCCTGTTTGGAGACAAAATTCCTGTTTGTAGTGACTGTGCAAGTTGTGGTCTGCTCTGTATGGATAGAATATGTGTAAATAACTACTTAAAAAGCAGCAAGACCTTCCTATGATTTCTCAATAGCAGAGTATAAGTGCAAGTCTGAGATGAGTATTACGTTTGGACATGAATTTATCAGTTACAAAGTGAATATAACTTGGGCAGCATTGTTGTTGACAAAGGCTGTATATATCCCCATGTCACATGAGCTGCCTCAGTTCCTTGTTTTGGCTGGGATGCAGCATAATTTGCTGTTTGCTAAATGCTTGGCTACCTGTGATGGCATTCTAACCTGCAATTCTCCCCTGAGACCCTGGAAATCAATACAAATCCAAAGCACTCCAGAAGGAGAGAGTGCGTGAGCTTCAGTTGAAAGGAACCTCTATTCATCTGGTGAATTAGGAATTAGGAACCTCTTTCCATCTGGTAAAAAATGCCCTGAGAAGGAGTGGCAAACTTTCTATTTAAATCTGTTTGGATTTGTATTTGATTTGATCATTTTCCTGAATGCCCTCATCTGAAATCCTGTGCTGGATCAGGACAAGCATTGAAAAAGATGTGATCTTGAACGAAGATGCATATGAACACTTCATTTTCCCCAATTCACTTTTACTTGAATGTAACTGAATTCTAGAAATAAACTATCAGAAACTATCTGGGGTGGGAAAAAAAAGAAGTCATCCAGGACTTCCTATTTAAACCTAAAGTGTAGGAGCTGTCAATATTTCCTTTCCATATTTTAGTAGATCTGAAGATGCAGTTATTTCCATCTGAAAGTGTTTGGTTGCATATTTTCACTGCGGCAGCTGAGGTCTGGGATCCATCCCAAGTATTATCCAGGCTCTTGCTGCCTTATCTCATGTTGTAGATTTATTCCCATCCGAGTTCAGCAAAAGGGAGTTTAAATGACATGAAAACTGCATTACTGTCCAACTAGCTGGGTGTGATTGGCTACCTTGGTGGTCATAAAATGTCACATCTTGTGCAGAGCATGAGGAAAGAGAATTACAGTTTTTCAAAACAGTTGGCAATAACTATAAGCACCTAGTTTAAGAACATAGTCCTATTATTAATCAAATGAAAATAAAATAAGGGAATGGCTTGGTAGAACAGATGGCTGCAGTTTTGCTCTTCAGTAAACTCACATTCGTAAGCACTGTATCAGAAATCTCTTGTTGCTGCCACCGAAGAACTAGTCAAGGCTGGGTTTATGAATCTCTGTAGTGCTGGGCAGACGTAAATCTCAGAAGGCAGTCTTCTGTTGATATCTGGTATAACTGTGGCCTTATAATGAATAGTGGTTTTTTGCTGTTACAGTTTCCTGTTCTCCTTCTCATGTCAAATTTGACAGCTGTAGATCCATGTTGTAATTTAAGTTTCCCACTGAAAGTAGAGATCAGCTGGACTGCTGTGCTAAATACCTTTTGCTGAAGTTGAGTGTAGTCCTGCATTCTGCTTCACCAGCTCTGGTGTTGAAGCAGCTGTTAGTTCTTTTTGGTGGCCTAGTAGTTGTCAGATCAGCTTTCTGTTGAACCTGACTGTCAAATCTGATGCAAGAGAAGCAGCCGAAGTGGGCAGCCAGAAGTGGTCCTGTCTTATTGTGCAAATCCACCAGGAGGAGCCTAACAGGGCAGTAAAAATATTAATTAGATTCTTGAAGGATGCTCTGGCTAACTACTTTGTTTAGTTATTGGAATTGCATAGTGGAGTTTTTTTTATTATTATTCTAGAACCAGAATAGATGATGATGACAACCTTGGCTACTTTCCAAACCTTAGAAAATGATCTTTTTGGATTTTTCACTTAAAAGAATCTGCACTTCTCATAAATCATACTTGATCGAAATTGATCTGCTTTCTCCTTTCCTCTGAAACGAAGAAATGACAGAGGAGCACACAGAATTTTGCAGCAATAATCTCTTTGCTACTTGTGACTCTGGCTGGTGCAGAGTGAAACCTAATTGTGTATGATGAAGTGCTAATTTGCCAGGAGAAGATCAAAGGGTGCTAAGAATTTTTTCTTCTTCTTTTGTCATACACTGCATTCTGTTTTGGCAATACAAAAAGTTAGGGGAGTAATGCTTGGTTCCTTTATTTTCTGCACACAGGATATGAAATTGTGTTACATCAGTTCATAATTTGATAAATGGTTATTTTCTTTCCCTAAACACAGAAATTGCTATGCTGAATACAGTAAAATCATGAGGATGTTTGTATAGTGGCATGCATGATTTATGATGCACAAAATGGGCCTTAGGTTTTTATTATATCTGAAAGTATTAGGAGGAAAATTTGTATACTAAGACTTTATCTTTTAGTGAGATTTTGGTAATTAGGGGAAGATTTATGGATTGTGTATAAACTCTAAATGCATAACAGAACTAATTTCTGGTGTTAATAATTTGAATTGACAAGATCTATTCAACCTATTTTCTTGTGGTTCTTTCCTGCCTATTGAAGCTTCCAGAAGTCTGCTCTTGCATGTTTTACTGGCCTTGTGCATTCAGTGCCCAAGGCAAGTGCAAACACCTACAAAGCACAGAATGTGTATAGAGCATTCCTACTTAGCTCCTGAGCACGGATGGGAGGGATTGTGGTAGCCCTCAGAACATGCTGTTGTCTGTGTCCTGCTGCATGGAAAAGGGCAGAAGCCAAGGAGCCACTGGCTTTTCATTCAAGAGCACAGCAATCTGGTGGTGAATTGCAGTTTCTGTTAGTGAAACCCAGGGATTTTCTTCAGCTTTAACAACATAAACAAAAGAAAGAAGCCCAGTTTGAGGAACTCTGTGTTCAAGATCTTCACTTAAAATCTGCCACTTCTCACTGAGCTGAACAGTGCGACAGTTGGTAGCAAACAACAAGGAAATTCACTGCCATACTATCTCTCACTGTGAATTTTGCTAGAATATATTTGTGGCTCTTAACTGTCTAGTAATTTGTAAAAGGCAAAAAAGATTCACTGGGTTGCTTTGCAGGTGTGCTGCATTCTATGCTGGAGATGAGTTGTTCTGCTTGCTGGACTAGGGGGCTCCTACTGCTCAACCATATATAAGCACACAAATCTTGGAATATGGTTGTATTTCAACGTGTAACTTCTGGAAGCATCTCTACAATTAGTTGCTCAATGTTAACCCCAGCTTTTATTAGATTTGCTTGCTGAGGCTGCAAGGGTTGGGGCTCAGGCTAACGACCACCCAGCAGTGTGAAGCCAGCTTGGTGCCCAGGTTCTGCTCCATCTGCCCATTGCCTGGTTGAGGCACTCAACGAGATTTTTAGTTTTGCCTTTGCACGCGGCTAAGGTTGTGCTGTGCATGATACAGTTGATGAACAGACATTGCACGTTGGCTGATCTTGCTAGCAGTGAAACTGCAGCTGAGCTTTGCCTTTGGACTGTGAAGACAGAAATTTGTTGCATGTGGCTTCCTGGAGAAAGAAGAAAACGAGGCCCTCATGATGCAGATGAACCAGGTCGAAAGCACTCATAAAACTATGAAAGTGAAATAGCAGCGTTGGGCTCAGGTCAAGAAAAAATGAGATGATAATTTATTTAGTGAGATCTTTCGAAGCGATCACTGTTGGTGTTTGCTGCCTCGCAACATGGTCAGAGGGAGGAAAGCGTGAGCAGGCCTCATCTACTGAGAAATGCTGGAGAAACAGAAATCCTTAGAAATAAATGATTACTGTAATGAATGACTTTCTGTTAAAATTGAAAAATGGTGAAGCCTATAAAGGGAGAGTAGCAAAAAGTTTTGAATTCTCGAGGGAGGGGAAGCAAAGCAGCCTGGAAGCATGCAGTTCCCATTCTGAACAAGATGAATATACTGCTGTAACATACTTAAGCTAGGTGTGTAAATTTTGTTCTTTCAAAATTTATTGAAGTGACATGTTATGTGGATTGATGAAAATATGCCATCTGTGCATCTTGAAGATTTAGTCCAGTGCTTCAGTGCATTTGCCATTAGGGAGGAGGTTTATTGCTGCAGTTGATAACCTTCTTGCATTTCTCTGGATATTCAGGTTAGAAGATCCAAAGCCACGTATTATTTGGTCTTAAAGAAATCACTTATCACTGCTCTATTTTTTTTTTTCCTCATGTCTTTAGAGGCTGTAAGGGTTTTTGCTTAATATGTTAGTAACCCCCTGTGTTCCTGTTGAGTTCCTGTAATTTCTTCATTGAGAACAGAAATACCTCCATGTCTGAGTTTAGCAGCAGCAGCTGTGTATGTCAAATGGAGCCAAGTAGTAGGTGTTAAGGCCAGAGGTATCGTCTGAAAAAAATGTTCCCCATTGGTTCTGTTTAGACATAAGGAAGAACTTTTTCTCTCAGAGAGTTGTCAGGCACTGGAATGCCCTGCCCAGAGAGGTGGTTGAGTCGCCGTCCCTGGCAATGTTCAAGAGGCGTCTGGATGACGTGCTACATATGGTTTAGTGCTAGTGGTGGCAGTGGTGATGAGGAGACAGTTAGACTAGATGATCTTGTAGGTAGTTTCCAACCTTGTGATTCTATGATTCTATGAAGAAGTCAATGGGGAGCTCAGTATTTAGGCAGCTAAGGACAGACTTGGGTGGCTAGCTTCTAGGAGAGAATTTGAATATGTTGGTGATGATAAAGAACACTGTCTCAAGTATATATGCTGAACTGTGCTGCATTGAAGAGAGCTACCATTTATTCTAATACAAGTGCTTCTTTTTCTTCCTTCATCATATAAATACAATAACAATGAAACCTGTAAACCATGCATATTATTTTAATGCATTTTTTCAGCAGCGAATTTAACTCTGCAGTATTGCTACAAGCAGACAGAAGGCTTTTCCTGCTAACAGATGGGGAGGATCTTGACCCATCCTTTGTCAAATACCATGTGAGTCTGGTAGCTGATTGCCATCAGGATGCATGCCTGGGTGGGCGCCAGGGTGGCCAGGTAGGGTATGGCCGCAGCCATTCATCACACCCAGCCTGTCTCCCCTCCTTCCCCCCCTGCCACAGAGATAAAATAAGCTAATAAAATCAACTTGACAGGGAGACACGGGGCTAGCTGGTGTTTAGTTCTTGGAGGAGAACCTTGCAAAAACAAATACAGGCATCTATAAGCTGGGTGCACTCCCAGCCCCCAACAATGTTTCCATCACAGTAACTCCTAGCTTTCAGTGACTGAATTGCTCAGGGGCTCTTTTGTGGTGTTTGGATGTCAGGGGGAAGTTCTTTACAGAGAGAGTGGTGAGGTACTGGAACAGGCTGCCCAGAGTGGCTGTGGATACCCCGTTCCTGGAGGTGTTCAAGGCCAGGCTGGATGGGGCCCTGGGCAGCCTGGGCTGGTATTAAATGGGGAGGCTGGTGGCCCTGCGTGTGGCGGGGGGGCTGGAGATTCATGATCCTTGAGGTCCCTTCCAACCTGAGCCATTCTGTCATTCTGTGTTTTTGGCCTCCCTCTCTAGAGGTGTTGTCAGAAGCAAGAAATCGGGAAAAGGTGGCAGATAAGCAAGGAGCTCATGTGCAAGCTCAAAGGAAAGAAGAAGGTCCATGAAATGTGGAAAAAGGGTCTGACCACTTGGGAAGAATATAGGAATGTTGTCAGGGCCTGCAGGGATGCAATGAGGAAGGCTAAAGCCTGCCTGGAATTGAATCTGGCTGAAGTGATAAAGGATAATAAAAAAGGCTTTTTTAAGTATGTTAACAGCAAAAGGAAAACTAGAGAGAATGTGGGTCCCTTACTAAGTGAGGGGGGGGGGGTTCTGGTAACGGGGGATGCTGAGAAGGCAGAGAAACTGAATGCCTTCTTTACTTCCATCTTCAGTGAAAAGGCTCTCCTTCAGGTTTCCCACACCCTGGAGGTTAGTGAGAGGGTCTGGGGAATGGGAGGCTTCCCTTTAGTCAGGAAAGAGGTGGTGCGTGAATGCCTAGGCAGTACTAAGGTCCACAAGTCCATGGGACCTGATGGCGTGCATCCATGTGTGCTGAGGGAGCTGGCGGAGGTCATCGCCGAACCACTTTCCATCATCTTTGAGAGGTCTTGGAAGACGGGGGAGGTGCCTGAAGACTGGAGGATAGCCAATGTCACTCCGGCCTTCAAAAAGGGCAAGAAGGAAGACCCGGGTAATTATAGGCCTGTCAGCCTCACCTCTGTCCCTGGAAAGGTGATGGAACAGCTGGTGCTGGATGCCATCTCCAGACAACTGGGAGAAAACGAGGTTATCGGGAGTAGTCAGCATGTGTTCACCAAAGGGAGGTCGTGCTCAACCAACCTGGTGGCCTTCTATGATGCTGTCACATGCTGGGTGGATGGGGGGAGAGTGGTAGATGTAGTCTACCTTGATTTTAGAAAGGTATTTGATAATGTCTCCTACAACATCTTTATAAAAAAACTGAGGAAGCGCGGGATAGACGAGTGGACAGTGAGGTGGGTTGAAAACTGGCTGACTGGCAGAGCGCAGAGGGTCGTCATTGGCAGTGCCGAGTCTGGCTGGAGACCTGTAACCAGTGGTGTCCCCCAGGGGTCGGTGCTGGGTCTAGTCTTGTTCTTCATCTTCATCAATGATCTTGATGAGGGGATAGTGGCCACCCTCAGCAAGTTTGCTGATGATATGAAGTTGGGAGGATTGGCTGACATGCTTGAAGGCTGTGCTGCCATTCAGCAAGACCTGGACAGTAAGAAACCGGATGAGGTTCAACAAAAGCAAGTGTAGAGTCTTACACCTAGGGAGGAATAATTGCATGCACCAGTACAGGCTTTCACAGAGGGATTGGTCTCGATGATATCTAGAGGTCCCTTCAAACCCCTACAATTCTGTGATTCTGTGATTCTGTGAAAGCAGGGCTTATTGTTTTATAGCTGCTGCAGCAGATGGACACAGCAATGACTGGTGCCACGTGGTTTCAATGGTGACAAATGAACAGAAGCAGGACAGGTAGCAGGGAAACTGTGTACAGTAATAAGGGCCTGGTCTAGTCCTAGCTTGGATTGAATAGACTCTGGAAGTTCTCATCTGGTGTTTCTGCCAGTTTTTTCCATTAGTTATTACTTCATACATGCTTGGTTTTATTTCCTGAATTGAGATCTAAGTTCAGCGCATTCCTGTTTGGTGACTGCCTGTGATCAGTCTAGATGGAGACCATGTTTCTCACCTGAAATGGGGAAGATTTCTAGAATCTCATCCCAATAGCAATAGTTTGATACTCCGAAGCCCTGAGTGGTGTAGCAGGCCTTATTCTACTATGTGGGCAGATTTCTCAGAGAGAGACACTGGAGATAAAAGCTGCCGTGAAGTATTTATAATCCACACAAGGAAAGAGAGAATTATCTCCCATGTTTTACGTTTTGAGAACACAGGACTGTCAGATGGGTTAGTGAATTCAGCAGCAATGGCTTAAGCTGTTCTCCTCCCCAGCTGCCTGCCATATGGCTGAACACCACCCGGCAGCCTCAGTGGCAAATCAGGATTTTCTGCTTTGAGTGATGGAGCACACAAATTTTCACTTGAGATGTCCTTACTAGCTGTGTGTGTGGTGAAGAGAGCGGTGAAAGAGTTGTCTCTGTCCTGTATTTTTATTAGCTGAACATTTATGAACTACACTCTGATTTTTTTTTTTCTTTCTTTTTCAGTTTATTTTTCAGTTCATAGCACATCCCATCTTCATTCTGGTCAAGTAAAGCAGGGCTGAATTTCATTCTGTTAGGATAGCTCAGAACACGTTACCTTATAGCTTCTTCTTAATAATGAAACCATACAGAAAGAAACGTGCTTTCCACGTGAGAAATGTGTTTGCTGGCCACGTATGTCAGTGTGGTTTATTTGGCTGCTGCAGAGCTTTCTGCATCTGAGAATCAGACCCTACATTTTTACATGTTGTTTCCTTTCGTTTCAAATAGGAGTGGGAAGCACGTTGAAGAGACCCAAACAACTGAATGTTTGCTGTCTGTAAATTGAATTTCCAAAGCTTTGACTGCAGTTCTTATCTCTTCGTAATGTTTTAATAAATGCAAGGATTTGAAGGCCACTGGGTACCTCTGTGGTAATCTGTTATAATTTTGCACGCAACATCTGCCAGATAATTTTATCTATATCAGGTCTATAATTTCTAATTTTCTTCAGCTCTAGGCTATTTCTTGTTGAAATTAAAGAAAAATTGCCCTTGACTAAGAGCATCATCTGGAGGATAGTTTATAGACCCAGGCCTTACTTCCATTCCGTAGAGCAAAAGAAGTATCAAATCTGAGGGTGCTCAATGCTTCCCCCTTTTCTGTTATTCTGTTGTTATATTTAGATAACCAGATTATATTTCAAACGGCATCTAAAATTAAGGTGTTTTTTATGGTTTTGGTGAGACGTTTATGAGAAATGGTCCAAGGGTGTAGGAGGTTCAAAAATGCTGTTGAATGGTAGGGGACAGAAGGAGGACACAGATTCTTGTCCAACCAACATTTTTAGTTGTGTTTACTACAAGTTGCTCTGCTTTATATGCAGAATCATAGAATCATAGCATGGCCTGGGTTGAAAAGGACCACAATGACCATCTGGTTCCAACCCCCTGCTATGTGCAGGGTCACCAACCAGCAGACCAGGCTGCCCAGAGCCACATCCAGCCTGGCCTTGAATGCCTCCAGGGATGGGGCATCCACAACCTCCTTGGGCAACCTGTTCCAGTGCATCATCACCCGAGAAAAGAAGCACTTTCAATTGGCTCTTTGGACACTGAATTCAATAAAATAATGTTATGTTGACAGGAAAGAATTTAAAATGCATGGTGTAATGTAAACTGGTAGGATATCTGTTTCAAGTTAAGTAATAGCACTCTAAATATTTTATACTGTTTTAATTTTCAAGTGTTTAAATTAATCCTCAAAACAGTGCTTTAGATTTTCAATTTGGAAATACTACAGCACTACTTCTACGTATCCCCTGTTTTTAAACCAAAACGATGTTTAAGCAGGGTGTGCTCTCAGTTCATGTACTTTAAAGCAGAGCTGCAGGTTTCTTTTTTAGGGCTGTCAATACCTTGAGTGTTCTCTAACTCATTTTTGCTGAGATGGTCTTGGCTGACATCACAAGGACATCAATTCCCTAACATTTTTTCCAAGCACAAAAGCAAAAATCCCTTTCTCCTGTACCTTATCCAGTTTTCTTGCTCTATGGCTCACTGCTCTCATGAGCTGTTTGTTATGAACCTGGGTTATTCCATTTGCTTTGCTGCCCTCTGCAAGCCCTTAGGGCTGGTTAGAGAGCATGGCGAGAAGGGTTTCTGCAAGCATGGGTAGAGCTGTGATCTCCATTGAGGTGCTGTGTGGGTGCTGACAAATTGCACAGTATAACTGACTTCAGTAACTTGTTAAAAGCTGGAGAGCAGCTGTTTTAGCTATTGAGTTGAGTTTCAGCAGTGCGTGCTTTAAGGCTTGATTCAGATTAAGTGGCCCATATGGAAAGCTGTGACTTCCTCCTTTTTTGCTGGAGAAGTTCATAGGAATTGCTGTTGTACAAAATGCACATTCATGTTCTGGTGATGCTGTCAGGTGTTTAGCACTTCCCTTGTTATCACACACTGGAACTAAGAAAGACTTGACATCTTGACATGGTTGCAAAGGCCGAGTTCTGCATTGTGACATTATCTTTCATAATAAAAGCTATTTACTTTAAGAGTCTAGATCTGCTTTTGCTAAATTTTTATTTGCTTTCCACATTACTGAAACATTAGAACTGTGGATTGTACAAGATGCAACTTTTTTTTTTTTTTTTTTTTTGGTTGAGCTGTTCTGTTCGATAATTTGTTTGTGTAGGGCTTGTTATGCTAAGTGGCTCTAATGGCATGGGGAGATGGCTCCTGTGGTGGGACAGCCCATGTTCTCTGCCTTCTACAGTGGCGGCATGGCACGGTTTGGGATGGCTGCAGTGGGCAGACAGTGCTGATGCAGTTTTATTTTTATTTTTTTCAGTTGAGAGCTAGTGGAGCTAAATGAAGTGCTACAGTTAGCAGGCAGGACTTCTCTGCAGGAGCTGATTGGTTTTTGACTGATAGCTTCTGATCTCCATCCAGCCTCTTGTGGCACAGTGAAACATGACGTAGAAAGGTAGTTGTTAAGAGAGAACGTCAGGTCTGAGCTCTAAGGAAACAACAATGATAAACAAGTCTTTTATTAGAATATATAATTCCAATAATTGAGTTTTTATTTAAAAGTTTTCTCAGAGGCCTGAAAACATTTGCTGGTCTAATTTTTGGTATGCTTCTGGTTGTGATCCCTTTGTTTGTTCTAAGCTTGTTTTTAAAAAATACATATATGCTTATGAGATAACTTAAGGACTCCAGTTTTATGATTTAAATCTTGTTAGAAGTTGTCGTTACAGACATGTGATTTATCATGAATCATAGCATGGCCTGGGTTGAAAAAGACCTCAAAGATCATCTAGTTTCAACCCCCTGCTATGTGCAGGGTTTCCAACCACCAGACTAGGCTGCCCAGGGCCACATCCAGCCTGGCCTTGTTGAGATAGTTTAGATCTAAAAGCTGATATGAGCTTGAACTTCTGGGCCGGTGCCAGATATATTCCTCTTTTTTCCTGCAAGATTAATACATAAAAATGTCTGTAATTGAGTAAGGTGCTGACAGTGCAGGCTGACTACAAAAAAAAGCACACTCATTCCTGCAGTACAGGAAGCTGGGTTGAGTCCTGCAGGCATTGAGGATAGCCCTGTTGGGCTCTACTGGGGAGCAGCTCGGGCCAGCAGGGATGGAGGCACACAGTGGGACTGAGGGGTCAGGATGGAGCCAGGAAAGGGGGAATGGACATAGACATCAAGTAGGGAAAATCCTAGGATGCTAAAGAAAAAAAACAAAAATTGCATGAGAAGTAGTCAGGTACTGGAATAGGTCTCCATTATTCTCTACCAATTGAAATACTCAGATCTTGACTGGGGCCTTTCCCAATCTAAATTCCTCCTGATTCTGAGTTTCAAATTGATTGTTTTCAAGGCATTGTTCACATAATTCTGTATATTTATATACGAAGTTTTTAAGAGATGAGCCTATTTTCACTAAATCAGTGTTAAAGATAAGATGAAAAATCCAGTATGCTCAGTTAGACCCAGAACAGAAGCACAAATTCACAGAATGGTTTGATGTAGAGCAGGCCTTAAAGATCCTCTAGTTCCATCCCCTGCCATGGGCAGGGATGCTTCCTGGTAGATCAGGCTGCCCATGGCCCTGACCAATCTGGTCTTGAACATATCCAGGAATGGGGCTTCTTTGGGCATCCTGTGCCAGTGCCTCACCACCCTCATAGTGAAGAATTTCCTCACTATTTCTAATATAAATCTTTTAGTTTAAAAACATTTCCCGTTGTCTTATCACTACATGTCCCTGTAAAACATCTCACTCCAGCTTTCTCATAGGCCCCCTTTAGCTATTAGAAAGCCACAGTGAGTTCTCCCTGGAGCCTCCCCTCCTCCACGCTGAACAAACCCAGCTCCCTCAACCTTTCCTCATAGGAGAAGTGCTCCAGCCCTCTGAGCATCCATATGGCCCTCCTCTAGACCTGCCCCAACAGTTCCACATCTTTTTTGTGTAGCTGGCCCCAGGACTGGATGCAGTATTTCCAGGTGGGACCTCAAGAGAGTGTTGCAGAAATCATTTCCCTTGCTTTGCTGCCAACCCTCTTTTGATGCAACCCAGGTTGTAGTTGGCTTTCTCGGTTGCAAATGCACACTGCTGGCTCTTGTAGAGCCTCTCATCAATCAACACCCCCCAGTCCTCCTCCTCAGGGTTGCCTCAGTCTGTTCTCTGCCCTGCTTGTGTTTGTACTTGTGATTGCCCTGACTTAGGTGAAGGACTTCATAGTTAGTTTTCATGTATTTCCGACACTGTTCAGCAGTGGGCATGCCTGGTAATACCAAAATAAGTTATATTAAGAATGAGATGTAATATATTGTGCATTTTGGACACATTTGGGTCTACTGTACTTCTGATTTGTGTTAAGTCACTTTTCATAAAAGTACTGCTTGGAGAGAAAAGGAGAAAGTGTTAATGAGAACAACGGTATGTGAGTGTTTAGGTAATTTGTAAAGTATGATGTGATCTGAATTTAATTCGTCATATTCGTTCTCACTGTTCTGCAAAAAAAATGGATCGCAGTTATGATCTGGTTTTAAATGGGCTTCAGTCAATCAGGTGAGTATAATGATGTAAAACTGAAATAAAGAGAGTGATAGCATTTATCAAGAGAAGAAGGAATTGAGTTTACTGAGAATGCAATATGCCCTCTAGCTCACTAACTTAATCTTGAAGGATGTTTTTTTTTTTTTTTTTAATGTGGTGTGATTGCTAATGTGAGTCACAGCAATATCCATTAGCTTTGTTTGGGAACTGTACAAAATGCATGAAATTCAAATCCAGTTGCAGAATGGTCAAGAATTTTGATTCATTCTGTTATTTAAGAAATGTAATAAGTATCATTTGTAAATTTCTGGTACCAGATAAGTTTTGACTATCTCAGGAAGTCTGGTATATTGATTGTGATCTAACATCAGTGTGAAGAAATGGGTGAACTACAGAGATTTTGAGATGGCATTTATTGTAAACCCGGATTTGTTTATGTTTTGCAGTGAAACTCATACAGCAAAAGCACTGTTTAGAAATCAAGGGCACACCGTATCTTGCAATCAGGTATTTCTTTCTCCTGCTTAACGTGTGGCATCTGTGAAGGGGTTAACAGGTATAATGCTACCGCTTTGAAGGTGTCCTTGGGACAGAAGTGACTCAAGGGGGAAGGAAGATGCAGTGCTTTTAACATAATATCTTTTTAGGGAGTCTTGGCAGAACATTGTCTAGTGGCATCTGAACACACAGGATTTGTCTTCCTCCTCCTGGCAAGCATAGCTTCACTTACACTTAGTTGAATTAATATCTTCCATTGAATACATGGAGTTGGTTTTCTAATTCCTCTCCTGAACTCTTCAATACTAGTAATATAAGCAACAGGCAAAACACAGAACGTGTCCCAAGGACTGAGTTGAAAAATAAAAATAGAGACAAAGGTAACTTTTTGACCAGTTAGACTTGACTTCTGTACTCCAGTGGTAACTTCCTTCTCATAGGACATTGCATTTTGTTGCTTGTGTACCACTAGTTGGAGAGGACGGTCAGCTTTCTCAGAGCAGCAATTTGTTAGAGTGAAATGTTTGCTTGTGTGTGCATCTTGAAGGCCATTGCTGTCACTGATGTGTTGTGCAGACACATTTGAGGTAAAACATAATAATTATCTTTCATGGCAAAAACACAAGAGTTTCCAGTTACTGCTTGCAAATACCAAAGCACAGCAGAAGCTGCAATTTGCTTTCTCCATTTCAGTTATCAATACTCTAAACGTCCCTTTCCTTATTAGATGAGAAAGGCAGACATGTCAAATCCTAGTGCAGTAGCATGTTAAAAACAAACAAACAAACAAAAAACTTGTGACAAGGTTTTTACTTTTCCATTGTAATACTCAGCGAATCTCTTTGCAGAACAGATAAAGAAATTATTGAAAATATTATAGCTTGTGAATTCCCATTTAGACACTAAGTGATTAAGCTCCTCAAAGTCCATTCAGAGCAGTTCCTAAGTCTTTTGCAAAACAGGATTAAAAATCTTTTACTATTTTGTTTGGAAAAGCAATGGAGAATATGACCAAAAAACAGTGATGTGCATTGTGTATCACATTGAAATCCTACCATAAGAGGAAAATCTTTGGTGTAGAAGAATCCACCCTTCTCTTTATAACAAGGCTCCCAGAAACTGCAGTCATAAAAGTTGGAGTCAAGTTTAAACAGGAGCCATTCATTAAAGGAAATGGCTACTAATTACAGACGAATAGATTTCCTATGCTACTTTGTAGCTTTTATTTTCCAGGGAGTACATCTTGTCTGGTTTGCTTGCACTGATGTCTGAATAAAAGACCACAATTCACTACATGGATTTCTGTCTACTTTTCAGCTGTGAATAAATGGCTTTCCCTAATGCAGAAGTGATCAGTTTTAAATCTAGCAATGATACTGAATGGAAAAAAAAAAAAAAAAAAACATAAAATAAAAGCAGAGTTGTGTTTGTGTCCCTGTATAAATTGCCAGTAAGGGGAATTAAGTAACTGAGGTATCACTGTTGTGGCAAGAAAATTTCCTGCAGATGAAGGAACGAGGTGGTAGACTTAATAAGGTACAAGCTATTTCACTATGCATAGGGTTTTGTAGGAATGCTGTAAACATCTAGCAGTACTCAAATGATAACAGCAATGCAGTGGACTTAATCTAGTCCTTGCCCATGCACTGCATGCATTAGCACAAGAGTTTGGTTGCCATATTTGTTACTCCAGAAGTCAATCTTGTTTAGAACCATGGTCCCTCAGCTGCAGCTGTAGACCTTTTACAGCACAAAAATAATCCATGTTCTGCTATTAAAAAAGTGGATTCACTTGAGTACAAACGAACTGTATTTCTAACAGTAGATTTAGGAATTACTTACCTTTTTTTTAGACAAGTGTGCTCTGAATAAGTGGTTAGCATAGAAACATAATTGTTTTCTTTGACCTTGTGCCCGTTCCTGCTCTTCCCTAGTGACCTGTGTCCTATGCTTCATCAGCAGACACTGAGTTTAGCTGTGATGTCTGAAATATTACTGCCTTATGCTTTTTGTTTGTGCATGTTGTCAGGATCTCTCAGGAAAATAAATAAGTAAAAACTTTCCCATACAAATTTTGAATCAAAGCAATGCTTAAAAATGTATAAATAGGTATTTCCCTGAAAACTAAGCATGTTTTACTTTCCGCTTTACCTCACATATGTCTGTGTTTTCCTCCTTCTGTGCTAGAAACATTGCGAGTGGCCACATGGTCAGCCGGATGACAGAAAAGATCTGGATAAACTATAAGAAAAATACTCCTCTAAGAAAAAAATTAGCAATACTATGGCTCTTAAACAGATTTGGCTATCTGTAAGGCTGGAACTTGGGGCTTATTTTTGATGCACTGTCTCACAAATCTCAGATCACTATCAAAGCCTCGAGATCTTGTAGTTGATTGACCTTAGAGTTAGTTTGTTTTCTTTTGAAAGAGTTGAAATCGCCACAAACAGATTAGGGCAGGACAAGACCGGTTCATTCAGATCAGTTTTTTTTCCAGATTATACAGCTAACTTCATTTGAAATGACCAAAAGATTTAGAGAAGGCGAAGGTCAAATTCCAAATACTATTTCGTTTTGCAACACATTCAATGTACCTTACAAAAAAAAAAAAAAAAAAAAAAAAAAAAAGAAGAAAAAAACCAAGCAACTGAAAACAACCCAAACAACCCCCTCCTCAAATGAGTGATTCAGGTAAAAAGAGGTATTAAGAAGACATTAAGCCAAGCTACTCTGCAGAGCACAAGCTCATCTCTTTCTTTCTTTGGAGGTCACCTTGCCAGTCTTGCTCCCTGGTGCTTCAGTCTTGTCTTGCTGTGCATGCACCTTGCAGACTGGTGGCTACCACCACCATCAGCATGAGACTCTGCTACTATTTCAGCTCTGTGCTGGTGTGAATATGGAAATTCCCTATTTGCATTACTAATCCATGATTGTTTATTCCTATTATTTATACCACTTTGTGGATGTTCTTTGTATTGTTTATTATGTGTCCCTTTGGAACAAATAAACATTTTAATTATGTTTATTTTAACATTTTTGTGCCAAGATAAAATTCAGACTTGTGATTGGCCCAGATGGAGAGATTCTGCTTACTGAGTCTTCTCAGACTGCTCATTAACAGCTGAAAAATAATCAGTTCTAAAGTAAGGGAAACCTCAGGAGGCATATATAATTATTATTTTTTTAAAAGCCTCGGGTTGAGTTGTGGTATCAGCTTAGATAATGAATGTGTTCAGCCAAGCAATCTTGGGGCAAGGGAAGATAGTGGCAATGAATAATTTAGAGCAACCTTCTGGAAAAGTATTGTAATAGTGAGGATTTGGGAAAAGTGGGATAAGTGTGGAAAAAAGTATGACCTTTTTCTCTTTATAGCTCACGTACCCCACTTCATACCTGCTCCCTCATGTCTGTCTGTTTTCAGGGATAGAACCTTATCTCCAGAAAGAATCTGGAGCATTTGTGTGTTCCAGCTGCTCTGAAATAATTCCAGGTGACAACGATTTGTTACAAATCAGCATGATTTTCATCCCTTCTTTGTTCTGCCCCCCAGCTGCAAATTCCTAACCTGATTGCCAGTTAACAGTCTGGCCAGCCTGAAATAAACAAGCAAAGGAGCTTTCAGCAGCAGCTGCAGATGTTTTGGTGTGAGTTCTTCAACTTGGACCATTGTGAAAAGGAGCTGTTTATTTAAAGTTAATTTTTTGCAGTTGTTTTCCTGGGTCATCTGTTTTATAGGATAATTATCTTAAGGAATTAACATCTATGGAAAAATTAGGGCCTTGTTAAGACATAGTGAATACAAGTTTTGTCAAGAATAAAGGCTAGAAAACGGAACAAGGGGACTCTAACTTGACTTGTCTTTGTCCTGGGCAGACTGCTTCTGTTCTTCTGTCTATTGAAGTTTGATATGTGATCCCTAAGTGTTTTGAGTTCTGTGGAATAAATGCTCAGTAAGTACTAGGTGTCATTATTTTAATCATTTTTTTAGGTTCTGTATGTATGCTGTCCTATTGAAATAATACTGGCATTTCCTCTAGAGTGCCTGGGAAGTGTACTATTTCTCTTTTCAGTGTGTACAAGCTCCTTTGGGAAAGGCCCTGTGTCAGAGTCATAGTGGATCAGACATGTCTGAGCACTGGGGATCTGTTTCTTACTACCAGAACAGCATTTGATTGCTGAGTCCTTGAGAACTCCTGAAACCTTGTACCTTTGTTTATATTCCAACTGTTACATTGCTTAGTGCATTGGAAAGTGTGATGAGGGGATAGAACTTATGGGCTTTTAGCTGCAGGTCCAAGGTACGGTAGTTCCATAGTGAGAATGGTATTACATTTATTTAAGCTGATATATTTTTGCGTGTGGACACTTGTACATTGACTTAAGTATGTTTTAAGTCCATTCAGCCTGCACCTGCTAAATTGCAGAAAGCGAAAGCTGCCTTCAAACACTCAATAGGGATAACAGAACATAAGCCATGAATTTATTCTGTTAACGGGCTCCAAATGTTCCCAGATGTGCCTTCACATTTTGTCTATTTCTTCTTAATCAGTAACTTGAGAATTGTACAGCAAATTAGGATAAAGGATTTCAGTAACCATAACTAGACGCAAAACTCTTACGAAGATGACGTGCTTTTAAATCCCTACAGATTCAGAAAGAGCGGGAGAAAAAAGAACTAATTTCCTGAAGACTTTTTCCAATCAATCTGTGCAATCGCCACTCAACTGCGCTCCCATTCCCATAGGACAACTTCCCCAGACAGCACATCTGCAGAGGTACGTGGTTACTGTGCTGTGCCCAGAGCACCCTCAGCTGTGACTTCTACTTCATCTCCCTCAATTGAACTACTGGCAGCTATGGAAGGCTAGTAATGAGCAGGTTGCTATAAGTTTTTTAAAAGTGGCAGGAAACATCTTAATGCAACCGTCAGTCTGTGCACGTACTGTAGGCTTGCTCTCTCTGATAGCCTGGAGCTTAAAAGTGCTGTTCTTTGCCAAGGAAGAGGCGGCTATCTTCAATCTGGCATCTGAAAATGACAAAGAGATCTATCAAACAGAATTAGGAGCACAGATCCTTCCTGTTCTGTTTAGCTTTGTAATTCAATCTGAGTCAAACCAGAGGCCTTGCCTGAGGAGAAGTGCTCCTTCAAATCTAATGAAGCAGTCCTCCGATTTACCATCATGTGAACATTAATATGTAAACTTCCTATGTATATAAAAGGTATAGGGCCATATTGTACTGACAGGAGTTATACTTCAAAGTATGCTGACTTTTAAGCTCTACTTCATGCTCTCTGTAGACTTCTACGGCAACTTTACTGTTCGTCCTTTGATGCCACTCCAGGGGTCCTGACTGAATTTCCAACCCATCCCTAGGACTTTGTCAGGTTTTATGAGAGATTGTGGAAAGCTTCCCTGAGCTGCACGTTGCATGGAAGCCTTGAGAAGTTTCCTTATAACTTCATTGACTTGTGCCATAAATGGTCTTTCTAGACTTCTTTTAGAAACTACTTAATGTTTGCTGTCCTATCCTGAATGTGACCTGTGATAAGACTATCTGGACCTCCTGCTGTTTTTTTTTCTTTTTTTAATGTTCTCAGATGATTAAAAAAAAACAACTCTGTAGCATGTACATGTGATATGATAAAGATATAAAAGAAAGTAGTATAAAAGAAGAACTCAGAATTCTCCGACTCAACATAAGTTTTCTATCATATTCTATTCTTTTTTACAGACAGTTGTTTTCCACCTGTTGTGTTCCAAAATGCATCTTACCAGGGTCGCTACAACTGAGAATGCTTTTATGCTATATATTTACTTGAGAGGCTCTGGGTACTGTTGCTGGGATGACACTTAATAACTTCCCAAAAATGGCTCACGAGAAAAGTCACTGACCAAAGATATCTTGATCTGACTTCAGATGTTTTATTTTTCATTCTGCCTTGTTTCTCATCCACCTTTGTTTTCCTCTGTAGCATCTGAACATTTTGATTGCAATTTCTTTGCTAGAAACTGCCTTTATTATTTACATTCAGTACCTTCTAGAAAGATTCTAACCTCCGTTGCATTTTTTGGGGGTACTGCTATTAGAAATACTGAAGTCCTTCGAAGGAATGCTTTTTAGCCTATAGCATCCTGTGAATTTTTGTCAGTTTGCAAACATTAGCATGCTTTTCTTGTGACAGATAAGGATTGAGACCTGGCAAAATATCAGCTACTGGAAGAGGTACCTGAATGACTTCTTAGAAGACTCAGTGACATTTCTGTGGGCACATTTAGAAAATAAATCTTTGTCATATCTTTTGAGTTTGGTTTTGTTTGCTATACAGTTGAGATTTAAAAATGAGCATATAAAAAGTCGTGAAAGGTACAGAACCACTTAGGGATGTTTTGTGGTAATATAGCAGAGATGCTAGAATATCATATAGTAGAAATGCTGGAAAAAAAAAAATTGTGAATGCTTCCTAAAAAGGGAATCATTTGGCTGAAATCTCAGGCTGGTAGAACCTGCATAGGGTTGTGCATTCTTAGGAAAACTGCTTCTCCCATGAAGTTACGTACCAGTACAGATGGTTAGAAACAAACTCAAGCTGACTTACAGAGTTCAATGTTTGGCCCATTTCAGTCTGAGATTCAAACTCTGCTGTGAGCATTTGTTACCAGAACTATGTTCAGGCTATAATGACTGAGGCATTGATTTCATTCCCTAAATTAACTTTTCACAGCTATTTTCCAAAATCTTTGGGGAATAATGAAACCTGAGTTTCTACATAGAATGAAACAAGATAGAGGAAAAAATACTGCAAGCAATGAAGTCTAACTTTGCAATGAAACTATTTAGTGCAAACTTTCTTGAGTTCACATGTAACCATATCCAGCCATTTCATGTTGTTTTAACATTCTTTTCATAACCTAAGAGCTACTTAAAAACTATGGTACATAAATGAAGTAACGTGAGTTTAATTTTTTTCTGTACAGATAACAGTGAAGTATTCCTTCTCATCTGTAACAGGGGGGACATTCTGGGATTCTCTCCTTTACCCTCATGCTGTTTAGCTGAGTAATTTTCCAGTAATTCAGGAGCTGGCAGCAGTGAAAGGCTGCAGCAGGAGCAGCATGATGCTCTCACAACTGAATGACTCCAGCATAGGCAACAGGCCAGTGAAGGACAACTGCACTGCAAAAGTGACCTGATGAGTGTCCTGAATGTGAACAGCAGGCTGATCTTTCCACTGTTGAAAGTGCTCCACGTGCCTTTGCACCCCTGTTTTTCTTGCATGCTGCCTTTGAAGCCATGTACTATCCACCGTGAAGTCTGTTGTTTGAGACTGTGCTGACTTCCCATCTAATTATTTTACTTTGGTCTATTTTCATGACTCTTAGAAGCAGAATGCTGCAGTTAAAAAAAGAAAACTGAACTGTCCAACCCTTTTTCTGTGCTGTAGCTTTCTTTGGAGATGATTGTCACTGATGGAGCATGATGCTATGGTATTTGACTGTCTTTTCCAGCAGTTACCCTCTTGTTTTGTTTTGATTCTGTGTATGTATTAGACCTCAACGCTTCTGTGTTCTCTAGTGTTTCTGTCAAGAACTATTTCTTAGTTCATATGCATGCTTGAGTTGCAAATCTGTCTTGATGAGATTGGCATGCTAGCAGTAGATTCTATGAACGCACATGTTTTAAAAGCAATTTCACCTGAGGATAACAGCACGCTGCTGTCTGGTTTTGAGATGGACAATCCTTGTACAGCCTAGAGATTTTCAGTGTAAGATTAGAACATTGCTCAGGCTGCTCTCTTGGTGCTGTGATTCCTTGTTGGAGTTGAAACTACCAAATGTAAAAATCCTGGGCTGGAAGAACTACTTGATCTAAAGTTTTCAGCTTAGAGATGGATAGTTATACTTCTTGGATGCTTTTACCATTATGAGAAAGGTAGGCCACAGGCTGGAAAAAATACTGCGTAACTGAGTGAGAGTGCTCAGGGTATGAGAAGCAGGTAAGAGCTTTTCTCTTTCTCTGTCAGCACTTAAAGTGTTGTCAACACAGAAACACTTAGCTCATCTCCCTACAAACGTCAGGTGCAAATGTTACCTGAAATGGCAACTGCAACTGGGAAGTCCTGCTGGTTTCAGTTAGCAACTACATCTGAAATGTAGCAAGGGAAGCCTGTTTATTCTATTGTCTGGGTATGTGGATTCCACAAGAGGTGGTAATACAGGCTATTTTAAGAAGACTAACCTTTATAATTGTCTTAAAAACAAAAACAAACTTACAAAAAAACCCCACAACTGCATAGCTGCTTTTATGGTACCCTTCCAACTGGCCAGCACTGCATCATAACATACAGGTCTGTCTCTGCTCTTTGCTATTCTATATGTTTTTTGATAATATAATGAAAAAAAATGTATAGCTCTTTGCTTCTGTCTTTACCTGTGTGATAGCATGTGGATCAAAGGTTAAGCTGATCTTATAAAGCTAGCTGTGAAACCTGAAGTCTGTGCTCACTGATCTCGAGCTGCAGCTCTGTGTGTTTGAAAGACTTGTGGCTGTGCTGAAGTGTCTCTAAGCAATGGACTCCGTATTCCCATTCTGTATTCATACCTAACTAACCAGAATGTGTGGGTAGCACTGTGTGACTGTGACCTGAAAGTGTATCTGGAAACAGATGATACTGGAAAATAAATCTCAAATCTTAATTTTAGATTTTTTTAATTTTTTTTTTACTAATGGCTTTTGCTGAATGAAATGCCAGGCAGTGCAATCGGGAGGATGAGACATCCCAGCAGAAAATAACCTTGGAGTTTACTGCTGGTTGGCTCTGCCATTGGCCTTGCCATTTTAACCAATTAAGTCAGGATCTTTTGTGAGTTAAGAATGCAGCCAACTGGGACAACATTATCTGTTAGTAGAGGTCTTAAACTACCTCACGCAGTGTATGAATTCTGTTTTTCCAGCATTCAAGCTCCTGTGGAATAAGAGAACACTGAAAGAATTTTCAGTAAGAATTCTAGTTCCTTGAAAAGATGGGCAAAAATGTTGTGTTTGTCAGTAACCTCAGTCCTGGAAGTAATGAATTCTTAAAAATTTTTCAGGTGAAAAACTTTATACTACATCCATTTCAGATGGTAAAGGTATGAAAAGACTGAAACCAGGGGTTACAAAATAGGAAATAGTGAGCAATCTTAATAATAGGTGGTGATATCAGTCTTGCCTATAAGCAATCCGTGTTGTCAGGAAACTAATAGATACACTGCCATATATAACAGCATTCCTGTGAGTCAGGAGTAAGTGATTCACCAGATTTCCATTATTGATGTGTCTGCAGCTTTGTTTAAATATTATGCCTGCATTTGGAATCCTTTCACCACTGATGCTCTATGATAGCCATCTTGAGTTGTACAAAGTACTGAAATCCTGTGAGTATATTTCTAGTATAGCCGTTGCCACAGCTTTTGGAACAGATGTAATTAAAATCTTTTAAAACTTTAGGGCAGAAAGAGATATCTGTGACAGATCTGAGAGAAGTGACTTCAAAAATGGTTATTAAAAATAGGTTGCTTTGAATTTTACAATTAAAAGAAATGTTTTGAAACGTAGGGAGAGTTTCTAGCAGTTGCTGGCAGAGGGGGCTGTGTGTCCGTGGTTAGCAGAGCATCTTTCAGCCAGGGAAACCCAGCAAGGGAACTTTAAGTGACTCCCAGCAGTGAGGAAATGAGAAACGTATGACCTAGAAGTGTTTGAGTGGTTTTGGTGGGAATCATGGATGCCTTTTGCTAGGGCATAAGGTGAAAGAAATGCATCAGCTTTTGCATTGCTGCTTACTAATACTACGTACATAATATTTATTAAAATAGAGATACAACAGGACAGCATTGCAAACTGTGACTGCAATAGTGTAAGACTTAACTCATTGCAAGAAGACAAACAGGAGGTACTTGTGGGAAGTTTTCCTCTTCGATGCGAACCTGGTTTTAAGGCAGTTATGTAGAGATATTGGTAGACTAATTTGGTTTCTTGTAGGCATGTTTTTGAAGAATGCTGATAAGGGCAGCTTGAAAGGAAAGTTCATGTTCTCAATTTTCTGCTTTAAGATTCCCAGAGGAATGAAGTATACATCAGGGACATTAAAATGAGATAGTCATTAAACAATGAGAAATTTGTCTGAATTGATGATATAAAGGAATCATGCTGCAGAAAGGGAAAACGTTAATTTGATGTGCGCTTCTTTGTTACTTTACAAATGAAGAGAAAAAATAAGCAACAGCTTTTGAACAAAAGAAATAAATACACAATAAGATGTCTAGGTAATGGGGAAATAGGGGTGAAATTTGCCATATGCATAACCAATTTAGTAAAATAAAAATTTGCATATTGTGAACGTTAAGCTGCTAAGAATTCTAACTTGAGTACAGTACTTGTTTCCACTTAGTTATCCCTTGATGGACTCCTCTGAAAGTAGTCCAGTCTGAATTTAAGGCTGGAAGAAATACCAACACCTCTGACTGCAGTCCATTCTGTTGTAGTCAGAGAGGCTTTAACTGCTCTCCCGAAGCCCCGGGTGTTATTTGATCCTGCTGAGAGCATCCTGGTGTTGCTGTAGCACTGTAGTGCTCAGCGTGAGGTAGTTGCCCAAATATTTTCCTTGCAGATGTTTCTTCCCCTGCTGCTGATGCACGATTTACCTTAGGCTCAAATATGCCTAGGTACGTGTGCAGGGTACTGCACTCACAACCCTGGCCATGTAATGAAGCTGTTCCTGGCTAGCAGCGGCAGTGATGCGGATTGAAAATGAATGCTATTAAATTTATACAGGGCTCACATATTTCAGAAGTGAGATGCAAGGTCTGTATGTTCAAATAAACAGGCTTGACTGCATTTCTTCTGTGCGGGTTGTAGACTCCCTCTTTCTCACCCCACATGTCTACGTTAACTAAAGGCTACAGGGAAACCCACATAATTAAAAGGCACTGAGGTCATGAGCTGGTTATGAGGCAATTTAGGTTTCTTCTGCAGGCCTGCTGGGTCGATGGAGATGCAAGTCTGCTCTCGACAGGAACAATGATCTCCTATTGTAAAATATGAAGGAGAAAAACGTGATTTAGGAAAGTCTAGTGCCTCACTGAGACTTAATTGGATTTTCAGAGATGTGTGTAGCATTCTGTTTCGCTTCAGAATGCATAGAGTTTGTCATTACTGAAGTACTGCATCTGAGATAGATCACAGTTCAAGTAGCACCCCAGTATCCGGGCAAATGTTTACTCAAGTGAGAAACTGCCCTGTGGAAAGTATTGCTTGAAAAGCTGTGCTTTTCTTTGATGTATGGCTAGAGAAAAAGATAATTTCCTGACATTATTTAGCTTCACGTTTCTGTGGTTCTCAGAAATCCCAGTTGGGTTTTATGTGTGGCGAGATGGTCAGCTGGTCGTAGGGTGTGCATGTGTGTGGGATAGCAGATATCACTTACTGACCTGAGCTAGGAGCCATGCCTTCTCATACCATCCATGTGCTTCATCGCCTTAATTAATTCAGCTTTGGTTACCCACCTGCCTAACCTGTAATGAGCCAAATACTAAGAATAACCACAACTGTGTTTCTGTGCATGTACTATATATGCAATTATGTAAATTGAGTATTTTATTTATATAATGTATAAAACAAAAGCAAACCCCCCCCAAACCACCAAGAAATCACTGTCCTTATTTCTCCTTAGTTTTGGAATTGTAAATCACTGTGAACATTTGTTTTGTTACGAAACCAGGCTCAGAAGTTAGCAATACAGAGGGGCATTTTCTAACTTTTGTTCTGCCCAGCACCCCTCTTTTGTTGCTGAACTGCAACAAATGGCCTTTGTATAACTGAGGACATGGCACAAAGGCGTCTTAATGTTCCCATTATTTGGGAGATGCAGTGTATGCTGCTAATAGGATAGTTTTCTGACTCTTAAACCTACCTTATTTCAGCAATATATTTATTTTCTTATGCTAACTGATATTCCAGCATGATTAGACAAAATCCTTTGCACATCTGTAGGAAAGATCACAATGCAGTTTTGTTTTCTGTGAATGTTATGAATCCATCAGAAAACGGAGAGGGCATTTGCTAGTTGCAGGCAACTTCAATATTATTTTTTCAAAAGCACATATTTTGCACCTTCAGATATTCTTTTGTACTGTGATGGCGAATGTAAATTTTTTTAACTTATTTTATTATATAGTACTAAATAGTAATTCTAAATCTAAGTGGAATTAGGCAGCAATCCAGGGTTGGGTGGTGAGTTGAGGAGCTGCTTTGGCCGTGCTGTACCAAGTTGCAGCATTTCCAAGTGGATCTGAATCTTACAGGTAGTTTTCAGCCTCAGGGGAAAAACTTTCTGTTGTTATTATTGTTGTATAAGATGAATCTCCATTGTGAAATGAAGGAATTAAATACAGGAGAGGCTTCAGCACCTCCTTTTAAAAGCAAACAAAAACAACAAGAAAACCCGAAATTGTTTATTCTTTTTTCCTGCATAACATCTTAGTCTCGCTGAAAGGCTCAATGTTTCATGTGCTCTTCAGTTGAGAAACTCCTGCTGTATGCTGAGCTGGGCTGTGATGTCTTTGTGAAGGATGATGCAGCTGTTTGGCATAGGAAGCCCTGGTAGTAGCTGCTGAAACAGCTGCTTGTGGTGCTGTGCTCTAGGCTTTTGTTGCTTTTCTGCCCCAGCCTTCATCCAGAATATAACCTGGGTCCTCAGTTAGAGATCAGAATGTTAACTTACATAGAACTTTCTTTATACATTTCAACAGTTTATTTCATTTTCGAAGACATTTTGAAGAGTATCAGGCAACAGAATCTTATTTATTGATCTACTTTTAAAAGACTATTCAGACTTCAGGGCTGAAGAAAGTCTGGCCCTCCCCAAATCAAAACAAGTATCTGAAGGGAAGGAAATGCAGTTTATATAGAAGGAACAGCTGCTAATTTTTTTAGTCATCCCGTAATGAAATGTGATCAGGGCTTTAGTATTGTTACTGTTGATCTCCTTTCAATTTAAACTTCTTCAGTTTGACATTTATGTTCCTACACTTCTATTATTTTTTAACTCCGCTTTAACTAACACTGAGTGCAAAAGAGCAACACAAAGCTGATTTTTAGAGCGATTTCATGTGGATTCAATCTCAATTTTAGCATAGCAAGCGAGTCTCAGCCTAATGACACATCATGCAACGTGTGCCATGATTAATTTTCTTTCAGTGTTTCTGTGTAAGATGCATTTATCAATTTGTACCTCAACTGTGTATTATTAACGTTTTCATGTGGGCCAAATGTCATCCGCCTGTGTCAAGTTTTGAATCATGGACCTTGATCCACATTTCCATTTAACGCAGCTTGATAAAGAAAAAAAGCTGCAAGACAATACGAGTAGCTGATAATACCTGAAATAGTGTTATGTGGAGGGGGTGGTGTACTGACTCTCCTCAATTCTAATGTTTCTTCCTTTATCTCTGTATAGAGTTAGAGTCCATCGATCTGTTTCCCTTTTAATTAACATCTGAATTCTTCTACAGGTGCAGGATTTGTTTTGATGTACTCCCTTGATCTTGACCCATATCTGAATAATTGAGGATTGGGTAGACTCTTTTATAAATGAGCTAATCATTATACATTAAACCCTATTAGAGTCAATTTGTTTAATTCCCAGTAGAGCTAGTAAAGTCCTTATCTGTGTCAAAACCCTCAGAACAAAAGGACTGGCTGAGGCAAGGAAGATGAGCTTTTTCCCTCTTCCCTCTGACAGCACTTCTCAAAAATCTACTATGCAAAGGGGAGCTGTGTGGAGTTAGCTCTCGGAGCGTATGCTAGACATAGCAACTAGCTAAGCATCAATAATTTGCAGATCTGTGTGGTTCATTCTTTGCTTGTCTTTCCCTTTAAAGGATGGATAGTAAATATTGGTGCAATGTTGCTAATGGTGAAATGACGTAAAAATCATTAGTATCAATGTTTACAATTCTGTGAGCAGTAATCCAGCACACTGCGATGTGTTAAATCCACAATATCACTGGAACAGCCAGTGTCCCACCTGTAACTTGGTTTTCAGGTGTTGGACTTGCCAATTGCTGGTCAGGTCTCAGAGTGATGAGTCCTATCTGTACTCAACTCCCTGCGTGCAGAGCACAGAATCAGCCCACACAACAGAGAAGTTGGACTCACAGAATCATAGAATGGCCTGGGTTGAAAAGGACCACAACGCTCATCTGGTTTCAAGCCCCTGCTATGTGCAGGGTCGCCAACCAGCAGTCCAGGCTGCCCAGAGCCACATCCAGCCTGGCCTTGAATGCCTCCAGGGATGGGGCATCCACAACCTCCTTGGGCAACCTGTTCCAGTGCCTCGCCACCCTCTGGGTGAAAAACTTCCTCCTAATATCTCACCTAAACCTCCTCTGTCTCAGTTTAAAACCATTCTCCCTTGTCCTATCACTATCCACCCTCATAGACAGCCATTCCTCCTCTTGTTTTTTATGCTTCCTTCAAGTACTGGAAGGCCACAATGAGGTCTCCCCAGAGCCTTCTCTTCTTCAAGCTAAACAAGCCCAGTTCACTCCACCCTTCTTGGAAACGACAGCCTAAAGCAACAGTGAGTAATTAAATGAAAACAAGGATGTGCATACCTGTCAGCTTGAACTAACCAGTGGGGAGATGAAGAATTATGATAACTTCGTCATATGAAAATTTAGAGTATGGAGTTAACTTTCTGGATTTAGCAAAAACCTGGTGGTTTACAGGAGATATAAATTTTCACTGGATTTGCTAGATGAGTTGCAGATTAGGTAAGCAGGTGTTGTGATTCATTCTTCTCTCATGTTATTGTGCTCTCATCTCAGTGCTCTTGACCAAGTTAAAGATGCAGACCAATGAAAGACATGTTATTTTCAGTATAGTCTAAAGGGAAGAGATATGAATTACTATGGGATTTATGGAAGGAGAGGAACAAAATCATCACCTGTTCTAGCACTGTATGTTGCTATGGCCTGCTTGCATCCACTGAAGGTTCTACAGACCAGGGATAAATTAATTAACTAGAGGGACTTCTGGAGAATGGATGCAGTAGGAAGGTCTGGCAAGACAGATGCAGTTTGCTAAGCTTTAGCTCTTAATCGTCCCAAAAAGTAAACCATTAGACAGATCTCTTTCAAAAAATTCCCTCTTTGAGTCCCAGTAATTTTCAGGGCAGTTTTAAAAAACACATTGCCTTTAGGATACTTAGGAAAACATAAGATTTGGACTACTGACAGTTGAAATGTATGATTTTGCTAGTTCCCCTTCCCTTCAGTAGCTGGGAGGTCTCAGCTACCATCCCAACTTAATTCATGCTATTTATGGAGCGTGGCAGTTTCAGAACTACAAGTGGAGAGTATTTCCATTTTGCTGGATAAGTTCTTTTATGACTGTTTATACTTAGTCATTTCTTTTGCTTTCGAAGTACCTACACATTTAAATGGCAGCTCACTACTGCACTGAAAGCTGTGCTTGCAATAATTCATAGTATTCAGAGAAGCCAAAATCTTTAGAGTACGGGATTTTACATAATAAGCAGTAAACAAAATGAGAGCTTTACTTTAGCTGTGAGCTACTTAGTAAAGAAGGTGTTATCAGTGTATATTGCTGCAAAAAAATGCAGAATATTTAGGAGTTGGTAACAGATGAACTTTTGTGGGAGAGAACGTTTCCTCTTGCAATATGTAGAAAATACACAAATAATACCCATACTTGGTTAGATAAATATTTCAAGCGCAGACATTTCTGCCAGTAACTTCAACCTATATATGAAGGAAGTAAATTTGCTGAATGAGTTAGTGGTCATTCAGCCTCTGCAGTAGGTTATTTCTTGTCCATTGCTAGGCAGATGCTGCTAAGTACAGAGTGTCAGACTGCATGGTGAGAACATGATGTGTTTTATTAGTGTCTGCTTGCACATCATGTTTTGGACTACTTTCAAACCAACATTCTTGAGAGAAGGGAAAGAGTTTTGTGCACTTTTCCTCCTCATTGGTGCCTTTTCTGTCACATTTATTACAAATATTTTTCAAATAAAAACATAACTTCCCATTAATAGCATGCATACAATATTATTTGTCTTCTAATACTCTGGTAGCATTTAGCCATGAGCAAAAGGAATTTTATAAAGAAACTTTCTAAAGGTAAGAAAGTCTTTCTAGGATGAGGTGAACTGATTGCCATTAAAGTACAGGATATCATGTATTTTCCGTTTATTGAAGTATACAGGTAAATAGGAGGAGGGTCACCTGGATTTAAAAGCATATGCAAGTTATAAAAAGGCAAATCACTAGAAAATTGTTTTATTCTTTGTGAGGAACAAAACTAGCAGACTTTATTTTTATTTTTATTTTTTTTAACTTTCTTAGAAGCTAAAACCTGTGACTTGCATGATCACTTTGGAGATAACAGATGCTATGATTTTTGGGAACTCTTCCTATTCACTACACAGTTCCTGTTTGCTAGTATTGTGCTGCTAAAAACTGCACTGTAGCATTAGGTATGTAGACTATGCTGTCTGTAAGGACAGTGCCCACCAAATATTCAGCAGTGGGAGAAGCCTTCAGGCAGAGAACAGGATCCAGCCCTGCAGACATACCCTCCCTCAGCAGGAATGTGTTGTGGAGAAGCTGAGCTCCCTCTGTGCAGAGGCCATTGCAGATCATGCAGCTCAGAGCAGTTGCTCTAATTCATGTTGAGTTTATGGAGGTCAGCCTGTGACTGAGAATCAGAGGATTTGTCCTGACATTGCACCTTTCCTGTGTTCTCAGCCAGAAGTAGAACAGAGAAAAATTGCATCTACATTAACTGTAGAAGAATTTTTCTGAAACTGTCCTAGAGGGCACTAAATCAGCTGTGCTATTGATTTTGTACAAAAGACAGCTGCAAAGAAGATGTAAAGACATGAAGAATTACAATGATTAGATTTATACTTGAGCTCATTTAACCTGCTTTGTCATATACTCAAACAGATGAGCAAATAAAATGAATTATCTAATGAAGGCCAGGCTGAATGGGATCCTAGGCAGCCTGAACCAGTGGGTGGCAACTAAACCCACAGCAGGAGGCAGTTGTAACTGGGTCATTTGAGGGTGCCTTCCAACCTAAGCCACTCTATGATTCTATAGTACTTGAGACTGATCTGAAGGGGAAGGTGGTCATGTAGGTGTGGCAGGCAGTTGGTTGAGTTAGCTAAGTAAAAATCCAGTCTCATCACTCAGCCTGTACCTCTTGGAGGGGATAAGAGAAAAGATAGCTCAGAACAACTAAACCTCATTTCTCAACATCATCATGTCAGTAGCTATGAAAGTCAGGTGCAAGTAGCATTGACAAAGTAGAACTCAAATTCCTTTTTCAGTTATTTGCTGTATCAAAATGGTACAGTTTCTTTTTACATAAACTGTATTTTCAATTATTGCCTTTTAAATTAGTAAAAATGAAAAGCCTGCTTTCTTGAGTATCTTAGCATCCAGGCTTATGGGGAATAAATGCTCAAATGGATGTCATAGAACTGACTTGACTGTCTGAAGACGGTGGCTAATTATGACTGAAAAGCAGACAATAATGAGGAAATTATTTCACCCTCTATTTGCTTTCAAAATGGAGACCTTTTCTCAAAATGCTTTCCATCTGTTCTGAGATTTCACCAAGCTGCTGGAAACAGAAAAGCGTAAGTGAAAAGTTTCATGTCATTGCAATTTGATGTCCTCATTGAAAGGTGAAATGCAGGGAGAGTGTGTTAGGTTGGGCAAGGGAAATCAATAGATTGTACAATGTGTTTGGCTTGGAGGCTATAGGGGGAGGAGAAGTTTGTAGCACGTGTTCACATACAGGGATATTTATTTGCAGGGTGCAAGAAAGAGAAGCAGGAGACAGTTTTCTCAAACGTGGGTTTTACATTAAGCTGCAATGTACCCATCTTCCTCTGTGCTTCACTACAACTCGTGCAAACACAAAGTACTTTTTTGAAGCCCCTTTGTTGCAAGTTAAGACTTGTTTTCATTTTTCAGTACCTGGAAAACATATGGGAATATTCGGGCACTGATACCATGGTGCAAAATGTTTAGCTACCTTTTATGATGTAAAGGACAGATCTGTGCTAGATGATTGGCAAGAATGTTCATGCTTGTAAACAACATTTACAAACATGCAGATAATCATGCCTTGAAAACAGCAATTGCTAACAATTAGTAGAATTAAATCCTATGTTTAAAGTAACTTTTTAAGGAGTCTTGGCAAACTCTATGGAGAGGATCAGTGGAACTGACACATCTTAGAATTTTCACCTGAACCCTGTTCTATGTGGACAAAGTATCCCAGATGTGTGGATAGTTCAGGCCTACGTTGCATTGTATATCAAGGTTGAAAGCCAGCTAACTTAGAGAAGTGTCTTCTAGCCACCCAAGCACTAAAGGCTTCTGTGACCTTATTACCATTTCTCTCCTCATGAAAGCTGGTGATGAAAGTGCACTCAATAGATCTCTTACCATTACCCAGCCTGTTTCCTGTGATCTTCTTACAAGAGTTAGAGAGAATTCCTAGCTGAGAAATGAATCTTAGGGTTAATGCAGTCTATCTTATCTTGGATCCCACTGGGAGAATAGGCTTTCTGTAATTCAGCTGCGGGTTATCCCTTTGTGCAGACAAGATGGATGGGGAGATAGAGATGCTCGTTAAAAAGTGACTGGAGTAGGTTTTGAGAAGACAAGAAAAAAATTTACTTCCAGTTGGGCGCATGAGCAGAACAGTTGAGGTGTAGTAAATTGGACGTTCTTAGGAATGACCACTTTTTATTCAAAGCAATATATTCAGGAAAATATGGAATACGCATTGCTGAAAGTGATAAAAACATGTTGTCAGGGGCTGAATGTAAAACCAGGTTCCGCCTCATCCCCCAGTATTACATCTGTTAGCTATCTCCTGATTAAATAAAAGCTCTTTTAGATTTAGTAACTTTGCTCTGGATATTGTGGCATCACTGTGCATGTAATGGTTTTAATAAATTTCATTTATAGAACTAAACAGAAAAGCAATCACTGGCAGAGAGGACTCTGGCTGCAATACGTTAACTCTTTGGAAACCCGTTGTCATCCAGCACGTGTTGAACCTTGCATCACCTACAGCACTACAGGCACCTACGAATAATATGTCTTTCAGTTTGTTTGTTTGTTTTTGAATTGAAATACATAAAGAAGCCTGCAGTTGATCATACGTGATTCTATTTGCTTTGCTTTCATGATTATGGGAAGGGGATAACTTTTTAAAGAAAGATAAAACCTCTTACAATACTTAAATTTTCTGTAGAATATAAATCTAAATCTTGTTCTCCTTTTCAAAGTTTCAAAGGGAGAATCAAGTACAGAAAAATATTTGAAAGATGAGAGCCATCTGAAAGGACTGGGTTGTAGTGGTCTATGATGTAGAGTTTGGACCCAGACTGGAATTTGCTGAAAACTTATTTTTCACAACTGTGTTTTAATTTATTTTCAGGTGTGAAAGCAAGGCTGCAGATCAAATAAACACACTTTTAGTAGTAAAAGGCAATTTCTGTGGGATCCTGTTGAATGATTGGTAAGCCTACTTTGTGTAAATCTGCAGAGGATACACACTGTGTTAACTTTCAGCTGCTTGGCTCTAAGTTCAGTCTGAAATGGGACAGATGTGCAAGCCTGGAAGTTGCCAGTTAAATTTTCTGTGCTGGCCTAAGTCTTTGTGTCACGTGTGTATGCAGCAAGTTAGATTATATATTCTATGTGCCACAGATAGAATATATCCACTGGAGCAGAACCATCATTTTAAGAGGAGCTTCATCATTTTGTGACAGCAGGAAATTGCAAGATATCAGTAACTTTTATTCATAAGTGTAATTCTGTACTGAGTCTGTATTGCAATAGCACTGGGGCCAGCTCTGGGACTGGGCCCTTTCTGTGTGTGTCAAAAAAACAAATATCTTATCTGATTGTTCCTTCAAAAACTTTGGGAAAAATAAATGAAATGATTTTTAAGCATTACGAAGAGAAAGCAAGTGAAGCTCATGGGAAAGATTTTGCTGTTCTTTTTCCACTCAGGGATGGAAAACAGAATCCATACTGAAAAGATTTTCACTTTTACGTCTCCTTTGTCTGCACACATTTACTTTTTTCTTTCTTCTCTGCGTAGCGTTTTCATGGAGGTGAGGCTATTTATTTAAAGTAAAACCTAAACCACAGATATGAGAAGGGAGTTCTGTGCACAGATAACACTGACTGTTCTAGACCTGGACACAAAATCTGTACTCTGGCCAAACCCCTCTCTGTTGCCATGGAGCAATAATGCAATAATGAAGTACAAATGCTGCGTGGTATCTCCACCAGAAATGATGAAAACAATATACTCTCTTTTGTTATCACTGCTGTATTACGCTTTGCTTCCACTGATGACAGCAGATAATTGTGAGGCTTGCCTGCATTTAGTTAAGCTGCTGGCATGTACTTGTGAGATGGTACACTGAAAATCACAGGAGCCAGCTCCTTGGAGATCTCTCCAATGGGAGCTGTGCTGATTGAGTTACCATCTTAAGGAATGAATATATATGTATTTTTTTCAAATGTACTCTGCTCCATCATATTTGGTGGGAGGAGCACTGTATTCAACTAAGTTAACTCTTTTGATATTGTTGTCTTTGTACATCACTTTCAATGAAAGAGATGTAAAAATGGCCACGAGAAATAGCCAAGTCAAGTGTCCTTCCACTGGCAACTGTGAGAACTGGGTTAAACCTGGGCAGTGGAGTGTGACTGGATTTCTGGGAGGAGAAGTTGGAAGAGAAGAATGCTTTAACCTCTTTGTGTTCAATTATAAATTCCATGTACTTGCTATCTTCTCAGGGTTCCCAGAACATGAAAATAAGTTGCTTAGCGTCTTGGGAGTTTTGATACCTTTTAAAAATAGTTCAGACTCTATTTTACTGAATCAAACACTGGAAAATAGCATTTGTTCAGTTCTAATCAGGATCAGAGGGAGTTGGAGATGATTACCTAATTTAATTTCTCTACTTGGAAATTATTATTAATGTTATTATTGTTGCTGTTGATGTAATTCCAGGATGTACAGATGAAGATCTCTTAAATAAATGAGCATGTTCCTTTTTGCAAAATATACTTCATAACATTTGTGTAAGATAAAAATGAGAAAACGATGATTAAGAACAGAGTAATCACCTCTTTCAACAGTTTGTGTTATGCTGATCAAAAGTTCCTTTTGTCCATGCAGTTGTTTATGTCTGCATTTAAATCAAAAGTAGTTTTGCTGCTGCTTCTGCAGCAAAACAGGTCCTGTGATGGCAAATCTGACTTGAAAGCCCACCAACTTGTTGGCATTTTTGTCCTTAGCGGATTAGGTACTTGAGAAAATAGGTGTTGTTCTTATCATTTCCCATACTGTAATCTCGCTATTCAAATTGAGAGTTTCTCTGAAAGTAATGTCTCCTATTTTATGATCTTGCCCACATCAGAGGTGGGTGTTGGTGGTATGGCAGTACAGACTGAACCTTCCTACTGATATCTCATTATATTTTGTTGCTGTGTGACAGATGGCAGCAGAGGGGCAGTCTGACAGAATGTGTTTGACATGGAATGTATGAAGCAAAGGTGTGGAACTAAATTCCTCTGTGCATGATAGATAGCACCCATTGACATTCATCAATACATGCTGAATGCTTACAGGGCTCTGCTGGTGCAGGTGTTTATGAGCACAGCATGCAGGCCTTTGTTCATTGCTGGTGAAAAATGCCTAGCTAATGTTGTTGACTGTTGAAAAAGAGTGTTGTATCTGAGAATGTAGTCTATCAAATAGTGCTCTTGTGCTCTTATATTTGTTGTAATTTCCATGGAAATAACTAGGAGGCATTTCTTTCAGAGCAACCTATGTAGCTTTACACGTCGTTTTTAGTTTGCAGTTTGTTTGTGTGGATAATATACTGCAACTATGAAATAAATACTTAATGACTAGGTTAGTCTTATAGCCTTATCAATAGATGCTTCCTCTTAGTGACTGGAAGCACCAGTAAATAAATGGTGGCTGCCTTGGCTTTTGGAGCCCAGGGAGTGTACTAGCGAAGCACTGCAGCTGTGAAAGACAGTCAGTTAACTGAAGGAGAGAGATTTGAAAGAGTGGATCTCTACTGTCTTGAACTTCTGTAGGTGCCAAGCTACTGATCTAACTCCTGGAAATAAGTTCACATTGCAGTGGCTCCGATGGCCCAGGCTGGTGAAATGAAGCCTGGAGGCTGTGTTCACAATTGTTCTGGATGTCATGACTGGGTGAAAGATGACTCAGGGTGGACAGAAAAGCCTCTCTCTGATTTTGCTCTTAGTTGTTAGCTGCAATGCACGCACAGCTGTATAAAGTGCAGGCGTCATGCCTTTAAGCAACAGTTGCATAATCATTCCTTTAAGCCAAATTTGCTTTCCAAAAGTGGTGGATGGAGGTGGGGAAGAAAGAGAGAGCACAATGCACATGCAAAGAGCTTGTAGGAAATGGTAATACTTTGGATGCCTAGACATGAATTTACTCAAATTTAGTAGGAAACTGGAGAAGACAGTCTTTGACCTTTTCAACTGTTTCAAATGGAGTTGCACTGTGACAGGGGTGTCCAGCAAAGATCAGTTGTGGCAAAGGGACGTTTTGCCTGTGGGAAGGGTCAGTATATCAGTGAAGTCAGCCCAGAGCTTGTCAAGGCTGATTACAAATTAAAAAAAAAAAAACAAAACATTCCTGGATGCTATTTATTGTGCCTTTTAAAAAATGTTTTATGGTGTGTGTGTTCCTTCTGCTAATAATACTAAGAGCAACGAGGTTGATTATGATGTGTTTCATTTCTTAATACTGCTGTACTGACAAAAGTTGTAACAGCTTTGATTTGAGGTTGCTAGTTGTTCTGTGGGAGAAAAGATTGGTGAAACATTATCTCATGAGTTTTGGCGCTTTTTCTGGAATATTGCCACATGAACATTTTGTTTTATTTCTTGTCCTTTTTGTGGTTCTTCGTTTTCTGTTCTCTGTATCTGTCCTTTCTCGGTGTTGAGCAGTTACTTAATGGCTATCTCACTTTTTCCAGGAGGACTGTTAATTTCTTCACTCAGCTGGGAATGAATTGAGCTGCCATGCTCAATTCATCACAATAAAATTGATTTTATCTGTTTCTGATATTCTAAAATTGTTGGAATCTTACTAAATGCAGTCAAGTAATGCATTATAAAGTAATGCAATAAAAGCAGGCTATCTGAGATTGAGGTTTGATCCTGAATATTTGGATTTGCAATACATAAACCAATTGTAGTATATCTTTTTTTGCAGAAACACAGAATTGTAGGGACTGGAAAGGACATATAGAGATGAGCAAGTCCAACCCCTCTGCCAAAGTAGGTTCCCTTGACCAGGTCCCACAGATAGGTGTCCAGGCAGGTCTTGAACATCTCTACAGGAGACCCCACAACCTCTCTGGGCTGCCTGTTCCAGGGCTCCGTCACCCTTACTATTTGTGCAGGACTTCCTATGCTTCAGCTTGTGGCCATTTCCCCTTGCCCTATTACCACACATCACTGAGAAGAGAAATTCATTATCCTACGTTGATGTTCTTCTGTAAAATTACTACCACAATGCAAAATCTTTGCATGTTCTGAAGACTGTCTAATGCTGGGCTTGGAGGTGAATAGAAACCTTATCACCATAACCAGCTGGAACTTCCTATAAGCACTAGATGAGGTGTAGCGGGTTCTTGAGTTAGAGTTCTGCTGCCTATCATTGACATCTTAGCTTCTAAAGGCTCAGTGCGATTGAGAAGGTAATGTCTGTGCTGTATACTTTCCTTGTACCTCTTTTCCACGTAACAAAAGCATATGTTTGTCATTCTGCAGTGAAACAGAGGTAGTGCTATTGGAAATAAAAGGGGAGTTGGGCCATCCAGTGTTACCTGCTGAGTGTGAGCTGCCAGGAGCTCTGTTTTAAGTTGCGCCATGTGTATCTTAAAAACTTCAGGTCCTTCCAGTCACTAGGCATATTCATCAGAATTGATCTGATGGGGAAGTTGCTAACATCCAAGTGAGTAATTACCAAAAAGCAGCCGTAAACAGACTAAGTAACAGTTTCTGCACAAAATGATTTAGGTTTTTAGCAGATCAGAAATTGAACGCAAAACAGCTATGTCATGCCGGTCATGAAGATGGTAAACCCTGAACAGGGATTTATTAACAGATGGTTAATCTCTATGACACAGGATGCAGTCTTGCTCTGGTTGGCATTGGTACACTATCAGCTGAGAACTACGTTTTCATGTTCCACCATTTCAAGAAATTGCAGCCTTATGAAAAACTGGGGAAGAGCAGCAGTGTAAAGAGGAATCCTGTTAATAAAGAGTGCGTTATCAGTCATTAGGTTAGGAAGGAACAGGATAGTAGTTTTCAGGTATGTAGAAATGTCATAAAAATTATTCTTCTCCTTATTGGTGGTGAATAGGACAGAAAATGAAGGGAGTACTAAGTATTTAATTTGATGTAAATTGGACATCAATTATTGAAGAAAATTTGTGTTAAAGTTTAGGAAAAGTATTTTGAAGGTGGTGATAATTAAGCTCCGGGCTATGAAGCCTCAGTCATTGTGGGTGTTCTCTGAACAGATGAGAGAACCAGTCAGAGGGATGACATGAGGGACTTTGTGGCTTTTTGTAGTAAACAGTAGCTCTCATACTCCAGATGCTCAGCTGAATCAGGATATAAGTTCAGTTGTCAGACATAGCTGATATTTTAAGTATTTTCTTACAGTATATTCAGAACTTCAAAATGACTTAATGTAGAATCATAGAATGGCCATCTGGTTTCGACCCCCTACTTTGTGCAGGGTCGCCAACCAGCAGACCAGGCTGCCCAGAGCCACATCCAGCCTGGCCTTGAATGCCTCCAGGGATGGGGCATCCACAACCTCCTTGGGCAACCTGTTCCAGAGCCTCACCACCCTCTGCATGAAAAACTTCCTCCTAATATCCAACCTAAACCTCTCCTGTCTCAGTTTAAAACCATTCCCCCTTGTCCTATCACTATCCACCCTCATAAACAGCCGTTCCCACTCCTGTTTATAGGCTCCCTTCAAGTACTGGAAGGCCACAATGAGGTCTCCCCAGAGCCTTCTCTTCTCCAAGCTAAACAAGCCCAGTTCTCTCAACCTTTCCTCATAGGAGAGTGCTCCAGCTCTCTGCTCATCTCAGTGCCCTCCTCTGGACCCGCTCCAAGAGCTCCACGTCCTTCCTGTGCTGGGGGCCCCAGGCCTGGACGCAGCGCTGCAGATGGGGCCTCACAAGAGCTGAGTAGAGGGGGACAATCACCTCCCTCTCCCTGCTGGCCACCCTTTTTTTAGTGCAGCCCAGAGCACAGTTGGCCTTCTGGGCTGCAAGCACACACTGCTGGCTCATGTCCAGCCTCTCGTCCACCAGGACCTCCAAGTCCTCCTCTGCAGGGCTGCTTCTCAAGGAGAAGAGCAGTCCCACAGGGAATTCCCAGTTAGTTTTCCCATTCCATCTCCAGGGTCAATTGTTTGTGTTTCTCCGTGGGCACCCAGTTAGCCTGTGTTTTAGATATAAGCAAATGCTCATATGCAGAGTATAAAAGCATTGATAGGAGATATTCAGGTATGAAAAGCTTGCAGTTGTTTTAAAAGTGAGGGGAGTTTCTGCTAAACTCTATGTTCGCACTTCCAAGCCCAAAGCCTGAGAGCACACGGAAGCTACCAGGAACAGGAGCTGGCAAGAGTATGTTGCATTCCTAGTAAGCCAAGAACTAGAGACACAGCTCCTTGGGCGGTAAAATTAGAGAACAGCTCTTATGAAAGACCTGAACTGCACTTTGGCAACTTCTAGGATTTTAAAAAGCTGTCTCTAAACTACGTGGAAGTCCTTTCCTCTACAGCCGAGGGTAACAGTATATCAGCGAGAAGCAAAGTGCACAAATCCAGCTTTCTCTTTCATCTGCAGCCATGGCTATTGAGGAGATAGCCAACTACAGTCTATCAGCACTGCCCACACTTCTGATCCGCTTGTGCAACTACTCTCCTCTGTTTCAGCTGAGGTCAGTGTTCTTCCTTGGAGTATTTAGCCACTCTCTGCTGACTCAAGCCATTTCCCAGGAGAGGATGCTCACTGGGGTCGCTCAGCTCCACGGGCTGCAGCAGATGGCACAAGGCAGCTGGCAGGACCACAGCAGGAAGCTCACCCAAAGTGAATTTCCAAGTCCAACTGCAGAACATGAACCTTCTTTCCTTTTCTAAATCCACCAGATAAACTTCAAGCTTTTTCTGTTAAAATGCCATATGATGACAACTCATTCATTGACTCAGCTTAAATAATAGGCACTCGGAGATAACTACTGAACACGCACTGGAAACAATTTACAAGCAGGATGAGAGAAAGCCAACACACCCAGAGCACAGTAAACCACTCAAGTTCTCTGGAAGCCCTTAAAAAGGGACTAAAAAGAGAGTTGTGCTAACTCCCCCTTTTTCCCCCACTGTGAGCAAAGAAAAGAATTTCTTCAGATCTTCAGAATTAGGGTTTTTTGATTCTATCACGTACTGGATCAGATCCAGACTATTCCCCTTCTTAGCACTACCTACACTCTTGCATGCTACACCAACAAAACTATCTTCTTATACAATGTTGGATACACTCTGAGCCTAGGCTATATAATCCACTCATTATCATATAGGCTCTTGTATAAAATCCAAGTAAACACTCCAAGTTTTGATGTGAAAATGACTTTGTTTAAGTTCCTATCGTGACAGACTATTTACATAAATAAAGAGCACAACCACCTTGGCGCATCAAGGGATGAAGAAACAGTAGCTAAGGGTTGTAAAAATGTTCACTCACACCAAACAAATTAATCTTCAAAACACAGATGACACCAGACTTAAATATTACCAGAAGAATCTGATGAGCAGCATAAAATACCATAGTAACCTTAATTTTACACTGCATTATGTGTTCATTACCTTGAATTTCTCTACAAAACCAACAATAAAAATAACTGATATCAAAGGTAGACACTGTATTGTAATTAAAGAGAAAATAAAGGACAGTAAACAAACAGGAGCCGTAACTGTAGGAATAGTGGTTTCCTTTTCATTGAAAGCTAAGAGCTTTAAAACAACACGATTTAGTCAAAGAAACACACAAAGCCTGGAGAAGGCTAGATAGTGATAGGACAAGGGGGAAGCACAGCAGGCGGTTGGAACTGATGGTCATTGTGGTCCTTTTCAATCCAGGCCATTCTATGATTCTATGACTGCCTCTAGGTTTTCCCTTTTGTTTCTTCCCAAGGCCCATCAGGTGGTAGGACGATGCAGTTGTGAGAGTGACTGACTTGTGCAAGCAGACTGCACTCATTTCTCAAGCAGTGGGACAGACACCTACTTTTGTTTATGCCTGATCTTACCAAGATGTAAGGTAGCAGTTCCTTTGTTCCCTGAAGTCATGAAGCAGGTGTAAAGCTTCCAGGAAGCAGCTTTTATGTTACAGAAACTATCGCTTCTCTGTTCCTTAACACAGTGATCATCTGTGGGCTCCTTGAGGAAGACTGTGTAACTGCACTCAGCAGCTTTGCTTCATTTCACAGCTGCCATCTGTGGGAGTGCAGCACAGAGGCTCTGCAGGGGGAAAGCAGATATCCAGCTAGGTGGCACAGAGAAGAGGTTAAGAAAGATTTAAGGAATAAGAGAAAAGGCAGGGGAAAAGGCAGTGTACCTGGTAATTTCAGTTATTCTTCTGTTAAGCTTCTAGCATCTTCTTGAGCCACTGTGAACTATAATTTGCTTTCAGTGAACAGGACAATTTGTAGTGCGCGGTCACAGCACGTGGAAAGAAGTCAGGATCTTACATCATGATTGGTATCTCTTACTTCCCATCAGTCTTCTTTACAAGTTGACTTTTCTTCAAATGAAAGATAGGAAACTAATTTCTAGCAGATTCATGCAGTAAAATGCTGCCTGGTTCCTGCATTGCCTTTACTGAGTGTAATACTTCAAGTCCCTATTGAAGAGGATAACTAGCAGTTTGCTCAGGTCTCTGAAGTATGAAACCACAATTACTTCCTTCTGATTCTGTTTAATAACTTAAATAACTAACTTTCTGCATTTACTTGATAATACAAAACAAGAGACTGATGATTTACTTCAAACTGAAAAGTAACAAAACAGGTAATGAGCTTCTCTCAAACAAGGAATCATTCTGAAGCATTTCATTCACAACCCCTTTCAAGTGTCCTCAGAATATTCCTGTAAGTGTTGATTTCTTTTTTATGCGTTAACAAAAGCTAGAGAAATAATTGTTCTCAAAGCCATTAAGTAAGAATTCAAATGGACAGGAAAAATAGGTGACAGTAAGTGTTCTCTCCATTATAGACCTACAGAGAATGCAGTGTTTGTAAGCATGAGATGTCCTTACGAATGAAGTACGACTTGCATTTCTCTGCACCATCTACCTTTACAACAGCTCTATGTCTGTCTGAATTAAGGTAGCAGCACTGACTCTTTGGAATACACCGGAAGCTGACAAGAAACTGTCCAAGTAATGAACTGTAAAACCTTTGTGTCAAGAGAAATGCAGGTACAAAGAATTCTCTTTAACCTCTTGAATGCATATAAAAATAGATAATAAGGTATCTTACACATTGACTGATTAAAAGAACAGAAAAGCATGCTCACACATCTATTATACACCGTGTTTAAGAACCATAAAGAGTTTTCAGAATTTGCTTTGTTCTGGGAAACTTCAAAACAGTGAACAAACCTACTCCGGCATCCCTTCGGTTTTTGCTGCAGTGAGTCTGTTACCAAATGAGTAATTTTTGTGCTCTTTGAAAATGAAATTTCTGAGAAATGGTGCAAAATCTTTGGCAGAAGGCAAGGTGAAGTTAAATAAGTACTATGGTGCTTTGCAGATAGCTTTTCTTCTCCCCTCCCCCCATACCCCTCAAGCTCTTTGTTCCAAAACTGGTCAATTTTTGGCATTACTTTGTTAGAATGTTAATTTCTGTGGGAAGAAAATTTTATTTTCTTTCTATGATGGTGACACCTGTAGTGAACCGAAACAAAAGGAAGGTAGGACATAGACCTAAGAAGACAATTTCATTTTTCTGTATCTGATCCGAAAGATCAGTATTTGTTCCTTATAAAAACAAAAGGCACCTCAAAGGATGTAGTGTGTTCCAGATTACATTCAGGGCAGAGAGAATAAATGGAATGGTCTGAAAGATGTTGCCACATGCTTTCTAATGGGACAAATGATTGTTGAAAATATTGAACAGTAGCTGAATTTATTTGGCATTTGATGGGAGATGGTATTTCCATAGAAAAAAACCTGATAGATAGTATACAGTAAAAGTGACACAGTAAAATTTTCTGGCCTGTGTGTTAATTGCTCTGTCTGAATTAATACAGCTGTATTATTTATTGGAATACAGTAATCAAAGCTGCTGCTGACTGTTACAAAGGGGGAAGGGCATTTCAATTAGCAGTCATTGCTCCCAAAGGTGCAGTAAAGAGAAATAAGCAATAGATGTATGCAGGTATTCAGGGCAGAAACTGTAAATGAATGGCTCATTCTTGTACTTGATCAAGATCTGAAAGGATTTGTGTTGTGGAGATTCTCAGTGATATTCAGGATGGTTTCTCATATTGTTTGTTGTACGGCTCACTATAATTTCTTGTGGGCAGGTGGTCCATTAGTATTTGCAGCAGATGTCTTTATTTTCCTTGTGGGGAGAAAAAAAATGCAACAAGTACCAATCAATTCATAGCTAGTCAACAAGGAGCTCAGATTTACTCTCTGAGAGAAGTGAACTTTGGTATCCAACTGCTTGGCCTTCTGATGTTTGGGCAGCTGCCTACTCTGCACCTCTCACGTATGACTTGATTCTTGTTTACATGCCTGTTTTTACACAGCGTGTGGTTGAGAGTGAGAGAAGAGCATTAGTGCCCAGGACATTTCCTAGGGATAGGGATTGTTCCTTTCTTTGCCTACTGAAAATTTACAAAACACATAGGAATTGTTGATCTGTCTAGAATCTGTGATAGCGGATTGATTTTTAGTTCTCTAAATAACTGGTGTGTCTGGTAACCTGCATGTTTTTTTGTTTTGTTTTGTTTTTTTGGTTTTTTTCCCTTTTAGGCTGACGTGAGGTACTCTTTATCAATGCATGGAAGAATCTATGCAAAGAGTTTTGCCTCAAAGATGTGATAGTTCACAGCAGTATATAGTTCTGCACTGATGGAGTAATTTAAGCTGCTGCTTTCCCATTTGTTTTGTGTTTTTGTAATACCGTCATTAAGAATCTGAATTGCCTTCATAATTAGTGCTTGACTGGGTTTATTTCCTTATTCTAATAGGTTCATTCAGGAACTCAGGATTCATGAAAACATGATTTGGATCTTAATTCTTTAGGTGGAACTCCAGGGATTCCTATTACCAGTTTCATTTACTTTGTCATTCTTTGGTCTTTTATTTCTATGTGTTTTTTCCCTACAGTTTGACTTAAATCTCTACAAGTCTTCTGTATGCTATGATTGCTCACAATTCCATTTACCTGGTTGTGAATGGTGAATTCTTCAGAAAATACTGGTTTGTCAGAACGTATTTTATTGGTCTTGACTGAAAATAAGCATTGCGCTACTAAGACAAACAGAGGTGGTTTGAATCCTGACACAGGATTGTCTGTTTCATAAATGGAAGAAGGAAAATTCAGATTGATGTCTCTGACTGATCTCATTCACATCTGACTTGGAATCTTGCTTATCAAACAACTGACAAATGCAGCTGTTAAAGAGTCCATTCCAGCTTGCCGTAGGGGGACTGACCTTTGTTTGTACATGCAAGTTCACACAGACATCTCCCTGGTAGCATCTCTGTTGACCTTACCTCATTGTGGTGAGCTTGTTTGAGCACAGAACCTGGGACCAAACTATCTGCACAGCCTGGTTGTTTTTTTTTTTAATTATTATTTTATTATTATCATTATTACTTAAATATTGTATCCGACATATATTTATTTGAATGAAATATTCTGTGTTGCCTTACTGAGTTTCGGGCTCTTTATAAGAAAAGTTAAAAGCAAGAAACCAAGTACAAACAGATAAAATTACTTGTTTCCCAATTAGAATGAAGACAGTAAAATATAATTATATAGAAGTCCAACACAAAAATGAAATCATTATATCAAGCTAGTTCATAGGTTAGGTATCCTGACCAAGAGAGAAATAGCTATGATGAAAAGAAGGTCTCTGACCTTACAGTGTATATCATGTTGCTGAAAGAGAGACAATGCCAGAGAATAGACATCAGAGAATAGAAGGCAGACCTTTTAGTAGCTGAAGTTGAAATTCAGCATTATTTATGAGAAAAAAAACATTAGAGAACTAAAAAATTCATAAGACTATTTGCAAAGTTACTGCTTTCTGTGAAGGCATCTATTCTTTCATTACAATATTACTTAAAAAATAGATGCTCCTTATTCTTATTCTATTGACCTACACTCTGTTGCAATATTTCACGAGTTCTTCCTGTTCCTCAAATGATGGAAACTTGGCCCAAAGCTAAGGCACTGCGGTCAAATTCTTCATGTAATGAAGCAACACCAATGTGTGTATGCCCGTAAATACATATCTGTATCTGTATAAATGAAGTCCTTGTATTGGACAAGATAGCTAGTGATGAGCAGTGTATAATAAGGCTAACTTACAGAAGTCCTCTTTTCGCTTTCGAATATCAGTTCCAGGAATGTGGGAGGAGGTTGTTTTTACTTTATCTTGTTTTTCTCTCTCCAGTTTTTCACTACTAAACGCTTTGCCTTGCTTTAAGGAAGCAGGCACCCATCCATTTTGACTTTTGAGAATCGCTTATTCAGCTAATTCATAAAATAAACTTTTCCAAGCAACTGTCATGTTTGAGATTCTGTAATGTTGGTAAATTTAGGCACATAATAAATTACTGTTTTGAAAGGACATGCTCTTAGTTAATATGGTTTATCCCCATTTTATTTCACAGTGCTGGATGCAATAGATTATTTCATACTTCCACATCTTTTCTTAAAATAGGCTAAATTTTAATCAGTAAGTAAAAAGTAGAATTCTTCAGCAATACGTATTTGCTCTGAGGGAGTTCAAATATCAAATGCAGTCTGAAGCAGCATGTAGTAGTCTTAAGAGCATCTTTTTAGTGATGAAATTCAATTTGAACTCTTCCTTATCAGTCTGCACTTGATTGTTTTCCTGTAATTTCTTCAAACCTTGCCATCAATCAAACCAGTGTCTTAAAAAACTCACTAAAGCAGAATTTGAGTCATCAAAATATATTAATGAGCTTGGAATAGAAGAACCATTTAGGAACTTTGGACTGGATGGACAAAATATCCTGCTTGCCTGCTGAATTACATTTAAACAGAGGGATAGTAGGCATACATGGTTACATAAATTACTGAGTGTTTGCAGAGAGGTTTCCACTGCTGGATGTAAGGTCTTGGTTTGGCAAAACAATATAGGCTGGAAGTTAAGTGGGTCTGGTACCAAGAAATTTTGATTTGTCTATTGCAGGGCTGGAGACAAGCTGATACTTCATTCTAGAAAATAATTTCTTCAGTTATTAATCACTGTGGAAAAAAAAGAATACGAAAAGTAAAACTCAGTCATTATTGTTTTATTTTCAGGCTTTTTAGATGAGAGATTTTAATTATGTATTCAGTTTTTCTAGATAGATGTAAATTTCACAAATAACATTAAAAAAGATAACCCTAAAAAACCAAATTAGGCCAAATATAGATATAGTCTGAGATCTTTACATAGGTTTATGTATTTTAGACATATGCATGTCTTTTTGTGATTCCTCTTTGGTTAATTATTCACACTAGCTTTTGCAATGAGCTGAAGAATAAGGGCTTTTCCTTAATGGATATTTTCTTTCTCTGATTTAATCCCTCTTCATTTGATTCACCAAAATCTGATGTGTAATGAAAGAGCAGTGCAGGGATTATATACCATGGCATTTCTGAAATTTGGCAGAGCATGAGTGAGTGACTGTTACGTATTCAGAATTTTATTCCCCCACTAAGCAAAAATACCTGTTTGTGATAGATTGGTGATAGCTTTATAGCTGTGTTTGGACGATGAAAATATAGACCTCTAAGAATGGTGGTTGGAAAGAATAAGTGGTCCGCTCAGAAGCTAGAAGAAAGCTATCTGTCTATGTAACTCCTGTTGCAGCATGCTCGCTGCCAAGAGCAAGAAAAATGTCTTTTTATCCAATATAATAGCATTTATGTAGACCATGAAAGTCTCTGAAGTTTTCACCTTGGAAAGGACAACTTACTAGAGAGAACTATATGTTTTCACCTTGATTTTTATTTTTTTCTGCTCAGTTTTACAGAGACACCTTTTTGCTCAGGGGGAAGAATCTAGTGCTGTGTGAAAGGCGGGGATTGCAGAAAAACAAGCAGTCGTAAACTCATGTTTTCATCTTCCAGAATTCATGTAAAGATCAGAGTAAGCTTTAAAAACGTGGCTATTTATCTTCACAAGTGAAAGAGGTATTGTTTGACTGTGTCAAGGACAGATTGTAAATCACTCCAGTAAAAGTGCTCAACAGAGTTTCCGCTCTTGCTTGGCCTTGCAGACAAATCCACCTATATTACCATGAAGAAAACCAAGCTTGAATCACTATCCGAAAGGAATCCTCCCTGTTTGTCGTCAGAAGGGTTTTTTCTCCCTTACTGATTTGCCTACCTTGACTAAGAGTTGTAGCAGTTCGACATGGATGAAGGCTGGTTACATATTTCTTTAACAATTAAAAAAAAAAAAATCCTAAATGCCATCTGGTTAGCGGTGGGAAAAGTATGTTTGTGCACTAGATCAATCAGAGGGACTTGGACAAGCCTTGAAAAGGCAACTTACTTTTGCCAGAAGGCAAAGATAGGGTTTTCTGCCATAAGAATAACTTCTGTTAATTAGAGGTAAAAGCCTCACGGGAGCATGGTAACAAAGCCAGAGCAAGTTGACCAAAGTTCTGTTTACTAAACTTCAGAGCTTTCTGCTTTTTCCCTGTCCTGGGAGTTGGTCCCAGAGTCTCCTTGCTCATTTCCCTGTTTCTTGACTTATACTGCATACACAATATTACTCTTTAAAATCTTTCCTCCAGCTTTTCATCTAAAAGGTATTCCCTTGCTCCCTAAGTACATGACTCTGCACATTTCTTGGCAATAGCAAAATTCAGTTTCCACAGTCATGGAGGCAAATATGGGAGCGTATCTTCTGCCCCTTCACGGCTTCATGGAAGGAGGTGGGAAAAAAAGGCAGAAGAACATGAAGGAAGAAATTGTTCTTCTTGGCATTATCACGGATGTTGCCATAACACGATGATAACTTCTTGGAAATAATATCAGTTTCATTTGGCATTGCACACATTTAGAATTATAGTACCATGTTTTTCATGTGTTCATCCATACCTGAATGATTCAGTTCCTTGCTCTTGCTTCATCAGTCCTGCCCAACAGTAATTAAGCTACAGTAACCCTTTCCAAAGGCAGGGACATTTAAATATCAGTAATTTGATCTGCCCTGTTTACTGATCTCTGCTGTTAGCAGAGTTGAAAGAGAAATGTTTTAATTAAAACGATTGGCAATAAGTTGGTATAATGCCATAATTTGCACTGGGCCTCTTCTAGAAAATGACTTAACCTCTGCCTCCGTTGCCAAGGCAACTAATGGACATAATTGCAACTGGGTGTATGTAGGCAGCAAGTGGAGGGCCTAAAGCTTTTTTAAATTGCTGGGCTATGATGATGTTAAGGGATTAAAATGTGGTATTAGCAAAATGTATCCAAAAAGTCTCTTCCATACTTAAAGTTTAATCTTCACAGTTTGTCTTCTGGTACAATTTTGTGTCAAAATCTTCCAGTCTGTACTCTAAAACCTTCTGACGTCATACTTACTGAAGTTCATTAATGCAGCAATGTATGTATAATAACTTGTGATATAATCTGGAAATGGCAACGGCTATTCTACTGGGACTTAAGGTAATGTGTTTGATGGAATCTTATCACCAATCTATATTGAATCAGCCAAGAGTTAAGAATTAGATCATGTATTATAAAGTATCTTGAATTATGTTTTTAGACAAAAACCATGAAAAACGCTTTTTATCTCCTGCTCTTGCTTAAGCTTCCTAATAGTCATGGACTCCATGGAATTTTGGGTAATGTTCTAAGAGAAGTGTTGAAGTTCTGAAGACAGCTTAATTGGGAGCCCTGATTTGATGCTTGTCAAAGGAATGCGCGTGGAGTTTGATGGGATCTTTTAAGAAACATTTAGATTATACTTCTTGTAAATTTTTTTTTCCCTAGGAAGAGGGAGGTAAAATCAGATGTTTAATATGTGCTTTCCATTTTGGAAAATATGCAGGAATGGAGTCCAGAGAAATTACTGTTTTTATTGAGAAGACAGAAAGGGTGAGCTTTAGTCTGTGCACTTCTGACTTGATCCATCTCTAGCGTTTAGGCTTTTAAAGATGAGAAGAAAATAAATAGAATCTAATTGTACAACGTGACAGTGCAAACTACTGGCAGAAAGGTATACTGAAGCATGTGCAATCACCTATGTGGAGCTAAGGGCACATTTGAGGACTTCCTTGTATAGCTTCATGTTTACCTTTCTTTGGCACACATGTGCAGTGTACCCAGAATACCAAGACAATGAAGAATAGTGAAGTGGCAGAACAAGTAGCACTTAGCTTTAAGAAAGGAAAGGCATCTGAAATATCATGATTTAATCAGATAGCTGGTTTGCTTTCCATTTATTCCTTTATTAGTACACGTGTTGGGGAAATAAACTTGATAATCTGTGCAATTTATGACGTAGTGTTACATACAATGAAATAAATGATAAAAATTATTTCTTTTTGTTTTTAAAATCATTGCTGGAAAGAAATTTTATTCCAAGTTTATAGAGTTCCTAGAACACATAGAATTTGAAAAATAAGAGGCTGAGCCATGAAAACTCGAATAACTCAGTTCTCAGTTTTTACATTTAGCCTTTCTCTTAAATTGGGAAAGATAAGAGTTGGCAAAAAAGGAAAGAAGTTTTGTTGAAAACCTTTTAGTACAGTGAGACCACAAATTATGCTGTAAGAAGTTGCATATAAATTTACTGACCATGTCTTACAAACCTTTATATGTTGAAAAAGAAGAAACAAAAGTGATGATTGTATAAAAGAATTTATGAGAACATATAAGTTTAGACTCTCAGTCGACAACTCCTAAGTCAACAAGCACTTGAAATAATTGAACCCCCTGGTAGATGCTTGCTAACCAAAACAGTCTAAGATACCTGGCTTGTGAAAGGGCACTGTATCAGAGTACAATGCTGTGAAGATGGTGGCATTCCCACTCATTCCCATATCCTCAGTCCAAATATATATATAGGTAGATACATAGATATGTAGATATGGATAATAAGAAATATTACTGGAAAGCATCACTGGAAAAATACAAAGTTTATGTTGACATTTAGGAAGTTAAAACAAACATGAATAACAAAGCTACATCATAGATTCGAGACTAAAATAAAGAGCCCTCAGTCTAAATTTCGTAATGCAGTGTTCACTTTTCTGTCTTACAGCACACTCCAACACCTTTCTAGAGAACAGAAAGGGAAGATGAAAGCAGCCTAGGAGAAGTTAGTCTCTGGCAAATGAGGAGGAGGAAATACAAATAGGACTTTCATGTTGTGAGCATCAGTCCTGCAAGAAGAGCAGGTTCTGTTATGCGTGGTGATGGAATTGGACATGGGTCAGAGAGGTGGGAAGGCATGTAAAGGCAAGGCATGTGTATGTGCAATTACAGAAGCAGATAAAAGGCAACCAGATACAGGAAGTGGGAAGAATGGATGCTGATCTTGTTCTCTCTCTCATAAGTTTACATTATAAAAGATGCAGGCCAGATGTCTATGCTGGTCAGTAGAGCATATAAGCAGCACCAGACAAAGGGCAGATATACATACTCCTGCAGTTCCCAAGGGAACCAAACCTGAAGCTGCAGTTCTATATGGTGGCTTTAGTTTCCTCTGGCCCTGCTTGTTCTTAGCTGCATTTATGCCATACTGAGTTTAGAACATGAACCTTCAGGCTGTTGTGCTCACAAAACAAAGGGGGGGGGGGGGGAACCCCTGCATGACATGGCTTCCTGAGTCTCATGTCCAAGCTTGTGATAACTCTGGAGAACTCCAACTACTCAACCTGCGCAACTTGGCCCTAATACTTCAGCCCCACCTCCTACATGTGCTACAGTCTACATACATCACTGAGGAAGTCTGTGCCATCTTCTCTACCCGCCTTGATCTGTGTTTCCAATCAAATTTTATTCTGAGGACATGCTCCTCTGACATGTATTACTTTTCATTTGAAGTTTAAGAACATGAACAATAGTTTTTTAATCTCGTTAGATACTTAATAAATCACCTTTCTATATGCAAGTGTTAGGATAGAAAGATTTCAAGGGGTGCAAATATTTATTCTTACGTCTTATTTATCACATCTATAATGACATGTCCCCTGGGAATTAAAGGAGAAAATGAGAACAAACTCTGGGAAAGTGGACTTCTAAATGAAAATGTTAAATGCATTTGAAGAAGAGAAAGACCACTCATTTGCTTTGAAAGGGAAGACAATCTCAAAAAATAGAGTAAAGAAAAGTACAAAAAATCTGAATTTGGTGACTACAGCTACAGTGATCATTGATTAAATAAGCAATTTCAGTTTAAATCAATAAGACTGCAGAAGAACTTTTAGTGCATGGTTTAATCTTGAGCTATTGAAAATTGCAACATACAGAATCACAGAATCACAGAATCACCCGGGTTGGAAGGGACCTCAAGGATCATGTAGTTCCAACCCCCCTGCCTAGCAGGGCTACCAAACATACACATTTAGACCAGGTTGCCCAGGACCCCGTCCAACCTGGCCTTGAACACGTCCAAGGACGGGGCATCCACAACCTCCCTGGGCAGCCCGTTCCAGGGTCTAACCACTCTCCTTGTAAAGAACTTCCCCCTAATATCCAACCTAAATCTTCCCTCCTTCAACTTGGATCCATTTCCCCTAGTCCTGCTATTGTCAGCCCTTCTGAAGAGTTTACTCCCCTCCTGGGTGTAGGTTCCCTTCAGGTATTGATAGGCTGCAATGAGGTCGCCCCGCAGCCTTCTCTTCTCCAGGCTGAACAAGCCCAACTCCCTCAGCCTGTCCTCATAGGGGAGGTGCTCCAGCCCCCTGATCATCTTAGTCGCCCTCCTCTGGACCCTTTCCAAAATCTCTATGTCTTTCTTGTACCTGCTGAAACAAATTGTTGTGTGCTTATGCTCTATTGTTGCAGGGAATGTCTTTTACCTTATTAAGAAAAACGATAACGATAGGTCTGCAATGTTCTGTGCAGTTAGGAATATAATTCTTATTTCTTAAAAGCCAGATTGACAGCCTTTGTTGAATGGTCCTATTTAATGAATGAAGACCATTTCAAAACGTTAGGTGGTTAGAACGCTTGATATGTAATTAATTCAGGTTTGGGAGCATTTAGTTTTAGTTATATCCTTTAATCTTTTGTTTTAAACAGTATATCTGGATTTCAGTTTGCCTTTAAAGCTAGGATCAGCTGAAATTCACCTCGGAGTCTGTAAAAGTGTGTTATTGTTTGGCCTGTAGAAACCTTGTCATTTCCTGTTAAACTGCTGAGCTGAAGAACGTGTAGGTGGTATTCCTGTAGAAAGTATTCTATGCTGTTGCACTTTATAAGTTATGGCTCTACAACATATGTATTTTTGCAAAGCAAAGCAGAATATTAATATTTGGCAGCTTTGATTCACCCACAGATGCCTTTTCTTCATGTTGGTTAAAAAAAAAACAACAGTGGATTAAGCCATCTGTACATGCTTTTGCCTCTTTTGAGAACAGGAATTCTTTATTTAAAAAAACACAGTTCATTGGTAAAAGTTATAATAACATGATTTGCAGCTATGCAAATAATCTCTTGTGTTCCGTGATATATTTCATCTGTTCTTTGCTAAGATAATTGGTCCTGTAAGTATCTTAGTTTGGAAAACAAGCACTGGCTCTGCCAATGGAAGCTCTGACTCCAGCCCAGTTTATGGAGCAGTCTGTGAAATTGGGTGTTTGCAGGCAGATATCCCTCCTTCCTCTAACAGGTAGGTCAGCAGCCAAAGTTACTTTTTTATAGTCTCGTTCCAAGTTAGAAATGTGGGCTTGGACTTCTTTCATAAGGACTGATACCAGGAGGCTCATTGAAGGCAGTACAGATTATTTCATTTCATTTTATTTTATTTTAACACAGTGGTATCAAGCAGAAGGAAATAAGGTGAGCAAAAGCAAGTCTGTAGTTCCAAAATCTCCAGACCTGGGAGGGTGCGTAGGAGAGGTGGAGCTGAGGACTGAGATTTATTGCTAAAAGGTGGGTGCATTCACTGACAATGCGTGTAGGTGAAACCTCATTTGTCTGTGTGAAGTTACTAGATCAGAGGCACTATATTTAGTAGGTCCCAGTCAAGTGAGTAAGAGCAATCCTGTAATCCAGCAATCAGTAGGATGTTGTCCTTCTTGAAGGAATGAAGCTGCTCTGTAGTAGTTTTGTAAAGTGCAGACCAGCACATAAAGCAAAAGCATCTCTACACTCTCTTTGGAGTAGGAACTGAAAATACGAAGCACATTTCCAAAAGACAGCACAAAAAATGTGCAGCACTTGGAAACTGGCTTAGAAAAAGTAGAAGGTAGAAAGTATAAGAACAGAACAAAAGGAAGAACCTGATTTGTTTTGTCCAAAGCAGTTAAGGAACACCAGAGATGTGAGCAATATGGAGACCTTTGGTAGCCTCTAAGCTGAAGACCAATTTACAAGTTTATTTAGTTCTATTGCTATGCCCTGTTGACAGTACTGTGTTGTTTTCTGATGGTTTTTTTTTTTTTTCCTCTGAAAGTAAGAAGAGTGCAAAAATGCTTAAGGAAAAGAGAAGGATGTCATATTCCCTCAAACATCTAGTTTGTAACTATCTCTGTGTGTACCCAGAGAGACATGCAAGGATTTCTCTCCTTTCTAATCTTTTTTTCTACAGTATTTAAGTTAGCTGTGCATGAGAGGCTCACCAGACTTCAAGATTCCAACTTGGACTTCTTATTAATTCCCATTAAAAATCACTACTGTTTAATGTCTTTTTCTCCACAGCTTTTTCCTTCTAGTAATTGAAACAGTAGTCAAATTATCCTGTACTAAAATTTGAAATAGATGAAACAATGATAATTTATACTGGGGATTACAGAATGATCTTGAAGATTTGATGTATGCTTCATTGCCTCATGGTGCAACTGGGCACGAGCAAATTATAACTAGAGGGTTCAGTAACATGCTACAGAATGCTGTGGTGCAAGGTACTGTATATGCATTGGAGAGGAAAGAAATATGTATTTAGAAATGACTAGCTTAAACAGTTTATTTTCCTGCAATTCGTTACTCTGAATATGTGAGGCTTGCATGAAATTGCATGGGAACAAACTCTAGCTTATGTCTACATAGAAATTGTCCCTATTTACTGATCCATTTATTCTGGTATTTTTCTAATTTAAAAGCAAAATAATGGGAAGATAAGTCTTTTCTCTATGTAAAAGTGGTGAACTTAGATTTCTGTGGCTTAAAATCTGGTGTCTAACTAACCAATAGGCTGGCAAAACCATATTAGTGATCCACGATAGAGTTTCATCTGTTAGGGATATGAGGTGAAGGAAGCTACTTTCAGGAGCAGATGGAGAAAATGCAGTTCTGGGACTCTGATAGTTATTCTTTCAAGTGTGCATCTGTTTTAAGTTGCTTAATAGTGTGAAATAGTTAAGAGTCCTGTGGGAAACAGAGAGGGCTAAAAGCAGACAAGGAGAAGATGAAAAATACATTAATGACATAGCTTTTCATCTTATCATGTTGATCACTGTGACATCTGTAGCATCATACAAACACACGCTGTGAGAACTGTGTTTAATGTATGTAGTTGGTTTATGGATTCACTTTAAGGGATTCAGTTAGTCACTCTAAATTTGTACTTAAATTACAGAATGTTCGTAACAACGTAGTCACAAACTGAGCACAATCAGACTGACTCGAATCTCATGGAAAGCCAGACCCAAATGATTACATGCAGGATCATAGAATTGCTCAGGTTGGAAGAGACCTTAAAGATCATCGAGTCCAACTGCAACCTAAAATATCCATAAAAGGAAGGTAAATTGTATACTACTGTCACCTTCCCAGCGCTCACTGTATCTAGACTGCTTACTTTAAACTGTGCTGTTTTGCAGATTTAAAAGAGCACTGTGCTGGAATCTATAATACTATGTAGGGAGTTGCATCCATTTCTGGCTCACCAGCTTTTGGGAATAGTTGCATAGTCGCACAGTAAGTCAGGGGAGTTTGTTCTGCTGGGGAAGTTTGTTTCTGACCACCTAGAGAATTAGCCACTTGGTGGGGGAATAATAAATGATAGCTTGTAACGTGTTGAGGACAAGGCAGAAATATGTAGGTTCCACTGGTGATTATTTCACATGAATGCATTTCCCACTGGCACACCCATCAAGATTGTAGTTAATGCTGTTGTACTGGAATTATCTGGTTTCAAGAACAAATTCATACGCTAGTACACTGGGAGATACTATCTTTACTAAATTTTTTAGAAAGGACACCAAAGAACAAGTAGTAGACATGAGTCTGGAGCTCCAAAAAAGAAGATAGTTGACACTACTTAAAACAGTTGGTAAAGCTACATAGAGAGTCTTAAAAGCGTCAGCCACTTCACACCTGGACCAGTTCAGCCTTGAGAACAGGGGACTCGGAGGTGATCTTATTGATGCTGATAAATTATCTGAAGAATGGGAGTCAAAGAGACATGGCCAACCTCTTTTCAACAGTCTGTGAGGACAGGACAAGGAGAAACAGCAGAAATTTGAGTGTAGGAAGTTCCACACCAATATGCAAAGGAACTTGTTCATGTTCATATTCATATGTTCAGTGAGAGTGACAGAACAGGCTGCTGCCCAGGGAGATTGTGGATTCTCCTTCTCTGAGATATTCAAGACTTGCCTGGACGCCTATGTGTGTAGCCTGCTGTAGGGAGCCTGCTTTGCAGGGGTGTTGGGCTCAATGATCTCTGGAGATCCCTTGCAACCCATACAGTTTTGTGATTCCATGAGTATTCTTTCATTAGGGTGACTGTGAGTCATACGGGCTACTGGCAGTAATAATAACATTAAAACCCCCGCAATCTAAATAAAAACGCAACTTGAGAAGACAATTACCAGATGGCTTCTGATAAAATCAAAGGCAAGTCTGGAAAACCTGGCCAAAATTACAGGAAACTTATAGTTATGGAAGGACTGTTGTATGGCATCTTGCAGATGTGGTATCTGTTGCTTAACACTAATAGGATATTAACATGCCAGGCTTTTGGGAATACTATCCTTGAGGTTTAATTGGATGGTCACCCTGCTGCTCATCCCCAAGAGAGAGTGCTGAAACCAATTTCCAGCTGCTCAGATAGAAAAGATCAATAGAGCAGAATTACTTCTGGAGTTTAAAATAATAATCAATCGCAAATCACACCTCGCCTATCACTTCTGTGCTTTATTTCTTGTTTTAAATTATATTTTTAAGTATGTGTGAGGTTCAGCTGTGAGTGATTCTGCTCTAGTAGGAGTACTTGAAGTGTAAGCATTCTTCTCTTCATTCTTGATCCAGTCTTTCACTTAAGCAGGTACCTGCTCCCCCTTTATTCTGAGGGTTTTTTTTTTTTCCTTTATGTATGCATGCTATTTCTGAAAGTAATGATGAGCAGAAGAAATTCTTCTTCATACATCAAAATAACAAAAACAAGTCCACATTGATAGTCCCACAAGATACTTTATTATCAGTTACCTTTAAGAATCCATGACAACTCTGGGAGTGTGAGAGAGAGGAGGATGTGCAGGAGATGGGTTACTTGGAGACTAAAGAGTCACATAGCAGACAGAAGAGTAAATAGTCTGTGGAACAGCTAGAACATCTGTTTTAAGGGGAAATGCTGCACAGAATGTGAGAACAGAGTAGAAACAGAGACAACAGGATAAAACAGTCTCAGTGAGGAGGAAATGCACCAGGCTTTGTCAGCAAATTATAGACAGTTGTGAGTAGTGGTAGTCCTGAAGGAGAAGACACGGTGCAAATGTTCTTTTCAGACTGTGAATAGGTGTCAGTGTGAGTGAATGGATGTCAGATATGTGAATAAGTGTTGAGGATGCTCTGTCCTGCTCGCTTTGTATCCTGCCCTGGTGTGTTTGGAGAGGGAAAGTGGAAGCACTGATCTGGAAAGGTTTTGCCTAACTCTGAAGTTCAGGAGAAGGGAATCAAGGAATCCTGGCTGCTTACGCTGGAGCACTGAGATGCAGAAAACAAGCTGATGTAGATGTGCCTATTAGCCTCTGCTGCAAGATAGGAAAAATGTAAGATCCAATAAGCTGAGTGCAAAGGGTGTCTAGCAAGCAGCTAATGATTTCGTGTCCCTATTTCAGTATGAGGTGTACGTACACAATTTCTGCGGCTTTTCTCAGAATGGCATTGTACTGGTGAATGGCAAGGCATTAATGGTGTTGTCCATATTTAGTTCTATCTTTGATAATGCATACAGAGAATTCCCCCACCATTTCATAAAGATCAAGTCAGAATGACTCATGCTATTTTTCCTTTGCTGGTTTATGTCTTGTCATTAAGCTTTAAGGCTGGAGGCCCTGATTTTTGACTGGTTTGATCAGGTAGAGAGGCTGCTTATCTGCTGGAACAAGTGGTATTATCTCTGTTCACTGAAGGCAAAATTGGTTCTTGTTCATTTTGGAAGGCAATTAAGTAATGGCTTAAGGGACAGCTTTCATTGAGAACAAGCTTAATGAGAACAAGCTTAATGAGTGAGCCTCCTTCCTTTCCTCTCCTCTCTAGGTCATAGTATTTTGGGGTATGTTTTTACACCTGAGCATTAAGTGCAGAGATACAGAGCAGTCTTCCTGAGTTACTCCTGACAGTGGTGCCTTCTGAGAGCTAGAAACTAGTTTTGCAGAAGATTGCCCTGACCTGTGGGAAGGTCTGGAGGCAAGGATGAGTAGTGCTGTAGGAACAAGCAGCAGACACATTCAGTGAACTAGAAGGTAAGACTTAATTTATTAAGGTAAATACTGAGGAATGGGGAGATATTTATACATGTTCTTTTAAGGTAAGTGGTGGTGAGATGTGAATTTTCTTACATGTATATTCTAAACAGTTCAACATTCCCCTTTTTGTGTCCTCCCAAAGCACTGACCTCAGCACCCCAACATGTGACAAAAAGACACCATTTTTCTGTTGTTCTCATTCTGTTGCTCCCACAGCCTTACAGCTGCAAATTTTGATATTGTACTTGTGGCACATTCTCACGGGAGGTGACCATGGCTGGTGTGCTAATCATCCTTTTTTGCCCTCTTTTTTTTTTTCTACCTCTTGATTGCAACTTTTATTTTGCAGTAGGGGACCCAGTAGTTTGCCTGCACAGAGTTTACCATTAACCAGCCATGCAGCAGCTGCCCCTCATAAAGGTATTCCAGTCTTCCTAGTCAACCTGTGTTATAACTTTTCCCCTCAAAGCAGCTTTCACTTTTAGACTCAATACATGCTTTCATTAATGGACCATGATAATAAACTGTTGCATGAGACTATTTTAGCATCCTTTGTGCAGTACTCTGTAGTTAATGCCTGCTAATCCCTGTTACAGAAATAACTGTTTACATACCTATAGTGTATGAGCTCATCCAGAGCCCAAAGCTGTCTCCTAATGCTTTTTTAGTGTGCTGGACTTCTGCTATGTAATTCTTAGGTGATGAGTTTTAAAAACTCCAAGCATATGTAGGACTTGTAACTAATTTCTCACGTGCTGTTGACGTTCAAGGTTAGAGTTTCAGAGTTAGGGCAATGGAAATATATGAAGATAATTAGCAGTGCTATATATATAGCATGCATGTGTAAGTGAAATATAGTTTTCAAAAAAGACTGATTATTATTAAAATAGGAAATTCATTCACTACAACTCAGTACTACTTTGCCACTTGGAAGTCTGAGGATCAAAAGAAAATAGCCAAGAATTCTTTAAGTGGCTTAAATAGAATTTACAAGCCTTACAGTGAAGGCATACTTATAACTGAGGCTGCTTTTCTCATTAATCAATATTGTATTTCAGAGCAGAGCATTTCTAGTCTGCCTCAGTTGCAAAAAAAAAAAGTTTTTTTTTTTTTTTCAACAACTCAGTGAATTAATTAATGCCATCTATTCTTCAGATTCTAACCAGTGGTTGTCAGGTTCCCTTAGCCTGTGTATTGATCTGTAATATAACCTTCAATTTCCTGCATCTGCTATTAAGTGGGATAAAATTCATAATGGTTGCACTCCAGAACAGCTGTTCACCTATCCAGTATTGTTGGGTCACCAGGGAAAGTTGCTAATACTTGAGAAGAACTTCCCTGGTATATTGATGTCTTCTGTTGTTCAATTAACATTTATAATGTGGAAGAATAGAAGATAGTATTTAATATGTCAGCCAGCCTTACGACAACTCTGCTTCCATTTTCTGATGCCAAAACCTAATACAATGTTTATGTCCATTAGAGTTAAAATACTTTCCTTATTAGCTGCCTAAGTGCATTTTTCCAACAATAATAATGAAGGGCATTCAGTAAACTAAAACTAATTAATCTCTTCAGTCTCCTTTTTGTATTTATCAGATGCCAAACGCAATAGAGTTTTTCTCTAAAGCAGATTAAAACTAAGCTGTGGATGGTGCCTCCTTCCTAAATAAAACCTGCAAAATTATCAATTTCCGCAACTACTGTTATCTCTCCTTTCAGAATGCTGCTGCTTATTGAGATCTGGGGTTTTGTTTATGCACCTATCTGCCAGCAAAGGTTAGGCATTATTTGCTTTCTTGCTGCTGTAATGCAAGGAAGCTGCAGGGATCTGGAGCCCAGAACCTGCCAGTCAAACAGGAGAGGAGCACTCTTTTTTTCTTGCATAATACAGGAGAGGCTCTCTAGCATCAGACTCTGCTCCAGCCCACCCATTACTGCAACTATGGGGCATCTGCCTATTCCCAGAGGACTTAACCTCTGTGAGTAATGGGAGAAATGGTCATAAATTATTTCTTTTTCATCAAAACTTGCTAAAAAAAATTGTGAAATAGAGAAAAGAGTCCAGAGTATACAGCAGTGTTTTATTAAAAAACAAAACAAAACAAAAAAAAACAAACAAAAAAACCACACAAAACCATACACTTCCCTAGCATTGGTGATGAACTTGGGATTCTTTGATTGCATTCAGTTTTTGGAGGATTGACAGGTACCCACTCAAATAGAACAAAAGAAACCTACATCAAGGCAGTATCCTCAGTGACAGCATCTGTCAGAAGGAATGAGTATGTTCACCCATACAGAATGCAATAGGTCATAAAGGGTTCAATCATGCACAGAGTGTTAAGTTTGCACACTGTATCAAATTATAATTACAAATTTTTGATAGCTAATGACGGGATGAACATGTAATTGTCACGATTGTCTAAATATGTATATATATCATTCTTTTGCTGAACTATTAGGTATTACTACAACATTTTTTCATGTTTTATGCGTTAGTTAACTTGATGTTTGGATACTGTAGATGTGCTAATAATGTAAATCATTAATAGAAAACAAGTTTTCTCTGCCTTTTTCCTGGCAGACTTCAAAAAATGAATCATTCCATGTTTATTTTCAGAATTAATCTGATGTGAAAATCTGTTATTCTCAGGGAAACTTCAATGCTCATGTCTCTTTTCAAAAGTGTTGGCAACCTTAGATTTGACACAAAGCACTGGCTTCAAATATTCCAAGCATTCCTTTATGGTGCTTTCACTCTTTGTTTTTTAAATTTCATTTCTTATGACACAAGTTTATCACATATTGGTCCACACAATTCAGTGTGCTGCGTGTGCTGGGAACAAAGCCATGCATTTCTGGAAGAGTAGAAGGTCAGAGTAAATATCTCTGGAAGTTTCACTTGATGCTCTCCCAGCCTCTCATTTTTTTTTTTTTTTTCCCCTGGGATTTGCAGAGTTCTAGTTAAAGATTTAGATTTAATAAGTCTCAATTCTTGATGCAAAAATCTCAAGTAAATGTATGCTTCGGGAATTGAAGTGTTATCTATATTGCTCATGCTGAAAATTTCTGAAAAGATGTTTTCTTATTGTTGTTTTCGTTTCTCTTCCTTTTTGCTTAGGGTCTTCTTTGAGGTTGAAGGAATGGTATTTACTTTAGAAAGTGAAGATGTGTCCATTCTAGGTTAAAGCAAGTTAGTATGAATGTTTTAGACAAGCTAATAAAACAGCCTGCCTTGGATACGCTTAAAAGAATAAAAAAGAAAATGGTATGATTTCTTCAATTCATCTGTTAGAACAAGTTAGGAGGAAATAGCACGAGGTAGCAAAGTATAATTAGTTTGTGGTGATTCCTGATTTTTGTCTTTATGCATAGTGTTAAGAGAAACTTAGAAGATATTCATTAGCCAGAGATGCTCGATAATTCAATAATTAACAGATGGCAAGGAAAAAAATCAGATATTTTTCTTTTAAAAAATACCTATTTGTCTGTTAATCTCTTTCAGAAGGGAATAAGGTGATCTGAAAGGAGTGTATTTCTAGTTATCTCCTTACATCTTTTAATGACATTACAGTTAGTATCTTTAGAGGCTTTCCAAGGAGTCAGGCCATCCCTCAGAACTGAATGTTAACAAATATTCTAAAGGATTGCTATGAATATTCTAGAGGATTTTCATCCTTTCTGCATAAGTTGTCTGTTTGTATGAATCTAAGTCTCTTCTGGTTATCTGTTCACAAGCACGAGCTTGTACAACTTACACACTGTACTCAGTCTGAGTCTCAATCCTTGTCCCTAAGAAAATTCACTCCAGACAATCATGTAGAATATTCTGTTTTGGAGACCCATACTGTAAATAGGACTGGAAAATACTGGGCAGCATCATGTAAAGACACAGCTTTTCATCTGCATGGTAACAGGGCAGTTTCATTCTTTATCCTTCCATTTCTTCTGTGCCTCTAGCTAACTGCAATTACACTGCTATGAATTAACACTCAAGCTATTGCCCTCCTCTCGCTTCAGTTTCCAGATTTGTACCTCCACCCGTATGGTGCACAGATTACACTGGCAAGATGGACTTAACCTCAGAAGTGCATTTAGCTCTGGATGCTGTCTTGGTGAGCCTTGATAACTATCTGTGTATATATTCAATTTGAGGGGAAAATAATTCGTATTTGGTTTTGATTCCTTTCCAGTACATCTCCAAGTGTCACGATCTTTGTTAACTGTGATGGTGTGAGTTACTGAGCTTTTCAACACATGCTGTAGAATGGTAAAATATAGATTCCATCTTCCTTCCTTTTTTTCCAAAGCACTTTTATAAATCAATAATTAGATTGCCGAATTGCTTAAAGGAAAGAAATTAATACGGCTTACCATATCCTTTGGCGGTAAGAGTATTTAAAAGTGAACTGTGCTTAAATTTCATAAAAGCCTCCTCAGCAAATCAGTAGGAGAATATTGATCTTGAAATAAGTATGTGAATTCTAATTGTGTTTTGTCTTTCCACTGGAGGACCATTACTTTATTTAGCTAGAGTTCATTCTCTAATTTTATAGTCTTGGTATGTTGTCTGTGAACATCTTTACATTTGAGCGAGGTTTGTAACCACCCAGTTTTGCTGATCTTTTCTTTTCACAGGAAAGTATTGACCTGGGAGAGCTAAAGAGAGGCTTTTAAGATCAAGTTACCATCACCAAAAGTCTCTGCAACATAGAACTCCAATTCCTGGTAAAGAGCTGTTGGTTCAATGACTAAGTCAGATGCTAAGTACAATAATTGCTTCTTGCTGTGCTACAGACTCTTAAAATCAATTCATTCTGATTATAAACCACCACATTCATAACATACACTTTAATTACATATATATTTTAATTTTGGAAAACCACATACATCTGTAGGTTAATTCTGCTATTTTCGTGAGTGGTTTTTGACTGGTAAAATAGGACTATGGAAGCCATTTGGAAAGTTTTGAAATATCTGGTCTGGGTATTCCAATCTTGGAAGAGTGGGAAAAGAGTGAGAGGAAAGAAGCTCTTGTGCAACACTACAGCATTAGGTCTTAGGAAATAGGTGGAAAACCCATGGAATCTCAATGTGTGATAATGCTTTTGTAATCTGTAGTTTTGGAGGGAAAAAAAAAAGTAAAATTACTATCAAAAGTTAGCTTAAGCATATATTTTGTAGAGCAAAATAGCTTCAAACAGAGATTCAAAGCAGCTTTACAGTATATAACACAGAAAAGTTTCAGTATTCGAGTGATGCTTGAATCTACAGGCTAATGTTTCTTTAGCATCAAATCATAGTAAATTTACTTCAAATGGAGACTTTACTATTTCTGGCATTTATAGTTAATATGTTTTGTCGTATACCAAGACAGGGATCTTCTCAAATCAACTCTTCAGCATAGACTTGAGCCTTTTTATTCCTGCTGTGACGGTCTGGCAGAGTGTGAGCATCAGCTGCTCTCAAGCAGAACATAATTGATCTTTTGTGGGGAGGAAAAGTTTGCTTTGCTTTTTTGTTTATTTTAACCTATCATTAACCTAACGCTTAAAGGGTATATAAAACAATGGTGAAGGATGGCAAGTTATAATGTGGACTCTCAGTACCCCCAAAAATTGCTGCACCTGATCCTAGCAGCGAAAATGGTATTGTCACCCTAGAGCAATGGGTCACTTCAGTGCAGCATGGTGATAACATAGCAGTATTGCTCCTAGAAAGAAGGTGACTTGAATATCACAAAATCGTATAATGGCTTGGGGTGGAAGGGACCTCAAGGATCATCAAGCTCCAACCCCCCTGCCTCAGGCAGGGCCACCAACCTCCACATTTAATACCAGACCAGGCTGCCCAGGGCCCCATCCAACCTGGCCTTGAACACCTCCAGGGATGGACGGGGCATCCACAGCCTCCCTCGGCAGATGTTCCAGCACCTCACCACTCAATCTGTGAAGAACTTCCCCCTGACATCCAACCTAAATCTTCCCTCCCTCAACTTCAAACCCTTATCTAGCCATTATCTACCCTTTCAAAGAGTGGATTCCCCTCCTGTTTGTAGGCTCCCTTTAGGTTCTGAAAGGCTGCAATGATGTCACTTCACAGCCTTCTTTTCTCCAGGCTGAACAAGCCCAGCTCCCTCAGCCTGTCTTCATAGGGGAGGTGCTCCAGTCCCCTGACCATCTTCGTGGCTCTCCCCTGGCCCCTCTCCAACAGCTCCCTGTCTTTCTTGTATAGGACAGTTTTTCAGATATTTCTGCTAGATATTAATGCTTTTGGAACTTCTGTCTACATTTCACATCTTGTTTGCATTTCTTTAAAAAAAAAAAATCAACATGTTGCAGCCTAATTTAAATAAACTGACAGCAATAAGCAGTTGTTGGGCTGCATTCCAGTTGTTCAGTTTAACACTTAATTGATGTCTTCCTATGAACACTGTAATCTCTGGTACATAGTGAAGAAATGCGTTCTATAAATCCAAATTACATTGGGTAATTTAGGTGCATAAGAGCTCAGGCTAATGAAGAAGTTACTGCAGGGTAAAGATTACGCAAGTTACTTTGCATTAAAATTCCGTAAGGATTTACTAACAGATTTAGCAGGAGTTTGAATCTTATTCTGTGTTGACAATCCTGAAAAAGTTACTCCAACTGTGGTAAATCCTTATATGATATAGAAAGAAGACATTTGTAATAAAAAGCTAAGAACTCAGCACCGGTCATTTCATAGCAAACCCACTGTAGAAATCATTGTCAGAAGAAAGCGAGGACAGAGAGAATTTCTGTGTATTTATATTCATTGAACTGAAGGAAAACATCTCGGTTCATTACTAGAAATAACAGCTAGAAAAGAATAATGTGTAGCTGACACCACTACTGCATTCTGGCATTTGCTTTTACTTTGCTGTGTTTATCATTTGAATCGCACCTCCGAAACACAATTTGGAGACTCAGTGAAGTGTAATAAACTGAAAATGGAAGACAAGATTTCTTTTCCCTTATTTGCCCATCATAGATACTGAATCTGTTTTAGCTGGGATTCTCATGTCGTGAGGCTGAAATCTTTATTTTCATTTCTAATACCTACAGTTAATTTTAAGACCTATTATGTTGAACAGCAAATGATTATAAATCTTTACTTGAAAAATTTGATGGACAAAACTGCATGTGAGGGAAGATATTACCTCATTTTAAAAAAGGAATAATTGACAAATTATGAGAAAAGCGTTTTTGCCACAGCCAGACTGGAGGGCCTGATGACAGAAATTGATGCTCTGTTTCCTCTAGCAGCAAAGGCATTTCCCAGACTGTTTGTCTGCTTCTCTCCATTGCTCTTTTTCTGATTTATATGTTGTACTTGTATCATTTGTCTGATGAACTATGAAAAAGGAAAGTGTAACCACTTTCTGCAAAACTTGGGATGTGAAACATTCTTCAGCTGACTTCACCCATGGGGGCTCAGGGATGTACTGGATCAGTTTCAGTCCCAGTCTTGTGCCAGACCATGAGTTATCACTCCAGTTAAAGACCTCAAAAAATCCCTGCTAAACGCAGCAACTGAATGCACAAGCAAATGAGTCATATGTGATGTTTGAAGGAGCCTTTTTGTCATCAGACTTACAATGTGTTAATGCAGACAGATACTGTGGGGGCTGAAAGGAGCACAAGAATAGTCATGTTCTTCCAAATATTTGTTTGACTAATTCCTTCTAAGTATCGCTATGAAACAGTGTCCAGTGTTTACTCTTAAGAAGAAATTGCAGTGACCAAAAATGAAAGAATGCCTAGTACTTGCTTTTAAAATTCAACGTGTTTGCATGTTTTGGACTTTGTAGCTTTCATAGCACATCATCTTTTCAAAGCAAAAAAAACCTTAAGCAGTGGGAACCCAGAGACATATAAATGGATAGCTTTAGGATGTTGATGGGAATACTGCCAGCAAGGTAAAAAGAAATATTAAAAAAGTGCCAAACATGCAAACTTGTCATCCTTTGCTTTAATGGGCACTTACAAATGTGCTACTTGCAAGAGATGTTCTTCCACAATATGATTGTGGTTATAAAACAAACAGCATGGTCAATAATATGATCTAATCTGATTGAAGAGGTCAGTTAGAAAATTATTACCCACTTTACAACCCATTAACATCAAACCTACATTACAGGAATGTATGTGATAGATTAAAAACTTGCTTACTTTAAGCAGGAAGGTCTAAATAAACTCCATTATAAATGTTTCTTTATATTTGAAGCAAAAGGAATTACCCCTTGGTGACTAGAATGAGATGAGGAGAGTCAGAACAAGTTGCTGAGTTTAGCTTTTTAATCTCTTTGCCTGAGTACTGTTTAGTAGATGGGGAAGTGGAAAAGACATTTTTGGATGATTAGCTTCTGCTTGGTGATTGACACAATGAGGAGGCTGCACAGAAACAATTCAAGGAAAATTGAAATTGTTGAATGGAGTTACTGGAATTGGGGGAGAAAAAAAAAATTGTGCTTTGCTTGATGCGGAGCAAATTATTTGCTGTATCAGGAAAGACCCAATGACCCATCTAATCTTGTATCCTGCCCACAGTGCTGATTTATACCAGACGCTTCAAATGAAGATAAAAATCCTGTAATTGTATAATAGTGTAGAAGGAGGGTATGTTCTTTCTTGACACCACCCCATGATCAGCCGATGCCCTGTAGCATTGCACTGAAAGTTCCTGTCTTTATTCTTAGCTGATGAAATTGCATATGCTGATGGCAGTCACGTAAGTTAATTCAGGTGGATGGATAACCGTGTTGCTTGGAACACAATCTGCCACATTCGCTTCATGTTAGCTATCAGTAACAAATTATGTAGGATGGCATGACACAAGATTGGGAGCAAATTCTGTTTGGATCCATAGTGCAATTTTAGCATCACAGGAACATAACAACAGAAGAGCCCAACTTCTGGTTCTTATTTCCTGAGCAGGACATATGTGTATCTGTATCATTTGCTGTGCCATCAGATTTTAACTAGTGCAAGGTTTTGTTGCGTGATTAGCTCATATTTTTCAGACCTGTCTTGTCTATATTATGCCCTATGCCTTTTAGGTATTTTGTCTGATAGCCCAGGTTTATTTCTGTGTGTGATTTTTATGTAAATTGGCAGGTACCAAGCCATCTACAGAGGGTTATTCATGAGTTAAATATTAGTTGTTATCTTTATTTGTAAAGACCCTAGGGAGTAAAAACAAGAGTTGGAAGACAGCACCACTGAGTCTGCCTCTCTGTTTCTAATATCTGTTCTGTTCATGGAGCCTTGTCTGCAGTTAGTATGAAGCAAGGCTAGCTAAAACCAGATGTGCCATGTAGCAGTGCTGGTCCTATGTAATGTGCTTGAGCTAAGTTCAGCCAGCAGCTGGCTGTGGTACCAGCCCGATAGGTTGTGCTAATGATGACAACCTTAGTACCACTGTGTTGGTATGTACTACTGTAGGAGTTCTGGGCACTTGAGAGTGCCTTGTGGCAGTCAATTATGCTGTAAATGAGAGTGATTCAGTTGGGTTCTGAATTCAGGATGGTGAAGAGATAACTACGAAGGTTGAGTTAAACAGCCCTAGGGAAAAGTCCAAGGCCCCTTTACATCAGAGCAGTGAACTGTCACAGAAGTCACAGAACTGTCATGCTGTCACAGAAGGCTATGTGCACAGAGACATCCCCAGCTGTGCTGGTGCTGCAAAGTTCATGTTGCCATTACTTTTCACGTTTCCAGGCTGGGACACAGCTCTTTAGCAAGAGCAATTGCTTCCGCATTTGTAATTCTGGCCACTGATCAGTCTGCTGTACCACTGCCTTTAATGTGGGGTGGTCCAGGGAGGTTTGTTCTGCTGGGATTTGAACATTTCTGGGCTTGCTGAGGCTGGAATACAGGCCTATTTACATTTGGCACGGAGTCTGTAAGGCTTTGTGGAACCATTATGCCACATTTGTACGTGGCATTCCAACCTGCTTGCGTTGTTCTCTCTCCAAAGCATCGCTTACAGGTGACTGGAAACACTTGCCAGGAAATACTTACTTATCTCCTCAGTGGCTGCTAGTGTCAGTGGAATGTGCTTTTTGGCTGCCCGAGGAGGAAATAACGTCCATCAGGACCAGACTTGAGAGTGACGCAATGTTTGATAGTTGGATTGTATTTGCTTGCTATAACCATCACAACATCTGTAAGGGTAGAAGGATGACACGCTGCAGCTGCAAGAATCAGAAAGTCACTTCCATGCAGGAAGCCCCAGCTGAGTCCTTCATAGAAAATCCATCACTGAGTGTTCAGTGATGCGGTTTCCAAGCTGTTTGTTTCTCTCTATTTTCTCTCTTTTCTTCTTCTCTCCGATAATGGAGAGGATAAATAACTTCTCTGTTTCCTTTAGCATTTATTTTGATGCACTCTATCCCGCATGTTCAGCACTCTGGACACACAGCTGATCGTACAAGACTAAACCATAAGCTCTGGGCAAAATTTAATGTTTGTTCTTCATAAGTATCCCTTTCATACTCATTCATTCATCTCTGGGGAAGAAATAGTTTGTGCCAACAGATAAAGCAGACAAATATTTCTGCAAGCTGAGAAAAGAGCAATGCAAATTTAAACAAGTAAAAGTAATCACAAAAAAGCAGCCAAAGTAGTTGTCAGCTATTAAGCAGATTTCAATTGCTGTAAATCCAGCATTTAAGTAGTGAACTAATAACAGAATTTCTAACAAAGGCAAATAGTAATACATCTGTTCTAGCATTAGGGCTATATCAGCAGTAGTACAGAAACAGTGAAAGTAGGGGCTCTGGAATTGGAGCTTTGATGATCCTCGAGATCCCTTCCAACCCAAACCATTCTATGATATCACGATGTCATTTTTCATCTAAAAGATTCCAATGATTCTGTTTTTTTTCCATGTTTCCAAAGTGAAGTTACTGAAGTCCAACCAAAGCGTACATGGATGTGGGGGATATTGGTGCTCGGGGAAGCCTTCTTTGCTGGCACTGACTGCTCTGAACGTTGTGTCTTGTGTGGCCTGAGTCACAGACAAATCCATGTGTTCACCCATGATGGGAGGAGTGAAGTGAGACTGATCACAAAGCCATTATAACCTTAAGTAAAGTCTATAGCTTGTTTTTAGATGTTTTAATTTCAGTTTTTTGAATTGTTGTGGCTTCATGTTCGTTTTAGTTGATAACTTGAAGTTTCTGAAAAGAAGGTGTTTGATGTGACTGAATTTCCCAATTTGATCTTGTAAATGACAGTGCTAATCATTAAGTGGAATATGAACAGAAATGAGATGAAGTGGTATGGAAGGGAATTTTTTACATTGCCTGTTTAAACCTTAGTCTGTCCGAAGGAGGTGTGAATTGAATTTGTTGAAAATATTACCGCAGCCTATTTTTGTTGGATATATTTTGATTTCTTAAAGTTCATTTTATTTAATTCACTTGACTTGACTATTTAAATAAATTCAACGCCCATTTTGAGGGTTGAATGGGAATATCTTGGTTTTAGTGTGAGCAAACCAGATAAAACTAACGTCTCAAACAAGGTTACTTGTACTAAAAGACATCCTTCTGACCTCTAGTTAGTTATTACTTTTTGCTGTGGGGATGGTTCAGTAAAATCAAATTCATTTCTGTGTATCCACCTGAAATAATAACTTCAAAATCAAAGTGTAGTTTTGTATTTAGAACTATTTTTAGAAAAGATTAAAGATAGTATCTATTGAGCTGAGAAAAATGAAACCTGTAAAAAAAGGAATTTTTACTTCATTTCTGTACAGTTTGCAAAGGCCAATTATGAGGGAAAGTAGTTTTTATTGAGGAATCAAATACTACTTCACTGTTGCTTTGAAAACATGCATTAAATATGCTTGTCTAGACATTTTTTTCCTCATGCTTATATATCAGGACTATGATTTTGTGTTTCTTCTCTTAGGTCAAATCAACTATGCTTCCTTTGGGCACAGGAATCTCACCATTGTGGAGTACAGAACGGCAGGATTTTGGCATCATAGGAATGCTTGCGAAGACAACGTGCCTTTTTGCATTTTAAGAAACTCTGATTTTGGTTTGTCTTTTGCCAGTAACTTAAAACTGCTTCTATTTTGGCTGAGATACTGCTGCTTGGTAGGGAGTGATCAATGCTGATTTTTTAAAGGAATGGAAAGGTTTAACCACGTACGTAATACCTATAACTTAATTAAAATCCTAACTTTTGTTAGGCTTGCTTTTAGGCAAATAGTAATCAGCGTTTGCCTTTGAAAACTGCAGTATTGCACAGTGGTCAGTATTAACCAGCAACATAGCTAGTCATTGTCTGTGAAAGCCCTGGGTTTTGTGTGTAGAATATTGTAACAACAAGCTATTAGCACTTTGCTGCTTCCAGCAAGAATAGCTCACTAATTCAGTTTAGTAAACTACTGTGATACTTTTAGTGCCAATAATGAGATCTGGGGACTTTCAGAAACAACAATTACGGTGTATCATTTCTGCTGCACCCACGGCAAAGCCTTCAGGCATTGAAACTGTTTTGAGAAATGAATATATACTATTGCTAATGTTGGCTTTCATTTATCTAGCGAATCATTTTCTTATTTGCTGTTTTGCTGAGTTTCTGTTGTTCAGCCAACACAAGCCTCTTTTTTACAGAGAGGAGAGGAATTGAAAATACATGACTCGGGTAAGATGTGCCTGGTTGTATCTGAAAAAGACTGATAGGAATTCTCAAAAATTTTGCTTTGTTAGGTATTCCTTGGAGAGAGGTCTGAGATAGTTCTGAGGGAGAGCAAGTCTTCAACTACATGAGCTAGCAATGCCGGTTCCCTCCAATGGCAATTGGGCACAGCTGAGAAGGGCACCTACCCTACCGCACAGTGACCCGAGAGCAGCCCTGAAGTAATTCCTGTTTTTATTTCTCACACCAAGTTTTTTCTCCCGCTGTGGACTCTTGATCCTCTTTTGGAAATGCGTTATGGATGAAACTAACCAGAAAAAGTGCTTGATATCAGAATTCTGTAAACTCCACCATGATTTTATTATCAAAGAAAGTGAAGGGGAATTTTCAGAGACGCTATTAGCACTAAGATCAGTGCTTTGATTCTCCTCCACTGATACTTGAGAACCTTGGTTTTACTGTGGTTTATGAAACCTTAGCACTGGGCTCTGTAATTGCAGACAAATGTGGTTTAGACTTGTGTCGGGGGCCTGTAGGTGATGACTGAATACATTTTTGCTGAAAGCTCAATTACAGTAAATCTCAAGAGAGCTGCTCATCTCTACATTTTTAGAGGTTTTCTACACCCTGCTACCACATCTAAGGAAGCAAGAGGAAGTCCTGGAGTGAGCATTTGTCAGTAGACGTGGGACATGTGGCTTTGTGAAACAGGCAACATGCTGTATGCTTTGCAGACAACAAGCAGATACACTTCACTGTAAGGTTTTGCATCTCTTTTCCTTACCATGATAGTAATTTTATGGATGGGTCTTGAAGCAGATCAGCCTGAAGACAGCTATGAATATATATGGAAGGTGACAGCTTGCATCTGTTGTTTTAGGTATTCATTTATGGGAGATGAGCAGTTAGACACATGTCCAGAGGAAGAAAGTACAATCTCTTCAGTTAGTGATAAGGTAAACGATGCACAGGTAGGTTCAAAAAATGGTGATTATTTGAGAGTAAGGTTACACAAATTAATTGTATTCAAGGAACATAAAGAAAATGTTGTGACAAGTGCACTGTAAGGAGGTGGGAGTGAGAAGGGTAGCTAAAGCTGAGCATTTCCCCTTGCTTTACCTCTTGCCCTGTGTGGTGTGATCCCTTGAATCATCTATTTGACATGGTGCAGCACACGAAATGGAGTTCCAAAGCAGTGCATGTGTATTTTGTGACTCAGTTAATCTGCACCTCCAATCTCTCTCTGAACGACTTTTGTAGGATTCCATGCTCTTTTAGCAGTCTTGTACCTGGGAGTTTTAGATTGGATTGTTTCACGTGTTCCAATTTAGATTGTAGGAATCAGGGATATCAGAAACTTCCAAAGACCAGCTGATTTTCTTTTTTTTTCCTTGCAGTTAATTACACTGCTCATAGATGAGTAGAAGAAGTGCTGGAATGAGGAAAGTCATTGGTCTTGCTTATATTTCTGCACTGCATGTAAAGAAGGTAAGCAAAATATACATAGATCAGATATAACTCTTTCATTGGTTTCCAGAATAGCTGCTTCTGGGCTCTTATGAAAACCGTGTTTAGATTTTGATGAATTGCAGTTACACGTTTGACAAAAAAAACCACGTTTATTTCTAGATAATTTCTTTTAAGAAATAAGAATGTGTGTCAGTTATCAGAGGCAAAACAAATAACTGTAAATACTCCGATCTGTGCATTTTGTTAGATGTTTCTGTTAAATTTGCTAATGTAATTTTATCAAGTAGTGAAGGTAAATTTTTAGGTTAAACATATTTTCTTCTGTGTTTTTCAATTTGGAATGTAGTTTTGAAAAACAGAGGAAGGATACACTGTGGCGTCCTTCATAAACCTAACAGAATAATCTAACCCACCAGGAATCAAACACACCATTTCCTGTGTAAGCTTTGATGCTCAACTTGGAAAGCTGTTTAACTAAATGTTGTGTGGAAATCAAAGTGTTGTCTGGCATAACCAGACAAATGGTAGTAGCTTGTAGTGCTATTCCAACGCTTGTCTCTAATGTTCAGATACTAGCATACATCATCTACAATGGAGCCTGAATTAGGGTTGCTTTGGAAAATTAAGGATGTAGCACTTTCCAGGGATGCAGTACTGTGATGGATGGAATTCACAGCTGGTGTGTTTAGTCTCCACGGACTTGGCCTACTAGGTTACTCTATTGTGCAGTTTGCTGTATGACACTTACTTGTGTAAATATTGCAACAGATTTGTATGCACTCAATTTTCCCCAGCAATTCACTGCTTCTACAGTCCTCTGTACTATTAACGTGTCCTGGAAAAGGCTTTCTCCTTTGAGTAAGCTGCCAGCTGGCCAATAGCTGATATATAGGCATTAGCTGCCACTGGGGAAAATCAGGGTGAATTTAGTAATTTAGAATACTTTGGTACAACAAAGTGCTGATCCCCTGACGAATGACAGCATGCTTAGTTACAGTAGTGTTATTCTACCAGTTAAGTGCCAAACAGCCAAGTGTTCCAGTGTTGACTTAAAGGAAAGTCAGGACTATGAATATAAATTCCACTGAGAATTGCCGGAGAAATCCTGCTAGTGAAAGGGGAAATTCAGAAGTGAGACAAGAATGCGGAATGTTGTGTTAAAGGCTGCAGCATTGGTATGGCACAAGACTTTTTGCACATGCTCGTCTTGGGTATGGCACAAGACTTTTTGCACATGCTCGTCTTGGGTTCCTGCACTTGGTTAAAATGAATTTGACAAACTAGAAAAAGCGTATCTCGCTGTTAGACCTTTCCTTCTTGCCTGTAAGCAACAGGGACAACGTTAGGTTTTATGCTCCCCAAATGAATTTGAATGTAATAACATCCTAACACACTGTAGCAGAAATCTCCTGATGTAATGGGAGTTAGTTGTTGCATGCTGTGATTTACCTGAATGGCTTGTTTACTTGTTTTGAAGAACATATAAAATACTGAATCAATGCCCCGAGCCATGCTTGCTGATAATTTTAATTAAAATGACTTCATTTTCCAAACCTAAGTTGCTGACAGATCTACAGGAAAATATTGTATAAATTTTCACTATATTTCTTTCTAAATCCAGTTGCTGTCGCGTACGAACTGTGTGAACTGTGGGGCTAACTAGTTCTACTATATATTTACAGTAAAAGGGAACCCCTGGAGAAATCCATCTTCACTTTGTACAGAAAAGTTGTCTGCTATGATATAGCATCTCAATTTCAGACAGATGACTACATTAAATAAATCTTATTGATCCCTGGAATAATAGAGAGCCCATAAAAACTCAGCGAGGTGGGATGTTGCTAAATTCTATCTGAAGTTATCAGGCCATCTAGTAAGCTAGAGGACTGTGGAGCTGTAGTAAAGGCTTGTGTCAAACTAGAGGCCTTTTCTGCAGAAGTCTTCTCCTTTGCCTACTGGAGATATGAAAGTTAAGGTGTGATCTGAATTATGTTCATGGAAAAGAACCTTAAATTTGTTCAAATCTTAGGAGATATTTTTTTTCTTCGTTTCCTGATTAATTTCAAGCAGGCTGTTTTGAGATCTTGCTTGTAAAGGAATACTTCTCCCCGTGTTTCTTCACTGAGTGGGCAAGATAAGATAAAATATGCACGTAGTCAATACTGCTGTTAACTGCATATCGTTCATGCACCTTTGATCCTGTGCTGCAGAGATCTACGCATGGGCTGTCCGTACAAGAGGAAGCCAACTGGTGCTGACTGTGGGCAACCTGCAGTCCTTGCACTACTTGAGAAGTCCTGGCAGGGGATGATGGAGATGAGGTGTCACCTTCTCATAGATCGTGTGCAGAGAAGCTGGGGCTTCCTGCTCGTGTTCCAAGGTTATCAGTTGCATCTGAATTATGTTACCTTAAATAGGAACAGCAAAATGAGATGCAAATGATGGTGGCGCTTTATGTTCTTTTGTACCAAAATCCTGTCGTGTCTTTTCACTCAGAAACCTCATTTAGTGCTTGATGTTCCTGATGAAATCTGAACGGGATGTATTAATGGATGTGTAAATACTTGAGGAAAAAGCCACACTGAAAAGAATATGGGAAGTCTTGGTTATTTATTTTAAGTATTATTTCTTGGCTAGTCAGATATCCTTAATGTGATTGCCCTGTGCTTTATGCACATAGATTTCTCTGTATGGAGGAAAATCTAGAAAGCAGAATGCTCTCAAAGATAGTCCTCGTCCATCTTCGTCCCCTTTATGCTTGCACAACAAAACCTTAGGAGTTCATTAAGAATAAATGGCAGTAATGTACTGATGGGAATACTTTGACTCAATGTGGACAATACGGGCTGGATGAAGCCTAACACTTAAGGGTATGAACTCTGTTGATAATCTTTAGGTTCTCTTTGTTGTGTGTAACATTTCATGCTCTGAAAAGTCTGGAAAAATGGTTTGAAGATGATGATAGCTCTTACACAAAAAAAATTTATGAGAAGGTGCCTATTTGCAGATGGAAGTGAAAAGCAGTAAGAATTTGAGGAGAGATGCTAAGAAACTTTCTGTAAAGTTTGGGAACGGAAACAAAGCTGTGCCAGAAAATCATGTCTGTCCATTTTGCTTCACTGGGGAACCTCTTCCAGAATCTGAAGACTCTGCTTTTTCCTTTTTCTTTTTTTACTTTTCTTTTTTTTTTTTTTTTTCCTCTCAGTGCTGTCTGGTTTTCAGTGTTTGTTTATTTTTCCAAGGAGACAATCTTTTGGGATAGGGCATGCCCTTTTTGCCTTTGATTTCTGCATTATGTTAGTTTACTGTTTAGATGTGCAATTTGATAAAGAAAAAAAACCAACAAACTTTCTGGCAACTTATGTTCATCTGTAGAAAAGTGTTGGCCAGCACAATGCTTTGTCTTTTTATTTTTTTAACCATTGCTATTTGCAGTGCTGACAGTTTATCTTTTAAAGAAAGAGAATGTTTTAAAAAGAAAATGAACTAATTGAACTTACCAATATCTGCTAATCAATGGTTATATTTTTCCTTACTATTACACAGAGGATTTATTCCTATATTCGCTACACTATTCCTTATCCTTTTGGATCTTAAACTACTTTTAATAGCAAAGACAAGAATCTGTGCAAGAAATCACGTGGAATTGATTAATATCCCTAATTACACTGCAGTGCACCAAGGGATAATATTTCTTACCGGCTCCCGTTAATAATCAGTTATGTCTCAAAGCAGTTGGATCAATAAGCTATATATTTTTTTTCTTGAGCATGGCAGTTACTGTATTAGGATGAAGAAGGCTGCAAATGTTAACTAAAATTCTTTCAGATATTTGCTATTGGTTCATCGAAAGTTGGTTGTACTGGAGAGGTTCAAAGTGCTCAGTTGTTGGCATAATATTGGTTGGAGGATTTCAGCTAGCTCTGCTGAGCATTAAGCAGGAAAATGTCTTATATGGGCTCACCTTAAGTTCTCTTGCCTGTTCCCAATTTGTGCTAGAACAGCCCTTTGCTTGAGCAGCCATGGCTTTTGGGTACAGAACTGCGTCAGCAGTGCTCCGGGTTATGGCAGTGACATCTGTGTGTTGTATCCACATGAAGACACTTTTTAATTTGGCTATCCTTCTGCTTCTCCTGTAAGTTTTGAGTGTTGTGCTGTGTGTCTGAATGTGCAGATTGGAATCTGCCCAAGCATGGGATCGTTTCACTTCATTCCCAGTCCATAGTAACTGCATCCTGACTTCAGCCTTAACACGGGCAACTGATGGGCTGCTTTTTGACCCCTGCTATGCTAACTGATGAAGGAAAAAACTTGTACTGTCATTAGTTTTGTGGAGAGCAGGGAGAAAAGAAATCCCTGAAGTGAAAGTGATAGGATGTGGATAACAGATTTTAATTGCTTCTTTCTCAGACTGTCTGTAGTCTGGTTAAAACAAATTTTCCTGCTGATTCGCATGAAAGAAGAAAAGGCTTTAAATATTGATGTGCATGTGAAGACTTTCTGAAGTGCCCAAATGGACATTTCGAACTGAGTTTCTCTGCTAATGTCTGATGTGTTTGATCTGATTGGCAGCTGCGGGGCTCCACGTGGGGTACGTCGTCCCTCCTGGTCACAGCTGCTCCAAAAGCTTTCTGTTCATTCTGCTGGCACCTGAGTACTTCAGGTGTGTTACTTGCATAACAGAATACATAGGCTTTGTTTTTGTTGGTCACTTATCAGCTGATAATATATTTCTTTTGAGCAGGAACGAAAATTTCATATTTAAACCAAAATGATGCCCAGCAACAGGATTTTAATGGTAACTGAAATAAAAAGAAGCATCGCAATGTTTGAAATCTATTATTTACTTATTTATTTTTCAAATATATTTCAGCTGAAAGCCTAGACAGATTTTTCACTTGTATTCACAACCACGTTTGTCAGCACAGATCTGTGATTTGTTTCAGCAGAGCTTTTCACCCTTGCTACTCTGAAACTGCCCTACTCGCTAACCATGTGATTTCACTAGGACAGGCATCTTAAGGCTTCTTGATGTAAAGATATTTTAAATAAGTTCAAAGGGTTAACACAGAGGACAAGAGGAAGGCTATTTCTGTATCTGAGACTTCAGTGGGAGTGATTTACCATGAATAGAAGAGCATATCTCAAAAGTAATCTTATTTGTCTCTGCCTGCAGAGAAATTTATGGTGACCTAAGAAGATCTATAACAGCACGATTTACATGGCACCTTTTGGCTGAGGAAAAATAGCAGTCTCAAAATGACTAAAAGGATTAGTAGCGTTAGCTTTGTTTTCCAAAATAATGTCCTCACAGCATTGCTGACAATTATTTCTGGTTTAATCATTTTCACCGAGCCATTTATTACATCTGTGTCATAACCCAGAATAACAATGCCATTTAGAAGCCTTATCAATCACCTGGTTAAAATTCAGTGCTCTCTTGGTTTAGCCTTTTTTGGTCTCTGAAGTAATTTTGACAACTTTATGTGCTTGTTTCTCAATGCAGCTGGAAGGTGAATGTTTGCTCCATGAATCGTGTCATCTCAGTCTAAGTGACAAAACTAAGTATAAAGAAGACAGAAGCCTAAATCCTACTGATAGTTGGCTCGGGTCCTAAGTATCTATTTTCTTTGAGTAAGGGGCCCTTGAACTCCTAGGAGTTCAATACTCGGTATTATTTTATTCCTATGCTCTGAAATCAGAGTGGAAACCGAAAATTAAGTCCCATGCAGAGTTAATAAGTTTACAGTTGCTCAAAACTTTTTTTAAAGTCATTGTTAAAATGGCATATTTCTTTAGGTATTCACTATATAGGAAAGCTACTGAGGTGTAGACTGAAAAAAATGTTGATGAATATAAGGGAAGGCAATTTAGTGGAGCTATCTGGTGGCTGGCTAATAGCAGGATGTCCACATGACAACAGCCTTCCTGCCACTGAGGGGGAATATTTTCATTACAAGGGAATTGATTTGGAGACTCTTTCTGTAATGCTTTCATTTATTTAACTGGGGATAGGAGGAGAGGAAGAATGTGATTGATTGAGAAAACTGTGCTTTTATGGTAGTACTTTTAAATTAAAAAATAAATAAATACGTAAGGACCAGATTTTTGCCTGTTATACTCTAAGCATAAAGGATTACGGCAGGGTTCCCAGTGAAACAAGAGCAAGTGTAGGGTCCTGCACCTGGGGAGGAATAACCACATGCATCAGTACAGGTCAGGGGATGACCTCCTGGAGAGGAGCTCTGCAGGGAAGGACCTGAGGGTTGGCCATGAGCCAGCAGTGTGCCCTGGTGGCCAAGAAAAGGCCAGTGATATCCTGGAGTGCATTAAAAAGAGTGTGACCACCAGGTTGCGTGAGGTCATCCTTCCCCTCTACCCTGCCCTGATGAGGACACATTTAGGCCACTGTATCCAGTTCTGGGCTCCCCAGTTCAAAAAAGACAGGGATCTCCTAGGAGTCCAGCAGAGGGCCACAAAGATGATGGAGGGCCTGGAGCATCTTCTCCATGAGAAAAGGCTGAGTAACCTGGGTCTGTTCAGCCTGGAAAAGGGTAGGCTGAGGGGGGGGATCTGATGAATGTTTATAAATATCCAAAGGGAGGTGGAAGGCAAATGGGTGAAGCCAGGCTCTTTTTGGTGATGTGCAGCGATAGGACGAGTAGGCCTAAAACCTGAACATAGGGAGTTCTATACTAACATACAGAACTTCATTATTGTAAGGGCGATGGAGCACTGGGACAGGCTGCCCAGAGAGGTTTTGAGTGTCTCCTTTTATGGAGATTCAAGACCTGTCTGGATTCCTGCCTGTGTGACCTATTGTAGGGTACCTGCTTTAGCAGGGGGTTGGACTCAGTGATCTCTTAAGGTCCCTTCCAACCTCAGTGATTCTGTGAAATGCCTCTTGCACTACAAAGGTAAGTAGGAAGTATGTGAACCTGTGTCCATCTATGTGCCACAAAGGAAAACCATACTCTATTTTATTTCCAAAGTTTATAAAAAACCTCTCTAACTTCTTTATACATCTGTACTCCAATACTACTTTATCTCCCTGAGTTTTCATTGCTGTGACTTTGCTACTGCAGTTCAATCATACTGTACGTGTCCTCAGTTAAAGCATCCTTCTAATGGACAATTGTAAAGATCAATTAGTAAGTGCAATATGAAGTTTTGGTTTATCATTTTGAATGATCTTCAGGAGACCCTATGTAAGGTATACAGTTGCATTGCAGTGTAGTGATTTAAAACGTCAGTATCTGGTTTCTTTCTGTGTTTATTTTTCGTTTAGTTGTTTGTTAGTTTAGATAACATCATAATATTGGCCTTTCCTTTGATAGACAAAGATGCCAATGCTTTTCTTGCCTGGCTTCAGATTCAAGAAATCCTTTATTTCCAATGGGGATTTTTTCCCATTTTACTTTTTTTTTCCCTTAGACAACTTCTCAAATGATAATTTTTGTTCCTTTTTTTTTTCTGCTTCCTTGCTGGAAGTAAATATTTTCTGCAGATTGCTGTATTTTCCTGCCTTGCAATGGTTTCTGTTCTGTGAACTCTTAAATTCTTTAATGAGAGGAGTGTATTCAGAGTGTATGCAGATAGAATGGGTAGGTCTGTGCAACTATTTTCCCTCCATTTTTACTGTACACTGCTTGGATTAAATTACTTTTTTATTATATGAATGTATTGATCTCGTTCATGCTTCCCATTTTTTTCTACCTGAATTACTTAGCCCATCATTGATTCATGCTTTTTAATGTGGAAATTTTACAACCTAGTGAAGGAGTGCTTTTGTACTGATACCTGATCCTAATAATGAGTCAAGACAACTTCTGAAGATCGTTACTTTTTGCTTCACAATTGTTTGGTGATTGGCTGTGAGTTGTTTCGTGGTCTTTGTTTCTGTTTTATTAAAACCACAAAACAACTCACAAAAACACAAACCACCAATTGGCAACTATTGTTAGACATGTACCTGCTCTTTAGAATCTTGTTGTACCAAAGGAGAGTGTTTCTCTCTGAAGTTATGCTTTTAGAAACCTTTCCTCTTGATTTTCTAGAACTTTTTCCGGTTTTGATTGTTGTTGTTAAAGACATAATATTTTTCTTTAATATCACTCTCATGTCTCTTTAATAGCAGATAAAGCATTTCTGTAAGTTGAAATGGAGAAGCACTTACACAAAGTATTTTGGATTTGTTGTAATTAGCTAAGTCCCTTTGATAATTACCGATGAGATTTGGTATTATGGTATCTGTATGACGTTTTATAGAGAAAATGCTGCAAATTCTAAAAGGTTTGGGGGTTTTAATTTCCTTCCAGAAAATTCCTCCCAGAGCAGATGAAAGGAGACTGTAACACACTGGGTAGGTCATTAAAGTTTTCAATTTAAATTGATTACAAGGAAATGATATGCCAAAGGACAAAAACAATAGATGAAAAGAGATGCCCTAGATAGCAAGAGAAGATGAATGCTGTGTGTATTTCCCACCTTAGACTGTCCGTGACTCAGTATGGTTGTCCAGTATCTCATGATGAGGAGGCTAATACAAGGCCATAAATCACAGCAAGAAGCTTTTCAAATAATAAAACACTCTGTCTTCTCACTAACAGGCCCAAGTTAGGACCCTGAAATATTGAAAACAAGGCTAACATTCACCTATGTGTTGGTGACAATGGCTTCTGTATATTTTGCATCCAGGGATTCTCTGGGGAGGCAGCTTGAAGCTCAACACGTTGCAAATACAGCAGGTTTGTAATCTGCTTATTAGTTACTTTTAAATAAAAGTTAATAAGCGGAAAGTAGAAGGTGTTAATACATAATTCAGCTAACAACCATTATTGAAAGTCACATAGACCAAGTGAGTCTAGAACTGTTTTTTCGGGGGATTTTGCTAACTTTGAGATTAGATTTCTGTTCTTCCTGAGTTTGTCTCTTGAAGTTTGTACTCACATTATGGCATGTAAGAGCACATGTAAACATTAATAAGGTATTCTCTTAACATTTTTCTTTCTATAGTTAAAATTTGACAGAATAATGTCCAATATGCATTTTTGAAGTTTTCGCCAGTGAAATAAAGTCAACAATGCTGGTTTCTAGAAGACTCTGTCATTCTAGTAACCATGGCTATAACTTTTAAATATATATTTAGAAAACATATATATGTTACCTGAGTGATAGATTACAGAACGCAAGACTAAGCATAAGTACTTAGAAATAAGAAGTAAAAGGTGGAAATCTCAATTCTGTTTTGAGCTGTGCCACTATCTAACAGCTTTTCTTTTCATTCTCCTGTTACATCTAAAATAGAATCATTTCCATTATGTTTTGAGAACATAGTGGATTAAAAACACGGTACTGAGAGTTACACTCCTGAGATGTTACCAGATCAGATGAGCCTTTGAATGCCTCTTGAAATCACCTTATACTGTCTTCTTCCTTAAGAGTCTTTTATTTTTACCATGTGAATCTCTCAATTAGAACAAAAATTACACAGTAATGACAAGCCTTGATGTAAGTAGGATCATGTAATTTATAAAAGAAAGCTTGTCTTTCGTAGAAAATAAGGGCATTGATATCATAGGGGACCTGAGATCTGAAGTTCTATTTTATTTTCAGATTCTGGAAGATAAGAGAAAGGAAGTTATTTCATATATTTGTATCTTTCACTTGATTATCTCCTGTCATAGAAAATTTGTGTAACTTTGGTCATTATGTAGATAGATTTTTCATCCATATTTCCATCACTTGAAATAGAGTCAATCTGTGGTCCAACTTTCATATCAAGGACATGAAAAGTAACTGTACAAAACAAAAAGCTATTTCAGCGTATATTTGGAATAATCAAATATAAAATAAAAGTACACTTAATATAAGAACCTTGCCTTCAAACTAATTCTAATAAATGAATGATTTGGTTGAGCTAAAACTTCTACTTTCCCCAAAAAATAGTCCTTAAAGCCCACAAGCTTTGTTACTGCCTTAGAAAACTGAAAATGCCTATTGATTGTCTTGATTCCTGGTGACTGCTAGTTTTATAAGAAGGGATGACTTGCTTCACATAGAGTTCGTTCAGGCAGCAAAGTGAAAATTCCATTTGTGTGAGGTTAAAATGTTTCTATGTCTTGTTTTATAAGGGATAAACAAGTAGAGTCAGGCAAAATGTCGTGGATTTATGGCACGTCAATCCCTTCTACAAGGGAAGACATCTTAAAATTATTCTTATTGTTACACTGTCAGCCAGTTTGCCTTAAGCTTAGCAAACGATTCTCCAGTAAAGAAGCCATCTCTATCTCAAATAGAAGTTCTGAAAATATTTCCTGTTACAATTAATGCATTTCCAGCACTCAAATTAAGGCATGTGCAGCTGGAAGAAGTTGTATGCTCTACGTGGATCGAAAGAGTCTCAAGCCTTGATCAATATTGATAGGTGAATCTGAACTAAATTTAACTTGGACCTTTAAACCACACCTCTGAACTAACTGTGGTTCAGCATGTGGAGTTAGCAAACTCATTTGGAAATTTCAGTTGTTTTACAAGCAAGGAAGATGGAGCTTCATGTCAGCTATCTGCACAGGTATCCTATGTGAAAATTGTGAATAAATAATTGCTATTTTTAGGTAGTTCCTCATCTGGAATCTGCTTAAATTCATTCTTTCAATGACCAGCATCTTAAATTTCTATTTTAGACTCTCTGAAGATGCAATACCAGTGAAACGTAGTTGGGATAGTTGGGAAGAGCAGACCAGTTTTATCAGTCGCAACTCCTAGTTGAGTGCATGTGTAAAACAAATATTGCTGGGACAAAAATTACTGTGTATTCTAATTAGGATCATATTTCCTGTTGTCAGTTGTACAAAAACAGTGCATCTAACATCCAAATGAGTTCAGATGTGTTTTGCTGATTACTGCAGCAGATGGTACATCTCAATTAGGGAAAAATATTTTCTGTTGGCTTATTATACTTTTAAATTAAATTCAGATTGAGTGGAAGATCAAACATAACAAAACAAAGGACTTTTTTTTTTTTTTTTTTTTTTTTTTTGCTTCTTTTATCATCAGGCTGGGTATTGCACAAGGGTAATATATTGCATTAAGCAGTAACCATGAATGGCATGCAAAGCTGCTAATTCGGTTTAATTTTTTTCCCACTGTAACATCAGTATGTTCTTGTGACAAAATATGTTGAGAGATGGAACCTGAAATTAATTGTGTCTGATTTGCATGGAAGTTACCTGGGATATCAAGAGACGATGGAAAATACGTCAGTTGTGTGGGAGAACAGTGGGTTGCAGAGGAGATGGTATCTTCCACTACTTTACATGAAAGGTAACTGATTATATCAGGGATTATCTGACTGTGAACATCACAGGGAGTGACTTGGTTTGCTGTACAGTCTGAGAAATACACTACTGTAAATCTCCTTAGCTCCCTTACCAGATATGCCAGATGCTACTATGAAAAAAACAGCAATCAAATGTATATATATTATATAGTCAGTTACTTTCACGTGAAGTAGTAGTGGATACCATCTCCTTTATATATATATATATATATATATACACACTTTACTGACTGAGAAACAGAATACAAGCAATTTATGTGACTAAGCCCTGACAGCCAAGTAAATTAGGGATATTGTGTTAACTGCTACAATCAGTGTTGATCAATGACTATTTTAGCCCTGGAATTATAAGAAAAGGAATCAAACCATTTCACAGCTCCCACTGAAGAAATAGAAGCACAGTGTTTGTGTTGCTAGGGCTATGATGTTTCCCCTGAGAAACATGTACTTTTGTGACATTTCTTTCATTTGGAATAGATTCCTTATCAGTAAAATAGTACTGGTAGTGCTTTCATTTTGCAGTATGGTAGGGTATTCTGTTGTACTCTGGAAAAAAAAGAAGGAGTTTGAGGGTTTCTAAAGGAAATGGGTCACATTTATTCCTGCTGCAACCTCTTTGTCAATGGATAATGAATTAGATCAAAAATGGGTTTTACCTTACACTAAAGATGAAGCTGGCCTTCCTTCAGATAACCACAAATGGACAAAAGTGGTTTTCTTAGTCATTTTCTATCTGAATGCTAAGTGTTCATTATGATACTTCATTTATCATTGTAAATATTTAATTGTAAGACAGATCTTGATGTTTAAAACTTCTCCCTGCTAGCAGACCAGTGTGTTTCTGCTGTTGTTATAGATAATTGATCTGAGCCAGGTGTTGAGAAGGTAGCATGGTTTCCAACAATGGCTGCAGGGCGATCAGGACATCAAAAACTTGTTCTCTGTCTACTCTTCCTGGCTGTGAAGCATGACAGCGTGGAGACTTGAGAATATTTGCAAGTTACATTATCTTTGGAGTTGGACAAAATGATTAAATAGTGGAATATGGCTGAAACTGAGACTTGGAATATTTTAGTCTGGTCAGGTGAAAATCCTGTTAAGTGTATTTCAGAGCAGTACAACATCCCACCATAGCTGGTGTAGCAAAATGCTTGAAATATGTCTACAAGTATTTAGTAGTTATGAGAACTAACTCTGGAGGCAGTGGCTCTCTGTAAACTGTGAAAGGTTGAGGAGAACAGGGGAGGTGCCTGAAGACTGGAGGAAAGCCAGTGTCAGCCAGGTCTTCCAAAAGGGCAAGAAGCAGGAGCCAGGGAGCTGCAGGCCAGTCACCCTCCCTCCATCCCTGGGAAAGTGATGGAATGATATATTCTGAACGTCTTAACTAAGTAAGTGGAAGAAAAGAAGGTTATCAGGCACAGTCAGTACAGATTCACCAGGAGGAAACAATGCTTGACTAAACCTGTAGCCTTCTATGATACCACAACAGGCTGGGTAGATGAGGGGAGAGCAGTGGATGTTGTGTACCTTGGCTTCAGCAAGGCTCTTACACAGCCTCCCTTAACGTTCCAGATAAGACAGGGAACTACTGGAGAGAGTCCAGCAGAAGGCTACAAATATGTTTAGAGGACTGGAGGATCTCCGTTATGAGGGTAGTTGAGAGACCTGGGACTGTTCAGCCTGGAGAAGAAAAGGACAGGAAAGGACCTTATCAATGCTGGATGGGACCAGGCTGTTGTCAGTGGTGTCCAGCAAGAGGACAAAGGGGAGTGGGCACAAACTGGAGCCCAGAAAGTTCCAAAGGAAGTTGAGCAAAAAAATATTCACTTTCAGGGTGACTGAGCACTGGAATATGCTGCCCAGAGAGTTTCTCTTTTGTTAGATGTTAAAAACCTGCCTGGATACTTTCCTGTACAACCTATTCGAGGGAACCTACTTCATTTGGCAGGAGGTTTGGATTAGATGATCTCCAAAGGTCCCTTCTCACTCCTACAATTATATGATTTTCTTTGAATATCAAGGACAGCATCAGTGTATTTAATTAATCTTCCTGCATACTAACATCCCCTTTGTCAAACAAACAAACCAAAAATCATCAAGAAATATAAAATCTACCATGTGATCAGCAGTGTAAATTTTCCCAAGGTACTTTTATTTTTTACCTGAAATGAGTTATCTATTCTGTAATGAGAGGGTCTGGAAAATGTCATTACACGATAGAAGCTGAAAGTGCTTCATTTTGAGTTTTATTTTTCATTTTTCTACTGCTACATCACTCTCATTTGTGTTACCTAAAACTTTTCTGATATTTGAAGGACTCTTTCATTTTGCTAGATGACTAGAATGATCCTGGCTGAGCCAGAAAACCCAATGCCTGCCCCTTACAATGTCCTATACTTTGGCCTTGATTAGTGATGTTGCTTACACCGTCAATTATTAGTAGACACTGCTGCTGCTCTGCTCTTTGATCCTCTCAGACCTTTATTCTGCCATGCCTGGTGAATAATGATGATGGGGAAAGAAGGTCTGCTTTGTTCAAGGCTTGCAGCCCACTACACATACATTATTTCTTCAGCAATCTTCTGTGATATTTATGAATGTGAAAATGTGATTCAAAAGAAGCATAATGTCAAATGAATACAAGTCTATGAAAGTACATTGGGCTTTGGAGGATGCTTTAGTTTCCATTGTACGCTTCAAAGTGAAAACTAATAAACGGTAGCTTTCAGCTGTTTACTGACACTTCTAATCGCACAGGACTAGAAGAAAAGAATGATCTGTGCCTTTCAGAATTTCTCACCAGCCTTGTAAATTTCTTCACTGATGGATATCAGTCAATATACTGTTAGAAAAAGGGGAAAATTAGGGAGCTAGATCAGATTTAGTACTATAGACATGGTTGAACAAAGTTTCTGGCCCCTGCTTTGCTCTTCAGACGCTTCTCTGATATATATATGTGTGTGTGTGTGTATATTTATATATATATATAAAATAATAACATTATCTCTTCTCCCAATATTAAGTTAAAGGTTTACATTTTTAATATCTGTTATTTTAGTTTTTTTTTTCCCCACGATACATTCGGAATACACATAAGATTGTGTATGTGCATGGTGGTTGTGTATTTAGATGGTGGTTGTAGCATTTTTACCAGTTCAGTTGAAATTCACCGAAGCCTAATTATTGAAATTGGTTCTACCTATTGCTCTAGCAGGTTGGCATTTGTAATTACACAAGCTCTTCAAAACTGAGATCATTAAATGTAAAATGTTGATATTTAAATGTGCTTTGTGTGTGCATAGAGAGAGGCAAAGTGCAGAAGGTAAGAGCACTGCAGACTGTTCAGATGCTTGCGTATGATCTTTTCTCTCTACTGTATGAATACTTCCAACTAAGCAGAAAGTTAATGTTAGCTAAATGTAAATTAAATGTACGTTTGTGTCCCACTACATTAATAGGATTTATAACGGAGAAAGAGGAGTGAAGAGCCAAGGAAAGCATATGTTCAGGCAGTGACCTAACAGAAAGAGTTCTTCAGCTTCCATTTAATCCTCTTCATCGTAAACTTGTAAACAAATTTCTTTTGTAAGCTTGGCTCAGCTCTCTCTTTTGTTGTCATTGTTTTGCGTTTCCTCTGCAAGTGCATCATTGTGTTGGCTTAATGCAAGCAATCTGCTTTTTTTCTCTTTGCTGTGGGAACTGTCTAATACTGAAGAACCTTTTGACCCTCGTGTTTTAGATACAGTCAACTTGGTTTTCATGGCAGGTAAATGATAACCTTCAATTTTAGGTGACTGCATTGATGCATATTCTTTTTTTCCTCTCATAGTCCTACATACAGTATGAAATTGATATTTAATACTATAAGTCTAGTGGGAAATAAGGTAAGGATTTGGAAGAAGAAAATCATGAAGGGTCATACTAAATGATACTATTAGTTAAGCATCCTGTTTACAGCATTAATAATAAATAAATAGTACTAATAAAAGACAAGCCCACAGCCTGCAGTGCACCTGGCCTGCTGACAAAAGATCCCTTCTTTTTCCAGCTGGTTCAGACTTATTCCAACTTTTTATCTATTGGTCTTCTGTGTGGCTGTTACTGAGCAACAATAAATGTATACTGTTTCTGTTAAGGTTTTTGTTTTTTTTCCCTCCCTCCTAATAGTTCCTTTGTCTTGACTGTCACTGGATATGTGAGAGAGAACAATACAAAAGCGGGGTATGTACAATAAAATAGGGACAATTTTGTTGTTATTATTTTCAGTCTTTGGCTTTTTAAGAAAGTTTAAAAAGTCAGGAGTTTATTCATCAGTTTCTTAGAACTTGTGAGCTATAAATCTGTATAAGAAAGAAAAAAAGGAAGATGAAAAGCAGACAAACTTGATAGATTTCATAATTATTTTTGCGTCTATACCCAATTACTATGATTAACAGGTCCTTTGTGCATTATACATAAATTAGTCATTTCAAACAAAAATGTTTTTTGCAGGTGTTAATTCTTATCACTTAAAAATATTAATGTCCTCAATGCACTATTATATAAGCAACTGATCTGAAGACATTACACGAGATGGTAAAGAAAAAGTAGTTGGCAAATGAAAAATTAAGCACATTCCTCTCCCCCCTCTTATGGGACTTTCAGTACTAGAAAATACAGTGCAACTTCAGAATCTGCAAAGAAAAAAATAGGACTGAAATCCTCAGGTTTGACCTATGGGATTCATACATTTGAACTCTGTCGAGACAAAAGAGAGTCAGAGACATAACTGTTATTACGTATTTGTGAAGGGTAAGCAGCAGCAGCAACAAAATTTCTCTTCTTGCAGATAGACAAGAAGTGCTGTACTGTCACTGAGAAAGGAGAAATTCAGGCTGAACATCAGGGGAATTTTCCTGCCAGGAAAAGTTATCAGACTGGGGAAATGAATCAAGGAAAGAGATAGGAGCCCAGTTGAGACAATTAAAAGAGACTGAGGAAAACGTACTGTAGGGAGCCCTGTCCAACCATCCCATCATTGGATATGAACCTGATGTGTCTTCTTCATGTCTACCTTTCTGTGGTTTATTAGCCAGCAACCCCTTTCCACTGCCCTCTGGTACCTGCAGAACAACTTTTAGTCTATTTGTGAAAATGCTTTTATTCCAAAACACTTGGAGCCTTTGTCCTGGCAGAATGCTGGCCAGCAAACCTTCCTTATGGGCCCACTTGTCTGTTTCAGCTTGTTTTCAGATGTTTTTTCTTTTAAGAGACTCTGAAAAAAATGCATTACTTTTAATCCAATGAATGGTGGGTGCAATTTTTTTTTTTTAATATTTAAAAAAATTGGGAAATTCAGCCTTCATTAGAGTAATTCTAAAATGTATTGAGTTGGGACTTAGAGGAAAAAAAAGTGTTCTTTTGGCTTTCAAGAATTTTAAGACTTAACCTGTTGAGCAGATGACATGAGTAACAATAATGATGCAAAAGATCTCTTGTGATCTCCGAAAATTCTGACAAGAGAGATGCCAGTTGTTAGAAAAATCACATTTGGAAAACAAGTTTTTAGGAGTCCCTTGCTCAAAGTCTAGTTGCCAGTTGACTTGTTCTTGTGCTCAGAATCCATTTCGCTTTGAGATTCTTACTCACTTATTTTATAATTCCACTTAATTTTCAGGCTTGTACAAAGTGTCAGGGCTGTCAGCTGTGGGAAAGGGGATTAGAAAGCAAGCCAGAAAAAAACCTTTTCCCCAGTGTGTCTTGTGTTGTCAGGGGCCTTTCAGCAGTGCTCTCTGCCGTCCAGCTGCTATGTGACACGATAGCGTGCACTTGAAATCCCCACAGACTTTGGCTGTGTAATTTGCTGGAAAGTTTTTACATCCAGACACTATTATCAGTTTTTCACTGTTTGCTAGAAAGACTGGCAAATGTTTGTTTAGAACTTTTTACAAATAAATATTTATTTCATCAAGTGTACGGTGTGGTAAACTGGCGTTTTTATGTAATGATTTTATAAGGTACTCTATACTATTTTATGTACAACTAAGCTACTGGTCAGTAATAGGCCATTGCTTCAATTTCTTTCAAGGAAATACAGTTCCTTGGAAGGTGTGCTTTAGCTAAGCTGATAAGAGCATGTTTTCTGATACAATGCTTTCCGTCTACGGAGAATAGAACAAAGGTTATTCACCTCTACCCTCTGTCACATCTGTTAGAAAAAGTGTTTGTAGGTTGCCTTTAGAACTGGCTGAGGACTGAGGCAAATTGTGCCTGTGAAGGTTAGTTGTTTTTCAGAACTAAGTACTTCCACGTTGATCTGTATCAGATAGCCAACAAACAGGAGTCATAATGTTAAGGTACTGGAAAATCACTGCTAAAAAACAAGCTGGACAATTCCCATCACTGCCTCCCAACAGTATGAAGATGTATGTGTCAGATTAATATCCTTCGGGTACTTTGTTGTTGTTGAAATTAAAAATAAATGTAGAAAAATATCTTTTACTTATACTTTTTTTTTTTTTTTTAATTCTTTACTGCCACCCAACGTGGAGGAGCAAATCGCTTACTAGAAATTCCATGTTATTGCTGTCAGGTAAAAAAGCAGTAAACATGTTAGCAGCCTGAATAACAGACAGATTCACAGAATAATAGAATGGCCTGGGTTGAAAAGGACCACAATGCTCATCTGGTTCCAACCCCCTGCTATGTGCAGGGTCGCCAACCAGCAGACCAGGCTGCCCAGAGCCACATCCAGCCACATCCAGCCTGGCCTTGAATGCCTCCAGGGATGGGGCATCCGCTTCCTTGGGCAACCTGTTCCAGTGCCTCACCACCCTCTGGGTGAAAGAATTCCATCATGGGTAGAAGTTCCTACATGTTAGTTCTTTTACAATATTGCTAAATTAAAAAAAAAAAAAAAAAAAAAAAAAAAGAAGTCGAAGTAATAATCCTAATGATTACATAGTGTTAAATAAAACTCTCCCCGGTAATATAGATTTTGAGATGGCAGATGTTGCTCAGATATAAGCTGAATAATATCCTTTTGTTTTGCACTTACTTTTGAAATGTACCACCAAAATAATGTGTATGTTGAATTAGTCTGCCTGAAGACTTAAACAGTTGAGGGATAGCTTGTAAAATCTTTTTAGATTTTGACTGTAACAGGCTGCAAAATGCTGTAATGATTTTGCAAGCACCTTGCCTTTGTAAGTGGTCCTTGTGGGTAGTGTGTCTGCAAAGGGGAAGAAAACAAAGGTCCCAGTGGAAAATAGAAGCACAAGACCAGGATACGCAACCCAGCGATGGAGGTGGCTATTGTATATGCAATGGTGATGGTGACTATATAGATTCATAGAATCACAGAATGGCCTGGATTGAAAAGGACCACAATAATCATCTAGTTTCAACCCCCTGCTATCTGCAGGGTCACCAACCACTGGACCAGGCTGCCCAGAGCCACCAAAATGCTTCACAGAATGCAAGAAAGTTCTCCTGTCGATGATTGTTGCCTTCTCTTTTCTTGTTATTTTAAACAATTGTTCCCAGTGTAGCTTTGTCAAAATTTGTCAGCTTTGAGCCCCCCTAGATATTTGTTCCAATAGTTTTGGTTACTATCTGGGTTGATGGTAAATAAGTGAATGTGGAAGGCTCTTAAATCCCTGTGCCAGGTTGCATACCAGGTTATAAATGAATTTAGTGACTGATGGAAGATAAACTTTCCAATTTAAACCTAAACCAAAATGCAACTACATTTCATGTCTTAATTTTATTAAGAAATTAATTAGACTTCGGCCAAAAGTAGAGCTCTCAACTGTGATCTGTATTTCATCTATGACATCCCTTTGGAAATACAGGAGCATGACTCTTCCCTGATGCCCTCTTCCCATATTTTTCATAATTCCCATTTTATGAGAAAGATAAGACAATCTAGACCTTTGGCCCTGTGCCCTACAATGCACCTGAGACATTCATTAATGGTTCAGGAGTTATTTGTGTGTCATGTCTTGTTGGTTAAGTATCACATCCTTATTTAAGGCTTCGAGTTTCTTTCTAATGCTTCAGACATTTAAGTTTTCAAGCAGTAGAACACTTAGTACAAGGTTATTTGAACAAATTAACTTTAAAGAAAATTTAAACAGAGCTTAATGGTGCTAGTCTCTTTCTTCTCCTACAACTCTTTTTAACGTTATCTCTTCAAAGTGGATTAATTTTTGGAAAATATTTTATGCACCTTGAATTAGCGTGACTGTTTTCTAACATTCATATGCTGAAAAGTGTCCATGAGTACTATAAATTTGTCTGTGTATGGAAAAAGAAATGCGTTTTGTAAACTGAGATACGAGCATGATGGTTTAATGATAAGCTGTACTGCAGTGACTCTGATTCTGCTCACCCTGAGTTCTCATCAGGAGATGAGGCATTAACCACCAACTGCCCTCTGCAAGTCACTGATAAGGGACCAGGCACATGCTTTTAAGACTAACTTTACACCCTAATCCAGATGCTTGTATGTAATGTTCATGCTCATTAATAGCACTAGTATTAATTTCAGTGGAGAGCACTGGAAAGAATATTTCTGTATTGGACTGGATGTGATTGATTAATGTGTTTCTGCTCCATTTGGAAAAACAAGTAGTCTGATTAGAGTTTCCAAAATGCATACTGTGTTATCAATAGATCCAGATTGGGACCTGCCCTATTTTTATTATTTTTAAAAACTCTTAAACAACTTATTAAATCATACTTCTCTTTTATTACTTTTACCAAACACTGTGCTGGTGCAGTCATATTACTGAGGGTAGGCAGTTATAACTTACCATTAAAATTTGTCCGCACTGGCCAATTTTTTTCCAGGGACACTTTCAGACTTTATAAGGAAGATGTTCCTGTGCTTACAGCATCAGCTCAACCAAGAGGTGAGTTAGCTCCCAAGTGTTCTTTTTAAGACTTTTTCCTCTCTGTCTTTCTTTTGAGGAACCAAAATGACTTTTCTTAAAACCTGTGAGTAGGAAATGTTTTCCTTGTCTAATATGAGAAAAATAGGAAGCATGGGATAGCAAGATTGAATAATCAGAACAATATCCAGATATAACTAAAAAATACATTTTGAAGTATTGTGTCAAATTGGATCTTTAAAACCTCGTCCAGAACGCGAAGCTTGATTTTTTTTTTAACAAAAGTTTGGTTTTACTATTTTCTTCCTAATTTTGTATGTCTATTTCTTTCCTGTTTTGAATATAAGTTGCTTTTCACAATAAATATTCAGTAAGCTATTAATTAATTGTCATTATGAACTGTTTCTGCAACAACTGGCTTGATTTAAATGACTGGTTACTAATAACTTAATCAATTTGTGAATGTTTTGATTGCATACGTAGTTTTAATTTATTTAAAAATTAAATTCAATTTTTAATTACTGTGGTGATCAGATTAAGAGAGAATTTCTCCAAATAAGTATTTTCATTTTCAGTTGCAGTTGTTGAAAAGTATGTTCCTCTGGTTGTGTAGGTGGAGGTGGTGGCATTGAGTGTGATTTTAAACTGATTGAGTCACTGCTACTGATTTTGCTGCTCCAGTAGGAAGAAAGGGTGATTGTGTATTATCTTCCCAGAATTTTCATAACCCAAAGGAGAATTTGTTTTGAAATCTGTTATTGGTGTAAACATATGTGCAAAGTTTTAGTCAGAGGGGTGTTTAAGATTTCCACCAATGTAGATGCAGCTTGCATTCCTCTGCTTTGTTTCCTTGGGTTAATCCTTAGTTTCCTCTTCGTGGTCCAGGCCTGTTCTGAGTGACTCAATAGTTCATCTGTGAAGTTTTCTCATAAGGTATCCTCGTTGTCTGCTTATTTCACCACTGACTGATTTTTGACTGGCCTGCAAGTCATTGAGAATTGCTCTGTTTTCATTTCATCTGTAATGTTCACATTCATAAAGTCCTGTCGAAAGCTTTTAAGAGGGTATTAAGCTTTCCATTAAAAATATAGTCATCTGGAGCCTTGGAAGATGAAGTCTATGTGCAATATGCATCTGTGTCATTGTGTTCATCTTGTGTCCCTCCTTCACTTTACTTTAAAGAACATTTTCATATTTTGCTGACATTAGGAAGAAATACATGTGATTTGTTATGCTGTATGTCACATTTGAAAAATGCAGTTGAAAAACATAGCCTATGTTTGTGGTTCTGGGGCCATAGTTTTACAGTTTTTAAAGTTTTCTAAATTCCAAAGTTGTTGAAGATGGGAGAACAAGAGCCTTATCCCTGCAATTTACGTTATTTCCTAGCCATCCGAGCTGGGCCTGCTCCTACATTTCTTGCTTAGTTTACATCTGTGTCTGAAGACTCAGTGCTCACCAGTTTTGCATTTCAGTTTCACACAAAGCTGTCTTTATCACCTACCTTATCTCTATGTGCTTTGCTACTAATATAATCGTAACAGGACTCTCTCTTGGAATTATTATCTTAATGGTAAAAAAAGCAAAGAAGAGACAGAAAAGACCTAAAAATTTGAGTTACTCAGAAGGGAAAATGCCCCTCCTTAGGTTGGCATTTTTTCAGACCTTAGTCTTTCCCTGTTGTACTTTTGTAGTGTTTTACACTGGAAAATCAGAAGCACCGTTTTGAAGTCCTAATTTAGAGTCCATGATGGGATGTCAGCCACCATGTGCTGTAAGTTACTTTTTTGTCTTTTGTCTCTTGTTTCTTACTGTGGGAGATGAGGAGAGCTATAAAGAGAAAGGGGAAGCAGGCTGAAAAGTATCATTCACCACCCTCACATTAAAATGCCTTTTAACCACTGGCTAATGGCTGTTTTGGTCCCTGCTGCAGCACAACTGCCAAGACACTTCCACTGATGGACAGTTCTGACTTTCACCTTCCGATGAGTCCAATTCACAAGCTGGAGCAGCTTGTGCCCACCATGACAGGAAGGGAGCGGCAAAGCCAAGCTGCTATGTGCCAGGCAAACGTAAATGACACTGTATTTCTGCCTGGTTGCTATGTCTTATTTTTGTTTAAAGGGGGAAAAAATATCAGTGTTCTTAATCATACATTTTAATCATGCTTGGTGTAACGCTGAATAATATTCTGCTTGAAGTCACACTCCCATAAATGTGTATAAAGAGCTTTCCAAAAGAAACCTTAGCATGCTGACACTCTATCCACTTCTGAGGCTATCCAAACAGAAATTTAGTTATGAAAACCCTGGTCCAAAACTGGAATGATGCTGAATGACTACCATACCGTCAGTTGGCAGCTCAGCTGAATAAAAATTAGCCAAGTACCACAATGTTTGATCCAGCAACATCAACCAAAACAATCAATTATTCTTACTGTGTAATTATCTCTTCTAGAAAGCATGAAAGCACTGAAGTGCCTTGAAGCCAATTCTTAGTCTTTCCACATCCATTTTCTTCTGCTTACTCTGAACACTCTGGCTATAGATGACTGGCCTTTTGCTTACAGTTCACTCAGTTTGTAACATGTCTGACTGTAACTGGATTCTGACGTGTTGCTGGAAGTCAAATAAGTTATCTCTTAAAGATTAACAAGAAGTAAAATCTGACCATGTTTCTTAATTTATTTCCTTATAAATTGTCTGTTTTATTCATTTTTAACTATTCTCATCCTATTTAAATAATCCTTACCGTGCTTTTTGTCTATCTTCCAATTTATTTCAACAATCACTTCTTGTTAACATTATAAATTCTAGGAAAAATTAATTCTGTGCCTGTTGAACAAACGTGAACAGTTGTACTGCAGTAAAAATTTATTGGCAGAAAATGTTGGAATGACATTTTCTAAGATATCATAGATACATAGAATAGGATCTTATATTTTGTTATATTGTGTTTCATCTCTGAAGAAAAATAACAAGAATCCATTATTGTTATGAATCAAAACTGCAAAAATCTGATGTATTTAGACAGCTTACGAGAAAAGATGAAATGTTGAATTAATTAATCAAGAGAAGTAAAACATTGCTGACTTGTGAAAAAGATGTCTTGAGCAAGAGGACTGTAATTTGGCTTGCTAAGCCATTATGACCATGCACAAAGAGGCATGGACTTATTTCTCTGGTTTTGGTGGACAGAATTGCTATTTTTCGTGTAGTCTATTCGTTTTCAGAGGTATCTTAGAAACTGAGAAGGAATTTAACTTGAAGAAATAATTTATATCTCTCCTTTTTCTTTTAGACCTTATATTTAACTCATTTACTTACATAATACTTCTACTTGGCTAATTTTCAGTTGGCCAAATATAATGCTTTCGTATTACTTTCTATCCAAGGAGCACCATATTCTCAGTTAAGTTTGAGTTCATTTTCTGCCAAACAGTATGCTTCCTGTAGTATTTTGTTTTGTAAAAGTCTTGAATATCCCCGTGTCCATTTTGGTCCACTTGCACTTTCAGTTTGAACTCTTTAAATCTCAGAAACCTTCTCAGACGGTAAAGTGGTGACAGGGTGTTGATTAAATTTGTTAACTGTAGAAGAAACTGTAGAAGCTCTATGTTATGCAATCTGCAAAAGAGCTTATAGAACTCATTTTCTTCCCTTTTCATTCCACTGGTGTGAAACACATAGGAGTGTTTCCTGCTTCTCCGTAGATGTAGTCAGCAAACATTCAGATTTTCAGACAGGCAGGCATCTCAAGCAGTCAAGGAGCGAATGTCTAAAATGAAAATATTTATATACAAGATTTTTTATTTTTTTTTTTTTGCATGACTCAATTTACTTTTTTTTTTTATTATTACTGGCTTCTTAATTTGTTTTTAAACATGTTGACAACATTCACTATTCACTACCAATTTGACCACACAAATATGACTTGAATCTTTTTGTAACAAGAAAATCAAAATAACCTGTTAAATCAGTTTTTGTTAGTGATGAAGTGTAGTGTAGTAAAGTGATACTTATTGCACATAACTATTACAGACAAATTTAAAAATCATACTTTGCCTATATTTAAGGGCTAGCGCTCTAGGTACAAATCTGTCTACAAGGAGGGCCAAGACTTGAGCCCTGCATACCTCATGAAATTAAGCAGTTAATAATCCTGGTAAATTTAGAACCTGGGTTTAGAGTTGAGGGAGAGCTGGGCCACAGATGTATCCTTCTCTAAAGCAGAAATCACCAGTTCTGCTATATATGGTGTTCCTTTTTAGGTCCGGATCTCTGTAAAAATATGCAGCCCTCAAAAGCTTGGGGCACAGACTGGAAGTTCCAGGGAACTGGTTTCTATGTCTACCCCTGCTGTGAAAAAATATGACTTTGAGAAAACATCCATACTTTGAGAAAATGTCCATTGATAGTTACTGGACTGGATAGTTACTGGATGTTGCAACATCTGGGAGAACCAGTAGGTCAATATGTGGTCCCTGTATTTATTTCAATCAGCATATTTGAATTGGTAGGCATGCTGGAAACATACAAACAAACAAAAAAAACAATCAGTAGTCAAGCACAGAATTTTTATATTGCAGCACTTTTCTTGTAGACTGCAGGCAGCACAGTGCAAATTACACACTCAGTTCTCTCCATGTTCATCTACAGAAAATATTACATCTCTCGTTCCTCTCCTATGCAGAGCACTATCTATCAAAAGCGCATAACATACCTGAATAAACATATATTGGGAACTGGGATGAATCTGCCAAAACTTGCATTTTTCCAAGGGCTGAGACTCCAAAATGGAAACAGGTTTTTAATTAGTTAGTGATGACAAGATTAAGAAGGAAGGTACTTACTTTTGTTTAACACAGTCCCACAGCTATGGGCAAAAGGATAAAACTTTGTTTTGAGGAGGAACTATGAGTAAATTAGAACTGAATACCACAAGTTTTAGCTGAATGGGCATCAGAGTACTTAGGGCAGATCATTCATGGCAGTAAGTTGTCACAGATCCATTAAGTTAATTGAGATTCAGATAATTTAAACTTGCTTGGATTCAGTCTACTGTGGTGAAAGAACATGAGGCAAGTCAAATACCAAACTTGTGGTTTTATTTCACTGGGTAAGATATGACATCTTAGTCTGTCTTCTGTTTGCTGCAAGACTGGGAATATCTGCTGATCTCTCTGCCTATAAAATGATATAATTTCATGCTGTATCTCAGGGATGGATTGACTAGATAAAATAGTCTCCTGACTGACTTTGGAGAATTTGCTTTGGTTCACAACAGTTGCACACCATTTGTTAGAGAACTTGGGAAGCAGTAGATAAAAGATGGTATAGAAATGCAGATCATTTTACATAAATATTGCTATCAATACATTATCAGTTTCCTGCTCTCTTAGGCCAAATTTTAGATCTAGAATATTTTCCTTCATGAAACTACACAGTCAAAGAACAGTCTACTTTATCTTTAATAGATAAGTGTCTTTGAAGCATCCTTTCAGATATCTGTTTGCTGACTATACTGAAGTTCAGATTCTGTATCTAAGTGCCTTGCATGCACCCTTTCTTCTTTGTGTGCTGGGAAACTGTTGTAAATGGTTTTCTTTAGCTGGGTCAGGAAGTATTTTTCCATTTGGCTTCCCTTTATTCCTGCTTTTCATTTACAGACTAATTTCATAGTTATGCACTAGGCAGCTGCTGTTCTAATGTGTGGACTGGCATAGCAAATAATTTTATTATGTCTACAGTGCACCAGGTTGCATTATAAAGTTTCAGACAAGGCTATCTCCTTCCTCTCTCTTTCATAGCTTTTAGCTGTGCCTATGCAATTAAATGGGGTAGCTGACTCCGTGGACATCCTGATAGATAGAAAGAGGGATAGCCTCTTTGAACAGCAAGAGTATCAGTTCAAGATTAGTTCAAGCCAATCTAATTGCAAGCTGCTCCTGTTGACCCTCATTGTCTCTGTTTCCCCTTCTCAGTTGATTTTCAGCAGAAGCACTTCTCTGAACCCACTTTGTGGCGTGGCTTTGTGCATGCCAATGATGGCAAAAGGGAAAAGCAGGAAGGAGTGGGAGAGAGGAGAAAATAGCTGTGGTATCAGGATTCGCATGGTTCCAAGCCAGACCAGACTGGTGGCATCAGCTGTGTGTACTCACCACTCCCGATAGTTGCATTTCTTTTTGCTTCTAAAGGCAATTTTTCAGTGCTCTCATCTTCACAGTTCTGCTCTGGTAGTATGCTAAGCAATAATATCATTGTTATTCTACTGTTTTTCCAGGCTTTGAGCTTTGTGAAATTCTGTATAATCTGGAAAGCATGTTTTAGTCAAGAACGCTAGTACAGGTTTTCAGATGTACAATTTCCATGTTTATATTGAAGACATTGTAATGTTCAGCCTGAGGAAGCTTTTTTTAGCAAGTGCTATAGCAAATGTATTTTGCAGTACTATTCTTGCCAATTGGATTCGTTTAGGACGTAGCAGTATGAAGACAAGACAAATTCAACATATTTTATGGCAGACTTTGCTCTGAGTTTAGGAAGGCCAGCTCCACCATCTGCTTTTCATAGGATCATGGAATCATTAAAGTTGGAAAAGACCACTAAGATCATCTAGTCCAACCATCAACCCTCCCACCCATGCCCACTGAACTATGTGACTTGGTTTGACATTTACGCATTTCTTGAAAACCTCTAAGTGTTGACTCTACCATGTCCCAGGGCAGCTTGTTCCAATACGTCATGACTTTTTTGAGATTTTTTTTCCCAATATCCAACCTGAACTTTGTTTGGCACAACTTACAGCTGCTACTTGTTGTCCCCAGGAAAAAGTGTCCACCTCTACCATGCTACAATCTCCCTTCAGGTAACTGTAGAGAGCGGTAAGGTTTCTCCTGTACCTCCTCTTCTCCAGACTAAGTACCTCCACTTCCCTCAGCCACTCCTCCTAAGGCTTGTGTTCCAAATGCTTTGCCAGCTTCATTTTCTCAGTGGAAGAGTTATTTCAAATATAACAAATTCAGATTCAGTTCTACTGGACGAATATCAAAACACAGTATACAGATGTGCTCATCATAAGTAAAGAAGCCAATTCCGACCTCCTTAGTGTCAAATAAAAGCCTTTTAGGCACATGTTCAGAGGAAGTATATTCCTAGTCATGGAGCCAATAGGAAACACCTGTCAATGGGACTTGGATTTATTTTCAATTGTATGAATGCCTCCTGATGATCCTAAAAGGATCCCAACTAAATACCTTTGAAAAATGCTGGGGAGAAGACTTTCAGTCTGGATGCTCATTTGCATCACTGTTTTCAGTAAGACTCCTGTAACTTCACATACTTCTGAGCCTATTTCTGAAGGATTCGTACAGCTACTTTTAGAAGAATGACCAGTTCTGGCATTGTAACTTCAGCAAATTAAATTTTCCACTTACAAGAGCCAGCAAGTAATTACAATAGAAGTCTATTTGTGAAGCTGAAACTCTCTGTACCAAAGTGATGAATTCTAGCTTTGTGGAACTGATAATGGAGGAATGAGATTGTCTGCAGTTTAACTCAGGAGCTTACGAGAAGTAGCGACTGGTTGGAAGATTATTTCCTTTCTCTTCTGCTTAAGAAAAAAGCTGCAATTAATTAGTGCATATAAAAATGAGACGATATACAGTCCGTTACCTGGGTAGTTCACTGTCAAAGCCCCTCTACCTTTACACTTAAGATTTGTGGTTACCATATCTGCACGGGCAATAATAAAAAAAAAAATTGGAACTTAATTAATTTAATCTATTTCCATTTGGAACGTAAGTACACAACTTGGAGGAAGAGAACTTTTATCAAGGCACAATTGAAAAAATGCATTAATTGTTCATGGCTCCCGATCTTTTCACTCTTTAATTCTTCCAGAAATTTTTGTAAGTATGTTTTTACTTCCCTCTTCAGTTGTGCTCTGTGGGTTAGTTACCTATCTACCAGTTTCTGCTGTTGGGGATGATAGTCACTGTCCTTATTAGATCTTCAGAGAGCTTTAGGTTACATAGTTGGTGCATGTGTGTTGGAGGAGAGGATTTGTGCAGCAGAACCTATTTAACACTGTTGGTTTTCTAACTGTAGATTCTGAGAAGATCAGGTACACAAGTCAAAGATAGAGCCAGCTCAATTTCACATGCTTCTGTAGTGTTGTTGAAAAGCTGCTTGCTGTTCCTCCTTTGTGCTAACGTGTCTGTGTGATTATGCCCTGAACTAGAACAAGGGACCTGATGCACCCTGAGAAGCATTTTTACTTGTTTTCAGTTACGTTACAGTAGCATGGTCAACTGTGTCAACCCAAGATAGAAGAAAAGAACTAGAAAAAGAGGGTAAGACCATACTTTACATGGCAGCTTGTAGTGACGTTGGATGATTTTATAATTAAGTTGCTAATGATAACTTTAAAACTTTAAAAATCATGTTGGTGAGTCCTGTAAGATGTAATTTTGTTTGTATTTCTTGAAAGCCTTTAGCCTCCGTTCTGTTAATGTGCATTTAATTGAAGTATTGATGATGTAGACGGTTGCTGTGGAAGTTCCTAATGAGGGTGGGTATATGATCCATTTTACTGGAGTCAAACCTCTGCCCATTCTCTTCTCTCATACTGGTAAGATGGATTTCTTCTGTTGCATAAATCCTTAGTTTCTACTAAGTCTATTGCTTTCTCTTTTTTTTTTTTTGTTTTGTTTTGTTTTGTTTTGTTTTTTATTCCATTGATTTTTTATTTTTTATTTTTTTTTTCATCTGTTGGGAGTTAATAGCCATAATGACTAATTTTTTCCTCTAGGAGTTGCAGAGCTCCATTGCGAGTCCCTGAAAGGAAGCAAGGATGAGTTGTGTCTATTTGGAATGTATTGCTTAGTTTTTAGTACGTTTTCCTGAGTGCATGCCCTATGATTCCACATGAAAATGCTTTAGCATTGGGTTAAAAAGCAGTTTCATATTTCCTTCAATTTCTGTCAGCTTCACTTTCGAGCCTAACTAATGCTAACCAGTGTAATTGTCTGTGGCATTTTACATGTTATTCCTATGCTTTCCATTCCCTTCGATCCATGGAATGATCTTCTCCAATCCACAGCAATTAGAAAAGGTTGGAGACAGATGAAAAATAAAATAAATAAAAGAGGATTAACTAAAGAAACACTGCTAAAACAGGACATAGACAGTTTGAATTTAGTCCCTTTATAACTTTCATTAAAATCTGTGAGCATTCTTTTTCTGTGCTTGCCAATGCTTTGATCTTTGCTATTTGTCCCTGCTGTATCTAGGCCTGGGGGCCCCAACTCAAAAAGAACATCAGGTGGGTCCAGAGGAAGGCCATGAAGATGCTCAGAGGACTGGAGCACTTCACTTATGAAGAAAGGATGAGGGAGATGGGCCTGGTTTGATTAGAGAAGGGAAGGCTTCAGGGAGACCTCATTGTAGCTTTCTAGTACTTGAAGAGAGCTTGCAGATAGGAGAGGGACCAACTTTTTACGCGGTCTGATAGCAACAGGACGAAGGGGAATGTCATTTAACTAAAAAAGGAGAGATTTAGATTATATGTTAGGAATAAATTGTTTACTCAGAGGGCAGTGTGGCATTGGCACAGGTTGCCCAGAGAAGCTGTGGCTGTCCCGTACATGGAGGTGTTCAAGGCCAGGCTCGATGGGATTCTGTGCAGCTTGAGCTGGTGGGTGGCAACCAGCCCATAGCAGGGGGTTGGAACTAGATGATCTTTAAGATCCTTTCTAAGCTAAGCCATTTTGATTCTTTGCTTCTATGGTAGTATCTATGACCGTATCTCATACGGTCCTTTTAAGGTATGTGAGATGAACTTCTGCATGTGAGGGAGAAGACCAGCCTGATTTATCCAAACAGATGAAAACCAAGTCCTTTTTTTTTTTAAGAATGTATAGAGAATCATGTGAAGATGCTCTAAAACCATGTGAATATGCTCTGTAAGAGCAACAGTTGCCTTACATAATGTTCATATTGATAAAAGGAATATGAGGTAGAAGGAACTGTAGGATTCTGCAGTAGCGTTTTGGACTTCTGGAGCACAGAGTCAAAAATCAGGCAACTGGAAGTGTCTCATGATACTGGGTTTACCTGACCTGAATGGTGCTGCTAAGCATCTCCTGCAGGTCCCCCTTGGCTGCATCTATTTCTAGCTTGAGATGCAGAGATCTCAGTAGGATTTACCATATCAGTTTCTTGCTTTCAGATGCACTGAACTTTAAGATTTTTTGTATGGATTTAATAGAAATAGATACATTATGAGATATTTTTCAGTGCACTCATTTCTGTTGTTGGCCTCTGACCTTTGGTTTTGGTGTGAAGCTTGTGTGGCTTTTCACAGTGAGGAATTCACAGCCTCACAGCAGTATAACTGAGGCAGATGTGTTTTCCAAAATGAATATGTGCATAGTGTGTGTACAAAAATGCTGTGTTATACAATATGATGGTTTTATAAAAATGTTGGAAATATGATGATAAGGTATGTAGACTGAAAGAGTAGTAGCAATCTATAAAGAAAACAAGTTGCACAAAATACACTGTCTATTGAAATAAGTATCATCTACATTACTTTTCAGTAAGAAACAAAGGAAAATGGTAAAAAAAAATACAATTCTGGGCTCAAGGCTAACGTGTGTTCTTTTTTTTGTGTGTGTGGGTACTGAATAGATAGGTGTGTGGGTTTCTCTTTCTCATGCAGAACTTACAATTTTTATCGTATTGCTTAGTTCTTTTACTGTATTTTTGCTATGTTGTAAATGGTATAGATACGAATATTTCATTTTTAGTAATTCCTTATTAAAGCAGTCTTATATTGAATTTAGCTATCTGTCCTACTGATCCAGGAGTGCAAGCGTGTCCCAGAAAAACAATACATACGTATTCCTATATTCCCTATATATATATATTTTTTTTTTCTGTTAAGGTGCTTTTTAGGTATAATCTGTCCTAAACAAACAAAAAAACTTAGACTTAAATTTTAAAGATTAAATCCATAAAACCCTTATTGTTAAAGTTTGTATCCAAAACATGAAATATATCCTTAAGTGTGTCGTGGAGTGGTTTGTGGACAGAGCTGTATCTGGTTGAAACATTCCAACGACATTTGAGTGATGTATCTTTTGTTTCATGTTTGCAACTTAAATAGAAAAATTAAATGGCATCTAGTTTCACTAACATTATTTTCTGCAGTGTTCCAGTTAATATGAAAACTTACTTAAGAAAATTATCTTTTTGCATTTCTGTTCTCAGTTTCATTTAAAAAGCAGAATAATAAATACTATTAAGTTTCCTTCAGAAGCTACAGAATCTACAAAAGATTTTACTGCAAAACAGAGGTTCAATTTATTGACTTACTGAATTTTATTCTCCACCCTTAATTTGCAAGCAATATCTGCTACTGCAGTGCTTACTGGCCTGGGTTACCATCTGTGCAAAAAGATCAGGTTTTTGGGAAATGGTTGTAAATAGTAATGTTTGGTTTCTATGTGCACATTTCAGCTCTAACATAGAAAATGTGTGGCAATCACAGTGGATGAAGGCATTACATAGAATGAGTTACAGAACGGCCTGGGTTGAAAAGGACCACAGTGCTCATCGATTACAACCCCCTGCTATGTGCAGGGTTACCAACCAGCAGACCAGGCTGCCCAGAGCCACATCCAGCCTGGCCTTGAATGCCTCCAGGGATGGGGCATCCACAACCTCCTTGGGCAACCTGTTCCAGTGCCTCACCACCCTCTGGGAAGAACTTACTCCTCATATCTAACCTAAACCTCCCCTGGCTCAATTACTTGAGAGCTTGTGAAGCACTGTATGCACATGCTCACCAAGTCTCTTCTGGAGTTAGTAGGTGCCTGCTCATAGTTTTCCAGGAGGCTATGGGTATGATTGCCTCTTATGCCAGGAAAACTGCACAATGTTTGATCATCTTCTGAAAAATGTTAAGCAAATGTTAAGCCTAGGAATTGAAATTCTGCTGTTCCATTGGTAATGCAGGAAGTAAGCGTTAGTGCACTGCCAAAAAAATATCTGCAATTGAGCTCCGTAAGAAGCCAGTGATCAGAGATGGCCTTGGAATGTAGCAGAAATAAAATAAAATGCTTTGTTTAATAGTTTAGGGCAGAGAAAGGACCAACTGTGTTATAGTCCTATTTTAAACCTACACCTCAGTTCGAGTTTGAGGACATCACAAGTTAGAGTAGTGTCAGTTCTGTTGAAGCTGGAAGTAGCAGAGGGTTTCTAAAAACTGTGGCTTTTACACTGCAAGTTAAAAGAGTGCACAAATGCAGCATGTACAAAGTTCCACGTTTTATTTTACTCCATGAGGAAATAGGATTTGCAGAGAAATTTAAATAATTGAAAAAAAAAAGTTACAGTGCTTTATTTAGTTGTCCTCAATTTTTTTGTAGGGAGGAAAAACAACGAAACAGTTTTATGCTTGTTATCCACCAATTAACCTTTGTGTTTTTTTTTCTCTTTTTTCTCTCTCTCTCTTTTTTTTTTTTTTTTTTTTTTTTTTTTTTTTGTCTTCCCTGAATTCCATTTACTTTATCTGCTTCTGGTTTTGTTTTCTGGTTTATTTCTTTATTTTAGGCTGGAAAGATTATCCTGTTGCACTGTAAACAAACACTGAGCCTTCTGAAGAGATTTCTCATCTGCACTGTTTTGCTGGTGAGTTGCTTGAAGCCTGATGCTATAAAGATAATAGAATTAGCAGACCTAGCAGACCTCATTATTTTTAATTACTATTACTGCTGCTCACACACTACATGTAATTTGGTAAAGCTAGAGTGGGGTGAGGGGAGGAAACCAAGATTTCTGTATTTCAGAATGGTCCATCATAGGAGCGGTTGCTGTCACATCCTTCTGTGAATTATATGGTTTTTTTCTAGATTTATCTTTCTAATAATATTCAGAACAAATCTCAGAAACTGAACATAACAAAGGAGGAAAGGGGATGTGAGCCATAAATAGGTCAAAATCTAAGTACCTTCAGCTCACAGTTTGGTTCATTTATCAAAGCAAAATCAATTGTTATTATTAGCCTATTATCATCATGCTTCCAGTGAGCTGGCTTCATTTTAATCAATATTTCTAATTAGGCTACATCAAATACAGTTTTTAACTGTAGCATTCCAGTTCAGTGTAGGGTAATTATACATGTGTTATTTGTCTCCAATCTTTCTGCTCTATCTTGATTAATAATATGTTTCTTAACAAATGAGTAAGAACCAATCACACTCCAAAAAGGTTTGCAGTAGTTATGTATCAGAGTTGATAATGGCTCACCTACTGCATTGAGATAGTTTGTCATTTATTTATGTGAGCTATACATCCTAAATAGCATCTCAGGAAAGAAGTCTCTCATTTTTTAACAACTTGAACTACCTGTCACTGAAGTTTCAAATAACAACACAGAGACTGAGAACCAATGCTCTCTGCCATGGTTTCTCCTGCCTCCTTTTCACTCTTGTAAACTGTTAATGCAAATGGATGCAAATCACCAGTTTCCCATTCCCTAGTAGTTTCCTTTTGTTCCGTAAGTATCTTTGTTCCTCCAGGGTTTGTCTGATAGCCACCTAGCTGATATATATATATATATATAAATAAGAAGTGAGCTGTCCTTTTGCAGAAGATTTCAGTGAATTTCCCTGTGGAATTCCATTAGGCTCCATTATAGATCCCATCTCAATAATAACCCAATGATCACAGCATAGTTAATAGAGGAGATGGAAGGAGAAACAGAAGTTTTCGCACCCAGAAATCTTAATCTGAGACATAATTATTTGATGAGTTCATCTGAGGACATAACAAGCTTGGCAAACTTTGAAGTCTGGCAGACTGAAAGTAGACACAGTCAAGTGTGTAAATACTTTTTGGAATATGTTAAGTGTATCTGATTCTGTGCCTCTCCCTCATTTCTTAGTGCCCCCCTCTCCCTCCCCTGCCCTCCTCCCTTCCTAGTGTTTTAAAGAGTTTGTAAAGTTCTCAAGTAGAAATACTTCTTTAGTAATATAAAACATTCCTTGCAGTAACAGCTTCTAGAGTCCGGTGCTCACATTTCCTATTCTAAGTGCTGCCAATGTTCATTAAGGAGGCCTGTGATAACAATTGCAGTGGCATGCGTATTTTAGAGAATTTTCTTCATTTGTAGACATGCAATGTGAATGGGTATGAGCATACCCTAGCCTTGGCCTTTTAATTCTGATTTAAACATCGTTAAAAACAATTGGAACCATTTTACTCTGTTGATACGATGCCAGATGACTTTCACAATAGAGGAGAGCTGTGAGATTTCTGATTGATTCTGTAACAAGAAGCATTTTTCTCTGTACTGATGTTGAGGTGATTTTAAGAGCATCTTTATTTAGGAAGAAAGCAACTTAAAGATTTACATGTTCATTTTTGTCTCAGGTTAATTAAAGATCAGTGTAAGGGGGAGGAGAACATTATGGAGTATGCGTAGTTTCCATGAGATGAACCTCAAAAAGATGTCAGTGATTTATCCATTCATGTGCTTTTGTGTGTGCATACAGCATACGGTACTTAAACATCTATTACAGAAAACAGCACACAGGGGACTTGGGTAATAGATCATTTTAATGTATGAATAGGTTACATTCCTAACTGCTGGTTGGATAAGGGCTACTTCATGTGGGAAGGGGAATAAAGTAAATGGCTGAGAAAATTTATAATATTGCAGTTCAACAAAAATATTGATTAGAAGATGAAGAATTCAATTTTTATAAGCTTAATCAACACTGATTGTTTGGTACCTAGCTAGTACTCTGCCTAAGACAAATAAAAGCTGCAGCCATGAAGAGGGGAGAGACCGAACTGGCAATAATCTGGGGAGAAAACATTTAAAAACAAAACTACCAGAAACACAAATATAATTTTCCATATTTTTGTATGACTATTTTTTCTGTGTTGTTATTTGGTTCGTATGGCTATACAGTTGGTGACTGGAAATGATATTTCTACAAGCAACTGTTGTATTTAGGAAAATCTGGCTTGTGCTTTATTATGTTATAATTCTGCTAGTGTCCTGTATTTCCATAGTAATCATCAAATAATCAGTTCCACAAAACAGGAGGATGCTGAGATCCATCTATAGCCACGAGTGCCTTGGTCAAAGGTCAGCATCAGGGGAGTTCTGTGCCACGGTGTGCAGGTGCCACTTGTGTCCTGGCCATTAAACACGAAACTAAAATCAATCTTGCTGCTGCTTTGCAAGCTGGCAAATGTCACATCAGCAGAAAAAAAAGTACAAAATTTGCACACGTGGTGTGCATTTATAAGGAACTGTGCAGGTTCTGAAGGAAGTTTTAGAGAGTGTGTACCTCTGGTTGTATCTCCCAAAACAGGAAGAAGCTGTAATTTTCCCTAGAGATGGATCTCCCTTGGAATAGAAGGAAAGTGTTCCATGCCTCGGAGGAGAAGTGAGGGGCTGCTCCTGCAGTTTTGGTCAAGATGGTGACTACCAAATGCTCTTAATTTGGCTTTTTCTTCAGAACATCCCTGGAATAAACATCTGTTGTGGAACTGGCAAGATGGTTGTTGGGTGCCTGCCCAGACATAGCAGAACAAGACTGGGGGGCACAATTTGCTACAGCGAACAGGACAATTTCTGAGCCATTGACCCACAAGCTCACATAACGTGTGAAATTGAAAATGCAGCCTGTCATTGGAAGCTAGACAAGTATTTCAAATTGTCTTCCAAAAAGTACCCTGAGCTATTGATCAATAGAAAAGCTTCATGTGTGTTTTTGGGGAGGGGAGTATTTTGCTTTTGAAAATTATTTGAAATGTTAAAGATTGTGTTTACTCTTCTGAAATCACTTGACTAAACCAGCTTCTCTGCCATGTTGTGTAGCTTTATGTGTGAGAATGTTTTCATATGTAGTGTTTTACATAAATGCTTTTCAGCCAACGCTAAGAGATATTTTGTGTTATAATTGCATCTGGTAAAAATAAGCAGTTGGCAGACAAGAAAGTGTGCCACGACCTTCTTAATATGCACTGTCACCAAGAGAAATGAATGTGGAACTAGAACCTGCAGAGAAGTCTAGTGCTCTTCCCGTTTACTTTTATATTTTACTTAAAACATCAGCTTACTTTAATGGGGTTATTTCTGATAAGCAAATATGCAAAATATCCCAGACACTGCTGTAAATTTCTCTTAAGTAATTTTTCCCTCTTGTGAAAGGGTTATTACTTCAGTGAGAGCTATATTTCCTACCAGAGACTTCTAGCACCTCTGAAAAGTTTGCTGGAGCCTGCAGCTTTCCTGCTTGAATTAGTTTCTCACCCTCTGAAAGGAATTTTTTCTGCCTCATTTGCAGAAGAATATATGATCAGAAATAAGGTAGCTGGGCATAAACTTTCAGCACAACTGCCTTCTTGTTTAGTCCCTCCACCCCTACTGAGCACTAGCAATTACCTTTCACATGAGCCTTTTTGACTCGTTGACAATGGAAGTGAATATTAGCTATTGAGAGACTGTAATGTTGCAGACTCTTCTGCTGATGGAGGAGGAAATGATACCTGGCTGCATTTTTGAGTTTTAAATTGCTGTACAGTTTGGTAGATTATGGTTTGTACTACATCATCTACCCAAGACGTTAGTATACTTGCAGCATTTTTGTTCTTTTTCAGAGCAATAATGTATTAATTAAGCTTAAATGCTATTTAGAGGTGCCTGTGTCTCAAGAAAAATAAAATAGCTTTACTATATTTTTAGTGTTTAAAAACAAGATGATGCACAATAAAAATGAAAGGCTTTCTGTGAAGAGTGAAACTGATTAATAAGGCAGCAGATCAGACTTGTAGGGCCAGTAAGCTTTTACACAGGTTTGGGAATTAAGTACTTTCAAAGAGCTTATGGTCTTGATAAACTATGTAGTTTGGGTTCTTGCAGTGTCATATAGGTAAGTAAATTTGCCTGGATTCCATATTGCTCCAGTTTTGCATGAGAAAATAAGAAATCATAGTAATTTTTATTACTACTTTGTTTCCCAAGAATTTGTCTGACATTCTGCAGATGCAAAGCAAAGCTGACCCTTGCCTCAAGGGTCTTACAACTAAAATAACTTCATTTTCAGACGTAAGCTTCTCAGAAAGTGTTGAAATTGTTGCTCCAAAATATAGCATTTCTAAATAGTGTTGCAGTTTCAGCTAAGGGCTTTCTCAGAGCTAACTGATTTCTGATAGGATTTTTTCTAGCGTGTGTTCAGAAACTGAGAAGGTGCAGGAACATGTGTGGGTTTTGTTGCCTTTATTAGGTTTTATCATATTATACATGTGGGTAGCATATCTATCATTCTGGTCAACAGAGCCTATTGAGTCCTTGCTGATGTTTTAATATATGTACTTATTGTACCATTCTTATATGCCCTGGGATTCTTCCTTGAAGGTTAGAGAGAGTCAGTATGTATGAGAAGTCAGATAGAGGAGAGAGGCATGTGCATCCTCCCTAAGCTACTCATTTTCTGTTGTTGCAGTGATTCATGGATTTGCCACCATTGTCTGATCTCACCCTTTTAGAGTACATGTCATTAGTGAACACTGTCGTGACACAAAATCAAAACTAATTTCATTTTGTAAGGGACACCCACAGCTGTGACTCTTGCTGTAAATATGATCATGGTTGTTTTTCTGTCATAATGGTGAGTAGATGTGTGCAATGTTAATGAGATACTTAACATTTCTAGCAATGGTGGATGAGGAAGTGTTCACTCTGTATTGTGTAAAGCATAACGTTTGTGTAAGTGGGCTGATAGAGGTATTTCTAACTGCTAATCATTCTAAGATGGTCACAAATCAGGTGCAAAATTCTTTGCTTCATTTGTGACTGGGTATTTAAAAATGTGAAATCAATATGAATCAATATGATTATGAAGGAAGACTACTTATAAAGCTTTTTCAACAGTAGGGTAGAACATCTCTGGAATTCAAGTCATATATGGGATTTATCAGTTCAGTATTTTTTCAGTACTGTTGTGAAATGAAGACTGCATGCTCCATGGTTGTGTATCACAGTGACAGCATAAGCAAGTGAAAGGTTGGGAGGGAAAGATGGTATCTTGAATCAACTATGGCTCTTGGATAAAACAATCTTGTGTGTCTATAAGACTCTCTTGACTCACAGCAGTCGTAACAGTAAATATTGCACTTGAACACTGTATTTATACTTAGCCTATAAAAATACCATTTATTGTGTAGCTAATACCATCTATGTGGTAGCTAATATTAACCTTCTTGTTTTAAGACTCTTGATAAGTAAAGTCATTGTAGGTGAGATTGATCACTGAGCTGGTGCTGGGTGGAAGCAGCTTTTCCTTCTGCTTAAGAACGTATTTCCTATGAAGAACTATCAGGCTTTAGTCTATCTTTTCTTGAGAGATGAGATAAAATATGCCTTAGCAAACTTTTGCCACTGAGGGCCCTGTGATACAGGTGTGATACACAGATGTTCTCCTGGAGTAACCTTATCTGTGGTGTTTGTTTCAAATGTTCTGAACAGCTGTTTTGAGCTAAGGTCAACTTCTTACAAAGCAGTTTGTGTAGAAAACAAACTCAACTTCTATGGGAAAACTAGCAACCAGCTAAGGATTACTGAGGGTAAAAAACCTTGTCTTCCTCTTGCACTGCACAACAGCTATTACCAACAGCTAAGTAAATTAGAGGCTAATATAACCCAGCAGGCAAATCCAAATCTTCCTGCTCTTTCACTGGTGCTTTCTGTGGACTAGTCTTAACTCCTACTTAAATTTGCATACTTGAACTCCTCTATCACTGAAACAGATTTATTTTTGCTTTTTTTTTTTTTTTAAACTAAAAATTATGATTTTGTTAATTTTTTAAATTATTGCTTATATTTTCTTCTGACCTCACAAACCCGTGTTTGGGAATGGCTCGACATTTAGGTCAGCCAGTAACATTGCATTATTTTGAAAATGTGTGCCTTGTTGGCATATCATACAGTACTCACCCAAATGAGGAAGATATCTTGGTTTGCTTAAGAACCTTAATTGTGTTCATGATACTGCAGCTTTTTTGAATAAGAGAATCAGTACTGGCTTAGCTATTCCTAACTGTGATTTAATGCAATCTATACCAGTGATGTGATCTCAGCCTTAAGTTTAGGAGGCTAAGAGAACCCCTTCGTTTTGCATTTATTATTTTGTTTTTAACCCAAATGTGTCGCTTTTTCGTCTGTTCATGTTTTGCTTTCTCATCTGCACATTGCTGGCTGAAATAGAGAAATGTTGGAAACAGTTGTTTCTGTTCACTCTCTAATTACAGAACATCTGTTCTCTTCCCTTTCAGTTGTATCCCCTCCCAAAGGTTTGATTTCAAAACTGTTGTAGCCATTCTCAGAACATGGAAGAGTAGCATTTCAACAAGCCAGCATCAGCCATTTCAGTTATATCCCTTTCATGTTTTCAGGTTAATGATACAATTAAGAACTTATTTCTGTCCTTAACTCCATAAAAAGAAGAAAAAAAAAAGACGGAAAAAGAAAAATTGTGCTGCATTTTCCTGAAACTGATAAAGTTAGGGATTATGTTGTAGAAACAATTGTTAAAGTCTTTTATCTAGACTAGATAACAGATGTTTTGGTAAGCAGTTTCGCTCTTTGAAATGTACTATTACTTTTTGAACCTGATCTTGACAAATAGGCTGTTAACTATCAGGATTAGAGGAATAATATAACTGTTAAGCTTCTAATATAAAATGCTTTAAGTATCTAGTATTTGTTTGAGATATGAAAATTAATACAAAAGCAAATGTTCTGCATCTGTGGTTTACAGTTCTGAGATTGTAACGTTAGCATAGATTAATGCTCACTCTTGGTCTTTAAGTGCTTATAGAGTAGCTTTATAAATACAAGCTTTCAAATATGATTAACTACATGATTAGAAGAAGAAAGAATTATAAGCTAATGAGTGGCAGGTATAATGACATACAGAAGACTTTCAAAATCAAGTTTAAAAGTACAGTTGCTGATGATGTGCAACGTCATGGCAATTCTTCAGGTCTGTCCTGACCCTATTCTATTGAAATGGTGTCTGGGAACCCTTGAAATTTACAAACAATTCCAATAGTGATCAATGTTGACCATACAATAAGACCATGCTGGTCTCCCACATTGCTGTGTCTTTACATAAAGAATAAAAGTGCAGAACAAGGAAGCTCTGGCAGTTTCCAGCAGGCTGGAAGCAGCATGCAGCTCCACATGCAGTCAATCCACTTATGCAGGCTCCTGGCTGAGGCAGTATTTTCCCTTCTTTCTTGTTCACTTTGCATTACATAAAGTTGAGTTAATAACTTCCAGTCCTAGCTAGCCTGCAGCAGGTAGTTTTGTTTGGTGCACTGCCTGTGATGCCTAAATCAGATTGCTTGCGTGAAAGCTTCAACTTCAGGAGATGAATGCTGGGAAAAGAACCACTTAATGTACAGTGTATGACAAGAGGACAACAGGGATGATCGTCCACTTGTTGCTGGATTACAATTAAAGCCAACTTTTGTCCTCAGTTTGACTGGTGTTGCACCGGCCAGGGTTTTCCTCCTATTAGAGAAAGAAATGTGAAAGGTGCAGTTCTACAGCTGCTTTGTTTTCATGGAAATCTTCCTGACAGTGAAGTATTGTGCAAGGAGCAGCTGCAGAATCAGGCCCTTTGTACGCATGCACTCGTAGTAATCTTAAAAGAAATAGAATGGGACCAGCAAAATGGCACTTCAGCTCAGAGAAAAATCCAGCGTCTTCCATCTGCTCCCTGCTCCTGCAGCTGCAGTGAATTATGATGTGCTGTCACATTTATAGGGTGATTTCATCAACTGATTTATTTAATTAATTTAGATTTAACATTGTACAAAGGATATGTGATAAAGTGGTGTAACTCTTTCCTCAGCCACCGCACCAGCCAAGATTTATTTTAAGTACCCTTTGCCTCACTGTGTCCTCCCTTGTTCTTTTCGAGCTGCAGCCATGACAGAGTTTGAAAGAGCTGACTGGACCTAAATCTGCTGGGTAACAGTGCTGCCATGGGGTAGAACTAGCAACTTCAATCTTGTGTTATGATGCAAGCGTTAAAACAGCCATATGTTCTCTCCACCAAAAAATTATCTATCAGGTGATGAGTCCCTAGTGACTTTTGAATCTGTACATTATTTTGTGTACGCATGTGGGTTCATCTGTGGTTAGACCATTACTTGGGGTGTTAACACCTTTCAGAATATGATTCCTGAACATCCTTCATGAATAAGATCTTGAAACAGCATAGAACCACCTCTTTTGTTTTGTTTCTGTGGAACAGTGGGTGAGGCTATGGGTGTAGTAGGTAAAATCAAGAGCAATACAAATCCATACTTGTCTTCTCAATTGATGTCATACTGATTGTAAAATGAGGGACTCTTTCCTAGTGATGGCTTTAACAATAATAGCAAATTTGTATTACTCTGCTGTACAATCAGATATAGTAAAACTAAGGCCTTTTTTTCATAGGAGCTGTAGGTAGGCATAGGAAGTAATTATTCCTCTACTGCAGAGCTTCATGTCAGATAGTTAAGAGAACAGAAGCTCCAACTAACAGGTTTCATTTTGCTTCTTTGTTGAGTACTACTCCCAATTTTTAAGACGCAGAGGTAGTCACGCTTTTTTTCTCTTAATGTTCTCTAGCGTTAGCTTTAACTGGGGGCAGAGGTTGTGCTTCAGTTAACCCCAGAAGAAGATCGAGCACAGTTTGACTAAGTCAATCTGAAATATCCACATGTATAACACTTATTTTGCATTATTGATCGTGCTTCGTTATGAACCTTAAGACGTTAGTGACTGGCATTTATGAGGAAATAAAAACAATTGTTTTCAGTGTAGGAGAGAATGTAAGAAGTCAGAAAAGGGCTAAATTTATTTTTACAAGGTGTAAGTAAAAGGGTCTGAGCTTTTCTGGGGGGATGGGGACGATGGTGATGCTTTATGTTGGTGGAAATACTTTGTGTTTCATTTTCACTTCTCTTGCTGATTTTAACAGTCCTGAAAAATGTTTGATCTTCTCAACTGTATTTAGTTGTTGCATTTTTATAAAACCGATTATTTACTAAGAACATAGCTTATTTCTGCATAGTGAGACCACAGAAAAAAAGATGTCCCATTAGTAGCTGAACTGTAAAATAAAAACTCTGTTAAAAGCATATATTCTTCATCTCAAAAGCTCAAATATTCTATATTGACAGCTGCCCTTATTTCACAATATTAGATAAAATCAGTACAAAGGGGAAATATGCAGAAACTAAACTTGTTTCCACAGTGTTGGAATTATGGCTGTGACTCTAGATTTCCAAGCAGCGTTCAAAAAGTAAAATTGAAGAAAATACCAGTAATTTAATGGGTTACATTACCACAATCTGGAAAAAAAGAAGACTGAAAAAAAAGTTATGGGGACTGTATCTTAACTTCAGAAGTGACTTGGCTAAATTAGAAGTTAGGAACGTGATTGGGATATTCATTCAGAAGTCTATTGGTTCCACAATAGGCAAAAGACAGAGATGAGAGGGAATAAGTGAATAGGCTGTTCAGCAGAATGGAATCATGAGCTGAAAACCAATTGTGCAAATATTTTTAAATAATAATACATATTTATAAACCATTTTTTACCTGATAACCACTGTCAAATATGTTTATTTGTACAACTGTAAAGTTATATTTGCTTCCTAAATCAGTATATATATATATTTATCTGGGCTAATAAAATTTTGAAAAAATAAAAGGAAAAAGAAGTTTTTGAACTCTCATGTTGCAAAAGAACCGTATCTACAATTCAAGTTGTTTCCCTGTCATTGTTGCATAGGTTAATTGCTGTTGTTATTGAGCAATGCACCTCTTGATTACCCAATCAATAACAGCATTTGAAGCCTGATATGGTTGCTGATCGATTCCTTCTTCCCTCACTCTTTCTTTTCTGTTATTTCTACACTAGGTGTTTCTTGTCATGGACCTATTCCTTGGTTCTTCTCCCTGAGGGGATTATCTCAGCTACCCTAGCTGACTGCATACAAAGTCAAGAGTTCATTCTTGCTGAAATCTCTGGTAAGTGTATTCAAATCCAAAGACTTTTGTTAGTTTTAAGGCAATCTATCTGCATCATGCATGTCTTGATAGTGAGAAATACAGTAGGAAACGTTATGTGTAACCAAAAATTGTACCTATTAAAATACTTCGAGAGTTGACTTCACCATTCTGTCTGCCTAGCTTTACTTTATTGTTTTGTTTTTCTTCCTGCTGTTAATGATAATGTTGAGAATGAGCACTATCCACATCACTTCTGATCAGTCCTTGGTATGCCTAGAAAGGGAAAATGAAATGCTTCTGAACCAGAAGCCTGAGTTTCATATGGATTCTCTCAATATTGCAAAAAATATAACAAAAAATCATTCTCTCCTGTCAAACTCAGAACATTTGGTTTCTGTATCCACATTTCCATGTACACTGGAGGTACACTCAGTTCCTTCATCCCGGTCATCAGTAAAGATATTAAACAGGACTTATGACCAGTTGCTAGCTGGATTTAATTCCATTCACCGCTACTGTCTGGACCAGGCCATCTAGACAGGTTTTTACTCAGCAAAGAGTGTACCTGTCCAGGCCATGGGTTGCCACCTTCTTCAGGTGAATGCCATAGGAGACAGTGTCAAAGGCTTTGCTAAAGCCTAGGTAGACAATGTCAACAGCTTCATCCATGAGGCAGGTCACCCAGTCATAGAAGAAGATATGATTGGTCAAGCAGGACCTGCCTTTCATGATCCCATCCTGGCATTTACTACATTTACTACATTTCATGTAGTTTAGTTCTACGGCTGATTATTTATCAGTGGTGAAGGAACCACCTGAGAAAATACAGTTTTAATGCTCTGCACCAATAATAGTACATCTTTCCACCATAAGCACTCTGTGCTTAAGTGAAAGGAGTCTGTGTATTACGTTGGCCTCAGAAACATGCAGTGACTGCCTTGGTCTTTGAACCTGATGACCAGGAGTGCGTGAGCAGAAATGCTGTCTTAACAAAAAGAAGTGCTGTGAAAGTTGCAAACCACGTAGCATTGGTGATTCTTAAGTACTCCAGTCTTGTGAATCCTTGCAGTTGTTTTTCCAGAATGGTGAAGTACCATTTGCTTCCAGAGATTCATGCACTCTTTTGGTCCATTTTACTTTCTCTGTCCTTTCTTTGAATTTCATGTTTGAACTTTTGCAAATGTACAAAATGAAAGTAATCCAAAATTGCTAAGATTTGCCTCGTTTCACATTAAATGATACGAAACCTCTGAGTTCAGCATCATTTCCACTTGCAGTCATAAATCTACTCACACTCACTCAGCCTTGGATAATGGAGAAAGTTTTTAAAGGACCCAAATGTAGGTTTCATAAAACCTGTCAGCAAGATTGGATTTCATTACAAACAATTTGCACCATTCTTTTTTAAAAGCATGGATGAAAACCGAGTAACTATGCACAAGACAAAGCGACTGCAGTGAAATCATGCAGTTGATGGAATAAGGACCTGAATTTTGCCTGCTGATAGTGAAAATAACAATAGTAATGTTTTTCACTCCTCTTCTTGAGACAGAGCAAGTTATCTTGTATTACTGATTACTAGAATTTTGGCAGTTAATCTGCCAACACAAACATTGGCCAACTTAAAAAACTTTGAGAAAGTTATTGAAAATAGCATGTTTTACAATGCCAAAAGGTGCCTAGTCTACCAGAAAGTAATGAATACACCCCAGGATATCAAATCAGTAGTAAGCTTCTGAAAAGTGAAAGAAGAGAATAGGTTAATGTGAATATTGTAGAAATGCTCTCCTATGGAAGTAACAGAATCTAGAAAGGCTGGAGTTGACCTGTCTGACTGTTCTTTTCTTTTTGCTCAGTATTGAGATGAACAGTAAAGAAAAAATAATTCCAAAGATTTCTGCCTGCTAGGAGTCATGCTGGCATTTTTTTAATTTAACTTTTAAATAAAATGACAGGACTCTGAAGGCCAAACCAGTTGATACCTTTTAAAAATGGGGGAATTATTAAACTGATGACTAGAATTTGAAAAATTGACATGAAACTACAAGCATTCCTGCAGACATATCATCCATGCTCAAGATATATGTCAAGACTCTGGACACCTTTGTGTAATATATCTTAAATGGCTTGCTTAGGAATGTCTTTCTAAAAATATTGCTCTCTTTCTTCGTAATTGAATATTTCTAACATATGTCTTTTAAAATTCTTAAGTCTGAAATTCAAGTAAATACTGTACTGTTTGAAGTTGTTACACATTGGGAAAAAAAAACAACTATTTTTATGTGTTACTGATTAGACACTGGCATATTAATTCACAGTGTCCTACTGAATTCTTTTCTTTAACGAACAAGGTGGATTTCATTTAAGACTTGAATTTATTTCATGTTCTACATTAAAAACAAGGCAATACATTTCTCTGAATTGAAAGCTAACTAGTTTTAAGACTTTTGTCCCAAAATTGTATATTTGTCTATGTACTATCTTCTTTCTTTGCATTTGGTGTTTAATAAAAAATATGAAAAGAAACCATAATGACTTTAAAAATCAATAGTCAGCTAGTTTAAGTACTGTACTATGTAGATGAGCAGTTTTGCTAAGTTTAAGCTTTGCATTAAAACATCAGTGCGACTTGTAGAACAATAAACTTAAATAGAAGTGATGTGGAGAGAGAAGAGGCAAATGCTTCTGATAAATGAAGCAGTGAAAGGTGTTAATGCATGTTGCAGAGAACTCGCTTGAGTTATTTACCGTGCTCAAAGCCTTACAAATGAAATCCCAGCATTAACAGTTTCAGGGAACAAGGTATGGAATTAATGTGATGTACTACTGTAAGCACAAAAATTCCATCGAGTGTATCAAGAGAACAAGAAAACTTAAGTAAGTCTGGATACAAAGAGGTAATTTTCCATGTGATAAATAAATAATATCTCTAGACAAAAGATTCTATGTGTTTTGTGCATCTTAAGTGTATGCTGTATTGGCACATGTCCTGAATAGCTGCACTACACTTACAAGTAGTGAAGGCATGAATAAGTTATTGGTCATCCTAAAGGAAGGATGTGGTAAGGTGTAGAAATTTTAAGTATTTTCTTATGCCCCAAGAAAATAATTCATTGGATGTCTAGCTGTTTTTTCAGCTTCCTTAAATGGAGTAGCAGCAATGATCTAGCCTTCAGACTTCCCAAGTAGAGTGGCACCAAGGTGTATGAGGCAAATGTTTCTGTTAAAGTGCTAGCTATGCTTGGAAGACAGAATCCTTTGAAGTTCTTAGGAAATCCTCTATTTTATTGTTAAAGCTGCCCACAAAAAGTATGGTCCAGGAACTGAACATTCTCTGACTCATTAGTAAAATAACCATTTATGTCCTTGTCCCCGGATGTTCCTACTGCTTTATAAAATATGAGTAAATCTCGTGCTCCATCACTCTTCACTGTCAAAATTAGAGAGGTCAGCCACTGTTTCCAATACCAAAATTTAATTTAAATAACAGGAAGTTCTGGAATTAAAAACTAAAGAAGTTAAGATGTGGCATACAATTAAGGCCTAAGCAATCTCAATTAGTTTTATTTTAATGCTCAGATTAGTTTAATATCTCTTTTCATGTAACTGTGACTATCTAAAAGTTGCAGGATTTTACGATTTGGTCATGTCCAGAGGAAAAAGAAAATCTTTTAAAAAGAAATCTATAATAAACATTGGGGAAAATAAGTGCAGCCATTCAGAGTTCTGAAATTTTCTATTTAATTTCTAATAAGCATGCTGTCATAAAATGGAAAATCTAACTTTTTTCTGTTACGGGAAAGTTTTTGTAGGAACTTTTAACTGTAGCAGACAACTTTGTTAAGCAGTGCTGTAGTTCTTTTAGTAAAATTTGCTTTTGATTAGACTGAGCAGCAAGAATGGAAGCTGTATTTTAGACTACTGTCATGTAAAACTTTTTTTTCAAGGTATCCTATTACAAAATGTCATGTTTCTGTAAAAAGCATAATATGAGATCCAAGGATGCACCTTGGCAGATTTATCAGTCATCTCATGCCCCACAGCTCAGAGTGCTACAGACTTGACTCTTTCTGCACTGAAACACTCTAAATATTGCCTGAAATACGTGTGTTGTGCAGTGTGCATTTATTACACAAGCCTGAACCCCAAATGTTTTTTTACTGTTCCAAACAGTTCAGCATAAGATCTTTAAAGGTAATGACAGGATTACAAAAAGCCCCAGCCAGAATTTCAGGTACCTTTTCAGAAATTATTCTAAGACTGTGATACTTCTAAATCAAGCTCATCAGTCTTGCATAGACATCAATAAGAATCAAGATATTCATGTTGCCCCTCTGACTTTGCTGGATGCATTCAGAGATTGAATTGGTTGAAACTTCTGTTCTGTGTCTATAAAATGATGGGCTTGATGAGGAGTTGATATAGTTGAAATAAATACCCAAACGGTAAAACTTCTTTTTTTTTACTTTCTGCAAAAAAGTTTTACACGTTATACACTTTTATTTAGGAAATATGAATTCAGTATTTCTTTTTGAGGATATTGAAAGATTTTGAGCACATCTTCTAAAGCGTTGGATGAATATTTATGTTTATGATCTCCCTGTTTCCTGTTAGCATGGAATATGTCTAACTTCCATTGTATTTGCTGACAAGCAACCTCAAATTTGCTGTTCTCAGCTAGCTGCCCAAATTCTGCCACTTATGCTTACCTCACACATAAGAAAGCTTGACTGTTCTTTGTTAATGAGTCAAGTTAACATTTAAATATATCTCCTCTTACATCTAAAGGGTTCAGCTTCAGGTTCAGCTACAGCTCTTTAGCAAGTAAACGTAAAGACAACACAGCCTTATTTATTTAACTGTAGCAGTGCTGTAGTACAGCCTCTTGAAGATCCAGGTCCTTCAGTTTTACTAATCTTGTTAATGCCAAAGTATCAATGTATTGCTAACGTACTTCATGGCTGTCTCATACACTTTTTCCTCCAGAAGTGGGAAAAGTAGATCTAAGTGTTTGTTCTGCATCGTGATGGTTTATCAATATTCTCTGCTATCAATCAGACTGTTTTGGCTTGTTTTTTGTCTGTCATGTCTCTGCCCTCTGTGACTGCAGTGATTTGTTTCTTTTCTATCCTACAGAGACTAATGTTATGTGATGTTGATTTGAAAAACTAGTAGAGCAGCCAGCCTTTCATTTATCTCAAGGAGGATGTTGAAACTAAATCATTACTTTGCTGCTGAAGTAAAGGAATTATGCAGGAGTTACTCAGCAGTGAGAACCCTAAGCTTGTTCCCAGAACAGCTTGGTTTACTGAAAAATGACTGCTGTGTGAATAAAGTCCTGCTCCTCATCTGATATTCTATAATACTCATTCCAAATAGACCTAAGGATTTTCAGACCTATTTTGAGTGCTAATTAACATGAAGAACTTAAAAAATAGGGTGCGTATTACCAAAGGAAGTCAGGGATAAATCACTCCTCATTTTTGTTTAATCCTAAATTTTCTCTGCAACCTCTAGGAAAAACTTTGATTAGTTGTATATTAGTATACATTAGTTGTTCAGGAATATCATTTTGTATGTAATTTGTGAAGCTGTGATGCCCAGTCGAGTGCTTCTGCAGAAGGTCATAATTCAATGCTCAAAGTACACAACAGTGTACTGTTGATGCTTAGCCCAAAAAGAGAGGGCAGGCAAAATATTTGAAAGTCTGATTGCCTGAAATAATTTTTGTTAAGACACACATAGATTTAATTAATCTATTAGTTTCCTCATCCTTTAAAATAAAGGTTGCTTCCCTTCTAGTTCTTCTTTTCCTGTATAGGTCTTCTTGTTAGTCAAGCTAACCCTTTCATCTCTTGGCCATACCAAGAAAAGATATGGGAATTTCTTTGCATGTCACTGCATATCATCCTTTCACATTGCTATTTCCACAGTTTTTTTCTTTTCAAATTTTTTGTCATATTGTCTGTATTTACAGTGTTATTTAATTCCTGGGAACATCCAAAATGCTTGATTGTCAGTGTTGCAAGGTATAAAAGCGACTGTTTTGAAAGCTGCCTTTTGACTAGAAAATGAAATTTTCAATCTTTATATGCTCAGCTCCTCCTTCCAAAACTACCATGCAAACCTCTGTCAGACACGATTATATTTTGAACAGCTACTTCTTTCTGTAGAGGAGAAAAATCATCAAATTTTCATTGATTTGTTTTACCTAGTAGGCTTCAACATTTGGAAATCTTTCTTATATGGAAGCAATGACTCAAATAATGGAACAAGAAACACTAGTGTGGCTTAGGAACAGTATTGAGCTCTTTTTATTAATAAGAATGGAAATGACCTTTGAGGCCTTTAACAGACATATGAAGGACTTTGTGAAAAGCAATCACTCACATTCAGTGTGTGAAGAAAATACTGAAAATAAGATGTTTAGTATCAGAAGATTTTTTAAGTGCTGCTCTTAATAGTGGAATTCACGTACCCACATTTAGTGAACTGTTTTGGAAAATAGAAATGCAAATGTCTTAAACTTTCTTAAAAGGTGAGTGCAATAAGTTTTTTAGTGAAATGCAACCCTAACACATGGTCTGGGCACACCGTTATTGTATGTAACAACAAAGTAAGGCAGTAGTGGGAGAGGTTTAGGTAATTAATTACTCGACTGAGGTTTTGTGGGCTTGTTTAGAGGAGACTCAGAAAATACTATCTCTAAATTCTTTAAAAAAGAGGTCTGAACACTTCAAATTTATTAAGACAGAGGGCAAATGATTTTCCTGTCCAGGTTGCACTAAAGAGCCTTCTCTTCTGTAGTAGCTAAACAAAGTTAATTTGTGATAGAAGTACACAATATGGAATGGAAAAAATGCTCAGAATTCAAAACTTGTCCTGCAGTAATTATCCCATAATTATCATCATGTTTTTCCAGAACCATCTCCAAAATGGAATTCCCTGCTCAGAGTCACTTGTATGAATTATCAATCCACAAATTACTTGATTTCTGTGATTTCACTGAGATAGGCAATAGAGGCAGGGACATTGCTGCTTGATTGTTACGAATCAATCAGAACATAAAATGAAGGCTTTATTAACATTCAAACTGCACTTTCCCTTCCCACAGAAATGTTCTTTATTACTATGGTTAACTGTGTCAGCAGTCAGACTAGACATAGACTCACTTCCAATTAATATAGAAATTCTTTTATTTGATTTACTGGGTGAGATTGAGAGGACAGAATGATTTTATTTCATTTCATGCATTCCCTTTCCCCAGGCTTCACCTGATTGAGGTATTGGCTCTCTGGGTCAGTGTACTTTAAAGTTATTAATTATTTCACTTCAATCTATAATAGTTAATTAAAGCTTAAAACAAAAATAAATTGCTTGTGTTTGGTGAAAATGTTGCCGGTCAAATGGGATTTTAGCAATATAATAGAGCCAATAGGTTTGTTTTGTTTATAGCAATATTGGATGACCTTGAAATGTTCATCTGGCCAATGTGGACTCTTTAAGATAAGAACCCAATTTCTTTTCTTCTCTTTACCTGGGTTAGGATTAACAGTTCGCGTTATCAAAAGGATATTAGCACATGACAAGCCTACAGATATTTCTTAATGTTATTTCACTTGCTGTCCCTCAGAGCCAGCATGAAGGCACTGTCAGCAGAACTCATACGTGTTTGACTGCAACTCTGGCTGTACAGAGAAGAAGGTAGCTTTAATATTCACCCTTCAAGGTTTGCTATTGCATTTCTTAAAGCCTCATTTCATGATTGAGCCGAGGAATGCTGTTGTTTTGTTGCTCTGAGAGCAGAATTTAGAAATGGAAAAGTTGCTAGATTGAAACAGACGTTTTCCTGCATCAGTAGAACAGAGAGCATCCAGATAAAGACTCAGATATTAAACTCTCCTGACCCTTCTCTCCTTTGCCGGGATGATTAAAGTCCAAAGGATTTTATATTTGGTATCATTTAAAACCAGCTGGGAAGAAAAGCCTTTTCATAGTGCCACAAAATATCCTGCCCTGTTCAAGAAATCTATGATAGCTGCTCTGCTATTTCTGTAATTTTCAGTGTTGTCAGCAAGGACTGGAAGAACATCGTTCTTTAATAAAAACAAAAACCTTTTCAGTAATGAATTCTATCAAATTGTGTGAACCCTTCCATTTTTATTCCCAGATTCACAAGTACTCAACATACCGTCATGCCATAGCTTATATCCAGCTGGTTTGTTGTTGGTGGTTTTTTTAAGGTAATTATCTGTGAAGATAGCTAGCCCCTTTTTTTTTTTTTTTTTTTTTTTTTTTAATCATTGAGGGATTTTTAAGCTTTTTAAAGTAATATTGACACCCTCTTTTCTTTTGAGTTACAAGTATGGCCTCACAAGGTCCTTCCTCCCATCTTCTCTTTTGTGTTACAAAGGCACTCCTTTAAAGGCAGCATCTGGGCTGCAGTTTATACTTGCTCCCATAAAACCAAACATTAAAAACGAATTTTAGAAAGGTCACTGTATGATCTGTGAGTGCCAATCTGATATAGATGTTACTTGAAACTGAAGACAGGCAAATGCCCTTTGGCTGAGATCAAGTTTAGCTGTGGTTTAATATCTGATGTATCTCAGGTCTAGCATTTTCCAAGATGGTGTTTAAAAAAAAAAAACACAGTGTGAAATTTTTACCAACTTTCTTTGGCGGGGGGGGGGGGGGAGGAGGGGGGTATTTTATAATTTGAGATGTTGGATCCAGCTTTTGAAATGCCTTTAGATGTATGTATTCACTGGGAATGGAGCAGGTTGCTTGGGGTTTAGTGGGTGTCACGTCCCTGAAAACATTCAGAGTCAGTTTGGGTGGAGCTCTGAGCACCTGATTGAGCTGTAGATGCCCCTGTTCATTGCAGGGGAGTTGGACTTAAGGGAGTTGACCTTTGAAGGTCCCTTCCAACTTAAATGGTTCTATGATCAAGTGATATGTTTCCAGCTTCATTTTCCTAGAAAATACAAATTTGGGAAATAACGTAAACATCATACACAAGTGAAAGGCAAACAGTTTGCAGCCAGCCCAAGAAAATGAAAGTCTTGACTGCTTTCTTTAAATCAGCATTGATGTGTGTGATTTAGCCTGTGCAAAATAGATTGCTAAGTTAAGGTGTTGTTTAGAGAAAGCTTAATCAGTTCAGGCTTGCAATTAACTTTGGCTTAGTGATAATGTAATTCTGAGTACTCTCTCTCTGTTGTGTCTCCTTGCTATTGTTTCCCTTTAGCTTCACCGGGTCTTAAAATACTTCATAGTATCTTCAGTAGGGTCATCTCTTGCATTTTGTAACTTGGTACCAATCCTGCATTTGAAGTGTGGACTTCGTGGTATTGCATAACGTTAATAAATCCACTCTGAATTTAGGATCTCTTACTGTTGATCATCTGACTTAGATAAAATTGCTGATCTGGTGATTAAATACTGTGTTTCTAAATCTTGTAATCATCAGATAACAAGAAAAGGTACACAGAGTTTGCAAAGTATTGGATTTCATTAGATGTCTTGAGCACCAACAGGTTTTTGATTTGATGTAATATCTTTCTGACAGCTTACTTCAACAATTCACTAGCTAAGTGTCCTTAGTTGCATTTTCCTTGCCTGTGCATCCCAGCAGACAGTGCATTCACTTTGACATGTAACAAAGGGAAGCAGTGATTAGCTCTGGAAGGGGAGTGTTATCCTCAGCACATCTCAGACATGATGGGCAGAGGGCTTCAGTTATTGTATTTGGTCTAGAAATAAGCCTACTGTGAGAATGGTAATTGTGACAGACACTGGATCCCAGCGCAGCGGATGAGTGTGGGAAAAGGTGTTAGCTGCACAGCCAAAAGATTTTGTGCGTGCTCAGAACCTACTGGTTGCACTGCCACTGACCAGAGGCTCAGGTGAATGCTCAGTTGCTCACATTCTGGTTCTTGGTGTTATAAATTTTGCTGTATTGACAAAGGGGTCAGGGCTCTGAAGGGGCTGCCATATGATGCTGGATGCTGACATTACCAGTGTTCCCATAACAGAAGGCAATATGTGGGTGTGAAGTGGGCTTAGAGAACATAAGCTCTGTACAAACATTGTGCTCCTTCTGCAGGTTAATCAGGTCTTTAATAAAAGACCATGGAAATGTCAGCAGTCTGAACAAATAAACCGGAATTGTAACTGAATGTTTGTTCAAACAAAGAAATATAAACCCTGTTTTTATTAATGTTCTTCAAACAGGTAGGAAATGGATTTGAACTATAATTAGAAATATATATTTTCTAAATATTATCTATAAGCTCCAGTACATGCTTGGATATGCATTATATGTATTAATTTTGCAGATATGACCGTGCTTTAAGGCCTTTATAGTCCAGAAACTTTTTAAGGAAAACAGGTACTTGGTAAATTAATTAAATAAATGGAAGAACTAGCTAATTAAGCCACTCATTGCATTGAATTAATTAAGAGATTATAACGATAGAAGTATAAAAAGATTCTTTTTCAAAGCAGAAAAACAATCATGTCTCTTTTTGATCATTAATAGCAAAGCGTTCAGCCAACTTTTTCTTTCAGGTAGTGGTGGAATGCAGCTATCTATGGAAATATTCTTTTCTGAATACTGGATGATGAGACTGATGAGTGCCTAATAACGACTGACTATCTCTCACTTAATGCATCTTGAATCCTAAATTTGATCTTGCTATTACTTCCTCTCCAGGTCAGTATTACTCCAATGATATTCTTATGGAGGATTTTTTTTGTTGCTGTTGATTTAATACAAAAGCTATCCAACAATTTTATTTGCTTGATTGTATTTTTATAGAAGTTATTTCTCTCTTTTTTAAAAACCCTGTAGTAATATGTAGATATATATATTTCTGGTTTGCACATCTGCAAATTAACATCAAAATAACAATAGAACTTCTGAGCGTTGAAGGATGGGAGAGGGGAAACTACACTGTTTTCCCATTGTGGATAGGTGGGAATACAGTTGCTAAAGCAAAATGGACTTAGATTGCAGCAGGGAAAATTTGATACAAGGAAAAAGATTAACTAACATTTTCTATCCTTCAAATTTAAAGATACGAAGCACTGGAACATAAATCCTATTTGAGCTCTGGAATTTCTGTGCTTGTTTTTAAGGAATAGACAAATATCAGCTAGGAATGACAATGGTGAGTGATCCTTCTCTGGAACAGGGGATAAACCAGGTAACCTTCGTAGAAGAATGTGCGTGGAAGGAGATGTTATATGGGACACTTCTAAAAAGACCAACAAGAGAAAGTCAGTATAAATCTCATCAAGTTTCACCATATGGAATTGCTTCTGCTTCCCCTTCTCCTCCCCCTTATAGTTTTCAGGTGGAACAGGTTTTCCTTAAAATGTACCATGGACCTTGTCAAATATGACTGTTCAGAACCACGATCCCTACTGCTGGATCCTCCCTAAAGCTCAGATTTGTCTCTGTTTGCACTGCCCTGCAGCAGAGAAGGTTAAAATGAAGATTGATGCTTAGTGATTCAAAGTAAAGTTTAACTGACATTTAATTTTGGTGAGACTTGTCCTTTTTAAGCTGTGCTCTCAGCTCTGATGTTTGGCCAGTTTTTGACATAGGTGTGGTGCAGGACTGTTGTAAGAACGTATGGAGGCAGGAGGGTATAGGCTTAAGAGATGAAGCCAGGAGTGGGGCAGGTGTGTCTCAACATAAAAGTTGAGATAAAAAAAAGAGATAAAAGTGTTTCTTTAGAGAATCACGTTGTGAGTAGCCAGTCCTCTAATGCAACCTGCAGTGACAGATTAAAAAACCAGTAATGACTAAACCACTGGACTGGTATTCTGTTGAGTAGCCACATTCTAGCTTACTGATTTTCACCAAAGCTTGTTGGAGCAGGGTAAGAAAGTTTCCATCATCATTAGTCTTTGCAAAAAGGTACTTGAGAGTCTAACATAGTTCCTGTTGGGTACAGTCCCTGTCACTGAACATACAATCCAGACGTTAGTGCTGATAGCTTTGCCAGTGTGTTTATGAGAGAGGCCAAAATGTGGAGAGGCACAGACTAAACTAAATCCGTCTTTCCTTCCTTTCTTCCTCGTCAAGGCCTTAGCAACGTACGTGAACAGAGAAACTAACACTACCTCTGCAGTGCCTGTCTCGTGGATTAATGGCAGAATTTAGTCTCCCTGCATGTTAACATGCGCTGCTCTCTCAGCAGCAATAAATTCACACAAAACTACCAGCAGTTCACCAAAAACATTGAGTCCTGTGCTCTCTCGATTCACCTCAGGTGCACCGTGCCTGAGAATTCGTATGAGTAAGTCTCCTTGAGGACTAGTGCATGAGAAGAGGCATATTACTGCTTTAATTACTTATAATGAAGGATCACGGGATGGTGATGTCATCATTTTAAGACTTGCTATGTCTAAGTGCACTGCCAGGAAGAGAAAAGATGAATGATGACTTATGTATCTTGGATAAAATTCAGGTAAAAACCTCTTCAAAAATGTTAATTATTTGAGGTCACTTTCTATTACATGGAATCTGTTCTTTAGAATTTCTCACAGGTTAATAGAGATGATTCAGGAGGTCTCAGGCTGGATTGGTCTGACAAGAAAAAGCAGCAACTGTGTGGGGGAGGGAAAAGAAGGAGACAAAGGGTGTGATTTATCGATATGCACTTTGCTATTTGTGACTAACAAAGAGATGGTTCACAAATGTCTCAGACTCAAAGCTGTGATCTGTCAGAACTGCTGAGCTGGGGAAATACTACCACTAAGTGAAAATAGATTGGTCAGCAGTTAGAGACTTATCTGCAAGCAGGTCATCGCATACTATCTACATGTGCAGCAGGAAGATCGTTTTGCTGGGTTAGGAGTGAGATAACTTTGTTGCAGTGTTGTCTGTTATCAATCAATAGTTTTAATTAGTTACAGGATTAACTAATAAAAATCCTGGCTGATTGATTTATTTTTTTTTTTTTAAATCTGGGTAACGCTTGCTTTATTACGGAGATGATTTTTCATTTGAACTAAATGCTTTAACCAAAATGCAGAGGGTTTTTATTGTTTCTGAGGGAATGAAAGAATACTGGGAGAAGGAACACTGATGTCTGTCCAGAAAAAAAAAAAATCAAGGATACTGGTGATCAGTGTTAGCCTTACGGTTATTTGGAGGTTCTGTGAAGCACTTTGCAATCGGTCACACGTTTGTTGAAATCTACTGCCATTTGCCACCTTTTTGTAAAGAAAGGGATAGAAATTAATATTATAACATTTTTGTTGTTCTCTGTAGTAAAGCTGATTGCATCACCACCCGTAAATACCTAATGTATGTACTAACTAATAAATCTAACACTTAAATACAGTTTTCTTAGATAACACCTAGGCTCTCACACATGTATACATATGCATCCATTCTCTATTCTTTGAATAGACAAAGTGTTACTGGGGTAGTGGTGTGGATGTGGATTTGCTCATCGTAAATCTGAGACAGGTGTTGCTGCAGCTAGAAGGACCCACCAGGGTAAATGAGTGATGACATGGATTTGGCTCATAATTTCCTGATTGTCCACACGTGTATGTAATTATACCTCCTGGTAGTATATGTGCAGTGGCAAATATGTTATATCTATCCCAGGAAAGAGTTTGAAGACTGCCTGAAAATAAGTGAAAGAGAAACAGCCCATCTTGCATGAACCAGCTGAGTTGCTATTAACTATGTAAATGCATACTTAGAAAATAAGCTGTGAAGTCTCAAAGTAAGTTCATTTTCCTTCCAGGGAAAATGAACTGTGCTGCACTGCACAAAGGGTTGCAACACCTTTGTATGCAAGGTTTTTAAGTGTGAACCTTAAATAAAACAGAGCATAAGTTAATCAAATAAGCCAAGCAATTCCTCCAGGGTTAGATTTGATTTTTCTTCATCTCAGTAGCTTATACTGTTCTATCATTGAATGCTTTTTATTTTATGTCCAGTGACTATCAGCGATCATGGCTCTCAATTCAGAAAACATCCAGGCATGCTTGGTTGCTTCATGAGGCATATGCATTTGATTAGACTGGTGACCAAGAACATCAAAACAGTAATGTGACTGAAGTCCCCCTCAGATGCTCACCAGTCCGTCCACAGGCCTAGCAATCTGACCAGCCTCAGCAGGATCAAAATCAGTTACATCTTAGTGATTTTCAAGGGATAGAAGCATATGGAGACAACATCAAGCTGATTTAAAATGAAGCAGCCTGTAATCCAGTATGTCAGCCTGTGGGTGCTTTGTGAAGATGCTAAAACACAGAATGGACAGAGAACATATGTAATAATGCTTACTTGGGGCTCTACCCTAACTTTGGTGACATTTTGCCTCTTCCTGCCTGCCAAATACAATTAACAGGTCTGTAGATGTGGACTCTGAACCACATTCCCAGCTATGCTACCAGCTCTGGGCAGCTAACTTTATTTCACCATCCACCTTTGTGGTCTCTGATAGTAAATGATTTGTTTTTTACTGATTCCAAGTGAGCAATATATTTGTGAGAATAGAGAAGGTGTGGTTAATGTTCAGGCAGACACACTCAATGACCTTTTAGGTCCCTTCCAACTGAACTATTTTAGTGGAACATTACATTTGCCATGCTTGTGAGTTACTTTCATGAGAAGTATTGTATTTGTATTAGATAAATTATAGACTTTATTGCATAGTAGCAGTATAAACAAAATACATTGTTTGAATGGTTGTAATGTGTTTGCTGTATTCTTGGCATTTAAATTGGAAGAAGTAGTGAAGTTTTTGCAACAGTAACTGTGTAAATGGGAAAGTTTCCATCTTTGTTGAGGCACCACAGCTCTTTCCTTTACTACCTGGTGGCTTCTCTGCTACTGTTGGCTGCGGTTTCTTGAGCCATTCAGCTATTTTGGGTAGCTAATGAATGATCTGCTTTCAACAAATGACGAGTATCACCATAATTACTTGGTGCATGTAACATTTCCAGCTACGAATGTTTGCTAGGCTTTAGAGCAGCCTCATGCAAAAGCTGTGAAGTAGATAATATATGGAAGGGAAAATCATCCATGCCGGATCCATGCTTTAGAGCAGGCACGTCCAGCCTACAGGAAGACAGCTGGTAATGTACACTTAAAACATTATTATGTGATTTTTAGCGAAATAATGCTTAGGGAATAAACATTTGACCAGGTGAAATATTCTGCTTGGGAAATAAATTGCCTGATTCTATTCCCATTGCCTTTAAACTCCATCATCATTCCTGTCCCAAATGGCACAGGTTTTAACACCTGGGGCTAGCTTTAGATTCTGACTATATAGATCGTAGGCTGATGTGAGCCATATGTGAGCTGCTTGTCAATTTGTACTAGGTCAGAGGCAGCAGTAAGTCAGCTTTCCCAGGCTTGCTGAGCAGCTCAGAGTGAAAAGGCCATTCTTGCGGGCTCTGTCAGCAGGCTCTGGGCCACTGCCACCAGAATTCAATGAGACACCAGAAGTCTGAAACCTAGGAGACAGTTTGGCCCTGGTATCTCAACTTCACCAGGTGACTTATGCGTGTGGATTATGTACAGCTAAACCTCAAGTCAGTCCCGATGTTTCATTCTACATTGGTACTGAACAGTTGGGCAGGACTTTGATAAAGACAGAGTTTATCCTGCCTAAGGGTGTCCTGATGGATGGAATCATCACTCCACTATGCTGCTGATGCATATCCCTCAGGTCATCTCAGTGTGACTCATGTTAGCCTTAGAAGCTTTGTGTCTCTATTACAGTCTTCAGAGAAGCGCTTGAACAGCTAGCAGAAGATGCATACAGCAGAATGAAAAATTGTCTAGAAGAGTACAAGAAGAGGTGAACAACCAGAAAGAGTACTTCAGTGCTCAAAACTGGATAAGTTTGGAGCATAATTTTTTAGTGTGATCGCACAGAAGGAGATATTTTGAATTCCTGTTCATGCAGAATTCTGCGACATTAAGTCATCTGTCTAAAGTCTGAATCATCTTTATGAAGTCACTGCAGTTTTTTATGGCAATAATCAATAAAAACTTATTTGCAGTCTGTTATTTCAAGTATTCGTTGGAGGGAAAACTATTCTCTGTTGTTGTGACTCACAGGCAATCACAGGAAGTTTAAAGGGACAGATGTTGCTGACCCAGCACAATGGCATTTCAGAATGTATTCAGAAAGGATGGGTCAGATTCACAATGAAGACATAAAGCAAAATAACCTTGGCTGTATAAAGACATCCAGCAAATAGTCTGATTCATATTCTGGAGCAATACTCCTAAGCTAAAGCCAATCCAATGCAGGATCTGTGGGACATCATCAGATGATGTCTAAACCTTGAAGTCTAAGATGTCACATATCTAAGGCAATCAGTCCTCTACAATATGATTCTGGATAGTGTTTTTGGTTTTGCTGATATTTTGTTTGCTTTAAAAGATTCTGACAGAAAAGCTCATCAATAATGTGATTCTCCAACTTCCTGCTCTAATATCATGGCTCCAGTTGTTTTCTGCTGGTGGCTTTTATCATTTTCAGTTCATTGTAACTTGTTCAACTCCCACTGACTTGGGAATGACTTCTGGCAGAGCAGGCATTCATGTTCTCAGTTTTGTGTTGAACAAAATGTCAGCACGTGACAATCAGTGTTTCTTTAGAGCAGTTAACACAGTTAAAGAGTGTTTGGCCCTTTCTTTTGGAAGCTCTGGCAATATTACCCACTGGCCTCATAGATGGTGTGTATTGAGGTCTGCCAATTTAGTGTCTAACATGTTTCTTCAGTACAAGCTGCTTAATCTCCTATCCTGTTATCCGTGGAATCTCGTCAAGAAGTGCTGTGTTAAGAGTGCAAATCGTGGTCTCCCATTTAGCTTCTTAGAGGATTATATCAAGTCAGTCTTGAGTTCACTTAGTCCATGCTTTTTCATATTTTCTGGCCAGTAGCATAGAAATGTATGTATAATTTGCTTCAGATACTTTTTTGTGTGACTTAAAGATACTGTGCCCCTTAAAAAAAAACAAAAAACAAAAAACCAAACAAACAAACAAAAAAAAAACAAAAAAAACTTTCCCAATAAAGCTGGGTTTGCGATCAGCAGAGTGCACTTAAAATTCCCTCCAAAATAGTACGTAAGTACTTACAAACATATAGGGAGTCAAACTGTATTAAACTGGGATTCCTTCTCAGTTTCCATTGCTTCTGTGGCAATACCACAACTTCAACCAGCCTGCCTATATAACGTGAGGCTGCATTTGCTCTCTGCAGAAGTCAGCACAAGCTGTATGCCAGCATCGCCACAACTCTCTGCTCTAGGATTCCACTTCTTACAGAGCCTCAACCATCACAAGTTGCAGGATGACAGCTCTTCTGTACATCAGACAACCTTTTCATTCAGTGATGCCTGATGTAAAGCATTTGCTGAGGTACCAACATACACACATACACAAAAATTAAGACAAAACTGCCTTCCCCGTGGGAGCACTTCCTAGGCATTTATTCCTGTATTATGTCAAGACTCCCTAAATTGACTTCTTGGGTTCACTGCACGGTTTCTCTTTCAATCACAATCTTTTGTCCTCTCTCTGCCTTAGCTGTGTATATTTTGTTACTCCTTCAACATTTGATTTATTGGTGCAGAGACCAGCTGTGCCTGCTTACCATGAGATGTATTGTAGGAGAGCTGAAAAGGTCTGGTTTAACTAAAAATATTGGAGCTGAAAAAATGCTGATTATAAGTTGATAAATCACTTGATTTACCTGCTTTCTGTTTACCTGGATCAGTCAAACCAGTCTCTCTCAGGTGCTAACTGAATAATGTTCTAGTATACTAAGTGGAATGGAAGAAAACATAACTTCAGATCATATCTCACAAATTCCATTTGCCAGATTCTAAGAGACAAAAGCCAGCAGTCTAAAATTATGTCTTCCAATTAATGAGTGCAGTGTCTGCTCCACAACCATTGCCTTTCATCAAATATAGCTTGCTTGTTTGTATTTACTGAGCTCTTAGTTATATTTAAATGTTGCCGTACCTGCTAACAACACTGAAACAGCTGTCTTGAATTACTGTGAGCTACCACATAGTCATGAATTGGAAACAAAAAACTGTCTCCTTCATGTGTGTGTTTGAGAGAAATTGCAAGGGAGATAAATTTCTCCCACTTAAAATACGGGGTGATCTACAACAAACAGCGCAGTCAGTTCAGCTACTTAAAGTCTGTTTCTAACTTAAAAGAGAAGCTGCCCAGCTATCCGTAGTGGAAGACATACATGAATGTCATCTTCTAATATGCATACATTAAAAGTAGGACAGTAACCTACTTCTGGTTATCTGCTTTAGGCATTTAAACTTTCTCTTTACTTTCTCCCCTGGGTTCTGATTCCTTCTCTTTAAGTTCAGGGAAGTCACGGCACAAAGGAATACTGCAATGAACTTACAAGTTTTTACGTTATTTCTGGAAGTGCATGAAGGTAGGTATAATTTCACTTAGAAATATTCTATCTGAAAGCAGAAAAATTCAGTAAGTAAAGTGTTTTGGCTTGTCACTCTAGAAAAAAAAGATGTGTTTTCTGTTCTGCAAAGCCTGAAGGCTATGTAGGGTGGCAGTGGGTCAGGAATCTCACGTCCTGGGGTGAATCTCTATTGCACTGGCCATGACTTAACATCCATTTCTCACTTATTGACCGTAATCATTTTGATAACTTTCTAGCTCTTTTTAAGCTCAAACTATGATCGAGTTCCATAGGGAAAGCATTAATCATGGCTTTCTTTATGTGCGTGTGGGGGGAAGTTGATTGTTTGTTTTAAGGATAAACAGATTACACTACTACGCTTGGCATCTAGTATAATTATAATATATTGTATCCACGTAGGCTGCAATTTTCCCTTGGAATGGTTGGTTTCAGTGGTTTAAACTTTTGTGGTAACTTTAAGCCGCATTCATTGTGACTCCATATGGTGCAATTCTTAAATTTTGTTTTTAAAAATGTTTTTAGGAAATGATGTGTTGGAAAAATTTGTATTTATGGAGAACAGAATCATAGAATAGAATCACAGAATCGCTCAGGTTGGAAAAGACCTTAAAGATCATCATCAGGCACTCAAAATTTACCTTTTCAGTCTGAGCTTACTCCCCTTGTGCAGAGTAATGTCAGATAATATGCAGTTCTGTATTCTTGCATTTACAGGACTCTGTACTCCATGCACAGGAAAAACAAAGAGGAGTATTATATTAGACAAACGATGGAGATTAAATCTTTGGGTTGGATGCCAGAAAGTTACCAGTTCCACCACCACTCCTGACACTGACTTCTGGGACTTGAATTAAGATACATGTTGCTGATCATGAAATGAAAAATGTATGGGCAATCTTCATTCTCATATTTCCTCACAGGTGAGATCTTGATTTCATTTTAAACCTAATTTTATTTAAATGTAGAAACTGCATGCATGTGTAATAGGCAAATACATTCTGTTAGATTGATAGGACATAGGGGCAAATGTGCTTCTATAAACTGTGGTATGAATGAAGATGTGACCTGACTGAGTGCTTTCTTTTATGGCCACGATACCATATATTTAAAGACACATTTTAGTATTCATGCAGATCTCTTGAATTAGCTTTGGATCGTATTTCTTGGTTTCTAATGATTACAATTTTGTAACGTATGGTTTAGAAAGTAAATCAGATTATGTAGATCATTTAACCCAATGCAGGTTAACTTAGAGGTGAAGTCCCTTGTAAGTCCTGAGTCTGATACTTTTACACTAATTCCTATAGTGATTAAATTAATTGTTATTCCATTGAATGTGATCTTCTCTTCATTAACTTAGCATGCCTTCATACTTATATTCCTAACTGAAAAAATGGTCACTATTTTGTTGAGTCTTCCCCAGCAGAATTTGATTTGATGCTTTAGGAGACTGAAAACTATCCGATTTCTGCTTCCCACAAAACAAGGGCAAATCCCTCAAAACATAGGTAGTCATAGTTCCATGCTGAACCTATGGAAGTTAATATCAACTGGGGCCATTGCCTGCTGTTACCATAAAGTTGAGCTACAAAGAAATAGATATAGAAGAAGCGCTTTTCTTTTTCTTCTGGGGATGGATCATGTGTAAAGGTAGCAGGGTCTAACACTTCTGATGCAAATGCTTTCTTTTGTGGAAGACAGAATGATTTGTGAGTTCATGCCTGATTTGTGTATGCGATGTAGTGGACAAGTGCCCTATGATGCAAGAAGTCATAGTTACTTTACACACTGGAGAGGTCAAATAGTAGTTTGTAGGATAGGTCACTGCAGTTCAGTTCCTCAGCTCTCTCAGATGGTAAACAGGACAAAAGAGAAGCTTGACTTGGGATGACAATGGAGGCATTGCTCCAATGAGAACATCAACACTCTTAGCCCTGGGCTCTGCATAAGCTTTGCTGTGGATTTTGTTTGGATACAACCTGTAAGGGAGCCCATGCAGGATGGTAAGCCAGCTGCTGCCATGCTTTTCCAACCTCCTGGATCTCCCCATGGTACTGAACTAGGACCGAAAGACTCTGGCAGAAACTCATTTGTGACTGCAGGTGGGCACTGCAGTGTGTAGTGAATCTACTCTGAGCTGCAGCTGGCAAGCCTCCTCTAGTTCCTGCATGCAGCAATGTTTATGCAAGGAGATTGAAACCTTTTCCCAATGGAAGTGTGGAAAAGGTAAAGCTGAAAAGATTCCAGGGCTTTGTTGCTTAACCTAGAGCAGTTCAAATTTTGTACTGCTCAAGATATGTGTGATATGTTTTTAGTTTTTTTCCCCTACCCTAATTTAATTACATTTCATATTGAACTTCAGGCATGTGTATATTTTGAGTAGGTTTCTCTATGTTATTGATTATTTTAAAAATAATTATGATTGAAACTCCTTCCGTTTGATTTCAAGGTTTGAATCCTCTAGAGCATGCTGTGACCATCTTTTCAAATTCACTATGTATTTTTCAAGGAAGAAACAAAACAGAAGCTGAGATTAACAAATATTTAGTGGGCATTTAGGAAGCATCACAGCTTGATCTGGCTGTCACTATTTTTGCTAGGATTGTTGATGGAGTGTCTGATAGGGTCATACAAATACTTCAGGCTGAGGTGTAAAATGTGATCTGTGAGTCTGTGTTGAGCAGAATCATCCTCTAACATTTTTGACCTCTCTCCAGTGCCTCACCAGGGCTGTATTTGCTAGGCAGTGAGAACAGGCTTGCTTTGGCCATTACCTGGGGTGTATTTCTTTATGAATAAGTAGGCAACAGAGGTTTTGCATTCTCAGGTGGCACCAAATTCTAAGAAACAAGGATGAAAAAAACCCCACTTTTTATCATTATGATTATAGTAGTTCATTATTTTCTGGAAATGGACACGGAGAAGAGTCTGAGTTGTTTTATGTTTTGTTAGCTGGTTTTAATTTATCAGCTGCCAGTTGCAATATATTTTTCCAACTAGTTGCACTGTAACTTCTGGAAAAACATCTACCCCCTGCTATTTAAATTCTGATGTGTATGTTCTTATGCGTATTTCCAGACAGATTCAAAGTATTTGTTTAAAAACTAGAAAAATCTGGTCTTCAAAGTTCAGAAGAACTTTGTGGCTCCTACTGGTGCGTAGAGATTTATCATACTAATGTCTGTCAATACCGTAAGGAATTTAATGCCTCTTGAGTAATGCAATGAATGTTGAGCCTCGATGCCAAGGTGCTTGTGGGTTATGACTATAGGGATGATGTTATAGTGTGGTTCCAAGCAAAAAGAGCTGTTGCAAATGAGATAATCGTGAGTCATCAGCCATGTTGCTCTTCTAGATAGTAGCTGTGGCAATGGAATGGCAGCTGTGGCATAGCCATGCTGGCTGCCATGCACTGTGCACATCATCCTTGCAATGTTGCAGGCTCTGTTGCGTGGAACAGTGTGCATTGTCACTGCCAGAGGTTGACAGCCAGCTGTAATCTCTCTTCTGTAATCCTGTTGGTCTGCAGTAGTAGGGAGCTTATAAACAGGAAGGGAGTCAACTCAATGACAGGGTAGATAACAGCAAGACAAGGGGAGATGGTTTTAAGTTGAAGGAGGGAAGATTTAAGTTGGATGTCAGGGGGAAGTTCTTTACTGTGAGAGTGGTGAGGTGCTGGAACAGCTGCCCAGAGAGGCTGTGGATGCCCCGTCCATCCCTGGAAGTGTTCAAGGCCAGTTTGGATGGGGCCCTGGGCAGCCTGGTCTGGTATCAAATGTGGAGGCTGGTGGTCCTGCCTGTGGCGGGGGGGTTGGGAGATTCATGATCCTTGATGTCCCTTCCAACCCTGGCCATTCTGTGATTCTGTGAGTATAAAAAAATCAGATTGGGATTTGAATTGTGATTTGTAACTTGTGCAGTAAGTACAGCTGTTAAGTGTTAATTTGTTCACTAGGGTTTCTTAGTTGATAGAACAATGGAACAAAAGCTGAAATACTGTCAATTCTGTCCATTTGCAGGGCTAAAGTAACAGGGCAGGTGCAAGAGGACATCAGCTTCTTGATGGAAATGATATATAAAAATACCTGTTGTTGCCATGTATGGGAGGAATTTGTTTCGCCTTTGCATGGAAATACTCGAGCATTTAAACCTAATCTGCAGCAGTACAGTTAAGCAGATGAAAGTTTCAGGTAGATCAGTGATGTAACAAGAATTTTATCACTGATTTCTGTTGGCATCAGACAACAGGTTCTGTCTTGCCCGAGAATCTCATGGCCATGATTCACTATTTCATGATGTGGCCAGCTCACAAGAATGGTACTTTAGTCAGTTCTCTGTGCTATTTTGATTCTTCCTAGTTAATTCCAGGCTCCTGATCTGCTAGCGTGCTTTCCATCACACGTATCTCTGCTTCCTTCAGTCCTTTGTTAGTGCTTCCACAAGAATCCTGCTTTGCCATGAAATTGGTGCGTTGGATGAGGTGGAATGTTGGCTAAACTTGTGATCAGGATAGCTGGTGACATTATTTCTGCAGAAGAAAACTTCACTTCCTCTTGAAGGGAGTATCTTCTTGGTTGTGTTTCCCAGATGTCATGATGGAGAATCTGTCAGCTTGGGTTTGCTGCTTTCTCCTGGTCGTAATGCTTTCTGACCATTTTGTAGCATGTCTGAGTGAGCACTGCAGGAAAACATTCTGCTCTTAGCTCCTTCAGTGACCTCAGATAGACAAAAATCAAGTAGGTAGCGTGGACTGCTGGGCAGTTGAACTGTCAGCTTTATGTATTAAGTGGGGAAGAAACGAGTAGACAGAGCGATAAGAAAATGAAGCCCATGGGTTGTGGAAAAACATGTAAACAACTTGAATTAAGTATTTCATACAGCTAAATCTTTTGTGATTGTCAGGATCTCTCTGTTTACCATTAGATCTGCCTCGGGAAGAATAACTGTCCAGTGCCATCTTATATATAGCTTGACAATTTGGTCCCAAAGTAAAGCTGTTATCAACAGCAGTTCCAACTTTGAGACTCCACAGCAACCAAGTTCAAATTGTATGGAAAATAGTTTGTTTAAGCTTCGAATGATCAGAAATAAGATGTCAATCACAATGTTCTAGGAGGAGCTTCATCTAAGAAAATATTTTGGTGTTCATTTGTGACTGTATGGAAAGCATGGAAAGGTGAAACCGTCCTCAAGTGTCCCGTCTTGGTGCTACCTGAGTATGAGCCCAGGCTTCTGATGAAACTAAGAAATGATTATCAGTTAGCATTGGTTTCAGGAAGCATTATCATATCAAGACATCTCAGGGTGCCTGTACAGAAGAAAAAAATACAATAATTTAATAGCTTGATCTGCTGTGCCAAATGAATGACTCAAAGCAAAGCAGAAATAAATGACTATGAGCTATAGTTTCACAATTGCACCAGCCTGCAGGAAAGTGTCAATTTATTTCCAGTGTATTTTTGCTGGGAGTGATAGGAGATACCATTACAGAGCTTGAGCTTGTCTGGAGAGTTAAGGACACCTGGCTTTTTATTTCCCGTTTACCAACACTGGTTTTGATTTCAGTTTTCAGGAGGCCTTTAGGCAACAAAACAGGTGAATGACACAAATGTGCATTTTATGTACATCTGAGCAGAAGCTCACTGTTGGAAGAGGTGCTGGCATAGGCTTGTGCTTCTCTGTTAAACTCAAGGACAGATGCTTCACAGTCCGTGTTGGGCCTTTTTATGGCTGTGGAAACAGGGCTGGCCAGAAAGCGTTTCATGGAAATGATATATGATACATGGGTATTTGAATTTTGGGTGAAAAATTCCTCCATTTTTGTTGCGTGGTTTCAAAAGACTCTACAGTTTGATTCTTTTGTATTTTCAGCCCAAACTGCACTTCCTCAATGCACTGTCACTTTTTCCTTCGTGAAAGCTTGTGGCGTATTGAAGAGCATAAAGCACAATGCTCAGTCCAGGACAGTGACTGCCTTAGTGCTGGAGCGATGGCCATGCTGGCTGGGATGCTGAAGACATCAATATCTAATCCCTTTCTCATCCAAGTTGGCAAATTTTTCCCATGTGTGCTCTGCGTAAGCTACGAACCCTAGAAAACGTATAAATCTGCTTAACTTAAAAGCCTGGAAATCAAATGAAAAAATGATTCCGGTGACCTTACTTCTGCTCCTTGTATGACGAACACGATGGCATCTCAAACCGGTTTTAATGCACTGGAGCAGAGCCTGAAGTTGGCACAGGAGTACAGCTTTGGCTTCAGTCGCTGAGATGCCAGAAGAGATTGGAAGTCCTTGAAATTCTTCCAAGAAGTCACTTTGTCCTGGCTGGAAACTGGCATTTATCAGTGCAGATGATAGTGGTGTATTTTAGATGGCATCAATATTGATTTGTATACAGTGCTAGCTTTTAAATATGATTTAAGATAAAGCTCAACTAAACGTAAGACGTTTTTCCACGAAGCATTGATTTAATGTTAATGTTTTATATATTGCTTTCTTTGCCTTCCTCTTCACTTACGGAGGCATCCCAAAAATGCTTGGGTTCCTCTATCAGATGGCTGTGAAAGCCCCACAGACACTTCTGCACGTGTGTAAGTGTGCAAAAGCTACATGCATGCTGTCCATCAGGCAGCTCCAAACGCAATTAATGCATGGCACTCAATGGTACTCATCTCAAAGTCATTCTTTCCCTGCCGTGTGCTCGCACTTGAGTTACTCTTTTCCCATAGGGGAACACGGGGATGCTTGGTGGAGGCACAGGAAAGTGAAAATAGGTTTCTTTCCTTTACCAGTTCTATAGGGCAGTTTCTTACATTTTGCTTGATGGTGTGCTGTGCATTTTAACTGAAGTCTTAACTAGGCTAGGAAGAATTTCCCGTTTGATTTGTAGTTAATCTAGAGAAGTTCTTGTCGGGTGAAATTACAGTTTACGTTCAGTGTCATTGGCCGTGTGCACATCTTTGCTCGTTCTAGGGCGTTTCAAAGTGTGAGGGCTGGAAACGAGCAGAGCGGTAGCTGCCGCTCGGTGCTTGAATGCTGTCGTCCGGATCTCCCAGCAGCGCGGCCGTGGCGAGGCATCAGCTTGGGGCGGGGGAGAAGAAAAAATCTTCACGGCAGGTTGGAGCGCCCGGGGCGGAGAGATGATGCGTAGGGCCGGCTTTAACCAAGGGGCTTTGGGAGTTGCTCCCGGCGGGGCCCTGCGGGCAGGCAGGACCCGTGTGCGCCCGTCCCGGGGCTGTGCGGCGTCCAGGCGCGGCGCACCGAGCGCTCCGCCCGCCGTTGGCGAGCAGCGGCTTTCCGGCCGCGTTTCTCAGCAAGCCGACCTGTTGTTGAACGGTGGTTTTGTTTGCCTTGCTTTGATATATATGTGTGTTTTTTTTTTTCTTCCCGCTTGCGGTTTAAAAAGCGGCGTTTGTCCGCTAAGCGGGATGCTTGCATTCCGGGTTACTTTGGTTGCCTGCCAGGTGGAGCTCATCTCGCTCAGCATCCTCCTAACAGCAAGCAAAAATTGCCTCCTCTCCCAAGGATTAATTATTCAAGGCGTTTAATGTGTTTGGAGGGAGGGGGGGGGGAGAGAAGGCGGCCACTCGTATCCATCCTGGTGCCGCAGCGCCTGTCCCCGCTTTGTCTCGCACCTGGTGTGTTTGCGCGGCTTGCGGGTCTTCTTCCTTCGCAGCCGCCTCCGGGGGGCGGCCGGGGAAAGCGGTCCGGCTCTCCGTCGCGTCGGCCCCGTCCCGCCCCGCACCTCGCCGCCGCCCGCGGGGATGCTCGGGGCGGGGTCCCCTCCGCGGGGGCTCCTCGGGCGGGGCGGGGCGGGGGCGGCCCGGCAGCCTCGCGGGAGCGGAGGAGGGGCCGGGGGCCGGGCGGTGCCGGGCCGGGCAGCGCGGGGGGCTCGGCGGCGGGCGTGGTGCGGCGCGGCGCGGCGCGGCTTCGCTTCTCACTTTGGCTTCTCCTTGCAGAGCCCCGGCGCGCCGCTGAGGGGACGGGGAGCTTCCTCCTGTCTCCGGGGTCGGGTCCGGGAGGAGCGAGGGAAGGAGCCGGCTCGCGGCATCCCGGTCCGCATCCCGGCTCGGCTCGTCCCGCCTCGGGTATGGGCCGGCCCGCTTGAGAGCACGCTGCTGCCCGGAGCGCCGGTGGCCCAGGAAGATGCGCTCGGTGCGGGGGGCGGCCGGCCTCCTGCTGCTGTGCGGCGGTGAGTACCGGGCGGGATGCCCGCCTTCGGGAGCGGTGCCACCGGCTGTTCGGGCCGGCTCCGGAAACCTTTCCCCGAATCTAAATGAGATGGGAATAAACCTACCGCTTTTTCTTTGCTTTTTAAGACCGATCTCTAAGTTAGAACAGATGTGAGTTTCCTTGTTCTTTAAATTTATGATGTGAAAGGGAAGAATATTCAAGTATGTTCCTGTGTAAGTTTTTCAGAGGTGATTCCTTCTCTGTTGCCCTTCTCCCAGAGCTTTATGCACCGTCAAATTGGGTTTGGATTGATAAGCGAGAATGACCAGAACATGGAAAGTTATTGGCTTGTAACTTAGATGATGCTACCCACAGATGTGAACTTTCTAAAGCAAACAGAAAATGCATTATATCTCTGTTTCCTCCATATGGTGATGTTTGCCGATGCGTTTCTGATGTTTACATACGTAAATCCAAGTTGTTTGCTACAGAGAATGCAGTGCAGCCCTGCACACCGCAAATGTGCTTCTGAAAAGGGAAAGTGTGAATGAGACCAGCAGTCAGGTGCAATGAGATTTTTGTACTTGGGATTTTCTGAAATGTATAATGATGTGCACCTTCTTGTTATTTCTAATTAATTATAGTAGTTCACAGCAGCTTAAACTGCTTTATGTGAGTCAAAGATTGATTGCAGTGCCTCTATTTGTTATCTTTTTTTTTTTCCTCCACTGTGATAAAATAGTTCAGGTTGCCCTTAGTCTTATTCCTCATTATTCCATTATTCTTGTGGTCTTCTGATCTTTGTAAATATTCACTGGGATTCAAACCTGGGCTGCCTGCAAATAAAATAGGTAGAAAATGCGATGTCTAAATACTCATTAAAAATAAATAAGTAAATAGAGTGGATTGTGTTCCCAGTCATTTCACTGTCAGGAAGAATCAGCCAGACTTGGATTGCTATTGGATCATCTATCATACTGCTTTACTTTTATATTTATGGCAAATCCATTTTCTTTAATGTTTGTGGCAGAATTAAGAGAAATCTAGTTTACCTCAGATCTTCAGTCTGAGGGGTTTGGTTTCTTTAATCAGTATAGCACACATGTGTTTGCTTGGAAAAGATTTCTAGTGATTTCACTGTAAGCTGGACAGATGAATTTATTTCCTGTTCCTAATGTGGTGCCCCGTAACACTGTATGTACTGAACCTAACAGATGCTTAGACCTCCCTTCTGAGTTGCTTTCTCTTGTCGTCTTTCTCTTTTCCTTTATTTCTTCAATGTGTCCCTTTAATTAGATTGCTGTTTGATGTTACACGTAGTAAACTATGGATGGGGAGGGGAGCTGTCTATTTGTCTTCTCTGTACCAGAGAACAGATAACTAATCTGTTCCTTCAGTGTCAGAACTAAGCAGATGGATATTGGTTCAGCCAGAAACCTGTTGTTGTTAAATATAACCATAAATTGTTAACTCTTGGATTTGTCCATACCTTGGAGGAGTATTAGAGGAGTTAATTTGAGTTGGATAGACTGCCAAGTTGATTTTCTTGAAATACCATTTGCTTGTGCTTGCACAATCACAAATACTTGTTTACTCTCTCAGCTTTGACTGGTAGAGTTTCATACCTGATTCTCCTTAATTTTTACCAAAAACACAGGAAAAAAAAAAAGTTACGTGTGTTTAGGATCACGATTCAGCATAATGGCATTCATAGTTAGTTCAAGGAGTCTAGCGTTACTGTCTGGGTGTCTGTTGCTGGTGAACGACTGTTTTAAGTTGAGATGAATGATATTTATTCTGATTTATGGAATAAACAGTCCATAGCTGGGTGAGTAAGGTGAGTTGCTATGTCTTGGGAATATTAGCAAAATGAGCAAGAAGAAAAAAAGAGTGCCATTTTAGAAACAAAGATTGTGTGTGATGCCAGTGGGACGAGGAATGCATCAGTGAAACTTCAGCGGACTCCGTCCTAGGGAAATCCAGAGAGTCTGCACTGATACCTGTAGATGTCATACTCTCTCTAGACATTGTGAAGAAGTCTCTCAACTGTATTAGACCTCATCATACGTGCATGGGTGTCCAACTGTCTGGCTTGCCTGAGCTGTGGAGGTTGGTGGCCCTGCCTGTGGCGGGGGTTTGGAGATTGATGATCCTTGAGGTCCCTTACAACCCTGGCCATTGTGTGATTCTGTGAGTTGTTTGGGGCTGCATATGAAATATGTGATGTAGTTAATTTGTGTAAGTAGCAAAGCTTTTATTTTTTAATATGTTTTATTCACACGTTAAAAACAAGAAAGAGGGCAATAAAACCATAAAAGTAGTGGGTTGGACACATACGTGAGGATTCCCACTCAATATATGGTGATGCTCTTGCACTCAGCCTCCCTTGGTACATCTTTGGTTTATCTAACCTGTCGCATTTTGGAAAACCTTTAACTGCAGTGGTCCTTAAGACTTATGCTCATAGATGGCACAAAGATTTCTCAAGTGTGGACAAGACTGTATTTTAACCGGTGAGCTGGATTAGTCAATCTGGTTAACATGCTGTTGGTTGAATGGTTGGGATCTGGTTCTTTGGCAGACCAAAAAGTGCACAGGACCATTTGTTTCGAGGCAGAAAGGATGCAGCCTTGCTGCTTCTGCACCAGAAGCCATGTGGGAGTCTCCTGCAGGCACTGATAATAAAGTGAGGCAGCCAAGAAATAGGGGAAATAAAATAATGTCTCTTCTCTTGTTAAGACTACTGTTGTTTCAGCGTTATCAATTAAAAGAAATGCAGATTTGCATTACAGAGTAACCAAATGGATTTTTCAGAAGTGGCCTGTGGGAAAGACATAGAATTGTCTCATCTGGAAAGTAATTTTTGTTATTAAAGGAAATATTTTCTGGGAGGTGCACTGTTTTCAGTAAATAGGGTTTGTAAGCATTACGCTATGCGTGTTTTTTTTAGTTTGAAGCAGAAACATATTTCTAAGTGGAAATAACAGAGATGCTACTTGAACAATAGTGCTCTTGAATACAGGGTATTGAAAAGTTTTATTGACTGTGGTATGGAACTACTGATGAATGTATTTGTTCTGGTATTCATTTAAGCACAGTGTGGAATCAGCTCTTACAGTGCAGCTCCATGCTGCTAGGGTTACTGTTAATGTTTTATTTTGACTGGTTACGATTTACTACAAGTCCTGGCTCAACTTATGTGTTCAGATCAAGGACAGGCTTTAGAAACCAACTGTGCAAATATTGACATTCTTCTCTCCCAACTCTAGATATTTTGTGTAATATTTGTATTTCATGATAGAAAAAGGATGCTTTCCCTAGGAAAAAAACACCATTGTGAACAGTTCTGCACCTCTCCTCAGACCAAAGCAGTGCTAATCAGACCATGTAGTGGAGCACAGGCCACTGAATTGAGGACCAGGCTAAAGACAGACGTACATTTGTTTGCATGGTTGTTATTTTGACTGTGTTCTAGTTGGATGATATGTGATATTAATTATGTTTTCTTTAGATTATATTCCTGTCCGTAGGGAAATATGGAAAGGAGTCAGTTTGGAGGGTTGTTAGAGTTAGGGAAGTGTGGTTAGGTTGCAGTTGGACTTGATGATCTTTAAGGTCTATTCTGAGCAATTCTATGATTCTGTGCTTGTATCTGATGAGAAAAGCAAGAGGAATTTTGTTAGATCTTAATTATTTTGTTTGGAGAGGGCATAGGAGTTAGAAGGAAATGTCAACCCTCGCTATTCTCTTTGAACAACGCTGAGAGGACAGTGCTTCTTTCCTGCCTTATTATTTTCGTCTGTCCTCAGATTTAGCCCTTGCACAGGCATACAGGTAAGAGTGGGCTGCTGGTGCCAGTGCTTCCCCTCATGGGCCACAGGTGCCCATACAGCAGTGACACTGCTGCTTTGCTTGCATGGAGCTGATGGCTGCTTCGTCCCAGCGCTCTGGCAAACCTGGGCTGCCTCTAGGCTGAATCTCTCCACTCAATGTATTGCTATGCCCAGGTCCTTTATCTTCCTGTTCTCACTGAAGTCCATTACCTGCTGCTTTTTCCATTTCATAAATTGTAGAATTGAATCACTCAGGTTCAAGAAGACCTTCAAGATCATCAAGTCCAACCACAACCAACTATACTACCTTAACATTTACCCATACTGCTAAATGACGTCCCTGAGCACCACATCCAAACAGTTTTTAAACACATCCAGGGATGGTGACTCAACCACCTCCGTGGGGAGCCTATTCCAGTGCTTAACAGCCCTTTCTGTAAAGAAGTGTTCCAACCTAAACCTCCCCTGGCTATTTGAGGCCGTTTCCCCTCATCCTATCACCTGTCATCAGTGAGAAGAGAAATAGTAATATTCTGGGTTGGTTGTTTGTTGTCGGGAATGTGTGTTAAAATCATGACAATAGGACTTTGTGATGCATTTATTTCCCTACCTCCCATTGCTATTTTTGCTGTGCCTCCTTCCCTCAAGCACCTGCCTTTGCCTTTCTTCTCACTATGTGTTGTAGGACAGCATTCAACATCAGCTTGATCAGTTCTGCCAGTCATTCTGTTTCAATCTTGGTCTTTTGCTTCATTTGTGGGTTTTGTTACTAACATAAAGACAGCATAAAGGAAATTGATATGAAGATTATAGCAGGCTAGAATTGTAATGCTAAAACCCATGTTCATTAAGCTTTGATTAACAGAGAAGATTTCTTGTAGTATTACCATAAGCAGTCAGCTTGTATGGCAGTGCTGCTTCAGCACCTGAATACTAGATGTACATTCAGTAGTATGCCAACATTCTGCTTTCCATCTGTGTTGTATTACAGTCTGCTAATTTTTTTTTTTTCTTCTTTTTCTGAAACAGCAGACTGGTCTGGTGAGAAAACATGTATTTTGTTCACTCTCTGTTTCCTCCTCCCTTCCCTGCTTTGGGCCCTGGCAGGAGGGAGAGGATTTATTTATTTGTTGTTGTACTTGCATTCCTGGCACTGCTGCTTTGGCTAGTTTGAAGGGGAGCACAAATTCTGGTGCTTTCAATACTTGAATGGAAGTAACTTATTTTGGGGAAACCAAATGGTTAGTAGCTCTCTGCCCTGTACCTCACCCGTCAACTTTACAGTTTGATGCACAAAGCATATTTAAAGAGTGTATAATGACAGATGAAATAAATCAATTCTAAGGAATTCATAGTTCCCACTCCTCCTGGGCTGCTGTCTCCTTCGCCATGTGAACTGGCAAAGAGCAATATGCCGTGGTTTGGGAAAAATCCATTTCATGAGAGCTCGGTGTTTTCCAGTGTGAGCTCTTCTGTGTGAAGGCTTGGAGTTTGTCCGCTGAGAAAAGCAGGTCTGCTCTGTTTGTGCATTGGCACCCTTAAGTCTTCTGGCAGAAATGAGTGTTGTTACCAACTGATGATTGACTGGAATTGTCTCACATTTTTGAAATGCAATAAACTGCCCAACGCTGCTTATTGGGTCCGTACGCTTGTATTTGTAATGCTGCAAAACTAACCTAGATAGTGATTCCCTGAAGCGAACACAGGTGTGTGTTGAGAGCAGGTTGCTTCAGCATTAGTATGTCCACAGTGCAGTCAACAGCTGCTCTTAGTTCCTGCTTCATGCTTTGTTTTGGCAGGAGAGCATTTCAATTCACCACAACATTCAAAAAGGCTTTAGACTTGTTTATTCTCCAGATGAACTTTGTTATTTAAAACTCTCTATTATATTTTGGAAAGTAAACAACTGAAGCAATGCGAGGATAAATAAAGCAATGAGCATAGGAGTAGGATAAATTTGAGGTTTGCATTTTAGCTTGCTTAGATCAGAGCTCAAGTTCAGTTAACAGCTGTAATACAGATTTGTTCTCTGTCTCACTCTCTTAGTTTTCTCGTTTACAGAAAGCTACCATCAATAAGAACCTTTTCTGCACATTGTATGTACAGTCGAGCATGTGTAACGTAACCTCATGACGTAATCGGGCTGGCACAAAGTGGAGGAAATACACTGGAATACTTGAAAGAAAACTTGAGTGATGGCACATACAGTAGGGAAGAACAGTACTGGAGTAGCTGTAGGAAACTTCAGTTAATAGAAGGTAAAATAGTAAGTGATCTGAGGTGTGAATAGCCAGAGGGACGTTGCTTCTTTTTGAGCTCAGATGTTGCAAAAGCACCATTTAAAGATATCTACAGCCATCTGCTTCAGATGTTTTGCCTTTTCCCCCACATATGGAGGGCTAAGAACTGATTCTTACAGAATACTTCAAAAAAATAGATGGATATTGTCAGATTTCTGGAATAAGCAATTATCAGACTACATTTTAGCCAAAAAGATGTTAATCAGCTGAACTGAAAATGATCATCGGTGCTTCAAAGCGTAAGGGAAAATGGTAGCGATCGCAATCAAAAAGGGGAATTAAAAGCTTTACTGGGATAACAGTGCCAAAACGGTAGTATGACTGAAATGCTTTAGGAATCTGGCTGACTAAATCAGGTGATTGTAAAAAGAAAATGGATATATTACTCCTTATGGTTGTCTAATGGGTTTTCAGTATATGCATTTAGAAAACTAATTAAACATTATATTTAACTGACATAGCAGAGTTGCTTGTGTTGCTGTAATGGGTGTTTTTTTAGTGTCCATTATGACTTTCTTCTTAGTGAGACAAATTTCGCTCTTAGATAATAGGATTAAGCCTAGTTTTTCTCCTAATTCAGAGACACTAAGTTTTCTTCTAAAGGCAATTTGATTATCTGTTCTCTTTACGTGCAAAATGGCAGAACTCATATAGCAGTCCAGAATTACAAATAGCTCTGGAGCCCCGTGAAGACTACTTTTCCCACTAAACAAGAGCAGGCATCCATTAGTCCTGTCAGTGCTATCCTAAAGCTGTTTTGGATATGTGACTTACATTTCAGTTTCTTAGAGACACAAAAAATTTTCTTTGTTTTTCTGAAGAGTATGCAGGTGCCACCCCTATATGAAAAGGTGGCTGACAAGAATGTTGTAGAGCACTTCTCTGACTCCCTTAAAAAAAAAAAACAAACACCTCTATACTGATTGGTTTTGGTATTTTTTAAAAACTTTGTTGCTGTTGTGAGGTGATCTTCCATACGCTATTATCTAAAAGTGAGAACTGAGAAGTATTTCTGTGCAAAGAGAAATGAAGATGTAAGAGTGATTGGGTCTACTAATTGGAGACCCTGCATGTAGCAGGGGGGTTGAAACTAAATGATCATTGGGGTCCTTTTCAACCCAGGCCATTCCATGATTCTAACAGTATGGGTGGTTTACAAAGTGTGAGTGAGAAAGGACTTGATTCTGTACATTATCATCTCTATCCTTGATTGTTGTTTTCTTCAAAAATCATCTCTGAGGTTGAAAGTAGCTCAGCTGTTTTCTGTACCGTTGCTGTGCGTTTGGGAGGAAGATGCTGCTTACCTGTTCCTGCTGCTTGGCACAGAAGTGGGTGGAGGAACATTCAGGTTAATACAGATAAAATGAAACATGAAGAAAATGTAGACTCATAGAAATTCAGCCTATAACATTCATGCTTAGCTTTAAATAGATGAATTTGTGTGAAATGAATGATGTATGTTTGAATGGGAATACCCAGTATAGAATGATTAATACATGACAACCGTCTGAAAGCAGGAGAAGGCTTGAAACGTGTATATGTTCTGGCACTGTTATCAAGCTTTCTTTTACAAAGAATAAAAACAGATGCTGTAATTTCTAAATTACATTGCCATTGCTTTGTGGTCTGCAAGGATGTAAGACAGAAGGATGCTCGTGAAATCTAAATGAAGGATGTTCGTGAAATCTAAATACCAGGAACGGGGGAAGGCGGACATACAAAAACTTCCATCAGGAAAGGGTTTAACTTGTGATTGATTTTACTTGGCAAAGTATTTGTTGTTCTTGTTCAGAGAACAACAAAACAACAACAAACAAATAGGGAGTTAGGGGAGCATGCACAGATTTGTGTAAAGGACACTGCCTGTTTTGATTCTGTCATGTGAAATTGAACTGTACTATCTGGGAAGATCTTACAGGACTTTGGAGGAAACATTCGATGCTCATTACTAATGAAAGCCACAAAGTGCTTCTTTGGTACCTTGTGCTATTAGGGATGTTGTTTTGTAAAGCCCTTTAACTTAGCCTTCTCTCATCTCTGAGGTGTTAGGACCAGTTTTAGCAAGGTACTTAGGCGTGTGCTTAGGCTTTCCCTAGATGAGCAAAGCATTTTAGAATGAGTTTGTATGCTCTGAACTGAATTGCTCAGATATGAACGTTAAAAACGTAGCAGTGTGTTTAGGTGCCAAACTTTTCTTTTTTACCTTCTCTCAGTGTGTGCCTCGATTGACAACTTTCATGATCCAAAACAGAGGTTTTATTCCTGTATTAGTAATATAGTATAATTAAATGTAACCTCTCTAACTTCCTTTATTGCATAGCATACAAAGAATCCTGCTAGTTTGGACGCACTGTCTTTGGAAAGAAATACAAAAACAAATAGAGGTTGAGATTTCTTTTGCTGCTTTTGAGCAATTCAGGGTAAAGGCTTTCTCCAGTTGAGTCTGTGGATGTTGAAATATAAAGGACTGAGGGCGATGATTTCTGTACAATGATTCATCCCAATTAAGAAAAAAAAGCATTATGAGTGTTTGAATTTTGGCTTTAAACATAGATTTTTAAAGTGATGAGGGGGAACAATACAGCTCTAATATAAGTTTTATAGCACGTTTCAATTTAGCAATGCTGACACACTCTGAATGAGAAAGCAATATAAACAGTTTTATTGCTTTGCTAAACTTTTGCCTTAGTGAACAGCAGAGGAATTGTCCTAAATTGCTTTGCTCAGGACTTTTTTGGATAGTAGAAGTGTTTATACTATTACGTTTTCCAGATTCTTTTGTACTGAAGAAATCACCTTTAAAAAAAAAATAATCATTTAAAGCTTGGTTTCTGCCACTTCAACAAGTAGGATGATCTTAAGGGGATGCAGTAGACCACTGGTAAAAACTCATAAAACAACAACAAAACTTAGACATCTTTTCTTCTTCTTCTAGTATTGAAGAATTTGCTCCGGCCTGTTATTGTTGTTGTTTTTTTAGAGCCCCTTCCCTGCCCCACTGCCATGGGCTCCATTTTGATAGGAATTTTGACAGTTTTTCACCAAATTTGTTAAATCTTGACTGCTTGGATCATGCAGCTAGGTGGGAATTTTGTTTCACTCTACTGAAAAATTCCATCCATTCCATTTGCACAGGGTATCTTTGTATCGTGACATAGATATTCAAACTACCTGACAGTTAGAAAGCAGATTATAAGCTATACAAGTCTGTACCTTAGCTTTTAATAATGTATTTGTCCATTATGCAGCTTGTAAGAGACAATAATGAAATGTATGTAAGTATTTATATTGGTAATTCCAGACTCGGGGTAGCCTGAATATAGTAATCACATTCATCAACATACTGAAGAGACTGGTAACAGGGACTTTTCCTTATATTATAACATGTTCCATTGCTAAAAATTGCAATGAGATGTATTTTTTTTCTTCCCCTACTAATCCTTGGTGATGTTAATGGCAATGGAAGAATTACCATAGGTAGGTTGCACTAAAATCCCATCTAGAACAGTGACATAATTACCTGGTGATAACTGGCAGTATCCAGTTTTGAATGTTGGCAACATTGTGGCTTTTATGCTGCTTTGAATGCAAAAAAATAAGTAAAACAAAAACTAAAAGAAAACAAGAAATTCAGGAAATAAGAATTTTGCTAAAAGATAGAAATGACTGGCAATATTTATTCCCAAAGGCTGCGTTCACTGTCTAATCTCTGTCACTGGGAGCATCTTAAGAACAAGTGAGACAGCAATCCATTGAGGTCAGTTGTGTATATTTGACTTAGCTTGGGTGGGTTAGATGACCTCTGGAGGAAAGTTCTGACTTGTTATGGCTTTATGCTTAGGATGTAAGAAATAGGACTGTTATAGTCTTCTTATGTATGAAGTTAGTTAATGCCTGTTGTTTGATCAATCAGGACTCTTTAAGAGATTGTGATAACTTGAGTCTGTTTATGGTGCAACTGGAGAGTCAGTATCAAAATATTTAATATTGTTAATCACCAACAGCTGAATAGACAGGAGCTAGATGACTTTGATGTTGAGCTGAACTTCTAGAGTTTCTGGTTTCCAGGATCTTCAAGAATATCCCTGGGGATATAATTGATATGTAGTGGTCTTTGTCTTTTTAAAAATCAGATTATAACACCACATTCAGCATTCTCCAGTCCTGGACAGCCAGTGGAGGATTGCACACTGGCACTGAGCATTTCCAGTTAGGGTCTTGAAAAAATTCTGCATACACATGGTCTAACCTTGTCACCCAGAAAAACAGAGACAGTGCTTTTTTCTTCTGCAAGAGAAATGCTTTGCAAGGGTAAAACCTGTTGCAATAGGCATGGGATTTGAGGATCTGTTTTCTTACTAGTTAAACAGGAATTTATGGTTTGGTAAGCAGTTTTTTTGAGTAAATGAGAATGTAAGGATTGCACAACTATTGAAAATCAGTGCTTAGATTTTAACTCTACCACCAGTACTTTCCTTCCTAATTCCTAATTTGCAATTTCTGGGACTGTTTATTTGTCTTTGACTTCTGAGAATTCTTCTGCAATTTTCCTTTTTATCAGTACAGGTAAAATCCTCGCCAGATTTTAATCTTTGAATAACTGCACACTGTATTTCTTTTGCTGTTGGTTAAGTTTCATGGTTAGTATCTTTCACTGTAGCAGTACAGTCATTGCAATTCCACAGAATTCTCAAATTAAGTTGTTTAAATGTGTGTAATTTAAAATGGAGTTTGGGGCGTGAGCTACTTAGCTGCTGTTGGTTGGCAGTGCTGGTCTTGTGGAAGGCACTGATACGGTGTTTAACATAATAAAACCATGGGGAAAAATGGTACAATCCTATAATCCTATAATCCCATTCTGAGGAGATTTTCATTTACCCTCTCTGTGCCAGCACGGCAAAACATTATGTTGTATCCTATTCTGAACACAAGATAGAGGCAGGAAGTCACTATGAAGAAGAAATAGTCTATTATTCGTCCTTTCCAAGGACTGAATTCAATCCTAGTTTGTCTTCATTTAAAGCAGAAAATTTAGCTTGTCAACTTTTCTTGCATTTGGACAGAATCCCACAAATGTGTGGAACTGCTATTGAAAGTGAAATCGCACTGGACAATGTGATTATCCTTCTAAACATTCTGATAAAAAGACACAGCATCTTGGACTTTGAGATGTGTGATTTTTGTCTGGGAAAGATGTTGGTTGGAGTTTTTGTTCTTTCATTTTTTTTCCCCTCACATCCAGCTTTTAAATGCTTTGTGAGCACCTCTTGCAATAGAATGAAAGCCTTTAGCTTTAACTCTTTTTCAGTAACTCAGAAGATAGGAAGGAGCATTATTATCACAGGATTGACTGGAAGTCACAGAACAGCTTGTCTTTTCCTTCTCAGGACAGACATATCCCTTTGGCAACTTTAATTATGATTTTCCCTAGCTATCGGTAGGTAATGGATACAGATACATCCATTTATCATTGAACAGATAGTCTAAGCCACTAACAACTCTGAAGTTTTTTGTTCCTGTAACTATTGTTTGTCAGAAGTTTATATGTAGTTTAGATTTACCAACATCTAGGGATTAGATTTACCAATGTCCAGGAAAAATGCAGTGATGATTTAGAAGGGAAAAAAAGTTATCAGTGGCAGAATAAATTGAAAAAACTACTAAAAAAAAAAAAGTAGAATTATTTCAGGTTTTACAACTACGTTTCTGCATAGAAGTTTTGCATCTAAGGAAATTCCAACAAAGTTAATGTTAAAATGTTTGCTACTTTTCTGTTGTTGATATTAGATCTACTTAACTGGGGAAACAGATTTCTGTTGAAGTGAAATGAGGAAACTGCCAATGCACAAAGTACTGTAAAAAGCTGAATGGGCAAAATTTTCATACAGTAGTTCACCAGTGGATTTAATGAGGTCATAGTCTTTTCTAGCATCAGTTAACAAAGACAGACTTCTCTAGACATCAGCTGGCCTGCAAATGTTAAAATACTTGAGACAAGAGTGAAATTGCTACTATCGATAATAAAGATTTGTTTTTGTTTTCAAGACGTGGTGTTTACTTCTGGAGAATAGTGTACACTGAGACTAAAATCACTTCTTCTGTTACAGTAACTTTTCTGACATCAGTAAATCAAAACTGAATTTGGTGACGTCAAGAGTTTGCGAAATACTTCTGAATAAAAGCTGTGAAAGTGTGGATTTTCCTATTTATCTCAATGAGAATTTTGTTTTAGTTAGGACCTTGTTAACTTTCTCATTGCTGATTATTTCAGTGGAGCTTCTTTGGTAAAGAATTCATCCATTTTGTTTCTATGGCAAAAAAATGGACAGTGATGGCCATCACAATTGCTACCAGACTTAGGCAAATATTTAAAAGGTTCTTCAAGCCCTAGACAAATTATCACCAGCAATCCAAATAGTGGAGTAAGATGCAGAAATTTTGTAATGACTCTTTATTCCAAATGTATTTTGTTGCTTATTTAATAACAAGGTGTTATATGATAGTATATGAAATGGAAGTTTTCAGCCTGAGGTGAGTCTACTAGAAATTCACCTTATGGAATGTTTTCAAGATTCTCCCTCACTGAATTAGCATGCCTATTATTTTGAAGATTCTACAGGAGAATCAGATACGTTTCAAGTACTTTGCATTTTCAAATTCTAAAATTAAGGGTCAACTTGTTGTCAACTACACAACCAAATATGTTTAAGTTCTATTTGGTTTTACTGCCTGTGGAGTGGTTCTTTCTCTTGATATTGGTGTTTCTGTGTTGTGCCCCTGACAGCTGAATGTCCAGGGAAAATGTGTTATGTTTTGGTCACTCGCTCTTGATACATGTTCTTCACATAGCAGATGATCTGTCAAGCACAGCAAAACTCCTTGAAGTCATTTTAAAAAACTATTTCAGTGGTGTTTGCAATTAAATATGAATGATAAACATGCATGTTGTTCTGAAAGAAACGGTGAGAATTATGGGAGGTGTAGTCATACAAAATGCTGGGATCCTCTGTTGTAGGTGATGAGATTCTGTAATAAAATTTTGGCTGACCAGTTTTACATACTATAGATTGTTGGACTATTAAGTGTATATGAATAACAAACCATTCAGGAAGAAAAAAGTCAAAGCAGGTTTAAATAGGTTTAAGATGATGCTCAAATTTAGAATCAAGCACTCTTCAGAATACTAAAGGTTTGTCTGGTCTGTCTGCCTGCAGCTGTCAGGTTACTTGGTTTGTTTAGATTAGAAATCTGTAAAGTAAGGATTAGTCTGATTAATCTGTAAGGTAAGGATTTCCTCTTTGTACATTTAGGCTGGCCAGATCTGGTCCAGGACAGTTCTGGGCACTGATGTCATACTGTAAGTATCATATTTTAGCAACTGCTGATTAATGCCTATTTCTGTCAGCAAAGCTGGATACATTTGAGAAAGTGGTGAGAAAAGAAACTACCGTTTCTTGTCATGCTGTCACATCTCCCAAACAGTTGTGGTATTAAGCTCTGCTTTCCTCGCACTCAATACGTAGAATGAATGAGGCTGTTTTAGACTTCTGTTTTTATAGTTAACTGAGCTTTGAAATAGTCCCCTAAATCATCCTTGCCAGTAGCATTAACTACCCTTTTGCTGGTAGTCAGAGATTATTCTACAGTAAGTTAAAGGGTAACTCATCTTCTTTTGTGATGACAGGAAACATGGAAGGATGTAAAAGATAATGGCTAATTCAAAGCAGATCACTCCACTCTGCTTCTGGAAATCCATCAGCTCCATTCAAACACAGATTTGAAATTTTGCAACAAACTTTGAAAGCTCTTTCCTTTTCGCTGCCTCAGTAAATTGTTATCTGGGCAAGGATGATGCAGATGCCCTTGAATTATGATGCCTTTCATTACAAAGGGGTGAATTGCACATTAGCCTGGCATTCAGAATCCTGAAGGATTCAGCCACTGTGCGTTTTTGTGCTCCAAGGAAGGCAAAAGGGGGATGCAAAATAGGCAAGAGATGTGATATTAAGGGAAGTTTTTTTTATCCTTCCTTCTCCTTTTGCACAGGCAAGCACCTGAAAATGCATGATTGAAAAATGTACTCATGCAAAGATGAGTCATCTCGGCTGTGAGGCTGGGCTGGGTAGCGAGGTGACTGGAACAGGTGGAGCAGCACAGCAGCAGGTGAATTGATCCTTAGGTAAACACCTGTGTTTGCTTTTTGTTTTATTTTCTTTTCAAAGACAGCTGAAGCAAAAGAAAAAGGAAAATGTCACGTACTAGTAAGCCATAGAAGATATTTCAGAGGGGAAATTTTACTGAGAAAGAAGCTGCATCTAGCTCTCTTCATATGACAGTTCCATCTATACTTCCTTGTTCATCACTCGTGGTTGGTTCTGATGCACAAAAGCTACTTGTTTTGCCTGACAGCTAGATTGTTGCTGTTGTCATTATTTGCTTCAGAAAAAAACAGCTGGCTGACAGGTTGGGCTCGGGAAGGTGCAGTAAATGGGATTGCATCAGGATGGTGGCCAGCCACTGCAGGGTTCCCCAAGGCTCCATTTAGGGCCGGTTCTCTTAAAAAATGATCTTGTTAAAAAAAAAAATAATCTGAATAGAAGACCCAAATGCATACTAAGTGAGTTTGCAGATGATTAGGAGGAGCAGTTGACTCTGTGGAGGGCAGAGAGGCCTTGCAGAGAGATCTTTACAAATCAGGGAGCTGGGCAGTCATCAGCATTGGAAGTTTTATAAGAAAAGGTGCCAGACTCTGCACCTAGAATGAGGCAACCCTTATACAGACTGGAGGATTAGAAACTGGAGAACAGCCCTGCAGAAACGGACTTGGGGGTTCTGACTGACTGCAAGTGAAGTGATTTAGTAGCATGCCTTGGCAGCCCAAAGCTGGCTGTGCTCTGGAATGCCCCCAGGCCCAGCACTGCTGTGAGGCGAGGGAAGGAACAGTGCTGCTCTGTTGTGCACTGAGAAGCCTCACCTCGAGCATTGGGTGTGAGTTTGGGCACCATCAGTATAAGAAGGATATAAGGTTGTCAGGGAGCATCCAAGTGAGGGATACTAAGATGGTGATCTGGAGGGCAAGGTATATGATGAGCGGCTGAGTCCCTGCGTGTGCACAAAACAAGAAGAACCTTACAAAACAAAACACAGTGTTGTCAAAGACAACGTTGGAGGAGAGCTACCTGTTCTGAGAAGCTCTGTTTGAAAGTAGGTGCAGAGTCCAGATTCTTCGTTTACAGCCACTCTTAAATCTTTGAGTACAGAAGTAATTTACTTAGGCAGCATTTAGACATGACAGTCACGAACGCCGTAAAAAATTATGAAGTAGATTGCTTTTGCTAGGCAATGATTATAATTACCCACAACTCTTGATATGTATCATGTAGCATGAATCATTTTTAATTTCCTGGGAACAATGCAACTTAAGATACCTTTCTTCAGCAGGCTGTTTGATTTATTAGAAAACTACTGCATCCATGTATCAAAAACTCTGTTAATCATTGTTTTGCATCATTTTTTACTGTGAAAAAGTGGGAAACGTGATAACTTGTGGGTGTTGGAATACCCACATGCATTTTAACATGCTATACAATCTCTCCACCAGCTCTGTCAAAAAAAAAAAAAAAGCAAATATTCAACGCCATCCCTCCACAGTCATTGTAAAACAGAATATGATTTGCCTTATTAAAGTGGTCTTTCTCCTATGCTACCACATGCAAAAGAGATTTAGCAAAGATGCAGTTAAAGAAAAAAATACCTGAAGATATAAGAAGATTTACAATCAAAATAATTATATGAAAATAATGATCACAGTACGGCTATACTGTTAACAAATGCCTTGCAGAAAACAGTATGATATGCCAATAAGTCTGGTTTTATTTTTTTTAAATGTTTCTTGCAAGCTAATCCATAGAGTGCTTGATAAAATTAATCTTATGATGGACGTACAGTACAAGCAAGTTTTACTAAATTAATTTGTTTTACTTTCAAATTCAAAATTGTGCTTGAGAGTCAAGCAGTTCTCTTCCCTAGAAGAGAACTAGTATTAGTTCTCTAGTATTAAATGATTATGGGAAACAAAAAAAAAAAAAAAAAACCAAACAGCAAAACATTTTTTTCTTTAAAAAAATGTGGTAGGAAGTAAGATAGCCATACACCAAAAATGTTCAAGTTGTGTCCGAACGTTATGACAAACTGCTGCCTTCCAAGGGTTGGACCAATCTTTATGACTCACCCTCTTTAATAAATAAGTAAATAGAAATTAAATTCCCAAATATGTACATTTTCAGAATTTCATCCATTTTAGGATAAATAAAGGAAGGATACTTTATATGAAGTAAGCTATTGTCTGAAAAGTTTATAGCTTTTTAATAAAACAAACAGTAGGAATATTTTTGTGGCAAAGATGTACAGTTCCTCTTTTTCCAGATAATATGCTTACGTCCTTCTGACTTGTATGGTTCAGGCATTTTTTAGTGACAGCTTTTACGGTTTATGTCTTGCTGACTGATATTTATTTCTTATCCAAGGTAGTAAGATCTCAGATTCTTCAGTTAATCACTTGTACAAGTAAACCTAGTTCACTGGATTTTAATACAGCAATTTTCAGACCAGGATCTTTGACATATTCGAATTACCAAGAAAACCGTGTGGACAACACATCCTTGTGCATGCAGATATGTATGAGTCAGAGAAGATTAAAGGAGGCTGTAGCTGTAATGTCTAGGCTAGTGTTTGTGACTTCTAAAACACTGCTAATATGGTTCTGTTTTTTCAAACAGGGGTGTTCAAAGGGAGCTTAAGATCTATTACGAATTTTCCCCTCGTGTTAGAAGTGAAATCACTTTGGGTAGGATCAAGCTTTGTAGATTTCAGCTGCAAAATTCTCATTAAATTCAGTCTCACCTTTTGTGTTGGTTTTTGAGACCTTGTCAGATCTTCATTTGGCACATAGAGCACAGTAAGTTCACTGAGGAAATACAGAGTTTCAGAAACCCTGATTTCTTTTATAGTTATGTGGTAGGCAAGCTGGCAGGACAGGTGCCTGTGCCCAAAGACACGGTAGTTCATATTCGCCATGATCATGATTAGATGGAATTTCTTAATGAAGAAAATATTAAATGTGGTTTAGGGAAAACACTGATGTGTCAGAAATGTGTGCTTTTTCTGGAAATCAAGTGCTTTCTCCTTGGCATACAGAGATAAATACAGTCATTGGGTGTTTGAGGGTAGATGAGGAGACTCCTTCACGCAGCGGAAAATAACAGGAAGTTAAAAGAATAGACTATTGGCAAAGTAATGCATTAGGAGATTTTTGCACCGGGATTCCTGATGTGTAAATCAATAACATATGTGACCTCTCAGGATCCTGGCTGTTGAGATGGCATCATACTGGCTAGTCAAGAAGTGCTTACGGTGGAGCAAATACTAGATGAGGAGTTAGGAATCATGCTTTCATCTCAGTTGTTGGCCAAATCTCTTCCATTTCACTCTTAGTTTCTTCCTCTGTTGCATGGAGATAGAGATCCAATATTGTAAAAGCTCTTTGTGGTCTGTGAATGGAAAAGTACTGAACATAATGATGACTCTTAGTTCCAGTAAACAAATATCGCCGTTTTCTTGTTGGCTGTTTTCAAGCATTGTTGTAAATGTTTAACCATTTCAGTTTAAAGCTCGGTGAAAAATCATGTCTTTGTTCCTTTTTAATGATGCTTCTTATCACTTTTATTATATGAGACTGTGAAACATTGTGGGAATGGTGGAAGAAGATAAATGTTGTCAATTTGCACTTTCATGGTTTTAAGTAGTGTTACTCTTGGGTATTACTTCCATTTGGAAGAATCAGGCTATACTTGTGTCTATTGTAACATAGTGTTTGTTTAAAGGCAGAATTCCAAATACATTTGTTGGCTTTTCTCCTGAAACATGACTGTAACGGGGACATGGGTACCTTAGAGAACTAAATATCCTGTGGTCTGGTTTGCTACTGATGTGCATACATAATTTCCACTGACAGTAATGGGAGTAACATGTGTACAGAGAGCAAAACAGGCCCTTAAAAAATGTTGATCGAGTAATAAGAGCTAACCTTAGAGCAGTGTGGAGGTAGAGAGTGGGTGAGCCTCTTTTTTATTTTCCTTTTTTTATTATTTACTTTAACTTATCTTCGCTGATGTTGGCTTAACATTTTATGTATGGATTCATTCCAGATTTATTATGATGTGAGAGGTATGACAAAATCCATGTGGAATAGGTAAGCAGAAGATGACTCTTAATTATTGTAAAGAGAACAAGAGGCAACTAAAGAGTCTGGAAGCAGTTTTCTCTTTCCTGCTCCCATAATAATAAGAAAAAAAGAGTTTGTTTTTTAATTCAGTGTTTGTATGATACACTGCCTGCGATTTGATGATGCTAAGTATCTTTTGCACAGTAGCAAATAGCACTGGGTCTGTATTGCCAAGGCTGTGTGCACAGCTGCACTCAGAGCAGTGCCTGCAGGGGTGCACAGGGCCCATGTGCAGCTGCAGACTGGCATGCAGTACAGCACACTGACTGTGAGAAAAGATCTTGGTATCTCCGGCCTTGGCAGGGCATGAAGATGGGGTTTCGTGCCTCGCACCAGACCGTGGAGCTGCTCTGCCTACAATAGGTCGCAAAAGGAGACTTGAACTCATGCTCAGTGAAACAAACAGGCAGTTCTGTATCCCAGTAGCATCCAACGTCCAAAATGTACAGTGGTCTAAGCCACTATGTTCCTTGAGAACTTTATTGTGCTTTGCACACCATATGTTATTGTGAACACTGAAAACAAGAAACATAATTGCTTCGGTTGCTGTCAGGATTTTCAATGTTTTCTTTGAGTTTCAAATGAGAAGGGAGAAACAAATTCCTGGATAGTTAGACGTGGCAATCTGTAGTCTATTCCCTAATTAAATTCTCTGCAACCATTGTGTTTTCACTGTTGATCAGTGGACATTTGTCCTCAGAAGAAACTAATCCCACAGAGTAAGAAAGGATAAAAATGTTGAGAAATGTCAGTGTTGCACAAAAGGCGTACCAAATCAAATTGTCCTATTTCAAAATAGTTGAGTATCATGGCATCTTAATAAAGGGTGTGCTAGAATATGTTCTCCTAATAAACCTCAGTAAAACCTCTAAAAATAACTGCACAGATATATTCTAAGTTGATTAGCAGTAATTGAACTGACTTAATGTAGTTGGATGATGTCATGTATAATATTCCTCTAAAGTAATTTCTGTAGACAAGCCATTTGAAGTCCTCTTGCAGCCAGCATAAACATCTTCGTGTTGCTAAACTGAGTACCCAGACTAAAGCACTCAGTGGGAGAGCTCTGACATCTGCCCGGTTTATCTTGTTTCTGTGAACTGCTGTGGCTTGCCTGTTAGAAGCAGCTTTGCGGTGACAAATATCCCATCCGTGTTTTAGTGGAAACGTGGACACTGTATCATTGCATAATGCTTTCGACCTGCTAGTTGTTGAATAATATGGGAATATGAAGTGTTAAAGATGGAAAGGACCTTTGAAAGCATCTGATTTCAGAGTTTCCCTGCAGCACGCATTTCCAGCATTCTCTCCAACTTGGTTCACCCTGTCCAAAGCAATGAGGATGTTCCATGGTCTAATTTGTTTCACTAGAAGAAAGCTTGGAAAAATGATTTTTGTATGTTTCAGTCTTGCTTTTGCACTTGCTCATACATTTTCTTGCATCTCTGCCCTCATGTTTTTACAACCTTTTAAAGCTTTTAGTTGGTTAAGGTAGGTGCCATCTTTCAACATTTCCATTGCTTATTTGGAAATTTGCAGGGTTGTGCATGTTTTTGTTTTGTTTTCGGAGGCTTGAGACCTCCACAACTGATTATACTATTCAGAACGTGGCATTTTCAAGTACTCTGTATCCTTGCTTTGAGAACTTTCTTTTTACTGACTTAGATTGTTTTAGTTTAGAGGCACCTCTGAGCTTCTCTTCTTCAACTTTGTGGTTGTTGGCAGTTACTCACAAGGAGTGCTGGGTTATTGATCTTTCTTGAGCAGTTTTTGACTGGCCACCATCTAGGGCTGAATATTCATTTTGCTGATACAATGGACAAATTTGACTGTCAAGAGCAATACTGAAGGTCAGGAGCAATGCCTTGTGAGCAAATTTCATGGTTTTGCTGCTATATGTGTAAAACCATAGGATTTATTATTATTTTTTTTTTAATCCAGAACGGTTGGTTAGTGATTCAGTGAAACACTGACGTGCATATCCTGTCAGAAATTTGCAGTAACCTCCTGGAATTGTCAAAGTGCCAAAGGCACTGTTAGTTACAGTGCTGCCCTTAATCAAGAGGCCTGGCAAGGCCAGGGCTGTAGCTTCTGTTCCTGCATTATTAAATATCAACAGCTAATAGCATGCTTAGTTAGTAGTAGTTGATTCTTTAAATGATAGCTTATGGGGGGAGAACACATCCTGTACATGAGGGAAAGACTCATTAACTTCCCCTTCAATAATGACATTTTAGGAGCAGGCTCCAGCAAGCTCACATTTTGCCCCTTTGCCTTTTAGCCTTTGAGGAGATTTCCTCTTTCACTCATATGATGTTTTGCCAACTGTCCTGTGCTGCCTGCCCAGAGCACTTAGCTCAATTTTCCCAGAGGGCCTGGGACATGTTATTCTGGCTTCTGCTGGAGCAAGGACCTCGTTGGCTGAACAGACCCTCTTTTTAAAACCTCTGTTCTCTGTGCACTTAAGTGACCTGTCAGTTGTGACCTTCTGCACAGTCAGATGCGTGTCTTATAGGTTTGAAGAGCTGCTGGTTGAACGCCATCGCTTTCCTAGGCGTGGAATGCCAGTGGGAGAAGATTGACAGGTTTTGGAGTCGTTCTGTCTCAAAGACACGTCTTAGTCATCCAAATCAAGATTGAACCTATAGCTTTTTCCGAGAGACTCACAATGCCATTTCTATGTGCAACAGTGTGCTCTATTCATCAAGGAAATGACCGCAGAAATGTGTACCCAGCTGTCTCCATATCAGTACCATCTATGCTCAGCAGCTGCTGATGTTTGTGGTGATCATTTCCTATCTGACCCTTTTTATTTTGGTGGAAATGTACCAAAAAAACTTGGAACTCTCAGGAACACCTGAGAGCCCAACTTGAAACTACTTCATTAATAATGCTGTTGCACTGCCTTAATCCATGGAATTTAAGCCAGCAGCTGATGGTACCCCACGCAGCAGAGAGCTGTGCAGTTTGCCCTCTTGTCCTTGTCCGTGGCACCCGCTGTTGCAGCCTGGTCTCCCATCAGTTAACCCAGAGGAGCCATGGATCCCACAGCACCCTGCAGAGCCCAGACAGTGCCTGCGCTGTGTAGGAGCCTTCCTCTCAGGGGGTGCTCACATTAGCATCTACCCTGACCATTAGCAGTTATCATACAAGCAGAGTTCTGCTCCAGTGTCTTGATTGTTATTTCCCTTTTTATCTGTTTTTATAAGGAGATGTTGGGTTCTTTTGTTTGTTCTGGTTTTTTTTTGCAAAAAAAGATCTTTTTGTACAATTTTACAAGAGTCTCAGTAAGAGAAGAGATGATATTACTGTCATGGTTTTAATCTATTATTTATTAGACATCAGTTAAATGAGGTGCTTGTGACAAAACAGGGTGTGTGGTTTTGGTTAAGTTCCCTAGGCCCTCTGGTACACAGAGCATTAGGACTGTCAATGCAAAGCACTTTTAGGGAGGAACTTTGTATTTGGATCATAACCACCTTACTGCCTCCAGCTCCTCTTTGCAAAGGAAATTATGCTCTTAAAGGCACGGTTTGTTGATGGATTATGTCTGTACTGCAGACACATCTGTGTTAGAGATTTTACCTGCTGAACATATTTTTTCTAAGAAAACCCATTTAGATATGCTCTTTGGCCTTTCTGTGTCCCAGTTTTCCAGTTATACACTGGGGATAAGATTCTTGAAAATTAAAGGTGGAAGTGGAACCAAATACAGTAGAACACGGTGAGACTTTTTAGTGCTACAAGCAAAGAGATTCTGTAATGAGGAGATTCTGCTTTATGGTTTTTTTTTGTTTTGTTTTTGTTTGTTTGTTTGTTTTTTTACAAACTCGGGAGAGTAATCCATGTGGAAACCATGCTGTGTAATCTGTACTCATTATTAAATTAAAGCCTTTTGCAAGGTAGAAACCTACTTCATTTTTGAACAGATCATAGCTGTTGTAGAACTGTACATTCAAACTGTTCTATGGTCGTCTGATTGGACAAGTAAATATTTATTGTCCCCGTGTTCAAAATGCTTTTTCTTCTTCTGATGTTAAGAATTGAGCATAAATTCTGTGAAAGGCACTGACAAAAATATGCTGGGGATTTTACAACTCTGTTTATGGTACCTAACAAATACAACTGCATAAACAAACACAACTACTTATTTTTGTAATGTTCATCTGCTGTTAAACCGTAAGAGAAATCAGCCAATTGGCATGAAAATGATTTGATCACATAACGGTGCTGGGGTTTGAGCAGGAGAAAATGCGGACTGGGAGATTTGGGTGAGGACTGTGAGAGGGTATGTTGGCCGTTAAAAATGGCAGTACCCTGCTGGACTTGTGCCAGACCCAGAGGGGAAACATATTTTTCAGAAGTCTTACAGCCATCTTTAAATAAATGTTCCTTATTTAAGAGAAGAAGTGGCGTGCTGGATATTTAGAGGGAATTCTTGGATGAGGATGTTTAAGCTCAGATTTGCCTCTTTTTTTTTTCCAATTAGTTGGCAGTGTTTGTCACAATAGGGAAACTGAAATGATCTAGCCAGCAGCACTGAGAGATCCAGGAGGGCACTACAAGTGGGTGTTTTTCCAAGCCTTTGTTAGAGGTCCCAATTCAGGCTGTGCTTCCCAAGCTATTGAAGTCGCCTCTTAGATCAATGGCTTGGAACAGTGATCAGTGCCTTGGACTTCTCGTTTGCATGGCTTCCTGACAGGAGGCAGGCTTTGATAAAATCAGGGCTCGGTTCTTAGGCTCCCAGCTTACATCTATATCAGCAATGTGCTAGCAGGATATATTCATTTCCTAAGGTGCTTAGTTTGATACTAGAAGGTCTCCAGTGCACCTCCTGTATCATCATTGAGTGGCACAGAGGTCGTGGTGCTTGCCCTCTCAATGTGTTGTTGCGGTATCAGTGAAGGCTGATTTAATGGCATTTTCCTCATAAGAAATGTTCAGGAAAGTGATTTCCAATATTTTCCTAGTACCTTGTCCAGGAAAGCAAAATTGGAACGAGCTCTGTTAAAGTTATTGGAAAAATCATGGCTGCTCTCCTCCTGGAAAGAATAATGGCAAATTTCATTGGGACATCTGTTTGGTTATTTGAAAAAAACTTGGCGTGAAGTTGACTTGATTTTTTTTTTCTTTTCTTTTCTTTTCTTTTCTTTTCTTTTCTTTTCTTTTCTTTTCTTTTCTTTTCTTTTCTTTTCTTTTCTTTTCTTTTCTTTTCTTTTCTTTTCTTTTCTTTTCTTTTCTTTTCTTTTCTTTTCTTTTCTTTTCTTTTTTTTTTTTTCCAAGTGGTTATTTAAAATATTACTTGATTGAAAATAAATATTTTGGATTTTAATTAAAAGTATATCCAGTGCTTTTCTGAGTGCACGTGTTTATACATATGGAGGGTAATAAAATGTTATTGTTGTCTTACTTAGCTGCTCCTTGGTGACACAGGTTTTATTCCGTTCATGGGAGAATAAATAGAGAAAATGTAATAATAAATCAAACTTTATTGTGGTTAATGCCTTAAGCATTGGAAATCATCTGGAATCTGTGATCAAATTACCAACTCACTATTATCATTATTTTAAGTACCCATTTGGTGTTTCCATGTAAATAATGATGAGCGATATGGAACCAGTGTGTTACTGAGCATGTTTGTTAGCAATTTTTCCTTTTAGAAGAAGGAGGGAGGAGGAATTGAGTGCCCGGAGGTAAAGCTGACTTGGATTATGTTGATACTGCTGTTTCCATTTGGAATATTCCAAGGAGTAAAGTACAGACCCAAATTAAATGGTGTGTAAATTCAGTCCTTTTTATTTTAGACATATATATATGTCTGATGCAAAACAGGGGTTAAGGTTTTGTCATGTCTCTCTCTTGAATTGCGGTAATGTCATGAAATTGCTCTGCAGCTGATCTGGGCAGGAAACCAAACCTCTCAGTCTGATTTCTGACCCAGATCTGTTACTCTCAAGGCAAATTTGTGTTTATGGAACTCCGCATCACCTCTCTGCTTACTCAAAAGAAACCCCCCCAAAGCAGCTTGACAAGTGTATTACCAACACTTTGCTAACCTGCCTGTGTCTCTCACCTTTACCAGTTTTATTCAGCAAATCACGCTTAATGTAAAAATGCATTAAAACATTTGAAGTAGTATAAATTTCCTGTGGTGTGACCGGCCAGAACATTTTTTTAGATTCTTAGAACCTGTTTTTGAAAACTACTTCACAAAAATGACTGGAGAATTTTCAACCTCACGACAGCTTGGAAGAAGTGGTCTCCACATTTTTGCAGAGTAAATGTAATCAGATTGACATCTCCTAGAAACTCCTGCAATGCAGATAAAGCACTGGAAGTTATGAATGCAGTCAAACTGCTAAAATATTCTCCGAATTCTTCCTTAGGTACCTGCTGAGCGCTCCTGCTTTTAGGTCAGAAGACAGGTGGTAGCCCTGTAGCCTGACTTCTGAACTGTCTGTGGCTCCAGATTCTGTGGATCAATTTGTTTCTCAAAGTCTGTTGTTGTGGTAATGATGATTTTAGAACAACTAGTTCAGATTGTTACAACTTCTCATGATGGAGAATCTGCATTATATGTAGGATAAGGCTTTCAATTTTTATCTTTGTGCTAAAACTTTTCACCCTGTTTCTCTAGTAGTGTGCACCCAGTTGTTTACTGGCCTCCAGTGTTGTTCTGTCTTGGAGTTTCTGATGGTTTCTTTTGAGTTATCCATTAATGTATCTTTGGCATAAAAGACATTCATAGCTTTTTGCTGAAACTGTCCGATTAAATGCTGTATTTTCTCTATGTGCTGTTTTGTAGGTATCCAAACAGCCTGTAGAGGATTTAGGGGTTTTGCCTATTGTTTGAAGTATAAGAGCTGTAGTTTGCTTATTAGGAGCATGGGGCTCGGGGTTGCAGATTAACCAGCTGCACTGCGTGCATTCATGTGGTCACAACCTTCCAAATTTACCCCATCGTGAGAGGAAGAATTAATTATAGTCCTAATTGACTGTTTCCTTGGATATAAGCAGGAAGGAACTGCTAAGAGGCAAAGTGATTAGTCAAGTTAAGCTAGTTTCATCAATCAAATGTGTGAGAAAGTTTATCATCCCAAACCCAGAATAAAGTCAAGTCAAAATGCAAGAGCCATTAGGTCTTTCGTAGGGGTTTTGCTCTGTTTCTTTCTTCAGTTTTCTGGGGAATCTTAAAAACATAAGAATACATGCTATTGATCCAAACTGCGCTGGAGATACTGTTGGCATTATCTTGGAAGAGGGAATACAGTAATATGGCAAGTAATATGGCAATACGGTAATATCAGACATTGCATGTAGTCCTTACTAAAAGACCTTGGCATATATGTTTTTCATATCCCTTCAAACCATGGCCATTTTAAACTCATGATGTTTTGATTTATTGATTTGATTTATTTGATTTATTGTCGTAGACTGAATGAAAGCAGTAGGCTTGAAGGAACAATTAATTTTTCCTAACCTTGGCTGGCAAACACTGTCAGAGAGAGAGAGGATGAGCAGCCATTCCCACCACAGGGGTTTCATCTGCTGCAGGACTCAAATGGGTCAGTGGATCTATTGATTGTCAAATTCACCTAGGCTTGCCATCTCTGTTCCTGTGGCAGCTCCTTGCATTAGATTGCCTTGTTCAGGACTAGGGACTGCAGGGCTGGCCTTCTCTGCAACTTTTCTTTGGGCAGAGGTGATTCAAACCCAGCTGAGACCTTCAGCCGGAGTGTGGTCCTGCAGCACATTTGCACACCTCAAGTGGTGGGGAGGTGAATTCTGGGTGAGAGCAGCTTCAGCTGGTATTGCCAGTAAAGGCAAAGGTGTGGGGCACAGAGGTCCCAGAGCCCTGAAGCACAGGCTTGTCACAGGGGGTAGGAGCAACTTTCTTCACTTTAGGGCATCCCTCACTTGCTTATATTCAGCTACAAGAGCCATGTTTCTAGGACTGGACAATTCATTCTGGTGGATTATTTTAGGAAACAGTTCAGCTGTACTCACTTTTATCTGTTGATAATTGGAAGCCCTTGTGACAATTCAAGAAAACTTAGGAAATAAAACTGCATAGGAGGTTAGAAGAGGAGTGAAAATGGAAAAAGAAAAAAGGCTTTCAGAAAGTTAACACTGGAAAAACAAAATAAGATTTTGTTAAGTCCACTGGTTGCAGTAATGTATCTGTGCATAAAACCCGTACACATAAAATGAGTATCCTGCCTACACAACAGCATCTCATCAGTTGTGCTGAATGCTTCCTAGCTGCAGCTAAAAGATCAGGGTTCAAAGTCTGTCTGTATTTGTAGTACTTTTGTTTGATTTGCCAGATGTGAACTCGTGATCGTGGATAAGCACGTTCGCGTGCTACACGCTCTAATCTGTGGGTAACCAATATGAACCATCTTTGTGTTGAGATGTAAATTGTTTAAATCAGAACAGGAATATGAGAATTATTAATCTCGCCCGTGCTTTGTTTCCATTGGTCCCTATAACGACTGATGTGCTGAGGAGTGTTAGTTAGCTGCTTATTAACTTTCCAGGGGAAATTAATTGTTTTAGAAAACAGGGTATTCTACATGCTTGAAGAGACAGACTTAATCTCAGTTGCTCCAGAAGACAGAACAGCAGTTTAAAGAAGCAATTTTAAAAATGTTTCTGACTACATTAAGAACTATGTAGTTCTGTTTGTATTGCATGCTTAAGTGTGGATTTTATATGTGTATTTGCGTGTGTCTATAGCAAATCCATAGCTGCATGAAAAAGTTGCTAGTTTTAATCTTTCAGCACTGGGTTGTATCTTTGGCTGACAGTTCTCATTTCATAAAGCAACACATTTCTAGTAAGGGTCTCTACCAGAATGTAACTTTTTAAACTTTCTTTAATCAAAAGTAACATCTAGGAAATGATATTTTGACTGTAAATGTCTCTTGTGTGAGTAAAATGTCTTTTGGCTAGCATTCTTTTGGGCTTAACATAAAAGAGATTATCTTAAGTAACAGAGACTGTTTTTTGAAAAATCCATCACATAGGAGAACATTTTCTGAATAAGTGGCATCTAGGCATCTGTTCGTGCCATCTCAATTTTCTTCTAAAGCAAAAATATATATATATAACTAGGAAGGCTTGAAAAATGGACAAAATATCTCAAAAATAAACTAATCTGCAAAAGCTGAGGCAGTGATGAAGAAACAGAGAAATAGTCTGCAGGTGAGCCAGTCATTTCATTCTGGATCTGAGCCGTATAGCCATGGAAGTTGTCCATGCTATTCTGGACCATGGCTTTATGACCACAGAGGTCTGCTGTACAACTCTACTCTCTCTCTTTTGCTCCAGAAGAGAGTTATATTTTGCTCACGCGGCTGTATAAGTTGATTTAGTTTGGCTTTATTCAGAGAAAAGTGAATTAAACCCATAATGAATAAATCTAATTTTAAAATTACATTGTTGATCATCACTGCAGCAACATACAAGATCCTTTCTGAGGTTTGCCAATCAAATATATAAAGTACAATACAAAATAATATATAGCATATATACTAGACATTCTCATTTTGGGAGTCAGAACATTGTGGTCTTTGTTAAAAGTGGTATTTTAGCAAAATCAGGTCAGCTGAAGGCTGCTGAGTTGAGTAGGTCCGGAAAGTCCTTACAGTATTTTTAATGATATGTAGACTGACCGACTCCACTGGGCTTTTTGGTAGTGTTCATTCAAATGGACAGGGATCACTGAAGAATGATAATCAATTTGCTACATTAATTTTGGTTTAAGAGGGAATATTACCTAACTTTAAAAACTATTGGTTTACAGCTGCAGAGAATCACAAAAAGCGTCTTAGAATAGCGCTAATATTTCAAATTCCGTTTTGAACCTAAATTCTGGTCAAATAAGTTTAAAACAACGTATTTCATTACCCAGGGAGTAGGCGCTCCTTAGTTCTTAAAATGTCACACTTTCTCATTCTTTTTGACTCAATTGTTCTATGCAGCAGTCCCCAACAGTTTGTCCTTTTCTCCTCAGATGTCATCCACACTCCTGACCACAAATTTTGCAGACATGTCAAAATTTATTGTTATCCTGTCTGTCAATAGTTGCATGGTGTTGCTTTGAATCTCAAACCTGCTGAATTCAGTAGGGTTCTTGACCTCAGCAGTTTTGAACGAGGACAGTAACTGTATTAAAATCTGTAAGGCATGCGTGCAATGTCAGTTGATCCAAGACTGTGCTTAGGTCCAGTCTCAGTGCTGTTTATGCAGATGAACTCAAGCATGCACATTTAACTTGTGATCTCCAAGGAGGAGAGCTGAAGTGCCCTATGCCCAGATGCTCCTTAGTGAAACTTGGACATGTCTGGCATAGCAGTGCCTACTGTGTTATCACCCGGTCAGTTAACGTGTGCTTTCCGCCCAGCTTCTCAAACTATTTCCAGTCTAAGAGCCAAGACTACTGATGAAAAACACATGCTTCTTAAAGCTTGAATTATTTAAGGAAACTTTTGAGTGCTCCACGCACCCTAAAATGAGACGTAGTTGTCAGTCTGTGGTTTTTCAAGGTGCCCTTATTTTAGAAAGATGAACAATATGTTGAGCTTGAAAATTAGTCAGAAGTGTTGGCTCCTGTGCTTACCCCTATGTACTGTTACCCAGATTTTCATTCTCAGTTCACTGCTGACTATAATCCATGTAACTAAGCATTTGATGGCCACTATTTTTTTTTCTTCAGAAGCACCCAGTTTTATAAGAAAGCATGCAATGCATATGGAAGGCCACGCAGTCAGTAAATGTATTTTGTTTCTGTATATATTTCTGTTTGCATGATAGGAAATGGTGCTACAGGCAGAGGAGTGCTTCCAGTGCTCTTCATATTTTACCTTTCAGATAGTGTAAACATGTCGTATGTGTGATGTTTTCACTCAAGATGATAGTTAGAGGAGAGGACACCTCTGCAGCAGATCAGGTAGCCTTCATTTAAATTGCTTCTCGCAATAGACTGCTATACTAGCAAAATTAAATGGAACTGATGTGCTGACATACTTGCAGGTAGACCTGCACAGAGTAAATCAAGAGGATATGAACCAGAATGTCATGAGGGCTTCACAGATAGTTCCTTTGTAGCAGAAATCAAGTGGATTTGCACTGAGTTGTATTCCAAAGGCAGACATTTCAATAAGGTCTGGGTTACTTTTTTTTTCCTTTCCACAAGAATCATCTGTGGAATTCAGCTCAAGTTTCGATTACAAAGTTACAGGTAACATTTCATTTACTTCATTACATTGCAGAGACCATATTGCATTTCCTCCTTCCCTTCATCTTTCTTTTTTAAAAAAGAATCTTCAGATAGAGATTTTCACCTGAAATTTCCTACTGCTGTATTTTTTTAACCTACTGTAGCATAAGAATCCCAGTAGTTGTATTCTTCCCATTTTGTTTCTTTCTGTCACACTGACTTCACAAATTCAGTGAAAGTTTGACTTCAGTGTTGAGTCCTGAACCTGTCAGCAAAGAACATTCATGAAAGGAAGAGTAGGCCCTGATGCAAAAATTTTATTGGTAGCTGCAGTATTGACAGAAATCCCAGAGTTAAAAATGTTCTGATCTCTTATTGAAATGTAACAGTTACCAACAATGAGAAAGCGTACTCTTACTTACTCACACTTAAACTCCGTTAAGCTTCTACAACTGCATGCTTATTCAGAAGAAAAGCATCAAGCCAGCCAGCTATTCACTTTTGCTGCAGGGAAACTGTTTCATGGAAAGTGTTCTTGGAAAAGTTAATTCACTTGTGTTTTAGCCATGATGTTTGCTTTGTTCATAGCCAGGTGTTTGTGCCCTTTCTTTTAAGGCACAGGTAGCATTTTTGAGCAGAGAGACTAAGCCTTCTGCACTTTTGATTTTATATGTCTGTGGCATTCACTTGAAATCTGAACTTCTATTTTCATTATGCATTATAGTCTTTTATCCTGTGAATATTATTGCCTTGACAGGGAAAAGAGGGGAAGAGGAAATGAGGTCTTGTGCTGACACTTAAATTAAAAATGTAAGCTCTGGATGAAAAGGTTCAGCAAGCACCTTTGCAAAGGAGTTGAAAAATCAAAATGCCTTGATAAAATGTGCATGGGGATACTGTGCTGAAACAAGATTTGAGTATTTCTTTGTGAGATGCCACCCGACATGTTTTCAGCTTGTAAAAGAGCGGGGGGGAAAAAAAAAGAGCATTGATTTCAGCAGCTGAGGGGAAAAAAAAATATATATTTTTAAACTTTGTGCAAAAAAATTCTGTTTTGTGGGATTGCCCGGAGGCTGGTCACTGAACTACTATAGTACTTTCTTCAGCTCTGGGACTGTCACTTGCACTTTGCTTATACATTGAAAACGTGTGATCAGAATGGCTATTCTGGTAGTCTTACACGTAGTTCACAATAAATGTCAACATCCAGGGTCATCCATGTGCCTCACTGCAACCGTGGCCTCAGTTCAGACCTATATATAGTACACATTGCTAATGATTGAAGATAGTATGTGATCAGAAGTTTCCCAATAGAAATGAGGCCTCTTTTTTGGTAGTGAAACTTACATCGAAGGTTATTACATGTATTTTCTTGTTTCAGCAGCGGAGGATATAAGCATGGGACAAGAATTTTGCTTTGTAGTAAAAACTTGCGGTGAAAAAAGGCATTGAGGTACCTATGAAATAAGCAAAACCAGTTCTTAGTAACTAAGGGAGGAAGTTTTGATTTCTGATTGTTTGGCAACCTGTGGTTGTTTGCAACACTCAGCAGAAAAGGACTCCAAAGTTTCCTTTAAGGAAAATAATGCTTTTGTGAACTCTAGTAAAGACCCCTGATACTCCAGGTTTACTACTCTCTAAGAGTGAGCTGAATACCAGGACATGCAAATGTACTGTGGATTTGAAAATGAGAGGCAGTTCCTTCTACAGCTGAATATCATTTTTTTTAGACTTCTCTTTAGTTCATTCCTGTAACTTGTCAGAAACGCAACGTAATTCATTTCTTGAAGCTAGTTGAAATGTGCTGTCTTAAAAACCCATCAGTGTCAAGTGTGTATCACCAGTGTTATGTCAGGCTGTTTCCAAGCCTTGTCAATACAATTTTTTTGCCATTTTGCTGACAGCATTTATGCTTTAAGACAAGAGCATAATAGCTACTGCGTGCTCATGATTAAAAGTCCTCAAAGGAAAAGCTCTGTTTTATTAAGCAGTGATGTTCACATCTGGGATGGGGTTTTTGCTGTTGTTTTTAATGGTGGTGAGTGTAATACGTTTTTTTTTTTTATGAAGCTGTTGTAAAAGCAAATCTGTAATGCACTTAGAAAAAATTAACAGTCAAGTGCAGATGTGTTGTAACATCATTTTTGATCTTCTCGTGTCCTTTAATTTGAAGCATGTATCTGTATTTCTTTGAAGAAAATACTATACATTGAAAATGAAAAGTAGCAAATTGACATCTTACCTCCCATATATGGTTTTATAGAACACCTAAAACATGGTAGTATAAATCGAAATGGCCTCTTAATTCATGATAAAGCTTCAAATAAATAAATAAAGGTAACAGTCGCAATGATATTTCAGTTCCTGGATTGAAAAATTGAATCGCAGGCTCATAGCTCCCTTGAGTGTTTGGGAAGAGAATAGCAGCTCTTAATAATAGAGCACTTTCCTGTGAGAGAGGCACGTTTGTGTCATTAGCGTTTTTCTGGCAAATTTTCAACCACCAGCAGCAAAAGTTTTCATTGATTGCCTCTCGCTCTAAGGAGGTAATGATACTGCTGTCACTTTCTTTCATGAACTGCATGAATTGGAGAAAATTAGGGAAGATAGTGATAGCAGATATGGATAAAACACAATTCAGGCTGAGCTACTTCCCTTGTCGCTGCAAAAGGAGTAATAGAATAGTTTTTAAACATCTGAGCTAAATATAGAAAATAGATTTTCCAGTGCAGTAGTGGAGAATCCAAAGTAAAAATCGACCAAGTTCAAGTCATTTACCTTTCAGAAAATAAGAAACAGTCACATGCACCTGTTTTCTGAAATTCAAACCCCTTTCACCATGGCTCATGTAGAGAAGCCACTTTGGAAGAATTAGACCCTGTGTGCTTATTCAAAGGTCATACTGATAACATTTGGTCAGTGGTTACCATTTTGTTAATTGCCTCTGTGGAGTGATGATGAGTGGAAAAAGCTATCTGTGAGAAACCTTGTTACATATTTTACTTGACTATACTTGCCCTATGAAGATGCTTAGGGTAGGAAATAGATGGAAGTGTTTGTGGTCATTAGCATCCAGATTGCATTGAAATGTCAGAAAATGATCCCTGATGCCTTGGCTCCATCTATTTATAATTGACTGGAAGGCTCACGTTCATTTTGATGATGCAAAATCGAGTGCAGCTGGAGGAAAGGAAATGGGGAAACTTGAGATAAAGTGGTAATGCAGCTCAGGAGTTTGTGCATGTAGAAATCCTTGTGATAAATCAACAGCCTTTTTTTTTTTTTGTTAGTTCATTTTTGTGACTTGGGATTGTGAAAATTTAGTACTTCTATATTAAGGAAGGAGTATGACGATCAAAATCTTAATCTTAATGCAGGAAATGCATTTGTATACTGATGCTATCCTGACTAGGGTAATTAATTTAAGCTTATTTGTTCTTACCTTCAAGGATCTTTTCACCTTATCAAGTATGCTGAGTGATTTCTGTGGATAAGATTGTCTTGTAGTTTATTTTTTTTCTTTTTTCCAAGTTTTAAACACATTTTGTTTTCAGCACCTTGTTCTTCAACTGAATGCTATAATGTTTATCCTGTGCATGAGCTCAGCATTTCTGGAGTAAATATATGAGAAAGCTAATTGAAATATAACAGGAGTTTAGAGCACTTGTACGTCACTACATTATTAATTGAGGATTTTATGGATTGAGATTTACAACTTGTGTACCAGTTTTAGCACAGAGCATTTCTCTGCTTCTCTATCTTCTCATGCATCACAACCTCTGCACATATGTCGTATATAAATACATTTTGGAACTCACATACAGAGTGCACATAGAGGGTAATAGGAAATCGGTTGCTGTTTTGACAATTGAAAACAAAACAGCAGACTGACTCACCTTGTTATCTTGGCATCTCTTGCTATGCGATGCGGAATATTTCCACTTGCAAGGAACATGAGCAGCATGAAGAAACATGGAACATGTTGAGTTGTCAGGGTGCACTGAAACTAGTGAAAGCGAAAGAAAAATCAGAGCTAGAAAAAATGGTGGACCAGTGCCTGTAGAGTCTCTCTGCAGTGGAGCTGAAAGTGCTATAAAAACAGCATTGTAACACTTAGATTTTTGGTTTTTCCTTTCTTCTCGATAACCATGGCTCCCTTCTATAAACCTATGTACAACAGAACAGAAATGACCATATACATGGTAAAATGAAGAACTTGTGATTACTTCTCAGATCTCTTATTTGTAAATCTTCAGTGGGGCTTGCTTGGCCCCCCGCCCTAACTGCTTCCTGCTTTGGAGAGAATATGTTATGAACTGTTCCAATGCATAGTGAATACATAGCATTGTACAAGGTGTTTCCAGTGACAAGGAGGTACTTATACCAACCTCAGTAGAGAAATATGCAAATATACAAATATTTAGGATCTTATTTTCATCTTGATACATACATGTGCACATGCCTATAAACTCTACCTTCATGGGTATTGAAGTGAAAATTTTTGCTTGTCACCTGCTGTAAGCAAACTCAAAGCCTCACATTTTGCAGCATTTAACACAGGATCTCTTTGAGATGTTTTTTTCAGCGTTCTTGAATTCAGGATTAGTTGCCAAACCAAAATACAGATCACTGGATGTTCACTTACATGTGACAACATATTTTGGGCCTGTACAGAAGTGAAACGCACTGGTATAGAAATGAAACATCATCATCTTTTTTTATTTTACTGCCTTGTAAACACCTGAAATTTGACCTTAATGGAAATAAATTCTATCAACCATTTATTAATGTAACATGTTGCCAGTCAGATTTTCCATCTTACGTTTCAGCTCTGTACACATACTGAGTCAAATTATATCCAGTTACTCTCAAGCAATTAAGCCATGCTTCAGAATGAATTATTATTTAATCAAATAAAAAATGAGGAATGTAAGAATCAGGATATAAAGAATTTGCAGAAACCCCTGCAGTTTTGCAAAGAAGCTTTCTGTGCTCGTTGATTTCTATGAAGAATGGTGTATGTTTCAGTAACGCTGGCGTTGAGATCAGTGAACCATCAAGATCTTGCTGTCTTGATGAAAAGTAACAAAACTGTAAAGAAGCAAGAGAAAGGAAGCTTCTAGCATTTTTGGTTCAAAAGTGTGCATCTAGAATAGACCTAGAAGTATGGGCCCTCAGGAGAAGATGTAGGCACAGGTTTGACCTCAGCTTGAAGTAGACATCAGGAAATCTGTAGACTATTGGAAGTTGTTTTCCCATTTTCTGGAAGATGCGTATTTGCCAGTTGTGACTTGAGGCTAAAATCAAAACCTTGACAATTCTCGCAAATCCAATTGAAGTACTTTATTTTTTTACAAATTTAGGGATCTGACTTTGGACTTGAGCTTTTGAAATTTATGGTTGAAATGCCTGACACCTTAAGAAAACATTATTTTAATCTAATACATCTCTTGGCTTTGGCAGATTTGTCTTATTAATGTCTTGTGGAACTCTCATTTTCGAGATTGGTGTGTTAATACAGGTGGTCAGCTAAGCTTTTCTATCACATATTTGTATCTAAAAATTTGTATGTTTCCAATCAAAATCCAGGCTTGTTTTCAATATGAGCATGGGAACGTGGTGAGGAAAATCACAAGAGAGGCAATTAACTTAAAGCAGACCAGTTTATCAGGTCTGGAATTTTTCTAGCCATTGTTTCTGCTTGCCATCACTTTGCAAGGACCTGTTCCCTCTGGAAGTATCATATTCTATTTAACACGTGTATTCCTCTGGTGCTGCTGCCATTGGAATTCATTCTGTCATTCTCTAGCAGTGGTGCTACAAGTAAATGCATACATCAGGTGAAACAGCAATTACCAGGCTCCATAAAACCTGAGTATACTTTCAGAATGTTGGATGTGAAGCTCTGCGGTGATCGGTCCACTCTAACTTAGGATCCAGAGGAGCAGCTTTACAAAACAGGAATTCATTACATTTTCGGTTTAAAACAGTTTCTTATGTTTGCTGTATCGCATCATATCTGTTACAATTCCTGTAATTATCAGCTTGAAATAACATACCTAAAAATAAATAACGTCATGCTGCTGAACTGCAGTAATGGCTTGCTAGTTAATTTGGTGTTTGTCAGCTCTTCTGTTGTGGTTCTGGTGACTCTCAGATGTGCTGTGATTTATACTCAGGTCACTGATGCTGCTGTCCAAGCTCGTACAGAATCACGGAATGGCCCAGGCTGGAAGGGACCTCAAGGATCATGAATCTCCAACCCCCCTGCCACAGGCAGGGCCACCAACCTCCCCATTTAATACCAGACCAACTCGGTGCAGTGAGGACAGAGTTTAACTGGGCTTCTCTGCATAAAACCAAGTGAATCCTGTAGTAATCTGTGCAAAAATCAGCTTTGAGAGGTGACTGCCCACTCAACAGGGCTGCCCACTCTGTGCCTGGCTGCCAAGGTGTACAGAAGGGACTGCAGCAGCCTGGGTTTCTGCCATAGGTTTCATGTTCCTGCTGGCCCCGGGGACAGCCAGCAAGCAGTGATAAGTGCACCAGGCTCTTCCCCACATACTCCAATTTCTGACACTGAGACTTACCCCAGCTAACTAAGGCACTCCAGCATAATCTGTAGATGGTAGCAGGGCTTGCTGGCTGCTCCTTTTCAGAGGTGTTTGCAGGCTGCTTTGCTCTGTATTAAGTTTTGCCTTGGTGAACACTAGTTCTTTGAGCAGTTATCTCTGGAGATGTGCAACTTGCTCTATTGGAAATAGTCCTTCTCCCATGATTACCTTTTAAATGAGTCCCAGTGCAATGATGGATAGTGTAGTTCTGAATTTAAAATCTTGCTGCTGAGCTGAAGGAAAGGTTGGAGCCATTCCCTACGTGAGGTGGAGATTGTTCTCAATGCCACACCATCTCTGACTGAAGAGTCACTCATTTAGATGCTGGCAGAAGCACATCTATTCTTGTGAGATGGAGCAGCCTGTGTTAAGTGGCAGACATAATCTTGAATATCTCGAAGGATATTCGGCCCCCAGCGTTATTTCTAGCTATGCTGTTTCATGCTACTCTTTCCATTTAGTGTCAGTGTTTTTTCTAAATGATTGACTTTTGGGTTAATAAGGGTGAGTTTACTACTTAGTTCCGTAGGGGCTAGGAGGACATTAAGTGGATGAATCCTTTAATTTGAAATACACAAGTGCATTGCTGCTCTTGATCTGTGATGAATCGAACATTGGGTATATTAATACTAGTAATGGAACATAATGGCTTCTCATCAAAAGTAAAGATAATTATTTCAGAAACACAAAACTAACCTTGCCAGATAATTGCTCGTTGAAATCTGATGCTGTGCAACAAATGGAGGATTATTAGCAGCTGAGTCCTGTGTTCATCTGTTATATCATTATCTCCTATATGCTAGAATGACAGGGCTATCATTGCATTGAAAACATGCACCTTTTCTTTGCATGTCAATTTTTGATGTGGGATTTTGAGAGGTCTGCTCCGTTTTTAAGAAGTTACCATGTTATCCTCCCAAGTGCTGCAGGGAGCTCGACAAACTTGGCCACATGTGGGTTGTACAGGTATCTGTTACACGCTGAATGAAAAACAACCATCATTCCATTTTCAGTTTGCTGTTTTTTTTTTTCTTAAGCTCCTCTTCTTCTTCTTCTTCTTCTTTTTTTTTTTTTTTTTTTTAATGCAAACAAGTGTTAGTGTTTTAAATGTTTGCTAATCCAGCAGACATCGTGAGACTGTGGAGGTTCTCATACAGGGGAAAAGAAGTGTGTCATATAACATGAATGGTGAAATGAATGCAGAACGTAGCAGTGAGGTCATTTTTCTGATGATGTGACTAATTAAACCCTGAGCAACTTTGAAGAGAGATGCTACATTTCAGTCATTTGAACTTTTTAAATTAAGACGGGGCTTTTGATTAGTTGCAAGGTGTAACTTTAACAAAATAGCAGCCATTTACGCTCTGAAGTTTCACTATGAGCTGTTTAAAACACCTGCTTATTTAGCTAAACCCTCTGTCTCAAATTCAGGCCTTGAATTTGAGCCAGTGTGCAGCTTTCACTCTCCCTGTGGCTTTAGCCATGAGGTTGGAGCATCACCATACAGCATCAGCGTCTCTTTGATTAGGATGCTGTGAGTTGCCTTCTGGCCCTGAGCAGTAGCCACACTGAGACTCTGCAGATGATCCATGTGCACTTGGGATGCTTTTGCAGTTGTCTAAGCATATTCTTTCCCAGAGCAATCTTTGTGCCTAGGATAATTCACTTCAACTCATGCTATTCAAAGTCTTACCCTGAAAACTGCAGATGTCCTGGGAGACAGATTTTCATGCTGAACTTCTCCAGTTTAGTAATATAAAGTTTGATGCCACTTCACTTAGTGACTGAAAAGCCAAATTATGTTTTCTGCCTCACAGTTGATAGTAAGAACATAGGTAACATTGCTATACTCAGTTTTCACTCTGTTTTCATAGTTTCCACCAAGAGTAGTCCACCTATGCTACCGAAGTATTCAGTGGCAAGCATGAAAAATAAAAAACATGCAAAATTTCTACAACAAGTTTTTCTCAAAACATCAATTTGTTTCAAAAAATGCATCATTCATCTCTTAATTTGCGTTTAAAAAAAAAAAAAAGAAAGAAAGAAAAAAAAGCCAGGTGAAAAATTGCCTTCTTTCAAAAGCTGTTTACATCAAGGCTTCAGACTATGTATAATCTCATTTCTCCACTCTCATTTTTATCTGCTTTCTCTCCTTGAGCTGGAAAAATGCTGTCCTGACTGTATCTATTTCCTGTAGGAGCTATTAGTCAGTAGCATTACATCCGCTTCAGCGTGATCACTTTTCCAATCTGCATGTTACTGATACGCTATTATCATGTTATATTGCTCATCCATCAGAGTTTGCAGTGTTTTCTGCGCTGATTGCAGAATCGAGACGAGGTGAAGCATTCTCTTTAAAATAATAATAATAATAAAAAACTTCAGAGATGCCAAAATATTCCAATAATTCCCTCTCTCTCTGTCTCTTCATCTCTCCTATCCACAGTAATGTACTCAAGTATGCCACAGAGCAAAAGGTTCTGATGGTGGATTTCGAGGTTATGACTTGAAATTTTTCTCTGTTTCTAACTCCTAACCAAAAGCACTTGAACCATCAGTTTTGACTGTAACCATCGGAGCTACCCCTTATTTAAGTGGCATATTCAATAAAAGCTCCATCTGGTTTCCATAGGAATCTTGCACAAATTCTTGGAAATCGATTTTTGTCAGGACATAAGGCACTTTGACCAGGATTAGAATCTCTTCTTCCTGCAGTGTACCTGCCAGATGGCAAGTTTATTGAATCTGGTTTTAACTTACTAGGGCTTAAAGGAATGAACATGATTCAGAGAAGTGGGTGCTACGTTTCTACTTCAAAGGTCTCCTTCAAAATCACACTCCAAAGATTGACATGCAGAGTGTGGTTTCTACTTGGGCAGTCTGTTGCATACTTCTCATCCCTTCCAGTGCTTGAAATGAGATTAAAGAGTGACACAAAGCACTTTACAAAATCCCAGTAATTTCAACATCAGCAGCATGGGATGAATCTTGTTGCAATAACATGGCTAAGTCAAATTTATCTTTTTATTTTCTTAAAACCATCTAACTTTCTGCATTGCTGTAAAGAGTTTTGATTTGAAGTACTTGTTTTCTGAGTGAAACATAAAAATGTTTAATATCCACTACAGCCACAGGATGTGTCCCCTTCATCCTTCCTCACATTAGAGCTGTTCACCTCAGTCTTAGAAATAAATAAATATTCCTCCATCCTGTTGTATAAACCTCACTTGCACACGTCAGTGAGTTCAATCTATTTATTTATTAATTTATTTTCATTGAGCAATGAATAGCCATGAATTTCTGAACTTCTCGTGAAGAATTTTTTACAATTCTAGAATCGCAATCTTATAGAAAATACCTGAAGGAAATCTATTCATTTGCATTGGGGCTGGGTCTTCCCTTTGGATATCACCTTATACCTTTCATTAATGGACCTGTTTGTTAGGAATCCTGGTGGTGTGGTGTGGATTCCCCATCCTTTCCTGCAGTTCCAAAAAGAGGCAGGCAGCAGGGCTGCAAAAAGATTTGAGATGCATTAAGAGCGCTCAGGAGTCTAATGCTAAAAGGTGGTAATGGGGCCAGAGTCAGAAGTAGTTGTTTTCTTCTCAATAAGGGGCTTTAGGAGCCACTGCTTAAATTGCTTTTCTAGAACTCTGAGAAAGGATTTCGTTGGCTTGCTTTTGAATTAATTACTCTGGAGCAAATTCACCTATTGCATTGTTTTACTACTTTATTCATGTACTGCAAAGCATCTGTAGAACAAGTAATGGGGTCCTGTAAATCACATGGATGTAATTGCATCCAGGGATACTAATGATGTCATGAAGCACTGCAAGGTACAGTAGTTTCTGTGGTGTTTCCAAAGGAATTAAGAGGTCTCTAATTTACAGTTTGTTTGTCATCCTCTCCATTCAGCAAAATAGTGTAGGAGTCTAATAATAATGTAAAATGAACGACACATCCTGTGGTATTTTGAAGATGTTTTGGCTTTATATCCACATTGTTATTGCTGTGCTACCATCAGTTTCATTTCTACTTGACTTGCTTTTAGCTAAAATAGTCCCGTGTTTGTATCATATGGAAATTATTTGTTCAGCAGATGTATGAGTCTTTTATATGTCTTACTCCTTATCAAATCAGATTATACAATAAAAAAAACTCTGCAAAATGCTCTGCAAGTGTTCTGTTGCATAGGAGCAACCACAGGCTGTCAGTGCAGATGGAGGACAGTGTGGAGGACAGTGTGACAGTACTTTGGTGCATGCCAGTATCACTGTTCACATACATTACAGGTGGGATGTCTTTGCAATTCATTCTAACATCAGTTTGCCTGCACACCCAAACAAGATGTTAGTCTCTTTCAGCCAGCTGCAGCGGATACAGATGTTGGCCTGACTCTCATGATTCTAAAAATCCCACCCAAACCTTACTTATCTTCAAATGAAAAGCACTTTTGTAAATTTGGAGGCCTCGTTCTGTTTAATGGCCATTTTGCAATCCAGAGCTCTGTCAGGCTACTCAGTATTCCTGACAACTCAATTGATCTTTTTACACCGTGATTTTCATGCTTATTTTTTAATGGCTGTTATCTCCATGTGTATCAGCCTTTCTACTGTGATCAACTTCGCAAGGAGTTGGAAGGGAGGCATAGGAAAAGGGCAGAAAGGTCACTGCAAAGTATTGTGTGAAATGAGATAGTCTGCAAAAAAACAGACGTCAGGATTCAGCTGAGACCTACTGAATGCAAATGCCTATAATGAGATAGAGGAAAAAAACTGGAGAAGAACCAGTCATTTCTATTCACTGTTTTAAAAATAGCTGTCTATTTCCTTCACCTCTTCAAATAAGTCAGTTCTGAGCTTTTCACTCTGGTATTTACAGCATTTCTATTACTTTCATATAAGTTTTCTTTAAACAACTCCCATTTTCTGTTCAGAAAGTATTATGTTGTCTTGCTCAGAAAGTTCTATGTAAGGAAGGTTTTATGATTCAAGGTTAAGTTTGAGAAAACTGATAAATTTGTCTGTTTTCTGTCAGCAAAAAACATTTTCATTTCTAAACTGTGTGATTTCATCAAAAACTTTTCCCCTATCTGAATGTTATCTGTGAAATAAAGGAAGAAGACCTGAGAGCTTCAGGTGTGGACTTCAGTAAAACCTGGCAAGCAGAGGTTTGTTAAGTGTTCAGCTTGAACTGGGCCATGCTTATAGCAGAGCAGTTTTACTTTCAAAAAATAGATGATTGTGCAACTTCAGCATAAACTATGGGCCAGGTCTTTGGTGGCTATGTCCCTGGCTTGAGAGCAGCAAAACTATACTGATTTATGCCAGATGAGGATCTGCATTTTTCTCATCACTTTTATTGCTTCCTTAATCCTTACAAAATGAAGCCTTCAGTTCTTTGGAAGTGCGTCTCTTAAGAAAATGTCAATGCAAAAATTTTTTTAACTGGGATGAACTCTCCTGCTGTGTGCCTTCTTTTGCAGCTTCCTTTGGTCTGTACTTTCCCAGAAAGGAGTACTCAGAGAATGTCTACATTGACCAGCCAGCAGGTACGCCGCTCCTGCGCATCCACGCCTTGAGGGATTCCCATGGGGAATCAGCCCACTTTCATCTGTGCCAGAATCTCATCATTTCTCGAGCAAGATCCCATGAAAATCACTGGTTTCAAATCAGAGAAAAAATGGGACTTCTCTACCTCAGCAAGAGCCTAGATAGAGAAGACTTTAACATGCTGTGTAAGTACAGGAAGCTTTTCTAGTGGAAATTTCTGTTCTTAGAGTATCTTCAGATCATGAGATTTGTCCATCTGCATAAGCACTGAATTTGGGAAAAAAAAACAAACACCCAACACCTACTATTTTAAAATGAAGAACCAGACCCAACAAAACCTGCAGCAGATACAAGGAGATGCATGCTGAAGCAAATGTTAATCTGAGACAGATTCAATTGCTCTCACTATGATATTGAGATTTGCAGTTTATTCATCTACTGATGCAAACTGAGCCAATTGCGCAGTGTCAATGTTGGGTGCTTTGTGACTACACAGATGCAGTTAGATTACTTCAAACTCTCACATAAACAGGCCTCAAACTCTGGCAATGTGGATTCATACGGATTTGCAAGTAACACCAGTGGTTCTTGGAAGAAGCGGTTGTGTACCTCTCTCAAAGAGATTTGGCTTTTTAAGGAAGCTTACTTTTCAGCTACTGAAATGAGTTATCTCCATCAATAAAGCGGTCTTGGTGATTTTGATCCATGAGGAAATTATCATTTGATGATGGAGAAGGAAATGGATGAGATGCTAATGGCATACTGCTGTGATCAGTTGCAAAAATGCTGCTGTTGGTGAGCCTGTAGTAAGTGATGAGTTGGAGGGCCATATATCAGCACTACAGCACTACTCTTTGACTGAGGTGCCTTGATGTTTAAATGTTCAATTTCAGGCACTTACTGCTTCATGTGTTTACTGCTTAGTATCTCATCCTTATTCTCTGCATTTTTGATGCTCATAAATATCAGATTCCCATTTGTAACTGGGCAAGGGAAGAGCAGCTATCCACGACTTGAAAGTCTTGGGGCTTCTTGTTTTTTTCATATCGCAGTGACCTATAGAGCCTTTCCAAGTGAATTAGATCTGTCACAGAGATGCTATCATTTTGTCTGTAGTCAAATGCTGCTAATCAAAATAATTGAGTCTTGAGGGTGTATTAGCAGATGCCACAAGTTGATTTAAATGTCTCTGTTATCTTTTGGCCAGCTCTTTATATTTCAGAATTATGAAGCAGATTGTGCTCCAGACAATTTAGCCCACACCTTCAACTGGTAAACTGTCACAATGCTGTGATTTTAATGACAAAAGTTTTGGGTCTATTTGTTACTACTTTGTTCTCTTTCTCCCCACTGCAACTCTACTATGCTCTAGTCCCTTAAAACTACAACAACAAAAAACAGTCAAAAAGCTGATTGCTAGCAGTGACTTGTATATGCTAGTGTCTTACATGCAAAACATTGGTATCATTTAGTGAGGTTCTGTAACTTAAAACTTGTGGTATGACACCTATGAGTTTTTAGCTTTCTGGGATTTCTAGGTTTAAGATTTAAGGTCTTCCAACCAGCAAATGATATATTCAAGAATTGTTGTTATCTAACAGAACTATGCAGGTGTTTGTGAAATAAAGAACTAGAGTACAAAAGTGTATGAGAAATAGGTTGTTTTCCATAAAACATTTTGTCTGGTGTGTTCTTTCTGAAGCTGTAGGAAACTGGATGCCATTGTCAAAGGTGATGCTGTATGTCTTCCTCTCGTCCCACCCTTTCCAAGAGAAGGAATGTGACTCTGCTACTCGTACCACAGTTGTCCTCTCTTTGATCAATGCTACTGCACCGGCTTGCAGTTCAATGACAGCAAGGCAGCTTTGCTTCACAGAAATGGATCTCTCATTTCACATCAAGGAGAATAAACCTCCTGGTACATTTCATCAGCTCCAGCTACCCTCAGTTCATCATCTGTGTCAGAATCTCAGCATTACCTACAAACTGTTGGCAGGTAAAACTGGAACTGATTCACTTGGGACCCAGAAATAGGTGCAAACAACTGCACTGTTAAGATCTCTCCTGTAATAGATCCTCTAGATTGATTGTCTGAAGGAAATTCCCTTTCAAATGTGATCTGAACCTGAATATTTTGCCTTTGAATTATACAGAAAGGACGGGAAGGAGGACTGTCTCCTTCCTAAGGGAAAGATGGGTTTTAGAAGTTTGTACCTGGGAAGAGAAGATTGTGGATATTCTGAGCTTTAAATTGTGCTTCATCTAGACAGCAGGAACTTCCACGTTTTCTGCCTACCCTAATACAGCTCCACAACTTGTTTTTCTATTTCACTTCCTGGTCTGCCTTTTGTTAGGCGGTCCTGATGTGTAAATGGAGTTATTGCAAAAGAATATTAAAGAAGAAAAGTATCAGAATTCTGTAATGGGGAGTGATTGTCCCTATTTACAATGTGGCCATGTTTTCCAGCTGAAGGCCTGCCTTTTCGGTACAATGAGAACAGCACCGGTGTGAGTGTAACACAGCGCCTAGATCGAGAGGAGAGAGAGAGATACGAGCTGATCGCCAAATGCACCGTGAGAGAAGGCTTCAGGGAAATGGAGGTTGAGGTGCCCTTCCTCATCAATGTGTTAGATGAAGATGACTCTCCTCCCTTCCTTCCCAACGGCACTGACACTGCAGATGCTGTCGTGGAATTCAACAGAAAAGAGGTAATGTTCTCCTTTATTTGGTCCCTGAAATCAGCAGCGCAGTGATTGTAGGGAGGGTCACTAACATCAAGGATGTTGGTTTAATGCCCTCCTCCTATTTATTCTTAACTGTGCCAAGGTGATCGTTCATGAGGTCTGAACCCCTGAATGTCTTCCTGAGTGCCTCCTGCACATGTATACCCATTGCTTCAGTAGAGAAGTGTACAAGTGGGCTCTTTGGCTCTTCCTACCTAATTGGGCAGTGGTATATATAAGAAACTTCTTTATGGGCCTAAATGATGCATATTTCATGAGAGGATTTTTAATCCATAACAGCAGCCTTGTTTCGCAGTCAGATTTCCATTCAGAGTATGTTTTGCTCATAGTTAAGTTTGAAAGAGAAAAGATTGATTTTAGGAGTTTGCTGCCACCTCCAGACTAGAACAAGCACTTACAAGATGCCCATGAACGTATGATGTTTGTCTGGTCATAAAGCAACTCCTGTTTGCTTTTGAGAACTTTAAGATTTGTGAGTATCACTTCTCTTTGGATGAGAAAAAGGGAAATTATCATTAAACTGTTTTAGAAAGTAGTATAGTATCTCTGAAATTATATGTCCAAAAAGTGTTCAGAATATACTTTTCACTGTCAATTTGCAGTGGAAAAAAAAACATTATATTCAGAAACTTTCAATGTTTTCTATTAACTAAATAAGCCTTGAGCAACAGAATTGCTAATAACAGTATTAAAAGCTATGTGGATTTGATGTCCAGGTAGAAAATACAATCTAGTAGATTAAACAGAAGACAGACAACTAATGCCATTTCTGTCATTTCAGGTACTAAGTTTGATGAGTGTGACTTTATTTCCTTGTCTTTTAATTGCATGTATTACTTGTCTGCTCTGTAAGTAGTACTGTAGAATGACATTGATTAAATATTAAATTAAATATGATATACTATTCTTGAAATTTATTTATAAACATAGATGTATATGTGCACTCACTTCCTACCTCAAATGTTTGGCATATAATAATAATATAATAATTATAAAAATAATAAATTATAAAAAAATTGTATTTTAGATGCAGACTAAAATAATTATATGGCAATGTATTTTTCACCATTACCTTGGTGTCTGCTGTCTTTCTTTTGAGCCATCTAACACTTTTTCACCTCTACATAAGCAGTTAAGGGTTCTCTGGGACTGATGTCTGTAGCACATGTTCTCATCAATTTTATTGCAACATGCTTATAAGACTAGGAGCGGTGAAGTACTGGAGTTGATGCACAAGCCAGAGCCCTTGCATTACCTGATACTCTCTCCCTCCCTAGCTGTAATGATCAAAGCAAAATCTAGTTGAAAAGAAGATTGCCAATCTGTCACTTACAGTTATTTGTTTGTTGACTGTTGGTTGGTTGTGTTTGTGTTTTTTTTTTTTGTTTGTTTGTTTGTTTTTACCAGGAAGGTTGCCATTCTCTGCATCCTAAAATATTTGTTTGGAAAGGTGCTTCATTAGTTAATTTAAAAAAAAAAAAAAAAAAGAGTAAATGGATTGAGTACTCCTAGTTGCACAAGCTGGAAACAGTGCATCTTGAAGCTTGAATTAGTGCTCCTCACTAATTCACCCAAAAGCCTATCTTTGAACTGGATTAAGTGGAGATTGCTGTATCCAAAAAACTAACACTGAGACCAGATATGGTGTCCCTCCTTGAGCTCTGGAAGTAGCTATGAATACTAACCTGCTGTAATAAAATGTTTCTATGTATTTCCTGGAAGAAGAACAACATAAAAGTTAGCAATAGTGGTATCCTGAAGCTTAAAATGGATTTGAATGTAAGAATGAACCTGAGTGAAAGCTGTAAGGTTTTATATGACCAATTTTAATCTCCTAAATGTATGTCAAAGGAAGAAAACTTCAAGATCATTCAGCATGTCATTTCTGATTTCCTTCCAGGGAACTGTCCTTGCAACGCTAACTGTGTATGATGCAGACACCACACCCATTTATCCCCTTGAAAGCAGCAGAAAGAAATACACAGGAACAATAATTACTGATGATCCATGGATAAATGAAACATTTCGGGTGGAGCACATTTTTGAAGAAATCCACTTTAGCCCAAATGGCAGCCAAGTGAGGGGAACTCAACATGAATACAGTAAGTTCTCTTTCTTTGAATAAAAAAGTTACTTGACAACTGCTATTTTAACTCTTCCAAGCATTTTGTAAATATTAAGCCAAAGAAAGCTGAGGGATTTTAAGTTAAGCAAAACAGCGAGCTTTAAACCTGTGCTGAAAAAAAATGATGCATCTCTGTGATAGAGAAAATATAGGACAAAGTTCATAGTACAGAGAAGCAAGAGGTTGTGATCATAGGCTTTTCAGCAGGGTCTGAAGGGAAGATCACCTCATCATACCTCTTCAAACCTCTTGAGTAGCACAGAGCATAAATCCATAGTAGCATATTTCTACCTGCTTTTGTTTCCTATTAGCAATAGCTTTGATGTTTTTAATTTGGGGAAGGAAGTACAATATCAAAAAACACATTCTGAGATAATGTGGGTCTGTAACAGACTGATCTTTTCTCTTGCAGAACTGGTACTGAATAAAAGTATTTCAGTCACAGAGCATCGTTCCTTCCAGTTGGATGTTTTGGTGAACGACACAGAATTTAATGGCCCAGAAAGATCAGTGATGCTTCATTTCAATGTCTCCATACTTCCTGTCAGCATTCAGTTTCCAAACACAACTTATCGCTTCACTGTAAATCGAAATGCTCAACGTTTTGCACAAGTAAGATCTGAGTTAATTACACCTCCACTCTGTTAGAAACCGAGCCAGTATATAGAGCACGGGAGTGAAATGTAGGTAATCTAAATTCTGTTTCTTGATTCTGACTCTAATTCATATGCACATGAAGTTTAGCTATGTTTCAAGGTACAGTCTGAAATTGCATATGAGATATGAAATACGAGTATTTCAAAACTGCTTCTCGTTTCTTCCTCATTGATTTGGCTATGCTGGCATAATTGTAGCTATTTCACTCCTAATTGTTTATTTTTAGCAATTACATGCTCATTTCTATCTCCCTCTGTGGAACGCTTGAGCTTATTTCTACTTTTTTTTTTCTTTTTTTCCTTACATAAAGCTTTCAGGAATTCTTCCCGAGTTGGCACATAAACGTGTTCTCCCAATGGCATGTGGTTAAAGCATTGACTGTAGCTATTTTAAGTAGAATCAATGAAAAACGTGACATCAGTATGGCTGTTGCTGGATATTGACATGGTGGATATTGAGTAGACTGGACCATAGCTCTTGCATGGCATAATAGCAGAATAGAAACTATCTGTGGAAACATTAATAAGCAGAAATAGAAGTGTGTATTATATTCAGAGGAACTTGCAACCATTACTGGCTTATGCAGAAATAACTGGAAAAATATCAACAGCAAAAAAATGTTTGCCTTACCTATTGGAGCCCCAGCTCTACATTTTCCAGTATGTTAATATCTTTTCTCTCGATAATGGGTAGTTCGTAATTAATGTGTTTCCTAATTTAACCCTCAATTTAGTTTAATCACCACCATTGCTATTAATATTGCCTTCCAGAAACACCTTCTAACAGGTTGACATTAATCATGAGAAAATTGCAATGTAATTGCTGTGGAACATGTACATTAATAAGGAAGCAGTTTAATACAGTAGTGTTATGAAAGTAATTATTAAAAACATCAATGAGGGGCCATTTTGGGGGAGCTGCTGAAAAGCACCTCTCATAACTAAATAAAGCTGTAATGCTACTAGTGTGTTTGCACAGAGAGAAGGACTGAAACTAAAATATGATCATCCCAAGTGCAGAGAAAACCAGTTCATTAGGAGTCTTCTAAGGAAGAATTCAGTTTTATTCATCTTCAAGACTCTGGTTGTGAAAAGAAAGGAAAGCTGAGTATAATTCATGTTTATATATTTAATCTGATGGAATGCATTATGATCTGATAGCTTTTGAGAGACCAGTGAAAATGTTGTTGCTTGGTCACGGGGCATTTTACCCCTAGACTGCACAGCACAGCCTAAAAGAAAAGATTCCAAGTGCGTTCACATAGCAGGCTTCTTAGGAAAATGACTGCTATAGGGTATTTAGTGATTCCTTCCTTACTGCAACTTTAAACTCCGTGGTCTGTTAGCAGCTTGAGAGCATATTCTGTGCTTTTTGAACTGTCACAATACTTCTACTGTTAAATTTGGGGTATTTTTGGTAGCACTTGATTGTGAATGATTTATTCTCGGTAGTGTCCAAAAATATTGCCTAGAGACGGCATGAAATCAGTGGTTTTCATCCTAGAAGAAATAACTATGAAGATGCTTAAGGTAGTCATAGTCTAACCCTTAGCATCTAAAAATGCTAGGAGGTATTTCCATCTATGTTTCAATATGACTGTAACTGTAAAAAGTGGGGAAACCTATTAGGTTAGCATCAATCTATAAAAATTAATTGATTTTTTGTTTTCGTGTGCAGTCAGACATTATGTACATGTAGAGGTTTACAATATTATTAAGAATTACTGAATTCATTCTCTATCGTCCAAACTAAATTTGGTTAAACCATCTGTATCTGCGCATGCTCTGAATTGTCTGATGTGTGCATTTAAAGTCTGATAGTATATAGTTCGTTAGTTCCAGAATGGCATAACTAAAACAAGTGAGCATTGGAAAGCTATAATTTTTTGTGTTTTCTTGATATAGTCATACATTTGAAAAAGAACGTTAGGGTTTCTGGGAGCAATAGCACATTTCAGTAATGGTGCAGTTTCACTGGGTGGCAGTAGTAGCAGGGAAAAATCATTCGTCGCATGAACTCCAAGTCTGTGGGAAGAGATCTCTTTTCGTGTTGCCTAAATGTAAATTCATAAAGAGGTTTTGTTCTGATTCTAGACCATCAAAATTCAAAACACATCTGGAGATGATTTATCTGATCAGCTAAACTATCTTCTACGTATTTCTGAGACCATATTTGAACTTCCAGTGTGGTCAGGTTTGGAGCACGAGTCAACATAAGCAGTTTAGTCCCCAGCACTTCACATTATTCAAGTTGTCTGCATAATTAGCCGCGATGTGCCAGAGCAATGAGGAAAAGTACTGAGCCAAATCAATATGAAGGCTGAACTGTCTCCTGCCCTAAGGAAAACACAAGAGCGTGAAGAAATGATTAACTGCTGGGCTGATGCCATTTGTCTATCTGAGCAGCTAAATGAATTGAATAACAGAAGCATGGCCTGATGGTACTGGCTTGCCCACTGGCATTTAACTTATCAAAGAACTTAAAGCCCTATTGACATTTACTGAGATAAATGATGAATAATATAGGGTGAGATTTTTAAAGAGCTTATATGTCGAAATGTCTCTGGAATTCAGTGAAGAGGAACATTATCATTACCCAGACTTTATTAAATTCTGAAGCTCAAAAGATGGATTTTTCTGTTCCTATTTCTGCTAATGATATTTCTGCTATTTTTGCTATAATTTTGCTATATTTCTGCTATAATTAACTATTGGGTGTCTTACAAAATGCGTCTTTGTAGATACCTCCACTGTATTTTAATGGTAGCCCTGATTATCAGGCTATTTTCTACCCTCCTCATAAAAAAGATGAGTTGTCTGTGTCTACTTTCTTTCTATGGGACGAAGCCCTGCTGCATTTGAGATCCAGAACCTGCAAGGCAGAGCAAGGTTATAAGCTTGAGCTTTCCCTAATGGAACAAGATGGCAAGAAGGCTAAGCCCATATTTGGCATAGAAAATTGTTGACTAGGGTATTTTTTGCTTCTCCTGAAGTGATAGAAAGAAAGCAATACTGGTCTGTGCTCTACAGTAAGGACATTCTGCTCTTTGGTACCCCCATCTTTATGTGGTCTCTGATCAAAAGAGGGTGCCTGTACAAAGAAATGGTGACAGATAGCAAGAAAAGACAGTTTTAATGTGGTCAATATAAGGATTAATACCATGGTACATCACTACTGCATCACAAAAGCATCACAGCAGCAGTGGAAATACACATTGCCAATTGCAGTGCAACATCAAAACTAAGATGATGTGGTCCTGGATGGGTCCTGTCTAGACGCTGTGTCTAGACAAATTTTATGAACAGCTTCAGTCTTGTCTTTTTCTTTCTGCCAGTCCCAGCATGATGTAGGGAGGAGACAGCATGGAAGCGAACTACCAGAAACAGCCCAGCTTGTGATTCCTTTAATAGTCTTTGTGTGCTACCGTCACTGCCACTAAAGAGAAAAAACAAAACCCAACACATGGTGCCAAGTGACCAGTCAGTAGTATGAATGGGAACATGACATTAAATAGGATTGTTCTATGACAGTTATCCTTCTAGGATTACAAGAGCATCCTCTCTGACTTTAAATAGTCCAGTTTCATAGGAAAATGTATTAGTAAAAAAAAAAAGAAATAGTTTTTTACATTTTTTAGTAGCAATACTAAAGCCAAGATGTAGACATAAGCTTTTTTACCAGCTGTAGTGGTACTTGAAAACATATCTTAACCAAAGCCTTTGAAAAGAATTCATCACAAAGTCCTCTTAAATAATACCCCATCCTTCGCATTGTGGTTTTTCCTGCAAGGAAAGCTGATTTGTCCGGATCTGATTCGAATCCCACTGTAGTAGATGGAAAAACCAAAGTGAGCTGGACCGGAGACAGGGTTTTACATTCCATTGCTTCTTAGATGAATTGTTTGGGACTGAAGACTGCTTTAGCATACATATTCTGGCAGGCAGAAAATCAAATATGGCAAATCCACATATTTTCATTTTTAGATGAATATGTTTAAAAAAATTCAAAGGGGAAACAGTGAGGTTCTTCTTCCTTTTAAGGCTTTCATAAAACTCTGCTGGCCAGAAACTTTTGACTGTAGTATTACAAAACCTGCACATTAGCATTTTCTATTTCTGTCTTATTTGAGAAGACTCTCAGCTTTGTTCACACTGAAGCGTTTCCTTTCTCAAGGAAATAGGAGCTTTTCTCACAGATCAGCCTGGGGCAGAACAGGGGCTGAACCCAGACTTTCCCAAATCACAGGGTTATGTTATCACTGAACACTGCCTACCACCAGCAGCAGGCACCAAATGTCATTACGTCTCTTGGCCAAGGCTTTTGTTTTGCTACACAAAAGACAATGGGTAATCCTTTACCCCTCTTTCTTACTGAGAATGAATCACTTTTGAAGGACTTGAATAAATTGCATTTGAAGGATTAGCTCAGTAGATGAGGTGTTCAGTGCTGTTTCACACAGTATTCTCTTGGAGACTCTTGCTGCTCATGGCTTGGACGGGTGTACTTCTTGGCCTGAATCAGGAATAGATGGCCAATAGGACTAGGGAAGTGATTTTACTTTTCTCTACAGCACTGATGAGACTGCACCTCAAGTGCTGCGTCCAGTTTTGGGCCCCTCACTACAAGCTGCTGCTCAAGCAAGTGCAGGGATGAGCAATGAAGCTGGTGAAGAGTTCTAGGAGACGAGACTTAACAGGGAGTGACTGAGGGAACTGGGGCTGTTTAGTCTGGAGGAGGCTGAGGAGAGATGTCAAGTCTCTTTAGAACTGCCTGAAAGACTGCTGAGAAGAAGTTGTCAGTCTCTTTTGTCAGGTGTTAAACTACTGGATGCAATGAAACCTAGGTTCAACTAGAGAAAGTTTAGATTGGCCATCAAAAAGAAGGGAGGGTGGTTAAACAGGCTGCCCAGGGAAGTGGTAGAGTCCCCATCTCTGGAGGTATTTAAGAGATGTGTGGAGGCAGCACTAAGGAAGATGTTTTACTGAGAGGATTCAGTATGTCAAGTTTACTGTTGGACTTGATGAACTTGGTAGTCTTTTCCCCAAAATAGATGATTCTGTGATTCAGGTACTGCATTGATTTTAAAATATCAAAATGTATAAAAACAAATTAAATGTTGAACTGTACACGGTGAAGTATTCTTCATTTTCTTTTAGGGATTTTTGTAAAGCACAGAATATTTTTGATGTTTGGATTTGTTTCTGTTGTCTACGACTACTTTGTTGCTGTTTGAGCCTAGATAGGAAAAATCTGCATCGAAAACTGTATGAAATTCCGTGGTGTGAACATCACCTACAAGTTGCTGTCCCCCAATGTAAGCTGCTATGCTGTTGGCATACTTCAAGGCCGAGAAGACAAATATGGAAGCATTTATGTGAATGATTCCTCTGTGCTACTTAGACCCGAATGCAAAGAAATACAATACACTGTTCAAGCTACAGACAAGCAGAGCAGGAAACACACCAAAACCCTCCTCACTGTTGTATTAGAAGGAACTGGTAAGTACCTGAGCCTGAGCAACAAGATAAAGATGGCAAAATTTGTTTTTATTAGGTGTTCTGATTCAGACCCAACTGCAACACATATTTGTCCAAGAACTAGTGCATGTAAAGTGGTGTATCGTATGTGATTCCTAATGCTCATCATCGTATGAAGTCACAATTCTCTGATCTAACTGGATTTATTTGTCTCTCTCCCTACTTTCCCCTACCATTTTGATTTATATATTTTTAAATTTAAGGTTAAGGGAGTTAAGGGAGAGGGAAAAAAAGGCCTGCAGAGGACTTCTTGTGAGAACCTTGTGCTGTCTTGAAATCACACATTAGAAGGCATTGCTCTTGGGCTCCTGCTTATTATTCCCCATAATAAAACATTTTCACTTAGATGAAAGTTTTTCATGAAGCTTTAAGCACTTACAGTCCCCATTTTCCTGTAACCAAGGTGCATATTTTTACTGTCTTGGGCACTGACTGTGTGCCATCAAGCAATGACCATGCTATCATGATCTTACTGTTTAATTTCATAAAAGAGTAGCACCTGGATTTTTAAGTGTTACATGAACTAATTGATCAGGTCAGTGTTCACTCTCTCCTCTCTTTCCTCATCTTTCCTTTCTTCCTATCTGCCCCGAAGAAAGGAATTTCCCTTATGGTTTGATCTAACTTGCTTGTGTATTCATTTTCCTTGTACTGATTTGACAGCAAGCCCTCTTCCCAACAGTTTTTAAAAAAGAAGAGGACTGCCCTGACTCTTGTGCTATGAGTAAGCACCTTGCTGAATGTGAAGAGTGTGGTGGCCTGGGAGCGCTAACAGGAAGATGCCAGTGGAGACAGGGGAGTGGAAAAGGTTTGTATCTCTTGTATGAAGTCAAGTTCTTCTTTAGCTGTAACTGTGCTTTTGACTTCCATGGATATAAACTGATTTATTCTAGATGGACAGCATGGCATAGTGAGCTACCCAGAAGCTGTGGTTAAAATAAACAAGCAAACGAAAATCCCCCATAAAACATAATACCCAAATGGAACATTCATTCTTTGTAGGAAGGAAAACGATGTTCGTTTGGAATGGTCCTTGCTCTTCTTTCTGGTGGATTGAACATGATACTTGTAACACAAGGTGCTAGACTACAGATTGGACTTGTATCAGTTTAACTGGAATGGACAATTTAAAGCTCTGCAACCATCAGTTGAATTTGGAAGATGTGTTTGTAGTGTTTATGCAGTTGTCTGTTTTTCTGTTAATAGGAATCACCACAAACTATTCCACATGCACCCCAAGTATCAAGACTTGTCCAGATGGCACCTGTGATATCGTGGAGAGCAAAGATCCAGCTATTTGCCCCCAGGACTGCACAAGTATGGAAATGCTTTAGGCTTGGCTTTTCTGTGTCACAATTTACTATTCATTAAGTTCTGCTTTCTTAACATAGGATACTTTTACATGCTGCGCATATTTATTTCTGCATTATTATATCTGTATATGAATCATACAACCATGTCAAGTTTATGGGGACTCATTTTGTTATTTTGAAGCCAGTCAGCTAACACCTTTTGGCTGTCAGAGCAAGGTTGGGTTTCTTTCTCATCGCTCTGCTCCGCCTCTTAATTTGCAAGTAGTGTTTTTTTCAGTGGAGGTATTTACTTGAATAAATACTAATATTATGCAAGTTAACGCCATGTTTCCAAACTTTGGCACGCAGAAATAAAAATCCTGCCTATTTGCACTACCATTTAAATAAGTAGAAATAAATTCCAGTTTAAAACCAGATGTGCTCTGAAAGGGTCACTTTCAGAAATGCATTTGGCCTTATTTGACTAGAAACCATCAAAATTATTCCCTCTCTATTTGAAGGTACGTGCAGAGGTTCACATGAACAGCATTTGGGAAGGGAGAATTGAAATGTTTTTTCTTCAGTGCATCTGTCTTCATTTCACTCACTCTCATTGCTGCCCATAGATTCACATTCTCACCCTGAAGATACGAAGGCTAGCAAAACAATTGACTGTATTGCAATTTAAATCTATTACGAGACGATTGCTTTTAATTGGATCTTTTTATACAGGATCTGGTATCTAATTGATGGATAAAGACATAGCTATCTTAATGGTTCTTGGCTATGGAATTGTACGCTCTAAATTTACATTTTAAAAAGAAGTCTTTGAGGAACTGATGTTTTATCATAGTCTAGAACCTAAGTTACTCTATGAAAATCAATTAATAATCAGCTTGGTCTTTCTCACATGAAAAAAAAAAAAGGTGATTGTGTATTTTAAATTACTTTTATCACATTATTACATTAGAGTGCATAAAACCCAATCTTTAATGTGGCAGAAATGGTTGAAGTGAATGCAAGTAATTAATCATCTGAAAAGAATTACTTTTTTTTTTTTTTTACTTTTTTTTTTTTTTTTTTGTAATAACAGAAATCATTTGTCATTCTAAAAGTGGAAATATCTGTGCCAGGGTCTGTAGTGCTAAGACATACAGTATGCAACATTTATAGCATCAAATGCTTTGCTTGACAGAAGCCTGAAAGAAATACTGGCTTATTGGATAATAGAAGCAGGCAAGTAAGGGAAGCTTTCAAGATGTTGTATATGCTTCTTTAATGTCTGAATTGGAAAATTTTATATGGGATTTGGTACAATTCAGAACCTGGGATGGTGCCCAAAACCAATATACTTAAGAAATGAGAGTGTTTTGGGAGCTCAGAGGTACAGGAATGCCATTATATCAGCTTTTACTGGCAGAGAACATTTCTTTGGAAATGGTAAGTAATAAATAGAAAAGCCCCTGATGCATTAAGATCAAGGATATTCTTTAAGTACATGCAGTTGCTAAAATACTTGTTTTTATAATTCATCTGACACTATAATGGCTATGTGCTTGATTCCCAATGTTGCTTTTTCTCACACTCTAACGCTATGAATATTGCATTTGGGGCACTTAGCTGAAACAGCCAGAACTGTGCCCATCAAATAAAGGCAACCTAACTGCATTCTGAACAACACACTTCCTTGCTGTAACTGTTTCAGGGGCAGCTGCACGAAACAGCTTATCTTTGTAGGTTTCTCTGAACTTTGGCTTTTTGATACTGGAAGAAAATAACGTCTTTTGGCTTCTACCTTCCTTTGTTTTCAGCAGCAATCTGTTTCTGCCTTTGGTTGTGTCTGACAACTAGTATTCTCACTTTTTGAATTTCTGGAGTTTCTACATGGCTTGGGATAGAATTACTGTTTTTCCTTTTTCCAAATGGTCATGAAGCAGGGAAAGTTCTTTCCCACCACAGAGCAGTGGAAACAACTGATGATTTGAAACAGGAGTAAGTAAAATACTACTCAATTCAAAATAACACTGATAATTCTTGGAATTTCCCTACCAGCACTGAATTGGTGAAAAACACATTCATGGCTCACTGGAATACATGTAGGAAGCTCCATGTTTTCACTGTGGGTCGAAACGTTCATTCTTTCCCTGCTGCGTTAAAACAAAAAAAAAACGTCTTCAAATCCCTTGACCAAAACAGTTTGGATAGGACCTGCTCATCCTCTGCTTCCCCCTTTTTCCAGGTCCTCTGATTTTTCTGAGGCTAATGGAAACTTTATTTCATTATCATAATAAATGAAGTTGACTGGTGAGGGCATAAGCTGGAATTTTTGGGAACACCACAGTGCTCCGAACAACAAGTTTTGTGACTCAGCAGTGACTCAGTCATACCCCAAATTAGCACACTGTGCTGGGTATAATTTAGTAGGTGTGCCCTTCTTGGAAAGATGACCAAAATCTGTCTGTTTTGCTTGGATACAAGTTGTTGTTTTCGCATTAGATAAGGAAGGATGTTTGCTTCCCTTTCGGCAAAAATGTCTTCCTCCTTGATTTCTGTTAAACATTCAAAAAAATATAAAAGAAAGAGTCATTCATTCTGCTATCAAATTAGGTGGGCAGGAGGAAAATATTTTGGAATAATACAACTCCTGAATATATCTTATTCACCTTTAGAATCCCTTTATGGTTTAGATGGTCTTTCTGAATGACAGCGTTTTACAGACGTAACTAGGTATTGTTATCTCCATTTGATAACGGAACAAACAACATGCAGAACAGTGTGCTGACTGTCCCAAAGTCAGGTGAAATTGGCATCAGAACCAGGAACAAAACTCAAAGCTGTAGACTGCTGACTAAACTTTACCACTGGGCTGTGCAGCAACTTGGGCATGAAAAAATACCTAAGATCGTGGTAGAGAGAAACTGAAATAAATAGGCTAGAGAAAATATTTTAGGGAGAATTCGGAAATGTAAAAGACATCTCTGATACAGAACTGTGATGCTTTATGAAGAAATGAAGTCTGAACAGCCATGAAACGATCATTTGAGGTGGAAGTTTGGCACGAAATAATGGGATTATACATTGTGTTTTATGGTGTATGTGAAATTAGGAATGTATTTCAACTACACAATGCAAACATAATTATTTTATTTTTATTATACAAACATTTTAATCCAGAGTCTTCCATAATGGGAATAACAGCTAATCAGTGAGATTCGAGCAGCCCAATATCCTCTCATTTCAGGACCTGAGAAATTTCAGCATTTTTGATCTACTCCAATGCTCAGAAATCCCTGTCGTTATCACTGCCCTGTGCTGCATTGTCAGTTTACAGATGCATACTAGGATGAATCTGTGGAAAGCCTTGAGCTATTTTTAAAAATTATTTATTTTTAATTTAATGTCATGTGAGAATCTTGTTTCTGTCTTTGATTAGATGGAAATATTATTGGTGGTCATGGGAAAGGCACTGGAAATCTTGGAATTAAGTCAGGACATGGGATTTGTTACTGCTTCCCGAGACAGAACTGTTACTGTGAGAAAGATGATATCAAGGGTAAGTCGTCACCTGCTCTTGCCCATATTATTCTTTCCCTCTTTTTTTTATCTTCAATCTGTATATATGCAACAGTCTAAACTTCTGGACTTATTAATAAGCATTAGTTTATCTGGTTCTTTATAAAACCCTATTGAGCAATATTGTTATTCAGAAACTGGTAGTATAAAATCCATTCAGAAGTGGCACTTTGACTTCTGCATGGAGACCGAAAACCTCCAGAGGGGGGAGGTTACTTCAGAGCTTCACTAAAGATTCTTTTTTTATCCATAAAGAACAGGTTGGCCATCTTTTGCTCTCCAGCAGTATTTGCATTTCAGTAAGACTCACCTGGTATTTGCAAAGACACCTAGGAGAATTAGAATAATGACTTCTATTACTCTCAAGTAATTCCAGCCTCCTAATCGCTTCTGAAAATCTCAGCTTCAAAATGTCAGATAGCCAACACCCATTGTGTGAGGAGGAGGAGTGGATCACTTAAACATCATCCTTTGTTTAAATGTAAAAGCTCTTTACGGTTCCTCAGAACAGATTAATGAGGATTAAATGCTGTTATTTTAAAATTGGTTTTATTATTGCAAATTATTTTATGTTTCTTATTAGCATTTATGTAACTAAGCTAGAAAGAATATGCCTCAATAAATAAATTTTCTATAGGCATTAAAGTAAAACAGGAAGCATAAATCTTGGGGCCTTATCTTCACATTTATTCCCTTCCCAGTTGCAGAAAATGATTTGCTGTTCCCAGTAGTTTTAGAGGTACAGCTTGCAGACAACATTACTAAGTTATCTGTGCATCTGAGGTCAGAGTCTCCTGGTGAAAAGCAATGTAAGGACGGCATGCTGCATCTCTCAGTTCCTGCATGAAACAACTCCGTAGGAGCGATGTTTAGGGCACTTAGGCTTAAAGAAATCCTACCTGCAAAGAAAGACAAAAGTGCTTCTGGAAAAGATCAAGTGCATGTAGAGGAAATAATGCATATTGCATGTAAACTTGCAGCATAAGTGTATTTTCACAAAAAATATTTTGTTAAATACAAAGCAGAAATATTCAGTCTCCTTCTTTTAAGTCTGGAAAGATGAAGATAAGTATTTTCTTATGTCCAACAAATCACATAATAATGAATTAAAATTCACATTTGAAGGTGATCTTATTTCATTGAATTGTTCTAACATAAACTATTGTCCACAAGCAAAATCCAGTCACGTGCCTACAGGCATCTGAGTACAGTCAGAAGATCAGTATATGGCAGGCTGGGTCTGACTGTTAAGAAGAGTCTTAACAATAGCTGCATCTACAAAGACAAGGAATATGGGATCAAGCTAGCTATCCTGACGTTTTACACAAACAGTTAAGCATTGAATTCCCTACTGGTATCCGAAGTAATAATAATAATAATTAAAAAAATGATAGGTGCAATGGGTATGTTTTCAAATTTCTTTGAGAAAAGCCTATCAGATTTTCCTTCAACTTTTAAAATGATTTTGAGTTCTTTTTCTGTTGTACCTGTGCGTGCCACTTCATCTGCCAAATCGAAACTTGGAAACAGCAAGCAAAGTTCTAACACATTGTTCTTGGTCCACAGAGCAATTTTGTGATGAAGTGTGCAAGACTGTGATAGCAGGGGCAGTGCTGTTGTCCTTCATCATCTCTGTGCTGCTTTCTTCCTATTTCATCCATCGCTACCACAAGAATTCTCCAAAACCACCTATTGCCTCTGCAGAAATGACATTCCGGCGCCCAGCCCAATCGTATCCCATCAGTTATTCTTCTACAAATGTCCGTCGGCCTTCTTTAGACTCCATGGAGAACCAGGTGTCTGTAGACACCTTTAAGATACCGGTAAGCCAGATTTCATTTTACACCCGTATCTGCCTCATCCACAAAGAAGGGTGCTTATATGTGCAGAAATGGAAATGCAATCTGCTAAGAGAAACATTGAACTTAGATAACTAAAACAGAGATGATGAGCACGTGAATGGAACTGAAGGTGGTAATTGAATAAACCATATAATTTACTGCAGAAGGAAAGTACAGGCCCGTTTTTGTTATGTGTTGTTACAACGTATCGTTAGTTACAACTTGAGCCACTTTTTGAAATAAATGTAATCTGACATTATTAAAGTAATATAATTGTTTACATTGTTACATTTAACATAACATTGTTAAAATAATCTCAATGTAAGCTAGTAATCAGTGGGTTTGTAATCTCTGTGATGAGCACAGTGTCACAGCAAGGATAAAATTAGGGAGAAAAAAGAAAAAAGGTTGAGATCTGGTTTTGATTATCTTATATTCATATATACCTATATTCTGTAGGTATCAATTGGCATGGGTATCTTACCCACACTTTAAGAATCTTTGTCCAGTCAAACTGTCATATCTTTACTCTGGCTTCTTCTGTGTTGGTAAATCACTTTCAGCTGGTGCATTTTCACGTACTAATGCAGCAGAGAAACACTGCCATATTATATGATATGTGAAAACATCAGATCTGTTTGGAGGTTTGTGCTGAGGTCTTCACAGCCTTTGTACTCTGTTTACTGTCTAATCTGGTGCGTACATCTGTCACCATTTTGCAAATTTAAAGCTCAGTAATACTCATTTCCTAAGAGGAGGACTGTTGTGTCTAACCAACTTTATTCTGCCTTATTCTGCAAGTAAAATTGATTAACTTCTCTCTGAAGTGTACGATCACTTATTCAAAGTTATTCTGAAAGCAAGCATTTATTCATCATCACTTTGTTTCATTTGTAACCACTTTTCAAGCCTTTTAAATATAATCTATTGTCCACAGGCTTTTTGAAGGATGTAATTTCAAGATAATGGTAAAACATTTGCAAAATGCTTAGAGGTTCAGAAGTTTTCAGAGCAACACACTCATTAAATAACAAAGACTAACCAAAATTGTACACCAAAGCACACCTACTCCTGAAGAAATGTTTCCTGTTGAACATTCCAGTGTCCCTAGTCGCTCCTGTTTTGATCCATTCTTATAGGGTTCCTTTTCTTTCCTGCAGGAAGATCCAAAGTGGGAATTCCCTCGGAAGAACCTGGTTCTAGGCAAGACTCTTGGAGAAGGAGAATTTGGAAAGGTTGTCAAGGCGACAGCTTTCAGGCTCAAGGGGAGAGCTGGCTATACTACTGTGGCAGTGAAAATGCTAAAAGGTACTTTCCCCCCTGCTTCTGAAATTAGTGGAAAATTGTTGCAGCCTCCACATTGATTTTAAAATGGGCTACTATGAGAGTAAAGGGTCAGCTACAAACAACTGGTGCCATAGCCTCCATTTCTTCCAGAAGATGTTTATTCTGACAGATTTCTGACTTTAGGGGATCTAGCATCACACTGATCCAAATAAGTGATATCCACAATCAGTTTTAATTCATGATATTCAAGAGCTCTCTGTCTTAATGGAGCAAATGCATTTAACTTTGTTTTGCATTACTAGAAATATTGCAAGGGTTTGCAATTTCCTTTCTGATTTTCTTTTTACCTCTATGTAGTTTTCTTCAGCAGAGTTTTCAAAATACATCACATTACAATCCTGGCAAGAGAAATAACAGACCTATTAAGTTACTTACTTCTCTATTTGAGAATTCTGTCTACTTTCTGATCTACTTTTCACCTACTAGGTGAATCTCCATACCCAGATTTAATAGCCTAGTGCTTTCTTTGATGTCTTCATAAAACTTTAAAGTTTGAAAAAAATGTATGCCTAGGTTATGGTGAGATAATAATGTGAGACACCGAGCTCTCGTCTCTGTCTCTTTGTAGTAGTTTTCAGCCCCACATATACCTATTTCTATCCCATATGAAAAAAAGAAATTGCATTGAAAGAAAAACATGAAGAATATATTTTGTTTGTTTGGTCTCTGAAGTGGGAAGTCTCCAGTATTACTGTGCTTTCCAGGTAGAAGCTGAATCCATGGCATGTAAACCCCTTTTGCCACCCCTAGGCCTGTTTTCTAACGACAGCATTGCCAGATAAGAAATGATAGTGAAGGAGGTCAATGGAAATGCTTAAACTTGTTCCCTTGTCGTTTATTCATCAGAGAGAAAGGGCTGAAATGGATATTAAAGCTGTGTCCTTTTCTGTATTTTGGTGTACTAAAACATATAAATGCATATAGTCCCTATACAACAGGCACCTAGGAATATGTGGGACAAAGATGGAAAACAAGAACCTTCAGACAGGCTTATGGATACAAGACAATGCCTTTAGCTGGGCAGCTCGCTCAAGCTGAATATACATACAAGTATTTTTTAAAAAATCCATCTGCTACTGCTTGAGAGCAAAGATGCTGCATATTCCATCATTTTACCAAAGGAGTAAATGCATTATGAAGCATTTCCTACTTTCCAGGAGGTTCAGAGGAGATAGATCATATATATAAAATATAGATCTAAGTCTTTTCAGAATTGAAGACCAGTCAAGCAGCTCCTGCAGTGTTCAGGTAACAACTTGTGTATTCTTCTAATACACAGTTTTTCTTAGGCATTATTTCATTTCATATTCATTTGTGCATTGAGTATCACAGATTTCCTAACGCTTTGTCATCAGCAACGTGGGACTGAGTTAAGATTCCAAGACATAGTGGAAAAAATGTTACTTTTACTTGCAGATGATTTAACATTCAGCTTTCCCTAGCTATTAAGTGCAGAACTGACAGTAGGAAAGAGTAGCCCTTTATTTTAAGCACCTTATTTAAATAAACTGATCTGACATTTACAGTAATGCTTCAGGCTCTAATGAATCCCTTTGTAATGTAAATTACTTTGCACATAGTCACTTGAAATTTCGTTTTCCTACTTTGTTGCAGAGAACATTTGGCATTGTTGGAAATATTTATCTTTTATTGTTTTAACTTCAGTCAAGTGTAAGAGAGATTGCATTAGTCCCAAGCACTCTATAAAATACCGCCAGGAATAAAGAATGGTTATTTTGGATCAGGCCAACATCGTCCATGTTATGTACAACAGAATTAGCTTTATCCTCATATGCAGAGGGTTATTCAGCCTAGCATTAGGGACTCTGTGTTTGATCTTTAATCAGTAAGTTAGTAGAGAAGACCTCCTGCTAACTGAATAAAATATGTCTCTTTCCTGATCTGTGTGGTTAGGGTAGGACTTTTCCTACTTTGTGAACTTTGTGCAATGCTCTGGGCAGGGAAAGGGGAACTGTAAGGAATTAGCTGAGTCTTGGACCTATAGATGGAGGTTAAAAGGAACAGAGGAAGATTTTTTTCAGGCCATTTCTACCACTTTGTGCATATGAATCCTGTATGATACGAAAGTCCTCATCAAGATAAAATTCAAGTGGATAATGCCAACCAACAAGCAAATAGATGTCATTTGCTGCTTGCTAAAAACAAGTGGCACAGAGCTTCAGAGCTAATTATCACAATTTGTGCGCTCTAGAAGGTTGTTCTTCAGAAGACAGGCAAACAAGGGCCCCAGAGAAATTCAGTCTTTTCTTGCACGTTACACAAGACTAGACAAACCAAATATTTTCATAGACATTAAGTTCATATCATTCAGTTTTGGTTTAGATAAATGAGTAGGTTTTGTACACCTTAACAGTAGTGAGCAGCTACTAAATACTAACAGTCCCTGACTAAGATGCTTTGAAGTATGAGTGGAGGTGCTCTCTCAGCCCTGGAGTCATTTGGGGTCAGGCTGGAGAGTACTCTGAGAAACTTGATGTAGCTGTAGGTAACCCTGTTCATTGCAGGGGAGTTGGACTAGATGACCTTGCAAGGTCCATTCCATTCCACAGTTCTGTGGTTCTGTGATATGACTGTGTATATATATATATATATATGTATATATATATATGTATATATATAATTGTATGCAGACAATTTATAGAGAGAATCTTACTGCATACAGACAATATGTAGCAGACTGATACTGACATACAGAAAAACAGAATCAAAAATGGTAACTGGAGAGAACTATTAGCACACATTTTAAATGGATATGTAAACGGGTTCTTTTGTATTTAATGACTCTATGGTAAAAAATACACTTTGTTGACAAAGAGCAGAAACTGACTTTGGTTTTTATTAACATTAAGTAAGTGTGAGTACGTGACTGTAAGCTGCCCAATAATGACGCTGTAAGAGTGATACAGGGAGATTCTTTATGACAACGGCATTAAAGATGAAGCAGACAAAAGGAAATCACTGACCTATGGTGTCTTTATGAATAATATTTCCTTCAAAACTCAGTGTTCGAAGATTGTATGAAGAATTCTTAGCCTTGAAAGGCTAAGAAAGCATGCATGTTGTCGCACTACTGCCATTGACATCAGCAACGTCTGCATACACGATTTCCTCTAAAATCAATCTGAGCCATACATTTAGCTTCTGAACTCCAAAATCTGGATATATGCTGCAAATGTAAGCCAGTTGATACGTAGAGTTTTATTCCATCAGAAAATCTGTTTAGAAAGATAAGGGTTGTATATTATAGGGAAGATAATTGAGCAAGTCTTTTGTTCAGTCAGCACAAAATTTTGGCTTTCGTATTCTTCTGAATCTTCGTTTGCTCTGATTCACTCTATAAATTTGCTCTCATTTGTAATACTTTTGGTGCATCTGCAAGACGTTGAAGACACTGATCCTGACTTTGGGATGACCTTCTCTTGATGTAGTCATTTGTATTGGATGGAAGGGGGTGATGACTGCATGTCACCCAGTGAGCACAGCAGTGTCCTATTCACCTGGTTCTGATATGAACAACTGCAAGACAATGAATTTTCTAAATTCCTAGTAATTCTAGGAGAAATGGCTGGAAAAAAACCCGAAGCTTATGCTTCAGGTGGTATGTAGAGAACTTCTGGATAATGCTTTCCTAAACACAGCTGTGTTTTTGGACATCTTTTGCAGAAAATGCTTCCCAGAGCGAGCTGCGAGATCTGCTTTCAGAGTTCAACCTTTTGAAACAGGTGAACCATCCTCATGTCATCAAACTTTACGGAGCCTGCAGTCAAGATGGTAAATATTAGAAGCTCATTATTTGAATGAAAACTTCAGTATTCATTTTGAATCTGAAGCTATATATTGAAGTCAACAACTGTACTACCAGTTGTCTTCCTAACAATCTGTATTTTCCTATTACATTGATGCTCAGTACAGCTTTTCAAAAATGGATTATTTCTTAAAGTCTAATGGAACTTTCATTATAGTTACTGTTATTCACTCTGTAACTACTTTGATGCCTGAGTTCAGAGAGTGACATCTCCTTTTAGTAACTACAGATCCCTCTGTTAAAATACAGCTTGATGGTTAGACTGACATCTGAGTTTTCCTGTTGTTTCACAAAACTCGTCTCCCTCTTAAGATAGATTTGTTAAAAGCCACAGTCATTGCAAAGTATATTTTAAGAGGGAGGAAATTTTCATATCTATTTATTATAACTTCCCATTTTCATTGCTGAGCATAGGAATTAGTCTGAATAATTTCTGTTCACATTAAATGAATTTGCAAAGCAATCCTCCTCGTTTTGTGTCTCTAATTGTGATTCTTCTCCCTTAAAGACTTTGTGATTTTTGCAGCCTAAAATTACAGTACATATGTGGCAACTTCAGGCTAAGGCCTGCCTTTTTTGCCCTGTTGCAGATGGCACTATTATTTATAGACAGAGAATATAATTCAGGATTGAGTCCTCTCTGAGTCTTAGCAAGGTAATGAACCAGCAGGGCAGGAATTTTTTTTTTTCTTTCCAGTATAATGCATCTTTTCATCCCTAAGGAAGTGAACTGTTACTGAGTCACAGGGTTTTAAACAATATCAAGCTAATTCATTGGTGTATGGAGTGGGAGGGTTTTGATAGAGCAGGCAAATGTCTTTAGCATTAAAACTCGGAGTGGATATTATTCATGTGGGTAACAGGGAGGAGAAACTAATGGATTGAAATGTCAGACTGTTTTTAAGCACTCTGAAAAGGCTCCTTAGATACAACGTTGGAATTAGCTTTGTGAGCTCAGCATCATGCACTACAGAAAAGAATTTTGCTTTTTATTTATTTATCCATTTATTTTTATGAGTTTTTCTAAGTTAGGCTGTTTCACAGATGTGATTTTTATGAAGGTTGTCTTTATTCAACCTCAAATTATCCAGATGAGGGAATAGGTTACTGCCTAAATTATGGCTCGATTTAAGCTGAAATTTGCTCATAGAGAATATAAGCTAGAAATATTTCATGGCTCATTCAGTGCCTTTTATTTTGAGCACAGAGGTGTCTGGATCCTCTGACTGTTAAAAATAATGTGTTGATTAGACGAGGCCTTTCTGGAAAGGGGAAAAAAAAAAAAAAGACGACCTTCTTAAGCACCAGAACAGGCTCCCAGGGAGGTGGTTGAGTCACCATCCCTGGATGTGTTTAAAAACTGTTTGGATGTGGTGCTCAGGGACGTGATTTAGCAGAGGGTTGTTCGAGGTAGGGTGGTATGGTTGGGTTGTGGTTGGACTCAATGACTTTCGAGGTCTTTTCCAACCTGAGCGACTCTATGATTCTATGGTTCTGTGATTAAGTGCTAACTTACCAGTGTGTGTGTCTGTTCCAGGCCCGCTCTATTTAATTGTGGAATATGCTAAATATGGCTCCTTGCGCAGTTTTCTCAGGGAAAGTCGAAAAGTGGGACCAAGCTATGTGGGTAGTGATGGCAACAGGAATTCGAGTTATTTGGATAACCCCGATGAGAGAGCTTTAACAATGGGAGATCTGATATCATTTGCATGGCAGATATCACGAGGAATGCAGTACCTGGCAGAAATGAAGGTAGAGCTGTGTGATAGTGATGTGAGCGTGTCCTTGTGACAGATGGATGTGTCAGTATGTTCCTTCAGAAGTATAAACGCCGCTGTTCGTTTTCTTTCAAAAGCTCGTCCATCGTGACTTAGCAGCCAGGAATGTTCTGGTGGCCGAAGGGCGCAAAATGAAGATCTCTGATTTTGGCCTATCCCGTGATGTATATGAAGAAGATTCGTATGTCAAGAGGAGCAAGGTACAGTGCACATTAATGGCAGTAGTGAGAATTATTGCCTAATCAAGTGAAGGGATTTAAACTGCAGGACTTGAGCAGAGAAAAATTACACAGAATCACAGAATGGCCCGGGTTGGAAGGGACCTCAAGGATCATGAATCTCCAACCCCCCTGCCACAGGCAGGCCACCAACCTCCCCATTTAATACCAGATCAGGCTGCCCAGGGCCCCATCCAACCTGGCCTTGAACACCTCCAGGGATGGGACATCCACAGCCTCTCTGTCAGCCTGTTCCAGTACCTCACCACTCTCATAGTAAAGAGAAGAAGAAGATAACAGCTAATTTTATGAATAATGACAATAATTAACTAATTCTCTAATAGAAGATATAAATTGAAGATAGGGCAAAAAGATTAGCTTAACTAGTGGGACAGTAACAGTGTTCTGTACTCAAGTCACTATTACTTCGTCCATTTCTTCATTCTCATTTGTAAATATGCTTTTTTAGTTCTTCACCCACCAACAAAAAGAATTGGTTTCTTTTCATTTTCATTTCAATTTGTAAAAGTTAGTTGCTGTAAACAAAAGAGCCATTATGATATTTAAGGTTTTGATCTGATGTGCCAAGAAACGCTGCCAGAGCTGGAACTGTTCAGCCTGGAGAAAAGAGGGCTTAGAGGGATCTTTCTGACGTGTACAAATACTGGTAGGAGGCAGGAAATAAGACAGAGCCATGCTCTCAGAGGTGACCACTGACAAGGATAAGAGGCAACAGGCATAAGTTGAAATAACAGAAATTCTATTTCAATTTAAATTAAAAAAAAAAAAAAGTCTGACAATGATGAAGCAGTGGAACAGGCTGCCCAGGGAGTCACAGTCCCCGGGCATATTCAAAACCTAACTGGAAATGTTCTCAAGAAGCCTGCTATAGCATGCCCTGCTCTGGGCATAGGGATTGGACTAGGTGATCACCAGAGGGAGGTCCCTGCTAACCCCAAGGATTCTGTCATCCTGTGAAAAGTTGCAAGCCAGTACATAAATATTAGGATGGAATCTGCTGGGTTTTTGTGGTCCCCTCCCCTCCCCTCCCCTCCCCTTCCCTTTTTCCTGCCAAATGCTCTGTAAGCAATCATTTCTTTTTCCTACTGCTAGAGATTTTACATGGGCAGGACACATAAAAGTAGTCTGTGTCAGCAAATGTAAAACAATGCCACCCTTTTTCATTGCAGGAGATGTGCTCATTAACCTATTTACAGATAGAGCACAGCCCATTTTTAAATGAGGTGGGCCTTCTCATTTATCCAGTTCCTCAGCACACTGCTTGAAAAGAAGAAATTAACAAATCTGCCATTTTTTCTCCCTCTTCCTAAGTAAAAATATGAACAAAGAAACTCAAACCAAAGCCACGGTTTTAAAAACTACGTTCAATTTCTACTAGGTCTTATTTTTGGGAAATATCACATTTATATGGATGACTTGAAGCAAAACTCCTGCTAGAAATTCTTTTATACATATGAAAGATACCAAATCTTAATCAGCATGGTAGGTCACAGACTATGGAATCTGCTAATGCTTCCTGTCAAAGATTATTTAAAGCAGTTTTATTTTGCTTGCCATTGCAAATGATGATCAAGTGTCTAGATACAGTTCTGTCTGCTTGCAGTGTACACAGCAGCATTCAGCATACCATATAGCATAGTATCACAGAACTGTTTGAGTTGGAAAGGACCCTTAGAGGCCATCTAGTCCAACTCCACTCCAATGAACAGGGGCACCCATATCTCAGTCAAGATGCTCAGAGTCCTGTGCAGCCTGACCTGGAATGCCTCCAGGAACAGGGCATCCACCACATCATCGTATCATCTAATCATATCATCATACTGCTGCCCCTGTAGGATTTTGGTAGACGAATTTGTTGGAAATCCCCTGTAAGACTTTGGAAAAGAAATTTGTTGGAAAGATGATGAAGTCCTCTTGTTGAATCACATCATTGCTTCTCAAAAAACAAACAAACAAACAGAAAAAAGTTGGCATTGATAGTTTTGAGATGAAGATGATTAATTAAAACTTGCCATTGTTTATTCTTAAAAAAATTTTAAAGATGAAAATACCGTCAAATACAGCAATCCAAATCTTGCTTTTTTCATGTTTGCATACTGCCATTGACATCAGCAGAACAGCATTTACATGTCACATCGAGGCCAGACTGTGATGTTAAATTGCTGCTTTCTACTGACTGTTTATAAGATCAGTAGTGTTGGTTCTGTTCCCGCTATGACTCAATATGGAAGAGTTGCCAACAGAAATTTTTGCATGTGAAAGTTGTATCATATAATGAAAATACTTCTGTAAATACTGCACATTTTATATTTAGCTTTTCCTGGTATGTGGTTGGCTTTTTTTTCTTTTTCAGTTAACAGTGCTGTTTGTGCGAATGTTTCCTTAAGTCAAAATAAGTTGTAATTAAAATGACCTTCTGAAGATGTGATCATGCATAGAAAGGGCTTTGCCACATGCAGTTAGCTGTTCTGATGCATGTGTTCTATGGACTGGTGGACTGGTTGTTTGGTATTTTAAATAAATGCAGTTTATTTCTTGGGATGGTCATGTAATGAAAGCCTATTTTCTCTTTGCTTCAGAGATGCTCATCACTACAGAGCTTAACAGATCATCTGTCAGCTTGTGTGAAGGATGAAATTCAGTGATTTTACAAAATTCTTACAGTTATTCTCTTCACATTTTCTTATGCAATGCTAAATCATTCTGTCCCATGGAAATGTTTAGAGCATGAATAGAATATCTGTTACAGGTTTGAAAAAAAAAAAAAAAAGTAGTTAATATGTTGGTGTTCCACTTAGAAGCATGAATCTCTGACCAGTAATATATATATGTATATATGTATTTTTTTTTAGGGTCGGATACCTGTTAAATGGATGGCCATAGAATCCCTATTTGATCATATCTATACAACACAAAGTGACGTGTAAGTGTAAATTCTGTGATTCTTTATAGTTCATGCATTTGTTTAAGGAGATAGGGGAGGAAGTAACAATAATGTACATGGTAGTCAAAGCTCTTAATGCTTAAACAGAGACAGAATGCAGCCTGCATGGCCCCACATGCTGTCATTGATATGTTTTATTTTGTATTTTTGCCATTTAATTAAATCTGAGGAAAAATTATAAAAGTTACTTAGGTGTTTAATTCCTGCCATATTCAGCAGGGGTTGCAGCTGTGCGTGTGAGATGATTGGCTTTGAAGATGTAGACAAAAATTACTGATCTTAGTTGTCAATGACAACAGTTGAACCCACCATACCCAGTTCTCATTCATTGCTTGTATTTAACAGCAACCAGCAGATACAGGGTCAATAGGGAGAGGTGTTAAATCTGACTTCACTCCTATTCAAATCAGTGACATAATTCCAATTAATTTTAATGGCAGCCAACTTACACTTCAGGAGAGCAGTCTGGTTCCAGTGCCAAGAGGCAAGCTCATTTGCATCACTGGGGAAACTAAATTCCTGAAGATGTGCTCCTTCCTCACTGCTGATGGCAAGGCTGCAGAACCACCACAGCTAGGCTGTTCTCACTGTCTGATGAGGAAAGAGCCTAACAGAGGAGTGTTTGTACACATTTAACTTAGAATCACATCCTTTCATATTCTTTCTCCCTGGGATGAATAGTGGTTGTGACCAGACTGCAGGCAGACACTGTAAAACAAAGTGTTACTTATTTAGGAGAAAAAATCTCCAAGGGATTGCAAAAGCAGCAGTAGTTGCTCCTGATATTCTGCCAGGTAGCATTTTGGATATCTTCCAAACACCCCTTGAAAGACAATCTTGACTAATGCATTATTTTCATTGAACTCAAACAGCATAAAACATTCTAATCTCAATGACATTTCACTGTGGAGGAAACCACTTGGATGACAGCGGTATCTGCAAATAGGAACCTTTCAATATTTACTTTTTATTCACCTTTTAGTCATTTCTCTGCAGCTCAGAAAAGTTTAAGTGAAATAAAGTATTTTGCTCAACTGGAAAATTCCCTACAAAATGAATTTGCCAAGTATTTCTTTTTTTTTTTTTTCATTTGGATTAAGAAAAGAAAAAAGTAGGTGCAACCCTTGGGAGAATGTCACTTTGAATTAGGCCTGTCTAAAGGTTTTTCTTGTTTTTTTTTTTTTTTTTTTTTCCTGCTCATATTATCTGTTATGCTAACCTGTTTCTCTACAATGAGTTTTCCCAGAGAATTTTTAAAATTAAAAAAAGTCATAGCATATGTATATATTTAAATTAATATTACACTCTTCAGAGCAGCTTTAGGAGCAGAACGGTTGGTGTTGCCACGTATCTGCCTCTTCGTGAATTGTTGATTGATCCACTGCTATTCACGGAATCGTGCAGAACCACAAAAAGGTTGAGCTGGAAGATCTCACAGGTCCAGCCCCTTCCTGTGGGCTACTTTTAGTGCTAGAGAATCACGCTCTATGGAAATACTCCTTACTGTTTGTGGTGATGCAATTATATTTTAGTTGACCATGTATTAATATAGTCAGCAGCCATTCCAGTGTGCTGTTTTTTTCTCACGCTCTATACTTCTGTTTTCCAGTTTCTTCCTTCTAAAGCCTTTCTGTTCAGTCAGTGGTTAGCTGTACTTAATAACAGTATCACTTGCCAGCATTTACAAAATCTCTTTTTCATTCAGAGGTCAGTGACATCATTGGAGAGCTAGTTTGCTGTCTGCCTGTTCACATTAATTTTTTCTTTTCCGATCATTATTTTTATTCATCATTAGAAAGGGAAATTTTTTAGTCTCCCATTTTTCTTCCCACACTACTTAGTTTGTATAACAACTTGAAAACATTGCAGAATTCTGTTGTGTTTTATTCTAGCGAGCCCATTTACTAAACAACTTGAGTTAATGAAGAAATTGCTCATATGATCCCTCCTTTCACATCCTGAATAATTTCACTTTAGCAGAAGAGGTGGACTTGAAAAATCTGCCAGACTACCAAGTTTATTTGAGTTAATAATGTGCAGTATTACAACCTGAAGGCAGAGCAGAACCGACTTTAACAAGGGTGTGAGGCAGCGAATTAATAAAATATATCAAAATGTTATGAATATTCATTAGCTTTCAAGAATGTGCAGGGCGATTAAAAATTAATTCAATTAATGGCATCAGGGAAAAAAGCTGCTGCACACCATTTAGGACTGTGTAAAACAGGTCATTTGTCTTCCCCCCTCATTTTGATAGTATTATTACCATACTTTTGGGTCACTGTTTTTCTCTGACATGTCAGAGCAGAAGAGCTGGACAGCAGTTGGAAAGAGGTGAGTTGTGCTGCTACATTTCCCTTAGGCTTGGAACTAGGCCTGTAACCCTTCATAAAATCTTTTTAAAAGTGGAGCTAGCACAAAAATTACCCAACAGTGAGAAGACAAAAGCAAATATTTGTCATCAACTGTATGTAATTTTGCTTCCAGGCGCATCCCATTGAGTATCCTTTTGAAGTGAAAGACGCTTTTGGCTGGCATCCTTCATTTAGAACATCCAAGTTTTGGCAAGTTCTCTTGGTCAAGCAGATTCCAGCAATCTGTAGCTTTTTTTTTTTTTTTTTGCGACTGGAATAAGCTTCCAGTAAAGGAAGAAAAGATATTGCTGCCTCTCTTTTCTTGCCTTGTCCTCCAAGGTGGACTAATTTAATCTAAATATTCTCAACTCGCTGCAAAAATATCTTTTTTTTTTTGCCTTTGAGGTCATCAATAAAGCAGGATAAAAAATTCACCATTCTTTCTGTTCATTTTAGAAAAGAGCTTCCTCTGTTTTCTGTTCTGTGTTATATTGTATTTTAGCCATTTGATATTTTCATGATAGATTATTTCATTTGCTTTCATGATCTCACAGAGCAGCTGACATCAAAGGTGCAGCTCGTGACTGAAATAACCACGTTATGCATATGGAGAAATACAACCTCCTATTTAAGATGGCAAACTAGTCCCTTGGTAAATGGTAAATTTAGACAGTTATATTTGATGGAGACTACAAATTTTAATTTGGGCATAGGCAATGGAAATAGAGGCACCTCCAGAAGCAGTGCACAGATCCAATATCTTGGATTCTCAGAACACTCGAAAGATATTTATTGGTGAGAGCCAAACCAGGCTCTTGAAATTTATTGCTGCTTGTTTTTTTCTTTTCCAGGTGGTCGTTCGGAGTTCTGCTCTGGGAGATTGTAACTTTGGGAGGCAATCCCTACCCAGGTATTGCTCCTGAAAGACTCTTTAACCTCCTAAAAACAGGCTATAGAATGGAGAGACCAGAAAACTGCAGTGAAGAAATGTAAGTAGTTTTTGATTTGATTAGTTTCAGAAAACATTCCTGGAGTTGAAAAAGTAAATAAAATAAATAATACTTCTGAATAAGTAAATAAAAAGTTTGAATAAATACCACAGAAATATTTTTCTGTCTGTCTCAGAAGTAGAATCAAAATAAGTACTACTCAAAAGAATGTAATGAAATGATCAGGAGAAGAATTACCAGCCGAATGCCTGCAGCTACATCCAAAATATTTGTGGGCTACTGAATAACACATTTTGCCAGTCAATGAAAACAATTTGAGTATTCTTAGCAAATACATTTGAATATTCAAGCTTGGAGTGAGAATGAGAATTTCATGGATAGCTGAAACACTGAATCAAATGGGTTTGGTTTTGGTACATTTTTGCAAAAACATGGATGTTCTGTCCACAGTTGTTTTTGTCCTGTTTTTAATTGTCTTGGCATTACACAGGAGAAAAGACACCCCGGAATCTTTACCCTTGAAGACATACATTTTCTGTGACTTGGTTAGCCCAGCGTAATTCCTTTTCTGTTTGGAGACAATTTGTGCTGTTATCTGTTTATTTATTAAAACACTCAGTATGAAATATCTACTCTTCCAGCTTCTTCCACAGCATTTGGAAATGAGACATGATTTTATGTTTGGCTTGCTGGTCAGGCTTAGGACTTTTTAGACAATTAACAGCCTGTAATCACTATGGTGTTTCCCTTGACTTATTTTTAATATGAAGGATGCTTTGGTCACATCTGGGCTAAGAAAATACAGTATAATAATTATCATTTTTGTCTGTATACTGTACATGGTGAAAAACTATTAAGGGTTTCTAAATTAGGGGCAGAATAAGTTTACAAGTTTCACTTGCAAATATCCTCCAACAAGTATTTTTTGTTTATTTGTCCCATCTCAGCAGGGAATAAGACCTCTTTTCTCCAATATATATTACAACATTGATGATGCTTAGGTTAGGCAAGCTGACCATGTCTGAAGTTTTTTTTTCTATTCAGGCTGTGGTTTTCTGACTAGTTTAGATATTTGGGGGTTACTCAGAATTTTTTCTGACAATCTTTTAGAGCCCTTTGAGGAATCATTTTCTTAAAATGCATTCTCTGCCTTATCCAAGTAAGAGTCGTCAAGTAAGAGAAAGATCATGAATGAGGGAAAAAACAGAGTGTTCTTCAAGAGCTTACTGTAGCTCTTGTAGCCAATTACTTCCTCAATTTGAACAGTTTTCTAACTAGATTGCTTAGCCTTGAAAACAGGAATGGCAGATTGGGTTGGAGAGTTACGCTTCTGAAGCCTAGAATAAAAATAGATGACAAAATAACAATAATAGAAGCCATCAAAAGAGTGTTAATTTGTACCAGTAGTCTTAGGTATGGTATATCCTAAAGGCTTCACCTTGAAGCAAAGTTTATAGACAAAGTTAAGTATTTAAACAAGTGAAGAAGATAAACGTTTTGGAGAATTTGTTTCTGTGAGGACAATCTCAGCCTTCTGTGTACAGCTAAACCACCTCTTCCCTTCCACGGCAGTGCATTGGCAGTGAAATTCAGCTTTTTGACATAAAAGCTCTTTTCCATATTTTGAGATTATATACAAATGTCTTCCAAGTCATATGTAAGCAAAATTAATTTGCAGTCTGCCATGCTGCCTACATGTGAGATAGTCCTCTGAGAAGGTCATTTAAATTCATAAATGCTCATGAAAATAGAAGCCCATTCTTGTGATGTCAGTTGTTAATTCAAGAGAACATTTAACAAAAAACACAACATAAAGAGATTGATGTAAATTGAGTAGCCTTCATGTTAGAGCTGTATTTAAATGATTTGAGCAGAATCCTGACCCACTTACAAATAATTTTTTTTCATTTTGTGGCGGATCACAGGTACAACCTGATGCTGCGCTGCTGGAAGCAAGAACCAGATAAAAGACCAACATTTGCTGAGATCAGCAAGGAGCTAGAGAAAATGATGGTGAAGAGTAGGGTAAGTGTGAGCAAGCATGAGGTTCTGTAACCTTTTCTGATCATCTAAGTTCGAATGTACAGAATTAATGATCTGCTTTTTTCTTAATACTAATAATTACTCTTCAGCAAGTTTTAAAGCATTTAAATGCCTAATTTCTTTCAAATGCATCCAGACTTTTGAAAGTAGTTCTACCTCATAGAATGGCTTTGGTAACTTCAGCCTTACGATCTCCATGTCTAATGACAAAGCTGGACTGTATAGGCTGGCAAATTTCCTGGCTTGTTCAGCATAATTAAAAGCAAAGCCAATCCAAAACAGAGCTAGAAAAAAATTTAGTTATTTTTCTCTTGCCCTTGCAAATGGAGAAAAATAAAAAACAAAATCAATTTACAAATTTGGATAGCTTTATCTTTTTAAAGTTAATATTCAGTAAATTTTCAAAGGAAAAAAAAAGTTTTGAAAGGAAAAATTGTATTTGTTGTATGTTCAGAGGCATGGGTATAAACCAGTAAAGTTTTCTGGTTAATCTAAATAATTGCTTTTAGAGCAGCGAAAGCTTTATTTGGCAATACTTACACAGCTCTAATTTTCTGTGTAATCATGTAATAGGTTTTGTAAAATGATGAGGTTACCTGAGTAACTCTCTTTCTAGCATATATGTGAATAGGACACAGACATATATAATGCATAGCAGCCCATAGGCTTATTGGTTCTGCTACCGATGAGCTGAATTAAGTAAGGGAAATACATAAAGGTGCCATACTTGCAGAAAAGGAGAGCCTAGCCTGGTGTAGGAGTAGTATCAGAGGTGCATGTGTAGCCTTTACACCCAAGCAACAAGACTGCCATTTACTTTAACCCAGCTTTTTATGCGTTCACTTCTTAGGACTACTTAGATCTTGCGGCTTCCACCCCTTCTGATTCCTTACTTTATGATGATGGGCTCTCAGAAGAGGAGACACCTCTCGTGGACTGTAATAATGCTCCCCTCCCTCGAACCCTTCCTTCCACATGGATTGAAAACAAACTCTATGGTAGAATTTCACATGCATTTACTAGATTCTAGCAACACAAAAAAAAAAAAAAAAGATTTCTCTTCTGCACTGTTGTCAGACTCTGTAACCCCATTACAGTGTTTCTTGTCTGAACGAAGCCAATCAAAATTTGCTTGGAAGCTTCTTTTGGGCTTTTTTGTTTGTTTGTTTGTTTGTTTTTCTTTTGGTAAATGTCAAAGTTTGCATCAGGATCATCCTTTAGTCATTTTGCAGCTGTGTTTAAAATAAACATTTTTAAAAGGATGTGAAAATAAGTAAAATGACTAGATATCATACAATAAAATATAAAGATCAGGGAAGTATTCTCAGGGGAAATATAAAATGCTGATGAGTATCTAATTCAACTATTCTGTTTGGGAGGGAACTAAGAACATTTCAAGTATGTTAGATTCTGCACCTCTGATTTAAGCAATAGACTTTTTTTTATATCACTTTTTGTCACAGCTAAATGATAAAACCCATCTGCAGTGTTTTTTACTTTATCAAGATGGATTTCTAAATTTCAGCTGCTGTTAACGCATTCTGGATCCGTAAGCTGCAATGTCTATTTAATGTGTCATAGAAATCAGAGTACTATATACGGAAGGTACAAATGCTGTATATAATTATTATATACAGACTAACTCAACATGTAAAGTCCTTTGAAAAGTGAATTGATAATGGGCATTTTGAAAGAACTCAGCTGTTTTCACGTCCTTTGGTTTATTATGCAAATGTTGGTACTAAATTATGATTGAAGGATGTAGCAAGTGTTTTTAAAAAGAACATATGCTTTCATATTGTGATGGTGAGATGGACAGTAAAAATGGTTCTTGCCAAAACTCCTACATTTTGTCTCCTGATTAAATATTCTACATGTTTTTAGACATATACTCACATTATAGATTTTTTAAAATCATTCTTCTAGTGGTATGACTTTTGAAAAGCTTAAAACTTACCATATATACCTGGCTTTGGGCCTATTATTAATGCATACCCCAGCTGTAATTTTCTGCAATAGGTTTCCCCCAGCTCACGTTCACTTTGGGACATTCACTCAGTGGCCAGATTGTAAAAAGAACGCAGTAACAGAAAAATCTGCCACTGAGATTGATGGCAGATGCTGAATGCATAATAAGCAACAAGCAGATTTCTGTTTTTGCCAATCTCGACCCTGGTGTAGGTGTCTCCTTGCACGGCGGGGTCAACACGGTGCTAAGCACTCTGTTTCCAATGTGGTGGTCCCTTGTGCCTCACCTGAGGAGCATTACTGGACTCAGTGCAAATAATGACATTCTTGAAATACATGCTTAAATGCTGAATCAAGACGAGTGCTCAGGACTTTATTGGACTTGACAAAGTTGTGCTCCTGGGATTTTCTAAAATTAAGCAGGAGATCCCTGCTGAGGGGATAAGAGTATCTCCAAAATCTCATTCAAGCCAAAGGAAAGGTAACTGTTTAAGTAAGTGGAAATAATCTATCATTGGAATGAACTTTGGATCCTGTCCCAAATAGGTTTATCAATTCTCGGAGCACTTCCTGTACAGCAAGAACTTTCTCTGGCAAAGCAATATATTGCTACACGATCACTAAAAAAGAAATTTATGGAAAAGCTGGAGTCTTATCAGAAGAAAAATTATTAGCTTTTACTATGCACGTGTGCATGCGCACCTTTTTTTTTTTTAATCAAGAAAGCACTTTATTTTTTTCAGGATTTTGTCTACATCTGAATTTATGCTTCAGGGATTTTGAAACATCATTTACACGAATTGATTTGGGACAAAATCCAGTGGACTGGCTTAAAATATTGAAGGGAGTTTTGCCAAGGGCCTTACTGTCTGCACATGAAGTTATGGTTCTTCAGTGCAGAAAAAATTATCTGTTTTCATTTTTAGGCATGTCATACCCGAACTGGCCTGAGGAGAGTCCCGTTCCACTCACAAGATTCGATGGCACTAACTCTGTGTTTTCAAGATATGCAAATGATAGTGTTTATGCTAACTGGATGGTTTCACACTCAGCGGCAAAATTTGTGGACAAGTTTGATAGCTAAAATTTTCTTTGTGAAAGGTAATGGACTCATGAGGGGAACAAACATGCAAAGAATGGAAAGTCCATTGGCTCGTTCTTTGTACAGTCAACAACCTTTAGATTGGCAAACTTTTATTGGTAGTTTTTAAAGTGTGTTATTAATGATGAAAGCTATAATTGGTGATTTCCCCTTTCAGAAAGCATATCAAGCTGGATAAGAGTTGTAGTTCCAGTACTTCTTTTTAGATTGCCACTTCGCATAGGGTTCCATTTGCCAACTTCTTACTGCAAATGGCTCTGCACTTCATTCTCACAGTTTTTTAGATTAACCATCCTGTTTTACAACCTTATTGGATGGGAAAATGTACTTGAACTGCTACTTTTATAGTGGCTGTTCGCATACAACCACTTGATCTAAGTAGGAAGCACAAATATATGAAAGGGAGGGGGGAAATACGCTCCCAAGCTACTGATCTTGCTATCAGATGAGAAGGGTTACAGTGATGTTGGCACTAATGAAGCCTGTATCTTGGTTTAGAAGCAAACATTAAGTAACTCAGTAGAGCACTTGAGATTGAACATTTGAAGTCTTGTAAAATGTATTGTCTTGTCTTAATGAGAAGAGAGTTTGTTTTATTAGTCTTAATTGCTCTTACCTTTAGCACAATGGAGATAAGTTTAATACAAGATATGCTGTATAGGCCGATGGCAATCAAGAGTGTGCATCTGACACGATTTATTTTCCATCATATACATCTTACTAATGTTAAAACGTATGACCTTGTACAATCACAGTTCCTTTTACGAGTTCCATTTGGACTGTATAGGAATTTTTAGTCTGAATTAAAGTAAAGAGATTTTGTTTGCAGTCATGTTCAGTGGGTTGGAGTCCTCGTCTCAGCTCAGAATTGGATACACTGCCATGCACAGAACACTGCCGTGACATAGCTCCAAGTAAACCAATTATCTCAAAAGTTATGAGTGAGCAACACTTGCACAGTAAAAGTGGTCTATTACTCTGCTGTTAATGAACCCATACCAAGAAAATGTCATCTGGATTTGTTGAGGTGAAATATAAAAACGTGTGCCTACAACACTGACTTGATATTTAGGAGACTGGTCTGACTATGGGTCATGTGTTCTATGTGGAAGAGTAAATGATCAGCACTATTTTTGTCTTTATTTGTAATCTGATATGGTTAAAGATAACTTTTGTTTTGCTACAAATGTTGGGATGTGAATCCCGAGTGACTCGTTGTTAACGTTGTGATGATTATTCTAAATAATCCAATTCTACCAAAGCTTGCTCCAATTTAGCTGTTTCCAGATGTTGTTTTGTGTACAAACTTTATGTTTCCATTAAAGTCTGTGATTTCAGAAACGAGAGTCAGACTGCCAAAACCCTAACACAGATTTTCATCTTGCAAAAACTGTGATATAAAGTGCTGTGCAAGAATTTAAACAACTCCACTTTTAGGTGTCATATTCTGCCCTGACTTTGGACAAGCGTTAAGCAGAGTGACTTTCTCTTCATACTGCCAGTTAGTGGGCTTGTGCACTCATGCACTGCCAGGAGGTACAGCTTATATATACACAGGGGGTTCAGTTAGGGTATAGTGGTGATTTTCCCTGGCACAGCACCACTCAGAACACTGTCAGCACAGATACTTTTAGTATAAATGGCACTGAACGTTAAGCCCATTATATGGGCTTCTTTGTTTTTCTATGAGAGATCTGTGGGGAAGAAGAAAAAAAAGTGGCGTTTCTGATAACTTTTTGTTTTGTCTGGTGCTTTTCACATTTTTTTATGCCTGGAAATGGGCATTCTTTATTAGCCTAAGCAACTAAGAGTTTTTTTTGTTTGCTTGTTTGTTTTTTTAATTAATTAAGAACTTGTATTTATCAGCTATCTCCAGCAAAATGGTATTCAGCTGGGACATGTGAAGCTACGTTGCTCTACAGTAGGTGAGTGAGATAATTAAGAAGTAACAGTGGATACAGAAAGTGGTGTCTATTTTTGAGCTCTAGCATGAGACACAGTTGTTTGAACCATTAATTCCTGTGAAAAGTTTCACTAAAAGTAGACATAAATTCCACACATAAAATACACAGGTCATAGTTGTGAGACATAAATATCTTCACTAGATGCATTACTACATGATTCTGAACAAGTATTCCCCAGTCCAAATAATTTTTACTTGAATGTTGTCAAGAAATAATTACTACATTCAAGTATTTGTAACATGAAATAATTTGATGGATTCTTATGTCTTATCTGTACACACGTTTTTTGCAAATGTTTCCCTTGAAGTGTTTCCTATTTGTATTGTATTTCTGCAAGACAGAAAGGTGAGGATTTCGTTTTGGTTCCCAATTAAGTAAGTAAATATACTTCCCACATGGGGAAAAAAGTGATATGCAGATGATAATTCCATCAGTGCCAGAAATACTCAGGTACTTGGCTTCCCTGAGCAGTGTGAACTCAAAGGGAACAAATGACTCATCTAAAATACAGGTTAGAGGGAATATTTCTAAAAATTTCTGCCAGCTTTTTCTAAAGACCAGCTGAACTGACGTGGTTCACCCGGCCTGTGCTTTGAGTTGGGGCAGGTGGGGAAAAGGGTGAATCTCATGTGCCCTTTCAGTAAGCACAAGGAAATTGTCCTAGTGTTCAATTCTACACTTTTCCAGAGTACACAGAAAAAAAACAAAAACCAAAACCAAAAAACAAACAAACAAACAAAAAAAACAACAGAACAAACAAAATTGCTAATAATTTTGAAATTCCACTTCAGACCATCTGAAAGCCCTGTATCTCTTTACTGCAGCTACACCTACAGTTTTATAATAAAGTAGACACAAATACGAATTTTAGCAGCGTCACTTCTTAGGTATGAATAGGCAGCAAGCCCCATAAACAGGGCGCTGATTGTTCAGGATGACAGAACCACAAAATGGTGTGGGATGGAGCAGGCCTGGAAGATCTTCTGTTCCCAGCTCTCACATCATGGGTAGGGACACCTCCCACCAGAGCAGGTGCCCAGGGCCCCATACAACCTGGCCCTGAACGCCTCCGGGCTGTGCCAGTGCCTCACTGCTCTCTGAGTGAAGAATTTCCTCCTCATGGCTAAGCTCAATCTCCTCTTTTTCAGTTTAAAGCCACTGCCCTTGTCCTATCACTATCTGCCCATATAAAAAGTTGGTTCCTCTCCTGTTTATAAGCTCCCTTCAAGTACTGGAAGGCTGCAGTGAGGTTCCCCAGAGCCTTCAGGCTGAACGAGCCCATCTCCCTCAGCCCTTCTTCATAGGTGAGGTGCTCCAGACCTCTGAGCATCCTCATGGCATGAGCATCCTCCTCTAAGATGAATGAATTGACTTTCCATTCTGATAAAAAGAACACTATCATATTCTGAAGTTGCACAGAAGTATTTAAAATATTAATTAGAAAACCTAAGTGGCCAGCTGTTCAATTCTGCAGCATTTGACTTCATAAACTAAGTACTCCCCTGAAGTTAGTGGAATCATTCATAAATAAATTATTAATAAATACTTGCTGTATTTAAACATTCCAATGCTTTGCTAGCAAATTGGTACTACAGGCCAATAGGAAATGGTATGAACGATTTAAGAGTCACTATTTCCAAGGTGACATACAAATGAAGCATAAAGTTAGAGATGTGTGCAGGCTGGGAAAAAAAGTGTCATTTTTTCATCCTCTCTGCAAGAGATTGTTATTAAGATATGATTATTTCCTATCTTCAGCAATGTGTTTGCATTTCTCAAAAAGAAAAATAGAGCCACCCTGCTGGAAAACACATCCTTTGGACTGGCATGGAGTTATCACATATTTCAAAATCTGTAAGTGGAGGACAGTAGAAGATGTACATAATCACAGCTAGAGCCCTAATTTCAGAATTAACGTGTGCAGAATGATTCATTATTGAACACTGCAGGGACGTGATTTAAAGTTTTTCACAACACTGGTGCCAAAAGTAGTTGTGAAATTACTATCTACCATATTAGCACTACACTTCTTGGACAAGGGGTCAACAGATGACTTCAGAGAACACTTGTGTGTGGTCTCTCCCTTTTTCCTTTCTGCAGTCACTGCACTACTCCCTTTTTTGGAGAGGAACAAGAACTTGCCCACAGGAGAGGCTTCCGTATACTGAAGACTGCAGGAGTGGAAAGATCTGAGATGGTGTGAAGAGAGGGAGCCTTTAACTCACACTGTGCAAGCTGGGTTCCCCAACTCTAAGCACAAGCTGACAAGCCGCTGGCTGGGCAGAGGACAGAAGGCAGGCACAGAGGCACAGCAGGACCTGCCAGAAGACATTACTGGCTCAGGGCTGGTGGGGAAGAATAAGTAGAAAGCACACAGTGTAACAAAAGTAATCTGACCTTCTTTCATAGAACCATAGAATTGCCCGTGTTGGAAAGGACCTCAAGGATCATGAACCTCCAACCCCTCTGCCTCAGGCAGGGCCACCAACTTCCCCATTTAATACCAGACCAGGCTGCCCAGAGCCCCATCCAACCTGGCCTTGAACACCTCCAGGCACGGGGCACCCACAGCTTCTCTGGGCAGCTGTTCCAGCACTTCACCACTCTCATAGTAAAGAACTTCCCCCTGATACCAACTGATTTCTTAGAGAAGAAGTGGTGGGATTGTAGGGACTGAAATACACTGGTTGTTGGAACATATTAAATATTGTTTACTTTTCAGTTTAAGTTTCAGCAAACAATGAAGCTTCTCTTGAATTGTTCCATGAAGTAAACCACTGTTTGTATCTGGAGATGGTACAGAGGTCCCGGTGAGCAAGGAAATTAATTACAGGTACTTTCTGATGGCGAGATAGGGTTAGTACTTCGTTCACATATATTGTTGGTGAGCAGCACTGGTGCTTGTATACATTCAGAACTGTGATGTTATTAGGAAAACAAAACTCTCCTAACATGTAGGGTTGCAGCCAACATCTCCTCCCACAGGAAGCTACAGCTATAGGAAGCCCTTGGCAGTTCCCGCAGCTCACCCATCTGCTCCTGCGACACCAAAAGGGCAATTACCACTAGCCAGAAACGTTTGGGTTTTTAATTTTAACAAATTCCCATCAACAAAAGGAAGATTTTGAAATGCCAAAATAAACCTTCTGCATCAGAGATGGATTGGAACAGGTTGCCCAAGGAGGTTGTGGATGCCCCATCCCTGGAGGCATTCAAGGCCAGGCTGGATGTCGCTCTGGGCAGCCTGGTCTGCTGGTTGGCGACCCTGCACATAGCAGGGGGTTGGAACCAGATGAGCATTGTGGTCCTTTTCAACCCAGGCCATTCTATGTGAGCCTCAGAGTTACAAACCAGATGCTCAGCTGCAAAAGAGATATACATATGTAAATGTTATACGTAAACATCACACACAGCATGTGTGTGTACGTATGTATATATATATATACATATGTATATACATATATACACACACTTTTTTTATGTGTATGCAGCTTCAAGAAACCGCCAGCAAGATGCAAGCAGAGTTCATTCTTTGCCAAGACTTTTTTTTGCCCAGGAGTGTCAGTGATTGATGTGACAGTGGGAAACAAGAATCATTCTTTCTGCTACAGGGTATAAATAATTGAGAGAGAGATTCTAGCCTTGAGACAGGAAACCATTCAACCACTTAACTGGTTTTTCTCTGCAGGGAGACTTTCTCAGCAGTAGCCTGGCCCAGACATAGCAAATAGAAATGTATCAAGTTTATATTGATTATAACATAATTATTTAGTAAAATAAGCTAAATAAATACATACAAATAAAAAATTACTCTTGGAAATCTCACCTGGTGGTGTTCTTCCAGGATTATTTGTTAAAATGAATTGTGACAGTTTGCAAAATACTGAGCAGAAACAGGCGCTGTGGACTTATTTTTTTCAAAACACTGCTGAGAATATTTTAACTAAATATTTAGTATTTATGGTGAAATATCTTTCTCACCCTTTTTACACACACAGTAATAAAGTAAGTAGCCAAACTGAGCGAGTTGTTATGAAAGGCTACTTTTTAACCATATAGCAATAATGGTTATTGAATCACTTTGAGTTGTTTAACGGAGTGTCTGTTTCAAATTCTGAAATTTGAAAGAAGCGTTCTGAAAAGCTAGGCCTTAAATCAGAGATTAACTGTAAAAGTTACCATTTCAAACAACAGCCATGTACAAATTAGGCAACGCATAACAGAAGTCTGCTTACAGCAGTATCAGACCTTGCAATGCACTGATATGAATAGCACGTATTATCTTTTTTGCTGTAAAAGGATTCAAAAATACAATGAAGACTCATCATAAATGGTCTGAGCATGGATCACAGGACTAGAGGGAGAAGGTATAGTATTGCACTTTGCATATGGAACCTGTAATCCATGTTACAACAGGATGTGCATGACAGCATCGCTTCTCTCCCAGCACTCAGCAGGTTTTCCTCATTCATCAAGGCTGAGACGAGTGGACGATTCTATCTAATGAAGGAGTAGCTTACAAGTACCCAAAATATTGCATTTAAAAACATTTTAAAGATAATCATGCAACAATGAGTGGTACCAGTAAGAAGAGAAACAAACATAGCATTTCATACATTAGCTCAAAAGAAAACCTTTGTGAGCAGCCATAGACAAGCCTGCAGCTAACGCCTGCCAAGAAAAAAAAAAAAAGACCGGAGTAGATAGATATTGTTAAAAATGAGCCAGCATGGTACGGACAGCTGAGCAGATGAGAGGTTTCTTTGTTTCTGATTCATCTGTTGTACAAAGAAGTGAACAAGTCCTCCGTATTAGCTGTTTACTGATTTGTCAACATGGATGATCATCTCTATACAGTACCTCTCCAGAGTTCTGGTGTTCTTTTTTATGGAAGGCTGTGTTGTTTTTCTTTTTATCTGCCAGACAGGAGCAGTGGGTACAATAGATTATTAAGTAAAGCATATTAAAGACTGATATACTGGATATTCTGAATAAAACATGAATCATCTCAGATGAAGAAAGCCCAAACAATTCCCTCTTTCCAGTGAAGATAGTATATTTAATGTAGACACTTAACACTTTTCTCTTAGATTTGGGGCATGAGATTCTTAAGTGCAAAAAGGAACCCAACCATAGGATGGCCTGGGTTGAAAAGGACCACAATGATCATCTGGTTCCAACCCCCTGCTATGTGCAGGGTCACCAACCAGCAGACCAGGCTGCCCAGAGCCACATCCAGCCTGGCCTTGATGCCTGCAGGGATGGGGGATCCACAACATCCACAACCTCCTTGGGCAATCTATTCCAGTGCCTCACCACCCTCTGTATAACCCCATATAACCAACCAAATCTTGGTAATTGACACGGTTATCTCCCAAGACAAGGAGTACACATCAAAGAATGTATGACTTAAACCTTATTTTCATGTACCCTGTTTTATTCTAAACATACTGATATTGCCTCATATATAGAATGAACTAACTTTGCATCCTAGACAGTGAACTCTGCATTTTAGAAAGAATTTTACTTTAATAGGAAGGATTTAAAATATATTACTTGATACTTTTAATGGGTTACTATTCCGCAGTTCTGGAATATTGAGTGTTATGTCTTCCAGTCAAAGCCCTTCTAATCTATTTCCCATTCTTGGTACAGAATACAGCTGCTTGGGCTTTGTTTCAGAGCTGCTTTGTAGCCATTATACATGTGACAAAATTGTCCTTTTTTAGAAGAATGCCTAAAGCCCTTCTTGGTGTCAGTGAAAAGAAGCTGTACAGTAAAGGTGTCATGGAATCTTCATAAATAAACCAAACCAACATAAAATTTCAGTGCTACCAGGTTCCGTGCATGCTGCTATGGGTTGTTCTGATGCGGTATTTTGCAAGCTGCAAATGAGCAGTGGCAGCCTGGGCATACGACCTGTGTGTCTGCCAGCAAAAAATAAGGCCGTATGGCCAGGAAAATGATCAGCTACATCTGCAGCACATTGCTTGCTCCCTTCAGCAGAGTCTGGGCTCTGAGCACAACTGTTTGGAATTCCCATTCATTCCTGCTCAGCTGCAGCACAAACCAAAAACCTGTTCTTCTCATATAGTACTGGGTTTGGAATTTGTTTTCTACCATTACAGAGCTCAGTGCCATTCCATGACTGATAGTTTGGCAAGTCTGAACAAACTCTATTTGTTTTACTTTCTAAAAGGAAGTAATTCAGCAACCTAAAGCAGCAGCAAAAAACAATCTGCTGCAGTCCACATACCAAATGTCATGTAAATTTTATAGATGTGGGGGCAAAATTTGATACACTATATTGTAGAATCATAGAATCATAGAATAGAATTCCAACCCACAATGATCATCTGGTTTCAACCCCCCTGCTATGTGCAGGGTTGCCAAACACCAGCCCAGGTTGCCCAGAGCCACATCCAGCCTGGCCTTGAATGCCTCCAGGGATGGGGCATCCACAGCATCCTTGGGCAACCTCCTCATGGTACTAAAAAACTCAGCCTTTAGTTGATGCCAAAGCACTATTCAAACATATGCAGTCCTTCAGCACTCAAAGACGTAGATGCCAAAAGCCTGAGCTTTACAAAATCAAAATGTCAAACAAACACATAATAAATGGAACAGTGAATATAGGAGGATCACCAAATACTAAGCTGCTCCGGTGTGTCGGTACAAAGGAATTTTACACATGCATTAAACCCATCATAACTTGAGAGATGGATGATTTATGACCTCTTAAGTGGAAAAGTAAAATACGGAGATCTTTAGAGTACCTTTAATCATCACCAGAGGTGCCCCATATTAACAATAAAACAGTAATAATGCCCTTTCTCCTTAGGGAATATGCTCAAATAAGGAGCACTAAGCTTTAGGTTGCTTGGTTAAGGCTCACTCTGCAGCATCAATAGCAGTACCTGACATAGATGTTAGCAACCCTCAGTCCAGGCAGGATCATAGAATCATAGAGTCACTCAGGTTGGAAAAGACCTTCAAGATCATCGGGTCCAACCACAACCCAACCATACCACCCTACCTCAAACGACCCTCTGCTAAATCACATCCCTGGAGCACCACAACCAAACGGTTTTTAAACGCATCCAAGGATGGTGACTCAACCACCTCCCTGGGGAGCCTATTCCAGTGCTTAACAACGCTTCCTGTACCCTTCCTGTAAAGAAGTTAAAGAAGAATTTTTAAGGGTAAAGGAAAAATAAATAAATAAACGGAGACGGTTAAACTTCTGATTGCACCGATCAAAAGTTGTAAATAATTGACAACGATTACAGCAAGCATAGAGAGCAGCCTCGCATGGGATCGTTGTTGGAACTTTGCCACGGGCAGCACTGAGCTGTGGTGCCTGACAAAGAGCTCTGTGTCAAGGCAAACTCATGACTATTGTCTGGCAAATAAAGCGCTGAAACTTCAGGCAAAATAACTGGTCGTTTCTCTTCTTCCACGTACACATTTCAGCTCAGGAGGATGAAGAACAAAACCACGTGCTACTGAAGGAATTCTTTCATTTTTGTTTCTTTTTTTGTTGTTGTTGTTCTTTCCCCTTTCGTCTCATTTGCATCACTTCTTCACTTTGGCATCACTTCCTCAGGTTGGGTCATAGAATCATACAATGGCCTGGGTTGAAAAGGACCACAATGACCACCTGGTTTCAACCCCCTGCTATGTGCAGGATTGCCAACCACCAGCCCAGGCTGCCCAGAGCCACACCCAGCCTGGCCTTAGGGTCCTCTCTTTTTTTCTTATTGTTTCTTGCCCTCCTGCCCACGCACATGCTTAAAATAAATACCAAGAAAAGAAAAAATAAAAGCCAAAAATCACTAGCTGGTACCAACCACCAACCAGTAGGTGACAGATGCTCAGCTTTAAGTGCTCAGCCTCGTGACCGGCTCCAAGGACAGAACAGCGCCCGGGGGACCGCTGGTCACGGCCAACCGCCTTCCGTGAGCGACGCGAGCACAATGGCGGCCACGCCGCTCGCACCGCAAGCACCGCCGCTCGGCCGGAGGAACGCGGGAGGCCACAGCGAGGGCGCCCCCACAACGCGGCGGCGGCCGGTCCCGCCCCGGAGGCGGGCAGAAGGGCCGGGCTTCTTTAAGGGCGGCCGGGAGCCGCTCCGCCCGTTCATTTCCTAGCGCACAGGAAGTGCGGCGGATGCGCGGCGGCGGTGGGGCTCGCTGGTGAGTACGGCCGCCCCGCGCTTCGTTCCTCTTCGTGTCCGCGCATCCTGTGGGCTGCTCTCTCCCGTTTCCGCCCTGCCGCCCGCTCGCTGCGGGGCTGTGGGCGATATCGGATCGCATCGTTGTTATCGGGGCTCCTCCTAATCTTTCTCGCGTTGGGGGCCTTGGAGACCTCATTGGACTCTATCTTCGCTTTATCTCCGCGATCAAATCCGTGTCTCTTCCTCCTCGTGGCCGTGTGGCTGCCCTGCCGGCTGCATTACCCGTACCCACGCGGTGCGAGGTGTGCGAGCCTGCTGCCCTGCTGGGGCTCCTCTGCCAACCTGGGGCTGCTGCATAATAGAAAACAACGTTGCACTGTCGTTACTGCCGTACTAATCCCGAAACCTGCTCGTTGATGGCAGGGATACAGAGCGGAAGGAGAGGCAGCTCTCAAAGCGCACGGGAGGTTCAAGTTCAAGCCGCGGCTGTTGTGTGATGTGCGACGTGGGGATTTTCTTTTTCTTTGTGATGGCTGTCGTTTGTTTGCTTGGCTTGGTTCCTTGCTTCCCTGAGCTGCTGTGGTGCCTAGTCCTGGGTTGAGTGGAGAAGCTATGAGAGCACAGCTATCTCAGTGCACAGTGTGTGCCTCCAGCTGAGGTCACGCAGCTGTATCATTTTTCTTTTGGTTCCCCTTAGGTTGTTAAATTCCAGGGCCCACCACTTTCCTCCTTCCCGGAGTGCAGTAGCTCGAAGTTGTTATTCAGTGCAGTGAAAAAAAACTTCAGGCCTCCCTTTGCTTATTAGCTAGACAGAAATTCTTGGGTACTGTCAGAGCAGCAGCTTGAAGCTGTTCCCAGGAGCTGTCAGTCAAGCCCTGTGGTGGGTGCTGGTGGCTGTGGGTTCCTCACAGCCCCAGGTGGGTACGGAGCCCTTCCTGTGTTGGTCTGCACCATGAGAGCTGTGCTGGATGTTGCTCTGTCCTTACCCGCAGCTCATAGGGGAGCACAGTGCTTTCTCATTGTGGGACAGGCGCAAACAGGAGTTGTTTGGCTTACTTGTTGCTGGAGTTAACACAGAAACTTTTGTGTGTGATTAAGATCTGTGGAGCTTGAATAGTTCTTTTCCTCCTTCACCACATGACTGTTTCAGTATCCTTCTCAGGCATTATTTTTTTAATATAAAAAATGAGTAAACAGGAAACCCGAGCCCATCATTAAGGCTGCTGCATCATGGTAGAAGTTGCATCGAGATGTTATTCCTGTACTTAAATTCCTTGCTTTTGAATTGCAGCCCTGGGCTGTGTTTCTTCCCAAGTGAGTGGGGAATGTCGGAAGGCAAACAGTCAGACAGTGAGCTGCTCTGCTGCCAGGAAACCCCCTGATAGTTGGTTTGACATTTCTGTTCCTGCACAAAGGTGCTGCTTCCCAGGCTGTAACAGCATTCAGGTGTCCTCTGTAAGCTGCAATGCCAAAATGGCATGAGGTTATTTTTTAAAAATAACCAAGCTTCAGTGAGGAAGGGGATGGAAATAAAATGCTTTTTTTTTTTTAATCACCTAATTGCACAATGTTTTTCTTAACTCTCTGTCGTTATGAAGCAATCTTGGAGACTTGCAGCATTTTCTCACTAAATAGTGCTGAAGCAGGGCTGTGGAGGTGGGCTCGTGCTCAGGTTTGGGATAAGGGCTTGGGTGCTCTTGGAACTGGTCGGTGTTTTGCTTTCAGTTAGCTTTTCTGTCCTCTGCTTTCCTGCAAGACTGTGGCCCTCTCTGTTGTTAATAAGCTTTCAAAGGTCATGGCAGAGAGAAAATGTTTGGAGAGCATTGGGTTATTGCTTGGTGCCGTAAATAGGCAAAATCATAACTAGTGTAAATTGTAAGTGTTCAAAAGGCATTGTAATGCTTGTGTAGGGTAGTGGAGCTATGCCATCACACCTGAATTATTCCTGCAGCTTAAAAGAGCAGTTTGCAGGACTGCACCTCTGTTTGCCAGAGCAGTTTCATTCTGAATGGTGACTTAAGAGTTCCTAGCGCTGTCATGAATGCTCTTGTTTATTAGAAAAGTCTGCAAGTATTAACTGACTTAAATGTTCTGATTTTTATTTTTTTTTTTAGTAAGCCTATTAAAAAAATAAAAGGGAAAAAAAGAAAATAGAGGTAGGGACAATAACAGCGAATTGCAGCTCTCTTTGTTATGAGTGTCCTTAGGTGCAAAGGAATTGGCACAGAACGCTGTGTGAGGCCTTTTTAGGTGCATCTCTGCTGCTGTTTAAGTTTGTTTTAGCTACCTTGCAAGTAGGTCTGCTGGTTTCTTGTATTCAGTAAAAAGTGCAGACAGATCAGGTAGCTTAATAGTTCTTGGGTATCTTAGATCTTGTGTGTTCTGAACTGGTTGTGCCAAGAATAAGGTAGGAATAACTGGATGGCCAGTGGAGGCTGGAGGTAGCTCAAAAATCTAGTGCTTAAGGAGTGCTTAAGGGAAAATGGTAGGATGCTTGCTTGGTTCTGCCTCCTTGCTGTCTGCTCAGCATCTCAGGGCTGTGCTGTGGGTTTGTGTTGCGGCAGTGTGCTGGTGGTGACAAAGGGCAGCTCTGCTTCTATTCTCATCTTACCTCCTTCCTTTGCTGGTCATGTGGGTGGGTGCTGAAGGGCTCATCTGGTTCTCAGTCTTTCTTTCTCTTCCTTTCTCCATCGTGTTAAACAGTATTAGTTCACTGGTGAAGCAGTGTCTGTGAGAGGATCCATTTCCTTTGTGGTGCTGCTGGGCTTTCTGGTGGAGTTTCTGCTTGGGCAGCTCTCCAGGAAGTTCCTGGGGTCAGTGTACGTTTAAGTGCCTGCAGTTAAGGTACCTACTAACTTCTCTGCTACAGCAAGAAACAATTCACTTTACCAATTGGTTATTTCAGTAGATGGAGTAGGAACGATTTCTGCATTTCTGAGTAAGTTTGCAGTAGGTCACTGAAGAAAAGGCAGCATGCAGAGCTGGTGCAGTGTTTGGCTGCAGGGGTGGTTGGACTGAAGCTCGAGAGGACTGGCAGGCGCTTGGAACTTCTCCCAAAAATTGATAATTATTTTCTTGTTCTTCTGATTTAGTGCAGGGAGCTGCTTTTAAATGAAATGGATGTTCGAGTTGTAGAACAGAGCTGAAATGCTTTCAGAGCTAATGAATTGTTTGGAGATGGATCTTGCCATGTGCGTTGCAGATGGAGGCCTTTCACTGAGCTGGGCAGCATTTGGCATTGTACAAAGGTGAAACAGTGCAATGCAGAACTGCCAGGAGCTTCAGGTAACTCTAGAAATGCTTTGCTTGCAGGAATGAAATGTTTGCAAGTAGGGTTGCTAAGCAGGTTTGTTATATTTTATCCCTACATAGATACTGGCTTGTGTTTAGCTTTGGTAGCAGATGAACATCAGCTTCAAACTGATGGTAATGTGGCTACATTATTAATCATGTTGTTGTTTTGTTTTTTTTTTTAAGTAAGACAACAGATCAGCACTTAAATAAATTAACAGAGTTGTAGGGCTCCTTCAGAGGGTTGTGTAGGGAGCTTTGTTAGTTTGTTGTCTGTAAGTTATGGTTTAGGAATAAGGGTGACTGCCCCAGGTAATCTTGCAAGGAGAAGGGATCCCAGTAATTAATCAAGTACCAGGTTTAGGAGCAGGGCTGTTTCCAATTTGCTGGTGTCTATCTGCAGAAATCTGTGTGAGCCTAAGTAGAGGCTGAGGTGCTGCTGTGCAGGGATGCTGTAAGCAATAGGGTAGGTGTTTGGAGCCTTGTTTGGGGGTGTGCTGTCTTGGTTAATACCTGAGAGCTAGCTGTAGCAAGGGCAGGTTTTCTGCTCCTCCCTGCTGAAGTCTCTGGAGTTTGCATGTGCATGGTCACCAAAGAAACAGAAGGAATAGGTGAGGGCAGTTCTGCTGGGCTGGAGTTTCCCTGCTGCAGCAGTGAGGCAGTGGGGCACTGGGTTACTGGAGTTGCATCAAAGCTGAGGGTTTGAGGTAAGCGAAGGCATGCTTTGAGGTGTGCTCTTAGAACACAGAAAGCAAATTGTGAGCATCATTAGGGTCTCTTGAGTTACGTAGAGGGGTAATTCCATCACTTCTGTGAGGTGATTGCTGTCCCAGAGGAGCGGCTGGGCAGCAGCTCCCAGATGAGTTGTGGTAGCACTTCAGTCCCAGAGAGGTTTCCCCAGCAGAGCTAGTACATGTCACAGCCCTGCGAGTAGCAGAGGGCTCCTATCTATGGATGCTGAGCCTGTAGAGTGGTAGCAACTCAGCACTCCTGCCCTGTGATCTGAGAGCTTCCCTTACACAGAAGGCTTCTGGAGAGCAGATTAGTGGTTCACAAAGCAGAAGGACGTGCTGGGGACAGAGCCCATGCTGTGCCAGGCCTACTGCCTGCTTGCTGTGGGGCTGAGCATCTGAAGCACCGTTCTGCTGGTTGCTCTGCTGAGCCCTGTTTCCTGAGGCAATTTTTAATAACGTAGGGATAATTTCTTTTAACCTTTCGGGTACCGCTCCTGAATTGTGCAAGTAGCTGAGCCTTTCAGTTCTACCTTGCTAGGTGAAAAAGAGGAAAGGGGTAAGGGTTTAAGGTGTTGTCTGAAAGGACCAGGGGAGGAATTAAGTGTTAAAATAGAGTAATGGTTATTGCCAATAGTACCACGTGTCAGATTGCACCTTGAATAAACACTTTGTGGTGTCTGTAGTAACAAGTTAGCTTTCCCTGCTGAGAAGCAAAAACAATCGCAGAGTCTCTGCTAGGGGAAGGAAGGGAGAAGCAGGGTACTGATCAACTCTTGTGCCTGTGCTCCATGCAGTATTGAGCTCTGCCTGAAGAGGAGGAGGATAGGTGGCCCTTGTGTCCAAAAGGCTGTCTTCAGGGACGTGAAAAAATAAAGAAGTGATGGAGCCAGGGTAACGTCAAGTGTGAGAGAAGCTTCTGTGTTTTTTTGTTTGTTTGTTTTGGTTTGGTTTGGTTGTTTTTTTTTTTTTTTTTTTTTTTGTACTGATGTGTTTTTCCAATGCCAGGCATTTTGGAGAGAATATCAAGATAAATAGCTCTGACTGGCTGCTAGCTTCTCTCCTTCAGCTCTTCTGTAACTTTCCCCTCAGTTATAATGTCAAAATGAAATATGATAGATGATATAAGTGCATCTGGCTGTGCTTCTGGAATGCACCAGATGTTTCTCAATCATTTGGCTTTCAGCTTTCATTTCTGGTGACATATTCACGCCTGACTTATGCTGGAAATGGAGCCTTAGCTACCACTGTAACTGTTAGATTTTCTCAAAGTACTTGTGGGTTGTGTTCTTCCTCCTGTCGGACTTCTGTGGGCTGAGGAGTATCCAAGTGATCCCAGTTTTGATACTACAGATGAACTCAATTTAGCTGCATTTAAAAAACAAAAACAAACCCAAAAAACCAGAAATGGAACTAAACTGTTGAATGAATGTTTTCCTTTCAGAATTCCAGTATCAAATTGTATTTTGAGCAGGTTTTAGTTGTTTTAGAGGTCACAGTTCTCCAGTGAAACTGTTACGATGAAATTTAAATCAGTGTCTTTATGTTTCTGCTTCTAGGGCTGTTAATAATTAGAAGTGTTTTTAAGTGATATGTAGGTGCACGTGAGAATTTAACTTTTCACTGTCTTTGCTTGTGCTGCTGCGGTTGCATTGTAACTTGGATTTGTACCTCTGTGAGAACACCAAATGTCTGTACTGTGGAGGAACTATTGAAGAGGGGGAAAATCCATTTTGTCCCTAGGATTGAGTCTACCATTTCATAGCATCATAGAATGGCCTGGATTGAGAAGGACCACAATGACCATCCAGTTTCCAACCCCTGCTATGTGCAGGGTCGCCAACAAGCAGACCAGGCTGTCCAGAGCCACATCCAGCCTGGACTCGAATGCCTCCAGGGTTGGGGCATCCACAACCTCCTTGGGCAACCTGTTCCAGTGTGTTTCTTAAATGCTCGCTAATTAACTGTGCAACTGTCAGGCAGAAAACCCTGACTGAAGATTTTCCTTTCCAGTTTTGTTTGGCAGATTTAAAAACAAAACTGTTCATGATAACTACATGTTATATCTTTGAGAGGCTCAGAGTATATGATGTCTCTCTTTACCTTCCGTGGTGAGGGCTATTCCTATAGTTCTGTGTATGAACTCATTGGATAACTCTCCTTTAGAAATAGCACAGGTGGTTACATAAACTGGAATATATACAATATTAGATTTCCTTACACTCAGATCTTGATAAATAAGAAATGAGACAATAGAAGAAAGCTTAATATGGTGAGCATAGTTAGATGGGTACACTTGGGTAAAATTGTTTCCAGAAAACACACCTTTTTTGACTGTTTCTTTCCTGCTACATTCCCGCAACCAATTCCAGTCATTCTATGGTTTTCTTTTTATTTTTTAATACATAGAAAACTGCATCCATGAAAATGTAGTTATGCTGTGCAAATACTATGTAATCAAGTGTAGTTATCTTCTGGGGTTCTATAGTATTTGCTGCAACATACTTGTCTTGTACGGAGATACGTTTAACTGGGGACTTATGAGATGTTCAGAATAAGTGTGTTTTTCTGTTCCATTTAAGGTTATTCATATAATGGCTTTTTTATTCATGGTAATTGCTTTTTTTCCCCTTAAAATAGGCTATTTTCCTGCATGCACAAAAAAATCTTTTACAGTGTTACCTTGTTTTGAAGACTGCTGAAAGTTGAGAGTTCTATTTATACTTGTAGCAGCCGTTGCTTTATCATACTGAAAGGAGCGTGAAGGTTTTGCTGTGTACACTCTTAACAGAGACAACTGCCTTCTTGTAAGGCAAGCTGAAGTTAGTATAAAAGCTTAGTCTTGGTTGATCAATACTCCCTGGTAATGCAGCTGGCCCTTCATTCTTGATTGGTTGCGCAGTGTTGCGTGCACTCCTGTGAAGTATTGGCTTTGAAGAGTGGCACACTTCAGCTGGTAGAGTAATGGCTCCATGTAATCTCCTTAAGGCTAAGGATGGCAGGAATGCTTTGCTGATACTTGTGTGAAGGTAGCAACTTGCACTTCTGTTCCCGTTTCTAGGCTAAACCCTGACACTGTGTAAGGTGGGCAGAATAGGTGTAGTTGCATAGCGCTGTTTCCTTAAATTCCTTTGTAATGGGAGGAAGGCGACTTGCTTCTCTATTTTGGAGGGGTTTTTTTATGTCTTTATATTTAAAAAGGGAAATAGTACCCATAGTAACACACAAGCACACAAATTAAATAATACTAATTTAAGAAAAAGCTGTATAAAATAAGGAACTTATTTGTTATGGAAGCTGAAGCGAGTGGTTGCTTCAGGATACCTGTTGGATAATCTAATACCTAAACAAACCCCTTTAGCTAGTCTTAGGCAGGGTACTTTAGGTCAGTGGTTTCTTGCCAGGAAGATGTCTGTCTCTATTGAAAACAGTTATGCAACTAGGTGATTTTATTTCTGGACACTTTCAACCATGAGGATGATGAACAACTCAGTTAAGGTATAGCTGTTTGCATGCCTAGATTTCATTTCCATTCAGAAGTTTCAGGATAGATAGGCTTGCTCTGACTTCCACTGAAGCAAACAGTTGGGTCCTGTTCATAAGTCCACTGTTTACTTTGAATTAAGTATAAAAGTAAATAACGTGAATGACCTTGTTCTTTCTTTTTAACTGTGTAGTGTGCTTAAGTTTATGTAGGAACAGTAGATACCAGGACAAACAACTTGCTTCCTTCTACAAACCAAGCTATTGCTGATACGGTTGAGCACTTGATAATTCATCACAGGCTTTTCATAATTTATGCTATAGCTTCTGTGTGGGTGTTGGGTTTCTTCCACCTCTTCAATTAAAAATGAAGCTAAATCCTCTTTGGTGATCAGTGTGCAGTTGTCATTCTTCCCCTGCCCAGGTGGGAGGCTGGCTGTGTCAGTGCTTGCCAGTGGGAGCTGCCAACAAAGAAATGCAGGAGAGACCAAAAACACATGTGAGTGAATAGGAGTGATGCAAAGCATTATCTCATGTTGTTAGCTGAGCTGCCCAGTGAGACTTGCTATTGCAACATGAAGGTGATGCATGTTACGGCTAGGAATCTGTGGTGTGGCTGATGGGCTGCATGCAGCCACTTGATATGTTGGTCAGCCAAGTGGAGCTGAGAAGTTTATAAGAATTGAGGATCATAAAATCATAGAATGGCCTGGGTTGAAAAGGACCACAATGACCATCTGGTTCCATCCCCCTGCTGTGTGCAGGGTCGCCAGCCACAAGACCAGGCTGCCCAGAGCCACATCCAACCTGGCCTTGAATGCCTCCAGGGATGGGGCATCCACAACCTCCTTGGGCAACCTGTTCCAGTGCCTCACCACCCTCTGTGTGGAAAAACTTCCACCTAATATCCAACGTAAGCCTCTTCTGTCTCAGTTTAAAACCATTCCCCCTTGTCCTGTCACTATCCACCCTCATAAAAAGCTGTTCCCCCTCCTGTTTATGCGCTTCCTTCGTGTACTGGAAAGCCACTATGAGGTCTCCCCACAGCTTTCTCTAAGCTAAACAAGCCCAGTTCCCTCAACCTTTCTTCATAGGAGGGATGCTTGAGTTAAACTGCAGATGCAAACCAGAAGTCCAGCATCTGTGAAAAATACCTTTCTGCAGGAACTGTTATGTTCTGTTTCAGTAGTGCTGTTGTGTGCTCTTACAAGTTGCCTCCTGTGCGGTATGATCCATCTGAGCGTGCCATGGAAATGTGACTTCCTGTGGGAACGCTGGGATCACTAGCTAAGAGGCAAATAGGCAACTTAGATAATTCTAAGAGCTTACTGGAAGAAAGAAGTTCTTGAATACTTATCAGATAATGTGAGCAGCAAAACTTGAGGCCTGATGTAGTGGGTTGTAATACTGTATTGGGCACTGGACTTGGGGGGAAAAAAAAAAAAGAAAAGAAAAAAAGTTTCTGCCCAGTGGAAGAGGCTGTGATGTAAATGGGCGTAGTTGTGATGCACCCAGCTTTCAAATTCTTCAGTATTTGGCCTAAGGATGTGAAGTGGTTGTGATTTTTCACTTTCCTGCTGGCCTGTTTGATTGTAAATCTTCCTGTAAGTGGATAGTTGTGTCCAGCTTTTCCTGTCCAGTGGAGTGAATGAGTGTGTGTGCAGGCAGTCTGGAGCAGAGCTGTAGCTGAAAGCAGATCTGTCCCAGCTGGGATAATAACATGTTGGTTACGGTTAGCCCAGTGTGAGGGTGAGAACCAGATTAAAGATTAGTTCTCACTTTTCTGAGAACGCTCTGCCCCCTAACTCCTCTTGGGTGGTTTCTTTGCTTTTCCCTTTCTACTAACATTTCCAACAGCAGGAAAAAAATGACTTCGATGCTCATTTGCTTAGAACTTTGCAATACAGCCTTGGAACAGCTTCATTTGACTGTCCTGTGGCTGTAGCTCTGTGGGCTGCTCAAGAACACAGTATGCATTTCTGCATACTAAAGATTTGGTTTGAGGTTTTTGATCCTAGGGTTTTACGCAAAGCATATCTGACAACAGTGATGATGAACTTTTTGCATTGGTTTCAACAAGCAAGAAAATGACTGCTGGTGCAGCATTCCCAAGCAGTACCGCTAGGCTTTCACTGAGGACAGAATACAAGGAAATATTCAAGGGATGGTGTTGGATCTCAAGCTTTCATTATACATCTTGCCGAGGAAGGAAGAGTGTGTGTGTGTGTGTGTGTGTGTGTGTGTGTGTGTGTGTTTGTGTGTGTGGAGGGGTTTAAGATGGCTAATCTCTGTGGAATTGTGGGTGCGATTACAAATTAAAAAAAAAAAAAAAAAAAAATCAGATGGAATTTCATAGTTAGTTAAACTATGACCATCTATGGCATGTTGAATGGAAGGGGCATGTCTGAAGCAGAACATGGTAAAATGAGGAATGTCTGTGCAGACCAGCATGAAGTTAAAGCAGTGAGCTGTTTCATTACACTCTGAGCATGAATGTTTCTCCTCTTTAGAAATAAGGGGAAATCTGCATCCTCTACGATGAGGTACCCAAACTGAGCACTAATACAATAAAAACAAATTTAAAAGCATTTTTTTTTTTTACCATGCTGATCTATTTTCTTGTGTGCGGAGAATCAGCAAGCTCTTTGGTAAGGAACAAACATTTCCATAGTTGAATATACATAAGGCCTGAGAAATGCAGGAAGAATAACAATCAGTTGATTCTGGAAAAGTAGCAGATCTTTGTCAGCGTTGTATAAGCCTCAGAGGTCTCACTACAAATATTTTTGTTTTGAAAAATTGAAATGTAGCAAAATATCAGCATCTGCAATTAAAATTTGATCTTCAAACAATGGAATACTGATCATGGGAACTATTGCATGAGTACTTTTCCACAGAATTACAGAATGGCCTGGGTTGGAAGGGACCTCCAGGATCATGAGTCTCCAACCCTCATGCCAGGAAACCTTTTTCTTTATGAATTTTAGGATGAACCACATTACACTGAATTAGCTTTTCTAGTGTGACATTGAAGATGTCACTTGCATTTGCTCATTTATAGGCTTGTTTCACAGCTTGCTTTATCTTGTAATAATCTTCTGCAGTTTGGGAGTAATTTATGTAATTCTTAAGATCGTGTTGTGCCAGGCCTAACATGCTAGCAAATATAGGTTGTAAATATGTTGGGAAAATTTTGCTCTAATAGACTCTCTCAATTCTCTTGATGCCCAGAAGAGACAGAGGAGAGGCTTCTGGCTTAATTTTTTCAAATAAAGGGAGAGTGCACTGGGAGATCCCCCTGTGGGATGTCTCAAAATATCAGAATCTGCAGATTCTTGTTCATCTTAACTACCTGGTAACTGTCCTTTCCTGCTTTCCCCATTGACTGCAGTACTCTGAGGTTACAGACTTCATTGTCGACCTAATCACAGAATCATAGAATTGCTTGGGTTTGAAAAGACCTTCAAGATAATTAAGTCCAACCTCACCCTAACCATACTACCCAACTCTAAAACCCTCTGGTAAAACATGTCCCTGAGCACCACATCCAAACAGTTTTGAACATGTCCAAGGATGTTGACTCAGCAACCACTCTGGGGAGCCTATTCCAGTGCTTAACAATACAGTGTAAGGAAGCTTAATGTGCGTTCTCCCCTTTGTTAGGCCTGCATTAATCCAATGCTTCTGAGTTTAAGTTGTCTGTAGACTTTAGTAACTAAAACCTTATTTAGTGAGAGAGTACAGGTGGAGTGGGAAGGAATTCGCAAGCACCACAACTTATGAGCAAGGGCATCTCATTCGCAAGCTTGTGTAAATGATTATATTAGTGAGGGCATCTCATTGGCAGGCCTCTGATTAAATTATTTTCTAGGGCATCTTCAAGCTTCTTTTATCTCAAATGTGGAAAAGAGAGGATAGAGAAAAATGGTGTTCCAGGGGATGGTGTCTTATGGTACTGTTCAAGTGTTACTGGAACTCTTAGGTTTTGGGAGCTTTTCAGCAGGCAGCACACTTAAATGTAATAAATGAGAAAAAATTCAAGCCCTTTGAGGCACAAATTTGACTCATTTGATTCTCTCTTTGCAGAAATGACACTGAAAAAATACAAACATGTCTAGATGGGTTCAGTCCCCACTGTAACAAACTAACTTACATCTTCAGATGCCATTTAAAATCTCAATAGTGAACACAACCAGTTGCATAAACATTCCTTGCATTCTCATGACCAAGGGAAGTGGTAGTGGGAAAAACACCTGTTGTTTACAGCATTGCTCTAAAATTGTCAGTGTCAAGATCTATCTCTGTGCAAAAGGCTGTCTTAATAAAATTGTCACTAGTTTGCTAGAAAAGGATTTCAACTAATGAGGTATAATTAGAGTCTAGAACGGAAAGCGTCAGTGAGTTCTCTGCGGTCCAATGCACGTACTTTCTGTACTGGCAGAAAGGGATTTCTTGTTTCTCTGCTCAAAGTCCCCCTGAAGGTAGTGCTCCCTAAAACACATCTCTAGTCCCAGTAGACAAGGCTCAAAAATTTGCAATTCCTTCTAATCTTCTGTTATTGCAGTGATGATGCAGTGGAAATGGCTAGTGTCTGTTCGCATGCTGACTTCTCATAGTCCACCATAATGATGTACATTTGGCCACAGTGAAGAAACTAATTAAGAACAGAACTGTTTTTCCATGACTCCTTGCTGTTGTCTGATGGAGTCTTATCTCCTGGTGCACTTTGTCCTCCTGACATCACATCAGGCAGTCTGTTTTCACCTCTTTCTAAGAAAGAAATGAGACCTAAAGAAACCTAATGACTCACCAGAGTTGAACAAAAGGCAGGTCAGAGAACTGATTAAAGGCCTCATGCTAATGCCTTGCCTTCAAGACTGAAGTATTGCTTAAAAACAGCCCATGGGATAGGAGGCTTCATGACTTAAGTGATTTGAAGCTAGAGGTTGTGACGAGCCAAATCTGGCAGTGGTTTGCAGCTGCCTGCACTGCCCATCACTAAGCTGTACAGTGGCAGCCTGTATCAATTAATGCCATCTCTTCACTAAAAATATTAGTCCCTGGTTTCTGCAATCTGCTTTCATTTTTCTTAAACAATGCTGTAAAAACGTGCACAGGTGCAAAGTGCTGTTTGTGTTCTGCAGGGCTGTAACACTTAGCCTTGTTTCCTGTCATGTTCCTAGTGCCGAAAGCATCTCAGTAATTTGAAAAGCCGATTGCTATGGATAAAATAGCTGTGTTTGTGTATGCAGTGGTGCTAAAAGTGCTGTTCTTGACAGCAGTAATAAGGCTACACAGTAAAAATCGCTGAGACTGCATTTGTCCATGTTTTACTCAAACCAGACAGTTTGACCACTTCTTCAGTAGGCCTTGACTGATCTAAGTTGTCTCAGCTATGTGTGGTATGGCCTTGCTGCAGTCTAGCATGTATGTGGATTTAAAGTATTATGTGACTCTTCATATTAGTAATTGTGGCTTCACCTCTTACTTTCTAACAGAACTAGAATGCAGGAGGAAGTGTGTAAAAACAACATACAGGCAATTTGGTATTAAAGAACGTTTGGGATGTTATTGCATCACTTCTGTTAACTAGTTCTAGCCTGTAGGCTTTTCTCTCTTCTGCTTTGACTCACCACATCTGGACCATGGTTTTCAGTCGGAAGACACATCTGGCGCTGTAACATGCGTTCAGTAGGGAGTGACTAACTTCTGACTTATTTAGACATGAGTACAGAAAGCTCCAGTTTCATGTAACTATTGCTTGCTGCTGTTTGCAAGATCTCTATGTAAACAATCTAATTTATACTTAAACTGGATCATAGGCAGGGATTCTTGCACTAGCAGTATTGTAATGGTTTCAAGCAGTCCTGTAGGCTTCATCTGAATGGCTACAGGCGTGAAGCTCCTGCAAGATTTTGTGTATGATGTGCCTGGAAATGCGAAGAAGGTAACCACCAATGTTGGTGATATAAATCATATATTGAATCTTCAGGGCTTTGCTTGCAAATGATGTTGCTTAATATCATGGTACGCAATACCTGGTGCTCACTGAAGTGTTATCCAGGTGCTGGAAGCTGGCTGAGAAGGGAGGAATATTGCAAGGACACATGTGCCTTGCATATGTTGCAGGAATACAATCCATAGTATAATAAACAGATGAAGCACGTCGTGGCAACAGCTTTATTTTTATGTTCAAGAATGGTAGAAAGACAGATGTGGTGATTGATGGCACTGACAGATAGCAGTCTGCTCAACCCATGTCTAAAGAATATTGGTTGTGTGCAATTTTTATTTCATCAGCATGTTGAAGTTACACTGAAGCTCCAGTTACACAATGCAGTCAGAATGCATGCAGGGCAAATAGATTGCTTGGATAAGTTGTAATCAGCTTTGCCTACTTTTTACCAGCAAGTTTTAAGCAAGTATTTTATTTGCCTTAGGAAGTAGTATCACATAGATTGGGCTTTATTTCTGCTGTATCCTTCTGTTGTCTCTCCTGTTCACGCTTCCACTGAAGTAGGCCCATGAACTGTTTTGTTCACTGTCGTTTTTCGTATCCTCCTGTTGTGTGACTGACCTTTTTGTGGGTCTTTCCTTGCTTAGCTCTAAGGGGATGGTGGTTTTCAAGTGTCAGCGCCTCTTTGCTCTGTCTATCTAAACTGAATGGTAGAAATGGTAGTGAACTAAGTGTCTGAAGCTCTCTTTCTTCACTTAGGAATCTACATTTGTATTCTAAATTCTGTTGAGTTTGCCTTAATCTGGAATGATGGTTTTGTGAACTTTGGTATTTAAGTCCTCAATACTTTATTCGTGAGTGAATAATTACTGCCTAAAAGATATTTACTTAAGTAAAAGCGAATGGAAATACAAATTGCTGCTGCTGCTTCAAAATAGCTCCTGGGTTTTTTAGATGAGTAGGAAGGGCATGTTTTCTCTTGTTTTTTCCTTCCCACAGGAGGAAAAAAAAAGGAGTGGAGGAGTGATAACTCGATGAGAATACTGTTTTAGCTAGCACATTTTCTGGAAGAGAGTGATATGAACAGGGAATAACTGAGTGATGCAATGGAAAGAAATTATGTTTTGGTTTACCTATTTTCCTGCCTCTTCCTGCTGCAATTCCTTGCATCTGTGTGTTATAATTTTGTTCATGTGTATTTGAAATGATAATGAATGCTTTGTTGTTCTAATATGCGTCTTTTTTTCAGTTTTAGGTTCTGTCATTATTTTGCTGACTCAAACCACAGATTCCAAGGAGAGGAAAGAGAAGAATAAAATACTGACGTGCCAAAGGAAAATGTCAGACTAGCCAATGGCAATTACCATTACTAACCTGTAGACTTCTTTCACAGTGGGAAAATGAAATGCTGTAGATTCCAAGCTTATAAAATGTCTTATGCAGACTTTCCTCACTGAATTTCAAGTAGGCTAAAAACTAACCACTTCTGTTAGGAAATGGAAGTATGACTGCTGGCTGCTGTCTTCCTTCTTGTTCCCCGTTAGCAGTTTTTTTTGTCTGGGATAAGAAATCTTAACCTAGTTGTATGGGTTCAGCCCAATGTACCGTTGATGGTCATGGATGATGTAGGAACCTCTGATTTATGGCTCTGCTATGACACCTGATTAGGGAAAAGATTGAAAATTGGTCATGTGCTACATCATCAGACCTTGTAGGAGCACTTAAGGTCATAATTTCTTCCAGTTCATAATAATTGAACTCTGGGGTGATGTTCCCCAGAAGGCATGAGCAGTTAAGTTGTCTTTTTTGTTTGGAGACAGAGATAAGATGAGAATGCCCAGAAGAGGCTTAGTAATTCAAGCCAGGACTCGTTGGCTGTTAGTGGGCATTGCTTTTCTATTCAGTTTAGTCTTGCTCATGTATTTGCTTGAGTGTGCCCCACAGACAGATAGTAATGGGTCTTTACCTGGCGTTATGGGTGAAAACATGGGTAAAGAGTACTATCAGGCTCTCTTGCAGGAACAAGAAGAGCATTATCAAAACAGAGCTACTAGTCTGAAACGTCAGATCGCCCAGTTAAAGCAAGAGCTTCAGGAAATGAGTGATAAATTGAAAACTCTGCAGGATAAAAAGAGCCCCAAGGTCAATGGTATGAACTACCAGGGCACCAAAGAACAAGCATCGAATGATCTCCTAGAGTTCCTTCATTCCCAGATCGACAAAGCTGAAGTGAGTGTGGGAGCGAAGCTGCCTAGTGAATACGGCGTCGTTCCTTTTGAAAGTTTTACGTCCATGAAAGTGTTCCAGCTGGAGATGGGGCTCACTCGGCATCCGGAAGAGAAACCTGTTAGAAAGGATAAACGAGATGAATTGGTGGAAGTTATTGAGGCTGGCCTGGAAGTTATCAATAATCCAGATGAAGAAGATGATGATGACGGAGTAGGAGAGAGACAGCTGTATAGCGAAAACGACTTTGTAGAAGGTATGTCATTAGATGCTTTCCAGCCAGTTAATTTAATGTCACCACAGGCATTTCAGGTTTTTTTTTAGGGTTTTTTACCTACTCAGTTATGGCCTTTTACAGTAATTAAACAGTAAGAACTTGTATTTCCTACAGAGTACTACTGCTTTGTTGTGTTGTGTTCCAAATAGGAAGTAAGCTATCCATTTCCAAGCGGGTTCCACAGGAGGTGTACAGGGAAAGCTGTAACTGCTTAAAATATTGAGGCATTTGTAACTGATGTAAGCATCTTTGTTGCAACTGCTAATTGTTTTGAAGTAATTAAAAGATCTCTATAGAAACTGGTTGCATTGAGAGGGAAAAACTGATTCCTTTTCCAGCATAGTTAAGCTGTTTGGCTGTGAAGGTGCAGGGCATTTTTCTTCACTTGTTTCTACACCACCTTCAGTTAATAGTCAGGCTTCTGACTCATGGAGTTGGCATGCTCATACTGAGGAGAGTTGTTAGTAGACTGATATGTTTTGGTCATGTCACCTGAAGAGCCTCTTCACTGTTTACTAGATATGAGGTCTGTTAAGATGTGCAACCTTGAGCTGGGTTTAATGAGGAAGAGCATGCAGTAGATTAAATGGAAACATGGAACTGTTAATGTGAGTGTTTCAGTTTAGTTGTTCTCATCTCTTCTTTCAGCACCTGTAAATTTAATTACAGAGCATATTATAGTTACAAATACAACCTTTATACTTTCAACACTTACTGGCATGCTAAAAAATGCATTACTTAAAATTCCTGTAAAGCTTGGCTTTCAAGGTACAACGTAATGCTGGTGAAGATTATTATCAGTAACGGCCTTAGTACTTGCATTTTTGTATTTAGTGTACTAAATACAGTTCATGCTTCTGTAAAAGAAAAAAATTTGGACCGTGCTATAAACGAGAGCATTACTATTGAAAGGATTTGGGTTCTCAGCAGTACTGATGTCTGTACTATTAAGCGAACATGTTGGAAAAGGGTACATTTGGCCTTGAAATAATCAGTTGTATCAATCAAAGATGTGATGTAATTGCTCTGTAGCTCAAAAAGATGAAAAAAAGTTGAAAGTTTAATGCAAGACTCTTCTTTCAGGAAGGCACGCCTGGATATAGGATCCAGTTCATTGTGTCAGTATAATATAGCCAGTGCAGCATTAGGCCCTTATTAGGGTTTTCACTTAAAACTGTATTATCTGGAGATTGTCATTCTTGCCATGTCTTATTGTTTTATTTCCAAGTGTACAACTGCCTTTTTTCTTTGTTTCACATATTGCTTATGTTCTAGGGGATTTTTTATCTATACTGAAGTGGATATACTGACACAAGTGAATATGAACTTCAGTGGCTGCAGATGCCCGTGGAAGAAGGTCCTAGGACCTTAGAATTGTACTTCATACCTCTACTTCTGTTTGCACCAGTGTATTTATAATTGTTTTTGGAAACTAAACTCATTTCTTTTTGTTCTAAAGGCAGTTTTTTTCAAGCATAGGTTGCTGCATATGTTTTTGACAGTTCCAGTACTTAAATGATGTATCTTTGTGCTATAGCTTATGCACATGTGTTAACAGCTCACTATAGTGATGTATACCACTGTATTGTCCTTCAGGTAGAAGCTGTGAGATGTGTGGGTGTTTGTGTGTGTGTGGAAAAAGCAACTGGTTAATTTAGATACTGAGCAAAACACACAAACAAACAAAAAAGCTCATTAACTGTTTTTGTTGTTGTTTCAAAACTTCAAGTTAAGAAATAGACCCAGCTGTTAGTGGGTCCCCCAGATCTCTCACACTGTAGCTCTTTGACTGGGGCACTTGTGTTAGCTCAATTGTCAGTGTCTTGATGCAAGTCTGGGTAGAAAGTTGATGCCTTCCATTTTGGAAAAACTCTGCTCCCTTAAGCTATAATAAACTATTTGGTTCAAATTTCATTGCAGGTTCTGCGTGTACTGAAATAGACATCTTTGTTCCGGTAAATATCCAAACAGCATTATTTACTGAATTAGGATTGTTCATTTAGAGAAACAGTTTGCTCGTGCTGGCTTTAGTTTAAGCACATGGTTCATCATTAATGTTGTCTTTTTTCCAGTTGCTCACTGCGTTTTTAAATAAGGGATTCAGGACTAAGACTAGAATTAGGCAGGTTGGAACAGGAGGCTAAATGTGTGGATTTTACTTACTGTTCTGGGGCAGGAAACATGATAGTGTAGTAGCTAATTCCTATTCATCACATTTTAATATAGATACTGGTTTACTTTTTTTTTTATATTGTAAATTACAGAAGTTTTTGCTCAAAACTAACACGCCTGTCAAGAGAAACTTACATCCAGGCTGGATGTGGCTCTGGGCAGCCTGGTCTGGTGGTTGGTGACCCTGCGTATGGCAGGGGGGTTGAAACCAGATTAGCATTGTGGTCCTTTTCAATCCACGCCATTCTATGATTCTATGAGTTTACCCACAAAATTCTGCCCCAAGCATAAGCTAAGCTAGAACAGGCATGTTTCTCCTAGCAAATGGAAATTTCCATCTCAACAGTCTTACGATGTGTAGGTCAGAATTTGATTCTGGGAATTATTTCAGCTTCTTTCCTGGACATATCCACTATTGAAATTTGAGCTGTGTAACCTCTTCTGGGATGCACTTTGAGGTATAGTACTTAATCCTTATAAAATTTGGTGGCTGTGTAAACATGTCTAGGATGCTCATCTTGTAATAGACAATCTTGCCTAACAGTATATCATTGGCACTGTGTACATAGCTGTTTTTCTTCACTTGCATACTCTTTGAGGCACACTCAATGGAGTATCACTGTTTATAAGAATATTCCAGATTTTGTTCTTGTCCTATTTCAGGATTCACTTAAATTGGAATTGCGTTTTACAACAAAGATGGAAACTTCCCTGTTGCTGTATTTTCTTGTCTGTGCTTAGGCCAAGTTACTACAACCATACTGACTGTTGGCAGGCTTAGAATAATAACATCAACTTTAAAATAAATTATAATAATAATAAAAAAAAGAATGAATTCATTGCAACTTTAAAGGTACTTCCTGAAAGCTACAGAATGCTTGAAACTCAGCTGACTTCTTTTGAAAAGTAAAATAGCAAATTTCTTGCATCTGTAGAGCTTTATTTTTTGTTTTTACCCTTTTTGCACTGGTAGAATTCTTGTATAAGCGGAAAAAGATCTGGCCTAAAAGTACACGATTCCCTTTGTGTGATAAACACTCCTGGAGGGGCTTTAGTTTACATTTCACATATTGTATTTCCACAAATGAAAGTATGTGGAACTACAAATAGTGAATGTAATTGCGGATTTGGGATTTCTAGGATAGTAGTTGATTTAAAATTAGGAAACTTGATCTATGTATAATACTGAGAAGAGGAGATGAGTAAGAGAGGAAGAACATAGTATCAGTTATCCATGCAGTTTCTTCAGAAGTCTGTGGTATTTAAATATTGAATAGTGATGAGAAACTCTGTGAGCCTTCATGAACATCAGGCCTTCTACCGCCCTTTCTAATGCACTCTGCATTAACCAGCTTAGTTTCTATGGAATGCTTTAGGTAGAGAGATGTTTTGTTCAATAGCCATTCAAAAGTAGTTCTTGGAAAATAGAGGTTCTGCCTTATGCACAGGTTAATTAGCACTTTGCTAGTGTCTAATAATGGTCTTGCTACTGAGTGACTACCAGAATGTGAGTGCTGTTTGGACTTGCTTGTGTTTTGCCAGCTGGAACAAGGCCAAGTCCAGAAGCTGTTTAGGTCTGAAACCTGAGGGAATATTCCCCATCAGAGATTGAAGCTCTTTGGGAATCTTTTCCATCCTTAGCTGTTTGTCATCCAAATCACCCCTTTAGTATAATCTAAGACCAGAAATTGGCTGGTGTCCTGAGAGCTTCGACAAATAATTGGACCATGAAAAAAATACTTACTAAATTCCATATACCAAACCTTTTAGTTGCTTTCTTGATAACTTGGAAAAAAAAAAAAAAAAAAAAAAAGGCATTCAAAGCAATGCATGAAAAGCTTTTGGCTTTGGTAGCACTTGAATTCCCAGTATCCTTAAGATCTAGTTTGTTTGCTGAGAAACAGAACTCCACAAAGCAAGTAAATCTTCTTGGACCAGGAGTAACGACTATTAAATTACTTCAGCTGCTTTTTAATTCTCTCTCTTTAGAGTTCTATCCTGGATGGCAGCTAGAATATGCTAGTTGGAAGGTGAGATAGCTTTTTATTACAGCAGTGACTCCTGGGTGTTACACTGAACGTAATAAGCAATAGAATACATGTTGGTTCTTTTTGCCTGTTCTCAATTTTGCTTTCTGTGCATGGAAGCTTTAAAGTCATAAAAGTCTTCAAATTAGTAGATTACCCAAGGAGGTTCACTCTTAGCAAGGGGAGTAACTCTGGAAGGATGTACTTGCTATTAAAAACAGTTACGGAATGGATAAGATGTGGAGATCCAAAAGTTTGGAATTCTGTATTCCAACAATCGAGTGCTGACAAGACTATGTGCAAAACTGGGTTTGTAAAATACTGGTGTAACTCTATAAAATTATTTCATTATATATCTTTTTATTTTGCCGTGTGCCAGACCTCTGTTGTACTTTGTTAGACTGTGATGTAGGTTGATCTTTTGATTAAACATAAGGTATTGACAACTGTGCATTTTAGCAACTTCACTTACCCATTTTAGCATAATTTTCATCTTTATGTAGCTATTGGATGCCAGAGGAAAGGAGTATAATATTCAGTATTGAATTCTAGTATGTATAGGAGTGCTAGTATAATGTCTGTGCTGCATATCATGAGAGAGTATGTGAAAACACTGGTGCATCAGCTGCTCCTGTAGCCAAGAAGCTCTTTGCAGGGTCCAGTGCTTACTTAGTCAGCAGAGGGATGTTTTTCTCTGCTGGTAACTGGTTGTTACTTCCACTTAGGACAAGCACAACTGTTTCAAACTAAGCATTAAAATATGCCTCTTTCATATAGCTCTGTGTTCACAAAGGAAGTAATGCAGTTTTGTTTGTCTTGAAGATGTGTTGGGCAGCTATAAAACAAGCACAAAAAGAAGGAAAATGGGAGAGGGAAAGTAGGGTGTCATGGGAGGAGGCTTAGGGAAAGTGCTTTTGGGCAAGTAAGTAGGAGAAACTTTCATTTCTTCTTAATCTGAGCTTGCTCTGAGCTATTATCAGTACAGGATTAGCTATGCAGAGCACAGCCAAGTCTTCTGATCCTTTTCCAGGGCTTAGAATTGGAGAAGCTGTTTGGTGTGGCCAAGATGATGTTCCTTAAATGAATGCAGTCAGCTAACTGAAATACTGAGTTCTGAGTGGGGTAAATTCTCCAATGTGCATGAGGGGTCTTAAAGTAAAATAAGTAACTAAAAATCTCAAACTAAGTAATCCTAGTTACAGAGGACTTGTATTGTTTTATCAAATAGTGCTGTTAGCTTTGTAGGAAACTTCTGTCCATGCCCCTAGAAAACCATGGATATGGTAAAGCAGTGCTGTTCTAATTAATGGGATAGCAAACAGTAACTAATGGTCAGCAGTGAAAATTTTATAGCATTCCAGCATTTATTACATGATTTTTTTTGATAGGACATTTTAGATTTAACAGGCTTTTGCAAGCAACTTACTGTCGTTTGCGCTGCTCACAGTTATGTTGTGTTATTGCTGGCCAGATGACTTCAGCTATTGCTATGGGGCTAGCTCAAGGGAAGACAGGGGAAGACAGTTAGAGAACAGGCAACATTGGATTTCAGCCTTCTTTTTTGGTAGCAAATAGCTGAATTCCTTTTTGGTTGGGAAGACCCAACTCTAATTATGTTTGAGAAGTTTTTGGGACCATCAAACTTAGTTCGATCTGTGAGAAGCAGAGGGAGCTGGAGATAATTTGTGATTGTTTTTTGAGATCTGTTATAAGAAGGTAGGAGATTGAGCTTGACTTGTGGTGGTTTGTTTGTTGTTGTTTGGAAAAAAAAAAAGCAAAACACTTAACAGCTTTACTTTACACTTTTTTTTAGTTCTCAGGAGAAAAGTGTTTCAGCAAATACCATTGCTGGGATCTTTGACTTTAAAAATTACTTGTGTGACTTATTCTTCAGGTTACTATCGTACAGAAAGAGATAAAGGGACACAATATGAGCTGTTCTATAAGAAGATGGATGGCATGGAATACAGACATGTCACGTTGTTCCGACCGTTTGGACCCCTCATGAAAGTGAAGAGTGAGACTGTCGATATTTCTAGATCAGTCATTAACATTATTGTCCCTCTTGCTGGAAGAACTGAAGCATTTGCACAGTTTATGCAAAACTTCAGGTGGGTGCATGAGATTATGTAGTGAGCTATGTTGCTGACTTCAAGTATTTCATTTTCAGAATGAATTTCTATTCTGATAGATTTGTGACAAAACTAATGATTCCAACATTGCGTGCAGCTGCCTGGGGATGTTTGTTAATTGATCCTGTTGTATGGAGAAAATGTTCTTTCCAAAAGGAATTGAGAAATTGACAAGCATACACTCTTGGAGTGTATGACAGGGCTGTTGTGAGCCTGGGCACATGTGTTATTGAACATCTTTGTGTTTACGTCAACTTTTGAGCTCCTGTGTATTGGATCTTTCTGGTTCAAACATAAAAATGGGGGAAGACATGGGAAAAATTCTTTCTTCAGTCTGACCAGAATACATACATCTGGTAATACATCTAAACACAATAGTGTTAAAGCATCTGAGACATCTGTAACAGGGCAAGCCGTAATTAACATCAGCTTATCTTCCTGCTTCTAGGGATGTGTGCATTCATCAGGATAAGCGTGTCCACCTCACAGTGGTGTATTTTGGACAAGATGGTCTATCAGAAGTAAAAACCATTCTAGAGTCTGTATCTAGGTAAGTGTGTCAGTACAAACATGTCAAAGCTTTTAGTTTAAGATGGAAACAATACAAAGAAGAAGCTTGCTGTCAGTTACAGGCTAATAGGAAAATAACTTCGTTTCGGTTGACATTTTACAGCTTAAGTTGCAAAATTCTCCTGAAGACTACTAAAAATCAAGTTTAACAAATCAAGACTAGCAGCAGTGGCTTTGAAGTTTCACTCAGTCTGAAAAACTACAGGGCTGAGTCTTGCTGTGAATATTCAGTCATAACAACAGACTCATAAGAATTGAAACTTTTTTTGAAGTGAACTCTGTCTGGGTAGTTGTTTCATTGGAAAATGGGTTTTTATTTAATAACAAGAAAGAAGAATGATTGGCGTCAGTAGTCAAGGGAGGCTGGTCAGCTGCAGACTCTTAGGAGTTGAGCTTTGCTCTCGGTCCTCCAGGTAATATGTAGTGAGTCCCTTTTCCTTTGCTGTAAAACAACTCTAAATGAAGTATTTTGTCATGACTATCAGAGGAAATAGCTGTATTATAAAATTGCTATACGTTGATTTTTTTTTTTTGGTTCCAAGAGTAAGTAAAATCAGTGAAATAACAGACCTGCCTCACCTTTGGGTTGGTTAGTAGTGTCTGTAATGTCTAACTAAGGAGCCCCTGCTCTTGCCTGAGCTGCTCTTCTTTGTTCTGAGCCCATGACAAATGCTATGAGCCCATAAAGTTTGTGAACTTAGAATGGGCATAGACAGTATTGTTACTGGCTTAAAATGTCATGGTCAGTCGATCTGGCATGCATGGAAATTTTTTAGGAAGCAAGGAATGCTTCTGTCTTACTCCCATAAAGCCTGCGTGACACACAGCCTGTGGAGTGCTGGCAGCTTCTGTTTCTGGGGCACTTTCTATCACCTGCTGTGTTCCCTATGAGACTTGCTGTTCCTCTGACAACAACCAGTCAGGCTCTGAGTGGCAAACTCACAAAGCAGGTCATTACCTGATATCTTTTCCATAGTGTTACTGTTTGAGTGTTTTCACTCTCTTCTCTTCAGGAATTTTCCTCTGAATCAGATGCTTTGCCTGAAAGCATTTGTTCCTCAGATGTATTTCCAACCCCTCACTGCTATTCCTTTGCTCTCATACGAAGAGCTTAAGCGTGCACACTACTGGTCTTGAAAAAGCAATGAAAAGCCAATTGACTGGGTCATGGTGGCATTGGTATATAGATAACCTTTTGTCACATGAGTTTGGTGGGAGGCTTTATCCTTCTCTCAGACTTGGTGAGGATGTTAGAGGAACAGACAGAGCTGTTGCCTTACGAATTTGAAGTAATATCAGTTACCAGAAGGCCTTTTAAATCTGTTTGAATGATTGTTGTGAAGTTACGGAATAAGACTTGTTGCACAGTGTGCAGTCTGCTACTTGAAACACACAACTACGTGGAACTGATATTTTTTTCTCATCCTGATGATATAATTAGGTTTTTAAAACAGCTTCCGGAGCGGCGTTACTGTGAAATGCTCAAAAAGTATAAATAGGCCCTTCTGACCCACATAAGCATTAATTTTGGGTTTGGCTTTATTTTCCTTCTAGAGAAACTAACTTCCACAATTACACGCTCGTCTCTTTGAATGAGGAATTTAACCGTGGCCGGGGACTGGACATGGGTGCTAGAGCCTGGGAAAAGGGCGAGGTCCTGATGTTCTTCTGTGATGTTGATGTTTACTTCACAGCTGAGTTCCTCAACAGTTGTCGCTTAAATGCTGAGCCTGGTAAGTTCCTTTGTCTTGGTTAGCTTTGACTGATCTGAATTGCATGCGCAGAAGACAAACTTGAATGATGGACCTTAATAATACTGCACCTAGGAAAATGAAAAATATTCTATGCACAAAAGAGAAAACGATATTTGAGGGAGAACTTCTTTACATTGAGGGTAATGGAGAACTGGAACAGGCTGCCCACAGAGGTTGTAGCATCTCCTTCTCTGGAGATACTCAAGTGCCATCTGGACACCTTCCTTCCTGTGTGACGTCATGCAGGGAACCCGCTTTAGCAGGGCGGGTTGCCCTCAATGGTCTTCAGAGGTTCCTCCCAACCCTTATGATTCGGTGCGTATTTAGACTGAGAAATAACTTTTGCCTTAGGGTAGCTTGTCTTCAGAACACATTGTACTTCTTTGTACAATGTGAGCAGTTTTCACATTCTTTCAAGATTTGGCAATCTAAAAGAAAGCTGGACAATTGTTTTAGCAATCAAACTGCATGTAAACTTGTGACAAAATGCAGTGCAGGGCTTATTGTGGAAAGTGATTTTTTTTTTTTTTTTTTTTTTTGTTGAACTAAAGTTTCAAACAAGCTTTTCTCACGCTTTCAGTTGTATTGCTGAGACATATCGTGAGTGCTTTACAGTAGAGCCAAATAACATGCTCTTTGCAGGAACTGAGCTAGGGCTCTGCATTTGCCTCCTAAGTTCTGAATTCTTCTGACCACTTTTCCCGACTTAGAGGCTTATTCTACAAGCTTTTGCAAAGACGGATAAAGCTTTCTTGAGTTAAGAAGCATGTTAGTTAAGGCCTTCTCATGTCAAATATTGGTTTTGTTTCTTAATGCTTAACCTTGTTCCAGATTTCTTGTGGCCAGAGAACTTTCTCCAAATGTCAATTTGGAGTGAACTGGTATCTTTTTCACATAATTCACAGACAACAGACTGCTCTAAGGCAGATGCTTAAGTTCTAATTGTTCTTTCCCTCCTGTCTCTGTACTTCATTAACTGAGTTGTATTTGTAATTGGAAAAACTTGGGAATGCCTCTTGAGCTTTCTCATGGAAGGGATTTTGAAGGACTGTTTACCAAGTTATGCTGACGGTTTGTCATCTCTGCTTCAAGTGAGATCTGAAAACATTTTGTCCACATTCAGAGCTAATACTCAAATCAGGGTTCTGAGAATTCCCGTGGGCTGTCACTGTTAACCTTTAGATGACTGGCTTAGCAAGAGATTTGTGAAGAACTTTATCAGGCTTCTGGAAAAAGCACAGAACTGCTGTCATAGTGTAATCAAGATATTCAAAATGTTTATGTTCTTACAAAGAGCATCCTGGAAATATGTGCCTTTATTTGCATACCCTGCATTTTATGACCTTGCGTCTTCGCAGATGTTACAATGTGATTTGGGCTTCAGTGCTTTCGTAGATTTACCATTAACCATTGTTGCAGGGATTTTTTTACTGTCTTCTGATGTGTTGATGTATACATGCACAGTCGTCATGTGGAGACTATATATAGTTGTACATAAAGATGTGCATCTAAGTATAGATGTGTACATGTTTTCCTTAGCCAACCCCTCTGCCTCTTGCTCACAAGATGCCAGACTTCCTGAATGGAAAATCCTAGCAGTTTGACCTTAGTTATATTTGTTTTCATGTGGTGGATAATAACTAATTTTCCTGTTTCTTCCTGCCTTCAGAAAGGGTGCTCACAGTGAGTAACAGTTACCTTTTGACTTTTAGGAAAAAAGGTTTTTTATCCTGTGGTATTCAGCCTCTATAATCCTGCTATTGTCTATGCTAACCAAGATATACCACCCCCTGTGGAACAACAGTTGGTAAGTAGCATGATTTATTCTGAATGGGATCAATTGTGCTTTGTATTAAAACAGAATTAAATGGAGCCTAATGGTCTGTTTGGAATATCTTGTAACTTTGAGCAGAGTATATGTATCAGCATTGTTGTCCATTATGGGCAAAGCATTTTGGAAGATAAGCTTATCAAACAGTACAAAACTCATTCTTAATTGAGCTTGGAGTTCTATTTAAATCTTAAATGTATAATTAATCAAGTGAAGTTGGTAGCTCTTGACCTGCTTCTTATTACTGGGTTTAGAAGTCAATACTGCAGGGGGTGGGAGCATAACATGGCAGTAACTTTCCTCCTGTGCTCCAGCAGATAGTTTAACTGAAAGGAGGAAATGATAAATACTGCTTTATAAGCTTCTCTTGCTTCTTAACTGCAGTGTCAGGAAGTGTGCCGTGTAATTCAAGGTAGGAAAGGTGTCAGTGGCTTCTTCTCATGCTGTGTGAAGCTATATTCACTACAAGTTGTTTCTTTTCTGTTGTTATCCAATTCTGCTGGAATCATTGGATGTTACACCACTAATTTCATCTTGCTTTTGGTATGCGAAACCTTATTTCTAGAGAACTTTTAGTGTAAATAATACACAAAGCTCACAAATACTCGGTAGAGTAGATTTAAGAATAATGTGTACAAGTGTTGTCTGAATCTTTGTTGCCTAACTGTGGAATGGCTATAGAAAATGTCTGTGCTTAATCTATTTAAAGAGGATACACAAGAGGAAATGGGGTTTAGCAGCTGGGACTTCAGAGGTTTAAAAAAAAAAAAATTCAAAGAGGGAAAGTGAAGAGCAACACATCTTTACTGAATGTAATTAGTCCTCCTCAGTGTTCTGGGAAGGTAAGTGTTTTCTGGAAGCCTTCAGAAAGTAGAAGGAAAGTTTTTGGCCTCAGGTAGTCACAGCTGAAAGTGCATTTCTTGCTTGAAAGTTGTTTTATTTGCTTATTCCAATCCAAAACTTTATGGTAACTGAATTCAGTAATCTTAGTTGTCTTATCTGAAGGGATAAATCTAGCATTAGAAACTGAATAGGAATTGCAGTCCCAGGAACAGACGGTTTGGTTATGGGCTATCAAAAATTTACTGCTTGGTCTGACTAGATGCATAGAAAACAGGTGTGCTAACACTGAGAAGTACAAGTGACAACTGCAAGGGAATAAGTGCTTGGAATTGCATGAGAAGAGGTTAAGTAATGAGAAAAGTCAGGTGCTCAGTATGTGATAAGACAGAAGTATGACATGCTGTATCCTGCACCAAACAAACAATCAGAAGAATTTAGGGTTCTACTAAACCAGGTGTAGCGTACATCCTTTGGTGTATGTTGCATTTCAGAAAGCTGTTGTGTTAAAATTGTAGGTACACAAGAAGGATTCTGGTTTCTGGCGAGACTTTGGCTTTGGGATGACTTGTCAATACCGGACAGACTTCCTAACTGTTGGTAAGAAAAAATGGGGGGAGGTGTTCAAAAGCTGATTCTCTGTTCTTATCTAACTGCAGGAAATTAATGCAATCTTTCCCAAATCCAGCATTCCAATCTACTGACTCTCAAGCTAGACAGAAATCAGATGTTTCTAGATTTTCTGTTCCTTCTGACTTGTGTGCTGGGAGCTGCAATATTTGTTATTATCAATAGTGTTTCACTCAACTCACACTTTTTTGTACTGCATGTCTGTCTGAATCAAAATCACAGTTTAAGAAACACATCTCAAGTTAACCTATAGCAGAAAAATATTGAAATTCTTTCTTTTAAATAAGCTTGATTAGTTAAATATTCAAGACTTTACAGATGTGCTTTGGCACCCTCTTGTGGCACTCTATTAAAACTGAGAACAGCCTGACATGATTAAATTTGGAAGGCTCTTGATAATCTGCTAGGAGGTATAATGATACAGACCTATCGGCTGTATGATGATTTGCATGCAGGCTAATCTCTGATAACAGGCACACTGTGTATAAATTAAATGAAGACTTGATGAGTTTAGATGATTTGTGTGCAAGTGTGAGCTGGTTTTCACTGTGGTCCTGGAAAGGCAAGAGAAATGTTGAAAAGGTGGAGTAGATTGCTTTTTTAAAACAAACATTCTGTGTTGTGACCTGTGGAGTAATTGCTGGCTTTTTTAGAGAGGGCTTTTGCTATGATGCATGACTGCCTCAATTTCCAGCTGCTGAAATCCGTTATGATTGCTAAAAATAACAAAAAAAGCATGTCCAGCATGGTTTGCCTATGATTTTCTGCAGCTGTCACATGGGTGTCATGGTTAATGTGATTTGGGTGCTCTCTTGGAAGGGGCTCTCTGAAGCCAGCAGTGCATGATCTATGTCCTGGGCAATACCACCACAAAGGATGTTGTATGTTTGAAGCTTTCAGCTCTCAATTTGACATGGAGTTAATTGCTCCAGAATGTCTGGCATGTCACATAAAGTTGCATAATACGTTATGTGGGGAGTGTTGCTCTTTTTACCTTGGGAACAGTTTGTGTGTATAACGTTTTCTGATACTGTTTTTTTAGGGGGTTTTGACTTGGAAGTGAAAGGTTGGGGCGGTGAGGATGTTCACCTTTACAGAAAGTACTTGCATGGTGACCTTATTGTGATCAGGACACCGGTCCCTGGTCTCTTTCACCTCTGGCATGAGAAACATTGTGCAGATGAACTCACTCCAGAGCAGTATCGCATGTGTATCCAGTCCAAAGCCATGAACGAAGCCTCTCACTCGCACCTTGGGATGCTGGTCTTCAGGGAGGAGATTGAGACTCACCTCCGTAAGCAGGCTTACAGGACTAACAGCGAAGCAGTGGGTTAATTGGAGCCCTGAGACAGGGTGAAACCGATGACTTCGAATGAACCAGCATCGTTTTACAGCCTTAATTCAGCTTAAAAATGCAGTGCCTCTCTTTTTCAGTGAAGAAGAGTTTAGGGTTTTTTTGGTTCTCGTATTTGTTTTCTGAGCAATTGTTTGACTGATACTATTTCCCGCATATCTTGCAAGTTCAAGCACCTCAAATAAGAAATTGGAAAGTGTACGTAGTTCAAAGAAAGCATCTTCAGTATCGACTGGAGAAATGTGTGGAACACATGACTCAACACTTCACCACATGGTACATTTTGGTTCTAACGTTTGTGTTATTTTAAGAATTAAATTAAATCTTTTGTGTTATCTGAGTATTTTCAGTCTGTATGGCTCGCTGCGCTGTGTCTTTGGAAGGATATTGTACTTACACTCCATTGTAGAAACGAGATGTGTGAAAAGGAATCTCAGTAAAAAAAGATACACAGCGTATGCTAATTGGTCTGCTAACTGTTCCAGTTGTTGATTTGACAGCAATACCAGCATACTGCATTTGCTGTATTAACCAATGTTCACGATGTTGAACAGAAAATACTCCATGTGAAAGGGCATGGAAACGCAAGCCTTTTAAAGTGGAATTCTGGTATTTAGTGGAATTTCACATTGCTGAAGACACCACCACCTTATCTTGATGATGGATCAAAGAAGTTGGGAAGGCTCCAGTCATGCGTTTCTGGCTCTAGTCATTTCCCACAGTAGTTAATGCATCATAAAATCCCTTCTGTTAACCAAGCTATGCTATGAAATGTGTATTTTAAAGATTTTTTTTTTTTGCTCCATTCCTTATTCAGCGGCCTTGCTTCCTCATTTCAGCCTTCAAGCTGAGGAACCATCATTTCATTGCCATGTGTATTTATTAGAGACCTATTTGCTGTTACGTCAATGTTGTCCCTTTCTTTCTCTTCGCTCTGGCATTTTCCTGACATGTTTTCAGAAGGCAATCATATACTCTTTAGCTATTACTCAGACTGGAAAAGCAAGTGCTGTTTCACAGGATACTTCCTGTTCTGCTGATTATCCCACATAGCCTTATTCTTTTTCAATTGAAGGTGAGGGAGGGAGTTGTTTTCTCTTTAGTTTGTTTGTTTGTTTGTTTGTTTTTGGAGGAAATGGAAGGGGTCAAGCATGCATGAACAGAATTATGCCTCATCTGTGTCTTGTACAATGGCGCTACTACTTTACTGCTTCCCCTTCAGGTATTCTGGGATGTATAATCAGTTTAAACACAGGGAGGTCACTTTTTTCCATGTTGTCTTATATGCTACCATATGGCATGCCTCATTTTTCAATATATTTCTTTTCAAAATTAGTGCTGAGAATGCTAATTCAGTGGTTAAGCCATTTGCTTGGTCTCAGTTTAGAAATTAGGTGAAAACCCTTCTCAAACCAGGTGTTTAAGTTCTGTTAATGAATTTGATTGAATTCAGTTTGCTCTAAGAATTCTGAAAGCAATTAAAGATCTAAATGGATTATGTTTCTGAATAGCAGATGCTGTGCAAACAGTTCTGGGCACTGATCCTTTTTTTATGTACATAACATTTGCCTTTATGTAACTTATTGTGGAGAACAGTGTACTGTATTGTACTTAGAGTGAAGAGAACACATTGCAAGGCTTCTTGCAGTTGATATTCTCTGTATAATAAACGGAATATCTGCATTTTAGAAATGGTTTTAAGCTGTTTATTTGAAATAAGGTGTTTTGCAATAATATCTTCCCTGGTAGATGATGCGCCAAATTCAAGTAATAGTATGTTTATTGAGAAGTTCAATGAGCTCATTTTTGCATCTCAAATGAGCATGTATCAGACAAGATATGAAACTGAAAGTAGAAGCTGTTGTACTTCAAGATAATCTGGTGGTGGGTCCTAACAAAATAAGATGGCAGTAAGGAAAGGATCAAGTATTGACATGTGAGTTTTCGGAAGATGTATATGGGAACTTCTGTTGAGACTCTGGCCCTTAAAACTTGGGCTGCTACTGCTGTCCTAGCTCTCCTGTCACAAAAGTAAGCATCAAAAATGCCTCTCACGTGGCATGCACTGGCATGAATACTGAGGTTGTATGGAGGTGTTAAGCATTGCTGCTGATCAGCAACGATTCTATAATCAGCATCCAGCTGAGTTTTCCTGTTTTGCCCACTGCAGAGTGTTGATACTGATAGCCAGATCTGAGTGATTGTACTTAATCTAAATGGCTGAAATGGGAAAGGAAGAACTGTTAGTAATGGCTTACGGCAAAGCTGGATGTAGACATAAGTAGTGTCCAAATGACTGAGGATTTGTGAACTTCCTGGAGACCTTTCAGCCTGCACTTTTTTCTGTCTCTTCGACATCATTACTTCTGCTCTGTTCAGTAACTGTTGGTGTGAAGATGTGCTACGGTGTATTAGCTCACAAAGAGCACTCTCGTGCTTAGTTACAGAAGCCAGAGATGCTAGGATGGGATGTATGCTGTGTCAAGTCAGTGCGAGGTACTTACGGTACAAGGGTAGCAGCAGGAGTAATTTTCAGCATGGAGTCTTCTCAGGTTCTTTTTGCTACTGAGTGGTACTGGATTTGGTACACACATCTCATGGTCTGCTAATGCCTGCTCTTCTGTAAGGTGATGATCTTCCTGCTCACAGTGTAGAACCTGCACAGCAGGAAAATGTTTTATTTCAGTGGTGTTTTACAGTTCTTAGGGTAGCTTATTAATAACTACGATAGCAGAAATTAAATCAGTTACTTAAATTAAAAGCTCATAAGATTTAAAATTTGCTCTTCCAGGGAGGGAGTAGTTACTAATCATCTGCACCTCACGTTCCCTAATGATTTATCACTTACTATTTTTTTTCTTTATTAGTGGAATTAAATTCAAAATGATGAATTAACTACCAGCTTTTCATGAGATCCTACAGCTGGTCTTTATTTTATTCTCAAGAGTTTTTGAATTTTGCTCTAGGGCTTGAATAGGGCCTTGACTTAAAATAAATAAAACAATCCAAATTAAGATTGTACTTCAGTGATTTAATGGATATTCTTTCCAAAATACACTGCAGTGGTTTTCTGTGAGCAAGGGCTTCACTGAAGAGAATCAATTGATTGAGTATTGCACAGATGGTTTTGTTTATTTTAACAAAACTATTTCTGGATTCTCCAGAAGAGGATGAGATGCTTTTTTTTGTATCCCTAGTATACCAAAACAGAAAGAGAAAAGGTTAAGTTGCAGGGAGTCTGATTCTGCAGCAACACAGTAAACAGAAGTTACTCAGATGTGTAGCATCCGAAAGTTCTAAAGTGCCTGCTGCTTCCCTGGGTCTGCTCTCCTGCTTTTCACCATTCCTTTGGACTTTTTCCCCAGAAGCCTGCTGGCTACACATTCCTGGGAAGTGCTTAACTTTTTCTTCCTTCTCTACCTTAGTCTTGGGAAAGGGTATAGGCAGAGGCCATTTCAGGGCTCAGATTTCGCAGTGAAGCGTAGTCACTTGACTAATAGGTCAAGCATCTTCTGTCTGGCTGTGGATGATAGTGATATGTGAGTTATACATGTGTGCAGTTAACACAGAGCTAAGTCACTGCCCAATATCTGGCAGGTATATGTGCAGATCTGGAGAGCAACTCCTTAGTAACATAAATAATTGTGTGTTATAAATATATCCTGAAACTTTGGATGACTTACTACTTGATCACTCAGTGCTGCATTATGTTACCCTGTTTTTTTCTTCCTTCACAATGTTTTTGTTTGTTTTTCATCTATCCCTAGTTATCGTCTTTCTTGTTGACCCATCCCATTTATTTCCCTTTTTATGCAGCTCCTGTAGTTTTTTCTGCTTCTCTGCCACTAAGATGATGGCTTTTCACCAGCTTCTATCTTGGCTCTTCAGAAACACAGGAGCCACTGAGAATTGGAGCCATTGAGCTACTGTGAGGAGGAGTAGTGATGAGTGCTAGGAAAAGCCAAATGCTAGGATTCTGGGAGCAGGACAGGAACTCCAACGGTGTACAAAACTACTTTCTGCTATTTACTGGCTTTGAAATAGGGCTTTAGTCCACTGTTTTTTCTAATTATTCCTGTATTTGTCGTAGTGTTTCACACTGAAATACAGTAAACTCTTTCAACAATATGTGGTTCACAACAAAGAGCAGAAGTTGAAGACAATTGCCTATAACTGGTGTCTGTGCAGCACTGGTTCTGTTCTGTAATGAAAGAAGTGGTAGAACATCCCTTCATTACCAAGTGAATTCCAGACTGTGTTCACTGACCTGAGCATGGTGAACTGGCTGCTTTCTGCACACACCAGTCTGTGATACAAGAGCATTGTTTACATTCAACTTGCAGCTGAGAGAGATTTGTTCCTTCCCAATGAAATTGTGACTTTTCAAAGGTGTTTCCTAACCTCATCCACAAAAGGGAGGAAATTAACCATGTTTCAAGCACAAAGTCTCTCTGCATGTTGCTCTAGGCCTGCATTTGGTTAAAAGGCTAGAAAACATTAGCTAAGGGTTAAGCCTCAGCCTCCTGACTCTACTACAAGACTTAGGAGATAATGTTATACAGGGTTTAGCAGTTCCATTTTGAGCATGTGAAGTGCAGCAGTTGTAGTGCTACAGGAGCAGTTTCATTCCTTTGCCCAGCTGTGTCCCAGCTCTGCTCACCTCCACGTCCTCTCCCTTAGGATGTAGCTGTGAACAGGCTGTGCTGGTAGCAGGGAGTGTTGCAGTACTACCAGGTTAGGCTCAGCTGCCCATTCTGGCCACAAACACCCTTTGCTATTAGCCAGGCCAGGCATTGGCTCAGGGCTGTGGTCTGAGTCTGCTGCATATGATGTGGGTGAGGTGTGATGTGAGTGGGGTGGTTTAACACTGCTAGCCTGCAATTCTCATCTCTATTGATAAGAAGCTGCTTGCTGCACTGCTGTTTCCTCAGCCTGTTCTGGGGGACCCTTGTTTCCGGCAACCTTTGCTTTAACAGTGGAGGTAAACCTCAGGTGATCTTCCTTCTACAGAGCAAGCTCAGCACCTTGATTATCATAAGCCTCAGTGTGGATAATGAGGTCGCACGACCATTAGCCCAATCCTGCACAAAAGCAGAAATCCTTCAGCAGCCAGGGCCGAGTGCCTCAGGCAGTGCTGCAGGGAGTCTGAGGAGCAAAGCAGAACAAGCGGGGCTGATTCCATTTGTCACAAGCACAGGGAAGCTGTGGTGCGTGGTTTGGTGCCAGCCCTGTGCCGTTGCAGGTGCTGTTTATGTGACACACTGGTTCCCATTTCTAAGCTGCACGTGTGGAAAGCCAGCTGTGTTTTCCTGGAGGAGTCATTGTGTTTTAGTATCAGAGCTGTAAATATAGTAACATTTGTTTAAATACGAACATGCTTCATAGAAATGAGAAGTAATGTTTGTTGGCTTTTCCAGCCGTTGCATGTTATATGCATTAATTGTCATATTTCCAAGAAACTAACATCTGTGGAAGGAGGGGGAAGTGTTCGTGATTAGGGATGTCCAACTGAGATTAGCGTGATACACTTTCATGTTAGATGTTGTACAAAACAAAGTCAGGCTTTTCTTCTCAGTTCAGGCCTTGCTGCATGCTGGTGTATTGCATTTATGAATGAAGTGGCCTTTTCCATGGTTAGATTGGTAGATTAGAAAATAGCTGCTTGAATACCCTGCCGTCAGGGGTGGTCCTTGCCACAGCTGTGGTGATTGCTTTAACGATGGCAGCTGTGTGCTTAATTAGGACTGTGTGCAGTAACTGCCTGATCTCAGTAGGAGTCTGAAGCTGGTAGAGGAGGTTTCTTCTGGATGATGTGGTCTATGTCTTGTGTTAAAGTAAGGTAAACCTTTGCTTGTTTTACTGGGATGGATTGCTTTGAGTTTGAAGTTAAGGATGGGAATGGTCCTGGTTAGAATAGGGAGACTGGGGTGCTTCTATGGAGGGTTTGTAGCTGAGATCTGTAGGCTGTTATTGTAAAGCAAACCGTACTTCTGAAATTAAGACTGTTAAATAGAGCTATTCCATGTTTGAGTCTGATGGCATAGGATTGCCTTAATACACAGGCCTGTTTGGGGAGTGTAGCTGTGCTCTGTGGTAAGTAAAGCATGTTTGTCTTCGCTGGGAAGAAAATGCTTAACTTAGTGTTCTCAGTGACCTGGCTGGTTTGTCCCCACCTTCATTTGTAGGCTTCGTTTTCTCCCAATTGAAGGGATAGCTTGAAGGAAAAAAATAAAATCACTGGGGTTACTTTGTGCTCAGGTAAATTCTGAAGAGGAGGTCAGGCATAGATGGAGCTTAGGCTCCTCAGTGCATGTGGGCAGCACCTGTCCTTGCCAGGCAGTTATCAGGAACAGCTGTGTGCTATTGTGGCCTACAAACACTTGAAGTTGCTGTGTAATTGGTTTGCTTTGGTTTGGTTGTTCTTCTGGTTTCTAAATCTCTTTGGAGTAGGCTTCTTGGCTGCTGAGTTCTTGTGAAGTTCTCTGTGGATGCTGTGGAATTTCTGAGAGGGGAATTGAGAAATGCAGGGAAAAGTTTGTGAGTTATTGATTATTATTATTGATTTGTATTGTTCATTTGTTTGAATTTTATGCTTAAAAAGCATTTTAGGAGAGACTTCTCAAACTGGGACTAATTATTTAGCACTGAGTATTTAAGACTTCAGACATGAATAGTTCAGTATTTTCAGTATTTTGAGTGCTGTAAATGTTAAAAGGCTTCCATCAAATACGTGACTCACAACTGCATGCAAGCAGAAGAGTTAAAGGAATGAATGCATTTGCAGTAGACAAGTTGGCATAGCTCAATTTCCAGTAATCTGGGTTTCAACTGCAGTCCACTTATCATCCCTAATGTAAGTCTGAAGCTGATGGCTCAGTGGGTTGTTTCTGTTATTGGTTTGGTTGATGTTTCTATGTGAGAGACATTTCCTTTTCTCATTTGGATTGGTTTACAGTGCTGGTATACCCTTGGATTCTTAATTTGGGGCATATTAGCAATAATACCACCTTGAAATTGAATATAAACAGGGATATTGTTTAAATATTAAAAGGGAACTTTCAGTGTTGGATGTTGATGGAAAGCAACTCTTTCCTATTTAACACACCCTGGATTCAGGAGAGGCCTCAGGATGCTCACATGCCAGATGTTATCAACTACTTTGATGTTTGTCAGTATTGATTTTCAGATTAATTAAAGCAAGTATCTTAATTTGTTAGGCAAAATTAAAAACATCAGGTTACTTGCAAAGAGACCTCCTTTGCATCCTGCTTTATTGGCTTGGATTTGTGTTTTTTTTTTTTTTTTTTTTTTTTTTTTGTAGTTAGTACTGATAGTTTCAAGTAATCGTATACTGGAATCAACAAATACTGCTTTCTACAGCCAAAGTGCCCTTTGTTATGTATTAGAAGCCTAATGCCACAAGTTGTGTATTCTATTGGGTTGGAAGCAGTACAGTTACTGGCTTGTTATTTTGAATTTCATGTCGCATTTTCTGCTGGTTTGAATTTCTTTCTTATCACATCTGAGGAGAAGGCAGGACACATCTCAGGCTGTGTAAGCACTTCCTGCGTGACATGTACCTTGATCATACTTCCTTATGGAAACATGCCAAAACCTTAAGGTGTTTTGCAGCTGCTAAACGTGTCCGTTTTCTGCTCAGAAGCTGAAAGTGGTGTCAAGGAGCCTTAAAAGTGGTGGCATGAGAAATTTCAGGACTACTTAAATCCTTCTGCGTTCCAAGCGAGGTGTTGGAGATAACTATGCTTCAAATGCACTGCCAAACTGATCCAGAATGTACCTTTATTTCATACTCACCTTGGGGTGTACCTGTGCGTGTAGTGCCAAGAGATGATGCTGTTGGGGAAGCAGTGGAATAGAAATGTTCTGCAGGGTCACTGAGCATCTGTTGGAGATGTGCTGAGACTTCAAAGCGTGCCCAGTTATCTCTGCCTTTCAAGGGACAGGCATTGAAGGGAGAACTTGGAAGTAGCAGTTGTTAATACTTGCATGCTCACTGGTCTGGGGATTTCCTCTACAGTTGTACTAGTTTAGGATAAGTGTTTCTGACTTTTTAATTCTCTCATTGTCCACACAGGCTTATATGATGGCTGCAGAGAGCTGTAAGACAAAACATTTTCCATACATTGTTTTCAGGCTTTCCCAATTAGATGGGAGGCTGGAGTGGCCTTGGTGAACTTCATTACACTGCAGACTGAAAAAGATCTGTTTCTTACTATTCTCAGAAAAATTATGTTTTGTGTCCCCCAAGTATGTTTGAATATGTTTGAATATCTGTTATCAGCTGAATTTCGCTGCCTGAGAATTATTTGCTGAAAGAAAGCTGTTTTTTTTTAGCTTGGTTTTGAACTATTAACTTGATAAATGAGGTTGCTGCTACTATCGCTAGAAACATCTTGCTGGCAATCAGTTGCTGCTTATTGTAGTTGTGTTGTTCTCTAATGGAAGTAAAGCGCCTGGAAAGCCATTTTATTGTTTCCTCCTATGCCTGTATAAATAGCTAACTTATCCCAATGATATCCCAAAAAGTTTTACAGAAAGGGTTGTTAAGCACTGAAATAGGCTCCCCAGGCAGGTGGTTGAGTCACCATCCCTGTATGTGTTTAAAAACCGTTTGATGTGATGCTCAGGGATGTGATTTAGCTGAGGGTTGTTAGAGTAGTATGGTTAAGTTGGGGTTGGACTTGATGATCTTTAAAATCTTTTCCAACCTGAGCAGTTCTATGACTGGATGGGAAGTAGCTGGAAATGAGTTTTCAAGGCTGTAATAGGTGTATTAAGAGTGTGAACTGGTCATCAGGAATCCTGTCTGCCTGATCCTCTGAACATTGGTAAACATTATCTTTTCTAATGAGCCACGATGACTGAAAGTAGTGCTGTTCTACTCCGTCAGTCTGTCAGCTGTGGATGTCTGGTTACCAAAACAATTTCCACAGTGTTTTTTAAACAGATGGAAAATGCTTAGGGGATCTCCAGAGCTCCTACAATTGTGAGGTCAAGCAATTTTTTTAAGGCTTATATCCTTGGGGTAGGAGATAATGCTTCGCCACAGTCCTACCACACTAGGAAGGCTGGATTTCCCTCGCAGATCGGGGCTTAATAAGTCAGGAGTTAAATTGCAGTAAAAAAAAAAAAAAAAAAGTTCTTTGCAATGATGTTATCTTCCACAGTTGGTTCACCACGTTCACACACTGGTTTGTTGTGTCAGTTTGCAAGTGGAAAAACAGCCACAGAAAAAGTTGGGTCTTGTTGAAGCAACTCTTTTTTATTAATGCAAGCACATCCAGTCAAACACAGAATATCCTGCTTTATGGTACAGCTTTATATTTAGCATTTCAGCTCAGAATAGCAAAACACAGTATTTAAGGAATGTATCAAACTGAGGGAAGAAAAAGAAAAAGGAAACAATGTGGATACTGCATTGATTTCAAGTATATACTAGGACTGATTGACCAGTGAAGTGCACATTCATGTGAAAGCTTTTTTTTTTTTTTTTTTAATACATTTACAGGAAGTGTTCTAAAATTGCATTTCAAATATATATTTTTTTCTTAAATTTTAAGCATCCCTTTTAAATCTCAATTACAGAAACAAAGCTGATATACAATCCCTTTTATAGTGTCCAACAATGTTACTAGCTAGAACATCTCTGAAAGTGCAAAACACTGTAATAATACAGTATAAATATTCTTACTCTAGTCCAGGACTGAAGGTCAGTACTTCAGCACAGGAAAAATAGCAGCAGATCATAAGAATTATCCCTTCTCCTTTTCTGAGCTGTTCCTGGCAACAGTTCTACTTTTTCCTACTTCTTCAAGGCATAACTTGCTTTTCTTTCTCTTTGATCCCAATGCTATGGGAATAGCAAAATGTTAATTTCTCTCTGCTATTACCCCAACTCACTGTTGTAATTTTAAGTATTTAGCAGGGGGCAGGAGGGAGAATAGGGAGAGAGGGGGAAGGCTCTTGAATATTTCACTGTACTGCAGGGCCAACACAGCAAACATTTTCTGTTAAGTGTGTGCTGATGCTACGTGAAACAGTGGCACTGCTCAAGGCTGTAGGCACTCAGCAAGAAGAGGCAACTGGACTGGAATAAACTTGACCCTCGCTCCAGCAAGTCTTGTACCTGCTTCAACACAGAACAGAATAGGATACTACTCAAAATGGACCATTTTTAACTGAAGTGGTGCAGAGATCCTCTGTGATGATCTATGACAGAAGTCTGTAACCACAGCACTTTAAAGGGCTTGTGAAGAAAGAAAAATTCTAATACAACAGCCCAGCTCAGTCTTCGTTTAAGAATACCTGGACCTCATGCCTTAAGAGAACAGTTACTGGAAAGGGTAGTAGATATTCACAGGTAATAATTCATAAAGCAAAGTAGTTTTCAATCTGAGCCTATTTTCATTTTTTCTTAACTTGACATTTGGGGAGAAGGGGAAAAAAAAATATTGAAATATGTAACATTTTTTCTGAAATGGATAGCTTAGTCTTAAGCTTCTCATGCTCATCTGGATAGATAAACAGGTATAAACTTAGGGTGAAAAGGAGAAGTTGGACATGATGGGCATTATTTCTAGCTATCAATGAGTTTATAGATCATCTCTAACCTTGACATAGATCCAAAGGCTTGATTAGTTCCTTATATTGTTTTCCTATAGATTTCAGTGGGTCCTGCCCCAGACTGTCATGGCTTGCAAAACACTAGAACAAGTTCATGATGTAAGTCAGTCTTTGCTTTGGTCTTGAAGTCCGGACTAGCATTTTTGAAGGAACCAAGGGGTTTAAATGCCCAAGTCAGTAGAGATGAGCTCTTGACCCTCTTTGGCAATTTTAGCCTTAGTTGGACATCTGAGTTAACTTCCCTCTCCTTTATTTGTGCATGATTATTTTTTTTCTGTAAACTGTTGGCAGAAATACATATTGAACCTGTTTTGCAGAGATAATCTAGGTTAGACATCATTCTCTTAAAAAAAAAAAAAAAAAAAAAAAAAAAAAAAATTTAAATCCCTGATTTTGGAAAGGAAAACACAAACTATTCTGACAATCAGAATTTGAAGGATAGTTCCCAGAAGACGTGTGCGAAGTCACACATGCACACACATATGCACACACAGACACACAACCCTCAGTAGTTACCCCATCTTCTCTTTAAATCGTGTAACAAAAATACGTTTGCTGCACCATCAATGTCACAGGCAGGTATACTCTACCTCACGTGTCATATTCTTCATTTTAATTAAAAAGTACGTTGTGGCTGGTTTTGAGACATCCATATTTTTATTTTCCTTGCTTCCAATCCAGCGTAATAGAAGGTACACTACACAATGTCAGTACCTTGTAAGGCACTATTTTCTGATGTAGGAGAGGAACAGGCTTACTGCAGATGTCTAAGGCCTTGACTCTACAAACACTCGTATGTACGATCGCTCTCGCCGATTGGAATGAAACCACAGGTAGACACACAGAGTGTTGTGGAGGCTATTGGTCCAATGGAGTATTTAACACCGGCTCTAGTTGAGATGTGTGTTTTAACTTTTGTTTGTTTTGGTGGAAGTAATAAAAAATAAAAATTTGGATGCTGATAGAATAAGGTCTCCCCAGGGATCCCACCTCCCATGATACGCTTCATCTCTGAGAACAGGGCCCTGCCCTTTTTTTTTTTTTTTTTTTCTTAAATAAAAAAACAAAACCCTTCACTTAAGTGCCTTAAGGTTGACATGTGAAATATTTACCACATTTTGTTTCATAAAAGGTACTGTATATACAAAACAGACCTCAACCAGTGAGGTCATCTTAACTCAGTCCAAGTCTTTCAGGTTGTAAAAACACATTCATTCTGTGTGCTTTGAAGTCTGCAGATCAGATCCAAAAATCTCAGGCCCTGTTAAGCAGAGTAGTCCTAGAGAAAGAAGTAATAGAAATAAAAAAGCTTTGTATTGTGATAGTCCTTATAGTTTTGGTAAAGGTTGGCAATGGACCTGTCTTTCTTCCATAACTGGAAGCCTTTCTTCAAAGGCTGTTTATGGGGGAGGAGTGATAAGAAAAGGGGGAATGGTTTTAAACTGAGCCAGAGGAGGTTAGGTTAGATCTTAGGAGGAAGATTTTCACCCAGAGGGTGGTGAGGCACTGGAACAGGTTGCCCAAGGAGGTTGTGGATGCCCCATCCCTGGAGGCATTCAAGGCCAGGCTGGATGTGGCTCTGGGCAGCCTGGTCTGCTGGCTGGTGACCCTGCACATAGCAGGGGGTTGGAACTGGATGATCATTGTGGTCCTTTTCAACCCAGGCCATTCTAGGATTATATGAAAGGGTTGATTTTTCAACAATTACAAATTAGTTTATCTCTCTAAATTCCAAAATAATACTGACTTGACATAAAGATATAACCTTTGTAGCCTTCAGAATGTGCTCAGGCAAGTGACATAAGTTCCCTTCTCGTCTTCAACTATTGCTTGCAGTCCAATAGAGACTCAAATACAGACTCTAGGGCTATGTTCTCTCATGGTCTCAAGCAGTGCTCTTGGAGCCTGAGTTGACTAGAGAAGTTTTATCAGAATTCTATATAATTTTCAATTGGATTTGAATTTTGAAAGAAATGAAGTACATTTAGGCCAAAATGGAATTATTTACTGGATGGACATGCAAGCAGGCAGGAATCTTTTCACTTTTTCAAAAAAGTTTCTTTTCACTTTTTTTCCAAAAAAGCTCAGTCTTTTGTACCTGTTTTTTGAGGTTCTCAGGCTGCAGATAAAGCTGAGTTGAATGTGCGACAGTGCTTATGAAGAGTTCACAAGCATGTATGTGTGTCTGTAAAAATCTCATGCTGAGGAAGCTTCTTACCTGAGTGTTTTCCAGCTGTCTTTTTCCATGTGATTTTCTGGACCTTCACTTTCAAAAGATGCAATAAACAGAGCTGGTAAATAAGAAAAGAACAATTGGATTCTTTAAATGAAACCAATATAAAATAATATAACATATTGCATATATTTCATATGTTATATGAAATATATATATATAATATAACATTTCATATAACAGTTGTAATTTAAGACTTTACTAGTGAGGTTTACTCCTATCAGGAGCCAATGTGGAACTGATAATACATGCTTATGAAATATTGTTCTTGTCTGCTAACTGTTCACTCTGTACTTTAAATAGGAAAACGATATAATGTTCAGTAAGGGTTTTTACCTTCTTCACTGTAAATGGGTGCAGTGAGTAGATAACTCTGGATCTTCTTGTCCTTTTCAAAAGGACACTCGACCTGCTTCCATGTCAGGAAATCGTGAATCTGTCTTGATATTTCCCAGAATTTCTGCATGAGGTAATTTAAAAAACTTTACAATCACTTTTCCTTCAAATACTGATTCCTCTCTGTAACTTCAGAGCCTCTGTCTCATTCTCATTCACGTTTCTGCTCTTACTATCCTTTATTCCACCTCTTTCCTTGTTGTTCTTTCCTATTACATTTTTAAGACGAAGAAATTTCTCTGTACTGTGGCCGTTACATAGCTTTCAAAGTTTGGGGTTCTGAACGTATCCCAGGAGCACAGCTGGGGAGTGACAAATGTTTACTGTTCCAAACAATTTTCTTGTATTTGCCTTTGCATTTTTTATTTAATTTTAAAACTTGCACGGGTGTAACCGTCCTTGAAGGCATCTCCCTTCTCAGTTGGCAAAGATAAGATTATTTAAGTTCAGTTTTTAATTGATTAACTTTTTAACATTTGAGTTTTGGCTTCAAAATTCTTATTTTTCTTAACCATCTTCATCTATCAGTTCTTTCGTTACAAATATGATTTCACCTCCTTTTGTATTCATACAGTTCATGGTTTGCAGTGTGCTTTTTTCATTTCATAACTAACAGAAGTTAATCTCTCTTTAACTCTGTTTTAAAACCCTACCTCTTAACTGAAGGCAATTAAATGCCAGCAGTCCTGTGGATTCTCTTCTACACATGCAACTGTGTGTGGTTCTGCTGGACACAGAATACAAACATAGCAACTGCAATCACTGGTCTTTCACAGAAACTTGGTATTGAGACCTTAATATCACTTCCCCTGGATGGTGGTATCATTTAGTCTAGTTGACAGCAATGCTTAAACATCTGACATTTGAAAACTGTAATGCATAGTGTTTGTCTAAGCGCTATAGATCTTATAAAAACCAAACCCTACCTTGAAGTTTATCTGCCCATTGGGTAAGCGGTTTGTGTGTATTTTGTGCAGGAAGTAGATATCTTTGATAAACAGGTTGAAAACTGGGATGACTATTTTCTCTCGATTGCTGTTGGCAGTCTGAGATCGCTGTGCTGCTCCTTGCAGGGCTGTGCGGTAATTGCAGAAGTTGCTGGATGGATCCATGTGATGCTGTTTTTATGGGGGGAAAGGCAGTCATGTCACAAAAACGACTTAAATATTATTTAAAAAAAACCAAAAAACAAAAAACAACCCTGATATTATCGGAGTACGTGCTGTATGCTTTCACTGGGTACCTTTTAAGCTTATAAAATAGAGTACCTTATGTTGTAATCAGGTCTGGATTATCACAGAAATCACAGGATGGCCAGGGTTGGAAGGGACCTCAAGGATCATGAATCTCCAGCCCCCCTGCCACGTGCAGGGCCACCAACCTCCACATTTAATGCTAGACCAGGCTGCCCAGGGCCCCATTCAACCTGGACTTGAACACCTCCAGGGATGGACGGGGCATCCACAGCCTCTCTGAGCAGCTGTTCCAGCACCTCACCACTCTCTCTGTAAGGAATTTCCCTGGATTCAGAAGTTTTGTTTCCTAATTCTTGTCTTGTTTGAAAGGAGGGTTACATAATAGCTTTACTCTGTGCTTTCATTCCATTGCTAACACGAAGATGAAAAGAAATAATAAATGACTACTGGGGGGTAAGAAGAGGCAATTATTTCGACTTGCTGTCGTTAATCTAACGATTGCAATTAAATTTAGTTTTCATTCAGATTCAGGCCACTAGATGGAGTACTCTAATCAGTTTTATGGGATGCGAAAAAGCATTCACTTGCATGAAGAATGTAAGGTACTTTGATGCTGGGGAGGTAAAGATATGATAGGTAGCCTGCAGAAGATATGATAGCCTACAGGAAACGTACATTAACTCTTCTTTTGCAGTTAAGCAAGAGTTTTGGAATTCAGGAAACGCTCTCCCTGATGTTTATATACAGGTGACCATTGACAGAGGTCACAGATCTGTGAGCCTCTGTGATCTCTGACTTGATTTAATCCAGACCATCACTGTGAAATTACTATCTAACGGATTTCTAAATCAAGTCTGACCTTTACACATACCTCTAACACGTCGAATTTGGCAGTTTTGACCTTGGACCAAGTTTTCTTTAGCCGTGCCACAGGACTCAAGTTCATGCCAGCTAAATGGTGAGAAAAGGCACAAAACAAGCAACTGAGTTGAAGGAACATAGGGTTAATACATACTTTTATGGCAGCACCTTGCTTATACTTTGGAAGGCAGTTCAGCTTGACAAACAGAAGATGTAGGTAACACCCTACCACCACACACAAGCATTCCTCTGTCACTGATGCGTACTGTGCCTGTAGAAGGGCTGGTATGGTGTGGTCAGCCAGCTTAAGGCAAGTATAAGCGTGGTCCTGACAGTTGGTTGCAAAATGTGGTGCCTTTTGTCATCTGTGTTCAGGTTACTTACAGATAATAGCCATCATTGAGTTGAAGTTTCCAATGTTGAAGCACTCTCTTGCCACATCAATGAAAAATTCCACCATTCTTGTACGCTGTTTTTTCTTTACAACCTGGAAAAATAAAGATCTGTTAAGAGGGAAGGGGTGGTCTGAATTTTGGTTAGCATTTTTGGTTGAAGGCGTTATTACAAGCTGATTGAAGAGAGGCTTCAAGGCTTTATCTAGTTAAGCAATCTGAGTATGTAGGCCTGAGGATATTTTATGAAGATGTTTTTTTTTATTAAAATAGTATGTGAGGCCATTACCAATTATTTGCCCAGTTGTGGAAGAGTGTAATTCACTTCCATGTCCTAATGAACTCGTATGAACAAGCCGGACACCTCTCAGCTGCTTCCCATTTCTGGGAAAGGGGCACAACATCAAGCTGCTATCAGAAGAATCTATGTCAAAACGCTTAAACCTAAGGAGGCAGCAGCAGACAGTCTTAAGAACAGGGTGTGTAGCCTGGATGTGAAGAGGAATAATGGCCACGTCTTGATATTCTTTTCCCCTTATATTCTGTATAGATGCCTATCATAGAAATTCATGCATGCATTTGAAAATAAATATGTAACAATTTTTTATATTCTGTATAGATGCCTATCATAGAAATTCATGCATGCATTTGAAAATAAATATATAACAATTTTAAACTTCCAACTCAAACTCCATGCAACTTCCATCTTGCTACGTGTCTGTTAATATGGGAGCTACCCAAAACTGGAGAACACTTGCAAGGGCAAATATAGCTGTGAACTCTTAATCTTCTGCTCTTAAACAAAAGCATGCAAATAATTTAATGCTTGAATGATGCAATTATCTTTAATTACATTGCTTCTGTTTAAATCTCTTTTAGACCACTACCTACCACTTGTGCTTAAGGACAAGATTATTTTTCAATCTTATCTTCTGCTCGTACCTACCCTGCAAATCTCAGTGGCCACCAGCATGCTAAGACAGTTGAACCAGTTGTCATAGGCCTCCAAATTGTAGGTTTTGGTAACATCGCCTCGGCACTGCAAGAGAAAAGACCATGTATTTATTAATCTTCATTGTGATGAGGTTGGTATACCAAGGGATACGCTTTGTCTTGTTCAAAATCTTATTGGATTTTGTTTAAGGCACGAGCTTAAAGAAGGTTAGAAAATGAAAACCCTTCATGCACAAAGCATGCAGGAATCCTGATCAGTCTTTACTTCTGTTTTTCCCTGTACCCCTTCGTGTACCTTGTGATTATCCAGAGAGTCCATGTGGCTGACAATCTGCATCAGATCCTCTGGGTAAATGTTGCTCACCCGTTCCTGAGTCAGAAAGATTAGAGATTGTCATTGTACAGGCAGACAGAGTTCAGTGCACCAATAAGACCTAAGTTATTAGGCAGTTTTATAACTTTAATATTCTTTAAGCTTTCTTTACTCATAAATACCAAGTGTTTATATGGAAGTTATCTAGATGTTCTCATTCATCACTTGGTATATTATTTAATGAACGCATTAGGGGCTTTCACTGAATCCTGCAGCAAAATACAGCAAGTAGATAAATACTTAATAAATGGAAAACAAAATAACTCACGCAAACTTATGTCTCACCAGTTCAATATGGGTTAGCTGTTGTGCCAAGATCAGAGGGTCACAGCACACACTCAGAATGTCCTTTTGAGTAGACTGTGGCTTGGTTTTGAGGATGGTGCCTTTGTCTGTAGCAGGTTGCCGGAATTTCTCTTTGATTTCCTGGTACTGGCTCCGTGCAGAGAGAGCCATCAGGAGATTCTGTGTCATCTGGCTAATGATCTTTTTCACCGTGCCATTTTCCTATAAGAAAGCCAGACACAACTTCTTATACCATATAACTTTTGCATACATTTATATGCTTAGGAAGGATACAAACAGGAGGGGGATTGACTGTTTACGAGGGTGGATACTGATAGGACAAGGGGGAATGATTTTAAACTGAGACAGGGGAGGCTTAGGTTAGATATTAGGAGGAAGTTTTCAGCCAGAGGGTGGTGAGGCACTGGAACAGGTTGCCCAAGGAGGTTGTGGATGCCCCATCCCTGGAGGCATTCAAGGCCAGGCTGGATGTGGCTCTGGGCAGCCTGGTCTGCTGGTTGGTGACCCTGCACATAGCAGGGGGTTGAAACCAGATGGTCATTGTGGTCCTTTTCAACTCAGGCCGTTCTAGGATTTAAATGAAAAGCCTTCCTATTCTGATCAGACTCCCTGATGATCAAGTCTACTTGGCAAGTGTAGAATCCAGGGAATGCATATCACATCCAGAAATATAGCCCTAAAATATCCCCAGTGTGGATTTGAAAAATTAAACCCTCCACCGATCTAGGCATATCTGTGTTCTTTGATAATTTAAAATGCTCTGTGCAGGTTTTATGTCCTTATAGATCCAACCCTTAGATCGGTAAAGCAAAAAATATATAACCCACCCAGTCAGGTTTGGTTTTGTTTGATAACTAAAACCACTGAATTATTTTTGCAGCGGGCTCTTTGTGTCCTACAGACATTTCCTTCTGAAGTCAATCCCAAGGAGCTAACCTTAATTGCATTTATACTCCTCTGTCCCTCCTGTTGCCTCTTCAAATGACTTGAGTTCTCTAACCTAGCACTCTCTGTTGCTGGAAAAACTAATTATTAACAGTCCTTTTCCTTTCCATTATGCTGTTGTTCTCCTGCTTTTGTGCAAATTATTTCTCTTGAAATTAGCCACAGGTTGAGATCTTAGCTTACAATACGCTGTATTGCTTTCTGCCAGTCAACTGGATGCACTAGAAAGAGCTGCAATGACTGTGATGGTTCAGAAAGCCACTAATGTGCAGTGATAATGGAAATTATGTAGCAGATGTGAGAGAAGATGACTACCAAATACTTGTATATTGCATGCTATAATTAAGCAATAATAGTGTCAGAATGTTGCTTTACAAGGCAATAATCCAACTCCCAAGTGGAATAAAATGAAAAGCTGGAAGCAGTGTAGCTCATCTTGATGAGCAACTGGATTACCACTAAACAGCAGCTGGCTGGAGCCATTTTGGATATTGTGCTACAAGTGCTTAGAAATGCCGAGGGAACATGGTAGGGGGACTAAAATAGAGAGCTAATTCTGCTCTCCCCTATACTGAGCTTTCTGTTGAAATCACTTGACCTCAGCTGCTGTGCCCGACTTGCCATGCCTCTGTGAGGAGAAAAACTTTCTGGCTTTGGATCGTAGGGAATCAAATCTGAAGGCAGGTGAAATTCAAATATATACTGGGTGTAAACATATGAAGAAACTGCAGTGATGTTAAAAACTATGGGTTACTTAAGCTACTGGGAATTTGTCATACCTTAACATTTAGACCAAAGCTCTTAGAGAGTTTTGGCTGTTTTCTTCTTTTCCTGATCTTACCCTAAATTTTCTTATAACTTCAGAAAATAAAGCTGAAAGTTTCAGCTGCTCTGAGCAGGTGTGACATGGCGTTTAATTTCCAGTGTCAATGTGTTGAAAATAACTTGTCTGTGTCTGTGTTCCAACAGTCCTGTGCCTGATACACAGCCTTGTATTATGAGGATGAGTGTGACTGCTGTGTGTCAGTTCTTGTTTGATTCTGCTATCATCTATGTGAGAATAGTGCTCTACAGGGATTGGAAAAACTTTAATATAGTAACTTAAAAAAGAAATCTGAATCGTTACTGTAATTCCTTGCAGAAGCACAGTATGGCTCTTTTCTTAGAACAGGAAAGAGGCAACAAACTGAGAGCAAGAGCTGCTTTTATTTTGTCAGTATCGCGTTCTGTCTCCTAGAAGACAGAAGTGCATAGCTCTTTCCTGATGAACTTGCAGCTTTGTGAAGGGGGTAAATAATATGATGCTGTAATTAATGAACATCATCCCAGGAGCTTCAGACACCAGCGTGCTGAGCCATTCTGAGGTGTTTTCTCCTGAGTGAGAATTTATTCATACATACAAGTGAGAGGAAAGGGGAAAAGAAGGTAAGGTCACAATGTTTTTCTAGTTTAAAATGGTGGATGAATAAAATGCCAAGATATACATGCTCAACAATCACTGTTTTGCCAAGTTCCCTCTCACAGTTGCGTGTCTGCCAAGGTACACCTCTCTGTCCTGTTTACAAGGGAATAGAAGGCATAATATAATCCTATCTGCTTTTCTCTTACTAAGGCAGTGACATTTAGCAGCAGCCAAGTAAACAATTTTGCTGATGCAACACAACTGACATATTTCCTTTTGGCAACCTGGTAACGCCTGTCACTGCCCTACCACTGATTCACACAGTGCTGAAAAACCTGTTGCTCTTCATTTTCTCTGTGCTTGGATCAACAAAAACAGCATACAGTACAATTGTCTTCCCATTTCCTGCTAATTGTTCTCAAGAGTATCTTGAAGTTTTGGCCTTCAAAAGAAGGAGAAATTTCTGCAAAGTAACCCTTCATGTTCACACAAACACATTACAGATGATTCCCTTGCCCTTCTTGGGAGTCCAAGGGTGCTTTTGTTTCCCCATCCTCCCCCCTCCCTAGACTGTAAACTCAGACCTGGTCGGATTAGTGACTGGCTGGCTAGCATAGCTCTAAGAACATCCTTTGTGAAAATACTGTGCGTGGCACCCTAGAAGTCCCTCATAAGTATCGTTTTGAGCTGGAGGACACTGACCTATCTCAGGTGGTGAGGTGCTGGAAGAGGTTGCTTGGCAAAGTTTTGGATGCCCCATCCCTGGAGGTGTTCAATGCCAGGCTGGATGGGGCTCTGGACACCCTGATCTGGTGCCTGCCCATGGCAGAGGGTTGGAACTACATAATCTTTAAGGTCTCTTCCAACCCAGGCCATTCTATGCTTCTACAAACTAGTTGATGTTTCTGTGGGACCTGAATGCAGAGCAGTAGCAAAGCACAAAGGATGGCATGTAATTCAGTATGCAAGTTAACTACATCGTGCCATTAGCATCACTGTTCTTTCCTTTCTCCTTCTGCATCTTTTTTCATATTGCTGTGAGTTTTGTCTCTTACGCTTGGTGATTATACATAGTTCTTGCTAATGGACCATTAACTTAATTACTCAGCCTTTGTCCTGCAGCTACAGGGCAGCCTAGTAGCTGCTGCTGTAGTCCATTCAGAAAACCCTGTGTGTAGGACCAACAGTTTGTGCCGCGATGAATCACCTGTAAAGGTGGACACAAATACTGTTTTCCAACTTAACGTTTTTTCTCCTGCCCCTCCATCCCTACCTCATCACACTGGGTGATCCTGTGAGCAATCTCCTTCAACTCCTTCATGGATTTTTCATCTTGGAAATCGTAGGGGAAAGTTTCAGTCCATTCCTTCAGGAGCTGGATGATTTTGGCAGCGAAGGACTTCAGCTTTGCCTAGAAAGAAATACGGAGTTAATTACCGACCATAGACCTTTCTGACAGCAGAACCTGATGAAGGCTTACATAAATTTAGACAAGCTTGAAAATACTTTGCACTCGTGGCAAATGAAAGGGAGAAAAAAGAACACACTGAACTTGAACCATACTTCTGAACAATATGATTTAGCCCCCGTTCAAGATAGCTTGGTTGTGTCTCTTAGCAAGTGCTTTGAAGATATTTTCAAGGTTAATTGTATAGAGCCAGGAAGATGACAGGATAGTTTAAGCATCTTATTTGATTAAAGCCAATGGGACTTGAGTTTGATTTCTGCCATCTGGGGCAGTGGTACCTTCATGTTTCATTTCAAATGCATACCTAATGCAGCATGTACCATGTATAGCTTGTGAGAGAGGTTCATAAAGACACTTCTGTTCTACAGAATTTATCAGACCCTCCATATGAATCTGTGTATCAAAACAGTAGGAAAGGTGGGTCTGTGTTCTCTCCATGACATCCAAATAAAAATGGACTTTGAAAATCAGTATTGACTGTTACTCAAAAATATATCAATGACAGAACAGGAAAGGACAGCCATTTTTTAAGTTCTTCTGTTACTTGTGAATATTCTAAACCTTTCCATCAGTTAGACCTGAATTGGATGCCAGTAGTGCAAGTAGTATAGATTTACTGAGGCTGCTCTCTCCAACTGAAGGAGCACTCTTGCAAAACTGGGGGAGTGTGCTAAGAAGACTTAAAGAATAAAAAGAATCAAAACTTAATTCAAGTTATATTTATTTTCCACCCAACTTGTGATACACTGAGGGGAAAATGGGGAAGCTTTCATCTGTTTACCTCCCTGCTTGCGTAAACTGATGTTCCATTAACAGCAGTTCCTTCTCCTTATCTGCAATACATTGCCCTTGTTGCATTCCTCATCAGCAACTTAGGGGTTACAGAAGGTGATTTTGGCATGTGTGCGTTGCTACAAGAAATCAGTGAATCGCCTTCTAAGACCAATAGATAATGTTTTACAAGAACTGATGGAGCTTCCTGACCAAAAACATCATCGATCAGATCTGAAAGTTTGGTTTCTGTGAGTGCTGCTGCTGTGGGACCCAACTTCAACATCTTTCCAGACAGAGTCTGAGTTCTGTATTATAGCTGTCAGTCCACTAAACTCCCATTGTCATCTGCCTTGAGGAAAATACAAGTTATGCTTGTTCACTAGAGGATGTGTGGAGCCTATAATTATTAAAAGAATGAATAATTCTGTTTTGATATAACTAATTAGCTAGCCAGTGTGCTTCCATTCCATCAGAGCTAACAGAGGAGGTACATGCTTACTGCACTGATCATCAAAAGCTGCTTCAAAATTCCTCTTGATGGTATTATTATTTATTACCTTTTGGAATTGAATATGGGAGGATGGGGGAACAAAGATCCCCAAATCCTCTGGCTATGATGTGAGCAGCTCTGTGTGAACACTGACTTCCTATTGCACATAGCAATGCTCAGCAGTCACTGTGATTTGCTTTCTTTGCAGCAGATAGCCAGGCATCCTTTGCAGGACAACAGCAAGCAGTTTTTCTCTTTGGGATTACAGGTGTAAAAGGCTCATTGTTTTATCTGATGCTATTAATGCTCAGGGAAAGCAGATGTACTTTGAATGCAACACTAAAGCCAGTAGCTCAGCAAAACATGAGATTTCAGTTTCAGGTGCATTCTAATGAAGCCCAAAGCAGCATGACAGGCTTGCCACCTGCAATCTGTGGTAACCTAGATAGAAATCACAGATACGTGGGCAACGGTGTGTTTTTCTTTTTGTCATGCTTGCAATAAACCTACAGCTTCTATTGCTGTGCTCCAGGTGTCAGCCTTTCCCAGCAAGGCCTGAGTTCTCTGAAATCTAGGGGAATACTTCTCCCAGAAGTACTGTTTTGAGAAGAAAAATACCTCTGTTAAGTACTTTGGTCATCAAGTAATACTGTACAAGGGTTTTTGTTCTCTGTGACCATCTTGTTTGAGTCCCTCTAATTTCTAACATATTTCTAGAGAGTTCAGTTTGACGTGAAGGGATGAAATTAAACTTGAGCGTAGCTATAGTGGCAAGTGTATGATAATTGATATCTTAAACTGTGAAACCCTTTGTTTTTATGTTTGTCCAGAAGGGTGCCAAGATATCCCATTTTTCTTTTTAATCTGCTTTTCTCTCAGCTGTTTTTCTTCTGGACTTCTCTGTTAGCAAATGATGTCAAAAACAAATGAACAGCACTGTGGTTCCTAACCTCAAAACCTGGCTCGTGGCCACTTCTCCAGCTCACACACTACCCGGGCAACAAGTCAGCCAGCTTCTTGTCTTAGTTTGTTTATGCAAACCTTTTATCAGACATGATCAGAGCTGCTTTAACTACTTCTGCCAGCCATTTCCTGCTTTGGAGCCACTTAATTAGAAGGTGCTGGTAGCTGATGATACTCCAGTGAGTTATGACAGTGAATAAGTAGAATGGCTTGGAGCTGAGAATTTCCATGCTGCATGTAAAATGATCTTGTATTTGTTTAAAAACAAATGTTTGCAAATGCTAGGAGCTTTTTATTTCCTGTAAAACATACAGGTGCTTGCTATGGAGGTCTGCAAAGGAGTGATTTGATTGGGATGTCAGAAATCTTAGGTAGTGTTTTCCAATCATGTTGTGTTTAGTAAGCAGGAAAAGACTAGAGTTCATACTAAGGGGGTAGAAAGGAATCAAGGGCATAACAGGAAAAGCACCTAGAAAAGCATGTAAATTAAGGCAGCCTTCCAAACCTTGTGTTTTATCGTCACCTTGCTGTTGGCTCTTCTGTAGGGCTGTTTCCAAACTGCCAGCAGAACGTCTGACATTGTGGATGTTTTGCAATATGAGCAGCTCTATTTCACATCCTGTTGTTAGAATGTAATGCTATTTCGTGTCAGTGTGGAAGCCATGATGTTTCTTAATACATTTGCTGAATAGCCACAATCACACTACTTTAAGTTATCAGAGGACTGGAGCACCTTTCCTGTGAGGGAACTGAGCTTGTTTAGCTTGGAGAAGAGAAGGCTCTGGGGAGACCTCATTGTGGCCTTCCAGTACTTGAAGGGAGCCTATAAACAAGAGGGGGAACGGCTGTTTACGAGGGTGGATACTGATAGGACAAGGGGCAATGGTTTTAAACTGAGACAGGGGAGGCTTAGGTCAGATCTTAGGAAGAAGATTTTCACCCAGAGGGTGGTGAGGCACTGGAACAGGTTGCCCAAGGAGGTTGTGGATGCCCCATCCCTGGAGGCATTCAAGGCCAGGCTGGATGTGGCTCTGGGCAGCCTGGTCTGTTGGTTGGTGACCCTGCACATAGCAGGGGTGTTGGAACCAGATGGTTATTGTGGTCCTTTTCAACCCAGGCCATTCTATAATTCTATGACTTATTGCCCAGCTTCTCTTTTGGTTTTAAAACTTTTAAGTGTATTATCATTCACAGAAGAGTTGCATCTTGTAATCCTTTATTTTTAAATCCAAGTATTGCAGATGATATATTTTGATACTAACTACAGACAGCTGTCAATTGTCTTCACTTTTCTGTAGATAGCTTTACCCCTTGTTTCAGATGGTCCCAGAATCTCTTGCAAGTTCCTACCTCTGCTGTTTAGTTAGGCAGAGCTGAGGAAACACTGCCATTTACAGTGTACCAGGTTTGGGGTGGTAAGTTGTGAGCCTTTTGGGGGTGGTGATGGGAACTATTCTAAATGCAGAATGATAGTTCTTGCATCTGTCCTCCCTGACCCCATAACCAACATAGCTACACAGCTGCTTAATGAGCGGATGAGGTAACCAACCTGCATAAAAGTCAATCTGCATGAAGTGGTTTGTGTTGGTTTTTTTTATCCTGTGGAGGAATGTTGTGATATAACATGAGACTGCAGAGCAGGAATAGTAAGTAAGAAAGAAGCCCTTAGGTCAGTACTGATGTCAAAAACTCTGTTGCCAAACTTCAAGGGCTACTTTTCATGCTCCCTACTTGGAGTCTTGCTGCTACAATGAGAAAAAGAAATGGGACTATCGATGTGCTGAGAATCAGGAATGTGAGCTTATTATTTCTCATAATAGAAGAATGGATCTAAAATAAGCACAGGATTTGAACAGTTCAGATCTTTTAAGTATTTGCTGATTTCATCCTTGTTTCTGCCACTTACATTTGCATCCCAGCTGGGACTATTCTGGTACTTCATCTTTAGTCAGGTCCTTCAGTGCACTTTCTCCATATGGGGAGACTTAAATGGATATCAGTGCATATCATAAACTCACCCAGTTGGGTTTAATCAGTTGTGGTAAAGCTGTGTAATCAGATGTGCAAGCATAGGCTACTATTTTAAGTACTGCATCCCTTAATTTTCATCAGATGAAATTTCCTTATTTACCATCACGCTGACTTGTAACGCTCCATCAAAAACAGGTTTTATGCACCTACAGCAGAGCTCTCAACTCTGAGAACGTGACAGGGGTGACTGCAATAAGATCCCAGACAGACCTTGCTTGGCAAAAGCCCAAACAGCTTGCTGGGCAGGTCTGTGGCCGATACACATTGCTTTAAGCTGCAGGTCAGTGCTGCATGCTGGAGCAAAGTTGCATTATTTCCAATCTGAGCTACTACACAACCTACATTAGTAGTTCTCAGAGAAGCAATAGAGCTTCAAGGAGGAAGACCCAAATAAAAGCATATTCAGCAATAAGTGCTGATGACGATTTCAATTTATTCTTTATCAATCTATCTAGCTTTACAACGAAAAGGAAAGGGTGGGAAATAAATGCCACTAGCACTGCCAGCTGAAGTGGCTCATTTACCTTTTCTGCCTCGGTCCCGGCTTCCAGCTGCTGCTTCTGTTTAATGCAGATCTGTCCCACTTTAGCCAGGAGCTCATGTGGGTGAATGAAGACTCGGGAGCTCAACAGGAAAGTGAAGATGTAAGTCCTCTGTGGGAGCAGAGAGGGGAAAAAGCAAGTTTGAGTAACCAGTGAGAATCATCTGTCTTCCCTGGAGACTTGTAACAAAAACTAGTCTATAAAACAGGAATGTAGCTTTCTGTCATTAAACTTTGAGTAATTTTTCCCTCTTTCAGAGATGTCGTGGTGTTTTCTAGCTCTGCATTTCTTCTTCACAGTAGACTTTAAGAGTGCTGCTGTTGTTTTCAGAATTCCAAACGTAATATGCCTAACTAGTTATCACTCACCAAAAAGACAAATGAAATACATCCAATGTAGGATGTTTATGTCACACAAATACTGTAATTTCTTGATTTCTTCGGAAGTGATTGCCGTCCTTCAAGCAAGAGAAAACTGCTTTGTGTGTGTTCCAAACCACAGATATAATTTTTTCATGTATGGTTTTTTTCCTTTTTCCCCACAATCATTGACACAATCTGTACCTTAGATTGAGGCTGTATGACAATAATTCAGTTTTAGGCGTGACTTAATTGGTATGGGGCCTGTTTCAGACTCTCCTCAGCATGAATAGTGCTAGGAAGTGTCAACAGTTATTATTTCTCATTAGAAATAGCCTATTTCCATTTTAAAAGCTGTAATGCATTATATTCCAAATGATACTCTGTGCAGTCATATTGATGTGAGAACGAATGCCTTCACGTCCTGATCTTGCTTCAGTGTTTCAGACTTGTCTTCTGTATTGGATGTAATTGCTAGAGTAACAATAGTAGCATCTCAATAAGGACTTCTGTCTTCCTATTGAGGCTTTCTGACAAAATCTGTAGTTGGGAAATTGTAGGGCATCTCCTTGACTACAGATTTCATTTACCCTATGTTACATTTGCAAAGCGTGCTGTTGCTTTGCCATCTGCACGTGGTATATTAGAAGTGTGACTTGGCAGACCACAGCCAGGTGTGCCAACAGTCAGTGAACTACCTTGGATTAGGCAAGGAAACTTAGGCCAGATGTCTAAAACATAGCACCTGTGCTATTAACAACTGAATTTTGCTGCTTGTAGTCTCTATAGCACACTTATAGATAAACAGTGATATCTCAGACTCCAGAAAAGACTACGGAGTTTCTCTTTAACTACAAGGAATTGCTATTAAAGAAAAATATTTCAACTTCTCAAGTACCTAGAGCATAAATCTAACACTAAAATATGCCAAATATCAGAAGGGAGGGGAAAAAAGAGTGTTTTTTTTTGTTGTTGTTGTTTTTGAAATAAATGAAGTTAACTAGAAATCAATGTGTTGAGAATGTGCGAGTGCATGAAGTGTGTAATAGATTAAGCACACGTCTCTGGAAAATCTAGCTCTGTCCCAAACTTGTGGAGGAAGCTAATGAAGAAACAGACTGTGATACAGCAGAGGCGTTTAAAATATGCGTTCTGATTTGAACATCAGGCTGAAGAGCTAAAATGATTCACAAAACAAGACACTTATCAACGTATCAGAACCTTTTATGCTGATGTATGTGAGAATGATCCTTCAACTGATACAACCCACATTGGGAATTAAAACATGAGAGAGAGCAGTGTTGGTTTTGGGGGAATAATCTGTACCTGGTTATCTTGACTTCTTTTTAGCCAATTTCTGTGCTTGTTTCTATCAGTGCATCCCTGAACTTGGAACTGTGAGTCTGGCCTATCTGGGAAAGGAATTTAGCTGTTGGATACAGCAGCTGTTGTGTGAAAATGTCTGTTCTGGAAACATGAAGCAGCTCTTCATAGCTTTTACCCTATTTTCCATTTAAGGAAGAAAGAGGTGAAAAAACAATTATGGACTTGTGTACTTTCATCTCTTCCCCATGTTCATGTGTACTTGGGAGTGTGGAACCCTGACAGAAAGATGCCCGTACATTGAAGTGGCGAGAAACAGAAATGCAAGCTGCCCTGCCCTGTCAGTGACCTTAGCTCTGATAAACTGGATTTTTTTTTTTTTAAGGAAAGATATAATTTTGCTTGTTGTACTAATTCTAGTGTTGGTCTTCTTGGTGGGAGCCTGTTTGATGTGGCATAGTGTTTGTTCAGAGTAACTGCAAGAAAGCCCTGCTCAGAGTACATTCCCCTGTTTTTGCACTGTAAGAAGAGAGCAACCTAGATGACCTATACTTCTCTTTGGTCTCTGATAGTGCTGTGTATGATGTCCAAAAAAGTGCTGAATTGGAAAGACATGCGAAGATACGTGGCCATAAAAGCACAGCTTTCCGTTCAAGGCTTGCTTTCTCTCTTAATCCATGGCATCTGCACTGGACATGTGCAGTATTTTTCCAGACCACACTGAACTGCTAAGTTTTAGAAACAAATTATCATATTTCTGGAACCCATCTGCTGTACTTTCACTCCACTTTTCAAGTCACATTGCTGGGATTGGGCTCAGTTTGTTGGCAAACGAAATTGTTCTTCTATGGTCAATTAAGACACACTGGTTTACAATTCATGAGGATCTGCTCTTATTCCTCAGCTTGCTTTTCTTTTTCTTTTTTGATACTAGTGTTGCCTATGCTGGTTAACAGCAAGTAAGAAATGAGTTGAACATGTCCTAGAGCAGGGCTGAGCCTCATCTCTGCCTCTCTGCTAATAACCACTTCCTGTCCAATAAGGAAAATTGAGGCTGAACTGAGCCATGCATTGCAGCTTAGCAGCAGGTCACAGTTGTTAGGAATATGGTTGTAACGGACAGCAAATACTCCATACGAATGTCAGATGTCTTCTCTAGATCATGGATTTCTGTTACTTGTTACACCTGTACTCCACTGTAGGCCATTCCATAAGTAATGCCTCTTATTTATTTCCATGGAAGCTACAACAGATATGAAGAACTCAGTAACAGGATTTGATAGAGACACATGTTCAGCAAGCATCAGTGAATGTCACCAGATGCCATTTTTTCCATGCAGAGAGATTTAACAACACACCTTTGCTTCATATGCACTTCCATGTCAGACAATGTTCTGTCAATGCCCCTCTGCTGCCATCTGTCACACAGCAACAAAATGTAATGGAATACTGAGGGGAAGGTTCAGCCTCTACTGCCATACCACCAACATCTGCTTCTGGCATTGTGGGTCAAGATAATAAAATAGAAGGCATTACTTTCAGAGCAGCCCTCATATATTAGCAAGGTGTTATAACAGTGTAAAGACCTACACTCTTCTCACAGGCAGTCCCTCGCATGTGAAGACGGTTTGGAGAAGGCAATTTAGCTAAGAAGCAGGCAGCTTTGATAAAGACTGATTAAAAATGCTTCCATAAGCTGTGAGACTGAAAGTTAAGCTCTGCTTACCCCATAAAAGTGACAGGTATTTGAGAGAAAAGGCAAAAAAAAAATTCCTTTCTGCATTTAGAACAACTTAGCTGCCACAAAAAGGGTCTTGTGCTTTACAAGAGAAAAAGAAGGCGGATTCCTTTAGTGCCTAAAGTTGTTGCTAAGAGATGAGCTGAATTATATTTAAAAAAAGGCAAGCATGCAAGACTAAAGGAGGAATTGTTACTCTCTGACCCAAGAATGTACTGCTGTTGTCCGGGGAAGGAAAAAAAAGAAAAAAATCCCTTTGTGCGCTCATTGCTCAGTCTTATGTTTGTGAAATATTTTCTTAAAATGTTTTTTGCTTGGGCACAAGAGTTGCAGACTGATACATTCTATTCCTAACCTCTCGAACTCCTCTGTCTCACAAGTATACATTTTCCTGTGAGCTGAGCAAGTCCCTCTACACAAACAAACCTCAAAAGAGCAGTATACAAATGTAGGTCCTTATCTTTCCTGTCCTTTCTCATCTGTCTCTTGTCCTGCCAACATGGCAAATACATTTTTGTTTTCCTCTGTAACGAGAACAGAAAGATACTGTTTTGCTTTCTCCTCCACCCCCTTTTTTTCCATCTGGAAGGTGACTACAATCTTCAGCTTTGTGTGCCTTCTAAGCATTGCTTTCAGCTGTATTAATCTGGAAATTTGCAGCAGTACAGTAATTTATAAATGTGTTTCCTTGAAACTAAAGGTAACCTCTGCTAACACACCGAATATCTTCTCATGATGGAACTTAACTGCTGGTGCCTTGCTATCCTTTTGTGCGTGTGCAGCCAGAGACGTGAAGCTGGGAGGTGCTTACACCTTCCTCTTGAGCAAAAGGTATTAGTCCCCCTACTGACAGCACCTCGACACTAAATGGCTACCGCTCTAACTTCCCTAAAAATAGAAATGGGCAAGAAATTAAGTATAAACAGAAATCTGAATTGAAATCCAAAGCTTGCATTTGGAAACGACTCAAATACAGTTCCATCTCTGTCATTCAAAGCTTATTCATCCACTTGCTGTCAAATTAATTCTTTTAACTAAATTGGGTGATCTGATTTATCTAAAAGAATGTGTCCTGCTATATAGGAGATGAATTTGGTTTAATACCATTTTCCAGCTCCCTGTCCCAGGAATTCCCTCGATTGCTTCTGCTGTATCACTCAGCTGTCAGTTTGCTGTCCATTTGAACTGCAGCCTCCTGATGGGCTCTGTGCTCACATGGACTGTGATGTTCCCTTGCACGGGTTATGTGAGAGCACCATGGAAACCAACAACATTCCAAAATAACTCACAGATCCCTTAAGTACCGCTAGCTTTATGGAACCATTTTCAGACTAGTAGTGTTATATATAGATTCTATGTTACAATAAGGGATGTACATTAACAGCTACTTAAAAAAACTTAGTGATATTCCAGAAATCCAAGCAGCAAGTAACTACATTAACTAGTATTAAATAAAAGGAGCTGGAGCTGATTCCTTGGAACGTTTGCCTTTGGCAGTCTAAAGCTGTTTAACTGGTATACTGAATTTTGTGTTTCTCTTTGAGCTCTGCCTTCTTTCTACCCCACGTACTTGGGGGTGGAGGGAAAGTCAAGTGGAATGCCTAAGTACGGACATTCCTCTGTGCCTTATAGAGCATTTGGTACTTAGCATCTATTGAAGTTAGTGCAATTGTACATAAGCTTAATTAAATGAGAGCTTTAGGATTGAACCAGAACATTAAGACACTCTGATTTTCTCCTGTTTTTATCTCTCACTAATAATTGCTTGGAATTCTGCTGCTTATACCACTGAACTCGTGGGGGGTCTCATGTGGAAGGGGAGTGTATTTACTGTGTATAGTGATTGGAAACTGGGTGGTGTGTATGTGAGAGCTTAAGTAGGTTTTATTGTGACCAGTGTTAAAGCACAGTGAGTAAGTTCTGTGCTGATGAGATGGAGAAACGTTCCATGAGGTACAGGCTAGAATGGCCTGCTCTGCCACAGTTAAGTTCTACATAGCAGTCAACACTGACTGCAGACTCCTGTCACTCTGTCAGTCCTAGAATGAGTTGGGTTGTTTCTGTCATGCTGCTTTCTCACAGGTCGGATGGAATATACGCTATATAATCTGATTTTTGTCAGTTTGTTTAAATAATGTCTTTCATTGATGGGTACAAAGGGACGTTTTAAGTGATAGTGTGATCACTCAGTAGTATCACTCATTCATACTCTTACATCATGCCCTAGAATTACCAGCAACATTTACTTCGGGGGACTGCAGTGAGGACATCTAATCATTGCCAAATCATTTCTAGGCTCAAAAGTGTTATTACAGCACTTGCTGTAATAAGAAAATGCACAGAATATATATAAATATATATAAAATACACAGAAATGTATTGAGAGAGACAGCATTTTAATTACAATCAATGTGTTGTATTATTATTATTTTTTTTCTGATGATCTAACTAGGAGATGCATAGAAAATTAAGGGGAAAACAAAACAAAACAAAAATCCCTAGAGCTGATTTCAGCTGAAAGAATTGGTCCACTTCCCTAGGTAGGAGATGGTTAGACGTTAATCTTGGCTGCATTAGAGGTAAAGCAGCTTAGAGGGACTGAAAATTGTGGCTAATGCTGCTTTTAATTGGCTCTCAGGGCACCCATTTGGGTTCACATGGCTTTATCTCTCTAACAGGTGTTCTTATTAAAAGGCAGAAAGGAGCATCCCTATTGAGTAACATATTTAGTGAATGAGTATTACAAGCAAAAGAAATGCTTCTTTAATCTACATCTTAATCATGATTTGGATGGAGACAGAATTTCTTTTGTTTAGGATTCAGATTGGCGCTATCTTAGGAAAACTACAGGAAGAAAACAAACCTTTCAGTGCCTACTTACATCTGGATAATAGTCCATGGTGGGTACCAGGCGCTCTATCAAGGCCTCCAATGATCCAGAAACAATGTTCCCATCCTGATAAACAGGGTCCACGCATCTCTCTGTATCAGGCTGCACTTGTCCACTACAGCTGGAGCCAAGCATGCTGGAAAATATTGGCGTCTGGGGCATAGTTTCCTGTGGAAGTGGCAAAAGGAAAAAAGAAAAAGACAAGGTTGTTTTGAGAGTATGTTTACTGCATGGGTTTTACAGAGGCATACATTACACACAATTATATACTTGACTTCAATGCACCCTGGACATGAGAGCTGTGTTCTGAGTCCATACAGTCGCACATAATTGAGTTGCATTTTGGGTTTGAAATGCTCATGAAACTACAGTACTAGGGCTTGTAGATGCAGAAACTGTAAAAATTCTCCTCGCTGTGCTCAATTTTCCTTTTCTCTCCTGTTTTCCCTTGGCTCCTTATGCATAAAACAGGGATGAAAACGCAAAATGTTTTTTGGACTCTGCCTTACTGAGCAAACAACAACTGTGATACAGCATCTCTCTTCCTACTTCTTTGAGGTCATCTGTGGGCAAAACACCTGACTCACGATAATAAATCTTTCCCCATTTCTGTAGCTGGATGTCTTTGCAGAAGGGCATCTGCTGCACAGGGATATCACTTGCAGCAGCAGGGCTGCACCTTTCCTCACACCGTGGGCTGCGTGGCACTGCGTGCTGTAATATGGACTGGCTGTAACATACAGCTCTAATAACAGTCTCTTTGGAGATTTTTGCTTAGGAAACAAACCTGCTGTCGCAACACTAAAACCACACAAAGCCTTGGGGTTTCCACCTCCCTCTGCTTGGCCGCAAGTTATATCTGTATCCTGTAGTTACCAACGGCAAATAAACTGTGGGCTTTGGGGTTGGTTTTAAGCTGACTACAAGCTCAATGTACCCAGATGGCCCAACAAAACGTGCAGCCACTGTATGGAAAGATGGAAAGAGACATTATGTGTCATATCACGGCTGTTCCCCTCACGCTGCTGCGAAGGTGAAGCGAGAAGGGGGCAGGGGGAGCTGCTGGACTCTCTCTCGCCCTGTATGAAACTAAGCCGGCACCGTCACATTGGGAAAAGCACCGATGTACACGAAAGGGATGAGGCTGTGCTCGTACGCTAGGCTGGGTTTTGCGGCTTCACGGGCAGAGCTCGGGGCGGGCATCCGTGCTGCTGGGGCAGCGCTGTTTCGTCCCGGAGCAGCACCACGATGCTGAGCAGCGGGGCTGCGTGCCTTCAACTTGTCAACAAGCGAAACACGAAAGAAATGAGAGCTGCCGATTCAGCCCCGGCAGGTGCTGAGGATGCTCGGTATCCCGCAGCTCTCCCTTAGGCTTGCAGTGCGCAGGAATGTGCCGCAGCCCCGAGCCGCCGCAGCCCCGAGCCTCCGCAGCAGCGCTCCTCACCCATCTACAGACGCGTTTTTTCCCTCGTAAGGACCGCGGCGGTCCCCGCGCCAGCTCCTACTCGGGGTGTAAGGCAAGCCGACTGCCGTCTCAAACCCCCCATCGAGACGCTCCTCGAGGCGCCGACCGTGATGAAGCCCTTTATCGGACGGGACTCCTACCTCCCCCCGCTCACGGTGCTCCCCGCTGTTTACAACGGGCGCGCCCCTCTGCCGGGCGCGCCGCTTCCGCCAGCCGCTCCTACCCCGCCGGCCGCCCGCTCCCCAACACCGGCACCTGCCGCCGCCCCGCCGCGCTTACCCTCATCTTCCTGGGCGCCGCGCACATACGCGAGTGCCGGGCGCGGGCCGGCCGGCAGCACAGCGCCCCGCTCCCGCCGCCCGTGACGTCAGCGCCCAGCGCGGCGCCCGTTGGCTGAAGAGCGAGCGTGGCCCGTTCAAACGGAGCCGTCGGCAGAGCGGGGGCGGCTGTGCGAGCGCGTCCGTCCGTGCGGCGGGAGGCGTCCCGCCGAGGTCGTTCTCAAAGCGCCCGTTCCCCGAACGCCCGTTCTTCACGGCGCTTTCCGTGAGGAAGAAGCGCCAGGTCCCGACGGCTTGGCGGGAGGAAAGAGCTCTCCCGCCCGCTCGTTTACAGACCGGTTATTAGCGCCGTGCTGACAGACGGCTCCGAGCCCTCCCTGTTAATCGCCGGGCTGGTTCCTCTCGCTCTCACAGACGCTTCGCGTTACCCAAGCGCAGCCGCTCGGCGGCTCTGCGGGCGGATTGCCGGCCCCCGCCGCACGCCCACCCGCCCTGCAGCTCGGGAGTAGCCGGGGCTTTCCGTTCCGCAGCTTTCTCTTTTCTCCCGTAAACGCGTTTTTCCCATCCTGCTGTTTCGTTTGCTTGATTCGGGATGACTTAGAGTTTGTCCCGTGGTCTCCAGGCATTCATTCGTTTCGTGTTGCTTATTATCAGTGTTTATCCGACGGGTCCGGCTGACTGTAGAAGGCTTCGCTGGTTTCCATGGTGATTAACGTGGGAGAAGCCCTGGGATGGCAGTGCCGGTGCGGGCAGGAACACGCATTGGGAGGGTGCCCAACCCGGGCTGTGAGGAACTGCTACCTAATTGCTCCATCCCTGGAGGCATTCAAGGCCAGGCTGGATGTGGCTCTGGGCAGCCTGGTCTGCTGGTTGGTGACCCTGCACATAGCTGGGGGGTTGAAACCAGATGATCATTGTGGTCCTTTCCAACCCAGGCCGTTCTATGATTCCTCTTTTCCCATATTCAGCTCAGGTAGCATGCAGTAAGCGAATCATTTTACCATTTTGCTTCCATTTCTTTTTCTGTTAAGTGTGAAGAGTGGCCCTTAGCTAGCTGTATTCTAAATGTTGACATCTGGGGATACAGAAACTCTCCAAGGTTTAATTGTTTTCTGTAGTTATGTAAGCTCTGTTCCTCAACACATTGCTTGCATTTTGAAGATGTTTTCATTAGGCATTGCCTCATGTTATTGGTGGGTGGACCCTAGAGCAAGTTTAATCGGTGCAGCTTGTACTTGTTCTGTAACTTGCTGGAAAAACAACTTGAGGCAAGGCTGTGCTGGTTCAATGAGGCCGATCAGGGAATCTCTTGCTGCAGAGTGAGTCAGCAGCACTAATGCTTGCCTGTCTCAATCCTGCCACTTGCTTCAGCCTCATACCAGCTAACGTCAGCATAAAGAGCACAGCATCTTCTATTATCTACTGAACTGGATTGTTTTTTTTTCAGTATTTGGGTTCTGTTCCTGCTGCAGACTTGCTGTCCAAGCTGTCTAATCCCACTGTGCCTTAGCAAAAATCTGTTCCGTTCTGTTTTGTTTTTTTTTTCCTCTTTCTTTCTTGTTTTCAGTGGTCTTAGAAAACAGTATTTTGAAAACTTACTCAAGTATACCTGTGTGTGCATCTTAAACACAGGTGTACTTGAGAAATGCAAGTAACTTTGGATATCATTAATACTGATCTGAGGCTCTAACTTGAAGTACAAAGAGATTCTCTCAGAAATGATGTCTTTGTAGTTACTATTGTCAAGCTACACACTTGATGGTCACCTTCCACACAGATCTAGTTGTTATTATGATTTGGCTTTATGTAACAGAGTGTGTTGATACGATTTAAAGCCCCAGCGTCTGCAGTGGAGGAAGCAAAGAGGGACAGAAACCAAGGAGGCAAGAAGGAAAGTGGGCTTAACTGTGCATGGCATTCTTCACAGAGTCGTTTAAATTTGAAAATGGGACAAAGCCTTTGTCTTTGTCTTTTGAAGCACATTTGACTTTAACTCAAACCTGGTTTGTTACTCTGAGTCTGAACTGCTGTCCGGGAATCTACACAACCTTGGGAGTGGGCAGGATATTGAAAGGCTTTGGATTTTCACATTACATTCTGTTCCAACAGTGCGTTATACTTACATAACGCTATGATTTTGGAAACCATTTAGATATACTCATTACAGGCATAGCTATAGCAGTATATTCTTGGCTATTACATTTTAGAACACTTTGATGTATGTTGCCTAATACTGGCATTTAGAACATGGGAAAAAGTGGTGAATTAAATATGCACACAGGTTATGTTTGTGGGTTTTAGTCAAAAGCCAATGGTCTTGGCTTTTGACTAAACACTCTACCTGCATCTGAAATATGGCATTTGTCCAGGAAATGCCTTCAAACTGCACAAGCAGTAATAACAGTGGTGTCAGATGGGGCTTTTGCATGGAGTATTTATAACAACTTAAGAAGCAGAATGCAGGTAAAGCTTCAAAGCCTCCACCAAACATCTTTGCGGCACAATAGATTTTTAGTCTTATTTGGAGGGCTGCACAGATGTTCCAGGTTTCCTTGCTGCATACATATTTTAAGATTTGAAATTTGTTCTCAAGTAATTTTTAGGCACATTTGAACAGTTATCAGTTTCAGAGAATCATGCTGCAGAATAACTTGATGGCACATTAATAACTTGGCAGCAGATGGGAGTGGGAGACGAGCTTCTAATCACGGTTCTGAACTGAGCCAGGCTTTGTAAGCTTGGAACTTGAAGTGGGGTTGAGTGCTGTAACCATCAGTCTGTGGTTATTATCAACCATACCTCTCTGACCTGAGACACAATGAATCTTTCCACACAATAGTTTTGTCAGAGCCAATGAAGTTTGTAGTTGGAAATGGCATTTTCCTTCTTTTGAATTGTTTTCTTGAATAGGTCTTGACCAGCTCTACCCCAAGACATCCAGTAATTTTCAGAGCAAACCAAGCCAAAAATAAGAACAACTTGAGATGTCTTTCACTGCTGTATGCTTTCTGTAGTAAATGAGATAGAAAGCTAGTTGTAAAAGTCACTCACCTACATGTTGAACAAACTTTCCTTGGCATGAGGTCGGCTGCGTGACACATCACTGAGAGTACCTGTGTCACTGATGCTCAGTTCTCACTCTTGGATTGAGATGAAAGCTATTCCCCAGGATTTAGAGAGGGCACGTGCTTATTCCCAGCTTTTTTGTGCCTATGCCAATACAGTGAGCTTAACATAATACGGCACGCTTTCACTGTGATACCGATATGGCTGGTAATAGCAGCTGAGATGCTAGTTGCTATTTTGGCATGGTTGTCTAAAGAAGCTTGCTAGCAGCAAGTTTGGTTCCTGATTTTCGTGCGTATTTTGTTCTTAGAATTCTGTTCTTCATAGGAATTACCCTGCCTGCTAACTTAGATTTGAGTTGCATTCAGTTGGGAGACATCACTGTGATGTATGGTGGGTGTCTCTGTGTGCCTAGTGGTGGGGATGAATCAAGTTTAAGAAACAAACAAGAACAATGAAAAACAGTACACCCATTGACAGGTGCACGAGTATAGATGAAAAGGGATGATAATCATAGAGCCATAGAATGGCTGAGGTTGGAAGGGACCTCAAAAATCATCAAGTTCCAATCCCCAAACTTCAGGTCATGTAAGTGCGTACTAACAGCTAGTCAAAGAGTGAGTGGCAGACAAAGATCTTGGAAAAACATAGTTGGCTTAGCCAGCTCTACTTGAAGGGCTGCTAAAACATGTCATGCATAAATGCCACTTTAGGCAGCCAGGGTGTAGCTGAACAGCTGCTTCTACTACAGTTGTAGATTTGTTCCATCCCTATTCGTGCTGTGCGTTTTCTGGAGATGTGGGAGGCTGCTCAGCATGTCTAATGCCTCGTTTTCCAAGAAAAGATACAAGAAGCACATACAGGCTGTTTTTTAGCATTCGTGAGCGGTTCGATCTGATTTTGACACAATGTGGAAGAACAGTATGTTAATGTAACATGCACTCTTTTTATTAGTTTTCTTAGATTCTTCTAAAACTGAATTTGTAAAAGCAATTGATAGTCAGTTTTAAATTGGGTTCAAGCTTGGGTTCAACTTGAAGCAGTCCTGGCCTAATTCTAGCTGGTTTGCCCTTGGCTTGCATATTGCTGCTTGCTACTGTACCAGCTATTCCAAGAATATGCCACCATGCAGAAAGTGAAAATCAATTATGCCAAGAAGGGAGCATGTACATACATCAGCATTTTGGTGCCCAGGGGAAGAAAAATCTGCATGTCTGCTGATGTCAATCTTCTTGATATGGTATTTTTGTCAATGCATGTGGGTAGCCTTTTTTTTTTTTTTTTTTTAGAAAATAGCTTAACAAAAAAGAAGTTTATTTTTAACATCACGATTAGCTGATCAAAATTGTCAGTCTGGAAAGTCAATCTTCTGTTAGCTTTGGCAGAACCTGTTACAGCAACACTGTTAGTGTGCTCAGTTGTATTAATGTATATGTATATTTGTTTTTTTTTTTCAGTCTCTGTCTGGTTTTACATGTCTTATTTTAGATTTGATGGTGAGAAATTCTGGAGCGATGAGATAATTTGCAGTAATTCACTTGTTTGTATAAAGGTACAGCTGCAAGCAACATTCCATTGAACACATGATGTATCTGTCTTACCTGAATTACCACGAGTAACTCAATTCCCATGCACTTCTACTGCTGGGATTCCTTCTTCCTGATACTGACAAGAAGGTCAGCAATTATGAAGGAGATCTTAGAGCAAGCTAAAAATCTATTCTTTTTACAGGCTAACAGCTGTTTACAGTTAACAGCTGTTGGTTTTGTTCTGATGACTTTGGAGCAGAACCTAATGAGGAACCTCAAAGCGTGCGCCATAGTAATATTTTGAATAAAATATGAAAATATTGAGAAAATGAAGCTAAATATGAATTAATTTCAGAAACTTGTCATCAACATTTTAAGCATTCAAAAATGAACTTATTTTTATGAAACCATTTTGATGACCAAGGAGAGCTGGCAAATGCTTGTCTGACTCTCCAGGACTGCTTAGAAATGCACGTGACCTTTAGATTATGAGCAACACTGAGTTTCAGTATAGTTGGAGGCATGTGGAAAGGACTTGCCCTGTTTTATCTCAAGCAAACCGAATAAACAAATGTATATTGATTTGATGCCAAGTAATATAGGATAAGGGATATTGTACCAAACACCTGTGTATTTATCTTGTCTTACGTATTGTAGGACACAACCCAGACTATCCAAAAATAAACTTATAACATGAAATGCTATATATGATGATCCTGTGTGGTCAGTTTTTGTGCTAGAAGAAGCTGAGGACTGATCTGCAAATGAATACCCCCCTACTACACATGCATTGAAAGTAATATATATATATATTTATATGTATGTATTCTGTGATCATAGAATGATATCATAGAATGGCTTAGGTTGGAAGGGACCTCAAGGATCATCAAGCAAGCTCCAACCCTGCTGCTGCAGGCAGGGCTGACAACCTCCATATCTAATGCTAAACCAGGCTGCCCATGGCCCTATTCAAACTGGCCTTGAACACCTCCAGGGACAAGGCATCCACAGCCTCTCTGGGCAGCTGTTCCAGCACCTCACCACCCCCGTAGTAAAGAGAAGATCATATTTTTGTTTTGTTTTCTCTTTGGCTGAGATGGAACACTTGTTTATTTTGATGTGGATAGGGTTGTAGGTATCGAAATTCTCCCTCATTCCTTTGCCTTTTTCAAGTTTGTTCTGTCAATACTGAAGATCATTAGGGAACCTATTTTAATTTTATTTGAAAGCTATGATTTCTATTCTCCAGCCCCATCAGAATAAGGATGACCAAAGTGTAAAACAGAGAGAGTACATTCAAGAGCCCAGAGTTCTGATTTGCCGAGTCTCACCCTTACTGTTGCTGTTTACCTTACTCCAATGGTGACAAAGAGCTGTCACCTCAGCAAGCAACTTCAAAGGGGATTCCCCAGGCATGAACATGTGGGAAACTTAAAGCTGATGTTGTTTTCTGAGAGGAAGCACATTCTTTCTCATGCTCTCTGATGTTCCTCCTCAGCTGTTTGGTCTGCAAGAGCTGTACACACATTGAGTAGAGTCTGTTGTAGTCCTAGCCGAGTCTTAGCTCGGCTTTGGGGATGTTTTAAATTGAATTTTTAAATTTATGGTGGGTTTTTTTTGCTTTTAAAAATGTTGTCGCTTGACTGAGGATGCGAAATCTGGAAAAGTGACCTCCACTGGTTCAGGAGAATACGCTCATTCTAGTTATTTAATTTTCCTTCCATAAACAACCTGGTATCCCTCTACATGCAATATGAAATGTTATCTTAAACTCTCACTAATATATAGTAGACATTGCATAATTTTTAAAAAGCATAGCCAAAAATTAGTTTTAAATTACTTTGCATAGGAAGAATGAAATGGATTTTCCCCTTCCCTTTGCTGGTGTGCCATATGAATTGTTTCACGGCTGCTTGCTGTCCGAGCAAGATATGAGCTGGTGGCATAAAAATAAAACTTTCCTATGCTTCCTGTGCTATTGCAGATTTCCTGGACAGCCTTTTACTTTCCCAGTTAAAGGGAATTTTGATTAGGCAGTACTCTTATATTTCTGTAAAATCTATATGCAGGAAATTGATTTCCGTATGCCTTGCCTTCAAATGCAGCTGTTTAATAGTAATGACTTATCTGTGCTACAGTGGTAATTGATAACATTGAAAATCAGACTTTTTTTCTTGTGTAAAAGGATATTGAGCGTTTTATGAGCATGCTATTGTTTGCTCTTTTTTCACTAGCTGCCTCCACAGGGATTTATGCATGGCAAAGATGAGCTAGAAATCTCAAATTGACAAGACATCACAATGGGAATTACTTGTGCTATAGATTTAACTGAAAGGATATCAGGCAGCCTAATCCTGGAGTCACAAACACAGCCTGGTTTGCATGAAGTTGAATTATTGAATAACTATCTTTTCAAATTCACCAATGAAGTCAAGCCTAAATTTTAATCCGTGAGATGCAAAACTGCATTGTTTTGTGAATTCAGCATGTTTTATAGATATAAGCGCTTTATAGACATAGCTAGGAGAGTTATCTACTAGAAAAGGAGATAAATGATATTGTCCTGACTTCCATGTTTCTCATTCGATCTGCTGTGTTCCACTGGCGTAACAATTGGTGATATAGGGGGACTGCCATATGCTCTTGGTACACAAAGTCAGACACTTCCTGCCTCTAACATCTAACATTGAAGCAAAGAATGATTTGCTCAAGTAGAACCATTTGATTCTAGGAGATTGAGTGGTAATTTTGAGGCAAAAGGTGAAAAGGACTGTACGTTAATGGTTTATATTTGTAGCTTTTTTCTAAAGTAAATGAAAGCCTAGAATTGCCCTAGCATGTCATGCTTCAGTAGATGATATTTCATAATAACTAGTACATTAACTAGCTTCTGTACCAGATATACTATGAATTTGTTTATTGAAATGTGTGCTTTACTGTTTTGTAGTTCCCAGTGAGTCTGTTGACTGATACAATTTTTATTGTTGCTAAAACATATTTACTTCTGCTGATATCTAGGGAATGTGAGGTTGTTTTATACAGTCACTTCATTTTTATGGTTTGCAAAACACCAACAAGCACAAACTGAACTCAGTGAAGGAAAGCAACGTAGGATTTTAGCAAAGGCTAAGAAGAAAAGAATGGCACACAAAACTTTGTATATAAACAAGGAAAAGATCTTTGTGACTCTGGGCAGCCTGGTCTGGTGGTTGATGACCCTTCACATAGCAGGGGGAGTTGAACCTTGATGATCATTGTGGTCATTTTCAACCCAGGCCATTCTATGATTCTGTGATTCTACGATCGTCTCTTGCCTGTTGCCAGTTGCCCTTGCCAAGGGTGTTACTCCTCAGTGCTAACGGTGCCCAAGTGCCAGCCATTGCCTTACCAGAAAGGCTTTGTCAAGTTGCTCACAATTATAGAGAACATGAGACATTGGGGTAGACAGTGGAAAACCAAGTACCTTTGAGGACACAGCAGAAGTATGTGTGTCCTCCCATTCTTGCATTCTGCAATATTGTGATCATCTTCTGCGATCCAATCTTTTTCACAAAATCCACAAAGGAATGTAGAATTGCAGTAATAAAAGACAATGCTGGAATGCTTACTGGGACATTTACCTGGTAATCTAATACAGGCATCCAAGCAAGAATAGCTCACGCAAGTAGAAGCCTTTCTACCCAGAAATAGTTTATGCCTTAATTGAAACGCTAGATTTTTCAGGATATTGGTCGGCCTGTTGAAATTAATGGAGAGAGTCTGTTTAGCTTCCTTTGAGGATCTGGCTCAGTGCGTGGTGGTGCTGGATAAGGAGCCTCCTGGGATGCGTTTTGACTTGGAACCAACTTGTAGCCCGCCATGGCAAATGATAATGGCTCTGACATGCTTTTTACAAGAAGTTGTCTGTATGAAAGAGTTAGAGGAAGTTTCATAGGAAAGTTAAGCTTCTAATACTGCCTTGAAAACATCAGGTACATGCTTGAAAGCGATTTACAATCTGTCACCGAACTCTGTTTTGACATGTGTTTTGTTAATTGAACTACTGAGGATGTGGGACTCCAAACATATCTGTTTAAGGAAGCAGTGTTACATACCTATTTTGCATTCTCACAGGTAAGCTAAACTTTCATCTTTATTTTACTCAGCATTACTGTTTCTACTAAAACCTGATACATTATTCATAACTACTTCTAATTTTGGCCTAACTTTGAACTGGAGATAATTGGAATGTCTCCAATTGCTTTATGTGTTCACACATCAAAGAACATCAAGTCAGCAATCAGCATTGTTCTTGTGGTCTATGTATGCACATTTTAAAGAATGAGGAAATGGTTTTTGCTAGTGATATAGGGACATTCCCCATTCTTCCTTCAAAAATGAATCATAATGATATAATTGGAGAGGTGACCTAGGTTATCGTGTTTGCAATGTATCTGGATCTTGGTAGAAAACTCATTTTAAGCAACAGAACTAATCTGAATCATGGAATATGCCAGGTTGGAAGGGACTCATGAGGACCATAAAGCCCCAGGGAAAGGCAGATTGCCAGTGTTACCTGACTACCCCTCCTGGTGCTGCAAGTCTGTCATCCAGGAGTCAGCAGCACTTCCACATATCCACTGCTCTGTGAACAGCCTCTCACTAGCATGTGCTTACTAAGACCTGCAGTGTATGAAAATCATAGAATCATAGAATGATCTGAGTTGAAAACAACCACAGTACTCATCTGGTTTCAACCCCCCTGCTATGTGCAGGGTCGCCAAACACCAGCCCAGGATGCCCAGAGCCACATCCAGCCTGTCCTTGAATTTCTCCAGGGATGGGGCATCCACAACCTCCTTGGGCAACCTGTTCCAGTGTGTCACCAACCAGATAAAAACTAGCAAAATAGTTAAAACTGGATTAAGACATCCATAGACGCAGGTAGGACTTGCAGCTATAACTGGAAATTTAATTCCTTGTTTTATAAATATATCCTATCTCTTAGTTATTAATTAGGTAGGTTTATCTATTGCTATGTAGCACTTTGATTTCTTACTTTGCATCAAAAGAGATCTTTTGCAGTTGATTTTTGAAGCACTGAAGTGGTTAGAAAGGGAGAGATGTTTAATTATCCTCAACTGCTCTCAAGTACACTTTTGAAGATGATAGCTGTAATTCTTCTTCTTTTTTTTTTTTTTTTTTTTTTGTGCTACTGTTTTCATTTGTGTAAATTATGTGCCATCCTAGGTTTTATCCAACTTTGGGCTTGATCCTGAGCATGCAAGCATCCTTTTGGCCACAGAGCTGCAGTAGTTATCTGTTTGCCTTTATTTGGAAGTTTTGTGAATGCAAATCAAATTGCATCCTCAGTTGGTACAGTGAACTCTGGTCTGAGAAGTGGTCTGAAATGCTGCTGTAGGATAAACTAATCTATAGTTTGTCTTTGGGGAAGAAAATAACCCTTCCCCAGAAGTACCCATTAAGGATTTGTCCGAACACTGCAATAGCAAGACTTCTTGCTTCAGAACATTTGGCTACAAGGGAATGAGTTCAAAGCATTTGCTGTAACTGCATAGCTTTTGAAAGCTTTGAATATTAATTCAACCACTAATAATTTTATATCTTGTAAAGGCATCAATCGGGTCTTTAAAATTTGGTATTTTACATGTTGTGTTACAAAGGAAATATACTGCTGGTATGGTAATTATAATGATATTTCATACAATTTAAGGCTTTTTTATTTCACTACAGACAATTATGCCCAAGTTATTTGAATGCACAATTCAAGGTTCTGTCCTTTCAAAGTAAGTGTCAAAGCTTAGGGAACTTGTTGGTCTGCTGCAGCTCACAAGTGAGTAAATACCATGAGCCTCTGTCACAGGTGGGAATTTATTTCAAGTGTATTTCTTGCCTTTCTTTTCCTTTCTGTCATATCATTGTAATGTTTAACAGAAACAGCGATCTGGCATTGCAGTCCTCAAAACTGAGCTAGCTAAATAATCCACTTGCATTCCTGATTGCTTTGAGGAGCATTCCTGTATGCTCATGGCAAGTGTCCCAGCCACCCGTGTGTTCTGCTGCCCATCTCCTCCTCCCACTGCTCCATTCCCCTCCCTCCCCTTCCCTGTGCCTTTACTAAAAGAAGAGCAACTGGGAGCCTCCAAGTCACAGCCTCCTGCTTTCAGTCAAAGCAGAGCACTGAATAGCTCCCACTCACATAGAGCTCAGTGGGTCCATCGTAAGGCCCTTGTGTTAATGGGAGAGCAATCTGCCCACCTTTGGAAACGTTTCAGCACTCTCTGAAGCTGCCTGGACCACACAGTTTGCATTTGCCATAAATTTCCACCCCATTTTCCTTTCTCTCCTTCATCTCTTGAAAACTGAATGTTCAAGGTTATTTCTCTGCTCTTGCACAAGTAGATCCTTCACTTTCTGGTCTTTATTGGCTCATTAGGAGATGCTCCTTCAGATTTTCTCCTTTCCCTGCCCCGCTGATTGCAGTGTGAACATTTAGGATAATTTAGTTGGACTAGGAATTATAGACCAGGAAAATTAACATCTGTGTCAGGCTTGCCAGGCGAGTGCACAGCACAGGTCCAAGCACTGGTTTTGGGTCTCAGGCTCAGTGGTTTCCACTCAGCCTTTTGACGTAAGCCTCTTGATTCAGTTCACACCCAAGGAGTTTCATTTTGATTTTACAGGGGTTAGAATGAACCCTGAAAATCCAAATGCCAAGCTCTAACACAACAACTGTTGTTGTCTGATCTACTTTACCAACTAAAGCATTCTGAAACTTAGCTCTGGTTTAGTGAAAACTTCATTAGCCTAGCGTTTAATACTTCAATGAGTCATTATGGCTGCTTGGCTTGGGGGGGGCAGCGGTGTTTATTAGCTGATTCTTTTTGCACTAATTCTCTACCATAAGTATTATTGTGATCTTACCACTCAACCATGTCAGGAATTATATGTCTTAAGCCATGTGTTGTCAGACAAGGAGTGGCAGTCTTTCCAGTGCAGCAATGCACAGGTGCATTGCGAGATACCTGACGATGGCCCAGTTGTAGAATAACAGAATGGCCTGGGTTGAAAACAAACTGGATTTCTTTACAATAACCTCAACCAGCCATAATGCATCTTGGGTAGCACTGCTTATCTATATGCTGATCATGTCTGTAGAGATAGTGCTGACTCACATGTATGTATTAGCTGGCTGTACTGAAACTTTCCAATTTATATCCGGAATCTAGTTTGGATTTTCAGTGAGTTCAGCCTGGGGAAAAGAAAGCTGTGGGGTGACCTCATTGCAGCCTTTCAGGACCTAAAAGGAGCCTACAAACAGGAGGGTAATCAACTCTTTGAAAGGGCAGATAACAGCAGGACAAGGGGAAATGGTTTGAAGTTGAGGGAGGGAAGACTTAGGTTGGATGTCAGGGGGAAGTTCTTTACTGCGAGAGTGGTGAGGTGCTGGAACAGCTGCCCAGAGAGGCTGTGGATGCCCTGTCCATCCCTGGCAATGCCAGGTTGGATGGGGCCCTGGGCAGCCTGGTCTGGTATTAAATGGGGAGGTTGGTGGCCCTGCATATGGTGGGGGATTGGAGCTTCATGATCCTTAAAGTCCCTTCCAACCCAAGACATTCTATTATTCTGTGACATGTCATTTTCTATTACTTTCTGCCATATCTTTTGATCTTGCTTTTGCCACAAAACAAACAAACAAACACACCACCAAAAAAACTGAGAACAGTATTTGCATACTTCAATAAGAGGGGGAACTGGAGTCTCCTCACACACTTCATCTCTGAAGGTCTTCAGGGAGGAGTAAGGATGAGTAGTAAATGAATAGCTGAAGTTTAAAGAACAGGCTGTAAGCAACTTTGCCTCTTGAAAAAAAAGTAGTGTGATTAGCAGCTCAGGAATTATATCAGGCACCATGGCATTTTCTGTAGACTGATGATACCCAGGAGTAAAGAGTCTCTGCTTTGAATAAGAACATAAAATTTAATTTGTGTAGCCTAAACAAATAAATAATAATCTCTTTATATAAATAGATCTCTTTACAAAAGCAGCATCTTCCCACTTTAATCACAACTGAGACGGGAAAAAAGTACATGAAGAAGTTGAGCAGTCTTTGAGTGTATGGAAGGAAAGGAAAGCCTGCAGAAGGCAGACCTCTTCAGAAATTAACCATGGCAGACAGACATTGCATCTTCCTGGCACCTTCCAATGTCTGACTCAGAACCACACCATGGAAGCTTCTTACACTGCTAACAACTCCTTTCTGAAAGGGCTTAAAGGGAATACTGGTCTAGTATTAAATGGGGAGGTTGGCAGCCCTGCCTGCAATAGCAGGGGGCTGGAGCTTGATGATCTTTGAGGTCCCTTCCAACCCAAGCCGTTCTGTGATTCTAAGGGAGACTTGCCAATAGATGAGGAAAGGAGGATTTAGAGCTTCAGTTACTGCTCAACAAACATGACACCTCAGAAACCTCTTGGGCTGTGGGGCTTGGCCCACCTACTTGGCGTTTCCTCACCAAGCAGCAATGCTCTGGGGAGTGGCCTTCATTGGACAGAGCCTAGCAGGCTGCTGAACTGCTAGAGAGGTGCAATAAATAAACATATCAAACAAAACCATTGGGTACTGGCCTTCCATTATTTGTAAGGAGCATATAAACAGGAGAGAAAATTATTTTATGAGGAGGGAAAGTAATAGGACAAGGGGGAATGGTTTTAAACTGAGACAGGGGAGGCTTAGGTTAGATATTAGGAGGAAGTTTTTCACCCAGAGGGTGGTGAGGCACTGGAACAGGTTGCCCAAGGAGGTTGTGGATGCCCCATCCCTGGAGGCATTCAAGGCCAGGCTGGATGTGGCTCTGGGCAGCCTGGTCTGCTGGTTGGTGACCTTGCACATAGCAGGGGGCTGAAACCAGATGATCATTGTGGTCCTTTTCAACCCAGGACATTCTATGACTCTATGATTGCATCTGTTACCAAAGACTTTGGTTACCAGTTTAAAGTTGCTTTTTGTTGTAAGGCAATCCACTACTTGCAAAAAAATGAGTGGTGTTCATTCTGTTGCTTGCTGTGGTGGGGTGCCTGTTTGTGATGATGAACATTTACAATCTCTGAAAGCAAATAAAATTTTGGCCAGACTCTTCCTAGACCATGTTTTCCTAACTTCTCACCTTCCAGTGGCTAAATTATATTGGGTTTGTGTCTTGTGAATTGCTTTTATTTAATTTTAAGGCCTGCATCTCCTTCTTAAAAAAGGATTTTAACTCATTTTAAGAATTTGAAATCTGATATTTTTCACTGTCAGTTTCCTAATCTATTTCCTTCCTTAAGGGACTTAAATATATGAATTTTTAAATAAAGAGACATGCACTTTTTTTTTTTCTTTTCTATTTCAGGGAATTTTTTTAGTGTTTATAAGGCTGGAGTTCTGGAGATTTCAAGCCCCTTCCATCCTCCAAAATGTCAGCACTTTCAAAGCAGTGGGTTCCTCTGCACTACTTCATATGTGCTTTGCTGCACTCCTCAAACTTGACTGCAAACTGTGCAGGTGAAGGAGGAGCGTGGGCAGGGTGTGAGTTTACACCTTGAACTGACAGAAATGGGCATTGGGGAGAGCCAAGCACCCCAGCACCAACAGGCTGGTTCCAAGTCAGAAGCATGGCATTGTTTTTGCATTTCCATCCTCTTAATTTTTTTTTTTTTTTTCTGGCTTCCCTCTGAAGTTTGTAAACTGCAAATGGTTGCAGCACACAGCCAGCTGAGTTCTGGATCTCTTTGCTGGTGTTTCTCAGTCTTGGGTGATAGATCACCACAGCTGGTAGAAGTGCTGGTCTGTGAAGGATCCCACTGTGGCTCGTGGCTGGCCTGTGCACACAGATCAGCACACAGGTGGGCAGGGAATGAGAACAAACCCTGCTCCATGCAATCAGACCCAGCAGTTGCAATGAGGAGGCCAACAGCTGCTGGGAAAAGAATGGAATTGAGAACAAGACAACAAATCCAGGTTAGTGAGACAGAGAGAGAGCCTGTATGTGCTGGTGGGGACAGCGGGAGAGATGGATGAGATGGGAAAAGCTGCAGATGCAGGAAAGAGAATGAAGTAGGAAAGAGGAAGCAGGACACAACAAGTAGTGCAATATTTTTTGGCTTGAAAGTATTAAAGTCCTTTAAAACTTGTCAGCAGTTATCCTTGTTGCCTCTGTGTCAGATTATATCTTTGGTCAATGGTTGCTTTTTTCTTTTGCCTAACTTCTAACTTGTAGGAGCTCAGCTGCTGTACTACGTTAATAGGGTGAGTAAAGACGTAAGTGGAACATGTTTGGTATAATTGGGGAATGTTGTTTGACCCCAAAGAGGTCAAACATTGTTAGTGTATTTCTTTGAGAGACGTTCCTCCAAGGAAACTCTTAATTCTAGCAGAAACCTCCCAGCAGAATTTTCATCTGCCAAAGCATAGAAAACTGGCTCCTTGTCATCAGGCAATTCTCAGAAGTTGTTTTCTTCACGTTCTCAAATCTGAAAACTATGGTTTGCACATGTGAGGGCTATTATGAACCTTAATGGAAGTCTGCATGGAAGCTGGATGGTGGTGCTTTGCTGGTGGCTGTGTGTTGGCTGGCCTCAGTCACTGTTCCCAAGCCTGACCAATATTCTACAATTTTCCTCCAGAAAATGGGAATGCTTATTTTTTACTTACAGGGCGCTGATTGTTTTGCAGTGGTATTTTGTACAGCAGTGTGAAGATGAGGAGGAGGAGGAGGAGGAGGCAAAGAAAGGAAAAATCAAAGCATCGTTGTGGTGCTGTCAGAGTTGTGGGTGTTATGTGTGGGAGGTAAAGGCGTGGGGAAAAAGAATGACATTTGTTGACCTTACTGCTAAGGTTCCTTGTAGTTCAGCTGCATGTGTTGATGGTATTTATAGGGGTAACCTCTGTATGAAAGAGGGAAAAAAATGTTTTTATGCTTAAAAAAGGAAGAACTCACCAGTGTCCATGCTGTGTAAAATACAGAGCGTATTTAGCAATTCAGAGCAGTCCTTTGTGCCTGCTGAACTGTCAGATCTGTCACATACAAAGGCTGCATCAATGAAAGGACAGGTATTACGCTGGCATTGTTTAATGGCAGCGAGTTAAGCCTGTTGAAACATAAGGACAGGTACAGGGGCTTTGAGCTGTGTGCTGCTGTGGTTAACTGAGGGCTGCACGGCTCAGCTGCACCATTCTCTGAGATGAAACGTCATCACCTAGGCTGTGAGCAGCCTAATACCTAGAATGGAACATACTGCAGAAGGCAGTTGATATAAAGTTCCACAGAGATTGATTCTGCCAACTTCTTATTTGCTTTTTGAAATTTTGCTGGGCAAAATGAGCTGAGGACTTTGCATTGTTCGTATTTACTCTAGAGAACAGAGTAAAAATATTTGATGCGTTATTTTGATGCTGTTAAGCTCCCAAAAGCTTACTAGTTGGTGATGTGATATTTAGTTAGTCTGATTTGGGATTAATGGATTAGGATGCACAGTTTGTAAAAATCAACACTTGTCACACCCAAGTCAGTCCCATGAGCTATCTCAAACACCTCTGTTGCTGTTGTCATTTCCAATTCTGTGTCCCGCTCTGCAGAATTTCCCTGGAGATGTGATGGGTCAGTAGCAGGCCAAAGATGGGCTTCAGACCTAATCTAATCAATATTGTGACAAATGTAATGAAAGCAGCTGTGTCACCTTGGAATCCCAGCACATTTTATCAGCTCGCTCCTAATGGGATGTGACAGTGAGGTTGATCTCTGTCTCCTTAGGAGGGGAGAGAAAAGTGGTGCAAGGGCTTGTGCAAGGATGGCTGTGTGACAAAGGGCACTGCAGCTAAAGGTTGAAATGAAAGGTCCTTACTCATACTTCAAACATTGAGCAGTTATTAAAATAACCCTTAATTTACCATGAAATATTTATATATTAATTTTTCAGCCCATCTAACACGTCATCTGTCTTAAAAGAGATGGCTGCTTTTTCTGTTTCAGTATAAAGGCTCTGAAATTGATTTCACCAATTAGAAAGCAGCACTCATTCACTTCGTATGTATTCCAGGTAAAGCACTTTCACTTTGGTTCTTTGTATTTTATTCTGAAATATTACTATTATTTTTTTTGCTTTACAATACAATTGGATTACTTGTTCCTCCAATCTTTCATAACTTTAGCACTCTGGTTTCTTCTTTTTGCTACCTTGGTGGTCTTTAGCAGTGTGTTTTTGTTGGTGTACACTTGTCAAAACCTTGTGCCATTCTAGTTGATATTATGGCTTTGCTAAAGATCATTTTTATAGAACCACACAATGGCTTCGTTTGAAAGGGACCTCGAGGATCATCAAGCTCCAACCCCAAGCTGCAGGCAGAACCACCAACCTCCTCACTTAATACCAGACCAGGCTGCCCAGGGCCCCATCCAACCTGGCCTGGAACACCTCCAGGGATGGACGGGGCATCCACAGCCTCTCTGAGGAGATGATACCCTCACCCTCCATGCTGAGGGTTTTACATAGCATTATCAAATCTGACAGTTTGTGCTCCCAGTTCTAATCAGCCTAGTTTCTCCATTTGCTGGATTCATCCAGACCCATTGTGTTTTGACACCTCTCATGTATTGTCTAAAGTAGTGTTGTCCACATACTAGATGATACCTGTACCACGTTATTCTCAAGGTGTTTGTTTGCTTTGTCTCTCTGCACTTAACTTTCCACCATGGGATGAATGGCAGTTAGTGTCAAAATGATCTCATGCTTAGAAATTCTGTGAACATGTGGACTGTAGTTTGGATATGCAGAGCTTGGCAGAAATATTACTATCATAGTAGGTATTACTGTTGGTCAAGAACCTCTAATATCTTATTCTTTTCCTCGGTGAGATTACGTTTAAAGTATGTCATGAAAATTTATTATTCTTCTCTACATGTTATATTTTAACATTAAAAAAAAAAAAAAAACAACAAAAAACCAACATAACTTGTCCTTTAACTGAAGAGTAAGCTGTTTCTGAATCTCATTTTCAATTATTGAAGTTTTCTGTGTGAGGATTTCCATAAATCGCCTTGACGTGTAAATAGCAGAGCAAAGCTGCCTTATGCTTTTTACTAATCCTGCAATTATGTTTGCTGTAGAGCCTTTTTACTCTCCTTGATATGAAACTGAACCCTCCTCTCACCTACTCCTTTACATAACCAACGCACTAAGAATTATGGACACGACAGCTAAATCCAGCTCTTAATTCCCAGGCCCAGCAGCTAACTGTTTCTCTCTAATAAGCTGTAAGCGGTACAATATCTTATTAGTTAATTTGAAAGTCGTTTCTCAAGGGATTGCAGGGCTTATGTGCAGCAGGTCCCTACCAATCCACTTAGAGCTTAAATTCTCCAAACTGATCAACAGTGTGGGACCATGCTGGATGCAGCATAAATGCCCCTCTCCTAGTAAAGCACTAGGATAGCACTTATGATCCAGCAGCAGTTGCACTGAAAACACCCCTGCTTTGTGGAGAAGTTAAATGTCATGGATCTGAAAATAAGAGCTCTTAGTACCTACTTGGTTTTGCTGTTATTGATGCAAAACGTGCTACTTTTTGATTGTAAAGAGAACATTCTTCGCTGGGTTGTATAACCCAACGGAAGGATGACTCTGTTGCAATTCAAATGCTCTTTCACTGAGGAAATGTCAGCATTGGTATGGTTTTTCATTTAATTAATTATACTGGGCAAAAACAGGGACTCAGAATGAAACGTGGGAGGCAAAATACGTAACTTTGGTGCATACTGCATCACTTTAGCCCTGCCTGCACACTGCTGACACTTTGCACCTGCTGGGTATTTGCTCAGATCACTGTTTCTGTCTTTTCTGGTACTCCACACTGAGAGTTACAAAATATGCACCACGGTAATGTGAAATATCAAACATTGCTTGTATTTCTCCACAACCAAATTGCATAAAGCTACCACCATAGAATCATAGAGTCACAGAATGGCTTCATTTGAAAGGGACCTCAAGGATCATCAACCTCCAAAGCCCCCACCACAGGCAGGGCTACCATCCTCCCCACTTAATACTAGACCAGGCTGCCGAGGGCCCCATCCAGCCCGGTCTTGAACACCTCCAGGGATGGATGGGGCGCTCACAGCCTGTTCCAGTGCAATCCTTGTAGATGTTGTCAGCTTGTTTAAGATCCCTTCCAATCTAAACCATTCTATGATCACATATGATCTAAGTATGATGCAATACACAGTGCATTCACCTGCATCACAATTTAAAATGTGCCTCCTCTGTAGCACATTATAAAATTGCTGCCTGCATGCCACAGAAGTCCCTGCCTACAGCAGCAGTGCCTCGCACCCAGAAGTTCTCGCTGCGCAGGACTTACCGGGGTTTCTAACAGCATGTCTTCTCACTGCCGGTAACCTGGGGCTGTTCCTGCTTTCTGCTGCTTCACTGTGTTCAGGCAACAGCATCTGCTGGGGCCTGTGGCAAGTGCTGTGGTTTCCATTACAGTTATACCCCCACAAACAGAAAGTGATAGGGGTGGCAGCACCCAAGAGGAAATTCTGACTGCCCCAGTCTTCCACTACGTAGGTGTCAGGTGGCTCTGGGAACTTCCATCCTGCCTCGGGCTTTATTAAACTGCAGTGAAACCAGGGCTGTTCTGCTGCTTACCCTATATATAGACTTATAGGAACTCACATGCCAGACAGGGCAGTGTACAGATGATGTGAAAGAGAGGAAGTGATTTTGGGGAAGGAATTTCTCTTTGGCTTGCTGCTTTGTATCATCACTGCTAAAATCTCTTTTGGTTTGGTTTGGTATGACTTAAGAGCAGCATTTCTCTTGATGTTTCAGCTGGATTTTCTTTTGGGATAGAGATACAAAAGTACCTGGCAACTACAATATTTTCTATGGAAAACTGACAGCTAGGAGGCAATAATCTGGAATTAAATGTGTTGGATTTTCTTTTCTTTTTTTTTAATCACTTTTAAAGTGACCTTTCTTTATACTTCAGTTTTTCACAACAATATCCACAGTATGCCATGCACTTTCAGAAGATCAGTTAAATCATAAAGAAACAATGCTAAATGTTCTGATTACAAACCTGAATGGGCTTCCCACACAGTATCATGCTTATCCTTAGCAAATAAAATAATAAAGATAAGTCATAGAATCATAGAATCTAGACATAGTCAAGAATGAATTATCTATATCCACATGTCTCCTGTATTAATTATTGCAAACAGAGGTAAATCAGAAAATAGCAAAAGGAATTTTCTGTGTAGGTGATGTTAATTTGTACTTGATGAAGTTGGCATGTCATTTTAAACAAAATTACTATTTACCTTTTGCTTCAGATTTTGTATAATGATACAGAAATAACTACGTAGAAATGAGGAGAACAGGAAAACTAGAAGATGGCCATAGGAAATGAGGAAGAAGACACAAAGGTGTCATCATTAACAGAGAATGACATACTTTGTGCAAACGGATGGTATCCAAGACAAGCAACAGCACGGGAAAGGAAATGTTGGACTTCTCCCAGCAATAGGTGTGTGTTTAGGGGTGATCTAATGAGTCCCTAATGAGTCTCTTCATCTAAACTTTGGGGTGGATTAGAAAAGTGCTGGGAGCGTATACCAGCAACGCGGCACTGTACAGTGAGCCACTGCTGCTGCTCACTGTCATGAGCCTGCATTTCCCAACCCACAGCCAGGCTTCGGATCAGTCCCAGTTTCTTTCTGCACCTGATTACTGTCGTTTAACACTGACACTGATTTTTATTCAAGTACAAGAATGGCCAGTGTGACTTGGGAGCAATATAAATCTCTAACTAGAAATTAGTCTGCATCAGTGCTTTCAAATAAGAAAGAAACTTTTCTGTAAGAATCGTAAGTAAAATTATACTTACTTTGCATTTCTTTACAGCAGCATTGCACAGTGGTTCTGCCATCCAGCCTTTCCCAGTGGGTGGACTTCCAGCTATTTCACTCTGTGATTTTTGTCATGTGTCTTGCCTTCTTCCCCTTAAAAGGAGGGATGCAATGGGTTACAATTCAGAATAGAGTGTTATTTGCCACTGAAAATGCATTATAGAATCAGAATAAGATTTGACATGCATAGTTTTAAAAGAGATGAAGATTGTAAGAATGAGGAAATAGCACAAATTCCAGTATATCAAAAAGGGGATAAAAGCAAAAATTTTAATACAAGCAAACAAATGCCACCACCCCAATAAAATAAAACCCTCAAGCCTTGTAACAGCCACTGAGAAGTAATACCTAGAATAATATCAATATAATTCACATTGCTAAATTGACTGATTATTAAAGTACATGCTGAAAAGTGTTTAACAGAGGCTTTGGAATTTATGATTTTATTCCTTAGTGCAGTTACCGTGATAGAAGAATTACAAACCTCTTTTTCTTGAGGAGTACAATGGCAGCACAAAGGGAACTGACAGCACAATCATATCTCATCAGAATGATGGATAAATCATTAACTACGTATTTCTACTAAGCCGTCTTAAACGTGACGTAAAAATAAATATATAAAGAAACTGGCAACCATTTTGTCGGCACCTACCTGAAATATAGTTATAATAACTATAGAGATAATTTACTGCAGATCAGCTTTGGAACAGACTCTCATTGCTTTTTAGTAAGACTCTGGGTTTTCTTCAATGTTGCTGTGTTACTGAGGTGAACTTAAATTGTGATTCTGAGTTGGGTGCTGGTGTTTGTGGTTTCAAGGCATTTCACTTTTTATTTTATTCTTGTTAATGAATCGTAGAATCACAGAATGGCCTGGGTTGGAAAGGGCCACAATGACCATCTAGTTCCAACTCCCTGCTATGTGCAGGGTCCCCAACCAGCAGACCAGGCTGCCCAGAGCCACATCCAGCCTGGCCTTGACTGCCTCCATGGGTGGGGCATCCACAACCTCCTTGGCCTCCCTGCTGGCCAGCCCTTTTTCAGTGCAGCCCAGGACATAAGGAACTTAAAATAGTTTGCCTTTTAAGAGAGGCATGACAAGAGGAGGGGAAAAAAAATCTTAATTTACTTTTGTGTCAAAATAACCTCACATTTTTTTCTTTTTATTTGGAGATATTTTTTCTTTTGTCCTCTCCTGATTCAAGTAACCGATGAGTACTGAATTCCTGTGACTGTAAATGTAGGTTTCCCTTCTAAAGAAAGCATAGCTAGGAAGAGCATGCCTTTAGCTGCAACCACTGATAAGGGAGCTTGAGGACTGCTTTCAGCAGATCTCTGTTGTGCCTACAAAATGCCTGTGGTTATACAGTTATTCCTTACTCCAGTAGCTTGTATGTATTCTCTGGTATTAATGTAGGGAATTTGTGCTGTGTATGGCAAGTCCATGGCCATAAAAATCTGAGGACCAAATCTTCACATACTAGCAACTTCAGGTCTGATTTTTCCACAGTGGTTCATTGTCACCAATTAGCTTTGTTTCCTGTTTGCTTAAACCAACTTTTAAAAAACTCTTTGGCCTCTTGTGGTCTTTCCTTTGGTAAATTTAAACCAACATTTCTGTCTGCTTTCCAAGCAAAATATGATTCCCTTGATTTTTATTATCCAAATGTAAGGAAAGGTACAAAATGAGGAAGAAAAATGAGAAATGCAATTTTGGATTGGATGTACATTGTACATTGTTCTTTAGCATGATCCAAGGGTTTGCCTTGTTAGCAAGATGAGTGAAGAAATGCTGCTTCAATTCCATGTTAACAGCTGCAGATTTTGCCTGGAAGCAAAGTGAAAATGTGATTTTGTTTTTTGGTAGAACTTTAAGGCAGGAAAATAAAAGTAAATCAATAACTATGTTCCTGACTCAGGAGAGCTTCTCTAATGACTTTGAGGATGAAGATGACTTCCATATAAATAATTCACTGATGTTCTGGCAAGCCTGTGTCAGCAAAAGCCATCAGAACCTAACGCAGTAAGAACACACATTTGTATTTAGGTTGTGTTAGCAGTAAGTAAGCTTTCTCGGAAGCCAGCTATGTTTATGTAGCTTCCTTGTAAAGACTTTTTTTGCTTGGAAAACCCAAGTGCTCTAATGCCACTCGTACTGACTTTCACTGAGGGGAGGTTCTTCCTGCTGAGGATGACACTGAAGAACCTCGAGCAGGACCTACTGCAACTCACTTGAGAATCAGATAAAACCTTTTAATACCATAGCCTACATAAGATTCACAAGCAATTCTAGAGCCGAGTTGGCCCTGACCTTCAGCTAGTGAGAACTGACCTGTTGTGGTTGCTGCATTATGAGTTGGGCATGTGCATGGATGCCACTAGTACTTGCTCTGTCGTTGCTCATCCTACCTCTTGCAAGCACGCATTGCCCTTGAAAACACTGAACGAGCTCAGTTTTCATGGAAGCTGGGTCTAATAAAGAGTTAAATAAGGCTGTGACTTAAGAAAAAAACAGCAAAGGCAGCCGGTTTCCTTTTTGGTGAAGAGAAAAGCTTCCTGCTAGCACAGACAATGCAATACACCAGCACTCAGAGAATGCGGAAACCCCCGTCCCCTTCAAAATGTGATGTAGTGGAACCTCTAACAAGTGTAAAAACACAGCGATATGCATGTTTTTAGAGAAGTGGGAAACTTCTGTGGGAGTGAAAAGTTCTCGTGCTTTTTTTGTTTGTTTTTTTTTGTTTGTTTGTTTTGTTTTTCACCATCCTTCCACTTACTTGAATATACTTGGCTTGGGGGAAAACAAAAGCAAATAAAATCCCAAGGGAACTGCTGAATTTTGGGGGATGTTTTTGAAGAAGTGAAGATAATACTTAGTATTAGAGAACACAATACCAGTGGCTCTTCTGCTGCAACTCCCTTCCTGAGATATTACAGTAATGTAAAAAATAATTCCCCGAATAGAGTCTATAAATTTACCTGTGCTCTTCAATGCTGAGAGCAAACAGATGTGGGTTTTTTTCCTGACAAAAAAGACCCATGTATGCTGCAAGCTTAAAATTAGAATTGTATACCTCCCAAGAAAGCTGTTAGACTCATGTTGAACAAAAGAGGTGTCTTCAGTAGGCAGGTAGTGATTAATACTTCTCTGTGGGAACACAGAGAAGCGTTTTTTTTTTGCCGTTGGATGTGCCTGGCTTTAGAAGAATCATTTTTTTTTCATGTGTGAAGATTGACTCTGTGTGTTTGCCAATAGAGTTCAGGTCAGAATGTTACTGTTGCAGTTTAGTTTTGATAGCGCGTTATCTTTGAGCAATGTTAGGGCACAATGCCATATGAATATAGATTTCATTGCATTTTTTATAACTACATAGCGTCTATATTTTGACTTGTACTTCATTATGATGCTAAAAGTTATCCTGGTGTCACCTCCTACACAGTGCTGGTTTGTTACAAAGATTCCTCAGTGCTATAGATTCAGTAGTTAGAAATAGGAAGGCAAATAAAACTTCAGGAAAGGATGAAAAGTCCATGGAGTTGAACAATTTCGTGTTTCGTAGACTTCGCTTAGGTTGAAAGGGGTCTCAAGGAACATCAAGCTCCTACCCTCCTTCTGCAGGCAGGGCCACTAACCTCCATATCTAGTAGTAGAACAGTGAGTTTCCAGTGAGTTGAGGACTGTGAGCTGCTGAATAGCAAAAATTGTATTGTTTGATGGGCAGGAAGTTATCAGAGTTGGTTTCTCGGAAGTCCAGCAGGAAGAGGGATGGAGTGGATGTGGTAAATACTGCACAGACCTTTTCTGTCAACTGGCTGCTGCTGGGGAAGACCTTCAAAGTTCATAGCCTTCTCTGTGATGGAGTGGTTGTGTTCACAATGGCCGTGTGCTATTGTACAAATGACAGATAACACTGTAGCCTGGAGAAGGTGGTGGTTGCTGTATCCTACTGATCTGCTGTCACTCTAGAAAGAGGGTTATAAAGGTTGAACTGTACTTGCACAAAGCATTATTTGATGTTGAAACTTGTATCTTATTTTTAAAGTCAACTTGGACTTGTAAAATTTAAAATAAAAGGGACAGTCATGATATGTATTCAGTATGCAGGAAATCTTGTATTTTTTATTTCAAATGATTTATTTTTTGAATTATTTTGAATAATGCTTGTTATCTTACTGGAACAATTTCTTATATATTGTGAATCAAACTGTGTTCCCTTTCAGCTTTATTTAAAGTAGGAAAGCAGAAGCACTCTAAAATAAGACCCGTGATATCATCACATGACGTCTGATTTGTGGCTTTCTGAAGATTACCTTTGATTCCTCGATGGAACTTGTCATTTCAGAGTAAGTTTGAGAAAGAGTAGTTTCTGAAAGAAAATCCTGTTAATCCTAATCATCATGACAATTGGATTGGAACTAAATTTGGCTGTCAGTCAGACTTCGAAAAAACAATAAACCTGGTGTTGCACTAGGAAAACATGGACTGTTACTGCTACCATCGTAGCCTTTCCTGTAAAATGGAGATGAATTTCTCTTTACCTGCTTTGCTTACAGGATAAGGCCTAGCTCACGAAGTGGAAGCGTGTGATTTCTCTAGCTCTTGTTTCATGCTAGAAGTAGTTTTTAGTCCAGCCCCTGTTTCATCCTATTTCGTTACATGCTCAGTTTTTACAAACACGGACAGAGAGAGACCAAGTCTCCTCTTACATATGGCTTCAGTGTGAGCTCCTTTATTTTGTTGTTACTAACAGTCACCGCAGACTAAGAAATTCCCATAGATTTTATGCAGCTTGTTGAAGACATGTTTTCATATCACACATCTTATTGTGGCATCGTCAAAAGAATACTTTTCAGAATTTTGCCATGTAAAATGAAGATGTAAATATTAGGTCCTAACTTGCATGGTCCCATCTCTGCCAGGGCCCATCACGGTTAGGCCAGGTGGTGCCGCACTACAGATGCCAGCTATATGGATGCAACATCTGGCAATAAAAGTTTTGGCCATCTGAACACAGAACAGCTGTGTGCCACTGATGGCAAAAGTTTGCTGCAAAGGCTGTGGGCCCCTCTTCAAGTGTTGCAGAATTTGTTCATTTATAAGAAGTACAATGTTTAATTAACCGTAATAATTGCAGAACATGCAGTGAGACACGCTGGCAGTTAGACATAGATATCCTGGTGCAATAAATCTGACTAAATGTAATCTTCGCATTGTCTGAGGAAATAAGTTGCATCAAGTCCAGTTTCCGAACACCCTTGTGGAATAAGATGGATGAATATGGCTGTGTGTCAGCTTCTTTCCCTCTGATTCACTATCTGCAGCTATATAGACATGGATTTTTATTTCTTATTTTTCTGAAGAATTCTTGGAGAATTGGAGGATGGAACATATATTTTCTTCATTTATTAATTACAGTTTCATTTTCGTGTCCTAGCAAACATTTGGATTTCAGTACTGAAAAGTAGAACAGTGCATGTAATTAGCAGGGCTGTGTTATGCCTATGTTCCTGTGTTTCATCATGTAGAAGTCTTGTGATCCTCAATATGGAAGTTAAATTCCTTGTATTGAGTCTACCGCTCTTTGTTTTTAAAGGGATTCCTGTTTGCAAATCAGAAGGGGAGCTTCTGGCTGCAGAACTGCTGCACTCTTCAGGAAATGAGCTATTACTGGGGATTTCCTTGGTGAAAAGGATTGCTTGGCACGGACTCAACGTTTGCAAGTTTTGAGCGAGGCAAATTTTCAGGACAAACAAATTTTCAGGAGGCACTATCTCCATTTTTGATCATTTTTCTTAACACAAATATGTATACTTGTATCACAGTGGAAGATTATTTGCCTCTAAAACCAAATGTAATCACTCGTGAATTACTTTATCTTTGCATTAATGACGAACTATCTTTTGTCTATTACTGAAATTAAAGATGAAAAGCTGTGTCAAAATGTAGTGGACATTTTTGTTTTATTTCTGGGGAGTTCTGCTGGTATGTTCATTCAGTGGGAGTAATCAGTGTATGACCTCTTGCACTCAGCTATTCCCTCTGGGCATAGCCTTTTAATGTCCTTCAGAGCAGAACGAGGATCCACAGAAGAGAGTGGGTCTTCTGGCAGTCACTCCACGTGACCAAAGCAGAAGCTGTGGAAAAAAACCAACTATGGCTATTTCTGAAAGGAAAAACCCAGCAGCTCAGCTGAGAAAAATCCAGCCTGGAAAGCACCAAATGATTTCTTCAGCATTTCCAAACTCTTTGCTGGCAAAATTATTCCTATAGATACAACACAGGAATTAATACAAAAGGTGCCTGAAAGTGATAGTGTGGAAGAAGGTGAACAGGTTGAGGCTTCATTCCAAGAAAAAAGGCAGTATGAAAGAGGATGCTAGAATACTTCTGGAAAAAAGGGAGGCTGGTGTTGCAGCCAGGATGCTTCACTGGACTGAAGTGAAAGGGAAGTTAAGAAAAGCCTAGGCTTGGCACATGTTGTTTAGCTGCGAAAAGCCTGGCAGAGTCTGAAATAGCATACTAATAAAATATTGCCCTGCTGGTAATACAAACTTACTAAATAAGCACTGGCAATTTGGGATCTGGGCTGAGGGCCAGCAGGCGGTGACCTCTGCTTCCAGAATGAATGACGATGTTGTTGTTGTTCTCAGTGACATGTTGTTTTCCTGGTGGATGTGAAAGGCTGATCTTTTGAAAAGTGACTTCAACAAAGTTAAGCTTTGTGACAAATGGGACCAAAAGAACCCTAACACTGCTTGGTCACCGTTCCACATCACTGCAGAAAGTCTGTAGGGAAGCCTGAGCCAGAAGCTCTGTCTTCTTGTCTTCGGGCTGGGCACTGTGTAGAGAGGCTTCCAAATCTGTGAGTTGTTCTAAGAGGGAGTAAAATTTATAATAAAGACAGTTTTTGCTGACTGAAAACTGAGTGGAGACCGTTGTTTAAAAGAAATTGCTTTCACTTGCTTGTGCACAAGCACCTACATCAAAACAAACCAAATGCAGATGATAGGGGTGTCTTCTTTTTTGAAGGGTTTGCTTGCAATCCTGTTTCTGAGAGAAGAATGCTCTGCTCTGGGCAAATCGTCATGGTAAGGAGGGATTTTCCTTTGCCTTAAGCCCAGAATGCATCTCCTTCTTTGGATGTCTTAAGTATCCCACATTACAGCTGTTCTTCGTTTATTTATTTTTAACAGTGAGTATTTGGCTGTACTCCAGTGTTTTGGGTGTGAAACATCAAGCAGAGAGAAAAAGCAGAGAGAATAGGAAACTGTGCCCCACATATTTCCTCTCCTTCAAGCAATTCCACATCTCTTTGCCCTCCTTTTCTCATAACCAGCAGGTGACAGGGTAGCTTGTGATTTGATGCTGATGGCTGTTGAGCCTTTCTCACATGTCAGCATTTATTTCTTGGAAAAGTGTCCTGTTAGTACTACTACACACTGTTGCAGCAATCTCTTAGTGCAGCAGCCACCAGCACCCGGTTAGTGGTTATGTGCTTTTGGGATTTCCCATAGCGCAAGGTAATGTCTTCTCAGGTTTTTCGGTTTGGCTTGCCTTTGTTTTCCTCTGTGCTGTTTTGGTTTTATTTTTTTTTTTGTTTGTTTTGTTTTGTTTTCACTTAGTTCCATGTTTCCCTGGCAACGCCAGTGTGGGAGGCAGCAGTTAGGTGTGCAGAGCACTGGTAGCCCAGTGGTGGTTTCCCAGCAGCAACACAGGGATGAGGCTCTCCTTCCTACTCCTTCCTACCCTGCTGTCTTTGTGCAGAAGAGTCAGCCACAACCTGGCAGTACCTGATCTTGATTTAATCCGACTAACTTATTTCAGTGGCCAGAATGATCTGGCTACCAAAAATGCATTACCCAACTCACTTCTTAATACATAAGCTGATGTGCCATGTATGTAAGGTAGCATTGGAGATTGCTGCCATCCCTAGAAATTGTCAGGGCCTCATGTGTATCTTAGTGCAAGGTGTAAGAAGAGTAAATTTCAAAGTGGCTGTTAGAAATGGCATTTTATTTTAATTTTTGGTTCCAAGGAGATGAGAATTTGTGATTCTCAGCTGAACTAAGTATGTTAAATTTCATTATAATTTTTTATTAGCTGAAAATTAGGCTCAGTGCTATCCAAGGTAATGTGTAGATAAGTGAGATAGGTGCCATGTCTCATGGTCTTACCTGCCACAAGGCTGCAGTTTGAATGACAAATTCTTTTTGTGTGCAGTCACCTATTTTTTGTATGCCAAAATAATAGCTTTGTGTGAACCCTCTTATTTCTGCAGTCAGTGTTAACCATTTGTGATTACTACCTCATCTATTTTCAGCCTACTTTAGCATCCATAGATGGTCTGTACTATGGGGAGTTGGACATCATTAGATTATTTTGCAGCAACTTGGTTTGCAGGCTAGATGTTGAACGAGGTACTTAAAGTAGGGTGCCAAGTTTCAGGAATGCTCTTGTAGTACTGTATTCTTTGCACTTCGTGTAATTCACACTTCGTGTAAAAGTAACGGTTATTTAGTACTTTTCCTTCTTCATAGAATGTGAAGGAGTCCAAAAACATGGCTGATATCAATAACTTTAATTCCCAAAGAAGGCAGTGGTTCTCTGCTTAGCTATTTATGTCAGGTGTTATCCCGAGCTGATGGCAGAGACAGGTAAGGAATCCAGTTCCAACAGCATCCCTTCCTGTGAGTCGTTCAGCTCATTTGCTAGTATCACACCCAGAGCAATACTGTCTCACTTGGCCTTTGGCAGATACAAGTGGGAGGACCCTTTGGCACACAGATTTTCAGTAGAGCTTATGTATCATTTGTACAAATGAAGTAATTTCAATCGTCTCCGCTTGCAAAGAACTCGAAGGAGACTTCATTTAAAGAAATAAATAAATAATCATAGCCCCTATAACAGTGAGTTTCAATTTCTTATGGACAGTTGATATGGTCTCCTATGGAAGACATGATTAGCCTGTGTTTAACAAGTCTGATGCCAGACCCAGCTACTGGGGTCGGTGCCAGGATGCTAAAATATTTTGAAATACTTTTTTGAGTATTAAGGCCTTTCTTATCATCGTTATGTGATACTTAATTCATTTTAGCTCTCTTGGAAGTCTGATACATGTATTCTTTTTATTTTTTATTTTTTTTTCAGTAACTGAGAAAGGATATTTCCCTTGGTTACTGGATATTAAAGCTGAATTAGTAGCAGAATTCTTTCCTCTTTTTTTTTTTTCTTTTTTTTTTTCTCATTATCAATGATAGAAGCTCTCCTGTGATTTTTTTCTGTGTTATCTTTCCATGGTGTATGCTTCTCTGGACTAGAATGTTAGATAATTTATTTTCAGCTGCTTGCAGATTAAATAGTTTTTCATTTTGATTATGAATAACACAGATTATCTCATTAAGTTGTTTTTCTTCCCAAGTCTGTTGGGTAAGCCTTTCCACGTTTACATCTATTTTATGCAATGAAGAATTTCAGTGAAGGGATTTGTTTTGCTTATTAGAAAAAACATCATTAAGACAAGGCCTAGAAGAGACCTGAGATATCACTTAGGATCAACCACAGATGAGGTACCTCAATATTTGTGCTGTGTATTTCAGCAATAGCTATTGAAAAGTTTTAATGAAGGAGTGATGGATTTCTGTCGTAATCTCTCCTCTCTGGATTTGTGTGTCAAAACAATTGCAGTGTGTGCTTGCAGGAGTCTTCTAGTATTTTTCATTTCTCTTGCTCACCACTGAAAGTAGTTTATTTTTTTATTTTTTTAGGTTTTATTTTTAGCAGTCACGCTGAGTCACATTATGGGCTCATACTATGACCCACTACACCCCTGCTCACCAAGTCCCTCTGGTTGTGTCAGTGTGTTTGCTAGCTGTGCTCCAGACTCGTCATCCACATGCCTAATTTGAATTTTGTCCCGTTATTTTTAAGTTTGTTAAGAACACTTTGAATTTAAATACTGTCTTCCTGAGTACATCTCCACCCACTCTGGTAACATTCCCAAGTCTCTCATGTGGAATTTATACCATTACTGATGATGTTAATGGAATACTGAATGCACTGGGCAGCATATAGCACAGATTCTTACAGTCCCACTTGATAACATGGGCTCCAAGCACTGGCTGCCATGACTCCATTAGGGATATCCATCTGATTTTTCATTCCCCTTACGGTGCTTCCCTGCGGAGGATGCTTTCTTCGGCTCTATTAAAGAATTTCTCTCTGACAGACCAAACAGCTTTAACCTAGTTAAGATTTGTCACTCCAGCTGCTCTCTGCTAGTCACTGGGCTGGTTATCCTGTCAAGGAAGGAAATTAGATTGTTTTGATATGATCTGTTCTTGACAAGTTCGCACTGGCTATTTCTCATCACTTTTTGTGCTGTAAGAACGTACAAATTGATTTTCTTCCTGGGTCTGTCTGAGCATTTCAGATAGCATCATTGCATGTGACACGGTGAGTCCTTGTGTCCACCTTCTAAAATACTGCATTTATCTTTCTACAGAAATGTTGCATCTCCCCATCTATGCTCTGTGCCAGTTACAAAACAGAACATTACGGAATTGGCACAAATGGAATACTGGAAAACTAATTAGGTATCTATTCTCATGAGCTTCTGAATACTGAAGCTATTAGAAGATTAAATGGCTTGAGAAAACATCAGATGTTTACAACTAACTAATTTTTCAGCTTTACATCACACACAATACTGTTATGCTAAACGTGTGATTTTTGCACACAAAATTCAGTAACAACAAATCCTTTGTACAATACAGCTAGCTTCCAGGAAAACTTTTGTTATTTCTGCACTGACAAGCATACTTACTGCTGTGCTAAGCTGCCCTGTTCAAAGACAGTTCAGCCCTTTCAACAACTCCTAAGAGAAGCATGCCTTCAATCTACCTTAGCAGCTGGTTCTCAAAAATGTCTGAGTATCTTTGACCAAAAATGGTCAAAAATCAGCAACAACTACACTGACCCTTTTGCATTTCCCAGACCTGATGGAGCACAAAAAAAAAAAAAAAAGAGAGAGAAAAGAAAATGTAACTGAAGTGTCAAAATCCAGGGGATAGGCTTTCTTCCATAGTTGCGTAGTTGGATAAAGCACACATGGTTGACATGGTTTTGCAGGTCTCTACAAAAATGTATGAAAACATTTAAATTATTTTTGTCATTTCCTTGAAATCAACAAGCTTAGCATTAAGCAGATTTCTCAGAAGTTGTAAGGATGTTCTGTATTCATCATTACTGCTTCCAGCAAATCTGTTCCATTTCTCGTGAGCGTTATCACAATTCAACTGATGGCACTTGAAAGAGCAAAACCCTTTGAATCTCTGTTATCCATTTGTGGTCTCCTGTTTCACGAACGGATAGATTCTGTTCTTGCCTGCTCTACCTCTCACCCGCAGTCTATATCCATCCACCTCACGCCCTTCAAAATCTCCATGTCATTTCATCTCAGGGCTACAGGTTATGATAGATGATCCTCTGGCTGCATTAGTTCCAGTCAAGACATTGAAATAAGGTATTCTCTGGATGTGAATTGCTTGTGTTATGTTTGTGGAAAGAATTCATTTTAATCTTTTAGTGTCAACTCTGTAATAGGATTGAATTTGTAGATGGCAGCTACCAACATTCTTCCTAGGACTTCACATAGCAGCTGTGAAGAAGCCTGTGCCTTGTTCAGGAAGTTTATTTTAAGGCGTCGCTGTCAGCCAAGGAGACGTGGTCTCTCATTTCCAGAGGGGAAGCCATTTATGCTGCATATTGAAGCACAATGACAGAGCATCTGACTTAGAAAAATGAGCGGCTTACTCTAAGCTTTCATCTTTTGAGTCTGGATTTGGATCCCCTTTTGAAGTCGGTAGCAAGATTGCTGTTGATATCAAGAGAAACTTCATCAGATGTCTCATGAGCAAATCCCAATAAAGGTCACAAATTTAATAGGATTGTTGTGGACTAAAGATCACCGGAATGCCATCAGCCTACCACAAATGGGCATTCCTTGACCCGCTTGTGTGATCTAAACACAGACAATCTTTGTTCTGTTGCTGTGTTTTTCTGTACAGGAGCAATGACCAGAATCGTTAATAACAGACACATTATGACTTGTTTTGCTGAGATTGTATAACATCATTCCAATTTCTAGAGAGCAGAGAAAGCTTCTTAGAGTTCTAATTCATTTTTCAGTGTTAATATAAATAAATAAATAAATAAATAAATTATTAATCAAAGTATTCTGAAAATAATGATAAGCCTGCTAGGAACCAGAAATACCACTGTGCATTATTCCCCAGCGTGGTTATGGGTGGCAAGGTGGGAGGCAGCCTGCAGAAGCTGGCAGAACTACTGTGCCTGGTGTGGTAAATAAACTGTCATCTTTCAGAGATTATGAATTTGCACTCCAACCTTTTGGAGTATTGCTTTATTTCATGTTTAATCAATTCCAAGCGTAATTTTCCATATGTTCAGAGCTAGATTTACTTCTCCTTGTGATACAATTTTTTTGTAATTATACAGTTAAATGTCTCCCTTTCTTTTCTTTTTTTTTTCTCATCTTAGAAAAGAAGCATTCTTTGTATGGAGATGTTTGCAATCCAACATAACTTCATTTATTTTAAAGCTTTTCATGGAGGAAATTGCCTTTATATTTTGTTTTATAAGAGTTGATTTGAGAGTTAGGAATTTGTAGTTTGATATACCACTTGTAAAATTTACTCTCTCTGTGATGTAGTAATGATGATATTTAAGATAAAAGTAATTAGCTTATAGCCAGGTTTTATATTTATTTTTGACTAACTGCTTGATCTGCCTTTCCATGAGTGCTTTCTTTTTTTTTTTTTATACAGATGCATAATACTATTTTTCTTTGTTACTCTTGGTAATTTTGATGCTTTTTAGTGGTAAATAATGTACTGAAGAAATAAGAAGGAAGAAGTCTTCTTGATGAAATGGTTTGTATATCAGACAACAGGAGATGATGTAAATACATAAATTATCTTGCTTAGGTTTCCATTTACAGTCTCATCTAGAGCATTGGCATACATTGGCTTTAAAAACATATTGCCCTGGACTGGGATACTAGATTTATCTGAGCTTACAGACAGCTGGTTTATCTTAACTGATAATAAGGGTACTGTGATAACTGAACTCTGGGATCTGCAAGTTTAGGTCTTTGAATAAGAAGCACTGTTACAGTCTGTCATTGGTGAGTCGAGAAAAATGTGCAAGATTCTTTGCCTATTTTGAATATTCTGCTATTGTTTGCGGCAAGATAAAAATTCAAAATAACACTCCTGCTAACAATGAAGTAATAGTTCCATTCAAACACCACCAGCATGTATTATCTTGTTCCCATCCTTTTCTATTCAAGTGAGGTTGGCTAGGTGCCTGAAGGAAGAAGGTCCGTGTTTGTGGGTGGTAACTTGGTGTAAAGAGACTTGCTAGCTCTGTTAAAGTTGTATGGATATTGATTTGTGTCTATGTATGCATATATACTACCTACGTACATGTTCATTACTAAAAAAATCTGCGTAGAGTTTTCAGTAATCTCATTTGGATTAACTAAATGTACCTTGGTGTTTTTACTTGTGAAATGCTGGTGGTGATCACGACGTAGGGGCAGAAAAGAGTAGGATACGATATCAACCACAGTTTACATTTTCTTAGTCACTCAGAAATATAGCTTGAAGTGAGCCTAACACCGATTGCACAAGTATTTAGCAGTAAATCAGTCCTTGAGAAGTACCCACAGCTCAAGCCCTGGAAATACCCGTTGGTGGGTTGTTGCCTGTTGGTTTTTCCAACGGAGATGCACTGGTCTCTGGAGAGAAACATGGCAGCAGCACAGGCTGGGGAGAGTGGAAAGATTAGCAGAGTGTTTGAAGCTAATATTACTGCCTTTTGAGGAGCATCACAATGTGGTGCTGGAGTGGTCTCTGTAAGATTTCTATCTTGGAAGTATGATGTCAAATACATGAAATCTTCTACTCCGCCACGTGTGGCAATGCAGAGGATAAAGAAATGATAGGGAGAAAAAAATTCTGCATCCAGAGTTTGAGATGTGTCTTAACGTGTTTGAATTAAAGAAATGCTCATGTCTTTATTATTCCTGTCTGCCCTTGGGTAGTGGGAATGCTGTCACTGCTTGAAACATTGATGGAGCATCTGGTGGGAGGGCAGGGCCAACCCAGGGGAGCTCAGGTGCATACAATGTATCTGAGTCACCAGAAGGTCTGGGGCCAGAATCCACCCCTTCCCAGACCTCATTTAAGGGTTGGCAGTGGAGGTGAGGGTGTTTTGCTGGAGATCTCTTCCTACCTGAGGGTTTCCAAAGGTAAGTAGCTTTTTTTTCCTTTCCTTTTTTTTTTTTTTTTTTTTTTTTTTTTTTTTTTTTTTTTTTCCCCCTACACGCACAGTACTGTATTTGGGTTTGTCCTCATTTTCTGCAGCCAAAGGCTTTGCCTCCCTGCTTTTATCATTGCATTTTCCACCATGTTGTAGAATTACATCTTGTAACTGATCATCCAGAACGGCAGATGTTAACCAAATGGCTATTGCTCGTTGTCCCTTGTCTTCCAACCCAAAATAGACTCTTTGTGCATTTGGCATATAGAATACTAACTTGATCACCTTGTTTTGCTCTTCTGTGTGTTATGTTAGGATATCTTAAAAACACAAAACAAGCAGGAAATAAACCAACAAAATCAACACATTCTTTTGGCTTGCAATGTGTCAAAGAAAAGTGCTCATTTTGCTCTGACAGTGTATTTTTTTTCTTTAGAAGGTGTTGCTACCATGCATATTTTGATATCTTGTAATGAATAATGAATGGTAAACCTTGCTGAAGCTGCTTTAAGTTGCTCTTGATAACTGTCTCGGGGAATTAAATTGGTAAAATCTGCCTTTTTTTTTTTTTTTTTTAAATACAGTTTCTATTCTGGGTAATGAAGGAAAGCCTTTACATCTGACCGGCCATGGGTTACTGCTATTTGGGAAAGTAAGTGCATGTTTTTTCCACCTCTCTTTGGGCGTATGTTGTGTGGGTGGGCAGCAGGGGTTGATCCCACATGGCCAACAGTTCCATCCTTGTTGCCTTTCTGAAAAGTGTTTACAAGGCTGTGGCTCCGGCCCTGCTTGCTGCCCACCAGCCCTTCAGGGAATGGGTGAACCACAGAGCATATAGCCTGTGGTGGTTGCAGACTGAGATGTCTGATTTGGGACTTCTGCACAACATTTGAGACCTTCTGTTGTTACAAAATGCTGTGAGAAAGCTGTTTGCTTTTGGATTGTTTGGTTAGCTTCCTACTGACGCTGTATTGAAATGGTTGGCTGAAAAATGTGCTCAGTGCTGGGAATCGATAGAAAGTGCCAAAACACAAGGCTAGGAGAATGGGGAATGGAGGCTCTGCAGGGGCTTGGGAGCGTTGCTTTTCTTGGGGTTGCTGCATGTATTCACCTCCTGTGAACTATGGTTTCCAGCGTGAAACAACTCCTTTATTCCTTGTCACTTGAGTTCAGCTGTTTTGCTAATGGTTGGAAGAGTAAAAATTAAAAAAAATTAGAAAAAGGATTTAGTGATGGATTCCAGGTCCCTAACTTTCCCAGGCATTTGATACAGTCTCTATACACATAAATCTTGATGTGACTTCTGGTGCAGTAAGACTGCAGTATGAAAACATAGGTAATGAATATTGATAATCCCTGTTCTTTACTTATGTTCCATTCAGTTTTTTATCCTTGATATTTTTGTCCAGCTGTTCCTAGTTACACCAGTGCATTTCATAGATATGTGTAATAATCCTGGTGCATTATTGATTTGCTTTTATAGCTCCATTTCTCACTTGCTAACTGTCACTGCAAAGATATTTTACTTGGACACTTATGAAAGTGAAATATCTGACTTTGCTGTTAACTGAAGTTGGATTTTTTGGCTGCCTAGCAGAGTTGGCTGTAGCATGAAGCACGTTTTTCCTGCAACTCAGACTGATAAATTAGACATTATAACTCAGCAAATTAATAGAAGCAAAGAGAAGTAGATTGATTCAAATTCATACAACTGTTTTCAAAAACCAAGACTGCCTGGCTGCCTTTTTGCCCAAAAGTAGATGTTGAGTAGTGAGGTGGTTTTACTCTCTGGGTTGAAAAGCCTGTTTGTTATCCTGCTTACACTTCTATGAGTTTGTTCTATCTGGGCAGGCTGAGTTGAAGGATAATGGGTCTGGTCGGATGATTGTAGGAAGGTGTCCCTGTCATAGCACCCAGGAGAAGAGCTTTGCTCCCAGCCTTGGCAGAGGGGCCAGGGAGTAACTGAGCAGGACAGCCCTTGCCAGCTTAGAGGTGATACCCAGCAGGAGGGCAGGGTGTGTAAGGGCAAAGTGGTCTTGGGATGCCTGTGCCTTGTCTGCCTGTTGGCTAAATGGGCTACTTTACTCACTAGAGCCATCAGCTGGTCCCTTCCCATATGGGTTATAATTTACTTTGAAATGCAACAGAAAATTATTCTTACCAGCTTTGGGAAGGCCACAGGTGCAAAAGAGAGGAAAGTGCAAGAATATTTGTTATATTCTGCTTCTATTGAGAGAGATAACAACCACTTAGGATCATTTTATGTGCTGGCTTGAATGACAATTTGTAGTTGATGTGAAGTAAACTCTGATGAGAAACGTCACAGCCATTTTCAGTGTTTGATGCTTCACAAAGGCATTCCACAAGCGCATTTAAAAGGATTTTTTTACAGACCTGATGAAATGTAGTCTGTAAATGGTCCATGACTGAAAACAACATGCTTGGGTTTTATTAATTATGAATTTCCCATAAACAAAAATATATGTGGTTTTAATATTAAGCCCTGTGAAGGGAGCCGTAAAACGTGCTGCACAATGATGGTGTGGTAGTTTAACCCCCTTCTGTCCGGACTTCTAGAGCCAGCACACTGGGATGATCCTGCCAATTGTTTTAAGTAGGTTTACAACTTCAAGTAGTTGTGTTTTGCCAAATTGTGTGAGTACATACTGAAAACACAAAGTGCTGGTCCAACCAAGTGCTGTTCCTTATATAGTTTTAGCCTGGTAAATCATTACCTTGTGTAGCTTGCTACAACCTTGCTGCTGTAAAGCATTAACGGTGTTTGTACCCCCACATCTTTTGTCTAATTCCTTTATAAATGCATTTTCTAATCACACGTATTTAGCTATAGACTAGTAAATGCTTTATCTCCACCAAACATTTCACTTCTGTGTGAAGGGCACTCCATGGTAAATAAAAGGGATAGAACAGAGTCTTCCCTGTTATTCTCTACACCGGTGCTTTGTCTGGAAACCTCATGGGTTCATTCATTGAACTCCAGAACCACCTGGCAATGATGAAGCAGAGAGCATACCCTACAGTTTGCACACAAAGCAGTAACTGGACATGAGAAATAATGGGGAATGAATAAATCTCAAAAGCGTAACTGTCAGCTGAACATCTACATGAAATTACTGACTGTGTGGCAGGGTTCTCTTGTTTTCTGTCATATAGCTTGTTCTTTTGGAAAGAAATGAAAGATGGAAAGGTTTGAAATAAGCATTGTATCTCATACTGTTTGTGCAAGTAAAGCTGAATGTAAACAGGTGCTCACAGGAACTTTGTTTGCATTGACCTGATTAAAAATAGCTGCTTTCAGAGTGCAATAAGTACAAATAAACACAGTACTTGATACTTCATATTTGATACCAGGCACAGATGGGAGAGCTGCCTGCAATGTGTGCAGGTAAAACTTGTGTGCAGGGTGTGGAGCCAGGAGCAAGTGCTCTGCTTCTCCAATTGCCCAAATCTTTAAAGAAGTTAGGAAGACACTGAGGTCTGCGGAAATCCAGGCAGTGCTTTGGATGAAATGGCTAGCTAATGGCACAAAGAAGTCCTGGCAGTGTATTAATTATAATGGGATTTGATTGTTATGGCTCTGAAATGCTGCATAGCATGAGTCAGTCCTTAGGAAACATGCCTGCTGGGAAACCAGCAACTTAAATGCAGCCCATTTGGCATCTGCTGATATTTCTGTACTTGCAGATAATTAGGAATTTGGAAGAAAGCTAATTTTTCCTCTGAGCTGGATTAAGCTAATAAACCAGCTCTTCTTTGGTTTAAAATCTTAAGCTGAATTGGTTTCTGTTCAAGGTGAGGAGTGAAATTTAAAACATACAAAGAGGGAACTACTGCTAACCGTAGTTGCTGATTGATCGTCTTATTTCAGAAGTAATTTCCATTATGTGGGTTAATTAGTTGTCAGAAGAAAAGAAACCAACTGAAAATCACTTGTAGGCCTCCATGTTACACCCAAGTCTTGTTAGGACTTAAGTCTCATTACTCTCTCCCAAACAACCTCAGCTAACGCTGCGCCTTAAATACTATAATGTACTCTTGTAAGTCATTTCTCTCCTGCATCTAGAAATAGATTAAATGAAAGGAGGACTTCCTTAATCCCAAGGGATTACTTACTGCAGCACCAGATCAAATTTGGGAAGAAAACAGATTTCTCTCTGTGTTTTTTTGGTGGACATTATTTGGAACCATTTTCAAATATGAAAATAATGCTGTCCCGAGGAAGGTTGCTGAACGTTCTCATGTTACTAGGGGCTCCTGCTGCAAGGAGCCTTTGCCTATTCCTCACGCCTCTTTTCCTTTTCTGATGCCCAGTGGTGAGTTCAGTCCTGCATTCTTCAAAGTTTGCACTCTGATCAAGATTTTGTGGTGCTCAGGGACATGGTTTAGCAGAGGGCTGTTAGAGTTAGGGCAGTGTGTTGCAGTTGGACTTGGTGATGTTTAAGTTTTTTTCCAACCTGAGCAATTTGATGATTCCATGTGAATGCATGCTCTGAGCAAATGAGTTGGTAGGAACAAGTCAACAGCTTCATAATATTTGATATTGATATTTTGTGCTGCAAATATAGTGATTCTTCCTTTGTAGCTTCCATTTTCCTGCCCTTACAAACCCCTAATGTTACAGGGTCATTGAGAACAATTAATGCTGTTGGCTTCATGGAAGTATTTTACTCATTGGAAGAGGAGGTTTGGTGCTTTTTACACAATCCAGCTGTATTTCCCAAAACACTTTTTTCACTTCTGCTTCTGTGTTCTGGGTGCTGCAAGTTGTCTCTTTACTTTCCGAAGTCTAGCTTGAGCCCAGAATCCCTCTTGATTTGAACATATCAAAAAGAAAGGCATCATTGCCTCTCCTGTCTTACATGCAGCATAAGATATTCCTTTCATTTTCTATCAGAACAGCTTTTAGTTTCTGTGCAGTATTACATAATGGACTCAACCATGATATTTTTTCACAAGTGTTGCTGTGTAGGCTGCCAAATCTGCACTATGTGCTTGTCCTCCACATTTTAAAAATGAATGCTACATTCTCTTTAATCCAGTGGATTCACTTTGCACTCCTTGCATCCCAAATGCACTTATCTCAGTAACCACTTCAGCCAATCCTTTAAGAATTACAATATCTATAACATCTTCAGGTCTTTCTAACTTCTCTAAGTCTTCTGAGCAGATTCTGAATCACATTGCTTCTATGTTAGTTTTTCTTTTGACCACCGTCAACATTTTCGTAGCGTTTGTGTAGTGACTGTTTCATTTTTTTCTATGGAAGCCATCAGCTTTATGACTCCATGGACGTAACTATCCCCCAAACTGCAACCAAGACTGTTAAGACAGCCCATGGGGCACAGACACCCCAGGTTACCCTGTGTTCTACAAAGTAATTTGTGGTCAGCGCTTTTCAAGTGCTCTGTTGTTTATATAGACGGTTTGCTTGTTTCTGGAGCAATGGTTATATTCATTCATTGTTTTTAACTTCAGGGTTGGGGGCAAGTTTAAAAAAAAAAAAAAATAATATATATATATATATATAGGGCAATTCAATTTTATATATTATATATAATATATAAACATATAATATTATATATTATATATTATATATATAATTATATATAATATATATAATATATAAATATATAAATATATATAAAAATATATAAATATATAAATATAAATATAAATATATATATATATATATATATATATATATATATATATATATATATATATATAATTGAATTGCCCTGTGAGTCTTTAGTCCTAACGATTGGTTAAGCAACTTCTGGTTTGCAACAGGAACATTTGGAGACTTTTAAAAAACGTGGCTTTCACAGAAATGTGTCAGACAGCAGAAAATATTTTCCTCTTTGGATATCTTTGAAGTGTGCACGTCCTGATATCTGTGTGGAGTTATCAGAGTTTTTTCCAGAATTTTTGAAGCCTTATACTCTTGAGCTTTTCCTTTCCTTAGGAAAATTTGAGCATTAAAGATGGAATAGTTGTACATGCCAGTCTACCAAGGGGAGCTACTTTCAGATAACAGTGATGCAGTTCGTTTTAAGCTAATAAATCTGTCTTACTGTTGCTTTTCTTGTCAAAAGTGCTCATGAATGTGACATCAGTGGAGTTGCTTAGAGCTTAGTGTGGGTTAAGATGCTGTGTGTGCAAGGAACTCATTCCACCATAGGTGAAACTAAGCCTTTGTGCTGTAATATACATTGCTAGTTGCCTCAACACAATTTCAAAGGTTACGAGTTTGTTCCATAGGTGACCAAACCTGGTTCCTGTGTTAGAAAATTAGGCAGGTATGGCAAAGTTTATAGAGATCTAGAAGCAACTATCTGTTATCACTTAAAGAGATGATCCATTTAAGCTACTTCATATTTGTTTAACAACATAACTTCTTTATCTCAGTTTCTGTCCAAGCATGTCTGGCCTAGTGCTGTCCTTAGAGAAATGTGTTCTTAATAGCAAGAGTGTCAAGCAGGTATCTTTTTTTCCCTGTTCTCCTTCCTGTTTTCCAATGTACACAATTCCTGTGTTGCTGGAATTACAGAAAAGGGGCTAATAGGTTTTTAAAAATCTTGCTTGGAGGTTTATTAGCTATTGCTAACATGAGTGTATTCCATTAGAAACCACTTGACTGATTTTGCTGCTTCACTCGTGGTGAAAATTGGTCTTAATTTTTTTAGTTTTGTTGATTCCTTTCTCTTGAAATACCCACTTATCCAAGTGTTATATGGCCCTGTGTATCAGCAAGTGACTTTGTGTTATGCTGTTTGTTTGGGAAATATCCTGTTTTACTCATGTAGACAGACAGTAACATAATTTGTCTTGATTAGGGTTCTAGTATTTCCTGGTCAAGGGATAAAACCTCTTGGATCACTGTACACTAGCAAACTCCCTATCCTTTCACAATTTCAGCTATGTAAACATATTTCCTCGGAGCTCCCGGGATCTAAATATTTTTAAAGCAATTCAGTGATTACAATAAACAAAGAAAAGAAACATGTAAATTGTGCTGACTTCAGGATAATTCTAGGACCAGCCTGAGGTCTCCAAAGAACTGTTGTAACCTGAGGGACTAGATTTCTCTCCAGACTATTTATTTTAAATTCTTTTGTGGCTAATTACAGCTATCTTTGCTGTCTTGGCTTGTCTGTGTTTTTCTTTCAGTAGCCAGTGCATGCTGGAGAAATGCATTAGGCTGTGTGTCAAGTCAGCCATAGGAGCAAAGGTGGCATTTGTGGAGGAATTGTCCAAGATGAGAGAAACCCTGGTGTGGGAAAGCAGACTGCTTTTGTCCTGGGTTCAAAAACAGTAAGAAATGAATGTGGAAGTTCAAGTATTTTGATGTCTACTAAGCAAGGAGAAGCTCACTGATTTCAAGTAGCCAGAGCAGCTGAATGGCCTGGCCAAAGTAGTCTCTGGGCTATAAAGGTTGAGTCCCTTCCTTGTTTAAAATGAATTAATAGCAACAGTCTGAGTTTATAAGCGTGTCCTGCCCAAACGTTTTCTCAACAAGAAATTCAGAATCGGGTAAAAACCATTTCACTTTTTTTTTTTTCCCCCCAATATTATTCACTTGAACAATTGGTCTTTCCTTCTGTCAGCAGTTAACGAATGCATGAAGAAGCTATTTTTGCAGCTGTTCTGAGGTGTTAGGAAATCTGAAGTACATTGCACATTTCTGCTTAGAGAAAAGCACGGGAAGATGTCAGAAGGCAGTTCAGTGTTTTTCAAAGAGATTTTTACCTTCACTTAGAAAGCTTTTACATATCTTTAAGCTTTTTCACAGAGTCACTCAACAGTTTTTGTAATAAAACACTGAACAGGAAAATGTGCTGAGTAGAACCCCTGCATGCTTCTGAGTTAGCTGCTGCATCTCTATCGGTTTCTCAAGCATTTGCTTTTTGAAGCCAAACAGTGTTGTTTTTTTTTTGGGGGGGGGGGGGGGCTTTGAAGCCACCGACTGAGACAGGAGGCATTTAAAAGAGTCCATAGAACAGGGACTGAACCAAACAGTGAACTGATGACTGGTTTGCCCAGTGCTGCCAGCTGTGCATGCAGGGGCCAGCAGGCAGTTATAGGGTAGGAAGGTTGGATCACAACACTCCAGAGGGTGAAGTCAGAATTATACAGACCTCTTTAATCACAGCTTTCCCTAACTTCGGAGTACTTCTGTGTGCAATGATTATTAAAATCATTCGACAGCCTTAACTTTTTCCCTAGCACAGTCTTTTGATTGAAATCTTACATGCCTTCTTTTCTTTCTTTGTAACGTGCAAAATAGATGTTCCATTTTTGCTCAGTAGTAATTTCTTCCAGATTTCCCAGTTAAATTGAATGGCAAAGAATAAGAAGTCAGGGAACTGTGACCTATGCTGCAGAAAAATTACTGTGTAAGATCCTGAAATATGTGCATGTATCTTTGATTCAGGTATGTTTGCATGTATAAGTGATCAAGAAAGTAGATCCTTGTTAATATGTATTATTTCAGTCACTATCATTAGTCATCCATCTTCTCCCTCCTCTCTTCTTCCCCCTCCCCCAACAACTTTAGATTGCTTTGGAATGAGAGATGTCACTGAAGCACATGTAACGTGGGGAGACTTCAATGCAAATTCCTCACATTTTTCAGGGGAGGAGATTTTTTCGGTTGCGTCTTTATCTTTGAAAATGCTGCAGTTTGTTTAATGTTTTTATTGTTTGGGATTGCGTGCTGAAAAATAAATGCACAATAAGTGTCCTCACTGTTGCAGTATTATTTTCCCAGCAATTAAACATAGAGACTTCCAATATCAAGATGTTACAAAAACTCCTATAGAAAGAGCTTCTTTAACAGTCTTGGTTTCCTTAATTGTCAGGCTAAAGTGCTATAAATTCTATGTCATATTATGAGCTTATTTCCTTAAATTTCTTTAATGATGTATGTTAACATACTGGAATGTCTGCAATGGCTGGTAACGGGAAGGAGTTTCCACAAATAGTTGCTTGTAGGAAGGAGGAAGGTGACTCTCATTTGTCTCTGTGATGTTCTGGAGAAGCAATTTATTTTGGAGTAACAGCATTGCTGGCCAAAGGGAAGGCAACTGAGAGAAGTCCTCAACCTGGACTTGTACAAGGCCTTTGTCATGGTCCCGGACCACATCTTTATCTCTGAAATAGAGTGATGGATTTGAAGGGTAGACTAGTTGGTGGATAAGGAATTGGTTGGAAGGTCAGAGCCAGAGGGTTGTGATCAATTTGTGAATCAAAATTCTGATTCCAGGTGATGAGTGGTATCCCCCAGGGCTCTGTCTTGGGACCAGTAGTCTTTAACATCTTTATCTATGACATAGATGATGGGATTGTGTGCACCCTCAGCAAATTTGCTGATGACACCTAGCTGAGTGGTGTGGTTGATGTAGCAGAAGGAAGGGATGCCATCCAAAGGGACCTTGAGCGACTCAAAATGTGTGCCCACATGAACCTAATGAGGCACAACAAAACAAAGTACAAGGCTTTGCACTTGGATCAGGGTAATCCCAGATATGTATACGGTCTGGGAGAAGAACTCCTTGAGAGTAGCCTGCTGAGAAAGACTTACAGGTCCTGGCAGATTAAAAGCTTTACGTGGGCCAGCAGTGCGTTCTTGCAGCCCAGAATGCCAATGGTCTCCTGGGCTATACATCAGAAGAGGAGTGGACAGCAGGGAGAGAGAGGTGGTTGTCCCTTTCTACTCTGCCCTTATGAGGCCCTATTTGCAGTACTGCATCTAGGTTTGGGGCATGCGTGGCAGAAAAAGAGTCAAGGTTTTGGAGAGGGTCCAGAGAGGGCCCACAAAAATGAAAGGAGGGCTGGAGCACCTCTCCTGTGAAGACAGGATGAAGAAGCTGGGCTTGTTGAGTCTGGAGAAGAGAAGGATGTGGGGAAATCTTATTGCAGCCTTCTAATATTTAAAGGGAGTTCATAAACAGAAGGGAAGTCAACTTTTTACATGGTTAGATAGTGACAGGACTGGGGTGAATGACTTGAAACTAAAGGAGTGAAGATTTAGATGCCAAGGGGAAGCTTATCACTGATTGAGCAGTGAGGTGTTGGAACAGGTTGTCCAGTTTTTCCGGATGCCCCATCCCTGGAGGTGTTCAAGGTCAGGTTGGATGGGACTCTGAACACCCTGATCTAGGTCTTGATCTAGTGGTTGACAACCCTGCCTGAGGCAGGGCAGTTGGAACTTGATGACCCTTGAGCCATTCTTTGAGAGGTTCTTGCTTTGGGCTGTTATGTGCTACAGAGTCATCTGATTTATCTGCTGAGGATTTGTTTCTTGCTGAACTCCAGTATTTATAGTTAGGCCTGGATGTTACTGTAGGGGAAGAGAGAGTGTTAATGGTATAAAAGGTGTCTTGTGTGGGAAAAGAACCATTAGGATTCTTGGGGGTTTGAGAGCCTTAAACTCTGCTTTGAGGGAGGAAAGTTGGGGTCATCTTCAAATTTCCAAATATGTTCCTGCTTCTGCCACATGGAACTTCCTTCCTCTGCCATGAGTTCCTCCTTTCTACTCTTTTACTTCCAGAGACTTTTGGAAGAAGCTCTCAATTAAGACCCTGAAAAAATTACCCGCTGTACTCCAAGATTACTTTACTGTCATGTAAAAACGAGCTGAAATTATATTACTGCTCTACATCTCTGTGCCTCAGTAAACATGGGTGTGAGGGCACATGAATGCAAAAGGAGTTGGAAACTTTCTTTTCTGGCAACTGCTGGCAGTCTGTTGAGGGCTGCCATTGGAAAGAAGTTCACTTAAAGGAAGGAGAAGAAAGCAGTAATGCATTATTTCCCTTAAAAATCCTCTGAGATTCATTTAGAGCTGTGACTGCTCCTGAATGATGCTGTGGAGCTGGAAATAATAATTAGCAGCAGGACTGAGCCAGTTTTCAATGTGTTGGCATTCCTGGGGTATCCATTAGGCAGCAGGTCACTTCAGCAGCAATGTCAATATTTAATGCAGCACTTCAGTGACAAATCACTCAAGTTTGCTTTTGGACCAGACTTTTCTTTTTTAGAAGCTGTTATTTAGAGTGGGGCAGAATTTTAATTTCAGTCTGTGCAATTTAGATTCTGCTCTGGTTAACACCAGAGCAGTAACAACCCTTTCTTGAGGCACTCTGTCCATTAACTGCTCATTTTTCAAGGAGGATACAATGCTGTTCCAGATTGAGATGACAAAATCATTTATTTCCTTAGGTTTAACTGTTGCTTGCACATAAGCGATCATCCAGCCTTCTCTCTATTAGACCAACAGCGTTGTCATTAAATGAGTACCAGGCTTGAAATCAATCATGTCCATTGCTGACAAGGAAGCTGAGTTGCTGTTATCATGTAGAGAAGGAAAGTAGCAGATCAATGCTGCTTTCCTTTCTAAGCAAAGAAAATAGTTTTAGCCTGGAAAAGAAAGTTGAATTCCTTTGATCGGTGCTGCATGCTCGAGTTTATAAAGGGCTTTTGTGTTCCTTCTTAGCTGGATCAAATTGAGAGTGGGGTAATTATCAGTGAGGAGTAGAAATAAAATAATCAGTTTGCTGTGTCAAAATATCTTCAGGTTTGTGTCAATCATCCTGTCTTTCTTGTACAGTGAAGATCAACTGTCGGTTCAAGAGCAACAGCTTCATAATTGAACTTAAACTCTTTGTTTGCACTTTGGTTGTGGAAGATGCTTGTGGATTTTGCCTTGGAGACAGGGGACAGGGTGTGTGTTTCTAACTGCAGCTGATATTTTGGCATTAAGGCTGAAAAGTTTGAAGTTGTAGTGCGTGTCCTACCATATACCTGTGTTTCACACCTACTGTGATTTCAAAACAAACAAACAGCAATTTAACTGACTTTACAACATGATCATTTTTGCATTATCATACGAGCGTAAGACTTGAGAGCAAATATCTGTCAAGATATAGTCCTTTGCTCCTTGTGATTTCATTAAGAGTCCATTGTTGAGTTTGTCCCAGGAAAATTGTGCCAAATTTTGGCACAATTTGGACCTGCGTTTAATTAAAGAGCTTCTGATTGCTTTAGACATGTTATGACCTAAATGCTCTTATAAAACCAAGCATCTCTACATCAATAAGAGAAGTACTGAAGTCTCTATTGTGGTTGTGCTCGTTGTACTGTAGTTTAATAAACTATTTTCAGCACAGCTCCATCGATTGTAGGTGTTGGGGAAAGATTATAGGAGATAGTTGCTATAGATGATTTGTATTGCCATGGAAATACTGTTCTTTCTTATTTTGCGTTATGGATTACTAATACAGCATGTTAAGGGGAAAAAAAAAAAAAAGAAAAGAAAAAAGCACATTGGGGAAGTAAATGAACTTACTGCAGTAACAGACAATAATTAATGTTCATTAGAATAATGAAAGAAGATACTGGATGGCAAAACTGCTTTTGTTATACAGTGGGCAGTAACACAGTTATCAGATGATTTGGTTTTGACTCTTTTCCAAAATTTGGTCCAGTAGGATAACATTCAGTTTTGGTTTTGGCACATACTGTTTTGTCTCATAAGATCAATGTGCAAAAAAATTTGTTTTCAATACTGTCTGATGGTTTTGTTGTTTTTTGTGTGTGTGTGTGGTGTTTTTCATCTGCTACTTCCCACCAATTTCACTTCTGTGTGTAAGATAATATACTAACTGTTGGTAGCTAACAAATCTGTCATGATTGGTAGAGAAGTAGCCTATTTGTTCTTCAGTCTAGTTTTAATTTGTATAAGAGTTGATAACTGCAGCTTTACAGGAAATGAATAATAGAATCAATGCTAGTGTTAAAGTGTTTGGGAAGTGCTCATTAGTGGAAGTATTCATTATTTTTCACTCTTGGAAATTACATTTATTAATAACTGAGACGAGTATCCTTTCCCTAATTTTCTGCCGTCCTGCTCAGGAAGCTTATTTGCAGGCAGTTTTTGAGAGTTTTATTTCCGTTGCACTGCTATTATTCATCTTAAAATAGTGGAATAACTTTGGGAAAGTTTTTGTGGAAATAGGCCCTATCTTGTTCTTTAGTCTTCTGATCACTAAGAGTCTATTGGTGGTTTGCACTTTCTGAAATGGGGAAAAAGATTTCAGTCTTCCTTTCTCTGTGGTCTGTATTATGGGAATGAAAGGAGATGAAGGGAAGCATACAGTAGCAATGGAGAGAAGGGTTAATATAGCTAAGTATTGAAAGCACTGCCCAAACGCTTTATCTGTAAGGCAAGCAATTTACTTTTGGTTCAAATAAGAATTACAGATACAGATTTGTTTCCTCAACTGGGATGCCAACAGAAGTGCCTGCTGAAGGAGGAGCCTCTTAACATAGAGATCAGTTGTGATTTGGACAACACTTTTTTTCAGAATAGTTTCTAAGTGGATGTGTTCATCATTAGCACTGCATGTCTACTGATTTTTTTATTTTATTTTATTTTATTTTTTTGTCTAATCCCAACAGGTATACTAAATTCTTAATGCAACAGTCATAATTTCAGTTACATTAAGAATGAGGGAACTTCTGGTTTGTTGTGATTGGTACGAGGTAAATGCTACAGACTTCATCCCTACTTTTGTTAGAGTCCTCCAGCTGTCAGTTCCCTCCCCCCACAGAGTATTGTGGTGTGTCATCTTTCCCCAGTAGATCTCTGCTCTCAAACAACTGAGGAGAGAAATCAGCTGCTAAAACAAAAAAACCCAACCAACCAACAAACAAAAAAACCACCAACCAAAGAAAGAAAGAAAAAAAACCCTAAATGAACACACTGTTAGGGATCCCCAGTAGATTTGCCTCTAAATGACAGATTCTTTTTTTCTGGTATTTTTGCCAGTTCTCTCAGGTGCCTTGTAACTTTAAGGAGAAAAGCTGAGTCCTGTTTTGCAGCCTTTGCATTTATTAGAATTCTGAACCTCCGATTCCATCAATGTAGATTATAACCACATCCTTTTGTTGGAGCAGACAGAAGAGAATATTGCTTTAGAGGTTGGGGATTTTTGGGACAGTTTTTCTAAAAGAGCTCAAATGCTGAACTCATTATAGGAAAAAGAAACAAGTCAAATGTACTACGAATGTTATTTTAGATACTGTGTGGTGCTGTCTTGCTCTGAACTACTTCGATATCCTGGTTGCCATGGCAAGCATGAGGAAGAATAAAAAATTCCTGCAGTGAATACCTTTGTAGCTCCAAAATCATCACTCAGCAGGGCTGTGTGCTTAATAACTCTTAAAAACACTGTGGGTTTTGCAGAATGCAGGGAGGGGAGTTCTCCACTGCTTTGGCTCATTCTGTTCAGATGATTGTTCATGCTGCTACGGAGCAGAGGTGACCGGGGAGGGGTAACTACATGATGGGGGTTTATGGCTTTGACGTGGGTGTGAACAAGCTCTCACCTTCAAGCATGGAGAGCCTGGATCCTTGGGGTGTGTGGGAGGGCTGTGAGGTGGGACAGAGCTGTGCTGTTGTCTGTGGTGTGGGCACAGAGGCTGTGAGCTGCCCTATGCTTCACCCGGGGGGAGGCTGGGTCACAGAGCCTACTCAAGTGTTATTCTGCTTGTTGGTGTGGCTGCACACTTGTGCTCATGCACTCCCATGCTGGGCTAAGGCCCCAAACCTCTGAGCCTCGTGGTTCTGTATGAGACTGAAGATGCAGCTCTCACATTTCGATTGGCTCCTTCAACAGCCTCCCCTGGATGCTGGGCTCTGTCTCACACCCCTGTGCTCATTCGGGCATGCTTACAGCTTTGAGTAGCACTGTATGCTGTGCAGAAATACCCTTGATCTCTGAAAGCAATGGGCTTTGTGCTATGAGTGGGACAACATTTTTGTTCAGTGAATACTGGGTCCTGGCTATTTTGAAGTCATTTTAAGTTTTTGTGTGCCGTAAGAATGTAATTCTTAAGCTTTTCTAAAGAAGGGTGACCCAGAGGTACTCGATACCCAAGAAACCACACTTGAACTTGGAGCATTTTGCAGAGTTCGGGCTGAGACCTGCATTTAGGGTGAGGCTTTTTTGAGACTTTCAGTGATAGATGGAGTGCTCACAGTCATAACAACTCAGCACAGCATCCTTCTGCTAGCACCATCTGCTGCAATTTTTAAATATAGAAGGAGATTTTTCTTAGTCAGCATGTTTCTGTCAGAACTAGCTCTGCCTCCGCACAGCTTCAAACTTCATCAGCTTTCTAATGGAATAACGCAAGACAATCTGATGGATTCTAAGTGTTTGCCTTTCCTTTGCAAAAGGAATCCATTTTTACTCTTCAGTGATTTCTGTGGCTTTGCTTGCTCTTACATTGAAAATGTTTTGTTTTTGCACTATAATTTGTGCTTCCATCAAGAATAAAGTTAGGGTTTGAGAAACCATCAGCTGCTGAAATATGTGGAGAGTTGCTTTTTTTGCTTGAATGTTGGTACTGTGAAGTGAACTCTGTGAAAGCATCATCAAGTAGCTATCTGCCTTACCTAGCTTCAGCTCAGCCCAGGGTTTGCTCAAAGGATATCACAAAAATGTGTACGAAAGCAGTGATGAATAGCCATGGCAACAGTCTGCAAAATGCAGAATAACTTCTTGGAGATTGTTTAAGTGTGTGTTTAGCTGCACACAGAGGCAACATCAGTAAATGGTTCAGGGAAAAACATTTCCTTGACCTGGTAGGGGCTTAGAATGACATCACTTAGGCAATGGCTGGGCTGAGCTACTGTGCTCCTACATCTGTAAGAAACAAGTGATGTGTGAGGAACACGTGGCTTGCCTTTGCTTTCAGAGACTCTGTTCCTTACATCCCTCAACCCCTCAGCAGATGTGACAACAAAGGGGGCATCCCATGGGGCTGACACCCACGGCTGCTTCCGCTGATTGTTCCCCTGCAGCTGCTCTGCGAATGTTTCCTTCCCTTGCTGCCCCTGAAATGTGGTTTAAGGAACCAAACATGCAAGGGATTGCTCCTTGAATAAAAACAATTTTACGTATGTATGTGAGTGCTTTAGGACTTCATCCTAGTCTGTTTAAAGAAGACTTTACGTTTTGTGTTTGTTCAGATCTTGCTAAGGAGTTGCTTATTTTTCTGAGAAGGGTACCTGTATATCTTCTCCAATTATGTTATGGTTTTGGTAACAGTGTATTTACACGGCGTGCAGCAATAATTGGAATCGCTAAACAGGTGTCTAAAAAAAGCATATTGCTTTATGTAGCAATCCATCCTTCTGAGCTGCTAGTTTATCCTGCAGATATACACACCATGTACTGCTGAACTAAGAATTTACATGTGTATTATGTAAAGACTCTCTTGAAAAATAGCCACGTTAATCATTCTCCATAGCTACACATCATAGCCAACACATAATGAAAGAATAGTGACTAGCCAAAGCCTTGGACAACAGATGAAATGTCTGACTAATAAAGCCTGAAAGACAAGGTCAGTGACAGACATTATGATCATCCTGGCCTACACAAGTTTAAGAAGCCTGACATAATTTTGCTTGAAGAGACTTAATGAGAAAGATAATGAGAGAATGAGAGTTGCTTGCTAGCAGGGCAATGTGGTAATGTATTGGCATCATGTAGCTCTTATCAATAAATAGAGTACCGGAAAGTTGCTGGAAGATAAAACTGGATACTGAAGGGCTCCTATTTTTGAAAGAGTTTTGAGGAAGATAACAGCTAATGTACCAATTATCTTGATATAGATTCCTTTTTGCTAAGTGATACAAAGATAATCCCACATGGGAGGGATGTGCTCTCATGTCTGTGTGTTGTTGGGCATCAGCAGATCCGTAACGTATGTCTTACGATTTCAGTCACTTCCACATTAAACTTAATTTTATACCTGTATGTAAAATATTTCTTGTCTTCTGTCTCTAATAAGCCTATAAACACATTCAGTGCTCCGATTTCAGATAATGGTGAGTGTGCATTGTTTCCCAGTGCAGTTTTTTATGATTAAAATCAAGGCTTTCAGAACTCTTCCAAATCGTGCTTATTTAAGGCATGTTGCAGTGGAAAATGGCAGTCTCTAAAATATTCTGACCTCCATAGCACATTTAGGCTCTGAAATCCCACAGATTTATATAGGTTTCCCAAGAAGGCAAAGGATGACAAAAGTACTTAAGTGTTCCTGTTATTAGCAAATCATTATGCACAATTAATTTAGGAAGGGCTCTAGAATGCACATACTTGTCTAAGTATTTGATAAAACAAGTCGGTCTTATGCTCTGGTGCAGAAACTTCAGTTAGTTATCAACAGAACATATTTTTTAGATGATATGCCAATTTATTTCTTGAGTAAGGACCATTAGCATTTTAATTTCTGTGTCATAAGATCATACTATATATTTTTTTTTTTCATGGGGCTTTCAAAATGTCATCTTGATGTAATTCTGTGAACTCTAGTGGAGTCAGATTAAGAGCACTTAGGTTTTTTAATTGGTTACCTGGAAGATAACATGTCCGTTTAGCAGACTCGTCTCCCCAAGCTGCTGGGGTGATTGACAGATGAGATTCCCTTGGAACTCATCTGCACTTTAGGAATCTGTTCATGAACGCTTATCTGTCCCCAACAGATATAATGAATTCTTCCCTTGCTATTCAGGAACCTGTTATTCATATTCACTTTCTTATGATCAGTAATATCAAAAGCAACCTTTTCACTGTAAAATTTCTATACCGAGGCAATCACAGTAAAATGATGAAGCATCAAACCTATAAAAAGTGGATGATTGAAAATCTGTATTTTTTTTTTACTTCTTAATTTACTGTTGAAAATGGCATGGAATGCGATGGTAATTGGGTTCATGACAATTTTCTCAATATGATGACATCAAAATCTGAACTTGACAAGGTGAGTTTTTCACAATGGTTCTCTGCATGTTTACTAATGGACAATTTCTGTGCTTGTTATGGATAGCATCCATAGGAAGGTGATCAACAATACTGTTGGTTAGTAAAATATAAAGCAATCTCCAAGTACAAATTCTTACACTGTTCTTTTCTTTCCCTGTTTGTGTTATTTGTCTTACAGTCTTTGTACATTGCTTTCTTTTTATCTTAGCTATTTATGATAAGAAATTAATAATCAAATGCCGGGCTTCTCCTACAAAGCATTCCAGTGGTCATTTCTTGGTTACATTAGTGTACTTTGTAGCTGACTTCCATTAGGCACCAAGAGGACAGATGGCATCACATTTTGCAGGGATTTCTCAGACAGAAATAAATGGAGGACTTCACAGCTTGTGGAAGATGAGTTTGTTAAATGTAGGGAGTGGTGATTTTGCTAGGCAGGTGCTGCATGGTGTCCTTCAGAGTAGTTTTTTGGGGTGTGGTGGCTCTGCCGGTGGCTGCAGTGGGGCCATGGGATGCGCGTGATGTATGAAACCTTCCCTTTTTTGCCAGGGACAGAAGTGGAGAAAGCAGCAAAAAACATGTTTGTTGTGCATGTGCTAATCCAGTGTTCCTTATGCAATTCCAACCCATTTGGGGCTGCACGTGAATCCAGTGAAGAGTATTTTTAATCCATGAAAGAATGACAGCAGCTATAGCTGCCTTTGTAGCCAAAATACTCTATTTTTCATTAAATCAAAAAGACTTGTTTTAAGTTGGGCTTTGGTTAGCTTTTTTTTGATATAAATTGCAGTCTAAAAATGAACTCCGTAGAAAGAAATTTCATCTTACCAAAATGCTTCCCGTTGATTTTCTTTTTCAGTCCCCCTCTCCTCCAGTTTGAACGGAAGGTTGTTGAAATTGTTTCTGTGGAGCTTTATGACAGGAGTAACTTAGCAAAAATTTCAGCAGTCTCTGGTCAACTCTGTTGCTGACTTCTGTTAGTGCCAATATAGTGCAGCCTTTTTTTTCCATTTGTTCCTATGCATGAGGGCTGTATTTAATGTGAACATTATTAGATAAGCAGTGTCAAATGTTAATAAATTGAGAGCTTCCATTTTGATGCTGCTTTTATAGCTGACTAGCTTTTATAACTTTTTTTTTTTATTTTAAGTGTGTTATTTACTCTTTAATTACTGCAGTCTTTTCCAAGTATTCTCTGGCTCATTAAGCATAGGATAGGTCTCCTTTGTGAGAATAGCCATCTTAAGAAACCTGTTTTTCATGTGGTACAAACTGGGAATTTTACTGCCTTAGTAAGTGAAATCAGTGATGAAATGGAAAGTATTAAGCTGCTGAATGCCGTCTTGAGGGGGGGTGGGGGGGATGCAGTGACAGATGCTCAAGGTAAGGCTGGACAAGGCTCTGAAAAACCTGATGGAGCTTTAGGGTTACCTGTTCCTTGCAGGAGAGAGTTGGACTAGGTGGCCATTAAAGATCCCTTCCAACTCTAAGGATTATTCTATGATTCTGTACTTCTCTCATTTATTCATTTGTCTCAGTTGCATTGAGGAAATGCTTTCTATTTTGCCAGACATTCAGAGGATTATCGTTTGTGCTCTGAGAACACGCTCTTATTGACCTGAGTAGCTTACATAATGCCATCTGTCTCATTCTTGTGTTGCTTATTGCTTGCAGAAGTTTCAGGAATTTCCTCCAGGTGCTTTGTTCAAGCAGCTATGCAAATAATTCCCCTTCTTGAAAGTAATCAAAACCTGTTTATTTGGAAAACATCCCTCTGTTTCAGAAGGCTTGATACGGTATCTGCTGGAGCCAATGAGGAGTGGAAACAGATTCCTGCAGGTCAGTCAGCTGTTTGGGGTCATGATGAGCTATGGCAGAGTCCTGTCTGACACCAAATAGTCCAAGCCCATCAATTCTGTTTTCTCTACACAAGTACAGGGTTTAAATTCTTTTTATGGTTTTATAGCTTGGAGAAATTGTTTCAGCAACATTAAGATGCAGTTGGTTTCTTTTCTGAAGAAAATTAAATTAGAATTAGTTGTTAAGAACACATAAGTTAGTCTGAAATGCAAATACCCTAAATAGCAATAATGAATGCCTCAAATATAAATATCTGTCAGTAAACAAGTTGCTGATCCTCCCCATCTCCTTCCTGCTGTAATGTTTCTTAGCAACTGCTGCATTTCACTTTGAGCTCGCATTTCCTTGACAATACTCGTGGCAAATTGTACACGAATGTAAGGCATTTCATTTGAAGGGCTGAAAGTCCAAGAACATATTTATAAAACATCATTGAAATACAGCTATTGTTTGGCAAGAGGGAGAAGCAAGCAGGCACAGCACTGTTGCGTGCTTTGCTGGAAGCAATGTGGAGGTGGGGCATGGGAGTTTTGACATGACTTATGTCTAATTGCCATAAGTTTTTCTTCTAACATTAAGAAATTAGTGTCTTTGCTATTATCTGGCTAAAGACTGGGACGTATTTCCCTATTGAGGGAAAGCAGAGTTTTTTCTTTTAGGGCAACTATCAGGTCCAGCCAGGTAAACGCTGTTGATTTTTGGGCTTCTCAACTTTGATTTGTCATTACTGTTATCTCTTGAGTTTTCCAGGCAGCCTGCTCAGAGGAGGCAGTAAAAGACATGAACACTCAAATGACTTCAATTGTGTGTTTGTTCCCATTTTTCATGTTTGCAGCTTTTGTTGTTTTCCATTTCTATTTGTCTCATTGAATTTTGTGAGCAGAAAGAATTTGTAAGCTTAAGGCTGTTGGTCTGGAACTGCTCATCAGTTACAAATTTGTCATGGATTGTGATTTACCATTATGCCTCATATATTTTCTTCAGAGGATGATTGCAGTTTAATGTTATTTTGCATTCCAAGTAGTAGTAGATCTCCTGTCTGTTATCAGACTGCTTTCTGAGCTCTCAGAAAGCCTTCAGTAGCTCTTAAAACTTCTGTCATTTGGAATGCTAAAAAGCAAGTTGAAATTTCAATGGTAATTTGTTATGGAGAAATCCATGAAATTTGAATAAATCAACAATTTTCTCTTCCCGTCACTAGCCCATTTTAATAACATGAACATTGTTAAAAGTTTGGTTTATGTATTTATTACTGATTGCAAGCTAATTTGGAACGCTACCCTAGAAAAGCTGACTTGAAATCAGTCGAAGAGCTGAAAATAGGTGTGCAATGAAGATTTCAATGGAAAATGAAATGACTACATTGGCTGTTACCTGATGAGCTGATGTGAAATGGATTATCATTTTAGGGCTGCATGCCAGATATTTACATTATAGAAATAGCTTTTGGTCTCTGGGGAGACAAAGCAAAACAACTGGCAAAATGCTTTGGAATATCAGCTAAGAAGACAAAGTAAGGAAGGCGGTTGCTTGGGGAATCGCTGCTGGCTCAGACACACTGGCAGAACAGTAAGAAGAGAACTACACTACGGATGCTCCTGCAATGTGCTCTGCTGACTTTCGTGCTCAAGTGTTTCCACCCAGTGATTAATGGTGAAGCTTATCTAATGAGGCTGTCATTTTGGCATCTTGCAGTAGTACAGCAATCACTTTAAGGAAAGAAAAAAAATGGGACTTAAATTGACCCCTTTATTTATGTAATCAAGAACAGGATGCACCAGCTTTTAGCTCAAACTGGCCCATTTTGTACGCTTGAGAAATGAGTCATGGCCAGAACCTCTTAGAATAGGTTCTTGCTGGTGGGAAGACAGATGAACTCAAATTCCCAGATAGTAACATGCTTCAGTGTTTTCACTGGGTAGTGAGAGCCAAACCCGCAAGTTCTTGGTTTAGAGTTCACAGATAAGCTAAAGTGACTATAACTTCATTTGATGCATTTATGGGGATGTGGTGATGCCTTAAGATGTGACAGTAAATGCAGTGCATGTGCTTAGCTGAGTAAAAGTGAAGGTGTTGACTTTACAGTCTCTGGTGCACTCTGTCTACACTGTCAGTCCATTCATTCCAGAGCTTGGTATTTAAACTTCATTCTTTCTTGGAAATCTTTCATCTCTGTTTCATATTACTGAACAACAGTGGTGCTGATATTGTAGCATGTTAAATAAATCAAACTATGTTTTATTCCCTTTTGTTTAGCTAGTCTTGATGTTGTTGTTGTTGTTGGTTTTTTAAATCACAAACCAATACTCTGTCTCTTTTTCTTTCTGCTTTCTTACTAATTTGTTGTATACACTGTTTGAACTGTGCTACCCTCCAGCAGTACCCAAGTATGGGCAGCCACAGGTTGGATATTACAGACCTTCCTTTTCCCATTTATGAGATGCGGTATGGGCCTTAGAATCATAGAATCATCTCAGGTGGAAAAGGCCTACAAAATCATCAAGTCCAGCCATCAGTTTGACCTTCTGAGTCCCATCACTGGACCATGTCCTTCAGTGCCTCATTCACAAGTCTCTTGAATATCTGAGGGTTGAGGGCTCCACTGTTGCCCTGGGCAGCCGGTTTCATTGCTTTATCAACCTCTCCATGAAGAAATTCTTCACTGTGTCCAATTTAAACTTCCCCTGGTGGAACTTGAGATTATTTCTCTGCATCCATTCACCTTGCCCAGGTGAATGACTCTGATAGTGCAAAACAAAAGAGCAGCTTAATTCTTTTGCCTAATTAGAATTTGCTTTCTCCATTTGTTCAGACTAAATTTCGGTTTGGTTATTGAAGCCCAGAAATATCTAGCAATAGAAGCTACTTTTAGAAGCAAGTGTTCTGTGGCAGTTAAATTTCTGCTTTCTTTGTTTTTGGTTTTCCAAAAGCAAAATACTTCTCGGGGACAAGTTTAACAGATGAATTGCAAAGAACTCATTTCTGATTTAGAGCAATCTGTTCCATTAGCTATGCAAAGTACCAAGTTTTCTGCTGCCTTCTGTTGTATACTGAAGTGACACGATTACTTTCCACTCATGGCAGTGAACTACAACTAGGGTGGGAAACACGCATTGCATTGCATAAGCCAAAATATATTACTCTTTCAGCTTCTTCTGCCTTAAGCCATGTTGTGTTCTGCTTGGCTCCATCAGTGGGCTGAGAGAGATTGTCTTGCTTGTAGGATTTCTTTGAACTCCTCAAGGAAGTGTTAATTAGTTTTTGACTTATCCACAAGTCTGTGCTTTCAGAAACGGTGGTCTCTGGGATATCATACCCGCTACAAGCTTTTTATAGCATAACTGCATTACAGTATAGAGTGTCTGTCAAATAGAACTCATGCGTAGCAATGATTAAGGGGTGCCTTTGCACATTATTTTATCTTGGTATCTTGTTCATCATCCTCATTACTTTCATAACCTTCAGAATCAGTCAGGGTTTGATCATATCTTTTGAGCTTCAGTTTATGCTACCAAGAGGTTTTTAAATGAAGTGATGATGGCAAAACCAAGCAAAGTCAAACAAAAACACCACGGAGAAAATCCCACATGCAAAGGTTAGACAAAAACTAACCTTTGAATTTACAAAGCAATTACACAAATGCTTGTGCTAGCTGTGGAGCAGAGCAATGGTTGTGCATGAAAATGCAGAGAGGGGTGCAAGGGGATGGGCAGTGTCAGAGTCTGATAACTTCAGTTTATCTCAGTTTCTAACATTAACATTCCCTGCTCAGGAGGCATTTGATTAAGCGAAAGCTGGGATGTAGCTTCTGTGGCAATTAAGTAGGCATAATTCTTCAAATCCTGTCGCCCTTGAAGTGATGTGAGGTTTTCTCATAAGTGAGTGATCCCTTATCTGTTGGTAATGGATCTGATCTAAGTCAAGCTTCTGTGTTTTTATTCACCTTTTTTTTTTTTTTTTTTTTTTTTTTTTTTTTTTTTTTTTGTCCTGGCTTCTGGAGCTGCAGATTTTTAATGGTTTGAAAACAAGCAAAGTAGACTTTGCCCAAGGAGGTTGTGGATGCCCCATCCCTGGAGGCATTCAAGGCCAGGCTGGATGTGACTCTGGGCAGCCTGGTCTGCTGGTTGGCGACCCTGCACCCAAGCCATTCTATGATTTTTATGATTTTTATGATTCACTAATCTAGGAAAGTGAAGACTGGCATGAATGTAACTTGGTCGTTAGGATTTTCAAGCGTGGAAGTAATTTTCAAAATGATTTTTTATTTCCACCTAAATTTATAGAGTCACTTGTTTGGGTATTTAGGAGCTTAGAAGAGCTAGACTTGCCTTATGGTAATTTTTATGTGCTTTCTTTGCAATACATTTACACTATCTTTTTATTAATAGACTTTTCTGAAGTTGCTTTGGAACTCAGAGGTGAAAAATAGCTTCTGTAAGTGTTCTAATTAGGAAATAATAGGATAGGTAGAGTTGAAACTAAAGACAGCAATGTGGAAAAGTATTTTGCACAAGGTGAGAAGTTTATTCAAAGAAAACTGTTTCCAGTTGTTAAGAATGATGCCAAAATTCTGATACAGGAAAAGGCACTAAAATGTCAGTAGGTGATGACAAAGAAAGACACAAAACATCTTTTACTTTGGTTACTACAGTAAAAAAAAAAAGAAACTTAACTCTATATCAAGATGACTGTTTAAGAAATTATCAACTGTCTAGATGCTTTTTTTTTTTTTTTTTTTTTTTAATACAATGGATAGAGATGCACTGTTAGGAGACTGGCTGTGAATTGACAAACAGCAACTCTTGAAACCTTTAATGTACATAGTAGGAAACAAAACCAATTTTATGGAGGTTGGCTGTTCATGTTGCATCAACTAGTGCTTCACTGACAGATGCAGAAATTCGAACTCTGAATAAGGCAAGAAAGTCTAAATAAAATTTACTGTGTAGATAAGATAGAAGGATCTGCTAATATCTCAAAATGAATAATGCTGTAGAATTCTTTAAGAGCTAAATACTAAACTGAATATGGGGAAGCAAATACTTCATGCTACAGGCATGCTGAATTTAGATTATATCTTAAATGGCAATGATGAGTACACAATTGAGAAGAAAGGATCACACAGAAAAATAAATAGCACAGCATAGTGCACAAACCTTCTCATAATGCTATATTTAATACACCAAAACTAGGATCTGACAGCTCTAGTAAGAAGCATGGGTGGAATAAAAATGTATGGTTCAACTGCAGCAGTCCAGTAGACTTTGTGAACATGCTGAAGCTCAGACTCTGATTCCAGCCTTTATTGCTCTTCCGTAAATGTTTTAAAATATTTGTTTTGCCTTAATTACTGTTTTATAGGGGAAGCTCAGACTGCAGATGTAGCTGTTTAAATCTCGGACTGACATGGACGTAAGACTGTATTTCTGCTCTATTACTATACATCCAAATCTCTGTCTCGATTTTTCTGAATAGACAGCAGACAGGGAAATGTCTATGTTTGCTGGATAAATAAATTTGCCACCCCTGCTAGCAGCACATTTCAGCCAAAATAATTCAATTTTGTCCTCCTATACTGTCATAGTTTATAATTTGTGCGTACACAGTCTCCTTGTGTTGAGTAAGTACACTTTTTTTTGCAAACATTAAGTATAAGTATCTTGTTCTAAAGTAGGAATTTTTCAGAGTTCACAGAATCACAGAAGGGCCTGGGTTCACAAAGGACCACAATGCTCATCCAGTTCCAACCCCCTGCTATGTGCAGGGTCGCCAAACAGCAGACCAGGCTGCCCAGAGCCACATCCAGCCTGGCCCTGAATGCCTCCAGGGATGGGGCATCCACAACCTCCTTGGGCAACCTGTTCCAGTGCCTCACCACCCTCTGTGTGAATAACTTCCTCGTAATAGCTAACGTAATCCTTCCCAGTCTCAGTTTAAAACTATTCCCCCTTGTCCTATCACTATCCACCCTTGTGAACAGCCATTCACCCTCCTGCTAATACACTTGCTTCAAGTACTGCAAGGCCACAGTGAGGTCTCTTTGGCCCTGTTTCCTCAACTTTTCTTCATAGGAGAGGTGCTCCAGCCTTCTGATCAACTTAGTGGTCCTCCTCTGGACCTGTTCTGAAACTCTCATAAATCTGGATTTGGGTCTGCCTTTACCGCTCGCTGTGGTCTTTCACTGAAGTTGAAGTGTATTATGAGAGAGCTCCACTTGCACATTAGGGAGCAGAGCTTGGCAAACAGTGAAGATTGTCTGAGCCAAATGCAACAAAATTTAAGATTGCAGTAAAGTACTACACTAAGATTCAGTGTCACCAGTGCAGAAATGCAGCAATTGGCTATAGAGCAGTTTGGCAGAAAACAGAATGGGAGTGGATGATAAGCTAAATGTGAGCAAAAAATGTGATGGCATGGAGGAATGGCAGCAGTATGTCTGGATGGGATGGCACCAGCACCACATTTGAAGTATGAGGAGCAATATCTGCCTGTGGTCCCTTGCAGGGTGTGCAGGTGGTGAGGCTGATGTGATTGCAGGCATAAAAGAGAAATGTAGAGAAATAGGAGAATCCAGGGAACTGCAGAAAAATGATAGACTTAAAAAATGTGATTTGTGAGGGAGGCTTTGAAGATCTGGTTTGGCTGAGTTTAGAGAAAAGAGCCCTTGGAAAAATCTGAAAAATCTTGTCGTAAGTAGAGTGGCACTCTCACTATAGGGCAAGGCAAATGCCATGTTACTTAATTGCAGCAAATGAGATTTTGATGAAAAATGAAGAATGCAGGTTTTCTATGTTAAGAAATAAACTGTAGGCCTGTCTCCTTAGGAGATTATGAAATAGTTTTCCTGAAAATTTTGATAAAATGGATTTGGTGTTGTCTGCAAGGTTACTAATTCAAAGCAGCAGTTAGCTTAGATCATCTATTCACCTTTCCCTTCCAGCTGTGCATTGCTACATTTCTGTGATCTTCAAAGAAATTCACTGCATTATTTATTCTGATAGGAATGACTCTATTTCATCTGTCGAAATGAAACTGCATGAAATTACACTTTGATTGCTAATCTGTCTGAGACAAAGTGTTAGGTTTTATTGTTTGGAAACTGAAGTATAGTGAAAATTCCATGGGAAATCAATCTTGTAAAGGATACAGTTGCCTGAAAATATTGTGACAGGGAATACTGGAGAAACTCAAAGTAATAGTCAAGCATTAATTGTTCATTGCTTTTCCTACTGAACAAGTGTTTGTACAAGAAAATATGTACTGTAAAAGCATATGATGCCAAATACAGTAGATAAAGAAAGGGTAATTTCTTGACTTGTGAAATGGTCAGTGTTTACTATAAATTGATCTATATGAAATTTCAGTTTAATGAAGATTTGTGTTTGTAACATGGAAAATATGGAAACATGGAAGATGTACACAAGAAAATGAAAATTGCTGAACACATTATTTATTCAATACAAAATGTCTGGTCGCATGTTTTTGCCGTACTTATTTTTGGCAGTGGGAGAAATTAAATCGTAGAATCACAGAATGGACCACAATGCTCATCCAGTTCCAACCCCCTGCTATGTGCAGGGTCGCCAACCAGCAGACCAGGCTGCCCAGAGCCACATCCAGCCTGGCCTTGAATGCCTCCAGGGATGGGGCATCCACAACCTCCTTGGGCAACCTGTTCCAGTGCCTCACCACCTTCTGGGTGAAAAACTTCCTCCTAATATCCAACCTAAACCTCCCCTGTCTCAGTTTAAAACCATTCCCCCTTGTCGTATCACTATCCACCCTCATAAACAGCTGTTCCCTCTCCTGTTTATATGCTCCCTTCAAGTATTAGAAGGCTGCAATGAGGTTGCCCCAGAGCCTCATGTCCAAACCCCCTTTGTTCTGTCCAACTACAATATTTAAGTAGTGCAATCCACATGTAATCATTGTTCTTAACTCAGGAGAAAGCGGAATCAATCTCATCATGTTGAGTTCTGAGCTGAATAATTTTGAAAATGAGCTGAAGTGGCCAACCTGAATTCAGATAGAGACAGCTTTGACTGTGTGACCCATTTAGACCGTCTGGAGCTATAGTTAGTGTATGTGTCATCTCAAATTGATAAGTCACTGACTTCGGATATGCAATTTATTTATTTTCTTAATGAAATGAGTGGTTTGAGAGTATGGTTGCAGAAGGTTTGCAATTTGTTTCCAGTGCGTTTTAATTTTAAGCATAGAATTTTGGAGGAATTTCAATTGTTAAAATGCTGCCCTGTGGTCTATCCCAGTTAATACTTAAGAAAACTGTGGGTTTCTTTTTTTTTTTTCTTCAAATTGATCCATGGATGGGAAAGAATCACAGTAGCCACCATGAAGCACTTGCGCTGCTCCTCTGCCAATTTGCTGATTCCAGCTATTGTGGGCTTGTTATTATACATCAGAGTTTTTAAAAATCAGTTTCCTCCCTTTGCTGGCTTTTCTATCGGTCTATCTGGTCCCTCATTCCTTTTCTGTGATGTATCATGGTACAGCTCTTGTACTCTTGTGGTTTGTTTGTAGTATTTCCCCTAATGTACTTAGCTTGTGCAAAGCTTTTGACTTGCACTGTTTGGTTATGTTAGGTCCTTTTTTCTTTCTGTTTTCCTGTATTTAAATCAACTTTTTTCTCTGCTGCCTAGATAAAGGTGAAGATCTACCTTTTTGAATTCAGTAGGAGACCAACCAGTGTTAAGACAGGGGAAAAAAGACGATGCTGTTCTAAAGACAAATTATAGTGATATTACAGATTCTTACAAAGACTAAATCATGTAATCTCTTAGCTCAAAGTACAGTATTTCCACATTGCAGTTCCAAAATTATATCTGTGCTCTACAAATTTGGAAAATTATGTTGTGTCAAAATTAATCAATGCCTTCCTTCCCCTGAAGAACTGAGTCTGTAACATCATTTTCACTTTCTCAGGAAGTATTTTGTCTTCGTTGCTTTAAGTCTCTACTGGATGTTTATTCTTGAATACAGTCCATGGCAAAGGACAGAAATGTACACAGCTGCTATTTTCAAAATAAGGGGATTGGTATTTGTGGTGCCCTCTTGCTTAACTTGTAGGCAATATGTGGCTTTTGGTAATTAAAGTGGCATTTCGGGGAAAAAAAGTTATGTTTTTCTGTTAGAATTTAATGAAGTTATCATCTTCATAGCAATCCCACCTTTACATCTTCTTAGTTCTATGAACTTTTGCAGGTAGGCTTTACTGCAGTTGTTAATGAGTTTTTGCTGTATGGCTAGTAAAGGTTTTGGTCTGCAGTGTTGCACAGTACTTCAAGAACACAAAATATGAGTAAAATATTTTTGCTATTAGCTCATTTGTGCTACTACCTACTTTATGTCTAACTGGTCACTTAGTATAATAAAATCAAGGTATAATTCCATATCAGCTGGTACTTAAAGTCACTGCTTCAGTTTCAGATTGAGGGAGAGTTTGCTGGAGATGAAGGCATGTTATTTCCAAGCAATATCACTTGATCTGATTTATAAAAAAAAAAAAAGTCTGCTGTGAAGTTGTCTCATTTACGATGTAGTATTGTTGCTGTACAGTTGACATTAATGACCTCTAATGGAGTAGCAGACTGTTTACTTTGCTCTAATCTCACTGACATGAAGGAAATGCCCGTTACAGGCAGGTTTTCCAAATGTGCGATCATTTCCTTTTGTGGAGAACCACAGTGAAACCCCTAATTCTCTCAGGGCAGAAGACATGGCACTTTCTCATATGGAGGCCCCTCTCTGGGATTCAGCTTCTCAGGCAAGCCTTGAGAAAAGACATCTCCACGTTTGCTATACTTTCTATCATACTCTGTGCTTCCCTAACTACCTCTCTCTGCTTTTCAAAAATTTAATTTTCGTAGCACTCCATGAGGAATGCAAGACTAACCTAATTAAAAATATAGATACTATGGAAGAGCCCTAGAAATCACAAGCTTTAGATCATTCATTAAAATAAATCAACAGCAGTTGAAGATAACGGCATCAAACTTCCTTGTTAAAAAGCCATAAAACAAGTGTGCAGTCAGAACCTCCACAGTTTTAATAATCTATATATGTGAGCTTGCTGTTATCCTGATTAGGTTACCAAAATAACAAATGTTTGTCCTCTCTTAAGTCTTTAAACATGGCTCTGCCATCCATGAACTTATAACAACCAAAAAACCCCAATCTTATGCACCTCAAGTATGAGATGTTACACCGCTGAGATACCATTTGACATGGAATAAAGAAGTCAATATTGTGCATAGGCAAAAGGAAGACCTGCAAAAAGAGTTTAATAATTCCTGTGAAATTAGAATTATGTTCTTCCCTTGTGGTGTTTGAGTAACATGAGTAATAAAGCATAGCTTATTTCACTGACTGTAGTTTGATAGTGAAATTGCATTTTATTAAGCAAAGCAGGGTTTGTGTCAGCACTTCAACATCAGGTGTTGAGAAATTTTAGGGGAGAGGGGAAACCTGCAAAAAATACAGAGTTTTTGCTTAGCAGTTGGCCAAAGGATTTGTTCAGAGAAGCTATTTGGTTCACTTAACTAGCACAAAGCACAGACAGTGCGTTTCTGCAATCATTTTTTGTTACTCATTTGTGCACACTGACTGTTTCAAGTGCTCATCTAAGTTCATGCTTTACTTGTAATTTGGTACTAAGTATTTGACTGATTTTGTCTGTTTTTCATGTCTATGAACTGTCACAGATTGACATTTTTCCTAAATGTACTCCGCAGAAAAATTGTCAAATTGTTTCATCAGCTCATTAACAAACAATTGTGGAAATTGGCTACAGGAAAACTGGCTGAATGTTCTGTCTCAGCTGCAAGGCTGTGCAAGGGTCCTGTGCTGGCATAGGAGTTGTTATTTTGTTATCTTCCATCACGTTTCTTTGCATTTATTATTTTCTTCCACTGGAAAGGCTCCTTGCTGATTCAAGGCTGGTATAAATGCTTTCCAGCAGTGATTTCTGTTTACGTGAGTTGTGAGTTACTGCCAGTAACTTCATTCATTTAGAAATACTGCCAGTAAATAGACTATTCAGAGAAAATAAACACAGATGCTCATAAATACAATGGTAAAATAATTAAAAAATTCAACTAGCATTAATAGAAATTTATTTCCAGTATTGTCACTGATCTATGTACAGAAAAGTTGTTTTTCTCCTCATCATTATATTTTAAGTGGATGAAATGTGCTCTGTGTATATTCACAACCATCACTACAGAGCAACTAATAAATTGATATCAGAAATTTATTTACAGTTTGGCTTGGTGGTTTTTAGGGGAAAATCTGTAATACCAACTGTTTTCAGAAAGTAGCTTTAGAATGGCGCAAAGAACTTCAAGGAGTTTGAAACACAAAAATCACAAAACAAATTTCAGCATTCCTTTTAAATGTGGTTATGGTGGAGTTATTTAACTCTACCAGATCTTTTATTTGAATTTAGAAGAAGTGAATTTCCTTTTCATGGGCATTTGCATTTGATACAGCAGTGATTACACAGTCTCTTACAGTCTGATGTGAGCACTGTCTTGTAACTAAGGAAGCATAAGAAATATGGTAAAGAAGGAAAGAAATGGCAATCATTCTGGCTTTAATCTTTGTCTTTGATGCACACTGTGTAGATCTTTTTCTTATATAAATATATATGAAGTTTAAATAACCTGAGTTGTCTAAATTTAAGACAGAATAATAGTGCCTAAAACTGCAGTAGACTTGAGGCTTCTTCAGTGCTAATTAACTTATGTAGCTCGGTTGGTTGGCAGGTTTTCATCACTACAGAACCTCCTGTGGGGTATTTGAATTTATTTTCTTTTTAGAAGCAGAAACATATATATATATATTTTAGGAGATGTGTGGCTTTTTCTGTACTAATTTATCACGACTTATGTTCTTATATGCAGACAGGCATTTGGTTTCCTAATTGCACGTTTTTGAACTTAAACTCTCAACAACACTGACAGGTATTGCACTGAGGACAGCTAACCTGCAACTTAATTTCCTGAAGATCTTGGATTTTTACTCTTAATCAGTAAGGAATTGGATATTTGTAAGTATTTTTATGAGAGTGTCCAGATAATCTTTTCAGAAGTCGAATGTGCAAGGCTTACCTTATTTAGGTTTTGAACATTATTCTTTAGGAAGTAGAATAACAAAAGCTAGAGGGTAGTTGGTTTGCTTTCAGACATGTTGCTCCTGGTCTCATTCTCTGTATGCTCTCCTCACACTTCTCTACATTATCTTGAGAAGCTGATACCCAGTCAAAACCTAAATGATAGGTTCTTTTCAAGTTATTAGTTGTTTTGTTTAACTGTAATAAATCAAATATTTCCCAGTTATTCCACTGTTACTCTGATTTAACTTGTATTTTTCTCTTATGAGGCAACAGTGGGAGTCACAAAGACATGGATATTCCTCTCCATGAAATCAGTGATGCCAATCACATGTAGAGGTTTTTACTAGAGCTGACAGATAAATCAGAGTTACAACACTATGTTCCCACCTCATTTACCAACTAGTATCAACTTATCAAGCAATGTTTCTAAGTGCAAAAGCCAGCTTTAAGTGTTTTAATATCCTTGAGCTAGATTTTGAAACTATAAGATAAGACCATGTAAGGTAAGATTTTATCATTTTGAGTGTGCCATTGCTTTGATTCACAGTGATTAACATCTCCTGTTATGCTTGACAGTCACTGTTCAGTATATGTTCTAGAACAGAAGTATTAAAAAAAAAAAAAGCTCATAGGAAATTTGTTTGTAATCTCATTTCATGTCTTCCTTGAAAATGAGAAGGTTTGGGGACACGCTTCATTTTAGTTAAAACATGTTTACCACCCCGTGCCCAAAGCTGGATAAGGTCACTGCAGTAATTTGAGCTAAGTCATTTCTTCTAAGTAGAAAAACATTAGGAGGGGAACCCCAAAAGGAATGCTTCCTTTCTTGCTTTCCCTTGTAAAATATGTGAAAAGGCATCCCCAGAAATGCTTTTCTAAAGCCCTTGTAAAAAAAGCACCAGGGTGTGCTGGCAGTGCAGGAAGGGCTGCAGCAGGGCTGTGGTCCTGTCCCATGGCAGCAATATAGCAGCAGAATATTGCATCTTTTCTACCTTTACTAGAGAGGAGGGAGTTTGGTGCGTATAACCTGGACCACTGATAAGCGAGTCATTGTCACTTAAAGGAAGGAACACGGGGGGAGGAAGCAGTGCTTAGTGGTGGCTGCTCCAGGGAGGGGAGATCTGGGCCAAGATACTGAGGAGAAGCACTGGGGAGGATTTCCACCCATTGTGCTTAGGAAATGTCTTCGCTGATTTTGAAGGCCCTAGAGTAGAAGGAGACCTTTCCTGCACTTTCATTTAAGATCAAGCTCATTGTGTTCCCATCAGGAGATCCCTCCCTTAAGTCGTTGTCAGCCCAGCAGTAAGTTTCTGATGTGCTGAAAGGAGCCGAGCTCTGCTCTCTGCAAGCATTACCCCAGATAACAGAGTTACAGCTATGACTAAATGAGGGTGTTGTGCCACTTAACTCTGGCAAGATGTGTTTGGTTGTGATTGAAGGCACTTTTCATTTGTTCACATCTTACGAAACTGTCTCCTGTTCTTTTAGCACTGTCTGTAACGCTGTCAGTACATTAGCTGCATTTGGGCTGGATTTTCCTTTTTTTGAAGCAATTGCCACAAATCTTTCCAGGTGTTCATATTTGGTCAGTATTCCACCCCTGGGAAAGGCTCTAATAGCTGCAGGATTTAAAATGCTCTTTGTGGCTGGTGGTAAAGGTGTAGGAATTTCACCTGTCAGTAAAAAGCCTTATCACCTGGAAACTTGTGGAGTGAATATATTTATGTGGGGGGAAAAAAGAGGGTTAGCATAGCACACTTTATTCATATTGTTGAAGCTCTAAAATGGGGCAGATTCAGGATGTGTTCAGATTAGAAAAGCTTGGCTTGCCATGCTCGTTGTGACATTCAGGTGATATAATTGATATGGCAGTAGTAATAAACAAAATGAACGCTCTATTAATAACATCCACTTAACAGCCATTTAACCCAGAACCATAGCACAGTATTGAGCCCTTCACTGATGCTGCTCTGCAGCACTTGCACTGACAGCACATGTTGAAAGTTAATGGGGTGCTTACAAAGAAATGTTTGGCGTGACTGACAGCTTCTAAAGATTCATTTCATATATAGTTTGTCTTGATGCTGGAGACCTGAAAAATCTATCTGCAGTGATTTCTGGTTCTTTTTCATTGCATTTATATGTGTGGTGTTTCTCTATCAAATTTGCTAAGGCATTATTTGATCCCACTTCAGTGCCTCTTGTAATAGCTATGTTCAGTCATAACATCAGTAAAAAGCTGGTTAATTTTGTAGACTATCCTACTACCTACACAGACACATGTTCAATATATGAATTTATATAAACACTGTATTAAAAAAATGGCTGTTGCTCTCTGTTGTTTCTGTTTCAGCCTTTCCCACAGTACTATTTCCATACCACTTCACCTTGCTTTCTCAGCGTGCATATTATCAGAACTACAGACATGGTTCTGGTGGAAGCTTTCTAAAAGTTGGTGGAATGATATAAAAATGCTAAAAACAAGCAGAAAAGCCTTTTGCCTATCTCCAAATGCAGCAATGGAAAAAAAAAAATCATGTTTTTAATCTTTGGAAATTTTAGTAAATTGCATCTTATTGAAGTCTTCAGAACTTATTTTTCATATTAACGCTTGACAAATGGATTTACACTTGGACTTGTTTTCTTCCATCTAACACAATTGAGGGATGAGAGAATGCATGAGACAAAATGTATAATTAACGAAAGGGTTAAATACAAACCAGCCCAAGCTATTATAGTCCTTGAGGCTTTGAAATTCATCTAATGGGATGCTGGAGTGGGAAGATGTAGATGGAAGATGTAGGCTTTTAGAATTTGCTACAATATCTGTAGCCAGCCTCTCTTAAGAACAGGGACAGTTTAGTAAGGTTTAGATTTAAAGAGGTGACCTATGCCTTCAGTCAGATTTAGATTTTAGTCAACAGCATTTGAGCTTAGACAAGATTAATATAACTGTAAAGCTGTGTGCACAGGCATCCTGCTGACTTAACAATGTGTTTTTGAAAAACATGCACCTTGTGTACAGGACAGACAGACGTACAGGTAGACTTAAGATCTGAAGAGTGGAATATCCAGACCTATGGAACGTAGTGAATCATGTCCTCGTGTGTACTGAACCAAGCATGGCCTGTCTACTTTACATTTGTGTTCTGGAATTTGCAAGGAACCCAGATGGGTCATTTTTGTCTAGGAGTATTAATAACATTTCCAGGTTATGTTAGTTTCTCTCATAATGCTGTATGTAGTTTCTGCAGCATACATTCATGTGTATGCTTATATGTGTACATAGATGTTTACTACTTGTATTCCTGACACGTAGTTGATGGTCTTTTTTTTGTCCTATGAGTCAAAGCTCTACACTCCACAAAATGTCTGTCTGAATAAAGATACTCCGCCATACAAAGTCCTGTTTCGATCCAAGAAGTGCCTGTTGAGTTGAAAGCCAGGATGAATCTTGGTGCATTTTGAGTAGTAGACCTATGGCTTTTCAATAAATTGTACGTTCCTTTGGAATGTTTTAGAATATAGATTACAGCATTTAAAAGATCATATACCATGCTAAGGGAATTGCATTTTCAGTTGTCATCTTGTTTATATTTATATAATGTACTAGAGATGTATTTATTAAAATATTTGAATTCATACTAATATATTAGATCAGATTGTGATGAACATCTCACTTTGCCAAATGGTTTGTTCAGAAGGGCAATCCAGTTGGTTAGTTATGATTAAAGCTTTTCTGTGGAAACGTAGGAAAAGATTCAGCTAAGATCTGCAGGAAAAAAAAAAAAAAGCAGTATGCCAAACAAACCTTATATAAGCACCGAGCTCAAAAGATACAAGTAAGAGCGTGATGGATAACATGATGTGATGAAATATATATTTTGTAACGGAACAGTACTAGTTTAAAATAGTGGTTATAATAAATCTGAAATTAAAAAAAAAAAATTGTCTAGTTTGATCATCTCTATATGGTGTTCCACAAAATGGTAATTGAAATAACTGAAGATTTTTCATGTTTTTCATTCAAAAGGCTATATTTTTGAGAAACAGAGTTTTTTGAGAAATGCTTTCTCAAAAATATACCCTCACTCTTTAATACTAACTTTTTAACAGAACGTTGTAGTAGGGATTGAATCAGTCTCATATATGGGGTTACTGGTTATGCAAGCCTCGTTTTTACACTGTGTCCCTTAGAAGGAAAGAGAAATCAGAAATGCTCACCATCACCAACTTTTACCAGCTAAGCTAGAGGAATAACTGATCATCTGAAGCCAGCAGCACGTGCTGTATAGCAGTTTAAAGATTCACACAATATTTCAGGTATGAAGTAAATCAGGGGAAATATGATGCTGCAACAATTTGGTAGAGAAGTTGTTAGGAAAGCCTTGAATTCTATCTGTGGGCTTTCTCCGTACTTCATGAAAAGTCAGATTATGTGATTTCCTTTTAAAATATATGGGGGCCCTTGGTGCAAGAAAAGATTCCTTGATGCAGCAGACCAAAACGGAGGAGTGAAATGCAAATCTTCGTCTCAAGTGTGAAGTGGTTCACTTGAAATGGCGCCATCAGCTGATGGCCTGGTGCTGACACTTCCAGTTCTGCAGGTGCTTGTGTGCCTGAACTGCTTTACAATCAGTGTGACTTGAGGATAATCCTAATTACATGCTGAAGAGTTTGCAGAACCAAAGCTGTAAGTAATTCTGTAGATCTTATATACTGGAAACAGCTCTTAACAATACTGCAAACACTGTGCTACTGTTTTACAGTCTTCGTCTTTGCAATGCTGTTGCAGAACTGAATTATATCCCAAGTCACAGCCTGCGGTTTTATTCTTGAGATTTTTCCACATTCATTTGCATTTTCTGTTACTTAACCAGTATTTTAGTTCTCAAGTTTCCCAAGCTCTTTTCTCACCCCTTTACAGTTTTAATTTGATATAAAGTAGATTGTGGTGGGGAGGGAGAAGGAAGGAGGAGTGAAAGGGAAAAGAAAAAAAAAAAAAAGAAAAAAAAGAATCATATCTGTGTGTGAAGAGGGATATGGTAGCTATTTATATTATGGTACAAAAACAAGTAGGATCTAAAATGTTATTGCTCTGTAGCTCTTGAAAAGCATTATAACCTGTTAGTTTGCTAACTCCAAGGTAGGCTTATTTAAGATGATAGATGTTTGCTTCTATTTTTAAGAAGATTTATTACACATAGTGGTTTCCCTAGACTTACCAACTATTTCACCACCCACATCTTGCTGTTTGAAAAGAGGCTGTCTTCTGCTTGCCAAGGAGAGATGTCTGCTGAGAAACTCCTGGCTTATCTCAGTAGCTTCAAAATGGCTCATTAAAGGCTGATGGACTCCACTCTGAGCAACTGCCAAGCAGTCTTGGCGACCTTTCCACATCACTCAGTCAGGACTGGGTAGGGATTTTCCACTCCGTTAGGAGGAAGGTAGCCTGTCTATCCTGATACCCCATGTGCTTTAATGATGCAGGGAAAATAGTTGCTCTTGCGAAGTCTAAGAGCTACTGTTCTTATTGTTGTTGTTATTATTATTATGGATTTAGCATCAGATTCCTGGAGAAACAGAAACAAAAGGTATTGCCAAGACATACTGAAGCATGCTTCTGTACTTATTTCAGAATAAAGTTCTTTGCTGTCCAACCAAACGACACAATCCTAAAATACATATAGCTGTTGTGAAAATTATTTCTTATCCTTAATCCCTTTCCCTGGTCAGTGTTACCAATTCACACACCTCATTTATTAACTTCTAAGTGCAAATTAATCTACAAAGCACTCCCCAGAGCAGAGCTGTCTCTTCCAATCATTAACTTCAGACCTCTAACAGGAGTGGCGTATAAAAATGCAAGTGTGGCTTTTCTGGGCTTGTGTAGTAACCTGACAGATGCTGCTATATTGCTTTGCTATATGTAAGTTGATTTCCATCCTACAGCCTAGGAAGGTGGTACTAGTTTCTCTTGAAGATGCCTTAGGAAGAAGAAAAACCTCTCAGTCTCTCTCAACATATTAGCATAAAATTCATAGTTCTCTTTATGTACTTTAGTTTCTCTGTTCTACACCAGACTTATCTTCTGCTTTGATGGTTTTCTTGCCTGTGAGGTGAGAGCTAAATGTCAGTGTGCATGACAAATTACTTTTCTCTTCTGTAGATTACTTTGCAAGTAGTAAATGTGCTGTTGGCACTAGAGCAGGTTGATAACAGGCTCGAGGAGAGGATTTTCGCTTCAGCAGTAATTGAGGAGGATGAGGACTGACTGCGGGCTGACTTGAGAGAAGGGCCTCAAAAACCCGGCTAGGCTGGTGCTGCTTGTTGAGGAATGGTGTAATTGTGGGAGTAGTGTTTCTTAGTGAAAATGAGTAGGAAAAGAACAAGTATTCCTTCCAAGTCATGTATGTAAGACACTCTGAGGCCCTTTAATTAGTTACAGTCTGGAAGAAGCTGCTGCCTGTGCTGGCAACTGGCTACAGAGAAGGCTGCTGTGCTTGTAGAATAGCAAGGTTCTCAGCTTAGTCTGAGGACCAACAAGGCACTGATATTAAAGATGTTGTTAAACCAGTGCCTTCAGATCAATTAGGGCTAGTGGTAATGCCAGGTGTTTTTCATATTCCCAATGGCAAGTTTACTGAAGTGGAGGAATTGCTAAGTAATGCTGCTGGCTTATCTGTCACCTAGAGGGAAAAAAGACAGCTTCCATGTTGTTGTTGTAAGCGTCAGGTAAAGATATCAATATGGAAAGCATATGTTGTATCCGAGCTTCTGGTATGGCAAAACACCATGGGATATACAGGGGCAAAACTGGTAGCAACTGGACCTTTTGGCAGCATAATTAGTTGTTATACAAAGGACTTGCGTAGGACTTAGCTTTTTGCAGAATGGGCATGCATTTAATAGATTTTGAGAGCTTGCTACATACTGTTTTCAAGAATTCATGCAAGTGATTTTGGCTATGAGAAATAACTTCCTTTGTAAATAATATCTGGCAGTCCTGCCTGTGATTCTAGCCACCTGAGAAAATCTTCTGTTTGTTTTGCTGTAGTACCATGGTTGGTTGTTTTTATGAAAAATAAAAATCAGATAAGCTGGAACATTTTACACACCTATTTACTATATAGATGGCCTAATCATTGACATTATCAATAGGTGGGGGGTTACATGGACAATTGGTAGATCTTGGTAGAATTCAGTTTCAAACAGAGGTTTCAATGAAGGGCTACTAGTTAGTGCTGAATTGTAGAATGGCCTGAGTTGAAAAGGATCTTAATGATTATTTGGTTTCAACCCCGTGCTATGTGCAGGGTTGCCAACCACTAGAAGAAAATGGGATTTCTTATAAACTGTATGAGCTCCCTGTGCTATGGATGTATGGATGGGCTGTGTTGTCCCCTTGGCGTGCCTTCTTCCATGCATCAGAGCAGGTCATGGGCTCAGCTGGGTTCCAGTCCTCAATCCTCCAGAACTGACTTACTTGGGATGCTGTTGGCAGTCCCTCACTGAATGATAGGTTGGGTATGGGAACTGCCAGCAGTTTCCTCCAGACAGTATTGCAACAGTTCCAAGGTACACCTTGGCAGACACAGTGGCTTCATGGTGAGGAGTTCCCTTTGGTAAAAATGTGAGATGGGCACACGTGCAGCACTCTGTTACTGTTCAGAATACGGGTGTTGGCATTGAGTTAATTTTCTCAACGCTCATTTTGACCAGATTTATTATTTCCTAGGGTGAACAGGGTACAGGGAAGTAACCCTGGCTGCTGTACAGGCTGCCTGTGAGAATCAAATCCTGCAGCTGCTCTGCAAAGTGCCATGGCACCCCCTAGCCTTGTCCTGAAGCCTGGTCACTGAACTGGCTCAAGCTGCCTGAACCATGCCATTTTTTTTAACAAGCTACTTCTAAACCATCTGCAGGAGAGAGCATTGAGACCCAGTATGTGGGATGCTGTGCATCCCTATCACTGCCCTGTAGCTGTTGGCTCTGTTCTCTGCTCTGCTGAGAGCAATGAGCAGAAAGAGGGCAGTTCTGGGTGTAGGCTAATGCTTCCACTCTGTGCTTATGTTGCTGCTCGGTACTCCTAGCGCACTCCTAGTGCAAAGCAATAGTTTTTGGGTTGCCTGGCAACTAGCTGGGAAAATATAGGATGGGATCTGAGGACGTGGATCTGGTTTTCTTGATGTTGTATTTGTCTGCGAATGGGATTTGGTTTCTTGCCATGGAAATGAAATATTCCTAGCAATGGCTTTTTGATCAGGAGCTAGTTAAACAGTATCTTTGTCTCAGTTTTTCAGTGTCAAATTCAAGAACAAAACAAAACACTTGAACACCACTACCACCGAAGTCAGTGTGGTTGCTCACAGTGCTGCATGCTGCCCAGGGGTAGGTATGCGGCTAACCTTGAAGTCATGCACTATTGAAATCATTCCAACTTTTCTGGGGTAGAGGTCAGTTATGAAAATGAATCTTTTTGTTACATGCACAAGTAGTATCGGAATAACGTTATTGGGGGATTTTGCTGTTGAAGTTTGTTTCTTTAGTATTTGATCTAGGCAAAGGCATCTTTCTTGTCATCTTCCCTGTCCCTCAAAATGTTCTTAAGCAATTCTGACTGATAAAAAAAACCCTTCTGGACTCTGTGAGGTGTAATAATATACATAATAATATATAATATAATATAATAATGATATATTATAATATAATATAATACGTAAATATGAGGAATAAAATGCTGTAGAAGATTCAGGGCTACAAAGCAGCAATTGTATCAAGACATATCAGAGTAGTTCATTGCTTCTTAAAATTGGTGTAATAATTATAGAGGTGGATCTTTGAAGACCCTCAGGCCTAGTGCTGAAGAAGTTACAAATATTACATCACTGTCTGTGAGACAGCGGTATTGAGGCCTGGACTTCTGGCTTTTTACCCATGTTTTGGTAATAAATGACTAATTTTAAACCGAATATTTTTAATTGTTCTTCTGATTGCTGCTGCTTAATTCTGTGGTGGTATGTAGGAACTACTTCTACCACTCTGCATCTTACAAAGTTGTTCTACTTGATGTGCTCTGTGCTTACGGATAAAACATTTAAAGTAGCTGCAATCAGTGACAGCAGCTGTACTGCTTGGTGTTACATCATAATTTGATGTCTGTCAGTTTGGAAACAGCTCTTATCAAGGATATACAAAAGCTGTAGCATCATTAATGGTGGTTTAAACACAGAGATAGTTTGGTGCTGCCAGTTTTTCTTCCACAGCTCTTAACATATGCAGATTGTCACGTCTGCTACAAAGCAGACATCAGTTACTCACTTTTTAAAAATGTGTTCAAAGCCATTAAGTGTTCTCTTTCAGTACAATCAGGACGGTGTCATTCACTCAGAGGTTTGTTAAAGGAGTGCATTCAAGATAGTTAATTCCCAAGCCACTGCAGTTGTATTTGCTGCATTTTCCTTTGCACGCTGGTAGAAGAGGAGGTTTAGTATCACTTCAAGCATATATTCCTGTTATCAAATCTTCCCTTCTTGTTACTATGGCTGCTCATTTCTGTATTCCTGTAATGTGTTATCACACTGACTTTGTACATAAGTTCCTTGGTGTTTGTTTCTATTGTTTGCTCTCTGTCTGACATGATGGGGTTGGAACTCATGCTGACTCCTAAGATCACGTTGTATTTCCCCGTTTTTATTACTTTTGGGGTGTTTTCAGACTTGAACTGCAAGAGCTGTTGTTTTTTAAGCAACAGTTATACAAAATTCTAGTTGATTCTTTAACATAAATCTCACTCTTGTATATTTTAGTAAATAATCAGTGTTTTCTACAATAATTGGATACAATAGCAAGTAAAATAGTTCCAGAGCAAAAAGGAGATCTCATGAAGGTATATATGGTGCCAGCTTTAGGAACTAGATCGGGGTAAAATGGCTACCTTTTAACTGAATGGGGCATGTCTCCTTTTTTTTTGCTTTGTTAATAAGCAGTGGTTTTAGAACATTAATTTCTGTTGCCTACATTATAGAAGACAAGAAAATTATCAATAATTTCTTCTAGTGGAAAGCATCCACTCAGCACTGTGTTAAGTCCAAACGTTTTTTGAGTATATATTATTTAGTATATATAGTGGGGCAAAATACTCCTTTTGTAAGTTAGAGGGTTTTTTGCTTGTGTCACAATTTAGCTGAGGACTTGAAGTAAACTACAGATATTTGCCACAAATTACCAAGTCTGGCTCTACTCTCTCACTAGGGATCATGGCCGAGCATTATCACTGTTAATGGACTGCTCAGAGACAGCATGCACTATTTAGTGGTGCTTCTCTACAGTACTTCTTGATGTGCAATGAAAGAACATTTAATTTACCTGATGTGCACCTCTGCCATTCAAGACAGATGCAATGAGCTGAGAGGCTGACCTCCGGTAGTCCAAAATTTGTACTTGTAATTTTCTGATCCAGAGGCTCTAGTCTATGAAGAAATGACTTGGTTTCCTTTACATTCTCCAGTTAATTAATCAAGGTTGCAGAATGCTGTTGCCAGCAGCTTCTTATAATTTTTGATTAATAATATGTGCTGATGTGGGGAATGTGTTACGGTGAGCTGGATCACATCTGGCAAATCATCACAGCTACTTGCCTACTCTGCACTGTAAGCAGTTTTTCCCCCAAAATGTGTTGACCTGATTCTGTGCTGTTCTCAAGTTATTGTCACTACCTTATAGTGTACATCATGTGTCCAATTCACAGCTTGAGACTCTGGGAAGCAGACAGAAGCTGAGAATGCTGTGCAGGCATTTTGATTGCTCAAGCTCACCGACTTTTTTTTTTTTTTTTTTTTTTTTTTTAAGGCAAAATATCATATCAGATGGGCAGAATTGTCAGTGACTGCAAATTAAGTCTGCATTTCATCAGCAGTGTGATTACTTTTAAACGAGTGCTTCTGAATTTAAAAGAATATTCTAGGTTCTGATTTTTCTGTGATTAAATATTTAAAGAAAAAGTTGAGCTATAATACTTCAATTAACTAGAGTGCCAGAAGACTGGCACTCAGTCTTCTGGCACTCACTTTTCTGCAGGGAGAGAAAGCACAAGCAATAATCCTTTGGTGGATCCATCTTCTTGTAATTTTAATTGTAATTGTAGACTTTTAGACAGGCTCTTTTTGTATGGATCTGCTGTGCTTTTAGCATGTGATCTGCTTCTATGTAACACAGAGCAAAACAAATTCTTGCAAAAAATATATGTTCCTTCTGGGGGGGGGGGGGGGGGAACCCTTTATCTGTTTGAGTACCCACTACATCTACACTGAGGCAAAACTAGAAATAGCAAGTAATTGGCATTGAAGGAAATATTTTAATAGCTCGGAAGCATTTATGTCACATTTACTTGTCTTAAAATTTTTTATAATATAGTTGAAGAGCATAAGAAAGTCCTAAGCAAGTACTCAACTTGTTAATTTCTAATGTAAACTCCATGGGACTATCTTTCAGGTATTTCAAGCTAGTAATAAGTTTATAAGTCTTTTACATTACTTGATAGATATGCCTTTGAAGCGTTAAACATTTTAGTATTATAGGATGATATATTGCAAAATATACATATAATATACAGAGTATATTATAGGCCATTATGATTTCTTTGTTGTTTTGAGGGATGAGAAGTTTGTGCTTCCTATTCCTTTAAGGCTGAGTCTGCCAGAACACATCAGCTCATTTTTAGTAGCTGAATTTCAGCCTAGTGAAAACTGAAAGGAAGGGGTCTTGGGTACTGCAACAGCAGAATATTGTTTGCTTAATGTTCTGTGATAAGCTTGGAAATCTGTCACTATTTATGTATGTGCATATTAATTGTTAACTATATCAACACTTACAATGGCAAAGGTTATGCTTTGCACCATCTGCACTTTTTATTGTTTTCTTCTCTTTTTTTCCACTCACGTAAGGAGTCGATTGGGAATTAACAGAGAAGAATTTGCTCTACTTTTCTGTCTGAGCCAGTAGGGGAAATAGTGGCATAATGGCAGTATGAATAGCCAAGTGTTAGTTGTCTTACGGTAGTGTACCAAGAACTTAGCCTCAGCACAGAGCTCTTTTCAACACTGACTCAGAATGGACTAACACCAGGAGTTATAACCAGCTTTCATTCCTTCCTGTTGTTTCCTTTAGGATATACTCTTTTCACTCTGAAAGCAATAAAATAGTAATTTGTAAAAATGAAGCTATCCTGCTAGTCATGCTGCAGTTGTTCCCATAACCCCTGTCAATGGAAGCAAGTCGCATGACGGAATAGTATCCAGCATTGTGAAAATTAGGTCTACAGCAAAATTAACAGGATAGAGCACAGTGGCCTTCCAGATGGGCCAGACCAAACAGGATTAACACATTCTGTACTTCTCCTGTCTTAGCAGAACAGTCCTAATAGCTTTGAGGTTTTAAAACATAGTGAATATTAATGCTACTTTATAAAATCTATTTGACTATATAGACGAAAGTAATGAAGGCTTTTTTTTGCCACCCCATGCTCCACAAAATAGCACTTCCATTACTCAAACAGGTAAGTCTGTCATTATGACAGCAATGGGGGTCAGACCATATACTGATGATATAAAAAAGAGGTTACTTCTCTTAGGATGCGACAGTATGAAGTCTAAGTATGCCAGGTCAACAATGAAGGCTGATTTGTTCTTTAATGCAGTGGAAGAGTGTTAGAAAAAGCACCTTAGCCTTGGTCTTGGCATGCCCTGCCTATGTTTCTTGAAACACGGTCTGCCAAAGGTAGCTTTTAATTTCCTGGAATCAAGCTAGTAAGGACAGAGAAATCATATAAGTAAATTGCATTAACAGAACTCATAAAATTAGTACAATAAGCATACGTGCAAGCTATGTTCATTTCTGCTACCTTATTCAGTATTTATTTGTATCAGGTGATACTTTTTTCAAGTTATTTTCATAGACAGAAATTGCTGCTCCTTAAAAGTGCAGAGCTTAAAATCCATGCTTGGACTGAAAAGCATCCCTGGGATGAGAAACTGTAATCCAATCATGTAATAGGATCATATAAATATAATCCTATTACTAAACCATGTGCTTGTGTTTCAGAAGGAGCAGTGAATTAAGGCTACAAGGTGTTTGAGTTGTGTTGTTCTTTCAGAACAGAAGAACAGTATGCACAACTGTAATATACAGTGATGTAAAAGGTGGATTTTGGCATAGCCAGCACCTTCATGCCATAAATAAATTTTGATAAGTGTTCTGAGCATTGCTTGTCACACTTTTTTCCCCATCCCACCTCTTTCCCCAATTCTTCTTCTCCAGCTGCGTTAAAAAGTAAGGTAGTAATGATGTTTGTACCCAATGCCAATTACAGAGGCAAAATAAACTGTGAATCAAACTGCAAGGTTGTGTCAGATAGGAGAAGTCATCCATTTATGTGGAATATACAATAGTCTGCAACTGTTAATAATAAAGCTAAATAGCTAATGCCATGTAATTAGCACAGTTATAGCACGTTAATTTGTTAGCAACCAAAAAGTCAGCAAGCAATTGATGAAATTCAAGTATATAAGATGCACCTGCACTGCTGAGTCTCTTAAGTGGGAGTCATGAAGAGGTTACTAAATTAAGCATTGGACCTTTTCCTCTGAAGTCATCTTGGAAAGAAGACACAACAAACATTTTATGTGGCTGTGGTACCATTGGCTGTCCAGATGTATATCAGCCTGTACTGTGTTGATTGGAAGAACTTTTCCCCACTGTGTCTGAAGTAGTGAAATATTCTGCAAATAAATAAGGATTGGTGGATGCTGACATCACTGTGGAGTTATCTCAATTTCAGCGTGCATCCTGTGTACTCACAACACTGTAGGAAGAGGCAATTCCTCGTTTTTAGAAGTTCAGTAATCTAAGCAGACTAAGGATTTACACTCAAATAAGCATTGGGAAAAGAGGCAGAGAATAGCTTGGAATTTAATCTGTCTTTCTGAATCTCAGAGTTTCTAATATTTCTAATGCCATATCTCTGGAGTATTTCTAATGTTGCACACTCATTTTACGCTTTCATTCCGAAGCAACCCAATTGGCATCATTTAGTCTGGACATTGAGAAATTAATTGTGTGGGTGGCTTACTGGGGGAAATATCTGGTTTTCCTGTGATTTATGTAAAAATTAGCATTCCGAAGATGTACAGTACTTTAGAAATCTTAGAACTTCTCTGAATTTTGTTGAGCAACTTGTGGTCATTTGTTCTCATCATTGTTGAATTATCTCCCAATATAAGTTTATAATTTATTATTGGTGACAGATGCTATCTCAGTTCTGCAGTTCCTGTTTTGTTAATGGATCACAATTTGCTGGAAAATGGGTTTTTCAGTGGCCTGCGCTTGTTCTACAGCACAGAACTTTAATTTTTTTTTCTTTTTATAATTACCTTTCAAATGTGTTGCAGGAACATAAGGCACAAGCCAATTTGTTTTCTAGTTACCTGCAAATAAAACCATTGCCAAAGCAGAACTGACAGTTTATACCAAACAGTAGCGCAATTTGCTGCCACTAGAGAGTGTCATGAAATTAATTACAAGTAGACACGAAATATCGATGAATAAGTAACACTACCTTATTATTTTTATTTTATTTTATTATTTTTTGCATGTACTGTGCTCCAAGCTGTCTGGAAAAACATTTTTCTGTTGGCTTAAAACATGAAAAATTCAAGAGTATATCCTGCTGCAGGGCACCCCTGATAAAACATGCTTCTGTGTTTCAGACTTTCAGATTGGATTGGTTAGATGTTTCAGTTCCAAATGGATATCACTTTTTTTTTTTAACAAGCTTGAATCAAAATGGCAGCTGACTAACAGTGACAGGCATTTGACATTTCTAGATGGATTTTTCAGTATGAACTTGTAAGATTTGGAGCTTACTACAAGTTTTCAGAAATAAAGCTCTATTCTAGTTTTTCTCTAATGGTCACCTTCATAACCTTCTATGCTTTCCCAAAGGAGGCTGGAGAAAGTGTAGTATGGATGTGGTGAGGTGTGTGTACATCTGGCTGGAAGACAGCAATCAGCCAGCAGCTGGGTGGTCTTTGTTGAGCTGGGATACAAGGGAATGGTAAGGAGATTTGGTCCATGTCCTAGGATTACTCCTGGAGGCAATCTGCTGGGACTCAGTGAAATAAATCTATCTGTTATAGGCAATCTTTATGTATTCCTCTGATAAATATTTAATCAGTGTCCGGGTTTAGAGCAGACATGTGCAGTTAAGTGCAATGGAGTGAGAGATCCCATTTACCAGTTCTTTCTCCTCTCTTTTCCTGCTATAGAAAAATACTTGGGAAGAAAATCTGAAATACAGTTTAAGTTACTGTAGAAGTTGCTTTATATGATTTCAGAGAAGCTTAATGTTAAGCATGTTTGGTTTTAATACTTGGAATTTCCCATAGGTGTTAGATTAAGGTAATTATAAATGTTAATTCACTAATCATCTTCGACATTTACTTCAGTTCCTTTTATAATCAAAATATGTACGGTAGAGCTGAGTTGTGATTATATTTCATTATGTCGCAATACGTTTGGTCTGTAATGATTTTTTAAATGAGTATTTATGCAGGTCAAAGCAACAGAAATCTCAGTTTTTACCTCAAGTTTTAGACCATCTTGGGAATGTTAATAGATGATAATCATTTTCTACTAAGCATCGTCATTATTTTATTTCCTAATAAAATATCTATGGGTGAAGATATTTTGTAAGCACAGGGTAATTATTTGATTAAAGTGCTTCCTGAGGTACCTAGTATACCTCAGTCAATGCAAACAATATTTTTTGCATTATACTATCATCTTCATAGGTAAAAGTTTGTCATATAAATATAGGAAACTATCATCATCTTAATAATGGAAAAATAGTCTTCAGCTTCTGTATAAGGCTTCAGAAACCTGCACTTATTTGCTTTCCTTCCTATTAAACCTGAGAAGTCTGAGGTATGAGGGGTGATTCCAAGTGACCTGTCCATGCAGTGTCAGAGCTGAGCTTCACCTCTAGAGAGCCACTGTGTTAATGTTTGGGGATTTAGATAACTGGAGATGGTTTGAAAAAAAAAATACAAAACTGGATGGGTTTTTCCCGTGTCTATCATTTTATGTTCTACAACTACAAGCTTTATGAGGTTACCATGATGGTCACTGTGTAGGAGCACTCGGGGCTACATGGGGTTCTGAGGGAACTGTGTACGATAGGGCTTGTTGTGATAACCTCCTGCTACTCCTGGGGAGTAACATAACATGAACTGATGAAAGCAATGCTGGTTAATGGTTACCATTACAGATTGATGAATTTATGCACAGGGTGGGGTTTCTTCAGTGTTTGAAAGCGAGGGATTATTGAATTAGTGTTTCCCAAATAACTGATGCAAGGATGGCTTTAGCAAGCTTTTATGTTTTAAGAAACTGGCAGGTCTGAAAGCTCTCTGTTCCTTGAACAAATTATGCTGAGGTTTTCCTCTACTGCCACTTACAGCAGTTATTTAAAAATAAACAGAGATAAATGAAAACTTCTTTGACTAAATCAATACTTAGGTAAGAGATATTTATGCACTTCTTCATTTAATTTGCACAGGAGCAGATTTGTCTTATCTGAAAAACTATTCCAGAGAGTATAGGTAGACAGCCTGCAAGCATGTGGTGCTCTGCTAAACATGTTAGTGACTCAGGGTTTAACTTCATGCCTCAAAAACACATCTGTATAATTACAGGTCTGTTCTCTGATCTAAATACCACCCAGTGCAGTAGAAGGAACTGGAGCTTCTCATGGGAAAACCATCTTTGTAGAGAAGGGGAGCCATTGCCTTACTACTTAGAAACAGATGTTTGGGCTGATTGGTTGCAATTTTATTAGACTGATTTGCTGGGTTGTTGTTTTCTTTTTTGGTTGTGGGTGGTTGGTTTTTTTTGGGGTTTTTTTTGGTTTTTTTTTTTTTTGCCTATAAAGATCTGAAAGAAGAGTTAATTAGTGCTAATAGGAAAACAAGGGCAGTCTGATTGCTAGTGCAGTCACATGAGCTGGGAGCTGTTTCTCAAGGCTTGTAATCAGGAGATTGTTTTCACAACTAAGTAGAGATATAGCGGGAACAAGGAGCAGAGAGGAGAAAAGCCCTTTGTATCACTTACTGTGCTGGAGACAGGCTTAGCAAAGGATTTTGCACAAGGAAAGGTTTGACTGTGACCTTCACAAACCAGTGATTTTCCTCCACTCCCACTCACAGCAGTTCATAAAAAATGAAAGTAAGACAAACAGCTGCAGTTCACAGAAGAGAATTTGTATTTTAGTACAATGTGTTAATTAGTCTTAGTTATATCCTTTTTCTTTTGTTTTTAATGATGGTACTGATTGCACTACCATCATTTGCTGATTTTCAATTAATGTGATATACAGAGTAAAGCTTGTCTCCATAAAACTTTGCTGGAGCTTGACCCTTTGTGTTGCTGAATGTTCAAAGCTCATAGACGGAATGTTGTTGATACAGTCAAATCAATTTTAATCGTGTGTGGGGTCTCAATAACTGCTTTCTGGGACTGACATTTTGTGTCATTTGTGTTGGTGATTGATTCCATGCAGGAAATTGCCCAGTTTACTTTACCTGCCTTTTCAGGAGCAGCAGTGCAGCAATCCCCCAAATCACTTTCCATAAAATGCTCCTTGAGCGTGAGTTATGAACCATGGGCAGAGAAACATCTGGTCAAAGGCAAATGACTAGGAAATACCATGGAAATATTTAATCCATTTTATTTACTTATTCTCTCATTTGTCCATATGCAACTTATTTAAAAGAAGAAATCTTAAACTTAATTTTCTTTTTACTTTTTTCATCATCTATGTTTTTATGAATGTGTGCTGCCTGGCTACCCTCTAGAATGAATGACTCCTACATCAAAACAATGTGAAAGAGAAGGTGAGGAATAATTTAGATGAAGATGATTTTTCAGACCTAATGTAGGTCTCTACAGGGTGAGCAATTTTCCAGTTTATAGGGATGGTAACATAATGAGTTTGATAACAAACTTATTTAGTTAATGCTGCTGGTGAAGTCAAAAAAGAAAAACAAAAGATAAAACGAAAAGATAAACTTATATATTACTTGGATGCAGTGCAATTAATTCCAAGATAACCTATGTATCCTGTTTCCTGAAAAACATTAGAAAAGAATTCAGAGTTTTTTTCCCTTTTCCTCTCTCTCATCTCCAAATCCATCTTATCTACCATTTAGCTTCCTTTTGAGTCTCTTCTCAGAGACTCTCTCAGAGAGACTCTTGCTCTCTCAGTTCATGGTTGGAATAATGGTTGCTTTATACTCAATTTCTCAATTGTCATTCTGTCACAGATTGACAAGTGTCTAAAAACAATAGAATAATAGCTAGTGAAATACCCTTGAAATTCCTCAAGAACTTGAAGCCCTTTAATATGAAAAGAAAAAGTGGTGAAACATCTTTCCTTGTGCTAGTTCTTCTACTGAGTATTCCCAATGCGGATTGCATGCCCATTTAGAAAATTATGCTACACGTAAATGATAGCTCAATTTATTTGTAGTAAAAGATCTAGGGAAAATGAGACAAAGTAGTTAACACTATTATACCAAGGAAAAGATGATTCCCCATTTTCACAGACAACACTGGTCCTGGTAAGAAGGGCATATGCTGGTAGCTCAACAGCTCTTGGGCTTGCGACCTGGGTAATACCAGCAATAAAGCAAAAACCTGTTCGGGAGGTAGATTTATTTGATGAAGTATTTATGCATTCTCAATTTACTTTAGACAAAAGAGGCTTTTTTTTTGTATGTCAACTCATTTTTAAATATTTATTCTTTCAATAATCATTTTTGCACTCTTGGAAAGTTACAGCTAAATTAAATATAAATTAAATCAAAAATTATGGAATTGTGCTCTTTTGGGGAGTAATCAAATACTTTATAAAAATGTTAAGGTTATCTTTAATTAAATTTCATAACATACCTAAAAGTTGGGCTGTCCCAACACTCACTTACTTTGTGTGGTACCCAACTCTTAGTTGGATTGTAGTTCATAGAGTTCAATCTGTATTTTCTACTGATTTTGATTTGTAAAACTCCATCTTAATTGACAGCTGGTACTCCTTTGAAGAAAAGTACATGGCACTGTATTTCTCTTCTGTCAAAACTCACTGCTTTCTGGATAGCTGAAGCAGCTAATAATCTTAATGGGAATTTAAACCATGTAGCATATTTGGTCTTTAATCCATCTCAGCTCATGCGTGCCATTGGTACTGACTACCACAATTCTGTGGAAATGTGATATGAGATATTAAGTGGGGAAGCACTTGCCAATTAAGAGCATGCTTGAGCAGACACACTGTAAGTCAGGACAGAGTAACAGTCATCTGTCATCGCTTTTGATCAAAGACACTTTTAAATAACAGTGCAGAGACATCTTTAGTTGTTAGTAAAGTTGTGTTTGATGTACTTGGCTGTGGAACAGGGATTTCAGGAATCTTTTTTCAGGAAGGGAAAATAAACATCTGTGTATTCTTACCCAGCCATCGTTGTTTGGGAGCCCCTGACATGCTAAGCAATGTTTGGTTGCAGGATGCAGAAAAAGAGCAATGATTTGGGTGTTATCTGGCGACTGAATTGGCATGAGCTACCAAAAGTGGCAGACTGCAGAAAAGTGAGTCTGTATCTTCATTTTCTCCACCTAAGTTTAATTTAGATGGAAAAATCAAAGAAAATCAGATTCAAAATATAAGAGACTAAACTTAAAGGACAAATGATGCCCTAAGGCATTAGATATGTGTTTGTCTGAGAGTATGAATTACTTTTTGAAACGTAATGGAATGCTTTGTTTGGCTTGTGATGGGATGGCTGTTTGCTTCTCCCATAACTTGTTCTGCTTGCCTGAATGTTGCTGCAGCACTCATTCTCCAGGCAGTTTTAAACTTGTAGTTGAAGCATTGTTGAACTGCCAGTAAGCCTGACAGTTAGCTCTGCTGAGATTCCTCCACTAATCAGAAGACGTGACTTGCTTTTATCATCTTTCAACCTTGTATTCAGCATCCAAATAGGCAAACCCAGCTGTGAAGTGCAAGATGTTGTTGCTCATGAAATCACGTGGGAAACCTGTGGTACATTGGTGTTTGCATAAGCTCGTTGTCTGTGGGTTGCTGTAGGAGCCAGCTTATGCTGTACTATCACATGAGAAAATCCATAAGTGTTTGGAGCCCATGAAACAGAGGAAATACCTAGACAGATTTTCTCACAAGATTTTCTGTGAAGTTCTGCCAACTTTGAAAATTTAAAGAAAATGGGATTTTAATTCCTTTTTTAGGCTTTTTCCAAACAACCCAGACTGATGCTCTATATAAGGCACACCCATCCTCAGTCTAAATTCTTGTGATTAGCAAGCACACAAGCATCTAGTGTTTCTCACCAGAAATCCCATTAAATCAATAGATAACAAACTTAGTTTGTCATCTTACATGATAGCTTGCTTATTTTCTATTGCCGTGTGCGGATGCAACACAAAGTCAAGACATAACTCCAAAACTTGGCATTTAATGTGACCTGTGATAGAAAGTCCCAAAATTCTAATAGTGGAGCTATACAGAGAAACAAACAAAATGTAAATGTAGCAGTGAGTACAGTGGAAAGCAAGAAGGTGAAACAACAAAATTTCCAGTTGTTGAGAGTGAAGCTAGGATTGTGGTCTAATAAGCTCAGTTTCTCAGGATAATCTATTTGTTCCAGTCTCATGAAAAAATAACAAGTGATGCCTCATTGCAAATAAATGATGCTGACAGAATCTTACTCTGTTTCTCTCCATGAAGTCATAATGGCACAGAGGAAGTATGAGACAAAGATCAATCTTGTAAAGTCAAATATTTGTATTCAGTGGATGAAATACGCAACAGACAGCTTGCTATTGGTGCAGGGCTTTGTGCCCCTTCATATGCTGCCCTAAAATTGTGACCACTTGGACAACAGCAGCCTGTCTGTGCAGTGTTTTTTGGGCCATTCTGTGCCAGAATGTTTTCATTTTTCTTGTTGTCATGCTGACGTTTGAGTTAAGCTCCACCTATGTGCTTGGGACCACTGGCAACAGCATCTTCCTATACACTTTTCTCCCTGCCCTGCAGTATTCAGCACACCAAGCAGAACAGAATCCATCACATGGTGAATAAGCTATTTAAGAAGGAAAAGAAGGCAAACTCTCCAAGTGCATAACCCTAAAGAAATTTTAATTAATGTCAGCAGAGAAATCTCTTGGGGGGGGAGGGATGAAACTGTTAAGTGTTTGTTCTAGTTTCATAGTCTTTCTGCCTTTCCTCTCCCCAGCTGGTTTTCTCTGCAGATAAAAACCACAGTCTCTAAATGTGGAGAGATAAATATTGGCAACTCTCAGGTTTGCTTTTCATCCTGTGCCTGATGGGAAAATGCCAGTCGGTTTTCAGACTTTTCCAAGTGAGCCTTTAGGGGCTCGTTCGCTGGACTTTGAATTTCTGGTAAACAGTTCCCTGCAGCTTTGGTCATAAGGCACAAAATTCTTTTTTTTTTTTTTTTTTTTTTTTTTTTTTGTTTACAGGGTGGGGGTGGGAGACAGGATTGGTTTATGTTTTGTTTTGATTTTTCCTTATCTCTCCTAGGTTTTACCTGCATTGTTCTAGGCCATATCTTAAAGGCATACCCTCTAGCACAGTTTTAGTTACTGACAAACCTTATCTTTTTGTTTATATAATGTTCCCATAAAAATGAGTGTGAGGGTTTCTAAGATGTTTGCCAGTGAGAGATGGACCATGCAAAATTATTTCAATAGACTACTGTTGCTGCTAACCAAGGAAGTGCATTATTGCTACTGTGTCTAGATAGTCATATATGCCTAATACATCTCCATAGACAGCCTCTGGAAAGACAACTATTTGCATGATAGAACCAGTTAAAGCATTAGTAATAAAACAAAATTCAGTACAAGAAAATTTAGTCTTATCTCTCTGATTTCACTAGACATCCACATTTAGATGAGTCTACGGTAGGAACCACTCAGTATTTTCACATGATTAACCTTCATTTTTCCATGAGAGATGCTCTTTTGCTTCTATCATATTGACTTGTTTGGAGGTTTCCTAGTTATGCAATTCAATGGGATGAATTGTAACCATGTGGGTAAGAGACTGATTTGGTGCCTGACAGTTGGTCATGTTCTTAACACGTGGTAAATGAAGTTAAATTCACTGTGTTGTAGTAATTATTCACCTCATGTGGTTGGAGTCTCTTTACCTAAGAGAGCACACTGAGCTCGTTGCTGTTCCTTGTTGTATGCAGTGTGACAATTTGTCAGAATGCTGAGTTACACAGAATGCTGAAAAATATATTAGATCCTATACAATTCCTCGGATGATACATTATTTTATTTTTAAATTATTTTCCCTTATCCTTGTACTTCTCTCTTAGACTGGAGGACGTATGAATTGCTTGAGAAAGTTCCTATTTCATTGCCATGCTAATTTGGCTTCAAACCATGCCTCAGTTCTTGATCTCCTATACGTCTTAACATAAAATGACCTACTGTACTTTACTGGGTCTTAGTGAGACAATGTATTGCCTTGGTAGTAACTCCATATAAGGAGAAAAGATGTACTCTGAAATAATTGAATGGGAACAGTCGGGGATTAGCTGAATTGAATCTGATAAAGACAACTCAATACCTAATTAGTCTCTTGTCTTTGATGCATGTTTTGAAGCTTCAAGTTCATCATTAATGAAAGTAATTAAATGAATAAGTATTTTATCACCAATAGTGTACTCAGAGAGGATGAAAGCTTGGCAGTGAAGGGACAGGACAAAGCCACCAGTAGATCAATAACATGCAAGTTTGCCTTTCCTAATGACACCTATTGTGCTTCCAATTCACGTTCCTTCAATAGCACTAGGGAGTGTGAGCTGAAGTGTTACAGAGATCAGCTGAGATGCAAGATATACTCCACAATCTTGCAAAGGTGACCGCTGTGTAAATGTGACCACTGTACTTTGAACTGTCACTTTTTTGTTCCTTTGGGGAACTTATTTATCATCCATGTAACTTACTAGAGCTTGTCCAAAGGACAGAGTGAATAAGTTCTGCCTAGCAACTTACAATTGAAGTCTGATTTTCTCTTGATAAGTAAGGTTAAATTGTGAAGTTGTACTGCTACTCATTACTATCTGCTAAGGAGATTAGCCTTCATATTGTCTTTCTTGCTTCGTTGTATTCAAAGTCATTTTCCAGCTGTCATGACTACAAAATGAAGAGAATCTACATCTTACTCAAAAATGAACGATGATCATGACAAGATGGTTTTCAAAGGCTGATAACAAGATATTGTATGACTTCTGTTAGAAATTGCTTGTCGAAAGACTTAGTAGATAAGATTAATGTAAGCAAAGGAATTTTGTTTATGTGTTATATTTTGAACATGTAACAGCGATTAGAAAGGTGAGATTTCATGGACTTGAAAAAGGAGGAGGATTCTCTTGGACAGACCCAACAAGACGACTGAAAAGTCATCTTTTGTGTCCACTGAGCTTGTGAGTCACAGAAAGGTCTGGAAACTGGCAGTGTATTAGATAAGGAAATACAATAAGCATGCGTAAGTTTTTGGAAGTTTACTTCATAAGATAAAAACAGGTACAATACACAAATAGCCCCTGGTAGCTTATGTTTTAACAGAAGGATTAATAGGTGTTGGAGGGCTGATGGAGATGAATGGATCTGTTGGTGTGTGTGTTGAAAATGTGTTGAAAATGGATGATGATTTCTCATGAAGGTCAGATTGTAAATGCCCATGAAAGAACAGAAGAGCTGGGAACATTTCTGAAGAATTCTAATCTTTCTTTGTATACCTGTTAATATCAAACAATACTTGGTTAAAGAGGTATTTTATTTTACAATCTGTATTTGTAGACATGACTTTTCATCGGGTTTATTTAGACAATAAAACAAAAGCTAGGTTAAGGATAAAGACAATAGTTTCATGGAGCAAGAGATGTGAAGCCCAAATCAAGAGAAACAATCATGAGGAATAGGATTGCTTTCTGAATCCAGACATAATTGGTATATTATTAGCAAGTGGGAGATAAACACTTGCGTCATTCCCAGCAAGCAGGAAACTCCCTGTGGTAGTGTCAATCAGAAGTGAAGGCATTCATAAGCATTTCCATGGCAATATGCTGCTCCTCACTTCTTATTTTGCATCCCGCAGCAGTGCACAGCATTCCTCTGCAGGACAGTAGCATGAGTAGCCTTGTCAGTCCTGTTACTGATGTCAGCAATAAAAGAAGCAATTTGTGTCAAAGACCTGTTCTCTTTCCTAGGGTAGAACTTCTTAAGTTGGTAGAAAGTCCTGATCTTGGAAGAGTGATGACCCTTCAAGTATTAGCTACAATAATGTGAAAACAAAACAAAAACCTGGGAGAACAGCTGGGGAGGGATGTAAACAATTGGCCAACAGAAACAGAGAAGAGCAAACGATTATGAAGTTCATATACTATAACTGATATGCAGACTCCTGTCTGGTCTTGAATCATAACTGAGTGGCAGATTGGAGGGAAACCTAGGATGGAAGGAAAGATACTGGCCCAGTGATGAGTGAAAAAGAAAGATATTCCAGCAATGTTAGCAGTGCAACAATGAATCTCACTGAGCTTCAACCTGTTTTTGAGCCCAGTGGCATACTGATTCAGAAGGTTAATATGCGAGAAGGAAAAGTTACACAAAACAGAATATACGGTGAATTGTTGAAGGAAATGATTATCGTGAGTTTATGACGACTTACAGATAAGTTGTAAAATGATGATATTCTGCCAAGAAATTATTAAAATTCTTGTTGCTTTACTCTCTTAGCAATTAGACGCCTACTTAGTGGCGCTGGTAGATGACTGTGGAACTGAACTGTGGCTATCCTAGACCTTCCAACACCTGCACGCTTGTGTTATCTAGCAGATAATGGGAATAAAGCAAAGTTGTGCAAAGAGGTTTTGAAAGTAGAAAATGTTCTGAGTCATTCATTCTTTTTAGACTAATGATGCAATTTAAGAAACCAAACATGCCTTTCTTTACCTTCCTTTTACTTCTCCCTTAGCAGACAGTTCATTGCTAGGTGGAAAATATGTGTGTTTCTTGCTCTGTCAAGGTCTGGTGTGTCTGATAACAGAGGAAAGCAAGAGGATCTCTGAAGTCCCATAAACCATTAAGTGAATAGAGCTGAGGAGCAGAAATGCCTTCAGTGCTCAGATCTCTCTGGGAAGGGGAAATGCTGCAGGGATGAATGAGAGGAGCAAAACCCAAGCCTGTGAATCTGTGCAGTTCCAATGTCAAGCCCAGCCCAGACTTTCTTCAGAAGGCATTAAAAAAGCTTCATGTGTGAACTATGTTAAGGTACCAGCTGCACATTACGGAAAGAAATGTGCATGACAAAGAGGGGTGATTGACTGCTGAGGGTCACACACAGCAGCTGGCTGCCTTCAGAGAGGCTTCGCAGCTCCTTGGCACATTCTGTTCAGTGCTTCAGATAAAAGACAAATATGGAACTTGGAGTAATTATAGTGATGAGAAAACCATTCATACTAACTGTAGTTAGGACTACTGGGCAGTTGATTGGTATGGAGAAAGCCTGTGTTTAGCTAGTGCCATGGAATTTAGTGGCAGTGAATTGGGTACGGTAGAGCTAAAATATCAAACACAATTTGGTGCACCGGTTTCCAATTGAAGACTAGATACATGTAAAATGATTTATAACCTTTCATTTATAGTTGTTCATATATGCAGTCTGTTAGAAAATCATATTTTGAACTTCCACATAGAAAACACGCTTGTGTGTCCCTAGGTTTTGAAAAATCAAAACTTCACATAATGAAATCTAACATCCCTAGAGCATGACTGACAGCATTCAGATATGCATTTTTATATGAAGAATTTGAGCAGTAATAGAGGACAGAAAGCAGAAGAGGCCTGAAGCATGCTGCTGAGTCAGCTTTGGCAGCAAGCAGAAGGACAGATTGACAAACAGGTGTCTGATGCTTTACTTTTAATGCAAGAAGAGGAAGATTATTGTGCTGATGATGTAATAAAAGTATCTAACCTTGTTAGTTTAAAATGTTTGTAGTTTGAAAAATAGCTTGAGCATCCTTAAACATTAGTGGAGACAAACAGTGTTTTTTTCAGATACATGCCAATGTTTAACTACATTAAATATTTGACAACATCATTATTTTACCAATATAACAAAAGACATGCAAGCACAGTTGACCTGTAGTTTCAGAGAATGGATGTAGCTTAGCAAATGCTGCCTGATTTAGATACCTTTGAGAGAGCTGTGTTGAAATGAGACAAGGGAAAGAGCAGCTGATTCCCTAAGCACCTGTTCCTTACTTGGCTGGTGCATTACTCTTTGCGCACAGAAGTAGGGAGTGTTATGAACAAACAAAAAGCTTCTACCTGAACCTCCAAGACAAAATCTGAAGCTACGGAGGTGCTACTTTTCTGTTCATAGTAAAGACCTTTGAACATACATGAGAGGTGCTCTGTAAGTAATGCGTCCTATTTTATGATTGTGGCCCACTGTATCAGAGGCGTATGTTAGTGGTACAGCAGTAGAGGCTGAACCTTCCTGACAGTGTCCCATTACATTTTGTTATTGTGTGACAGATGGCAGCAGTGAGGCAGTCTGACAGAATGACATCTGACATGGAAGTGTGCATGAAGCAAAGGTGTGTCACTGAATTCTCCCATGCAGAAAAAAAAATGGCACCCACTGACTTTCATCGGAACTTACTGAATGTTTCTTGAAACCAAACAGTGGATGTAAGCACAGTGAGGTGATAAGTGGTGCATTTCAGCAGTGGCAACAGTGATGTGACAGACAAGTCATGTGCTGGATGGCCAAGCACAGCTGTCTATTTTAAGAGTTTGCTGCAGTTACCAACAAGTTGCCTATGTTTTTTTCACCCCTCATATAGAGTGCTTCACCAGTGTTACTTTCCTATACTAGTGATTGTGAGGGAGCCTGGGAGGCCACATCTGCCTGCTACCTGAATCTGTTTTATTAACAAATCCTTCTCAGACAATATTACCTATTATTTTACACTTAGCTTTTAAGATTTGATGATTTCTTTATATATTTCTCACATTCGATTCCATTTTTGTAGTCTTGCAGATGCTGATGTGTGATTCTCAAACTGTATGCATTGTGTGAAAAAGCTCAAAACTGTGTAATTTAACACAGTAATCTCTGCTAAGTAGTTACGAGTAGCAAGCAGATGCTCTGTTAAAATATTTTAGGATGATTTTTAAGTTTATTACAAGTATTTTACAGATGTAAAAGTAGATACTGATTTGACCTTTTCTGAAATGTTTCCAACCATTCAAAACTAATTGGTATTTTACATTCAAATCTCTTTACAGAAACAGTTTTCCTATAAAACCTTACTGCATGCTGAGAAAGTCTTAGCCTGTTTTAATTCCCAGAACAAGCAACATGAGCCTGATAACTCATTATATTTTATCTACCAGTTGGGCTTTTATTGCAATTGCAGCAGAATAATAGGAGGGAAAAATGATAAAAGTGAATCCAAAAGCAGAAGGTTTCTTGGAAAAATTACAGATGAACTCAGTTTTTATTTCAGCATCCAGTCAACTCCTCTAACTGCTTATAGGTAACTGGCATCTCTTTAAGTCCACTATTAGACTGTTCAGAGTTTCAGTGATTGAATATATAGCAAGTATTCAATGCACAGCACCTTAAATTTTTGGTTTAGGAGTTCATAAAACATGTAAATAAAAGGAGGCAAAAAGTACTGCCATATGGTTATAAATGGCAGCACGTGTGTTTCCTTCACAAGATACTCTGTGCCTTTACAGTTAACTGTAGTGTTGTTTCTGCTTACCATCAAAAAATGGGGGTACAATTTCTTTGAAAAAAACCTACTGGACTAATACAGACCGTTCTGAGAAGTCTGAGAATTTCTTTAAAAGAGATGTCAAAAAAGAATCAGGTATCTTAGATGTTATTCACGCATAATAAAAAGAGTCTTGAGGAATGAAAGTGCAGTTGTGAGATCCTGTAAAAATAATAATAATAATAATGAAGAGAAGGCAACAAATAGTAATTGAATACTGATATTAACACTTAGGCATGGCAAAAGAAATTAGCTTTTCACAGGGGATGGAGTTTTGTTGTTTGTCCTTGCTGTTCACAGTGTTGCGGAACTGGATGATGTGGAACCTGTAGTAAAAAGGACTGGGTCTCAAAATTATCACAACTTTGTAGTGCGTATGTAGTAAAGTATTGGTGGGGGTGTGTTTTGTAGCCTTTTTGTTTAAATATGTTAGCTGTAGTGACTCAAGAGCTTATTAAATAAGAGAGACTAACATCAGGTTTTGTTGTTGGTATTGTTTTCTTAAAGAAAATGAGATTGTCATGTTTATCCCAGATGGTACCCATTTTTTCAGGAGGGAAGAATTAGCTTGCATTTGATAACGACTAGTGGCTAGGATAGATGGACACATTTTGCTGAATGTGATTTTTTTTTTAGTATGAAGAACTGCAGCCTTGAAAAGGAAGGCTGATTTAATTGATGTTGGAAAGGACTGAAGAACGGCTTCCTTAAGCCCTTAAGTTTCAGTAAGGTTTGGACTAAACCTGTGGGTAAGGGCAAAGGAAAAGTGCGCACCAAGACAGCCCATGATGAAGTAGGTAACTAGAGGCCATCACACATCCAGATGAGTGACATGTTATGGTGCTTAGCAAAAGAAGACACCTCTTTGAAGTGAACTTTCGTGACCTGGGAAATTTATTTATGAGGAAAACAAATGAAAGTGAAGAATGAGGTCATTCTGATCCTGTCAGGGAAGCTGGAGCAGCCATGAACCTCAAAGTAATGATGAACATAACTCAGAAGGTTTTGTACAGATAAGCATTCAACTGACTAGAAAGCAGTAAGAGCAGAGATGCACTGAAAATTAATGTAACCTATTTCAAATTTCAGGAATGCATTCACATTATGCTGCAGATGTTAGAGTTCAAGACTGGTTAATATGAAATAGTTGTTACACAGAATCACACAGAATCACAAGGTTGGAAACGACCTGCAAGATCATCTAGTCCAACCACCCTCCCATTCCTATTAGTACCACAAGCAATGTTCTTTCATTCCCTATAAAAAAGGAATCCAGTTTCACATGCAATGCTACTCTGTAGACTTGGAGCCTTCAACTATGTGTTTAGATCTAAGAGAAGTACAGGGGAATGAGCGAGTACGTTGAAATGTGTATGCTGTTGAGTATGAAGGATATAGTGCAGCAGAGCAGTATTACCAGTAGGTCAACGTACTTACAGTGGTTCAACCTTGTATGGGTATTCCTACACTGTCCAGTTTGCCACAGGAAACTTAAGATTTGTTTGCTTTTTTGTGGGATAATAAATTCTTTGGTTTTTTCCCTGATTTGAACCCCTGACTGTGCATCCGCTGACTTAAACTAGTCATGATGAATGCGAGAGTTAATGTTAATTAGTTGAGACAAAGCTTTGGTCTTAACTAGATCCTAGGCTTATATAGATGACTGGGCTTTATATGGAGCAAAGAGTAGACTGGTATCTGTGTTTTGTGTGCTCTAATAAGTGGAATTTGCAGAAAGCATTTGTGCGGTTGTCTTGGTTACTGTCACGCTCTTGCCATAAACTGTGAAGCTTGCATGATTTCTTCTGCGTGTGTGGACTGTGATCTAAAAAACTTTGAAAGGCCCTTCCTTTTTCTTATTATTGAAGTTTTAGATTGTACTGTGAGCACTACTTAGCCAAATGTCAGTGCTAACATTGGGAAGTTTATACTCTGTCATTTTATTCTCTCGGCAGACTTATGCCCTTTAAAAGATGATTAAACTCTGTTTTTAGCTCAAAGGAAAATTAACTATTCTTCTATTTAGTTAATGTTCCCATTAGTGGTTCCTTTCCATCTTTTAGTCTGGATATTATTTTCTGTCTATAAATGAATCTGCCCAAGACAATTATCTGGTTTCTGTTATCACAGTATCTGAGCAGCCCATATTATGATGAGTTATTTCCTGCACGCTTAGGTTTGCCTTCTCACTGAGTTACCAAAAGGAAGTGTAACCAATGGCACTGGCAGAATGTTGACTCTAAAAGCAGAGGATACCAGGGTGTGACTCTATTGAAATGCTTCCTTCTTTTGAAAACTGTTAATATAGAGTTGATGGTCATCCTTACACATACCCATTTCTGCAAGGCGATTGGTACCGTAGAGGGAGAGGTGGTATTTATTTCTGATTAATATTGCTTGAGTGCATCTGATTATTTTTTTTCTGCTGCATGAATAAAGGAGGCCTGCATGAAGATAGTGATTAAGCAACTTAGCTGGAGATGCTGAATGAAGAGCTAATTTTTTCATTAATATATTTTTTTTTAAGAAATACATTCTTGTCTTCTGTATCTTTACTGATGAACTGATTAGATTATGCAGGCTCCAAATTCCCATAACAGACAAAGAAACTTCAAAATGAAAGCAACACTGACTGAGAACTCAGAGAAATACACACGGTTTAGCCAGGAGAAGACGAAGGCTTTTGGACAGCCCTTTCATCTGCTCCCGCTTACAGCAAGTACTTTGAACAAGTGACCCTACCAAAACATAGAGGGAAAACCTGTGTATGTCTTAAGCTCTCCTTTTTTGCTCTTTTTCGCTTGTCTCACAATTCCTTGAGCAAGTAGCTTTTCATTTGGAAGACTTGCATCACATTTCCATAGCAATCAATAAGAAGGATCCAAGTCCAATCAATTACTCACTGAGATAACGTCAGTGATAATAAGGCTGGTGTGAGCTAGGGGCCTCATTTATACGTGAGGTCATGCATAGACATAGTTGGTTGCATTATGATGAGTATATCTGAAACACCAGAGGGGGCTTTTAGGGGTAAGCAGTTATATATACATTTCCTGAGAAAATGTCCCAATGCTCATCTTTACTGGTACTAAGATGTGTTAAATATGTGTTTATTGTCGTCTTGTCTGGACATTCAGCTTGCTTTTGATTCGCTCCGTGATAATCTTTTTCTGCGATGAATACAGCTGAAATAAGGAATAAATCTGAAAATAAGTCGTTGTTAGTCCTTTGTTATACTTGTCAAAGCACGTAGCCTAGAAAGGCGTTAAAAGCATAACTTTAAAGTATAGTGAAGGATGTGCGTAGTTACACAACTAGCTGTTAACTGCAATTACTCTCTGTAGATGGACGGTATGTTTCATGACTTTAGTGAGACACAGATAATATTGCCCCTTTTTTGTAAGCATATCCTGCCTGGGAAGATCATGGAACAGATCCTCCTGGACAACATGCTCGATCACATAAAGAATGAGCATGTGATCCGAGACAGCCAGCACGGCTTCACCAAAGGAAGGTCATGCCTAACTAATCTTGTGGCCTTCTATGATGGAGTGACGGCATTGGTGGATGAAGGGAAGGCGATCGATGTCATTTACCTGGACCTGAGCAAGGCCTTTGACGTGGTCCCCCACCACATCCTCATCTCCAAATTGGAGGGAAGTGGATTTGATGGGTGGATGACCCGATGGATAAGCAATTGGTTGAAAGGCTGCAGACAGAGGGTGGTGGTCAATGGCTTTATGTCCAGGTGGAGGCCGGTAACAAGTGGTGTCCCCCAAGGGTCTGTCTTGGGACCGGTGCTCTTTAACATCTTTATTAATGACATCGATGAGGGAATTGAGTGCACCCTCAGCAAGTTTGCTGACGACACCAAGCTGAGTGGTGCAGTCGATACAGTGGAAGGAAGGGATGCCATTCAGAGGGACCTCGACAGGCTGGAAAGCTGGGCTCGGGTGAACCTAATGAGGTTCAACACGGCAAAGTGCAAGGTTTTGCATTTGGGCCGGAAGAACCCCAGGCACCTGTACAGGCTGGGAGGAGTGGTCCTTGAGAGCAGCTCAGCAGAGAAGGACCTGGGGGTCCGGATGGACGAGAGACTTAACATGAGCCAGCAGTGCGCTCTGGCAGCTCGAAAGGCAAATGGGATCCTGGGCTCCATCAGGAGAGGGGTGGTCAGCAGGGACAGGGAGGTGATTGTCCCTCTCTACTCGGCTCTTGTGAGGCCCCATCTGGAGTACTGAGTCCAGGTGTGGAGCCCTCAGTACAAGAAAGACATGGAGATTTTGGAAAGGGTCCAGAGGAGGGCGACTAAGATGATCAGGGGGCTGGAGCACCTCCCCTATGAGGACAGGCTGAGGGAGTTGGGCTTGTTCAGCCTGGAGAAGAGAAGGCTGCGGGGTGACCTCATTGCAGCCTACCAATACCTGAAGGGAACCTACACCCAGGAGGGGAGTAAACTCTTCAAAAGGGCTGACAATAGCAGGACTAGGGGAAATGGATCCAAGTTGAAGGAGGGAAGATTTAGGTTGGATGTTAGGGGGAAGTTCTTTACAAGGAGAGCGGTTAGGCCCTGGAACGGGCTGCCCAGGGAGGTTGTGGATGCCCCGTCCTTGGACGTGTTCAAGGCCAGGTTGGACGGGGTCCTGGGCAACCTGATCTAAATGTGTATGTTTGGTGGCCCTGCTAGGCAGGGGGGCTGGAACTACATGATCCTTGAGGTCCCTTCCAACCCGGGTGATTCTGTGATTCTGTGATATCCTTCTTGACATCTACTGAGGCTGCTTATTGTCTGTTGAAGATAAGGATATTCTGTAATGGAGAAAAAACATTCAGTAATTTAATCTTCAAGTAGATGTAGTGATAATCAATGGAGATAATATTTTCTGTAGAGCGCACAGAGAAAACATGCCTTGAGTTTTGTAAGGAAAAAGAAAAAATATTTGACTAGCGCATTGCACGTTTGGCAGATCTCTGTGCTGCTGTACGAAATCTTACTTTTTCTAGTGTCATTAAGACACATGACTGAGAGTCGTGGGTGATACGTCTTCTGTGTTCCCAGAGCTAAGGGAGAAATATTACAGAAGTAATTATTTGAAAGTGCGTTTAAACATTCATTCATTGAAAAATTTCAATGAGGTTGCTTTGGAAGGGAACGTAACACTTTGAGGTTTCTTTGTTACAAACTTTTGTGCAATTGAACTTTTTCTCATAGATGTTCATACTTCTGGTTACAACTTTTTAGAGTGTTCTTATTGGCAGTGTTGCAGAAATGAAATTGGAATCAAATACATTAAAAGTGACTAAAAATAAATGCACCTTCCATTGTACTATCTCTAGTTAGAGCAAATCTAAATATTGACTTAGCTGACAAGGATGGAGTCAGGAAGAAGATCCATGCTTACTTCTCTCTATATATGCATGTCCTGGGTTACATTTTTGCATGATGTCATCAATTGTTAAGATTATTTTTCTAAAATTACTAGTAAAATTAGGGTCTAAATGCTGGGGGATTTTGGCAGTGTGCTATATATAGGGTATAGACCTTTGGATGGTATCTAGCTTGGAATTACTGTGATATCTGGGCTACTGGTGAGGTAGGTGACCCAGCATGGTACTTAGGAACACCTGTGCAGCCATGTGGTGTTCTCTGTAGGTCAGCATTCCTAATGTTGCTATTCCTGATGGTTGATTTAGCGCTGGTGAGGAATAACAGGGCTTGAATTAGGTTAGGGAGCAATCAGAAACAGGTGATCAAAGCCAGCTTAAAAAGCAAACACGGCTTTATGTGGGGGAAGAATCTGATTTAGATAAAAACTGAGTAAGAGGAAAGAAAGGTAAGCAAATTGCAGTTCAGCTAGGGCGCAGTCTGATTTAGGCTCTTGACCTCCACTTTTGAAAGTGTTATGGGACTTTGAGAACCAGGAGACAATGTATTATGGATTTATTGTCTACTCAAATCACAATTTCCTTGAATATGGGAATTGATTTTTCTACTTCTTCCTCAGTGATGAGGCAATTTTTATCCTGCTTGCATTGGTAGTGTGATAGGATGAGAGCGCAGTCTGGTTTAGTTACAGGCAGAAAGGCAGACAAACTGCATAAAAGTATAAATCTTTTGTAGGTTAGTTTTCTGGGATATCACACATTGCTAGAAACTTGGCCCATGATTGACTTTGTGATATTTAATAGTGTCTATATTCAAGTGCTACTGCAAATTTTGAAGTCCTGGATTCATAGCCTCTTCTGACACCGTAAATAACTTCTGCTCTTAGAATTTTGAATAGAAAATTGGCAGGTGTGAAGCCCTGAGCATACAAAAATCTATAGTGGACCCTTTAGCTTTGGATTAAAAAAAAAATAAAAAATCTGTAAGCATATCTCGTGCATGTATTTTTCCATGAACAATTAACAATATACAAATGCATATTAAATGAAGAGTTGTATGAATAAACACCTGGAAAAAAAAAACACATAGAAGAAAAATGTCCTTGTCAAATATATCTTGTTGGAATACAATACATATGCTGAAATGTGGAGCTCAGCATGTAGGAGGAAGATTTTCACTCATTTTCATAACACATTTGACAACTATAAAAAAGGAGATTGTGTTTCCATGGAAAAAAACCGAAAACAAAAACAAAACAAACAAACAAACAAAAAAAGAAATAGAAGTAATGAAAAGCCTGGCATTAAATTATCCTTAATAGTCAGTACTGGAACATTTGGAGAAAAGCCGGGTACGACACCTCTCTGTCAAAGCAATGTTTGTGTCCCTTCATCTGTGGAATCCCATCTTCCCAATGACAGTTGAGTACTTGCACAGAGATGTTGCCTATTTTATTAGGCAGTGCCGATGATAAACCCTGCCTGCCCCTGACATTTGTCAGGCTTTACTGATCAGTCCCATCTATAATTTAAAAAAAAAAGTCTACTAGAGGAATCAATATTCCGTCTTCTTTAAGGTGAAGATAAAAAGAGAGATTGCAGGCTATGTGTGTGCTCTCCGAAGCCTTTTTTTCAGGCCAGCCATGTACATTTTTTCATTACAGTTTTTTCTGTCTATTATGTATTGCTGCTCTCAGGACCACTGGCAAGTTGGCCACAAATTGTGGATACAATAATACTATTGTATATTCATCATGCAAAATAAAAAGCATCTACATGGTGCAGTTATGCTGTCAGTTGAGTGTAATTTTTCCCATGTTAATCTCTCTGGGTGGATGTGTTTAATGACACCATGCCTCTTTCTGGTTCTCCACAAGGACAGTGTGTGGTGGCATAGCAAAGCTAGCCAGATGAGTTCTATAAGCTGTTTTTCCTATTTTTGAGTAACTTCATTTTGGGGAAAAAAACAAACAACTATTTAACTTATTTGCAAATAGATCTGGCTGAAGTTTTTACAGTAAGTTACATAGGAGTCAATAGGAAAACAAATACATGAATAATTTTTAAAACAATACCAATACTTATTTGTCAGGTGCTGTTCCCAGACATAAGTGAGTAATGAAACTATTTGAAAACAGTATTCTGAGGAGTAATTCAATTGCTTTCTCTGGTTAAGTCAATAGGCTTTGCTTGCTGACTGCAAAGGAGTGTGCAGATAAGTTCTTCACCTGGGTTTAGTTCATGATAGACAATTCATCTTCTGTGGGCAGCGCTCTGAGAAACTGCATGCCTTGGTGGGTTTGGTTTCGTAGCCCAAGTGATGCCTCTGATAGCAAACTGTCCTGTACTACGTCAGCCAGCTCCCTGTCAGAGATGAGAGCACAGATGGGAACCATTAAAGAAATGTGTGTGCCTCTGCCAGGCTTTCAGGAAAAGTAATATAAATGGAAAAGTTGTGTTCCTAGAAGCAGATTTAATACTTCTGAACAGTAATTTTTGTATATTTCAGTATTTTCATTACTCTTTCTTCCAAACATAAATTCAAGATGGTTTCTAGTTTTAGAATATGTATACAGAGGACAATTGAAAACAAAGGGTTAGTAAATACCACCTACTTACTAACAAAAGAAAAAACAACAAACACACAGTTTATCAGTAGAGAAGAAATTAACGGTAGCAGAAGAATTCTACACAACAAATGAAAAATGCTTCTTGCATCACAGACTCATAAATTTTTCAAGTAAGAGCAGGAAATAAGCAAGGCGATGCCACCCACATGATTGGCACTTAAAAAAGCAAAGTAGTGGTTTACACTAAATTGCAATGCTAAAATGTTAATGGCTGAAATCAGGAACAGATTTCTAATCCCATTTCTGACTTTGCAAGCTTCTACGCTTCAGTCACTCATATTTATTTTTATTTCTTTGCCACAGAGCTTACTTGCATAGAATTGCTCTATGTGCCATCCACTCAATCTGTCCTTGCACCCCACACATATACACACACATATTCAGTATTTTCTTGTGACCTGAATGCACAAGTTATACTCCAGGCTAAAAAAAATACTGGCTTGCAACTATCTTATTTCCTTAAATATTTTATTAAATGCTGAATTGAGTAATCAATTGTTTGTTAGAAGTTTGTTTCACCCATCTTTATTTCTTTATCTGCTTCATCATTGTTTAAGGTCCAGCTACGTCTTACTGGGATGTTACAGCATGCATTCAAGTATTTATATTTCTGGACCAGGAATATTTTTGTCATGGCCATGGATTTTCTTTGGATGTTGTAAATAAGCTTTTTGACCTAAATTTGTTTGCTTTGTAGACTGACTTTCTTGACTTGATTTGCTGAGTAAACTTAGTGTGAAAGCACTGGAGAAGTCCATATCCATTTTTACTTTTTCTGAGATTACTCTTTTGTTCTGTTTCCTCTGTTGCTAAGATTAGAGGATAATACTACTGGGATCCTACTGTAAGAAATTATTGCTGCAGATTTGAAAAGTGTTGTCTGCAGAACCACACCGATTTCACTAGAAGTTAGTTCTTTGGTAAGATCAACCATGTGTGGGTTTTTTTTTGTTTTTTTTTATAAATTCTATTCAATAATGCTCATGTTTTGTTTCATTCTGCTGTTGTTATGCCATACTCACAGTTAATCCCATCATAGATCCCCATCTCCTGATTATCAGTTAGTTTCATTTCTTTATTTTCAGTGATATCCACGCTCTAAATTTCTTACATAAACATATCCATAAGAGATAATTCTGTATTAGCTGGGATTTTTACCTCACCCTGACAGTGAAAGTATCCTTTCTTATTGCACACACTGCTAGACAACATTCAGCTGGAGAACGTATGTAGCAGCGTTTCTGCCCATTCTGTCCTGTGTTGAGTATAATTTTTGTTTTTCCAGCTGTTATGTTCCACTCTGGGATACCTATTTTATCCTTCTCTTTTGAGAGTTATATGAACTGTGTATGAAGAGATGTAGAGGGAGTGGTGAACTAGGTGGTAGAGAAATTGCGTAACTGAAGAATGAATGAAGCAGTTGCACATGCATAAAATCTAACTTCTTGTACTTCTAGAATCTGGCTTTCATTGTAGAATAATATTTATAAAGGAATAATAGATTTAGTATTGCCCCTTGATAATGCAAAGAGACTGAAATTTATTAGCTGGGAGACTGGTGTTTATTTCACTGACAGTTGTCCATGAACTAAACACCTTAGCTGGTAGTGATAATTTCCTTCACAAGTACCTGGCATTTCAGTTACTTGTTTGCAGTTCTCACAGCTCTCACTGAATTTGCTTCTTAATGAGAACTGAAAATTATTGCATGAGAAATTTGTGCTATTATCTGTCAAATCTTGGAGGTATAAAAGAACAGACTTAAAGAACCACTTGCAAATCCTAATGCTGCAAACTGAGCTAAACAAAGTTTTTCTACTAGAATTAGCAAACAACGTGAGCATGGATAAAGAATGAAATATTTTAACGTGTGATTTGATCTCCAGAAACAAAGAAAACCTAACATAAAAAGATCTTTAATTCCACCAGTGATAAGTATTTATGACTAGGGTGTAAAAGACAGCATCTGTTTAACACAGCTCAATACTGCCAAGCTGCTGAGGATAAATAACTTCCTTGCTGTAGTCTGGAATATGCTGAACAGATTGAGCCAAGGAACAATCAGTTTGTTGGCAAGGGGTTGAAAAACGTGCTTGGCTTTTCCCTGTTGTAAATAAATGAGAGGGATACAGCAACATGAATTGAAAAAAAATAAAAAGTCTATTTTAAAAAATGCATTGGTTTATGACTTGGGATTGAAAGAAGTTAATATCTTTCTCATATCTAACGCTGCCTAAAAGTGAGACTGCTGAATATGTCTTCCAAAAAAAAATAAAATCTCTTGGAAAGAAAAGAGGTTAGTTTAGTTGCAATTGCTCACCCACTCTTGGGTGTAATGAAGAAATCAGAAGAGATGTACACATGGCCACTCAGTGAAGATGGTAGAAATTGCTAGCTCTGACATCCGGTAAGAGGAAGATGGTGATTAGCAGGGTATTTTTGCATTCAGGTTAGAAAAGTGTAACTTGCCTTTTACCCAACTGAGAGATATGAAAGCAGTGAGAGAAAGTGAAGACAAGCACTGGTGAATATCGTAAGGACAGAGTAAATTTCTGAGGAGTGAAAAGGATAGAGTTTTCCTAGCTTCACTTCTTGCTGACAACTAGTGTTCAGCTAGAGAAAACAGCTAGTGTTCAGTTCAGTCATTTAACTTGTCAATTTTTCCTATGAATATTACTATTTCAAGGAAAAATGAAAATAGTCTTTGCAATGTATTCATCATAAACACTGTACTTTGTAAGAATGTTAATGTGCTATGAGAGTTTTGATGAGAAGTACTTTTGGTATAATTCTCTTCATGAATGTGGTGGCTTTTCTTCTCCAAACACAAAGTTGTGTGCATTGCAAAAACTGTGTTAATGTGTCTGCATACACATCTAGAAGTTACATGTAAAATACTCTCCTTTTCATACATTCCTCGTTCCCCTTGACTCAATTACTAATTGTTCTTTCCTGTGCATGTAATGTTTTTCTTCTGGGTTATCTTTGGCAGTGGCTGTTATAGATAAACCCATTTGGAAGAAACCCTGGAAGGGCTCTAAGTACAACCACCTCCCTAAGGTAGGATCAGCTGTGAGATCAGGCAAGGTTGCTGAGAGCTCTGCCTGGTCTTGTCTTGAGTAACTCAAAACCTTTAAGGCTGGAGATAGCAAAATGTCTCTGGGCAAGCTGTTTGACTTTTTGTTAAAGGAAGTTTTTCGCTACAAAGTTTGTTTGCTCTGAATAATTATTTTTCCCTACGTAGACCTATTGTCTCTCTGTCTTGTCTGTCCTGTCATCCAAACTGTACTGAATGAGGACTAATGTATCCTCCAGCTTCTGATCAATGGCTCAAGCTGCTTCTGTTTACAGTTGTGCAGTGGTGCCTGACTTCAGCTTAAAAGAATAAAAGCATTTGAGTGCTTCTCAGGCATATTTTTAACTGGGTGGTTACTGCTACTTACTTTTATGCTATGTGATAAACCTTCAGTAAGCTTGCGATGAGCTTTATTTAATAGCAGTACAAAGATGCTCTAGATAAGAAGTGCATGAACTGATAACGAGGGCATTAACATTTTGTCATGTTTCTACAGGAATGAGGAAATATCCTAAAAATATTCTGCCCTACGTCATGCAGATGCCTTCTCTTCACATTTTCACACCTAGCTCTTCACATTTATTCAACTACTGCAGCCATGCTGTGTTGTCTCAGCATCCTTTTCTCCCATTTTCAGGAAGCTTCTTACTATTGCAGTGCATGTAATCTGCGGCAGAGCTTCGGTTGCATGAGAAAGTGGACTGAGATTACTGGCTGACACTCCTGACTATTTCCATTTCTGAATTTTTCCAAGTTACTGCAGTCTTTGATGGCCTCTAGTAAGGGCCTTCAAATCACTGTTTAAAAAGCTCTGAAATGAACCATCAGAGAAATACCTGCTATTTGAAAGAGAGCACTATTACAAGGAAGCTATTTTGGTTTTTTTTTGCTCTTAGCTGTCCTACTGAAAAGGTCTTTTATTCTATGTATGCTGAGATAGCAAAGAGTTGTACAGTATGGTGCGTGTTTGTGTTTTTGGTGTAGAAATTCAGAACAGTAGTAATCAGTAGTAATCAAGTTGGGTGATATCTTAAATATTGCCATCAGCAAGCATTAGCAGTAAAGGTTAGAGCTGTATGTAATTCAGTGAGTTTTCATTCATGCAAAAAATATTATCAAGGAAGGATGAAACTGAAGGCATCTGTTAACTGGGTGCGTTTGTTAAAACAATGAAACAAAAGGGCAAGTCATAAGACTAGCAGTGTTATAAAGCATCTTTTTTCTCTGGTTAGGATGGCAAAACTGTGTTACTCTGGAAGTTGTTTGGCTTTTGGTGTTCAGTGATCTGGTGGGTCCAGTTGCTGGCTGGTGGGCAGCTGTCCCCATCACACAGCTGACATTCCTGGGAGTTGCTCAGAAAGGCTGTTTTGCATAGCTGTAGATGTACAGCATTACGCTATGTTTAAGTCTGTCCCCTCCTGGCTGTGATTAATGTAATTTGGCTGTGAAAGCTGTGGAGGCAGCATGGGCACTGCAAGCTGCACTTGTTTCTGTTTTAGTGGAGTGGTTCAATTTGCATGGCTGTATTTATCTGGCACCTTTCTCAAACACAATTAAAAAATCCTCAGAGATGCATCATGTGCACACTTACCTAGTTATTAAAACAATATTTCTCAATTAAAAGAAAAAAAGACTTCTCATACATATGTGATTTCATGCAGTGGTCAAGCAGATAGTAGTTAGTCGCAAAAATCAATCATGCTTTTTGTTTGTTTGGTTTTTTTACTTGAAGTCTTCCAAGGCCTCCCACTCTTAATCTTTGTGACACAATGTCATGATGTGCAAGGGTGCCTGCACTTGTTTTGCCATCTTGGCAGAAAGATTTTCAAAAGAAAGAAGGAGCTTCTGTAGAGGATGACATTAAAGCAGGTCAGTTATTTCATCAGGTTGATGGGCTCCTGGTTGTTTGGCTATCTGCAGAGCACAATGGAACAGGTTGCCAAGGAGGTTGTGGATGCCCCATCCTTGGAGGCATTCAAGGCCAGGCTGGATGTGGCTCTGGGCAGCCTGGTCTGCTGGTTGGTGACCCTGCACATAGCAGAGGGTTGAAACCAGATGGTCGTTGTGGTCCTTTTCAACCCAGGCTATTCTCTGATCTAGAGAAATAACTTTATGTCAGGTCAGACTCTTGGTCCTTTTGTGGTTTTGCTTGGTTTACTTTTCTAGTGACAGACATGCTGATTTGCTGATCTGTTCTTGAATCTTGGAAATCTGAGTATTATGGTCTTGTTTTAACTTTGGCAGTAGCCATTCTGTACATGACCAGCCAAGTACAGAAGAATGTTTGGTTGCAGAAAGCTCCTTTCTTGTTGAATGCATATGGCCTCCCTGTAAGCTGTTATTTAAGACATTTTCCTTGTAATTCCTTGAAATGGGGAGTAACTTTCAGTCATACTATCTGCAAAATTGTCTTGGCACATCTCACATTATTCAGCATCTGGGATAACTCCTAGGAAACTGAGAAAGCATTGTTAAACCTGAACCCTTCAGCAGATTGGCACTGGTAACAGAGAAATCTCACTTGTTATGTTATCAAGACGATTTTCCTCAAAAAAGGAAATGCGATGACAAAAGTAATTCGTAGAGGGTTGTGTTAGGGACTTGCATATTCCCCACTGCTAACCTGAGAGGCTGAATATTCTGGTGCCTGCTCTGTTTTCAATGGGAATGCTCATTCTTCACTGGGAAAAAAAAAAAAAAAAAGGCAACCAAGCTTTTTCAATTTAAATGTCTTATTTAAAATAAAATAAAAAAGATAATTTGAAGAAAAAAAAAAATAACCAAGTCTTTTAGTAACACTGATGAAGAAATGCGAAATGTGGAATCTACCATATAATGAGTAAAACCAATACTGCATGAGGTGATGGGTGTTTTGTTTCCCTTTGATAGCTTTGACAGCCCCAGGAGGTTTTAATCCAGGATTCTGAGTATTGCTCCAAACTTATATAGTTGTAGCTCATCTATCTCATGAGTGCTAGTGCTAGGTGGATGTACTTCTTCCTCTGTAGCATTCCTGAAAATGTGCAGTGTGGCAGTGTTGAGAGCTGTCAAACTGCCTCACGGTCTGCCTGGGTAGGTGAAGCGAGTCCTCTCAGTGGTATATAAAGCTTGTGAGCTATTTTAGAAATGGAAGCTGTTCTATAAATGTTTTAGGCACAACTACAAGGTATTGGGAGAGAACTCACCATAGAAATGAGTTCAGAGCCCAGTAGGCTGGTCCAGGACACTACCATAGACAAACAAATGGTATTAAGAGCTTTAAAGTATGTAACATAAGCAGCTGCTTATCCTAGCTAGGCGGTATGGTTTGCAAAGAAAGAAGGAGAGCTTGTACCTGTGGTGTATTTGGTGTTTGCTACTAATGATTATTGACTGCTAAAGCTGATCTTGATAGCCCGTTGCCCAGACTTGGGAAGACAGATATGGGAGGGAAGTGAAACCACTGCTTTTTTCTATCAGTTCCTGTTTGTATTTAGTTTTGTGGGGTTTGTTGAAAAGAATTGTGGACTTAAATAAATGCAGGCAAGGATATCAATGACTTGGTTATCGAGCCAACTAGATGCAGATGGAAGACATCCAATGCAGACAGGATTCATTGCAGAGAGTAAAAATAAATTGGATGTAGAAAGATCAGTACCTTACCTTCTTTCCAGTTAATGCTAGTTTGTTATAGCTAAATGGAAAACACATTTGTTTGATACAAAATAAAAAGGAAGAGAAGTTGAAGAACTTCACTGAATTTAGTTACTTTCCCTAAGAATCTTCTGTGCAATTTTATCTTGAGATCACAGCATCTTCCTTGGGAATGGACAGTTGAGTAAGAATGTATAATTGTAACGATCTGAAATGTTGGCTGCCAGCTGTCATGAGTGCACTTCTGTTGAGCGCTTTCTGACATGGTGCTAGTTAAAAGTTTGGAGGAAAGCCATTTCTAGAGTTAGTGCAATACCTATGTGAAGTGCAAAGCAAATTTAATGCAGGAGTAAAGCCATTGCTTTTGCTAAGGAAATTAGATGTGACTGCAAAATAAGCCTTCAGCTGGCAATGCTGTGTGTTGGTGGCTTTTTTTATACCATGTGTCTGTACAAATATATTGTAGTTGTATTTGAACAGATTTATAAGTTCTTTACTAATTATATGACATTATTTGGGAAAGCTTTTATGTCTTATTTTGCTAATATAAAGACGAACAAATGTTAGGTGTTGAGAATAGTTAATTAGCAGTTATTGTTAACCATGATCTATGGCTGATTGTGTACAGGACTTCCCTTGATGAGATCTTAGGGCTTTTTTGCCCTTAAGATGGGACCACATTTCAGGTTAGTAATTCGACTGGCATTTGAAGTGCTTTGAAAGCAGTGTGAGGATCGAAGGGACTACAGAAATGCAAAATACTGTTACTGTTCAGCTAAAATTAGATTCTGCCCTCTCTAGAAAGAAAATCTGCCAAAGTTAATATTTAATCCTATGGAGTGTCAGTAATGTATTTTAAAAAATGCATATGAACCTTGAAAACCATGCAGTAGAAGTGTTCAGGTGTTGAAGTTAGTGCAATTCAGTTTTTATAGTTCTTCACGTTTGGAAGGAACCAACAGATTAATCATTAATTTCTGAGTGATGTACAGAACATTCTCTCCTCCTTTCCATCTGTTGCAGGTAATCTTTTTCTTGGCTTTTTTTTCCTCCTTCAGAGCAAAAATGCTAAGTAATCCTGAAGACAGGAGCTGTATTTATAGTCCCCTAGCTAGCTCATGGAGAGAAGTATTAATGCAAATCAGTTTGTGCCTTTCAAAGAATGCTGCAATCATGTGATGCCTTTTCAGACATGAAAGATGAGGTATATAGAATTTAGAGGCTTCTGATATAGGTATATCCTCTTAAACAAAAACCTTCAGTATTATAAAATGAGGAGCATGCAATAAAGAAAAAGAAGTGTTGCATTTACGTTTGCTAGTAAGTGAGGAGTGAGCATGTTTTGTAGCAACAAAATGCTAATAAAAACCTGTTGGACTCCCCTCAGCTCTGACAATCAACGTTTGTGCAAAGCCTGTGCTGCTGTTTGTTAATATGGTCGCTGTGGCAACTGGAAACCTACAGCTCCTGGGTGAAAAAAGAAGTGGGCGAGTGGGGGAACATGAGCACCGGCTTCACATCTGAAAATGCCTGCTTTAGCTCATCTGCCTTTTCCCACATCAGATTACAGCCGTTCTTTGTTTCCTTTTCTATACTGGTACTGGAAGGGTAACTGTGAGGTGCAAAGTGGTACAATACGGTACCTACTTGGGAGCCGAGGCTCCTGCTTGCTGGACTTCCAGCCACTTCTTCCAGGTGGCTCAGTTCTCAGTATTGCAGCCTGCACAAGCATTGTGTGCACACACTGCCAGCAAACACACATTAGCCTGGTGACTTGATCTTGTAGCTGTGCTTTCAGGGAAAAATATAGCCAAGACGTATAGCCCCACTTGAAAGTGCTGAGTCAAGCCTCTCAGAACCTATGATCCTTTGCTGAGGTCACAGTGTAAATCATTAAAACATCTCAGACTGTTACAGCCCCATGCAGCCCTACCACAGGCAAAAGCCAGCAGCATCTCTGGGAGCTGCCCCAAAAGATCACTCTTAGGTCAGTTTGCCTTTTGTGAGCCTTTATAAACAGCATCCCCTTGAACATTTTGACATATGTAGCATTTGGGTACGAGTCCCCCGGCCCTCTGACTAGCACGTGCCTAAGGAAGGGAGTGGGATGTTGAGCTGGAGGAGGAAGTAGTGGGGAAAATGCATCTTCTGGCCAAGTCTGCACTTGGGAAGCAGTGGGCTCAGTTTGCTCCAGTTCTGCAGGGAGTTTAAAACAACGGTCCAAAATTTAAAAAGAAAATCCGGTTTAAAGGTACAGGATTTGTTTTTCTGTTTCAGAAGACACAGCGGGGTTGAGCTGGGAGTGGGGGTGGGCTCTCCTGTGTGAAACAGCATAGGCCCTGTGAGAGAGAGGCAGGTGTCCCACATTGCCTCAGCGTCCTTCCCCACCAAACTCCTTGTCCTCAGCGACGTGGAATCTATATTTACCCAGAGATATGTAAAATAGGCTAATTAACATTCAATCATTTGGACTTTTTTTTTTAAACTAAATTCAGTCAGAAACAGAGCTGCATGTTTCATGGGATTTGTCAGGAAAGATCAACTAATGTTTCTAAGTATTGTCATGATTTGTAAAATATTCATGATTCATACGCTGCACTTTAAGGAAAAGACCTGGAATCCAGGAAATTTTGACTTTTCAAAAGGTGCTGTGCTCTTATTAATGAGCTGTATCTGTCAGCTTTAATAAGCACAAGGGCTTTTCCCTTTTTCTTTCTTATAGGACTTAACAACCAACTAGGAAGTCCGTTGCAGTTGTAGAGTTTTCCAAGTTTTTCAGTTTTACTGCAAGGCTGCTATTGAATATTAGTGTTAAGATCACTAAAGCTGTCATGGTGTGCTTTTTTTTTTTTTTTTTTTTATACTTTTGTCCCTTTTCTTGTGGCTCTCTAGATGGTAGATGAAGACGTTCTCAGTGTGTGTCTGTCAAACTTCACTGACGTGACAGCTTGTCAGTGCTCCTTCTGGACCTTCCATCCACTACTATCTGCCAGAAGGTGATTCTGGCAAATTTGTCATACAGCTGGTTAGTTAAGCTAGTTGGCAAAGCCAGCCTAAGCCATAAAAATAAGCCATTCATTTATGTGGTGTGTAGTCTCTAGGTCTGCAAAGATATCCATTGTCCTGGACTGTAACGGCTTTCTTCAGAATGTGTGTATGCCTTCAGTGGGCAGCCTAATTCAGAAACAATAACAAAACACCTCAAAACTCAGAATCTGGACCATCTCTACGGTCATGCAGTATGCCATTGAGGAGGAAAAAAAAGAAGAAAGCATTTAAAAACAAAACCAAACAGACATCTAACTAGCCACGCTTGTTATTATCTTGCCAGTTTTAAAACCCTGACATTGAAAGAATCTACTGTCTTGTCATGTGCAGATAATGTCGGGAGAAAAAATTTTTGATTCTGAAAACAGACATAAAAGAGCTATTTTCCTGTAGTTACTTTGAAAGGTCTTAAGAATAGACACCTTCAAATGAGCCTGGGCACACAGAGGCAGCATCAGACAGCCAGAGGAAATCATCCTGTGGAGAATGGCATTCAGAGATTCAGTGGATTCTTGTAGTTAATGTTAGCATACTGTGAACAGGGGCGCAGAAGCTGCTTTTGTTGAATTACACAATGAGATTAGAGATGATTGGAGACTATAGAAGGGGAGCAGACCCAGGACCCCACAGAGCATTCTGTATCGAGCATGATACTGAAACAACCTTCCACAAATCCTTACTGAGTTCATTGGGGGGTTAGACAGAATTTGCTCATCTTTTGCAATATTTCCTGGCTGCTTGCGGAATGGAATTGTTTGTGGCTCTCTGGGACCCAGTTAGCAGTCTGCGTGGCAAGTAAGGCTGGAGCTTGTCATACCTGAATTTTGTGTTATATTTCAGTTAATACAAGTAATTCGATTTGAACTTTGTTTTTCTAACTCCTGGAATGTTGCAAAGTCTCTATGTATAGATATATGTACACACGTGTATATTTATTAATCTCTATGTATATAGATATATCAGTCTGTTGTATGAGCTGTACTATCTTAGGTTAGTTTGGTATGAAACCAAGAGATTTACAATTGAAAGTCTACTTATCTGCAAAAGAATGGGCGTGCCATTCAGCAAGATCTGAACAAGCTGGAGAGTTGAGTGGAGAGGAAGATAATGAGGTTCATTAAGGGCAAGTGGGAGTGTTCAGCTTGGAGAGAAGAAGGCTAAGAGGGGACCTTGTCAATGCTAAGTAAGGCCAGGTTTTTTTCAGCAGCGTCCAGCAACGGGACAAGTGGTAATGGGCACAAACTGATATATAGAAAGTTCCATCTGAACATGAGGAGACTCCTCTTTACACTGAGGGTGACAGTGCACTAGAACAGCTGCTCAGAGAAGCTGTGGAGTCTCTCCCTCTGGAGATTTCCAAAACTCACCTAGTTGCTTTCCTATGTAACCTACTGTAGAAAACCTGCTTTAGCAGAGATGTTTGACTTATCTCCAAAGATCACTTCCAATTCCTACAATTCTGTGATTCCCTGAACTATTTATACATAGAGAGAGCAAGCAATCTACAGAAACCAATAAAGTTGGCACCCTGTGTTTTCAAATTATCTAGCAACTAGACTTGATTAAAACCGATATTGAATTCAGCAAGTCATAGCGTTCTTACCTAGGACAATCTATAAAATTAATCAGCCACAAAATAGCGCATACAGATTGGCAAACTCTTAATCCAAGAAGTTTGGGGAAATAAGCACAACTGGAACTTGAGATCCCCAGTGAATCCAAGAACAATGTGAACAAACAGCAGTCTGTCACAAAACAGCATGCATATTAGCAATTTCTTACTCATTAAGACTGCCGCATGTGCTATAACTGCACATACATATGATGTGGGAGTTCTGCTGTTTCTATGAATTGGTTGGGGCACAAACTGTCACTCAGGGTTCCCTCTCTAAGGAAGTGCTTGTCTCTGTGAAACCAGGAACTATGTGGAGTGCACCAGGTTATTAGCCTGCACAAGAATTTTGTTGTGATATCTTAAAAGTGATTTTGGATGCAGCAGTATCAGCATTGCAAGTGACTGCTGTACCACCCCTGGAGAACTCAAAGGAAAAGTGACTTAATGATTCATTTGGATTTTAAGTTGTATGGTAAAATCTCAAAAGCTAAGGCAGGATATGATGAGCTCCTCCATTAATCAGCATCTTTATAACAAAAGTTCACTGCGAGGAGTCCTATTAGTGCTTCCCACTCCAATGTTCATAAACTTTCTGGTGTGCTGTATGAGCTCTGTAACTTACAGCTCCAGGTAAACAGTTTTCACAATAGTATTGAATTTCCATCCCAGTTCGCTCCAAGCAAACAGCCCGGGAGATAATTTCCCAACCTCTCATTTATTAACTATGGACGTGTACCAGTAGTAGATGGCCCAAGGAAGATAATGCACAGATCTTTATACTGGACAGAGCTTTCTGTGATGCTCAAAGAACAAAGGTCAAATTTCTTGTCTGGGCCTGTGGTAGGTTCAGGCTGAATGATTTCTGCCAAGCTTCTGGAGTACCTCTGAAGAGGTACTGCAGTATAGGTGATCTTAGTGACACGGAATGGGTAGGCATGCAGCTTAGCTTACTAACTCGAAGTGATCCTGTTGTTCAAACAAGTTTACAGTACGTTATTTCAAAATGGTCTTGAAATGCTAAGAAGGTAGTACTGGGTGGTGTCTGTTGTGGGCTATCCTTTCTCATTACTCCATTCTAGTCTTTATGCTTGGATGACTCTCTAAGTCAAGATCAGATCGTTCATTACTGGAGAGGAGCATTTCCTGCTCCCCACTTTTGTTTTCCTGATCTTCAGAGGCAAGAGATAGTTAGAATTGATTTTAGGAAATTGTTGTTCAAGAGCACTGTTCTGTGTGTTCCAAGGTTGATATGTCATATTTTTTTGTAATTACAATCTTGACTTTACTGTGCTTTGAATATTTACTTTGAGTAACTTGAAGCAATTTCACCTGATTATTTAGCTGAGAAATTAATTTGTGTAGATAACTCTTACACCGAATACCCTTTAAGCACAGAGTTCAATTATTTGTCTAAATAATACTGCATGATTTGACTTAAAACATTTTGGCACTCTTAGTTAATTTCTGAGTTCTTATCTATGCTTGGGCTTCAAATGAGTGCTAGCAGATGCTGGCAGAACAGAGCAGCTAACACTGGGAAAATTTTTGGCCCATACTTGGTGACTTCCAGTACAATCTAACATTACCCTAAAGAATTCTTGATTTAAAAATTGCTCCTCCTCCTTTTGGTTGGGTCAGCAGAACGCTGAATCTAATTTTATATCGGTGCTGACCTAATTTTAGGAAGCTAGGTTCCTGTGGGGCCTGCATGACTCCCTAGCCTATTTTCTGCCAACCTCTTTTACAAAGGAATAGCTGAGGCTTGCCTTGGTGCCTCAGAAAACCTCAACCAAGGACAAAGCATGCAGCTATTTTCTTGCTGCTCTTCAAGGCTATTCTAGATTGTGTGAGATATAACCTGCTATAACCTTTCCTTAAAGTTTTTCTGTCTTTTTGTTCAGGCAGTGGTTATTGTGGATCATTGCTGCTTGTGGTCACACTGAGAAACACAAAGGGAAATCAAATTATCTAAATTCCTTTGAATCAAAAGCATTTCCCAACCATGCTTGTTTTCAATGAGCTTGAGTAGCTCTCATTATAATGTGAAAGTGTAGGCCTATAAATAGTTAAATACATTACAGCTACCTAACCAAACGGTGAGTTATTTTATTCAGATACTTATTGTACAAACATTAATACAAATGGAAGAGGGGTAAAATTCGGCCTTTCTTTTGACTACAGACAAACCTTTTCTAAAAACAACAACAACAAAAAAGTGATGACTTTAGCAGCAACAGCTGGAGAACAGAATGAGCTGTGAAAGCAAGCCTTCTTTTCAGGGCAACTCTGCACAACACCGTGCCTGCTCCCTCTGACACAGTGAAATGCCATTGTTCTGCTATTGCCTACACATTTTTCCTGTTTTAATGCACCTGAGTAGTCACTCGTGAATAGCATCTATTGTATGTGATAAGCTGTGAATAGAGAATGATGAAATGGTGATTCCTAGAAAAGAGCAGAATTAATTTTCAGAATTCCCTTGTATTAGGCCCTCTGACAATAGGAAAACTGACAAGTGTGAGTGTTATTTAAATTCCCCCATTGGATTCCCCCCCTGCAGCCCCATTGGATTGTCCATTTAAGCGTGCTTTTAGTCTGGAAGTTTCTAGTAGTTTGTTACAAATATATTGATTTTTTTAAAAAGAAATTATTGACCTTTAAAACCCTGGAGTGAGCTGCCTGGCTTACTGCAGGCATACTTAGTTATTTGTATTCACAGAGGCCTAGGCAAGAGATGGCAATTTGCAGAGTCAGACTGTAGCAATGATGAGAGGTGAGGGCCAGGTTAGTGAAAGCCCTGTATTTATACAAATGCAATTAGATGGGACTAATTGCAGTAGGCCGAGATGCGTCTTCTGGGACGTGGGTCCACATTCCAGAGTAGGGGATCTGCAACTTTGTGCTCTAGCTTCTTCCACCCCCTCTCTGGCACACATTATGTGCAACTTGATTTCCTTTCTCTGGTGCCTGTCCACAGCCCGTGCAGGATACCATAATGTTATAGTGCCCATGATGGAGCAAGCTCCAGGGCTCGGAACAGCTCACGGTCACAAGTCTCCCACTGAACTCACAAACTCAACAGTGTACTGTGGTAAGCCAGTAAGCATGGTGCCAAGCTTTCTCCTGTCCAAGGCTACAGTCATGGCCCCCAGCTTAGAGCTATTGTATCGTGGAAGCATCTGCTGTTGAATAAAGAAGGAAAAAATTATTTAACTATTCATTTTTTTGTTAATCTTTATATGAGCTTTCACGCACCAGAAGGGCAGCATGCACTTCTTGTAACTGTGAATGCAGGTCAGTATAAAAAAAGGATTTTTACTTAGATTGGTGTTATGGTTTTACCATTGACAACTCGTCAGTAGAACCATGAAAATGGTGAATGAAGAAGGGGGGAAAAAGAAGGAAAAGACCTCTCTACTATTTGCAGTGGTTAAGAATTGTGAGATAAGACAGAAGCTGCATTTTAAAAATTTGTTTGTGAGTCTTTCTGGAGAAACAATTTAGAGCACATGCTGTCTTATCGGTTACTGATAATTTGGCAGTAAACTCATTTAGGTCCCACCCTCTGAGCAGTTTCAGTTCTCACTGTTGTGCTTGTAGATTTTTGAAAGATGGCTCAATGTTTGTACCACTGATTGTCCTATTTACAAGAGGAGGACTGGGATATTTCTGCTATGCCTTGTTATTTTTACATTTTCACTACAGAAAATAAATTGTTTCCCAAGTTCAAGTGGAGGAACAATTTTCTGGCCGTCAAAACATATCAAGTGGTATATGAAAGGGATATTAGACGCTGTGAGTACAGATCTGAGGATATGCAGTTATTTATCAACTATAGACTTGATGATAGATTAAATCTTACGCATTTGGTTGTTTTTCTATGGACTTTTCCTTTCTTAAAGTGCTCAGTAGCATCACAGAATTACCCGTTCCCAGCAGGATACTCAGTGTAGGAGGCCTGGGTCTAGCATATCAAAGGTATTCGGGGAAAGAAGTTGGCATGATTTAGCATGGTTCTGAGTCCCAGCAGGTGAAGCTCAAATCCCCAGCTAGCTCTACAGCTCTCAGGTTGTTATACCAGTGAAGCAGTAGCTTCCACACTTCTTCCTTTCATTAACTGTTTTCCTCAGCAGTCCACAAGATTTCTACTGTTTCAGTATTTTAAGGAGATGTTACCACCAAGTTTTCAGTATTTCAGTGAAATACTGAAATTTCACTAGGTCTTTCCTTTTTGCCAAATCCCCTGTCCCTGCTGCTTTGGGATGCTCACTCTTGTATACTAGCACTGGGAGACTAACAGGCACCATATATTCTGCTGATTTGACAAGACAACTACATGGATATTGAACTGTCCACCAGAAAACTCAAAATTCATGTTCTCTATTCCAGTGCCACAGCAAAAATCCATTTGTCTTGCAGTACTTCAGAATGATGATTGACAAGGCTATGAATGATGTTGAATTGATTTTGTAATGCAGCTGTGTACTAATAGCATATTGAGAACAGTCTTCTTTTTCTCTATCTGCTCCAGAACCAACCCAGCCCTCTGGCAGATGTGACACCTGTCTTCACTGCAAAAAGGCTGAAGGCGCAGATGCCTTGCAGGAAAGATTGTATCTCACGACTTTTATTTTAGTACCCATGTATGGGGTTGACAATATGACAACTCCGTTTGGGAGAGAGCGCTCTGTAACACCACTTATAAATTCTATTTGCCAATTTATTTCATGCCATTTGTATTTACTTTCTTTACTCTTCCCTTTTTCCTTCTCCCTGTTCCCACTTCATTCCCTCATTTGCCAATCCACTCTACCTCTGTCTTTTCTCCTCAGTTGTGTACATTTAGTCATCAGCAGAAGCAATGCTGCAAATGGTTTTTTCAAGCTGCTCAAGGACTGTAGGGTCTTGCCGAGGGAGCTGAGTTTTCTCTATCATTAAATCCTACCAGAGTGTTCTGCCAGGGCTATTGTCTCTCCTGTGTTGTCTTCACATTTTTGGAATCCATAACAGCATATAAGAATTTGGTTCCTAACAATTTTATCTGCTCTATTTGAGAGACAGTGGACAAAGAAAATTATCGTTAACATCTACCTTCTGAGGTACAGCACTGACAAACTTTTGATTTATGTTAAACCTAGCAGGTGTTCTTTTTCCCCTTTACGGCATGTTTAGGAAGAGTGTGATGAAGAAAAAGTCCAATGATTCAGGCACAAAAGCAAAAGAAAGAAGAAATAAAATGATGTTGAGGTTCTCCTCGGAGTTCTGGAATTATTAACAACTTCTTTGGGAGGATATCAAAGTGGTAGAAATGCCAGTCACCTGTATTGAATCCTAGCTCATGTTTAGTCATCGCTTTTCCCTTTCTTTGGAAAGTTTCTTTTAGCTTTCTGCAGGAAATACATTTTGAGATCAATTCCCCATGCATCGGTGCTAATATGTTCCAAACCAGGGTGGGCTGGTGTGAGTTATGCATGGAGGCAGATGGGAATGATCCCTCTCTATTGTGATCAGAAGTTGAAATGGCCTGCATCCACAGCTCGTGTTACCATTTTCAAGATTTGAATCTATTTCTATAACAAAAGATGTATCTATACAAGATAGTAGGTTTGGTGCAGGTAAATTGAATGAAATTATGTGATTGTTGTGGTACACTGATGTTGGACTCGATTATTCAGTAGTCCCATTTGGCTTTATTATGGATCTTTGCTAGGGTTTTTTTTTTCTTTTTTCATCAAATATCAAACTTCATTGCAAGCACAAATATCCAACTTAATTATTTTCAACTCTGGAGGTTTCAAGCCCATTAAACAGCAGAGAGGCTCAGTAATTGTTTTATTAGTAGTACTGAAAGCGTAATAATATTAGTGGCAACAGAGGAGAGTGAGCAAAACTATGAGAAAAATGTAAAGGCATAAACAGCATCATTAAAGCTGTTTCACAGAAGATAAACATGGCTGTCAGGTTAATATTTCAGACCACAGATTGCTGTTTTAATTACCTCTTCGTTCCATTTCCCTGGTGAAGAAACTAGATGTAGAATTATTTGGATTTCTTATAAGTATGTGCTTTTCAGTATTGCTTCCTTCCCTTTATTATGAAGCTCACAACTATGAAGTACGTTGGTTGCTCCAAAAGTAATGCCTATTATTTATTTCCATGGAAACTACAATAGTTACAAAGAGCACAATAACACCAATTGAGAGAGCAAATTCTCAGTTACTGAACACTGCTTTTCGACATAGTCACCACCAATAGCTGTGCATTTTTGCCAGCCACGAACAAGAGTCTACATGCAGCACCCATAAAAATCTGCACCAGTGGAGATGACTCACTGTTCCCATTGCTCAAATGCACCACCCACCACCTCACTGTTCTCACATCCATTGTTTGGTCTTCAAAAACATATAACAAGTGTTGACGAATGTCCATGAGTGCCAGTTTTTCCACATGAGGAATGACGCACCTTTGCTTCACACACACTTCCATGTCAGACACTATTTTGTCAGAGTGCCCCTTCACTGCCCCAGCAACAGAATGTAATGGAATACTGGTAGGAAGGTTCATGTTCTACTGCCATACCATCAACGTGTGCCTCTGACATGGTAGGCCAACATAATAAAATGGGACATTACTTTTAAAGCAGCAAACATAATAAAATGTGGCATTACTTTTAAAGCAGCCCTCATAGTAGTTGTTTTCTGCAGTTCCTGATGACCCCTAAGTTGTCTCATCTTTGTCTTATGTTTTATACATTCACAAGTCTGTTCCATCAGAGCCTTTGAGAGCAGTAGATGAGAGGGTTCTGCTACATAGCACTCCAGGTTGTCCTCAGGAAGGAAACTTTAACTGTTTCTGGATGCAGCAAGGTCTAGAAGTGTTAGTTGTACTGTGATATGAAGATTTACAGGGTGATTTCTAGATTGGGTAATTCAGCTTAGAACCAGTGGTGTAATGGGGTTTGTTTGGATTCATCATCATCATAGAGAGGATGTGGAAGAAGAAAAAAGGAAGATTTGACTGACCAAAAAGGCAAAATAGGGAATTCTGGTATCTATTTTCTTTGGTCCACTCACTGCTTTTTTTTTTTTTAATGTCCATTGGTTGCAAGACCACAGGGAATGACGTGGAGATACATTTGTACTATTTTGTGTAACTAGAACATCAAAGCAGCTACAGGACACCTAAGTGGGCTTTTCGTACTTTAAACTCTAGTCTTGGACATGTCACAAGAGAACCATAGGAGTAGGTTTGTTAAATGCTGGTTAACATCAAGGAAGAGAGATGCTCTCACGCACCCTAATCAGAAAGGTTTCTCATCTCATTAGGTACCTACTTAACATATTCTCATTCAGTATAATAGATATAACATGGTGGCAATGGAAAAGTTGTGAGGATGTTTGTAAACCAGGAGAGTTTGTAGCAGATTTAGGAGCTAAAGATAGGCTAGACTGCTCAAAGCTTCCATCTTCTATTTATGTGAGAATGCCTTAAGTTGATCAAAACGGCCAAATATGCTTTATGAAATTGCACTTGTATTTCTGTTTTAGGAATGTTGGGTGTTTGGGTTTTTTTTGCTGTTTTAGCCCCTGGCACTGTTATGATGTCAGATAGCCATACGTACATGGGTACAGCACACAGGCTCATGTGTGTGTACAGTCCGGTACTTAGAAAAAACTTGAGTTCTTTCTTTGTGAAAGATGAGAAGAAGATTTTTAGAGTTATGTCTCATGTTGTTTCCACTACACTTGGTTTGTGCCTTTGTAAATCTTGATGCACTGGTCTTGCCCTACAAAATTCCAGTACCACTGCAGTATACTGGATAAATCTGTATAAATCTGTCCTTTGCTGTATGGTTTCAAGTCACATATTGATAGAGACTCCAAGCTTTCTTTTGTATCAACAGTTTCAGTAGCTGTCCTAGTAAAACCTGCTCCTGGATGGCTTTCACTCTGTATAACCCTGCTGTTCATGGTATCTTCCTTTCTGCAACCTAAGAATTGTTCGGTTGATAGGTGCTTTGCTAAATGTACTCAGCATTGCTGGTGTCCTCAGAATAAGCTTTTTTTTTTTTTTTTTTTTTTTTTTTTTAAACACATGCAGTTAATGTGGTGAATTAGGAAGGAAATGCTGTCTACAGCTGGTCAAGTATAGCCAAAAATGCATCTTATATCCAAGATCAATTTAAGATATATCATCCACTGGCAGTGCTCTAGAAAATGTACTCTTAGCTCTCAGGTTTCCCTTTCTGAACGTAGTTTCTTTGTGTATATTTTCTTGAATGCAGTATCTTTAAGCTAGCCAATAACTCAGTAGCCATATTGCCTCAAAAACTAAAGCAACTACATGCCTAGTATATCTTGATTCCTTATTTTGGAAATTTTAATTAGAATCACAGGAAGACAGACAAGTAAGTTGATATTGAGTGAAGAGACTTCGCAAATGTTAGTGAAAGGAAGAAGAAAAATATATTTTTATAATGTCTCAGTTGTTGAAAGACATCAGGTGTCACAAGTCCAAATTAAAAGACAAAGCTCAGAAATACAGGGAAAAAGTACTTTCTGGTAAACACAATATTGTTCTTACTTTGTGTAAGAAGGAACTTAAATTATGCCTTGAAAACTACTATCTCTTATATCTGACAGAACATAAATAGCACTCTTAGAAAAAAATAAATAAACAATACAGATTTTCATAGAAAAATCATTTGCCCCATCAAAATAATCAAATAGGAACAGAATGCTCCTGACAGTATTTTAACGAAGTCTGTTAAAACTCATCTATGATTGCAGTAGATGTATTAATTGATATATACATTAGGTTTTGACACCACATTCCAAACCCATTATGCATTTCTTACGTAGGCCTGTATGGTTCAGTTGGTTGTGCTCTTCGCTGGTGCGTGTGACCAAAGATTTAAATGCTAATGGACTATAAACGCTGATAACAGTATGGTCAGGTTTGATGAGGAATACAAAAGCTCAAGGCAAAGAAAGCATTAAGAACCATCCCACTGATTCACTCATTCATTCCTAATTTAAAAGCATCCTTAATATTCAAATAATAATAACAATAAACTAATAGAATTAAAGAATGGTTTGGGTTGAAAGGGACCTTAAAGCCCACCCAGTTCCCAGCCCCCTGCCATGGTAGGGCTGCCACCCACCAGCTCAGGCTGCCCATGGCCCCATCCAACCTGGCCTTGAGCATCTCCAGAAGTGGGGCACCCACAGCTCTCTGGGCATCCTGTGCCAGTGCTTCATCACTTTCATAATCTTTCTTACATTTAGTGTAAACCGACCCTCTTTTAATACAAAACCATTACATTTGTCCTGTCAAATTGCTCTCATCAAAATGTAATGTCCAATCATGAGGACTGGATGCCTGTTTTGTATAGCATACATGCCTTACTTTTGTGTCTATGAATACTTGTGCCTTGGACTAAGATTAGATTTTACCTTTATTTGTGACTTAACTTGTGACTGTGTTCCAAGTAGTTGCTGGAATGCAATAGCAAGTATGCAAAATGTTCACTGTTCTATAACTAGTGCTTGTGTACTATTCAACTGAAAAATACCATTCTGTTGTCTGAAATGTTACCTGTAGACACTTTACCTTTTAACTAAATACTATGCAATGACAAGGAGGTAATCTTGACTCTGTTCAGCATGCAGTGAACTGTGTAACAGCTGCCTGAGTCACAGGGACGTTAACAGGGAACTCTGAAAGGGGTGAAGTGTGCAGGTTGCAATGGAGAATGAAATTTTGTAAGTGTTTCTACAGCTATGTGCAGGAGACCATGCTTGATCAAGTGTTTGAGATAAAGTAGATACCTTCCTAGAAGTTGCTATCAAGAGCTGATATGTTTCTGATTTATAAAACCTGATAGAGTTTAGAGTTCTTAATTATTGCATAGAGTTTTACTTTCAAGTGAAATTTACAGAAATAAGTGAGAACTGAAGTGAAGCAGTTTCTGTTTAAGCTCATTTTTTAAGCTGAAGAACTTGGGTGAACCTTAATCTTCTTTGAATGACATCAGTTGTGAAACTAAATCCACTTATCTAACCATAGCAAGCAAAGCTTCTGCTTCCCCACTTTGGCCTGTGAAGGTGAGCTGCTGGGAAAGATGTGGTTCCCAAAGCTGGGGCAGCCCCTGCTACCCATCAGAGCTGCCACTTGACCCCAGATACAGGTTTGTATTTAGGTTGTGGATGCTTTAGGTCTAAATCTAGCTTTTTAGGTCTAAATCAGAGCACTGACCTTGTGCATCCCTGTGTGTTAGGGGAGCTCTCTAGTGAGATTGCTATGTAGAAGTTATATGCTGTCTCCATGAGCACATCCAGTCAGACTGCTGGTGGATCACCTAGCAGGAATGAAGCAGAGAGAAGCACTGCACTAGAAGATCTCTCTGCATTAACAACACAACTTATTTTCCTTTTGATGTGCTCCCAGCTCACCAGTAAATGAATATGAGCCAAGAGCTTCACAGCTAAACAGCATGGGAAGTGCTTATTTGTTTACTAAAGTAAAAATATTGCGCTACAAAGGAGCCTTCACAAAAAGGCAAGAGATAAACTCCATAAATTTAGGCAATCCATAACACCTAAACTACAGTCAGACTGCTTTTCCAACAACTGTATTAAAAGCCATACTTTTCTTTAATAACCTCTGTAGCAACAAAGAAGCCTGAAATTAAAGCATGGATTGCTGTTTTACAGAGAGCTTCTTGCACATGTGCTGACTTTGCAGCTGTTTCCTGCAGTCTTGGACTTGTGTAATTAGGACAACCAGCAAGCCAGGCTAATGATATTCAACCAAGTGGTCCACAAATCCAAAGCATTGGTTACCCCCCCCCCCCCCCCCCCCCAAGGGTTTAATTTGCTGAGTATGGGGCAGCATGATACAAGGTTTACATGTGTGATGGATATAACTCGATTATTTTTTTTAGCTCTTGTTGCCAAGTTACAAAAAGTGTTGTCACCAAGGATTGCCTTAATAGACCAAGATTCCACCTGGAAGGAGCCATACTGATGAAAACTGCTAGCATAATGATGTCTCTGAAGAGAGAAGGGAAAACCCAACTTGTGAATAGGTTAATTTTGTATTCTAGACATCAGCCAGACGGGTCAAAAATAGCTGTTCAGACCCCAGAGATGATGGCGTGTGCCACAGTAGCAAGTGAAAAAGAGCTTGTATGCGGTAAATAGCTACTAATTTAAAACTAAACAGCATGAGGAGCACCAAGTATTTAAAGACAGAGTGGCAGCGAACTGCTCTCAGAATGGTGATGTCGAGCTAATTCCCATGGAAACAATGGGATACCTTTGCTGTCAGGTGAATTAAAAACAACATAGAAGTTACAGAGGCACAAAAGCCTCTGTATGGCTAGAAATAACACCGCTCCGCGCTTCCTCCTTTTCCCAAGTGGAGGGAACATACCACATTCCGAACAGAAAAAGAGGTAGAATCCACGCTGCCAGCTGAAGCAGTGCTGCCTTTTCCTGCAGCTCCCTACCGACTGCTGGAGGTTCTCTAAAGCAATCATTTAAGAGACTGCACGGGGGGCAGTAACTAAGGGGAGGGGTCTGTCACTGCCCAAATAGTTCCCACCGGCTCACCTGCTCGTGGCTGCCTGCAGGTACCTTCCCCGTAGCTGTCAGCGCACCAGACCCCGTCCTTGCGTACGGACTCCTTTTTCTAGCACAGCTATTTCCCATGCCATTCGTAAACGCAGCGTTTGAAAGTCAACTCTTAATAAGCTGTAGCGGAAAAGCACTGTGTAGCGCTTAAGAAACAGAGGTGCACCCGCTCAAGGCTGCGGCGTTTTCCAAGCACGGAGAAGGCGCAAAGCATCTCCTTGCAGGCAAAGCAGGTGCTTTGCGCCTGCCGTGCTCTGCACCCGGCTAGGCTGCCGCACCAGAGCTCTCAGCCACCCTACGAGCCGTACCGGGGCCGGGCGGAGGGGCTGCTGCCCCGCCCGCACCGGGCGTCCCGTCCGGGAGGCTCCCGGGGCTGAACCGCGTAGCGAAGACAGCGCGGTTCCGTTCGGGCAGCTCGGCGCCGTGCTTGCCGTGCTTACCGTGCTCCCGCCCCGCGCGGCTCCTCGGCTGCTCTCGGTTCGCGACCGGCACGAGAGAGGTCAGCGCCGGTGCCCCGCGCGTCATCCTCAGCGGCAGGGTGGGCTCGCTCCTCGCACCGGCTGCGGCTGCCTCCGCCGTGTGCCAGCCGCCGGCCGCCCGCAGCCAGAGCCGCCCATTCCGCAGCCGGCGGCGGGGGAGGTGGAGGGGGGGGGGGGGAGAGAGCTGGAGCCGAGGGCCGGGAGGGGGGAGGCGGCGAGGCGGGGCCGTGCGGAGCGCCCGCCCGTCCTCGCGGAAAGTTCTTTCGCCCCGCGGAGGCCGCCCTTGGGTGCGGAGGGCAGCGCCCTTCCTGGGCTTCCCGAAGTGATTCCTGAGGATGAAAAGTTGTTGCCTTAGCGGGCGGGGAAAGACTGCTCCGTTCTGGTCATCTTGGATAGCCAAAGCACAGCTTCGGACGTTTTACTGCTCACCCCCTTTGCGTGCATGTATTTCTCTCTCAATTAGTTTATACGGCTGACTTTTATTTATTTATTTATTAGCAAATTAGTACCACAGAAATTGGTGTTTGCTGGAAGTATTGTGCGTCACTGAGGTAGGAGAGGGGAAGAAATGTTTAGATTCCCTCAGCTCTCTGCTAGCTTGTATCCTCTTTCACGAGGTGGGTGTGGACTCACGGACTCTCAAAGGCTCTTTACTCAAAATATTTGCTGTAGAATCTTAAGATTATCAGAAAGAGCTCTTATCTCTACATCATGCTCTGAATGCTATTTTGCATGGATGCATTGAATGCTAATTGCATGGATGCTCTGAATGTTTACCAAACCTATTTCTTTCCAAAAGGGTGGCATTTCATTTTTGTATCTTCTGCAGCATGACTGTGATGGCCTTAATCCCTATTAACTGGTACATATTTCAATTCCCGACAGAATTCGGGAGAAGTAACGTATGGAGGTGGGAGAGCTGAAATAGGCATGCATTCTTGATTGAAAAGTGAAAATTTGAATGCTTGTAGCGGCTTTTCTCTTTCTTCTCCACACCTAGTACTGCAGGATCTTATGAACAGGAGCTTTGTCCTTCAGCCCATGAGCAAACAGCATGAAGAGCATGCACAGAAGTGTTTAATTTGAACTCTCTATGGACACAGACCCATTTCTGTTAACGAGCTTTCCATAATACTGGGTATACTGCATGAGGAATGCGCCATTAGGGTGAACTAACTGCATGTAGGATGTCTTTCCACAGAGCTCTAGGTCTCTTAGAAGTCACCTGGAATTGTGTGTGGATTCCTGATTAGCTGTGTAATAGACCTCAGTGAAAATGGTCAGGTGGGAGAAGAGCAGGACCTGGTGCTGGGCATGAACTTCATCTTGAATACAGAGCTAAAGTTACGTTAATTATCTTCTGATGCATCTGTGTTTGGTGAGAGTGTTCTCCTAAACTGTAATAACTCCTGTAGGAAACATGGTTGCACTTCTCTCAAGCTGATTGTTCCTTTTCTGTCTACTTGGTATTGCATAGAGGGTGCTCAGTATCCCATGAACTGTCTGCAGGTGTAACCCTGAGCCATGCACCATTGCTTAGTTGAACTTATTTGTTGCTGTTGACAGCATCACCTAGCAAAACAGTAAGGTACATAGATGTTTGCTTAAAATCTTTATTTCTGTAGCACTGTTTTCTATAACCCTCAGGGGAAACTGGGTCAACTCTTTGCAAATCCCACTCTCATTACAATTTGACCCCATGTGAGTGGCTCAGGAGAAGCCCCAGTCTACATTGAGCCTGGCATGGCTTGGGGGCATCACCGTCGCTTCTTTGGGGACAGTCTTTTGTATGACTAGTGGTACAGGCATTTCTAATTTCAGTTATACTTGTACAGCCTGATACTGCAAGAGTTGCATGAGGAAGGGTGTTTCTCAGATGTCTTTCCAGTGGTATTCATGATCTGGTACTGGCAGCATTAGTTGGTGACAGGAGGGGTTATTTTCTGGAGATGCTGGTTGTCAGCCTTCTTGGGAGCTGGTACAAGCAGTGAGCGCTTTGATAGGCTAGAATTATCTTTAGTATACAAACAGCCAAAATATAACTCCACAGGATATACTTGGAAGTCCAGAGGTGGTAATCAAGTGGAGACTTGCATCTGCAGTAGTAAGTCAGGAACTGGCAGGGTTGTACACAGAACCTGGCAGAGCAAGCGTATCTGTCTGCAGCTGTTGTAGAGCCCTGGCTGCCCAGGGAGGCTGTGACATTTTGCATCATAGTGACGTGTTAAAATTCAGACAAACGTGAGGGCATCTGGAAAGGAGAATGCAGTTTTTTACTCTGATTGTGGCTGTTGTAGTGTCTTTCTTTTCCATGTGCACAGCAGGCACTGGGTACTGGAATGGAGTGAGGTCGGCACTGATTCTTCTCTTTGTTGCTGAATGCAACAAAGCCAGCTGGTTGTAGGACACATTTAATTCTGGGTGAATTTATCTTTCGAGTAACTGGGCAGCTTCCAAGAAATGACTGAGATCTTAGGAAGTCACTGCTTTTCCCGTGCTCTTCAGGAGTAGTATGAGAAACATATGTATTTCTTACTCTTCCTCATTCTACTTGTTATTGCTTCTCACTTTCTTCCCTTTGTGCCTCTTTGTCTTGAACTGAAAACAAGGGAAGAACAAAGCTTTTTTTTTTTTTTTTCTTTTTTTTTTCTTTTTTTTTTTTTTTCCTAATTTTGTCTTTTTCATCCATTAGGCTTTTGAATTTAGCTAAGATTCCAGCTAAAGTTACACCTCAGTCTTGGTGCTGAAAACTACTGTCATTTGGAACCACGGTGATGAATGGCAAGTATTGTCCCTGTTGCTTGACCTTCCATATCTCCTCTCACAGGTGTTGAGATTGAAGTAACAGAACTTGAGTTCTGGAAAGTAATACAGACTTGAGAGATGCTGTAACCTTGACTGTTAAGGACAAACATACTCCAGTGATGGTCTGCTAGATACAGAAAGCATTGATTTGCAGTGTACAATCCCAGAGTTCAAAGCCTTTACAATAGTTGTGTTTATTTTGTCAATACTCAGCTTGCAGCTTGAAGTAATAGGTATGCTGCTAGAAACATATTTATATTCAAGGACCTGAACTTACTCTAATGCCAGTCTTTTTTAAATTGAGGCCTGTAAAGTTATTCATGTGTAATTAATATTAATATTGCTGGAAATGGCTGAAAAGCTGAAATTTGTAGTTCTTAGGGAAATTATGAAATGTAACAATAACCTTCATTTTGTGAAAAGACAGAAATTTTTAAAAGAAAAAAGGTACTGCATCCCCATAGCACACAGCAGGTAGGCTGATGTCATACTTGGTTTTGCCTGCACTGTCTTACTTTCTGGCAACTTTCTGTTGTCAGAAGGTTGTTTTTCTGATGCGTAATGCATTGCTGTGACAAAATACACCGATCATCTCTTTTTGCCCTAAAGATGAACTAGGGAGCAGACTATTCCTGTTCTTTTTCTGCAGTAGCTTAAGCACTTGTGTCCACTCACATCTCACCCTCTAGAGAAGACCTGACCATGTCTGTGTACATGGTCTCCAGACAGATCTTCGCGTAAGAGGATCTTCCATAGAACAGTGGTCTTCCTGATGAATAGTTAAGTGAACTTAATTCTGTAGGGCTGTATATCAGTGACTCATTATCTCTGAGTATCAAGGAGATGACCTTGGGTTTCTGAAAGCAATAGTCTTGATATATAAAAACTAGAGGATCTCAGCTGGATGCTGAACCCATGAAAACAGATTTTTCTAGTATATTTGAAGTATTGTAGCTTAGCTTAGTGCAAATCCATGCAAAATAGTCAAGAAGGACCCAACACCTCAGTGCAGTAAAACAAGTCATACTTCATATCTTCAGAAAGGCTGTTTCTTAGAAGGACATTGTGAAGGCATGAAGGTTATATGTTGCCTTTTAACATGCTCATAGCAACCAAGCTTTGTTTATCTGTGTGTAGTGTTATATAGATAATTGTTATTTATATGTTGATTTACATGCAGCAGGGTCTGGACGTGCTTAGCAATCTATAGGAGAAATTTGGAGGCTGTCAAGGGAAGAGAGAGACTAGTAAAGGGTAGTTATGTGGGCTCTGAGGTACCTGTCCCCATCAGCACTTCTAAGCTTTGTTCTTACTAGAGGCTGGCATGAGGTATTGTCTGAGAATTGCACTAAGAAGTGTAGCAGGTGAGCCATGGCTGAGGTGTGCTCAGACAAATGCATGAGCAGTGCAAAGCGTGCCAGAATCTGGAGCAGCTTAACTTGGGTTCCCAAAACTGGAAAATGCACAACTCCTTTCATATAATGTTGATAAAACCCTTCACACAAGGGCTTTTCTCCAAAATCTTAGTGCTTTTCTTAGAATACTGTGGTAGCCCTTTTTCAACCCGAGATTTTTCACATTTAATCTTTTTAAATTGATGCAGTGTGGGATAAGGTTTGTAAGCATTTAAAACTGCAGATTTGTCCTGTTCAGGTTTGTGTCTTTTTTTTTTTTTTTTTTTTTTTTTTTTGTTAATGAAACCAGTTTGTTTCAATGAGAGGAATATATTGAGGAAAGCCTTGGAGTTGCAAACAATTTTTATCTGCACTTAGCAAAATCTTTCCACATCTGTATCTCAGAAGAACTAGTGAACAGTCTGTCATTTGCTTAGCTCCATGCTGGGTAAAGCTTAGGAAATGCAGCCTGCTTCACTGAGCTGGCTGTGGCTGCTGCAGGATGGTGCCTGGTGCCAGGCCATGTTGCTGCTGGGGAAGCATTGATGCAGCCCTGCCTGGCACAGCAGCTATTCTGGGCTCCAGAGGCAGCAAGAGGTTAAAAAGTGTGAAGAAAGGTTCCAGCTACCTGATTTTGATAGCCCACGCAGCCTGGAAGTTTAATGATGTATTAATGGCTGTTTTCTGTGCTGTTAATGTTGTGAAATGGCCTGTGAGGGAGGTGGTCTCAATTAGCCCTTATATTAACTTAACAGTCATTATGTGTGCCAGTATTGATGTTTTTAGCTGTGTGAGTCTTAGGGAGAACTGGCAGAAATCGCACTGGGCTGCCTGATTGGACTCTACTGTAGTCACTGAGGTCACAGCAATAAAAAAAAACCCAAACACTGCATCTGATTTCCCTTTTTATAAAAAGCCAGAAATAGGGCAACCGAGGAAAGGAGCAAATCTATTTTTGCAGTACCAGGAGTATTTAAGAACCAGCCATTGTTTCTAAGTAAGCTTTACCTGTTCAATGATAGAAAAGCTATCTATTGACTTAGTTTCATAGTCTTGAGAAATTTCAACCCTGTTTTCTGTCTTTGCCTCCATTTCTGTTCTGTTGACTCTTTTTCCAATGTCCTCTTCTTAAGAGTTCCTGCCTTTCTCTTGGGTACCTAGTGCTTTATACAGAACGGTGTCAGAGTAGCCTGGTCATCATGATCTGGTATGCAAGGGTCAATATTTTTTAAACAGGAGAAATTGACGGGAAAATTGTTGGTGCTAGATGATTCTGTTTTTATCTGCTTAATGTACACTGATTTTGGTCCAGGAAACACAAGGACCTGTTTGGTGTAAGGGTTTCATGTAGTTACTTAAGATGTGATTATTCAATTCTATTAAATCTTCTCAATATTATTGCAGTAACAATGCTATAATGTGGATTAATTTTTTCTTCTGGTTTGTTGTCTTTTTTGTTTTTTTTCTTTCTCTTTTTATGTCGTGGGGGTGGTTTGTTTGTTTTACAGGGGGATTATTAGATTACTTTGGAATGTTTTGCCCAGTTGAATGTTATCTAACTTAGTCCCAAATCAGTTTTCCTTTGAAGGTCACATATTGCTGAAGCCAGACTAAGTAGCTTGTAGCTTCTTAACGTGTTCTATATTAAATGTGTTTTACTGAATTTTCTCTTCTCTAGGCACACAGCATCAATCCTGATAAGTTAATGTCTTTAGAAAACCTGGTTTTTGCATTTAAAGTGTCATGCTAGTTCCTTTGCAAACTGGATTGGAGATCTTCCAGTTCCCAGCTTCCCTGATGTTTCTTCTCGCAATTTTGCTCCCACATCACTGTGGACATTTCCACTTAGTAATATACAATACACAAATGCTTCAATCTGTTTCATCGGCTCTGTATGGAAATAAGACAAAGGTTTACTTGACTCTTCCTCATCACCTTCCAAGTGTGATCACTGCTAGTTCTTTAATATTACTTCCAAATTTTAAGTAGCTCGACTTTCTACAATTCTTATCTCCATTACAGATTTTTTAAAGTACTTTTTATTCATCCCAACTTTTTCTATCTTCCAAAGTGTTCAGTCTGTATGAAGCAACTTGTTATTGCTCCACATAAGAATATCCCTCCTACAGCTGCTCTTCACCAAAGTCACTTCAACAAAAGAAAAATAAATTTTTTGGCTATGACATCAATAAATTAACACTGCTAACTGGAAAATAGTCTTCCAAAAGCACACAAATACTGATTCATTTCTCTAGCAACAATACAAAGTTTTCTGTATGTTAGTATCCATTTTGATGATCTCTAATATTATCATAGCTTTACTCCAAAACCTCCTCTTTATAATCATTCCCTAAGGGATTATTATGCATAAGTTGATTCTGTTTAATCCATACCGTGGTTTTACCAGCGCAAATGCTGCCTCATTCTCTGCACACTCACTCCTGTTTAATTTAGAAGAAGGCCCACTTAATTTTCCCTTGCATGGGACGCACATTTGTTAACTCCCTATCTGCCCGGTCCTCCAATGCTTTTCTTCTGCTTCTGTTTCTTGACTGCTTTAGCAGTGGGCAGCATGGTAGTATGTAGCAAGCACCCTGTTCCCACTGGGGCTAGTTCCATTTTGTTCTTCCACCTCCTTCTTCTAAATCCTGGTATGCTTTCAGCCATCATCCTAGTATCACGTGTCACATCTTTCTCTCTCTATGTGCTATCAACTTTGAAGAAATTTGAAATATTTACCACTTGAAAGATTTTGTCTTTTATCTTGTCTTGTGTGTTCTTGTAGTTGGGTGACTTCTAACTGTGCGTTGGCCAGCGTCTTCCTGGAGAATGTCATCATTACATTGTGGATTAAAGTGGTCTTTTTGTGACTTGGGTTTTTAATATTATTATCAGTGTGTTTATATGTTATGACTACAACATTAGCAAATAATAAATGTTATGAGGATATTTAGAAGCAGATGATGTATAACTAAGAAATATAGGGCCGTTGCCTGGATTCTTCTAGACACTTGTCTTTTTCAAAATTTACCTATCAACATACCTATCTTTTCCTTCTTGTTACAACCCACCTTTAGCCTCTGAGGTTTATATGCACTTGCACTATAAGTGTGTGGGGCTACACGGCACTTGGGGGTGTGTTAGGGGCATCCCACCAGGCTTGTCTTAATTGCTTGCTGCCGTAGTGGATTATAGAGTAGCTTCATTTTTCTTTCTCCTCTCTGACTACCAGAAAATAGAAGATGTTTATAAAGAGAATGTAGTCAGTGAATCATTTCTCTTTGCCCTGTAGGCCTTGAAATGCGGGCTGAGTCTTTCATTTGTCGATCTGGAAGTTGCTATATGATGGGGCTCTCAAAGTTAACTGTCAGCATCAGAAGTTTGATTTTCAGCTGATCACTTAGGAAAAAATAGACCGATACCGATGTCATTTATTTGGGTTTACACTACTTGTGTCAGTGTTAGTTTGCTAGGGAAAAATTGCTGGAAAAAATTAATGCCCAAACCAAATACTGCTTCTTCAAGTGGCTTCTAAGTTTAGGTATGTTTATAATGGTGTTCTTAGGTGTACATAGGTACTTAGGAAGATATTGGACAGATCTTCAAATCTGTCATACTAATAGCTATATTAAATACTAAAATGTAGTTTCAGCATAGTTTCAGAAGATGTATCAGCTGGAGCATCAGGAGCTGTGGGTAACTAAACCCCCATGGGTCTCCAGCGTCATCCAACAATATGAAGATAATTTTGAAAGGGAGATGCTAAGATGCAGCAATTAAGAGGAAGGAACAGAAGAGAGAGGGGAAAAAAAGATAATAAAAGTAAGATTTTCTGCTCAGGTACTTGGAACACCTGATTTTATGCTTTTAGTTGCATGCAGTTTGGTTTGACAACTATTGTAAATTTCCCTCTAGAGAAGGATATTTATGGAAGGCAACGTTTCAGAAATATAACAGAAAAAATAGGAGTTTTAATAAAAATACTTTGTTTCATGCAAGTGTTTGACAGCTGACTGATAGGCAGCAACAAGGTAACTATGTGAAATGAAAAGCCCTTTTCATTAGAAGATGAAAAGGGGAAAAAAGCCAACAGTCACAACCTACAAATGGCTGATGTGTAGTTGTCTTTTTGAAGAGAAGAAACACTTTTTCCTATAGTTCTGGTCTGTACCGAGTAGCTTCTCGAAAATATCTGGAAAGCTTCCCCAAACCAGGAGGAGCATTACTGAACACCCTTCATCAGCCTCTGCCTGCTGTTTCATAACTCTCCTTTTTCTAACCATGTTCCCAACCCCTACAGGGATTATCTTCAATGCAGTTTCTTTAGAAAAGAGGTTGGTGTGAAATGTCTTGGCTATAAAGCCTTCAAATTCTTTAAAAGGCATGTTCTTTTCATCCATGTATAGCATGGCTAGGCATAAGTCTGTGAACCTAGCAGGCCTTAGTTAGCATATTGCATATACCCTTGATCTCTTTAATGGTAAATTTTAAATCTATGAGATCTTGCTGCCATTGAATACATAATGCAGTTCAGTAGTGATTCTGGAAAGTTGGTGTGCAGGGTCACACTCCACTTCCTGAAATACATTTTGATTTTGTCTGGATGATGTGAAGTAGTGCGACCTAGAACTTTAGAAGTAATTTTCCCAAACAGTCAATGCCTGTTTTAATGAACAAGCAAATAAATCTTTCTAATCAATGTTAAAAATGTAAATAGCAACTTAAGCAGGCTACTTCTCCAGCACAGCTATTATTTCTTCACTTAATAAGGATGTGGATGTGAGAAAAGGTTCATATTTTGATTTTAAAGCTATTAAAGAGATAATAATGAAAAATGACAGTTGTCTTTGATTTAAAAAAAAAGAAAGCAAACACAAAATGACTTTCACCAAACTCCAAGAAGTGCCTGATATTGAAAGAATGAAGAACAGCCTTCATTTTGTTGAAATAAATAGTTTTCCAGTAGCTGAGAGAACATGTTTAATGTTGGTGTTCTTTCTAAACAGAAAATTTCTAGATCCTAAGCAATGTTGACTGACTTCTTCCTCAGGTGAAACAATAGTAAAGAATAAAATGCTGATTTCTTATTTTACTATTTGTATGAATTATTCGTGTTATTTTACGTTCATTTATTTTCCTGCATGTTTTTATTGATGTCAGAATCGTTTTGTGTCTTTATTGGTTGTGAATGTGCAGGTTCATCTCTAGGCTCGAATAAACTTGCACGTTGAGAGAACTTTGCAGATGTTCCTCTTAAGAACAGTCTCAATGGATTGATAATTTTTCTAATTAGAATGATTCATTTTATTTTAGCTTAGATTTGCATGGTAATAAGCCTGATTTGAAACTTGCGAGGGACTTTTTAGAAGGTTATGTAGTGACAGGACAAAGGGAAATGGTTATAAATTGGAAGAGGGCAGATTGGGATGAGATATTAGGAAGAAATTCTTTACTGTGAGGGCAGTGAGACGCTGCAACAGGTTGCCCAGTGAGGCTGTGAATGCTCCCTCCCTGTAAGCATTCAAGGCCAGGCTGGATGGTGTGTGAGCAACCTGGTCTGGAGAGAGGCGTCCCTCCTATAGCAGGGGGTTGGAACTAGATGATCTTAAAGGTCCCTTCCAACCCAAAACATTCTGATTTTGTGATTCTGTACCATGAAAGCTTTCCTGCATGATGAATGTCATTTGGTAGTGGACATACGTAGTACAATTTCAGTTTAAGTCTTCAGTAGTTTTGAAATTAGCGGGGGTGAAAGAAATACTTGAATTTTATTACTGAAATTGAGCTTTTGTGGCATGTATTCTATGTGGTAACATCACACTGGCCTAAGGTTCCACCACATTCTTCATTCCATGTCATAGCTCTCTGTTCCGGCTTTTTTCTGAAAGTTGTCCTTGGCTTTCCTTTGCACAAAGCTATTTTCCTGCTGTTGTGATCAGGCTGTCTTAATGCCATGCAGGAACCTGTAATAAATAAATAAAATTAAAAAATCACCTGGTCTGGTGAATACCGAAGGTTAAAGTACTGGAAACAGTCTGTTCCCTGCAGTGCTGGGCTGAAAAATAAGTGCTGCCCAGCTACAGAAGAGAGTTACATTTCCAAAACTGAAATGAACTGCAGTTGTTGAACAGCTGGGAAGTTTAGGGAGTTTATATTTTCCAGGTGTTATTTATTGCAGGAGTCTATTCCATACCAATTCAAAGCTGTAGATCATTACAGTAAAACCTGGATTTGCTATAGTGTGTTTGCACTGATGTTGTATTATTAACTTTCCTTTGGAAAAATACATTTTCTCACTTTTGTGTGTGCGCACAAGCATGCTCTAATTCTGTATCAGAAAGGTATTCAATGTACTAGACATTTACAGCTGACCTGGTTAGGTCTAGAAAAATGGGTGGAGTGTCTCAAGATGAGGGAGTTTTAAAGAATGCATTTTTTTTCTATCTTTCTAATATTTTTCATCTGAAATATGCCACAGTAATCAATGGCTCTATTCTAAATATGAATAACTGCCAAAATGAATAATACATTAAGCAATTAACTGTCTAAACCAAATGCAGTGCAGCTATTTTTAGTGCGATTCAGGGACCCTTGCAGAGAGGCTTCACGCCTGCCTGTTGCATGGAGCAGTCAGAAGCGGTTTGTAGTACCAGGGCTCTAATCGCCCATAATGACAGAGAAGTGACAGAAATGGAGAGCAGCGCACAGAGAGTGACAGTTTGATTAATAATGACAGATCCTAGTGGGCTTTTCTCAGCTTTGCCCAATTATGGCACTTGGATGTCATTTTTAATTTTCACAAATTCAAGCTAGTGAAAATGGTAGTGTTGGGCTTTCCAAATTCATGAAGGCCAGGTCTATAAATCTGTTAGTTGTGCCATGACTGCTTTTTTTATTTACCTTTCTAACTGAATTGTGGGTGAGATAAGTGCAACTGTATTCCAGCAGTGACTGGTCAGGTGCTAGACAGAAATGCTCTCTTCTGACTTGCTGAGTGGGTTTGCAGCTGTTTATTTGCTGTTTTTTTTTTTTTTTTTTTTTTTTTTTCTACTGCAAAAGTTGCAATCCATGTTTTAATTGCAGCGTGAGATAATGAAGATTATTTTTTTTAATCGAGGTGATTTCTCTAACAGGAGAAACTTGGAGCATTTCCTGTAGTCCCATACTAACTATATTATCAGTAGAACTTGAAAGCTGAGCAGGTATGTTAGGATGTTCTTGGTTGAAAAACAAACCAACACCCCATTTATTTATTTATATTGCTATAACTGGTAACATGGCAAACAAAAAGAACTAACCCTTATTCCCAACTTGAAAATCTACCAACAGGTCTGGAATCTGCCAGGGCTGCTTCTATCCTGTCTATGTCTTTTGTACTTTCTGAGTGTTGTGTGTGGAGCCTGATGCAGCTGATGCTTGGCGCCGGGGATCCCTGAGGCGTGATCGGCCGAGCTGGGGCTGCTCCAGGTGCCTCACCTCATTCAGGGTTGAATCATAGAATCTTAGAATGGCCTGGACCACAGTGCTCATCTGGTTCCATCCCCCTGCTATGTGCAGGGTCGCCAACCAACAGACCAGGCTGCCCAGAGCCACATCCAGCCTGGCCTCAAATGCCTCCGGGGATGGGGCATCCACAACCTCCTTGGGCAACCTGTTCCAGTGCCTCACCACCCTCTGGGTGAAAAACTTCCTCCTAATATCCAACCTAAACCTCTCCTGTCTCAGCTTAAAACCTTTCCTCCTTGTCCTATCACTATTCACCCTTGTGAACATTTGTACCTCTCCTGTTCATACACTCCCTTCAAGTACTGGAAGACCACAACAAGGTCTCCCCAGAGCTTTCTCTTCTCCGAGCTAAACAAGCCCAGTTCCCTCATCCTTTCTTCATAGGAGAGGTGCTCCAACATCTGAATTCTGGTCTTGGCTTTTGCAGAATTTGCAGCCCCTTCCCTACAGGTACCACTGCCTGAGTTTGCCCTGTGTCAAAAAGCAGCTTGTTCTTAAAGGTAGTAATTAATGTTAGATTAGGTGTAATAGTTTTAATTCCATAGATAATTCAGAAATAGTAGTTTTTACTACAATGAGAGGCAGTACTGTAGACAGATTTTGATTGATCTGTGCTCAGCAAGTCTCTTAGCTGCAGGGAATGGACAGCAGGTGCTCAGGAGAATTACTGTTTGGAAGTAACTATGTCAGTAGCCAACCGTTACTGGCCATAGACAAAATGCACAACTAGTAAGAAGCCTTCATTAGCACCACTCTTAATACAACTATCAGAGCTCTCTATTTGCAGTGCTGCCAAAAGCATCCCTACGTATCATTGTGTCTCATCGTGATTTGGGTTGCGTGGCCCTGTAGGGGCAGCAGGACCAGAGAGATGTGGTAGATACAGGAACCATCATTGTTCCATTCCACTGACTCAGGGCAGCAGCAGCCAGAGAGCTGCAGGGGCTGTGACCGCTTCACTTAATAAAGTAAATTTACTTAATAAAAGAACTTAATTAAACATCTTGCATGGATAATCCCTTTCAGCGAAGCCTTTGGGAGAATTTATTGCTTTTCCCATTCATTGCTCTTCTTTCACTGATACTTTTGTTTTATTGAATGCCAGGATCTGCATTAAGAATGATTCTGCACTTTTTTATTAGGAAGTATATATCAGGAGATTTCTAAGGTTTCTCAGCAATTAAGGATCCATTCCTTTTCTTCAAACAAATGAGAAAAAAAATCCTTTTAAAAGAGTGCTTAAAAAGATTTCTTCTTCCAAAAACTCTCCTGCTTTTTGTTTTATTTTTGTTGTTAATTCCCAATGAGCTGATGTTTCCCTAGAGTATAACCTAAGTTTTATTTTGATACAGTAAAATATATTTTCATTTTTAAATGAAACTTGGTTTAATGCCATGGTATCAGTACTGCAGAGCCTGGAGAAAAATGGCCTTTCTAAAGAAAATGAGGGAACTGAGGAAATTTTCTCCACTTCATAAACATTGCACTCCCTTTTTGGAAATTTGCATTAGGAACTCTACGCGTTTTAAATATGCAAATGTTTAAAATCTTTCCCCATTTTGAGGTGTTTATTTGTTGAGCCCAATCCTCCACAATTCCAAGGAGCCTTACGGGATCCCAAAACTGTGTTCTAGTCCCAGACTTCTCAGTTACCACCTTGTTGTTTATCTCAGATTCTGTTGTTCTTGCTCCCTTGGTAATTAACCGATTAGCAAATTTGGCTAAAGAGGGATGCATGTTACAGATCTTTGTTGTCATCTTCAGTACTTTTTTCTTTCTACTTCATTATTTTTCCTTGTTTAACCCAGACCCATTTCAAGCTTTCCCATCCCTCTATTGCTCTTGTTTGCTCCTTGTCAATTCATTGCACCGTTCATTTTTAGTATCATCAGAAAGTAAAGACTTTCTGTCTTTCTGTCTTTGTTCAGTTACTGATTTGATTTTGTCCTAAAATGCTTTATCCACAGAAGAAATCTATACATATACAGAATGATCAGCACAAAACTTCTGACTGTGATTTTATTTTATAAATTTACTAGAATTCTGGATGATATTTTCCTTTCTTTTCCCCACATGATGAAAAAACATTGTTGAACTTGACATCTTGATCTTGAAAATCTCTCCATGCTTTTACATACATTTCTAGGCATTGCTATTTGCAGCTGTGTTTTTTGATGCAAATTTTTAACAACACGTGGGTATTCACCCCCAAAGTGTCCCCAGATGTGGCACACACCTTGGGGGTAACTACAGTAATCCATCATTTTTTTGGGCATTTGTTCTTCTGAACGTTTTGCTGCAGCTGCAGCCACTTGGTGAATTATGGAAAAATACTGAGGCTAGTAATTAATGTCCTTTCTTGAATCTGGAAGTGCAGGTTATATTTAAAGGAAAGTTATATTCGGTGTTTAGGAGACTAAGCTACAGGCTGTAACGTTAAGCCTTCCAGTTGTGCAGTTCAATAACTGACCTTTGTTTGCTTTCACCGTCAGATCAGGCTAAACATGAAGGCTGAAAATATAGTTCTATGGATGTTTATTTGGCAAAGTTGCTGGTGACCTCAGCTGGGCCAGGAGTTACACGTGGAAGGGCCTCTCAAGGTTTTGTGGTTTTGTTTTTTTAATTTGGAGGAAGAAAAAACTATTTTCCACAAGAAAGGAAGACCTGAAGATTCATTAGATAAATCAGCACAAACTTCTGCCCATCTTATCTCTGCCGGATGATGTTTTTGTGTCCTTAATTAGACTCATTCTACCACACAGAAATCCAGAGTCCTCCTAGCTGACTTTTGAATAAACTTCCATTGCTCTGTGATGTAGGCTAGAAACTGCAGGAAACCATAAAACCTATGGATTTTGGAGTCTAATTTGGAAAAAAAAATAAATAAATAAAAATAAAATAACGGAAAGAGAAAAAGAGAGAGGGATGGAGCTTCAGGACCTGCACTGCAGCACTCCTGCAGTAAGCTCTGCCTGAGTCACTTTACCTCCTGAGATGCACGTCTGAGCGTGTATAGTTTCATAGATTAAACCCACAGGCATTAAGTTTCCCTGTGCCTAACAAACATGGTCTATGCAAAATTGATTTTACTTGGCCAGTTTTAAGATGAAAACATTTTTTCTACCTCTTCAAGAGCATTTGTTGTGTTGGTTCATGCGCTGCAGAAGAAGAGGTGAGTGTTCACCGTTTTTGTGCTTGGAATACGTGAGCGTTTAAGCTACCTAAGTAATTATTTTCCCTGCATATCCATATATGAGAGAGGGAGTGTTAATGCATATTTTCAGTACATACAGTTACCGGTTTCTGTAACTGTAAAATACCAAGTTGTTTGAAGTGGCCTACAGTACCTTTTTCATAGAATCATAGAACCATAGAATGGCTTGGGTTGGAAGGGACCTCAAGGACCATCAAGCTCTAACCCCTTGCTGCAGGCAGGGCCACCAACCTCCACATTTATCTATTCTGGAACAAAAACAGTAATTGTAGACAATTTTTACCACTGTATAAAGAGCTGAAGATTTCTACAGCTCCATTATAAATATATAATTGATTTTCCCTTAGATTTGTTTCTGGAGGAATGTTATAGCAAAAAGAGGTAGTGCATCACATTGAGTCTTACAGCTGAAGATTTTGTACGTGTTCAAGTGCACTAAACCTTAAGGATGTAAACATGAGCTTTCATTGTGTTATATCACAGGTGAAAAACATCTGCGCCTATATTTTCTGTGCAAATGCACATAACATTTTTCTTCCTGACTTGACTGTGTGTTTACGTGATCTGTTTACCACTGCTTAAATAATTGTATGATAAATAATACCAGCAGTAATGTGGTTTCACAATTGGCCTTTTTTTTTTTTTTTTTTTTTTTAGAGGAGCTAGGGACAGATATGATGACTAAGGATAGCCTCAGGGTTTGTGCTTGTGTGAATTTCTCACATGTCCCAACTACTGATAGAAGCTGCTAAGGAGAAACAGTAGTTAACTGCAAGAACATTAGGTTATTGGAAATCTAGGTAGGCTAAAAATGAGCAAGTTCAATAGTTCCATGTATATATATATCGAACTCACCTGAAACCATCTGCAGCTAATGGCAGCACATCATCCGGAGTTCTTAAGTTTTTGTCTTATGGCTCCATATACTGGACTAAAATATGCTTTGGGGAGGGCTGCAAGAAGCAGTGGTCTTTGCTTTAATAAGATTGGAATAAGATTCTACTTTCACTTAGAAATACAGGTGGTAATTTTTAAATGTTAATTTTAAAAATGTATTTCTTAGAAATAACTCCTGACTGTTGATTGAGAATTCAGATTCCTAAATTAAAATGGGCATCCTGTGGATTCATTTGTGTACATGTATTAGTAAAAAAGCCTATGGGACTTTCAGCTTTAATGAAATTTATATTTTATCAAGTGACAAGTAGATCTATGTGATTGTATTTTCTGCCAAATTAATACTCTTTGTTGTGTTTTTTACCCTCAGCTTGCTGAAGTGTTTAGTGATCATATTTATTTGATGCAGAGGACTACTGTGCTGAAAACTCAGGGGAAGGGGATATCTGGATTTGGGAAATGGATATTTTGGAGAGGTTCAGCATAAGAAAGGGTAATCTCTTATCTGTGTAAAGGATTTAAAGGTTGGTAAGAGAGGAGAAAGATGATGTGTAGGAAGGGAGCTAGGCAGAGGCAGTCAAGATGTAAGAGAAAATGAGGCAGAAGATAGTCTGGAAACAGGAATGTGGTTCTGAATTGGATTCAGATGTGAATTCAGGCATAGAATATGGAATTAGTGTGTTCCTGTGTGACTAAGTTAATATCTCATTGGCCCTATGCTTGCAAAGGGAGGGCATCAGTGATCAAATATTGTTAGTAAAGCTGCTCAAAAACATGCAGAATACTATGATTCTCTTTGTTAATTGATATTTTCATATTTGTGCAGTAAAAACCTTTCCCTCACAGGACTGAATGGCCTTCCTTTTTAAGAGGTGGTGTAGTGATAATCTCCAGAAATATGGCTGTAAAGTCTTCTTTAAAACGTGTGATTCTAAATCAGTACATTTCATTTTGAAGCATTGAGCTCTGCAGAAGATAGGTCAGAACATAAGCACTCTGGCTGCAGGAGCAGGCCGTGGTCAAAGATGTCGGAAGCACACAACAGCCTGCCTTTGGCACATGATTCTCATTTCTGAGAACGTACTGGGGACTCCTCAAATTAGAGCCTGTGTTGACGTTATTGGTTTTATGGGTACTGTTTGGCATGCTTTCAAAGAATGTCCCTCTTTCCGTTTGGGGTCCATCTGTACATTAGGTCTTAATGCTATGGCAATAGCGAGCTTCAAAATCTACCTTTTTCCTACTTTCTTCTGTTTGCTTTAGCCAGCTGCATAACACTGATTTGCTTGCATATCTCATTTTATGAGAAATAATAAATATTCATTTCCCACTCACTTTCTCTGTATTATTCATGATTTTATAGCTTTCTGTAATAGTTCTCCTCAGTCATTAATTTCTTGAGAAATGCCTCTCTTGAGAGGCTAGCACAGTGCCATGAAACCAGGGAGAGATGTCTGCCTCACCCAGCAGGTAGGGCACGGTGCAGACATTCATTTCCATTGGGTCCAGGGAACAGATGGTCGAGCAACATGTCTGCGGGGAGCCATTAAATATGTAAATTACTACCTGGGACATTATTTGTCCCATATACAGTGAGCAAGATAATCAGAAGTACATATACCTCATTAGGAAGACTTGTTATTTGCAAATGCTAACATCATTAGAGTCCTTGGAGTAATGCAAGGTTTTTAATGTCTAAGAAAAAGAAATCTCTCACCTTCCTTAATATATTAGCTCATTGATTTTTCTCAGGTACTGCATTTGAGTCTCCCAGGAAGTTTCGTAAATCTCAGGTAAATATTTTCAGCCCTGGATAGATTTTTTTCAACAAGCAAAATTCTTTTGGAATGTTCTCCCCAAGATAAATGTCTAAATGCAGTGAATTTTTATTCGAAGCCTACAAAGTCAGCCTCCTATCATCTACTATAAGAAAATACAACTAATTTTGAAAGAAAATCATACTGAGCGTGATTGAAAGGTTGAAATATTGCAGAATGCAATCAGAATCAGAAATATTTGTGTTGTGTAGCCTCAGTATGTTGAATGCCACATCTGGTGAAGTTTTCATGCAATAGTTGTTTTTCCTATACTGGCTAGCAGCTGTTATGAGATTTAATAGAAAGGTAATAAACATGCAATTTTACTGTATTTGCCAGTGTTTGCTTCAGTCAGTAATGTAGAGACGACACCAAATGAGCTGTCAAAAGTCAGTCTCCACATTGCAGAGGATTCAGGTAACGCTCCATAGCTGTGTTCTCACTCATGTACAGGTGGGCTGAACCAGGACTGTGATCTGAGGTGTCTCTGGGGACAGAGAGAAGTTGAGGTCCTGCTCACGTGTGGTTATGGGAAAACTTAGCACAGAAAATTTGCCTTGTTGTTGAGGAGGGCATAATCACAATGAGAGCTGGCTCACCACCTCTGCCAGAGCATCCCTGCGTCTTCTGCAGGTCTGTTTGCATATTTACTGCCATATATGAATGGGGAATATCAGCAGTACTTCTCCACTTACTCCCTATAAACTCCCTATAAGAATAGGTACATTTGGAGCTGCAAACTACTCTCAAAACACTGAGATTAGTCCAATGCAAACTCCTGAAGGGAAAAGCACAAGAATTTTGGTGAGTTTTCACAAGTGGTTGAGTTAAGATCCCAACACCTGATCTTGTTAATAACAAACACTTTTTTATTTACATAGCTAAAATAGATAAATTATTGTATATTTTGCACAAGTCTTGCTGAGATACAGCACAAGGAAATAGAGCCAGCATCATCAAAATGTAGGTTCTGGTCAGAGAGAGAAACAAAACAAGAATTAAGAAAGATCAGACTCTTGGAATACATCCTCTACAGGTCGTATGGAATTTTTTTCGTTCCTGTATATCAACTTGTCACTTTACAGCATCCTTCCCTTTGCTCATAGTTGTTTAGGTCTGTACTGGTCAGAACTAGGATTTAATTTGTCATAGAAGTAGTCATTTTGCTCTAGGAATGCTTTTCATTTGCTGCGAATGCATTTACTTCTCATACATTCAGGTCAGTGGGTTATTTTGTTGTGTATTACAAATTGAATGTTTTGGGTGTTTTTTGTTTTTGTTTTTTTTTTATATTTCAGAATAACGTAGTCAGCTGATAGCTTAAGAATGTAAGGATTCATAAGGCTGCAGGTTAGAATAAAGACCTTCAATCTTTCGATATGCTGAGAACTGTGGTATTTCCCCTGCATAAGACCATTTGTTTCACTGTCTCATTCTTACTGTCCTGCTTAGCAGCAGCCTAGGACTCAGTATTTAAATTTTGTTCTAGAAGTTGCTTCCACACCAGCACTTCAGACCTAGGCGTGTGTAAATCTTCTGTTTTCATTGTTAATGCTCTTTCAGGTGTTTTACAATGATAGCTCTTCCTATCCTGTCACTGGTTTCTGCTAGCCAGACTAATAAATATTTAATTACATAAATTTTCCCTTATAAATCAGCTCTTTCTTGCTGTAATCTGTTCTGATGGTCTTGTCTTAACTCTCTGCAATTTGTCACTCTTACAGCTAACATTATGTCCTGCACAGAATTTATTCTTTATAGTGTGCTCACATTAGAAGCTGTCCAAAGGTCAGGCAGTTACCATTTCTGTACTCCATGATGCATTTTCTTCATGGATTTTAGCCTACAGCTGGGCTGAGCCTGTGATCTTCTTCAGTATTGCTGCACCATGGGAGCATCTGCCATTCCAACTTCTCTTTTGTTGATCAAATTTCCTAGATTTTTCCAACCCACTAAACAGCCAGCCACCTGTGGAATCCTATTTCCTGAGGTGTGTTTTAATGTGTATTCTTCTAAATGGAAACTCACACTGTCATTTTCTGCCCACTAATGCCCATGTCTTTGTCAGTGTTGTTTCTGTGCTCTGATGCTCACAGCTCTTCTGATTGACTGAGTATTGTCTGCAAATGGTAGCAGAGCATTATAAAGATACTAAAGGAAAGGCAGAGCTTAAAGGATTATAGTAGACAACTTCCCCCAAAGCTGAGTATGTTCTCATCTACCGTGTTGTCTGTTGTCTCCAGAGGATATCATACTTTGCTGTGTTTAGAATTGAAAGCTTATGCATAAAAGAAATAATAATCTTCATTTTCTGGCTGGTGCCTTTTTTTTCTTTTTTAAGAATTCTTTCCTGGTCTTCAAAGTACAAAGCTGAACAAAAATTTGTTGCATATTTGAAAGCCTGGCAATAATTTTGTCTTGCTGCAAAATTAACCCACTGACCAGAACTTCTGCCTGTGACAAATGCAAGTTGGTTGTTGGCTCTCTGGGCACTGTATCTTGCTGCCAGAGAGGATTATTGTAGTAATGGTGAGGAACAAGAGCAAGGAACAAAAGGAGCAGTGGGCAGCTTGGCCACTGTGCAAGAAAATCTCTGCCTTTTCCAAGCCAACTCCTGACGCTCAAGGGCAGTCGCACGTGCTCATCCGGATCTCTTATCCACATGGCTCAAGTGGTAACTGGAAAAGGTGAGAGAGCTACAGAGGCACAGCCCCCTGTGGGGGACTGGAGATGATAGAAGCAATCCAGCTCTGGGAACAGAGGCAGATGCAAGCAAATACTTCCAAGTTTCAGAGGGTCATTAAAGGCAGTAAAATCATCAGTCAAAAGGTCAGTCTTAGAGGAAGTTTCTCTATAGCAATAAAAGGCAGCCCAAGGGCTCTAACTTGCTACTTGTGGCTGTTACTGTCTAATGGGGGGACACCTGCATCCACTAAGAGTGTCTTTGAATATGAGGTGTCTGCCGCATCAAACTCTATTATCTGCTGACAAAAGAAATCATACATTGGAAACTGATATTCTAGCATGGAATTTTGTACCCTACAGTAAATTGAAATAGAATTAGGTAGCTGGGAAAGAAGGAAAAGAGAACAATCAGGCAGCTTTTCATGAGCCTTTAGGAATGCTTCTCATTCCATCTCCTAGAACATCTTGCTTTTTAATTGTTTCCTTGCCTGTTTTCCTTTCTTTGGGTTCTCTGCTGCCTTTGCCACTTTGCAAGGTCGTTTCTAACAAAGAGCAAGCATGAGCCAAGGGAACAGCTTGCACAGTTATTGCTTTGGAGGCACTTTAATTCTTGGACTTTCCCTCTTTCCTGGGGCAGCCATTTAAGAGACATCTCTCCCACCAGGTGCACAGAATGCTCTTCCAAGGAAATGGGAGCTAATTGCTATCGCTTTGCTTTCCAACCTCGGGGCATAGGAACCAACAGTGGGCTGTAAGACCAACAACTTGAAAAACTGTAGTATTGCAGGCAGTTTGCTTTGATATGTGTAGGAATTAGGAACAAACCAATGGAAACTAAAAATGCTTATGAAAATGAAGTCTAATTCCTTTAATTTTAATTTAAATAGTGTCCAAGATTTTGCCATGAAGGCGTAGCTAAATAAGAAAGCAGATGTGTGAAAATACTCCTACGGTTTGGACTCAGTTCACTGTGGATTCAGATAGTGTATCTACAGTCCATAAATATTCCCCCGAGTCTTAAGGAAATGTTTGCTGTGAGTGGAAGAGAAGTGATGTTCCCATCTGTCTCAGTTTGCTACATGTAATCTCAGCTTGTTAACACCTTAGAAATCCTTCACTGCCAGGTGTTTGAGTTTTTCTTCCCAGCAGGGCAATGCCTCTGTTAGACTGTGGCCATGTCACTGCAAAACAGAGCTGTCACTGTACACAGTCCCCATGCCAACTGGATGTCTTGTGGCAAGGATCCCTAAAGCAATGTGGACTTCTGTAATTTGTTAGTTACTGTTTTGTTAAGTAATCTGGGAGCATATTCCTTAACGAGTAGGCTGCAAATGACCACTCTGAAAGAAGTAACAGATCCGTAGCATGCAATTCTCTATTCATACTTTTAAACGAAATTATACAGTTGAAAAGTTTTAATAAAACTGAAGATTTTACCTTGCAGTACTAACTCAGTCTTCTTCTGAAGTCTGCCATGGTTGTTAGAGCAGTTTGGATCTAACATGCAGGTAAATGTGATATATAGACCTTCAATATAGTTTTGATAAGCCAAATCAATCCCATCAAAGCTTCTGGTGCTCTAACTCTTTGGATCTCAGATGAAGGATCTGATCCTGGTTTAGAATTAAACAAATCAGCTTGTGCTGTAAAACCCAGTGCTGGCGCTTAACTTGCACGTGCAGTGAAGCGTAATGCATCTACTTAGAGAGATGGCCAACCACGAGGTAGCTATTGCCTGACCTGTGCCAGGTCTGCTGTCTCCTGTCTTCCGAAGCACACTACAAGGGAAGAAGCTATGTTGGATAAGGTCATGCGCTGAATAAATTCTCAGCTCTATGGAGTTGGCACAAATCTCAGACTAGCAAGACATATTCTTTCCAAGTCCTTTTTTAACATGCCTCAGCTTGTTCCCACAGTCCAAGAAGAAAAGAAAGACATAATAAGTCAACAACCCTGGTTTCCTCTCCTGTAATCCTGGCGCTTTGCATTTGGGTTTTGGCTTTTTCGATTTGTTTGGTTTTCTTTTGGCTGTGGTTTTTTTTTTGGGGGGGGGGGTGGGGTGGGGGGGGAGGGGGAGGGAAGGTTGAATTGGAAAGAAAGGTGTAATTCAGAAATTTTTATAGCGTAGTTCTGTAGGGAGATTTACATAATATGTAAAAAGGTAAAACAGGAAAAAAAAATCATTCTTTTCCTTCTCCTTCCTCCCTTCTTTTGTTCTGTTAATAGTTTCCCCAAATCTTCACCCTTTTTAAAAAAAAGCTAATTGCTACTCTTCCCTGGCATGCATTAGCATTATGCTGTTGTCAGTCTGTCAGGTGCACTTAGTCAGGGTTTAATAGGCTTGCAGTGAGCTACAATTAAACTCTGGAATTAACATTTAAAGAGTGTTTACACGACTTTTCCTCTTCCCTTTCTCCCCCACAGCAGTTTGCTTGAAGACTGAAGCTGTTTTCTGGTTTGTTTTAGTTGTTACGGGAAGAAGACAGCAAAGAAAACCATGGAGTTGGCTTTCATCTTAAAAAATGGGTTATATATTTTGCAACACTCGGTCAACACTGTAATGCTACCTTTCAAAGGAGAAATCATAGCTTGGTGAGTTTATAGCTGCATTGTACGTTGTCACATATTTGTTGACATATTTCATCTTTTTATAAACTGATTGTGACTGAGTAATTTACTTGTGGAAAGAGAGGGTAGCAGTACCTCAGCACGAGAATTTTCAGTGTTGTATAACAAAACCATGAACATTTATGGTACCCAGGTAACATAGGACTGAGCCCTTTCTCTTATTTCTGTGTGCAGAGATGATATCTGCTCTGTCGTAAATGCCCTTTTAATTAAGAAACTCTTTATGTTACTACACACAAAGTTAAACCTTGGTAGTTGGGGAAAATGTGAAGGCTTTAATTTACAAACCTGATATTATGTTTGTTCTTTAACATGAAAGAAAGTTCTTTTAGATAGGCACCAGGAGGCTTATGAAAAGAAACCTTGAACTCCCCAGATAACTCATGAACCCAACTGCAGCTGCACTGCTGCTAATTGATGCATAAAGCTATTAGCCACAAGTGGCAGCACTAGTGTTCATCTTCATTCCTCTTTCTGCATTTCTCCCTACCTTTCTAAGTGCTCTGTTTTTCCCTCATCACAGCTGTTACCAGAAGTTTTGTTCCCAGTGATGAATTCAGCTAAATTGTTGGGAAACTACTAGCTACCATTGCACCGGTGCTATGGAATCTGTATTTGGACAGATGCAGAGAAGCCTGTTCAAACAGAGGATCTTTAAATCATGTAAGGTGGTGCATTTTTCCTCACTGTGGAATGGAAGTAAAACACAAACATTTGTAGGTGTCAAAGCCATCTCTGATCCCCCATTAGTATTAATAAACAATAACTGATTCATAAAGACTTTTGCTTTCCAGATGGTGATTGATCTCTTTTAGTTAGTTTTTGCCTGTGCAGTGTGAATTATGCCATTTATTTGGCACTGTGAGAATCTTTCCATTCAGACTTTTAATGGCTTAATCACTCAAGTGAATTCAATTTCCTATATTAAAGTGGAGTCTGTGGGGAAAAAATTTGCTCTGCAGTCTTAAAAGCTAACGTTTGGAGAAGGAAATGCTCAGAATTCAGTAATCTGAGGGGTTATTTAGTCAATGTCATTCCACCTAAGATGGTAATCCTATAACACATGAATGTTTCCATTCCTAATCTACTGAGTTTTGGGGAAAAAATCTAAAGCATTTCATCTGCATTTAAGGCTATTTGGACCATTGCTTTGTGTGTTCCCAGCATATAAAGGCAGAGAAGAACTCAATTCCCTGTTCTTAGCATAGTCTCAACCAAAGCTAGAGAGATGGATTGTACCTGTGTAATCATCTTTGAAGCAGCACAGGCTGCAGAATGCTGTGTATGAGTCATACTACAGTCAGACATCGTGGATTTTAACCAGAAAAAAATGTGTGAGGAGAACACTTTATGATGCCTTATGTGAAGTACTCATTCTGACTCCTTCACCTGAAGGCACTTAACAGGTTCCAGGCAAATATTTTGTAGGGTGGGTGATATTCCAAAACGAAATGGAATGCATTGTGAAGATCCTGTGCCACAAGAATGAATAAGATAATTTTGGGAGAAAATGATCCTGCTACAGTACTGTGCCAGTCTTTGAGTAATTCCCCTTTGATTAGATGGGAAAGATGCTTCTTTTTTATTAATATGTTCTACCTCATAAAAGATGTAAGCTTTATGGTATTGGAAATCTAATGATATCTTTTCATTCAAGAAAAATATGTCATAGCAACAACAGCATGCTTCCTTACTGTCTTATTTATGATGTTCAGCTTTGAGATGGGAGATAAGCAATTTAGCAAGACTGGGCTTCACATTTTGTGGTGCTGCATTCAGCATATCTTCCCAAGTCCCCTGTATATTGCTATGTAAAGACCTGCCCACAGGCAACTTGTTTCACTGGAAATTGAGCTGCACCTAGGCTGCAAGAGGAATGAGGGTTGTTACGCTCTATTCTGTTTTAGGAGTCCTTTTGCAGAGTACTAGTTTTTAAGGTTAGGAGAGAGAACTTCTTCAGTGGAGAAAACCTACAAAGCTATCAGTTTTGTCTCTCTGGCTGAAGGCTTCAAACAGTAGAGAGGTCAGGCATAAACTGTGTGTAGAATTTGTTTTCTGTTATAGAGTATTGTGGCTTTGTTACTCAACTGATTTAAAGCATTAAGTCAATGAGATACTGGAGTATTTTAATAAGAAGAGTCTATGGTATTTTTTGAGGAAAATATCTGAGATGACTGAGAATGATAGTTGCCTGCAGCTGATCTCCCTGTACAACTGAGTGACCAGCGTGACAATGGTAAGACATTAAAAACTTGGATGATTAACAGCAAGAAGGATTTGTGTTGTCATACTGGACTTGCATCGTATTACCTCTTGGAGCACCGTTACTAAGTGAAACACCAGTGTTATGCTGAATATAGCAGCCTGCAAATTCAGGAGAAGTCATTAATTACCCAGATTTCTCTGTGTTTTTTGGATTATCTCTTCTGCAATACAAATCTTAAATGTGTTAGCACATTAATGTGGTAATAGAGTAACTGAGCCCAAAGGTAAGGGCAAGAGCTAACTATTGTCCAGTTGTACTGCAGTATAGACCAATTAATCTGCAGGACAAGCATAATATTGTTTCTGTATATTCCAAATCCAAGTGTGGAAAGAAAATATTTTCAATATGTATTGCTTCCTTAAAGTGAACAATGAATGTATTTGTATGTAAGGTTGCAATAGAATATGTGGAATATGTTTTGAGAATTACTGAAAGTAGAAGATGAGACTGATGACTTCAATTTTTGTTGCTATTTGTGAGAGCTGTGAGGTAGGACGGCCTTGGTCTCTGTGATTTACCATTACGCTGTGGAGAAAATTTCAGTATGAAGTCTGCTTGTGAGCACTGTGATGGTTTCAAATAACAGTCAGTAATGCTCTGGCAACTTAATGTCAGCAAAATAGAAGGCTGTGGGGACAGCATGGTACACACAAATGGCAGTCCAGCCATAGAGCCAAAGCTTTGCTTTCCGAAAGCTTTATTCCTGCTCTTCGTGCTGAAGGAAATGAAAATCCAATTTGGATTTCTGCTCCAAATATTAAGCTGGTATTTCCAAAGAGAAAAATATATAAATATGTATGAACGTATCTATCTCCTCTTGCTAAAAAGTATAATGGGAAGATAAGAAACAATAAATGCAAAGCTGCATGAAGCTAGGGTGTGTGGTGGTGGTGGTTTTGGTTCATTTCTTTTTTGTGGTTATGCACTTCAATGACATTTAAGGTTTATTCTATTCATTAGTTCATAGTTCTGTTCCTCTCCAGCTAACGCAACTCTGAAAGAAATACTCTGCTCTGTGTTGGGCCATTCTTTCTAGTACCACAGTCAGATCCCCCCTCACAAGATAACATCAGGTGCTTCTGAGGTGACCAGAATTGATGCTTTGTCTACTGTGATTGTTAGATCTTGCAGTATTCCTAAAATTTAATCAGTTGCTTGTACTGAAATCAAGGTATTACCATGACTTCCAACTGGCATTTGAATATTTTAACTTTAAATAACCATCAGAGTGATTTAATGGAACAGAGAACATATTCTATTCTTCTCTAATCCGTTCATCTTCAGTCAGCAACTCTTAAGCCTGTCCAAGTCAACATTTTATCTTTCTATTTTGGGAAGTAATGTGGTGATTTCGCATTTACTTATGTGACATTACTGCCTGGTCAGTATCAACCTATCAAGATACAAATCAACCCTATACAAGACAGCTTTCCAGTATTGCCTGAGTTTTCATGGTGAGGGAAATTCAGCCTGGGCCCCACTTGACAAAGCAGGGTCCTCCTGCACTGATCCCTAGTTGCTTTGTTCGTGCGCCTGTTTTTAAGGCTTGTATTGGAACTGAATTCCACCAGTAAATTTCCTTCTGTCAGCCTAGTCCACATATGTAGAAGCTTATGCATCTTTACATGCCCTTTTGTTCTTTAGTTCTTTCCTCTTAGCTAGTGCATAGCTCATACTCTATTTTGTGGGCAAGCTATCGCTTTTTTAACTGCCCACAAGGAACCGGCAGGCTTTTGTTACTCTTGTTATAACTGGTTTCTTCTCTGTGTCACTGTGATCACCACAGGATGCTGCACCTGTTCTGTACTGGGCACTTGTGGGCTCTGCCATTCATCCTGCTTGCTGCTGAGCCATTCAGCATCAGCTAAGTCATGAGCAAGAGCTGGATTAGGAGCCTTGTCTCCCTTGGGGTACAGAGCCATATTCAACTTTGTGCCCTTGGTCCTTGCCTGAGTGGGATTGTAGATGGAAGCAAAGCATCCCCAGCTTGAACTCCTGCCTTGTTCTCAGTGTGCTGTGTCACAAGCAGACCCACCTGTTGATGGCTGTACTGTGCAAGAAGCAGCAATAGTGGTGCTGAATACGAAGTGTTAGTGGGCTTGTGTAGTGGGAGAACCCATCTTTGGTACATCTTCTGTCAGTGGAAATAAAGACAGTTTGCATGATATGCATGTAGGAGACCTAGGGGTCTTATTACTGAATTCAAAGATAGTTCTGCTCTAACCTCTCATCATTTACCTCCTTTCTGTCCCATGACCAGGATGTATCAGAATAAAGCAAATTTTCAAGTATACTTTCAGCTACCGGGCTTGTGAAGAGCTGCAATTTAGAAAAGCATTTTGATCTTGCCAGATTTATCAAGTAATGATTGTTGAATACTGACAAAACTCACTTGGGGCTGGAGGTGTTTGTTTGTAGTGTGTTGTTTGTGTTAAGATACCCAGCACTTGCTATGGATACGGAACGGTAAGCAGGCTTGTTTTCATTATGCCAAATGCTGCAGTAAAAATTGTCTTTTTTTTTTTTGCCCACCATCCTGCTGAGCATCTTCTCAAACATTTCATAGTTTCAATCAATCAAGCTGCAGTAAATTGGATTTTATTTAAAAGTTTAATTGATTGTTTTTGTGTGAATACGTATTAGGAAAATCCTTTATCTGGTAAATGTTCAAAATTTTAGGAGTGTTAAAACCCTTTTTTTTTTTTTTTTTTTCCTTGCAAACTGATTAACTGGAGAAAATGTAAATTTTGCCCATTGAAGATTATAATCCTTTTTTCAATTCTGTTTGAGTAAATGGACTTTCTACAAGTGAGTGGCTATAATGTAGTCATTTCTGAATGTTTTCATTTCTGCCTATTGTTACATTAATAACGTTTTTAGTTTTAATGGATATACAGATGGATTAAGTCCTTCTGTGCTGATTCCTCATTTGAGATCCATGACTGGTTGATCTGGGGGATGAGGAGTGCAGTGCAAGGCAGTGATGGGACAGATTAAAACACAGTCAGTGCATTGATTACTAATTAGCTGTTCACTGGTAAGCAGCTACATACTGTGGCAAAAGAGTGGAGACTGTCTTGCCTCAACATTAGAGGAATACAGCCCTTATGAATTTAAAGTTCTTGTTTATGTGAATAAAAGTGATCTTGGTGACTCTTGTAAAAAAGTGCAGAAGAAAACATGCTGTGTATGAAAAGAACAATGCATATTTGAATAGTTATATCAATACTAAGCAGAAAGCTTAGAGAGTTGTTCTCTCAGTGGGTAGCTGACAGTAATGCAGACTTAAATGTCTTTCCATTCCTTTTTCCTCTTCTAAACTGAGCTCACTTTCTTTTTCCTTGCTTCAGGTTTCCTTCAAGCAGATAACAGCGACTAACAATGTTCTGAGATAAAAGCTACAGCCACGTCTCTTTGCTCACGTTTCCTTTATCTGAATGAACTTGCATGTCTGTGTAACATGTTCCCCATGCATCCTTCTTCAGTCTGATGTGGGTTCACCCCTTTTTTTCTCATAATCTTTGTGACAGCTGCGGTACTGCTGGCTTGCTGCTCACTGTCTTGGGCCATATAATGAAATAACTGCAGCAGTATTTGGTATGGATGGTAGTGAATTTGTGACATCACTGTAAAACCTCTATAGATTTTTAAAGATTTCTGTGTTTAGAGCTCCTTTCTAGATCATGGAACAAGAAAAGATACAAATCCGTAAAAGCCAGCAGAGCAGCCTTAGGACTAGCATCTAAGAACTGATCATCCCAAAAGTAAACTTGATCCTTCCAGAAGAGCATCCATTTGCCCTCTTGGAGGGTCTCTTGCACATTTACTTACACACATGCATTCTGTTGTGGAAATTTTCCTCTCTGGAGGGTATTGCTTTCATCTTCATCTACAGGTTTCATAGTTTTTCAACTATGGAGGTAATTCACAGGTATATGCTGGGTAAAACATGAACAGCAGGGTCTAGCAAAAGCAGATTTCCACAGTTTTCCATTAAAGTATCAGATGCAGGAACAGTTCATGGTCTTAAATACTAACTTATGTGCCACATCAGCTGTTGAAGATGTTTGATTTCTTGGTGGGTTAAAAGAGAAGAGACAAGAGTGAGTTCTGTCTGCTCTGTTGGGCTGCCAGCATTCTTTTACTTTAGGAAGCAGGCTCTGGGAAACGTGCACTGCATGTAGCACCAAAACAAACAAAGCCACATATGTGGAACTATGGGTTTGTGTTCCAGCTGAAAAATATTTCAAAAGGCTGTTTATCTCATAAAAGCTCTTCTCGTGAGAATTTCTAATAATTTAAGCTTGGACTCTGCCTTGAAATGAGATTCGCTTAAACTGCTTCAAGCCTGACAGCACTTTTTATGCCAATACAAAGAAACTCAGAATTTTAGATAAACAGTGCTGACCTTCCCCAGATCTTTAGGATCTGTCTTTGCAAATCCCTTCCTTAAAATTAGTACTGACACAGGTAAATGGCATCCTTTTCAGCACAGGCATGGCACCAAGTATATCCTTTGGTAGAGCTGGCTTCTAGCCAGCTTTCAAGGTTACAGCTATTTTGGTGGTGCTTCTGATTTCTTGCTGTTATGAAATGTGAGTTGTTCTTACGGGTTTGTTTTGCAGTCTCTCCGTAATGCTTGCATTGAGCATGTCAGATCTTGAAGAGGTTATGTGTTTTGTTGAGCTCAATATAATTTTAGGTGAGGATTTTTTTTAAGGCCAGTGAAGACTTCACCATTTCATTATTTTGGACTACGATTAGCCCTGTTGAACCATTAAGTTCCATGGTAGAATTTAAAAGGTTCAAATGGTGTTAGAAAATATAGAAAAAAAATCTTTATTTCTTCAAGAATTTCAAACTGTTTTAAGTAGAACAGTTCGGAATATAAAGACGGCAGCGTAATTCCAGGGAGCCTTCAGCATATCACACACATCTACTGCTTTCCTGAGGAAAAAAAAAAACCTTTGTTTCTTAGTCAAGTTCTCTGGCATTTCTAGGAGTTACAGCTACAGAACTACTTGGAACACGAAAGCAGCTCAGTAAACCTCTGTGCAAGCTCTCAGGAGCTGGGGCATGAGAAATTTCTCCCATTAAGTTCTTTTGCCAGAACTGATGGTTTCTCATAAAAAGCTTAAGATTTCAGCAAACTGACACATTCTGATTTAAAAATAATAATAATAATAATAGGTTCAGCTGAAGAACTTCCAGTTAGCTCTTATGTTGGAGTATTTTTCACATTTCTGGGATGTGCAGATGTCACTCTCAGGCTCCCTCACCTCCTTCTGGAAGGTCAATGAAGTTACTTGGTTTCATGTGCACACCATGCTTTTCTTTTAATTTGTATGTCTTTTTAGTAGATTTATATAACTGGAAATAGTTATGCTTTGAGGACATACTTTCAGCCAAAGAAGCTGCTTATGGGAGCAGAAGCATGTGACTTGACAAAGAGCCCTGATGTGTTCTACATGCTCTGCTCAGCGGGACTTCCAGGGGCTCATCCAGACCGTGGTGACTGAAGTGCAAAGAACCCAGATTTGAATTGGTTCGGCTGGGGAGAGAGGCAATAGTTCAGGCATGTTGTTGACGATAAAAACCCACTTGAGAAACTGAACAAACATTCATTAAAGTTGCCATGTGCTTTGGGCTTCTATGACTATCCAGGATATATGGGGTGGTATGAGTATGTCTGTGACAGCAGTGCTGCAGCAAAGCCTTGGATAAAAACAGCTAACACTCATCTTGATCTTGCTTGTCTGGTGCTGGCATGGCCCTCTCCCCTTTGCCCCTTCAGCTTCTCCAGTGTGGCACAGCCTTCTTCTGCCTTCATGTGCCATGTCTAGTTTCTGTTGGAAGTAATTTCCTCCTGTACCTCTTTTTCCTTTCATTTCTCTTGCTGAAATGTTGAGAAGTGAATGGTGAATGCTTAGAAACAGTATCTTAGAAACCTACCAAAAATACAGCAGTGGTGAAGGAGAAAGTATGATCTTTTTAAAAGTGAGTCTGTGGAACTCTGCATATCAAATCAAAAATATCAAAAGCAGAAATAAAGGGGGAACTGTAAGAAAGGGGAAGGAGTTAGTGCATTCTAGAATTTCATGCCTGGAATCTAAATTTTATCCTGTACTAACAATGAATTGCATCTGCAGTTACAGCTCTGCTGATTTGAGCGTGCAGTATTTCCTTGACAACGTACTTCATGCACCCGCTGTGTTGCTTAGTCATTAAAAAGAGGATTTTGTTTGTGATCTATGTGACTGTATGTTTATACAAAGCATTATCAGCTGAGTGAAATCCAGAGATGTTTTCTCTGTGACAATACTTGATAAGAAGCAGTGTGAGCAGCTCAGAAACCTGCCACTGGGCTTGTACGGTATCAATAGAAAAGCGCCTCTGAAGAGAAAGGGCTACAGCCTGTGGGCCCCATTAAAACCATGCTTCCTCAGGAAGCCTTTTCCAGATGTGTTAAGTCTCAACCCTGCCTCGTGCTGCTGAGCTTCGTACGTCTCCAGTTTATTTCAAAAAAGCCCTCTAAATTTAGCAGAATCCTTGTACTCCTTGTTTTCCTTCTTTCCTCTTGCCCATTTGCTATGTATTTGGTAGTAAAAAGCTGCTTTATAGGCAACACTCTCAGCAGCATTCAAGCTTGAGTGGTCTTTGTTCGAACCCACAGAGATACTTACAGAGTTTGTCATTTTTATCTCTTTGGAGCTCTGGTGTTAATGCATATCTCTGCTCATTGGAATGGTCTCTGCTGGTTCTAGTGTAGCAGTCAGTTCTTCTACCCTTCAGTAGGGTTAACATGTCTCAGTACAGTTCTTCTGTTCTTAATAATGATCACAGATTTGATTAGGCTTGATGTCATGTTTAATAAAGGGTTGTGGAATACTGATCAGGCAGTCTCATGGGATTTCTGTTATAGGGGAGGTTGCTTCTTTAGCTTCAAGTTTTTGTTTTTAACTTTGAACAAATTCATCCCTTGATGACAGGAATTCATGGTTTTTGCACACACATGACCTAACCCTGTTACTGTAAAAATTAAGGAACAATAAGGGTGTGTACTTATTGTATGATGGATGATAGTTCTTTCTTTGTGGTTCCCAAGAAGAAAGGCATAACACTTTTTTCTTTCTGGGTCATTTTTCAAGGTGGGGAAGAAAAGGAAAATCTTTGCTTTTACATAATTTTTTTTTTTTTTTTTTTCAAAATAGACTCTGGTGGGGGGGGGGGGGGGAAGTCAACATTTCTATGTTGCAGGAGAACTATATGTACGTTATTTTCTTTATAAAAAATTAATTTGGAAAATAGAGCAGCATTTTTGTGGCAAAAGTTTTGGGAGGATATTTTATGTGTGTTATGTATGCTGTGTCCAACTCTCTGGCTCAGTGAAGAACTCTTACTGCTATCCATGTCACAAGACCACTGTGTACTGGTGCCTAACATTCAAAAGAAACAGAAATATGTATGTGCTGGAACTTCTATTGATGTGAGAAGATGCAGCTGAAGACTGCATAAGCAAAATTTTTTTCACAGAGTAGATAGATGGTCCTTATCTATGAAAAATACATTTCATTCTTAATTGTCGCTTTCCACATGCTGTAAAGAAGTTTCTTAAGTCAAAAGAAGTGTATTCAACAACTAAAACCAAAATCTGATGATGTAAGCTCAGAAAGATAGGTGTTTAGAAAGATCATCTAAACTTCATTTCTATTTGCATTTTGGTATTGAATCATGAGTTCAACATTTTCAAGATTTTTTCGGTAGCTATATATATAATATTTTGAATTATTTTTTAAGGAGGCTAGGGTTCTTGTGATTTTTTTTTTTTTTTTTTTTTTAAGGAACATAAATACAACTTCAGGATTTGATAACAAATGAAGTGAAATACTGTTTGTGGTTCTGAACAGCAAGATCAGTGTTGGATTTTCTGCTGCTAAGGGTAAAGGTCAAAAAGGCACTGAAAAACAATTTATTTTGGCATTTTTCAAGTATTCCTTGGAGAATAATATTGAAGACTCTTGTTTCTTCTTCTTTTCTGTCTGTTGGAAAAGAATATACAGATGCTAGTTCAATGTGTTATTGTTGAAATTGAGTTGAAATATTGAACTGTATTCAATAAAGTAGTAAGTGAGTTGGTCTGTGAAGCACAATAACTCTGTTACAAGAAATCCTGTAGAAAAATATCAGTTATTGACAATGATTGTTTGCCCTTATGGAGTTGCTTTGGGAAGAATTTTCTTGCATAATCCATATGTGTAAAAGCAACACTGAAAACAGCCTAAGACTGCTGTACTGCTGATATGAAAGGCTAAAAGGCTAAGCAGGCTAGTAGTGCAGGACAGTATTGCTTCTGGTCTGTTGCTAGTAGTATGAAATCTCAAGCAATAATCCAAAACGATAAAAGTATAGAAATGGTGTGGTCTCCAAAGTTTCTAATTCTTCCTTCCATCTACTTCCCTCTTGCCCCAAATGCTTAATATCAGCATTTTTAGAGGGCAGTTAATTACTGCCTGGTGAATGTAGCTGCAGATTGTACATTGCATGTTCATGTCGCCATATAATTTTGTGGAAAAAAAAAAAATGTCTTAAGATAGTTTTTTTTTTTGTCTGCTACTGCCAGTGTACAAAATGCTCCCAAATGTCACGTTCCTTTTTCTCTTCTCTCCAGTTTGTTCCACATAAGACACTCAGAGCCAAAGTTTCTCTCATTGTTTTCTAGGTGGATAGTCAGCATTTTTAAGCTTAGTTATCACATCAAAAGCAGGTAAGGCACTAAAGCATGTGAAAATAATTTCAAAGAAGGATGCCATTCTATTCAGTTGGTTGTCTAAATTATAAATGAGTTTTTCCCTTCAAGACAGGGAGGTATGTTTCAAGAATTTCAAGCTATAATTTTTTTCCACTTTTCCATCCAGCAGTAATGATTTTATATTGATAATTTTCTGCCTGAGGTAAACAGATTCTGCTGAAAAATATGAAAAGGCCCTGCAATTTTAGCAGGATAAAAAAATCATCATATTTATTAATTCCCAAGTATTCAAGGACAGAGAGTACTTGTGCAGCAAAGGGCACTTTGCAGAGTCTGGCCATACACTTGGTGTTATCCCATGTAAGGAGTGGAAGAGTCCAAAACAGGGCATAGATCTGAAAACACCAGGGAAGCAAACGGAACCTGTCAAATGGACACCAGTAGGTAGATGTTGAGCCCCCTCTGTAATAGTGATAGTTTAATATCAAGTAGTATACATTAGTCAACATCAAGTGTTAAGACTTTTGAGAATATTACTGAAACTTTTGAAGGGATGTTAATGTGGGGTGCCCCATTAAAAGCAAAGCAGGTAGGGAATGTCATCATTGATTTAGTTTTTACCATGTTACCGTGTTTGCACAAAGTAGGCTGAGACTTATGACTGATAGAATTACATAATTTTATCAGAAAAAAAGTGAGCTGAAAGAAATGTCTCTGAGAGGGATTAGCAAAGCAGAAGGGTATGTGGCAACTGTGGCTGTCCCCTACATGTGAAATATCCATTGAAAGGCACTGGGAAAGACCATGGGAGTTCATATCACAGAAACCTTTCTGCTTCACTTTGCATTCCCAGCAAAAGTTGGTACGACAGGAAGGTTATGATTCATTTTAATTAGTGAATTCATTCCCAAAAGAGCAGTAGCTTCTCATCAGCCTGTGAATTCAGGCTGTATGTGGCTCTGGACAGCCTGGTCTGGTGGTTGGTGACCCTGCACATAGAGGATGTATTGAAACTAGATGATATTTGAGGTCTTTTTCAACCTAGGCCATTCCGTGATCCTGTGAGTCTTGAGGGACAGTGGAAGAGCCTCCCACCTGTGCATGCATCACTCCAATTCAGGCCCATGTTGGGCTGAGGCAGAACACTAGGCAGCTTGTCCAGGGGCACCTCATGGCACCACTAACTGCTTCTAAGGAACAAAGGTTTTCCAGTGCTTCTGCTTTAGTACACGCCGCAAACAAAGCTGAGTAAAGTTGCTGTATACAAGGAGACTTCGTGGCTTTCGTGTCAAACCAGCACAGAAATTGTGCATAAGGGTATGCTAAATACCAAGGGCACTAAGTCTGTGTCAAAAACAAAACTGTTTGCAATGCAGAGAGCAGCATGACACAATTGTTAGAGTGCGGGGAGGCAAACTGGAAAACTAGGACTCTTCTCAAGGTGTGAAATAAACAGTTTTAGATGCTGTCCAGCGCTCATTAAGCTGCTCTAGTTGCTTTCCTGTCACTTTGCTAATTGCTCTAGAGGAGTTTTGATACTGCTGCTGTGGAAAAAAAAAAATAAATCTATGCTTGCTAGTGTGTTAGAATGAAGCTTAATTCTTTTTAATGAGACAAAACTCTTCTGGCTATATTTGCTGTACAACAATTCACGTGCTGAATTATATCTTGTATCAACACGTTGCCATTCTCAGGCTATGTATTTGTCAAGCTGTTTGTGACTCATTAAGGCCATAAAAGTTTAATCAGAGTCTGAAATAGCCTAATATTTTACCTATCGTTGCATTTTAATCCTTCTGTCCCATTCTGGATGAAATGGGTCTTACAACGTCAGCAACAGCATGCTACACTGACTGAGAATTGCACTTTTACATTTTAGGTAGGTGTTTGAGGAATGTTTTTCTTACTGCAACTCGGAAACGTTAAACTCGCTGAAGGAGGAGAAAATAGATTATGTTTTTAAAGTATGTCCTTTCTACTAGTTGACATCTGAAACTTTACAGCTTATCCGGGGGGGGGGGGGGGGGGGTTAACTTCTGCCAATGTCAGTGGGAGTTTATGTAAATATATTGCAGCAGTGCAGTGTGTATATCTATGCTACAGTTACAACAATATGTTTGCAATGTAAGTCATTTAGCACTAAGAGTTTTTACAGTTTTCATTATTTGGTTAGGTTTTTTTTTGTTGCATTGGTGGTATCCAATGCAACTGCGCTATCATGTTCCATTTTTCTTGATCCATTTTCTTTTCCATTTCCCTGTCTAATGTATTTCTCTTCTGTCTAGATCCTTTTCTATCTCTGTCTTACCCATCCTTTCCTAACTGCAGCTAGAAATTAAATAACCAAAGCCTATATTAACCATTAGTGCTTTTTTATTATTGTTACTATTTACTCTCTTAATTATTTTATTGTTTACTACCGTGTATAAGGGTTTGGCAACTTTGCCTTTGGCAGCAGGGTTGGAACTAGGTATCTTCAAGGTCCCTTCCAACCCAAGCCATTCTGTGGTTCTGTGATTAGGAGATGGCTGATTCTGACAGAGAGCAGAGTTTGATTTGTGTAGCAAGATAATTATTTTGCTCTAGATTTTACTAATTACACATGGAAAATAAAACACAGCAGAAGAGTTAAGAACCAATTTCAGAGAAAGCAAAAGAACTCATGCTATTATGATGCCTTTGTGGTATGTTTGGCAGCTTACTGCTGTGAAAATCAGTTTATGTTGGGCAGGAGCTGTTGCTCTGGACTACCCTGCTCAGCTTCTTTGGTCTTGGAAATGGAGCTGGGAGCAGCACTAGCCAGCTGCCTTGTTAGGAGGAGGCAGCTCCTCATGCTATACAGTAGATAAAGACAGCCGGTCCTCAGTCCCTAAACTGAGTTAGCTGAGTGCAAGTGGCATGGAATACTTGTGCTGTGATGAGATTTTTTTAAAGGATTGTTCAGTTATGAAAAGAAAAGCTTTTGAATTAACAAACAAGCAAGGGTTGTCCTGCAAATACAATCTAAGGATACTTGTATGGTGTAAGAATATGCCATGCATTCCTCGGACACCTCCATTTAGGAACAGAATGTTCCCTTTCTTTGTTCCCACACTCTTTCTGTCAACTTGCCTGTTCCTACTGAATTATACCTACTTTCACATGAAGATTGATTCAAGTTGATGAGAATCAGTCTTCTCTAAGTGATGGCTAGGTGTGATTATGCTCTGTCTGACAAAATGATTTCTTTAAAAATGTCAGATTTGTACAGTGAGCTCCAAGTGAATTATGGATGCCTTTGTTTAATTGCAGTCTTCAGCCCATTTGCTATTCCAGCTGCATTGGGTGAAACGTGTCTGTTGTGAGACTGGAGTCTTGTGGGCAAAAGCATGTTGTTCTCCGAAGAACTTAGAGGATATGTGGCACAGCATTACACATCCAGCATTGTAAAGGAATATAGAGTGCTCTGAGAGCTTCACATGCAGCATGTGACCCATAGAAGTTACGGTAAAGTAGCTGCCGAAGTTCATCTGGCAGATTTAGTAAGCAAATATCCACACTAGCAAAATTGCATTGCTTTTCACACTGCGTTTCTCACCCTTTTGGGACCTACTCAGACCTCGCACTGTCTCTAAATTATTAAATTAGGTCTTCCTTGATCATCCAAAGGTCATGGTGCCTAATGTATGTTACTATGATGGAAGTGTCAGACACAATTAGTTTCAGTAGTAAAACATGGGTTTATAGCCCTGAATGCAATAAATTAAAATGTGCTGTAGATTGCTGTAGTCAGGGAAATTTCTGCACCATTAAGGTTTGATGGGGAAGCTGATGTCGTCTTTTGTATGAATAGGGAGCAGTGGGTAGGAGGTGGTGTGACATGCTTCACCTCCATGATTGCTATTACTCCTTGTTTAAGAGATGATATATCAAATGGACATAGACCCTCAAGATTTCCCTTTCTCTGTCAGGCAGTAGAGGTTTGAGCTGCTCACATGTTCCTTTTGCTGAGATAACGCCAAGGCACATTTGAGGCATCAAAACATCTTTGATCTCAGTGCTGAGAAGGGTGCATGCTGTCAGAGACAGATCTGTTTCCATACAGCTTGCTACTGAAATTTCAAACTTCTGCCATGAAAAATTCAGCTATAAATAGCTAGGGATGATAGAAGTGGGTAGCCTAAGAGGGAGCCATAAAACTGACTGAATTGCCATGTTCTGTGATCTGTCTAACGGAGTATGATTTGACAATTAATTGCTGTGGTATCTGTTTCCTGTCTGCAAGGAGGAGAGAGGGGGAAAGGAGGGAATAGAAAGTAGCAAAAAAGCAGAAGAGAGATGGATCAATTTTAATTGAAACTTGTGGTAACCTTGCCACTGAAAGATTAAAAATCAATGCCCAGCTGCAATAGTTATCATTAATAAACCAAGTATCTGCCTGTACAAGGTAATTTACATTTATAGGTATCCCTAACTGTTATAAGCTTAGACAGTATATGCAAAGTAAGTACTTCCAGTGGCTGGGAAGGAAAACAATTTTCCCTTTCACCTATGAAAAGTGACCCTTCTGGGAAAACTATCGCCCTCCTAAGTGGCAATTCAGTGTTTTTAATAATCTTGCATTATTTATGTGGAATCATCTCTCAGAGGTTGTGGTTTGAGGAAGGAAAGAGGCTTCCACTTTTCTGAGGAGACCGTGCAGATCAGTCAGTGTGGAAGAGAAGCTGGCTGAGATTTTGGCTCTCTGGCTTCCCTTGACAAAGGAATCCTCTCTGACTGGTTGAAATGAAAACCTTGAATCAAGGTTTCACTAGGGGGAACAAATGAACAAAGCTCTCAAGTGCTTCATCGGTTCTTAGCTCAGCATCTGCATTTTTCAAGGGAGACCTGCTGAAATATACTGATGACACAAATATTAGGAGGCGTATTTAATTCTGAGGCAAAGGCATCCAAAGAAAGTAAGGAGCAACAGGCAGAAATCAGATGAGTGAAGCTGTAGCAGTGAATGCCGTAATGATCCCATTGGGAGCAGGTAATCAAATGTATAAATATAAGCGTTTATAAGCGTTGATTAGGATGGAAATGAAGATATGACTTGAGAGTGAATGTCAAATTGAACTAGACTGCATAATTCCATACTGCCATGAGCTGCAGCCAATGAGCAGCTGGGCTCAGTGCAAGAGCACTGCTGTGCCCCAGGGAGCAGGACCTGGGACACACACACTACCCTCTCTGCTCTGTCCAGTCCAATGGATGCAACTGCTGCTGCAGGGTGAAAAATCAGACCTGCAAGATGCAATCAGAGAACCAAAGCTCCTTTCCCCATACCTGTGTAAAGAGCTTCTGGCATATGCAGCTGCCAGAACAAGATCCGTGAGATGAACAAGTTCATGTGGTTTGAAAAGGACATTGTTGTTTCCTTTTCATCCAAGGATGAAAATGTTATAATGTGTTTTAAGGTCTTTCATTTAAAACTGCGAATGACCTAGTAGTGAATGGATCACTATCTGTACTACAAAGGGTTGTGGTGGGGTAGTCAGTCAGAAAAATCTGCTGCTGCCCAAAGGAGAGACAAAATCTGGAACAACTGTTATTTGTTTTTAAATCAGAATTTAAAAACAATAATAATCACCTTTTCTTTTATAAAGGGAGGAGTTATGAGCAGTCCTTCCTGCATACTTCAGTGAATTCTTTCCTACCAATTCAGTGCATGCTCTTATCACCCTAATTTTGCAGGCAGAGAAGTCAAGGCTGTTCTCTGCAGTTCTGGTGATGGCTTTTTGTTCAGCTGGGGCTCAAAGTCTGTTTATGGACTAGAGTCATAGAATCAGAATGGTTTGAGTTGGAAGAGACCTTTAAGATCATGTAGTTCCAACTCCCTGCTGTAGGCAGGGACACCTCCCTCTAGACCAAGCTCCTCACAGCCCCATCCAGCCTGGCCGTGCGTGCTTCCAGGGTGGGTCTAGTATTGGTGGTTTGAGAGGGTGCCCCAAATAGCTGGATGTGTCTGTAAGGTCCATGAGATGAGAAATATCGGATATATAAAAATAGCCCCTGTCTTGCCTCCGTTTTAAAGCTTACTATAATATCTATTTCTAAGATTATTTTGAAGTCTGTTTCTAAGAGGACTGTGACAAGGAAATGAGAAATAGAAGTTGACTGCCTCTAGTCTGAGAGGTTATCAAAAACATGTCAGGTCTAATGGAAACACTTTCTGCAATCTATAAATCAAAACAAGCTGATGTCTATTTGCTTAAAGCCCTCACCTTGTTCTTGCATCTTCTTACAAAATGGATGCTTCAGCTCTTTGAATTAAATATGAATGGCATGGGAAGTCTGCAATCTGGTGTTGCTTTTCCTTACAGGAAAGTTTCCTAGTGAAAGTTCATTCTGACAACGCAGTGTTTCTGCTCCCAGGCTGCAGGCTGGCCCCATTACACTAAAATCTTGGCTGGGTTGCATTCCAAACACTAAAAAATCTTTCTAGGAATTCTGCCCAGATTTCATGAAAGATGCTCTAGTGTCCATGTTCTTATCTTGAGTTTCATCTTTCTGTGATGCAAGTCAATTTCAAATCACCTTGCAGTTCTGCAGTTTCTTTGGTAAGGCTTGTTGTTTTGCCCCGTGTGTCCCCAGATCAGATATTATTTTTAGTTGTAGGTTTCTTTACACCTTATTAGTTGTTAAAAATAGTATGACGGAAGGAGTTTTCTCTTCATAACTTTACCATTCTCCTCACCATTGCATGTTGTACAATTATGCCCCTTTCACTTTTGCAAGGAATAAGGATTGGAAAAGGGAGCTTAAAAGTGCAGTGGAAAATTAAGCTGGATGTTTGGGTGAGGCACAGCAGTGATTTTTAAGCCTTCTCCTCATAGAGCTGTTTGGCACTCTGACTCTTGGCCAGCATACGTCTCCATTCAACAGAAGGAATCATTCAAGCAATCTGCGCTAAAACTTGTCGGAGTCTAAATTAAAATGCAGTTATTTTATCTTTTTCTTGGTCCTAGGCTTTTGCAAAGTTTATCCTGCTTTATAAATCAGGGAAGAAGAAAGGAAGGAAAAAAAAAAAGGCAATTCTTCTGATGGTAATTGGGATTATTGATTCTCGAACTTATTGTACATGTATAAAATGAACATTTTGTATCATTTTCTTATCAAGAGAAAAAGAAGCTGGTGATGTCTTCCACAAAAGGAGAATCCCTCTAGCATAATTGTCTTATGTGACAACATAAGCATACTTCTCTTTTTAATTAAGTTGCATTTGTGATCATAATTTGGTATGTCTCTCCTAATCCACAGAATGATATAAGACTTTTTGTCCCATGGCTCTCAGCTACATCGCATTTTATTGTAATCACCTTCATTATAAGAAAATCTCTTAATTATGCTCAAAATGCTTTGAAGTTGAGAACAGTGCTTTAATGAGCTGAAACATATAGATGGTATTTTCCCAAATGAAAAGAAAGCGTACAAGGTTGTGCATACAGTGCTGTATGATTCAAAGAGTTTGCTTGTACCCGGGAATGGAAAAGTTGAGTAGCATTCAGATCCCATAAATAAAACTTCCCATGTTTCAGCTGACTAGTCACGTGGCCCTAGGGAATGCCCTTATGCTCTTCGTGCATTTTCCCTCTTGATAAAACAAGAATAATGTGACCGTAAAGAGGCTCAGTGAAGCTTAAGCCATATTTTCCCAAAGTACTTGGGGATCCTTAAGGAAGAGTGAATATAAATGTAATTGTAATTTCAGCACCTTAATCTTTTGAAGCATATCCCAGATTCTGTCAGCTTGGATGCATATATAGGTGCAGTGAATTTACAGACACGATTTCCTAAACAGTAACAATATGTTGTGAATCTGCAATGCCAAGGAGCACTGGGGCAAAGCGTAGGATGGGAAGTGTCATGATAAGGTATCACAGGAGTGTGACTGTCCAAAGCTGTCCCTGAGGAGAGGTGCACAGCATCTTCAAAGAGCTTCAGGAATGGACTTAGGAAGCTGGTATGCTTTGTTCACCTGGTTGATTGTGGTTTTTGTGTTTTGTTTTGTTGTTTGTTTGTTTTTTTTCTCCTTGTATTTTGATATACAAGGATTGGTGTTTTGAGTACACTTTGGGTTATATTTTCTTTTTCAGCTCTAGAAGTAATTGTATAAAAGCAAGCGTTGTTGGTTGGGAGCCAGGGCTGGGGGAAGGTGATGAGGGAGGGAAGCTGAGTGCTTAGAAACGTTGTCAAGAAATACTTGGGAGGTGTTACAAAGGCGACCATTACAGAGGTTGTCAGATAAGCTTAGCAAGAAGGGCTCCCTGTAGTGTGGAGGGCTGCAACTTTTTGAAAGCACCCTGGCCTCACAATGTGGCTGTAATAGCCAATACTGACAGATGGCATTAAAGACGCAGGCAGAGAACCAACACAGTTTTGATCCTTTACTCCCATTACAGGCTCTTTCAGTGCATGCCTTGTGGGTTAATTACTTGAGCTCTCACAGAAGGAATGCTGGCTTCTGGTACAGCATCTTGTAGCAAGACGCAGTAAGAAATCGCAAATGATTTTGAGACTTGTAGCCTGTGAATGTGTGTCGCCCTGGAAACTGCTTGCACCTGCAAGCGTGAGTCATAAGAGCTGAGAAATTGCAGGGGGAGTTTTGTAGCTGTTTCTGAGCGCTGGGTATTGTTCATCAACAAAGCCATGTAGAATAGAAGAGCTGTATTTTGACATGCTGTTTGCACTGGTGTGACTGGAGCACCTACGTGCTCACCCCTGCCCCACTGCACTGCGCTTGTGTGCCAGCTAAGAGCCTACCTCCTTCATTTAACTACAACTGTTTTACGTGGTGATTATTATACCTATACTTGATATATAAGAAAACAAGATGTAACTTGCCAGTAACTACAGCATTTCATTTTTAGCGTTGTCAGACACTTGCTTAAAATATACAAAGACGGTCCTTTTCTGTGGTTTAAGAAATACACTTGTCAGAAGCAAAGCCTATCTTCAAATTCAGAAACAGCTTGTACAGGAAGCATGCTGATAAGCTGGCTTTCTGTTCCACAGATATCGTTCTAATAAGAATGGTATTTGTCCTCTTACAAAACCCATTTGATTTGAGGAGCAGGAGCTTATTATAATTTGGATAGCTTCAGTGGCTTTAGAGGGGAAGTGACAATTAGCACCAGCTGAGGATCTGTTCTTAAAGGTTTTACCAATGAGCTATTGCTGTTTTGTAGCACCTTTCATCCTCATGTCTCACAGTGATTTGCAAACATTAATTAAGTCTCACAGCAACCCTGTGATGTATATGTGTTGTTAGTCGTAGAGACGTGTGAAATATTCATGACAAAATTGCAGGCATTCAGAGTTTATTCCTTTTACAGGCTCAAGGATATTACAGAAATGCAAAGTTATTTAAGATTATCTGTATCAGAGGATGTTTTTCTTTCTTTTCATATATATGGAAATATATATTTCACAATGAAAATGTCTATGGTGTATGTATAGCCTTCTTGTAATTAATTCAGTTTCTATGGGAGTGCTTGGAGTTCTTCCACGTAGTTGTTGGATTTTAGTTCTGTGCTTCACCTAATCACCTGAACCTAAATACATGTCCACTACCTAAAATAAAACAAAGGACATCAGCAGCGGAACTCCATCTTCACTCAAGAAAACTGCAAGTTTAGGTAGAATTTATTTGGGCAAAGATTGATTATGAAACTGTAATGGGAAAATAAAGCAGTAGAGCAGGGTGTAGAGGTGCCAATCCAGTACTCCTGGCAGACTACAACAACCTCCTGGAAGTTAGTTTCAGACTTCCTTGATCAGAACATGGTATGCTAGCAGAAGGCGTATTTAGACAAGGAACGGTCCTAAGCTGCAGTGCTAGTTTGAGAGATGAGCTCAGACTTATCCACTGGGTATTTTGGGGTGCTGACTTGGACTATGATGATGGATTAGTGTCATTTTCCTGTCTTCGAACTGTCCGGTGATTTTGGTGAGAATATATTGAAATTGACAACAGAGTTTCTATTACAGACCTTGTGAGGCGCTGCAGAAATACTGTGCTGAGTCACCTGGGTTACCAGCCTGAGTGCAAATCTTGGTTGCACAAAGGAAAATAAAGATCTGGAAAGAAGGGCCCAGCATGCTACAGTGGCACCTCGAGTATAGCTTTATGCAGGAGAAGAGGAGGAGGATCAAAATGGGGCCAGTCTCATTGAATTTTAGTGGAAACAGGATTTAAGCTTAAAGCACTGCAACCTTTCAGCTCCCTGGCATGTTTAAGAGTCTGTGCCCTAAGGAAGTATTAGCCAGAGAGGAGCAAATAAAACGTATTTTGTAGCTGCTGACTTTAGACAGCAAAGAGATGAAACACTTGAATTTCTAGTCAGGTCCACAAGATAGACATAATATTGTGTTGCACCATAATCATTAATTTGAAAAAAAGAGTGCTGTGTTTGGATTTAATCTAGTTAGTATCAGCTTCCTTTTTAGTTACCACTGTATTTTAAGAAGGCAATTTTTCAGCTCTCTGGTAATGTAATTTATCACCTGCACTCAAGGCACTGACAAGATACTGGCCCTTGTGTTGTGCATAGTAATTGCTGCTTCCCTCTTTGGATTTACTCTCTCTCTTCTTGCTATAGCTCAAGTACTTCTGCTCCCAGCTCTGCTTTTCTGGCAGGGATATCATAATGAAACCAAAGTGTTAATTTCTCATCGCATGCAATGCGTACAGATTGTGACTCTTGCTTGTATGAAATGAGGCACGTAGTTCTGGTACAAACCATATTATAGCCTCAAAATAAAAGATGTGAATTTGATGTATTCTCTGGCTTGAGGAATAACATGCAATAGGGTGATTCATGAGGAACCGGGTACAAAAATTTGAGCAGTAGTTGAGCAGTTCCTTTAGAAGACACGTAATTACAGGCCTCTTCAGCTCTTTCATGATGTAAAGGATATTAAAGGTATAGAACTGATGTAATCTGGGCACATTTAGAGTTCTCAACTTCTCAACCTGAGAATCTCCATGTAAGGCATTACACAAATTTCAATATTTACCAAGTACAGTTTTCAGTTCCGCTTCACTCTCAGAGCTCTGAAAACTGAAACAGAACCCAGTTCCAACAGTTTCCTAAAAGTGATCAGCAGGAGTTAGGTGTAGGATATCAACTGTCCTTAAAGCCCTGGGAATTACCGTTACCATTGCAGTAAACTCAGGGCAACTTAGTCTCATTGCCACCCAGGCATGTTCTGTGTTGCGAAAATTAGTCTGGAAAGCAATGCTTATGCAAGATATTGCATACAAGAAGTGATACAGAGGAAGGTTCTTCACATGAATATTAATTATAAAAACCTTGAGGAGTACATTTAGATTTTTACAGTCTGTCTTTTAGAAGTGATACCACAGTTCTTCTGGATCCTGTGGGTGATGGATAGTTAAAATTCTCTTGGATTTTGTACCATCTCAGATGCTCGCATGCACAAAGAGAATTTACAAGCTCTTCGTTGATTACTGAAAGCAAAATTCTCATGTTAGTACAACAGAAATCCAGATATAATTGCAGTCTTGTCATGAATATGAACATCCAGCTGGGGTTTAAAATCTTGTTGATGGAGCACCAAGGGTAGTGCACTGGAGCTAAATTCTCATTAGCAAATCAAACCTTCACATTGTAGTATGTGCAAAATGTCTATATTAGTTGGAAATGAAAGAAGCAAGAAAACAAGCAAGCAAGCAAACTTTATGGGGACTTGGCCTGGAATATTATAAATGTATGTGTTCAGGAAGGTGTTTTTGATGAAGTCCCTAATGCCCTAGTTGTACCAAATCATCTTCCTGCAGCTTGTGCAATCAAGATTATAGTTGTTCTATTTTTCATCTCTTCCTTTTGAGCTGGAAGGCATGGCTGCAGATGTTGACCTGCAGGTTTGCACCATAGGACCTTTCAGTCTTCTGATATTTATCAGCTCTGTACTGCAACAGGATCAAATGCACAGATTGTGCATAACAAAACTCTGTCGAAACAAGCATTCAGTTTGAATTTCTTTTGTCAGGTGAGTCTGCAAAGCTGGGGTCGCAAACATCTTCCTAATTAAAGTCCTGTAAAAATGAATATACTTCTATCAAGCAAATGTACATGCATGTGCCAGCCCATACTGTATATACACACTGTGTGTGAATGGGGAGGATTTTGAAGACCACCTTCCTGGACAGATGATGTGAATGCACTGATATTGTCAGCTAGGACCACTGGTTTCGATGAATTGATGCAGTTTGAGGTAATTGCTCATTTGGTAACTACAGCCGTTCTTTATAGCTGACAGCTCCAGTGGGGTGCTAGGCACCCCAGATCTGTATCTAGTGCTCCAGATGAGGCCTCACAAGGTCAGGGCAGAGGGGGACAATCACCTCCCTCTCCTTGCTGGCCAACTCACTTTTGATACAGCCCAGGATACAGTTGGCTTTCTGGGCAGAAAGTGCACACGTTTTGCTGATATTTTCTTGTTTCTTGCTCTCTTCCCACAGATAATGCAGATTAGCTACTTTGTGCAGGAAAATCTACCAAGTCACAGAAGTTCAAAAGTTTTACGTGAAAATTCAGTGTTGTAAATCGATGGTTCATTATGACCCTATATATAATGTGAAGGTCTAAATTAATTTCTGAACAAGGTGGCCAAGACACCTCAGTGTGAAATTAATGTTTAAACATTTCTGTGACCTTGATTTTCATATGATTTGACTTTAGTAAGATTAATTTTCTGTATTTAAACAACAGTTGCTCAATAATGACATTGACAACTCTTATGACTTCATCTCTTGATACCTTTGAATCTTGCTGAGATTGTATATGTTAACCATCTCCTCCTCCTGCACTCTTGTTGGATTTGATCTCTTAAGATCTTCTATTCATCACCTTCTGGCCCTAGATCAAGTATCAGTTTAAATTAATGAAATTTAAAATATTAAAGTCATATGCTGAGGGCAGAAGTGACACTGCTGTGCAGGTTCTGATATTCATTTAGCTGTGTTATCAGAGAGAGTTACCATGAATAAAAATGATCTCCAAGCATTTAATAATGGTGGATGGTCTAGTTTAGGTTTCTATCTGTGTGTGGCAAACAGTGACTTTTAGAAAAAAGTGGGGGGAAAAAAAAGCCACGTTACATAGGTTCCTTTCTCTGTGTAATTCATATTCTGTTTGCAACTCTCCAGAGTGGAAAGCTTTCCCTCAAAATCTCCTTGGGTGTAGACACAGTGTTGTCTGTAAGTAATGTGCTAAATATCAACCCTTTCAGTCACGCAAGTCCTCTGTCATGATACGCTGTCATAAGCTAAAAGGATTTTGTTATCAAGTTGTCTTAATATACATTGAGGCAGTGAAGTTGTTAAGAATTTAATGTAATGTAAGTAAAGCTTGTACCAGTGTTAATTTAGGACTGTGGAGTAGCGTTTGGATTCTTATTTGTCCAGAATGGACAGCTCCTTCCTACAAGATGAAAGAGGAGTAGTTCAAGTTGGACTTGTTTTGGTCAGTTAATAATCAAGTATTGATCCGTAAATTAGGTTATCACTTCTTGTACCATTGTTTTTCTTAGGTAAAGTCAAACCAAGAAGCTCATGGGTAAATGGAGATTGTAAGGACACTTTGCAGAAGTAGTGCTGGTTTGATAACCATCATTATTTTCATACAGTTTTGTAAAATTACCATTGAAGTTGTCATTAATGCTTTATAGTTGTAGTGAAAGCTGTTGGTATGTATATGTTTAAATACTATGCAACTAATGTACTTCAATCTGATATCTCAGGGAAAAAAAAACAGAAACATAGGAAGTGTTATCGTTTCACAGAAGAAGGAACTTGAATTGGATGTTAACTTGGTTATACGCAAAAGAATGGTGCTGGCCTGTAGCACTACATCTAGCGTGGTCTTTGGTGGATTACATCGCAAGGGAAATAAGGCAGTCTGTTTGGATTGGAAACCTGCATCTCTGAGCAAGACTTTAATTGTGGAGAAGGTGTCACAAAATTAGCTAAATGGAGTTGATCTGAATTTCGTCAGATTGAATATGATACAAATCTGGCTCAGAATCATGTCCCAGACCTGCTCGCTTCCTATGCAGTGTGCTGCTGCTCTCTATCCCTCTCTTTTTGACAAATGTATTCTACAGTAAACTTCTTCCTTTGTAGATGTCTCTTAAAGCTGTCCTTTATGAGGTGCACAGGCATTCTCTCTGCCTTATTATCTGTGTCCCATTCACGGCACATAAAGTGGTGATATTTTGTTATTTGTGTAAACGTATTATAGGGAAGCAAAGCAAATAAAATGTAATGAGAGGATGAGCTTTGATGGCACGGTAGAAGGGAATGCAATGTTTCAGTTAAAAAAAAAAAAAAAAAAGTGACAGCCAATAACAGTGCCCTGTTTTATCTTTTTGAACACATTTTACATTTCATTCTAGTGCTCTGTATTAATTCACACAATGTGCCTCTTGATAACAGGTTTATTTAAAACTCATTAAAAGTTATAGGGAAAAAAAACCCCACAGATTTGCATACAAAATATGGCTTTGGAACTTTCTGAATTTCTCCCCTCCCTCCTTCCTACTCTTAGTAAGGGCTGATAGAACAGCCATTATTCAAACTTCTGTCGGCGTTGCCTGTATTTCTGAACAACCTTCCTGTAAAAGAAGCAGGCACAGCATTTAGGCTGCCAGGCCTGTGGAGGCTGTGAGCCAAAGGCAGGAGCCCTATCAGCCATTAATAGAAGATAGAGAACCACTTGAAAGCACTGCAGTGCAGGAGAGCAGCTGTGCTCCGGTGATCCTTATTCCTGAGTGTGTGTGAAGCGGGCATTTCACTGCAGGCTGAGAGCACTGGTGGGAGCAGCTAGGCGTGCAGCACAGCACTGGTCCGCTCCTCCAGTCTGCCAGCATCACTCTGCATTTGGGGGTCCCCTCCTTTTTTCCTCCTGCTCTAGTTCTTGGCTGTGTTCCTAATTCTGCCCACATGGAGGCACATGAGCAGCAGTTCTCGGGAATTCGGGAATGTGGAAATAGGCCTGTTTGAAACTGAGGAGAAACAGCATGTACAAACCATCAAGTCCATTAGTAATGATTAAATATCTAATAGCCTTTTCCTTACAGCTGCCCTACAGCAAACCTTCCATTATTCATTCTGTCACTTATACTCTAGTATACGTTTTCATGCCACGGTGTGAAACTTGCATAGGTGACAGATGTCAGATGTCACTCTAATGTTAGACTCCGAATGTGTTGTAACCTCTCTAGCCCACTTCCCTTATCCTATTTCTCACTCCTATTTATGGCACTTCCGTGGCAGAATATGAAGCACTGTTTGCCACAGGAACCACTGCAGCTCTGGGCAAGCAGCCTGACAGCTGGCTCTGTGTAACACAGGGGCACGACCACAGCTCTGGGGGGGCACAGCCCTGTTATCCCCACTGTCGAGGTGCTGGCACCCCATTAGCTTTCAAACCACACTGGTCTTGTAATGCTGGGAGGACTCTTGGAGTGTGGTGTCTGGAGGTCAAAGCATTACATGATTTCAGCTGGCTGCAAGGAAGAAATATGCTTTGCTTTCGAGATTACTGGCTGGAAAGTCACAGGCTCTCTACTGACAGCAGAGATGTTTTGAGTGCATAAACTAATCGGTGAGGTGCTCTGGGATGTTTCTGTAGGTCAGCTGGAAAGAGTCAGCCTTATTAAAGAGCACAGACAAGTACATTTTCCATACTTTGAATCTGGTTATTGGCATTGGTATTTCACTGCATTGCAAAGCAAGTTAGTCTTGGGCTGTTGACATTTAACCAGATAAACATCTTCCTTGGGCTAAAGGAGAGGTCACTGTGAGGCAGCCATGTGTTATGAATTTCTTCATTTCTTCCTGGGGAAACAGTTTTCTCGTTCCTTTCTGCACCGTTTCTATAACATGGGGTGATTGCAGCTCCTTTGGTGCTCTTGCCTCAGCCCTGAGGTTATGTGCTGAGGGACCTGAAGCACCAGGGGAGCAGGGAAGGATGGGGTGACAGGAGGGAGGCAGAGTTCTTTTTCCATTACTAACTCATGCAAATGTTTAAGGCAACTTTTTATTACACAGGTGCTCTACTTGATATGTTATCAGCCCTAAAAAACAGGGGTAGTGAATCAAAGTTAATAAAAGGTCAAGGCCAGCGGTACCTTATTGAACTATAGCACTATGAGTGGGATGGTGATTAAGAGCAGGCAGTGAATGTCTACTGAAAGAACTCAGGTAGTTGAATAATTTAAAATATATTCTTGGATAAAAGAAGTTAACTGAAGTATTACTGAGGGGATCTCAGCCCATCAGTTGTTCCTATGTTGTTGTTTTGGTATATTTCCATACAATTTGTGTCTTTGTAATGTGTTGGCATGTAACAATGGTGATTTATCTTGGTTGTGCAAGCCGCTTGCCAATTTTACTGCATGAAGCTCTTTTAATTATCTGCTCAGTAGAATAAAAGACAAATTAAGAATCATAAGGGAATAGCAGATACGTTAGAAATTAGATTGCTTTCACTTCTGCGATCTCTGACCTACTGTCTGTCTTGTGAGGTGAAGCAATTGGTTACATGCTGATGTAAAAGCGAGGGAATGGAAAAGGCTGATATAGACATCTATTAAATTCTGAAGATTCTGAATTCCTTTCTCAAATTTTCTCATGTGAATAGCATGTTTCAACTCTTGAAGTCAATACTGTGCAATAAGTCTTATATAAACACCAGCATTTTAAAATTAATATATTAAACTCAGAAGAGGTGTATCATCTTTTTAGTACAACCTAAGATCTCTCTTTTTGGTTCTGCTCACTAAATTTCTCCTGTTAAGTTATTCATTTAGCTTTCAGTTCTGAAGAACGCCAAAACAAATGGCACAAAGCACTGCTGCCATTCATATGTTGTAGTGTGCTTTAGATTATTCCTTTCTTCAGGTTGTATGGTACGTGAGAAAACACAGGTGGCATGTACAGAGAGTGGCGAGGCAAAGAGCCCTTTGAACTAAAAGGAGGGAATAAAGAGAGGGAGTACATTAAGGAGTGACTGTACCAGGTGGATGAGAAAAGGAGCTTAAAGGAGAGGGGCTGCTGAGATTTGCTAAGGCCAGGGCCAGACTGTGAGAGCAAGTGACAGTATAGGAGATGAGTTGGAGTCGGTGAAAGTGATGCTGACACAGAGGAACAGAGAAAAGCTTCAAAGATTCTTTGTCCTAGAACATGGATGAAACTGATTTCTTTCTTCCAAATAAATATGGTGACTGGGACTGGGATAGGGATCCCCAAAGAATCACCATCTGTTCTTAGAGAAAAAAGATGCTGAGCCATGCCTATAAATTCCCCAGAAAATAATATTCCTATCAAAAAATTACAGTGAGATTCAGCAAGCATATCAGAATGAGAAAGAATGTCCATAAAATATCCAGTAAATAAACCCAAATTGTCAGTCCTAAAATTGGAATTGCTAGCAGTTCTTCAAAGGAAGCTTGAACATATGCCTCAAGCACCCCTACAAAGCCATAAGTGCAGGGTAGAGGTGATGCGTTTTTAATGAGAATTAAAATATTCATAGGGAGCAGCTGAGCTGGCCACAGACAGGAATCCACTTTCAGCTGGCTGGTGAGGCATGCTGGAAGCCCAGGGCACAGCATGTTGTCAGCATACGCATGTGCTGATGAAATTCATGCACGTGGCTGAAACCAGGCTGTTAATGTGCTGATGGGCTCTTTTGCCTGACATCGGATTCCTTCAGCCATTTTCTGTGTTGATTTGGTTTATAACTTCTTGACGTCAAGCCTAGCAGCGTGCATTTGATGTGCTTTGAGGAGATGCGCCAGCAAATTTGCTAGCCACATTTTTGTCAAACTTCTTTAATTCAGTACTTTCATGTACTTTCATTTGGATGGTGGGATATGTCCAGAATTATTTTATTTCACTTTGGTTTAAAGCAATAAATATATTTCATTTCTAGAACCAATGAAGCACTTTTGCCTTTCATGTGCTTTGCTCACCACAGAAGTTCTCACTGCTTTGAAAGTGACTTTGTTTATGAGCTTGAAAATACACGTATGAACGTGCGTGAGGTCAATTGCTCTTTTTTTATATTGATAGAAACCCTGCTGGCTCGCATTCATGTTCTTGATTAGCATTTCTTTAGCCTACAACTTTGCCTAAAAATGTTTGGTTTTTTTCCTATATTCAGAGGCATTCCCAAATGATACATAAGGATGCTACTGATATTTCTGAATGCAAAGAACGATTCTGATGATATTGCCCTGTACGATAGGGATAACATGTTTCTAAATGAAACCATGCTAGGAAAGTTTAAAGTTCTCTTTTGTGATGATTTTAATTAATCAGGGTGATCTTTATGTCATATTACTGTCTCCAGAACAAATTATATTAAGCCAAAGTAAGATCAGAAGATTACAGGGAGGGTTTTTTTTAGCTTAATATGCTGTGCATGTATAATTAAACCTCAAATTCCTGCTACATTTATTTGCTAGAAATGACTAAATGAATTTTTACAACTTTATTTTTGCTTTAATTATTATGAGTTAACTTGGATATAGTTGGAAAAAAAAAAGGACGTCTGTCCTTCTAAATTAAAGATGAAAGCTATGTTTAAGTAAGCAAGCAGAAAGAGAGAAAAGTGCTTCAGAAAAATTCAGTGCAGAAACATGCAGATGTGGCCAAGCAACAGCTGGTTTGAATGGTTCTACTGTTTAGAATAACCAGTTTTCTGGCAGCAGATGCCATTTTTGCATATGGTAACTACATAAATTCACTATTTAAAGAAACCTGAAATGGTTTCTTGGTGTTACCATAGCACAATTGAAAGGTGGGCTGTCCGTGTGATCAACTGAGAAATTGGTGCATTGCCTTCTGTCAAATGAATTATCCCCTACTTTAAGATCAGATATTTTTCAAAGGAGCTGTACTGGAAGGAAAAAAAAAAGGCACAGATATTTAGCTCTGCTTTCAAAGCATGCAGCAGTTTTTCAGGAAAGCCTCTGCAACAGTAACTCCAGAGACTTTGCTGCAAAACCTTATTTAAAACATGAACCAGCCTTTCAAGTTTTTGCTCTGCCTTTGTTCTTTGTACATAAAGCTGAAGGAAAGGCTTAGAGCTCAGAATATGTGTTTCTAATCTCTGCTCTATTATTGCCTTTCTGCTGACTGCAAACTCATTCAGAGGTGGACCCAACAACTGGCTTCATTAAAGTCCCACTCTCCAGATTTCTATTAGTTACTGTTACCCTGGCTTGGATTTGTATGGATGGCTCAGGTGGAAATTTTTCCAATCTCTCCCTTCTCTGAAAGAAAACCTTAAAAACATCAAGTTCTTCCAGCTCAAAAGCATACTGGTGATGTTCTAACTGGAGTCAGACATAAGAAAGTTATGGAAAAGATGGAGAGCTGCAGAAGAGAAATATTAAGCCTCTGATGTTGATTAAGGTACAATGAATTACATATACATGTCTTTTAAAGTCTCCTTCTGGTGCATATCTGGTACCTGTTCACTGACTTGGACTCATCTTTGAAGCTATGCTGCAAAGTAAGAAGCATCTGGTAGCATCAGTCCCATTAAAAGAGTAGGAGGGTTTTTTTTTTTATAATGCCTTCATTTTCCATGATTTCTGCCTTGCAGTATGGTAACTTTTCTGTGGCTGAGTTGTTAATGAGAGGGAGGGGTACACGTAGCACACAGGCCAGTCTGTGGGGCAGCTGCAACGTTCCCAGACTGTTTCTCTTTGAATTTGTATATTGTTCAGTGGGTGTAAACTGACAGCAAGTACTATTTCTGGAGGAAATCAAAGTCACATTACATAATACACAGATGTATAGCAACCTTCAAAAAAATGTGTTAATTTCTTTCAAAACAAGAGAGTTGTACACGTGTTTAAACCTTCCACCTATTCAGGCTGGTTGTGGCTCTGGGCAGCCTGGTTGGTGGTTGGTGATCCTGCCCACAGCAGGGGGTTGAAACTGGGTAATCTTTGAGGCCCTTTTCAATCCAGGCCATTCTATGATTCTATGTCTGCTATTGTTCTTATGAAGGTGGACTAACCAATGGTATTTAAAAGAAAGAGAGGTCATTTAAAAACTGATTTCATAGCTCAAAAGGAATGAATTGTTAATTTGATCCATTTCCCTGTGGTGATGGTGGTCTTGCCCTTACACCACTGCAGCTTTTACTGTTCTGATCAGTCCGATTGTCTGTTAATTTTTTAAAGATATGTTTCTGAGGTTGTAAATGGGACACCTTTCAAAGCCCAAAGAGTTTAGTGACTGTTCAGTCAGTGGGTCAAATGAAAATGCTTCAGATAGCGAAGGGGAGATGATAAGGAAGAGCTGCAGATGTAATTTTTTTGGCAGGAAAGTTGTTCTGAAGCATCTTGTAGGTGGAATTTGTTTGCAAGAGGGGAGATTGAGAGCAAATCTATTATGAGGTGGAGATCTCTAAGGAAGGGATGGAGATGGGGACAGGAGCAGTAGGCACAAACGTGTATTGTTTCACTCCAGTGTGAGAGACCCTCTATTGAGTTGTGTCTCTGCATGTGTGTAAGGTTTTTGAGTGTGTGGGTGTATGTGTATTTTATATGTACTCTATAGAAAGAGTACTAGCTCATTTCAGTCTATCAATATATAAATGTATATTTCAATATACAAATGTATATTTCAATGTATGAGTTTGTTTAAAAAATAAAAGTTGAAATTAAAGGTGGGAAACTCCTTATTAGCGTTGAAATATGTGTTACTTGTTAAACACTTCTCCAAGATACTTCTCTGGGCATCAGTTTTTTTCTTAGCTTGTAATTTGTTTATGCATATTGACATTTTTATGTTACCAGTCCACTGACAAGGAAGAAAAAGGAAGATCTTAAGGTATACTTTTATATCCCTGGGGCTTACAAATAATTCTTACTGAAAAGATTTGAGGGCGTCTGAAGGGATTTGATTCCACCTAGGGAAGGGAGACCATCCATTCTTCCCTCAGTCTGATAGATTAATTTTCATAAGGGGCCTGTGGGAGCTCCTCTGCATCTCCCTCCAGCGTATCAGTTATGTGAAGGAACTGATCTTGCTAAATGAACTGGCAGCAGTCCTTTTTCACATGATCTGTCACACTGAAGTTCACAAGTGAAGTTGTATCCTGCGAGATTAAGCCTTCTGCCAGTGTTGTATAAGTCAAGGGGGAAAAAAAAATACTGAAAAGGAAAAGAAAAATGAAGTTTTAATTTGCTACTTTGCTAGTTCCATCTGCAGTGGAGTAGAGGCCATCTATCTAATTTTCAAAGAATTAGGAGGCAAAGTTTTGCCTAACACTTGTCTTAGAAGTCCCATTTGTGAGTAATTCCCCTTTTCTAACCAGGCAGTCTGGTATGTACAGGCACTTCATGTCTATCCACCCACACTTTGCCCTTTCTGTCTTCCTCAGAAATACATCACTCTGGGGCTCCACAATACAAAATTGATGAACAAATAATATGCTACATGTGGGAAAATATACTGCTGAGTACATGGGTTGGTTGCTGCTTCTTTCCAAATGCTGGAGCTGTATCCAGAGCTCTTAAAACCAGAGATTTTCAGTATCCTTTCTTTAAATATTTATCAGCTCTATTTGTTAAACACTAAGTACTCTCATTCAAGATAAAGTATTGGCATGGTAAAATAGTTTTATTCTGTTATTCTGAGAAAAATGGAAAACCTGTTACCAGTACATTATTGAAAATAAAACACAGACTTCACTGTTGTTGGAAGTGTTCAGCTTTCACCATCTAGGCTGCAGTCTTAATCATAAAACACATTTGTGCAGGTGTTAATTATACATTTTGTTTTCTTGGCAGTTACCAGAGATTGGAAGATCATATAGTCTTAGACAGATCCTGATTAACAGCTGAGATATATCTCTGCCCAAGGCACATACCTTGTGTCTTTGGGCAATGACCTAATGAGTCAAACAGGAAAAATGTGGCACTCATTGCTAATGACGGTTGTTACAGCATGGCTATACTTGGGTGTCCAAAGTTACCCTTTGCTATCATTAGTGACTTTAAAAACACAGTTGTTACTCAGTGATCTAGAGTCAGGCAGTTTCCTGATGCTGTAGGTACAGCAGAGGAAGGAGATCTATGTAATCGAGGTCAGGATAGGCTTTTCTGTGTTCCTGTGTGCTAAGTTTGTATTTGAAAACTATGGCAATTTTTTAGCTTAGTGATTAAATCGAGCCTCTAGTATGATTAGAAGTGGAAGCAGGAGACAGAAGGAAGGCTGGTGTGCTGAGGTTACTGAGGGAGGCATGTTTCAGTGCAGTGACAAAAATGGAAATCTAATGTTTCCAAGAATAGGTGAAGAAGAGAGGAGTGTTAGGGAAGTTAGGGAAGAACAGGTAACTTCAATCAAAACGGAAAATAGGCCTGGTCGAGAGGAGATGTCAGAGACAGATATGAGATCATTTATATTCTGAGTGATATTAATCATTCTGCATATTACATTATTGGAAACAGAGTCTCAGATGACCTCAGAGAGTTCCTGACCTCCCGTCTCCTTCCTTTTCCTACTTATTATCCCTCCTGAAGCAATTCTACTTGCTTAGCTGTTTTCTTCCACCTCTTTTTTGCAAAGTATTCCAATAGTACCCAACTTAAGTGCCTCTATAGAGAAGAAAGCTATTGTGTGAATACCGCCCAGCATCTGGGCCAGTTGTCAAAATTCACCAACAGATGGATGTTGTTTGTCAAGCCTTTATTTCTTGTTTTTAGAATACTTCTTGTAATATAAAGGAGGCCAAATGAAATTCCCCAGGGAGGTCACATGCTGCTTCCAGTTTACCTGGGTAGTCCCTGCAGAGATTACAGCTGGTTTTCGCATGGTGCTCAGAGAGGAAAACCTGTTCCCAAAGCTGAAAAAACCTCCAAAGCTGAGAAATAAGTAGAATTAAGAGTTTTCCTAATTAGTGTTACCTTCTACAGTCTATTTTAAGCTGTTTTCCTTCAGCCTTAACCATTTGATAGTTTACCAAAATGTAATTTAATCATATCTGATTGCTTGCTGGAATCTGTAATTAACTTAGGTACTAGTGAATTAACAGTATTTACCAGGTGCTGCATAATTTAGCAGGAGATACTTGTGACACATATGTGGGAAATATGTTTGCTCTTTGACTTTATTGGCTGCAACACTTGAAGTTTATGATCAGCTAAGTTTTATTATTGTATTTCTGTTCAGGGATGACTCACACATGAAATACTATGAGAGTATATTCTCCCTATGACCAAACTGTCCCTTGCAATTATGCCACATGGTAATTGTTATTGCAAAAGATACAGAACTACCTGGACTGCTTAGGAAGTTATCATGGAGCTGCAATTGGTTGCTAGGGTGAAATTCAAGTCTGTAGTAATTCTAGACATGATATTGTATAAAGAGCTTAAATGAGCACATGGAAAAATTAATTAGTTCTCATCTCTGAAGATCTCGGAAATCCTTTTTTTTCGAAAATGTAAAAGTAGTTTAGATGTATTATTCTGCATATCTCACACTGCATTATTTACATTGAAACCAGTAAGTAAAATCCTCCCTTCCACTTCTCTGAATATATTTACAGCCCTTTTTTTTAACTTTTCGTAAAGCCAGTTAATCATTTCACTGAAAAGACTTTAAATTTCCCAAGGAACATTACCTTCCAAGAAAGCTGTTACAGACACCAGAAAGTAAAATGTACGAGGGAAAGACCAGAAAATCAGGAAGACTTGGTGGCTGGTGATTAAGTGATCCAGTCGGTGTTGACTCTGTCATAGCAGAGACTTGCGGGTGTTTAGATAAGATGATATTTGAGACTGTAAAAGTAATATTTTCAGCAAGAACCTTGCTAAATCTAATCCTTTCTGAAGCTCAGTGTACTCCCAGTGCAGTTGGCATTTTTGAAGATGACAAAAGGTTCGTTTATAGTCAGATACAGAGTGAACAGAAGTTATTAAAAGCTTTTTTGAGACTGTGAACTACTAATATCTGCTAACTTCTCTCCCAGAAATGGACTGCCACATGATTTGCACACGAGTGTGTTTGGGAACTGTATGGGAACTGCTGAGTCATGGCCTGAACCTCTGATTGATCACCTGAGGCGAGCCATGAGTCAGCCAGAGGAGCACAGGTGAAGGCAATTGCTCCACCCCTCCTAGACCTATTTAAGAGCTGGCTACCAGAGAGGAAGGATCTCTTCTGGAGATCACCTCTCTTGGTGTTTTGTGATGAGATCAGCCGAAGGGTAAGCTCTTCCACTTATTCTCTTTTGTGATTGTTGTTTACTTTGCCTAATTCTCTTGATTATATTGTGAATATAACATCTTGATATCTATTGATTATACAATTATATTGTGATTATAACATCTTGATTATACAGGGACCCAGAATGGCCCATCTAGAAAGTCATATTTCATGTATTTTGTTTTTCTTCTAAAACCTATACAGTTCAAGGAGCAATTGTCCATAGAAACTTCAGTTTGTAACCTTTCTGAAGAACCTGATCCTGACTTCTGAAGTAACCCCAGGAGACTAGAGAGCTGGAACACTGTACAGCAAACTGGCATTAGTTGTGCATACATTTATGTTAAAAGAATCTTTATTTATGGAAAAGGAAGAAAAAGTAGTTATTCTCATATTTTTCTCTGAGCGTTCTTCCCATTTTTCTACTTTCTGCCTAGCTTTACCTTCTCGTGTTTTTTTTTTTTTTCCTTTTCTTTTTGCCTTTCTTCTAATCTGCATGATGTTTTGTTTTTTTTTCCTCCTTCATTTCATCTCTGTATATTTCTGGTTATTATCACAAAGTCAGTAAGATGGCATTTTTCTTGACAGGCAGAGTCAGCCTGTTTGGAGGCACCGACTGTGGTGAGTGGTATCCAGAAATACTGACTCAGTGAAGTCTTGGAACAATAATGAAGGTTAACTGTCCAAAGGTAATTAGGAATCTTTCTACTGCTTTATTACCATGGAAATAATGTTCCTGCTGAAGATGCCGAGCTTCAAGGAGACAATTCATTAGTACAACAAGTCATGTATTAGTTTACTCTCAAGTGGAATATAGTAGATCAAAAAGCAGACAGCTCTTAATACCCTGCTTGAAGTAAGAGTTGGAAGACTGTGATCCTGCACCTCATGCAAATTAGAAACATTATCTTGTAAAGATGATCACAGAAATCTTAAGGGATGTCTTTTTACATTTGCAGATCCCAGTTTGCTGAAGTTCCTGCAAGTCAGTAAAAACAACCAAGCGTTTGCTTTGTTAAGAGAAGCTCAGCATATCACAAATAAAAAAAGAAACACTATACATAATGAAAATCAAGAGCATATATTTCAAATACCTTTATTATGAATTTGAATTCAGTTGCATTTGCGAAGTGTTGATGCATAACTCATTCAACCAGTGCAACAAAGGAAAAGATGAGAGCCTTGTCAGTGATTGAATCTGCTGGGAAACAAACATTGCACTGGGAACTTTGAATTCAGGTTTTCCTGTGAGTTGGTACTCAATATGGTTTGTATACCTATGTCTGCTGATGCAATTTTCCCAGGGTTTTTCAGAAAATTCATCACCATGTATTGTTTCAGATGATTATGTCGAGAACTTACCACCTTTCTTGAATCTCTTTTCTAATTTATTGCTTCGTGTTGGAAGTTGTCAGCATCTTTGGCAACTGCTTAAGATGATCATGAAGGAGCTGCACTTTTCTGGATGTGGTTAATTTTGGAGCGGAAAAGGATAATCCCCAAAATATCAAACGAGCAGTGTTAGCATTTGTATTGCAGTGTAAGCAACTAACTTATTGCCAGCTGTCTTTCATCCTCTGTAATGCTTCCAAAATAAATGGATACATATTTTTTAAAAAGTGAAGTCCTTCTGGGTCAGGGCAGGTGTGTAGTAATGTGGAACAAGTTCAGCAGTGATTGTGGAGGCTGTTGTGACAAAGATGCATTTTCCAAGAACTACCCATGGCTTCAGTACAACAATCTACACATCTCCTTTATATTCTGGGCATAAATTGTTTTGCTTTACATAATACTAACGTTCTTGGAAATTGGGCCTTTGTGAAGAATCTTTTAGTAAGAACCATGAATGGGAGGACATGGCACTGTTGTGGTTTAAGAAACAATAATATGGATTTAAAGGAGAATTTCAATTCTGCTACCTCTGGCAAGCTTTCAGTTTAACGCTGATGAAGGGTACCAGCATGTTGTCCAGGGGTCTGAAACAGTGTTGGCTCCAAGGTTGCTGGATGTATGGAGAGATGCCCTCCTGTTTTCTTTCTGTAGATATTAGGACTTCGAACAGTGGTTTGTTTTTACATACAGTATTTGTTGCTGTGAAACTGACAAGTTAGGTAGCTGCTGTAGGGTTAATTATTATAACTTTATTAAGGTGACACCAGTTTCATCGAAGGTAGAAAGCTGGATTTTTGTTTTGTTTGATCATTTGTTCTTTGCTTTCTTTTTTCTTTTTATTGAAGTATTTTGGAACGAAATTAAATCTTCCATTTCTTGAACCACGTTTTCATCTGAATAAGAAAATGCATATTGCGGAGTTTTTAGTTTACTCATAGATTTCAGGCAAACTGGAATGTGTTTTAGCAAGCCAATCATTAGATGCTTAAAATAATCAGTGTGGTGAGTTTTTTTTCATGTTGTTACTGCATTTAAATAGGACTTTAAGTTAAGAATTTGAGTGTTTGTTGCTCAGTTATTCAAAGCCATTGGATGCTGCACTCAGTTTTTTGTTGGCATTTCTAATACAGTTATTGGTTAGGAAAAATAGGCAGTTGTACATTTTAATGTTCTACACTGCCAGTGTTGAAGGAAGTCTCCCTCATCTTTTTTGTGCAGTTAGATGATTTGAGTGATAACCACTATATAGTTCAGGGACTTACTTCATTGCTTTCTAAATAGAGATTCTGGAGACTATAGATTTAGATTATGATGTGGAATGGCCATTGCGCCTTGGGGAAATACATTCTCATTAATGGACTTGCTAATGATTATCATTGAAGAGACTCTAATAGCATCAGATGTAAACGTTGTCACAGCCCTCTATCTTTATCATACAGATATGGAGATGCGTCATTAATTCACAGAGACTGATTCTCAGAGCTGTGCAAATTATGTCTGAAGGAAATTAAATGTTGTGCACTATCAGTTTAATATCTCAGATTTCTGTTTCCAATTAATAGGGTCTAAGACTTCAGAGGAATTGAACCAAGGCAGTAGTATGGGTCATTCAAAAGAGGTCAGTGATACTTATGATGAGCAGATATATAGTTTCTCTGCTGAATGTACTCACTTCTATTTCTATTTGGAATGTGCTGTAAGAATGTTTTTGTGTCTGACTCTGAAACATAAAGCAGATACAGCATTAATCTGCTACAAATTCTGGAATCTTGAGAGAATATTAGCAAGAAGTTTTTGAGGAATTGATGAAAGGAAATGCTACAAGTTCAACTTAGAAGCAATCCTATCTCAGTCCATGTGCCCAATACTTCTGCAAGTACAGCTTGCAGAAAGCAAGGTCTTGTAGATCCAGAGAAGATGTAAAAATGAGGGAATTTACACCAGAGACTTAATTTTCTTTCATGCAGGACAGCAACAAGGTAGTCACCTGTGAAAACAGATGATAGAAAATCACTGGCTAGAGCTGTGTTGCCAGCAGCCAGCATGGGGACATTGTTGTGGTGACTGCCTCAGCTGGCATCAGTCAGGAGAAGAGTTAAGTGCCACAGCAATGCTGCTTACTGCTGGCAGAGTGAGTGGGCAGGAGCTAAAATGCATAAAAAGGAAATTATCCTGTGACTCCACAAATACTGCAATGTGCCCAAATTTGGTAGGTTCATTTTGCTCCAATTAGGAGGTGGGTCACAGCTGCAGTCATCCGCCTTTGTTGTTTAACTACCAAGCAGGCATGACCTTATCAGCTAATTTTCTTCTGAGAAATGATTATTCTCATATATTTTGAGACTTTGAGACAAAATTATTGAAAAGTATTTGATGATTGTAAAAATTTGAAGGAATGCCTGTTTCAAACCCCTGAAATGTATCATTGAAGTCTTTTTGTCAAGCTAGAATTTCCTTCATAGAGTCATAGAATGGCCTGGGTTGAAAAGGACCACAATGACCATCTGGTTCCAACCCCCTGCTATGTGCAGGGTCGCCAACCACCAGACCAGGCTGCCTAGAGCCACATCCAGCCTGGCCTCAAATGCCTCCGGGGATGGGGCATCCACAACCTCCTTGGGCAACCTGTTCCAGTGCCTCACCACCCTCTGTGTGAAAAACTTCCTCCTAATATCCAACTTAAACCTCCACTGTCTCAGCTTAAAACCATTCCTCCTTGTCCTATTGCTATCATTCATAAATAGCCATTCCCCCTCCTGTTTGTATGCTCCCTTCAAATATTGGAAGGCCACAATGAGGTCTCCTTGGAACCTTCTTCACTGGAGTTTTCCACGCTTCAAAATTCTTTTCTATTTTCTCAGTCTGAAGCTCCTATGTAAGATTTCAGTCAGTTCTTCTAGCTTCACAACAAAAATGATGAAGAAAAGCTTTTTCTGCTCTTTCCTCACCACACTGATGTGCACTTGAGAGTCTCATGTTGCTTTTAAGTTATTGACAAATCTACAGAAGGAAATATTCTAGTTACTTACCTGTAATGAATAGAAGCATGCAAATATGTGAGATTGCTCCACTGTCACTACAAAATGCCATTTATTAAATTTTTTCAGTGAGCCAATATGTGCTCTTTTTCTGCAGTCTTGTGTATTCCTCTAACGTTGTTTCTGCTTTAATATTGTGCTTTCTCCTGAATCCCTGAGACTGAAGAATAATGGTTACTCACTCTAAACTGTTTGGGCGTTGTCTTTTGTGGGTAGCTGTCAAGCCTTGCAGATTTTTGGCAATGTAGAGAATGCAGTGTAAGGTCTGTCATGATTACCTGGCTTGCTGCAGAAATTTGGCAAAGAGAAGCATGAGCATTTTTTTTGTGACACATGAACTGTACTTTCCACAAAGATAGTTCTCCTTTTTCTCTCATCTGTACTGATTTGATGTGGCTTTAATGTTGCAATCTGTGAAGCATAAAACTTGCCACCTATTCATCTCCATCTCTCTGTCACACTTCCCATCTGTTTAAATTCCCCCCTCAGGAAGTCGCTTTCTGTCCCCATTGCAAAGTTCTCATTTTTATAATCCCAAAGAAGCAGCTCTCTGCACACATCACTGTCTGTGTTGCTACTTCTTGTTAGCATGCGGCATCAAGTTAGCACCTCCAGATAACCTTGATAAATTAAAAATTGGCTTATCAATATTCAATCGACCTCTCTCATTTATCCAAATGTCTGATTTCCTTTCTGTCAGAGCTGAGTTTAAATGGCACTGCAAAAGGAAATGGAATTAAAAATGCATATTTGCCTTTTAAACAGAAATCAAATCAGTTTGCTTCTGATGTGACCTTAAATGCTGTGTTTTGGTGACAGTGAAATAAATAATAAGATACAGTAGCAGCTGTAATGTTCCAAAAGGTTAGTTTTCATTACATTGTTGCTTTTGGAACATTACATCAGCATTCTATTAGCATAATTTGGGAAAGGAGGTTTGATCCAACCAGTTCTTTTCACTGCTATCAAGTGTTGCTGATTGTTCCATGTCACTTTTAAGTGTCCAGCTTTAAGTCTTCCTTTAACATATCAACAGCTGCATAATTTCCTAAATATGATCTCCCTTTGTCTTGTACTTTGTTGCCTTTGCAGTTTAGAAATCCTGAAACATCCCATTGTGTTCCCACAATTGTTATACAGTGATTTTCTGTAATTCAGTATCACTCAGTTCATCAGACCCCCTTTGAAGCCAAAATGGCTTTTGACTTGAGCTGGGCTTTTTATGCCCATTGCCCATCATCCTGGTTTTGCAAATTACAATATCTGTTGTTCAGAGAAAATGACAGGGTTGCTTTAATGTTGTAACAAAAATAAAACAGTGCATCATGTGAAGGATGTGCTTACAGCAATTCATCTGGCCAAGGTTTTCAGAATTCGTAGTGATTTGGGGTGCCTATGCAGTGAGGCCATATATAGATTGGATTTTCAGTCACAGCAAAGGGGCAGCAGCGTTGTTACTCGGGAGGCTTGCCGGGTCTGTTTGCTTGAGTACTGCTTTCTTTGATATTTTGGTTATCTGGGGTCCTGAAACATCCTGTGATATGTTCCTAAACACATCCAAGTGTTCATTTCTCCATGGCTTTCTGTTGATGAAAATTGTTTGTATTATTGGTCAACAGAAGGCAAAAAAGAGGCTGATCTTTTGTTACAGTACATAGACCTCATTAGTTTTTATGTGCCACGAACCCTGAAGGCCCTAACCCATAAAACCAAAGTTTCCTGGGTGTTTATCTTGTAGATTAATTTCTTGTGGTAGCAGCTGTCCTGGAAATGGAGGAGTTCTGCAGTTCCCTGCCACACTTCTGTTCTCAGTGATTTCTGATTTGGTGGTGAAGATGAATTCCATATGAGGCTCCAAAATTATTGGGGTTTCTGGTTTGCTATCCCTATTGCCAAGCACTTAGCTGACCACTAGCTATTCTACTGAGGTCAATCTGCTGAGGTTTCTACACTAAGATAGTTAGAATTCTTTCAGTCCTGCCAAACATAACCTAAGATCAAGCTATTTCCCTTTTAATTAATTTAAACAAAGCATTAATACAAAATCATTTGGGATTTTTTGCTTTTAGTTTAAAAACTTTTAAGTTGAAATATTGTTTTAAAAGGAAATAATAAAACAGCAGCCAAAGAATAAAAAATTACGTAAAACATTCCTGATACAATTTTGTTTTCAGCAGGAATTTCATTATACCCCCTGCTGTAAGCTTTGCATTTCTCAGATTGAAACATAAATAAATAAGTAAATGACTTACACAGTTCTGGTGACTTAGCTGAGAAACTGATTCAAGCAGCCAAGCACATTCTGTATCCCTGGTCTCTTCCATCACCTTATCACGCAGCCTTACAACCCAACACAATATGGGAGTTGGAGATGATGAAAAGTTATTTTCAAGAAAGTTCTTAGAACATTTGAAAGATTATCTGGAAAATATGCAAAGGAATTACATATTTAATTCTAGAAAACCTAATATTAAAAAAAAGCCAGTTTCTGAATTTTATAGGTTCTTGAGAGTATGGATATTAGAATACTTACGGCTATTTTTTGTTACTTTGTTCTTGCATTGCAACTTGCAAATTGGTGCTTGGTGACTCCTCAATGTGAGTTTAATTAATGTCCCATGCACTCATTGTTTCTTCAGCTGTTCCTGCATTCTGCCTCCCACCTCAGGACAGTTACTTTAAAATTAAATAAGTATAAGAAGGATGTAATTAAATCCTGTCACGATTCAAAGGTTTGTTTTATTTTAAAAGCTGAGTATAATTGTTGCTAATTTTAGGGGTGCAAAAGAAGATGCTTAATGGCACATAAGAACTGTGGAGAAACAAAGCAAACAGAGATACAGCCAAGAAACTGTAGGTCAAATATCTGCAAGGTGTAGCGTGGTTATTTTAAGTAAATGTTCATGTCTATTTAATATCTGGGAATGGCAGTAATTTTTTAAATGTGAGAATTGCGAAGCATATTGAATGGCTGGATGGCTGGGCCCAAAGAGTTGTGGTCAGTGGAGTTAAATCCAGTTGGCTGCTGGTCCCGAGCCATGTCCCACAGGGCTCGGTACTGGGGCTACTTCTATTTAACATCTAAATCATCATAAATCCAAATAGCTTTAGCAGTGGGCTTGAAATAGCCCAAGTGGAACTCAGCAGATCCAACTGGAACCTGCATTCAGCAGGTAGGAAGCTTTGGTAACCATAGTAAGAGGAGGCAGTCTCAGCTGTCAAGTAAGTCATCTTTTAATCAGGCAGCAGGAATTTTAAGAGCGGTAGTTGGTTTTTGTGTTGGTCCCTTAGGAAAGACAAAACAAACTCTAGGGATGGCACTAGGTGGAAAGCTCTTTGTGTATGAATTTTAGCAGAAAACCTCAAGTTTCTGCACAGCTCATTGTCAGAACTCACAGAACTTAACAGTCTGTCTGAAGAAGACTTAAGAGAAGAAATCATTTTGCAGTTTTGTGTTAGCTCCGTTTGTTCTCTGATTCTTAGAGAAGTAACTGCTGTTACTTCTTTTATGGTATTGCCTACCGTAAGTATGTGCAGGACTCGCATTCATATGAACACAGTTGGAAAAGGAGATTTTGATGTCTCCAATAGCTGCCAGGCTTGATAAGGTCATGTTAAGGAATGTATTCCATAGTGAACTTCCACGGGATTTCTAGAGTATCCTTTAAGCCTTCAAAGATGCTGAGCATAGTGTAAATTACAAGTGTTGCTTGTCAGTTTGTATACCCAAATATGGTCTTGATAGAGAAATAACTGTGGTATTTGAACGTTACTGGCAATGCAGACTAAGAAAAAAGTAGTGAAGAATTTATGATCTCCTATTTGTGTAATTAGTGTGTATTTATTCTAAGTACTTTTTAAAATATTCTCTTCTTTTATTTGTAAATTTTCTTCTGTAGAGTTCTTTCAGTGTAAGTGATGATAATGGTGGTCTGTTTTTCACTTTAAGCAGTTCTAGGTTTTGTAACTGAATCATCACATTTCCTTGTATAATTACCTTTTCTGTCCTATACCTCTTGCAATTGTTCTTCTATCCTCATATGATCTGATCTCATTGGAGAAACAGAGAAATCATTTACTTCAGTCTAGCAACTGAATAAGGATTATAACTGTATTTTGTATTTGTATTATTATATTATGTATTTTGTATATTATTATATTTATATTTGTATTATAACTGAATAAGTCTATAACTGATAAGGATTCCTAGGCTTTATTTCAGCCCGACTAAAACTTACAAAAAGATTTCATTGCAGTTTCTGAAGAAAATGGCCTGAGTGGAAGAAGTATTAATTCCTCTTGTACTTCTAACTCCTACTGACATTTATGGAAGCTGATAGAATTGGTGTCCTAAAAGAGAGCTCCTAACAGAAGGATGAAATACAGCTTCTGTCTCTTTGCACAGACATAGACACCCACTATCAGCAGGTAGATACGGGTCCTTCACCTTGAAAGCTGTCTTACAGACATAAATTATGTAGCATTTTGTTTCTGTTTATAAGTTGCCAAACATTTGGTCATTTTTGTGCTGTATGACGAATCTTCGCTCCACTTCTGAGAAGAAGAACACATGGAGCCAACCGTTTCTGTTGGGTAACCACATCTGAAATGATACCAATTAATGAAGTTTCACTGCCTTTCACAGGGAAAGCCTGCTTAAAGGTTTTATTAAGATTCTAATGCTCACTGAAGGAAAGTATCATCTAGTGAGGTAATTGGCACAGATATCTTTTTCTATGGAATACTGGAAAACCAATACAGATTAATGTTTTGATGTTTTAATTTTTTTTTTATTATTTTTGGTTGTGGCTGAATTCATATCTAAATGATCTTGCTGCTGCTTGAAAGGTACACAAGTGAAAACACTGCATACTAAGGTTCCCTCGTGAAGCTGATTGTATTAGTTTGAATGTCAGACAGCATTAGATTGGATGTGAGACTTGACTGTGAGGATACTTAGTAATGAATGTGAAGTCAAGCATAACTTTGTAATAAAGTAAGAAAAAGGAAAGCTTTGTTTTTAACATGTTTGTCCACATCAGATTTCTTTTTATGATCGTGTAGGCCATAAATCATGCCTGAAATAAACGGCTTGTGGTTAATGATCTAAAAGGCAGTCACGGGCAAATATGGGAAAGTATGAAGATTTCAGGGGAATGCTCCACCAAAGTGGGATGGCAGTTGTCTTCCTGTCCTCTCTTTTGTCTCTGAGCTCTTGCAGTGCCTCTTCTCTCCAGTGTCACTCAGCAGAGACCAGCCCCACGGTAGTGTGTTGCTTTTGGTGGTTAGGCAGTTCTATGCAGGCTGGGCTGGGTGCTGGTGTGCTGAGCCCCAGCATGTGCCTTGGGTTCTTGTGCTCCCTGGGACATCCTCAGTCTATCTCTCAGCAATAAGCATGCACATTTAAACACTCAATGACTTAAGCTTTTTAAATACTCACAGTTAAGTACTGAAAAGTCTCTTTAGACCATTAATGTGTTTAGCTAACGTGGCCAGTCCATGCTGGCACAGATTATTGGTGATTCTTATTTTAAAATCAGAAATCTAATAACTGAAACTTCTTTCTAGAATGAGAAAAACATTTCATTGCCTTAATATTGAATCATACGTATTTTTCCACTTCAATGATAAGGGTAGCCAAAAAGCATGAAAAAAGGTTATAATTAGTTCCAGCTATACAAGTATAAATCCGTATGCTGGTTAGACTTCAGAAAAAAAGCCATTTGGCTCAAAATTCATTAAGATGTTCCCATTAAAAATTGAGCACCCATGAATTAGTTTGACAGAGAAAAGCTGCTGGAGCATTTGCTTCACTTGGACTTGGTGTGCTTCCACCCTGCCTTTATTGCAAGCACTGCTGCCAGTTATTTCACCCAGCCACAGCCTTGGAGCCCCCTGTGATTTTGATAAATTATGTGAACTTCAACTATGGCTTGTAGATGAAGTCCCGCTGCGTTATTACTCCGAGTCTCAGCAGAGTTTGAATATTAAGCCTACTAGGCTGATTAGTTCAGGTCTGAAGCATTCCTTAAAATCAAGTTGGAGGCATCCGTAAAAGGATGGCAGGGTGACGTATAGAAAATACATAGGCTGATAGACTGAGTGATGACAGATGGCAGAAAGTATCATGAAGTTGCTCAAATTTAAGCAGCACATCAGAAACATTTACAAAGCTGGAAATCAAATTCGGCTTGTGAGACCATTTGTATTCTGAGGTGTCTGAGAATACTGAAACACACTGCTGCTTTTTCTTCTATTTTCACTTGACGATTGCCATAACCAGCAGAACCACAAAGTACAGGCGCCACTGATGCTCAAATGGATGCTGAAATGTGGATAGAATATATACTTATAGCAGCCCTATTCTGCTGAGGCAGAGATCTCCATAATATCATACATTTCCAAGCCTACTTCAGAACCAATAATGCCAAACCTGATTTACTGTTAGCTTTGCTTTGAAACAGATTCTACCTTGACTTGGATGATCTGATTAACTGAGTTATCTGCATGTTGGACTCTGCACAATTTGTGTAGGGAGATGCGTACAGTATTGCTCATTTGTCTCCGGGAGATATTCAGTTCTTCTGCATTTTTTGCTGTTATTTTTAATTGAAGGCAAGCTTAGTCAGAGTTTAAATAATAATAATAATAATGAAAAATGCTATAGCATTGAAAAATAGTTATTTTTTTTTGATTAGTAGTTTATGACAAATTCTTAACCAGTATTCTACACATCTTTCACATTGTTAATTTTTCTTGGTGTTGGCTAGTACACATTATTATTCTACGTTCTTTACTCTAAAATTTGAATGCAGTTGAGTGAGAGCTTATGATTACTATCCTGTTCATTATTGCCCAAGCTCAGTTTGATTGAAAAATAAGACAGAAAGGGTAGGCAGGCTAGATTGGAGGGCACAAAAATGGGGTGGTATTGCGATAAATACCTTAAGGTTCTTTCAGGAAGCACACAGAAATGAATAACGTTACAAAGAATATTGTGTTTCCCGTGTATACTGTGGGTAAGCTCTGACTTTGTTTCCAAATCTATTTATAGTTCGAAGATTATTTGAAGTCTTGATGAAATCGTTTAGTACCCATGGTTACCAAGCACACTGCATGAACTAACGCAAATCTAGAGCTGTGATATATCAGCAATTCTGTCCTTTTCTAGCAGTTATTTTCTGTTACAAATCCTCACAGGTATAGACAGTAAAACTGAAGTTTATTTCTCATCTTTGTAGTAAGTTGTATTTAACATTATTGCTTCTGCCTGGCTTTACTTTCCACAAGGTATCGTGGTACTTGGGAAACATAAATAGTCTTCGTCTGCATTATATACCTCTGGAAACTGCCAATCTTTAGGACATACTGTTTCTGAGTAGATGAGAAACAGTTTACGTGCTGAACGTTTATGGAGATCAAGCAGTGGATGTGAGCACAGTGAGGTGGTGGGTGATGCATTTCAGCAGTGGTGACAACAACTAGCTACATTCCAAAAGGCCATGCAGGTTTTTATGAGTGACATGCAGGCCCTTGTTCATCACTGGTAAAAATGCACAGCTGATGGTGGTGACTGTGTTAAAAAAGTGCTTTGTAGCTGAGAATTTTCACTCTGAAATAGTGCCATTATGTTTTTCGCATCTGTTGTAGTTACCATGGAAATAAATAGGAGGCATTACTTTTGGAGTGACCAACGTAATATTTACGAAAGCTGTTAGATTTATTTGCTCCTACCAATTTTCTTCTAACAATCCTTTCTTGAGTGCTACATATTAATTAAATCAGTTCTTAAAAGCCAACATGACAGCCATATGCATGGTAATTAGCAGGTACAGCCCGATTGCCACCAGAAGCAGTAATGTTTCAGTACTAATGGGCCATTACGGTGAGCGGGTTATGGTCTCAGCATTTCTTTTCTGTAATAACGTTGTCCTGGGCATCAGCTTTTCCTGCTGACAGCAGCTCAAAGTAGAACCACAGCTAAAAACAGGTAACAGTAATCCTCCTGATCCAAATGTGCTTGCTAATGAAAAGCTTTTGGGGGAGAGAAGAATTTGGAGTAGCATTAATATCTCAGACATATGTTTGAATCATCTAGGGCTTGTATTGTTTTCTGCTCTAATCACGCTACTTGTTTTTAAACAAAAGCTTACAGAAATCCATTCAATTCACAGGAGAGCTCTGAAATTGTAATGCTTATGTTCCTATAAAACATTTGTTATATTATTGCAATTCATCTCCCCGTGTTATACAGGAAACACAGCAAATGAAAACGTTTCTGAAATGCCTATTGCTCATGCTTGATTTCTGGAGGGGGAAGAAGAAAAGTAAATTGCTCATGCAGAACAGAGACTCTCCTTTCATTTTCTTGTTCTCTCCTAAGCAGCGCACAGAGACTAGTAGGTGCAGTGTTATTATTTATCAGTGGATTAAAAAAACAGTTTTCTGTTCACTCGTGTCTTTTAGGCTGCCATCAGAGACTGGGAGACTGCGGCAAGCAGACTCACATCCTGATGAGAGGGAGCAGCTCCTCTGCTCGCAGCCTGGTCCTTGGCCCACCCCAGTTACTTTGCATGGGCTGTGGAGAGTGGTTTTCCAACACCCACTGGATGTGTATGGAGTTACTTAGGGACTACTTGATCTTATTATGCTGCAACCCACATTATACCTGGACTAAGTCAAATTTTCCCTTCTCTCTTTAGCTCGGCTGTGAGGCTTAATAGATGTGGCAGAACTGAAGCATGGAAAGTCTGTCCACAGGAGAAACGTTCAAGCTATCTTGAGACATCGGATGCCAACAGCTATGAACCTCGCTCCTCATCTGATACCTGCCTTGGGAAAAGCATGTGAAAGCAGACTAAAGTTTTTAAGGTAAGTGTGTGAAATGCCGAAGTAGAGAGCAGGCAGCTGTTCAGTAAGTGAAACATGGTGAAAATGGGTACATCCAAATGGTGACATGGCGAGCTGCATTCCTCAGCCATCTGTGGCCTTCTTCAAGGAGTAAGCACTCACCAAGCCCATCAAAGAAGCCTCACCAAGGTGTGGTGTGAGGGCTGAGAGGCAGGGATGGTAAACTTCCTCCTCCTTTTTTCTGGTTGCACCTGCATGAAGCTTTTGTCCCATTTCAGTGCAGCTGGGCACCTGAATCCAGCTAACCCCATCCCAGGCGGACCTAACACACTAGCACAGGTAGAAACAGAACGTAATTTGAGAAAGTGCTCTTTTCTGTCTCCTGGCTAAATGTTGATTCTTCATGAAAAAAGATTCTAAATCATCCTATGCCTGAGATGCTTGTGTGTGAATTTAGGTGAATGTGTAAGATATGTAAAGCCAAGGCTAAGGTGACGGCGTTCACAATCCAAGTCTTGGTATGCTGTTGCAATCTGATCTCAGCATCTGTTGTGCGAGATAATTGGTGTAGCTTGGCTTCACATCTAGTGTTAGGCTGAGCAGAAAGATGAAGACACTGAGCAAATGAAGGTAAAGCCAAGAAGATTTCTGTTAATGTCACTGGAAGTACATTTGTCCACAGAATGACCATGCAAATGTGATGTTTCTCTCCGTCAATCATTTATTCTTTCCAGACATTAGAATTTTGTCTTGCTTTGTTTCTTGTGATTCATGAGAAAAATATCTGTCATCAAACAGTTTACAATTACTGGACAATGTTCTCGTCACTGTCATCTGGGACATGGGAGATTACTCCTGTTGTGGACAGAGATGACTGAAAAGTCTTTTAACATTGTTTGATCTGTCTCTCCCAAAGGTAGAGTGAGTTCTTTTAACTGTACTACTATATATAAGCATATATTCAGAGAGCAGTAGAAGAAAGAGTAAGGAAAACAACTGCTAGAGAAAACAAATAGGAAGAAAAGTGGATGATGCCCACTTTGAGTAGGTAATTTTGGATCTATAGTGATTTATAGTTTAAAGTCCATGCAATATCAGTGTAACTTACAATTGGATAAATTACTAATTGATGTTAAGGACCTGTTTGCCAACTTTAAAAAAAAGTACTGTGAATAACAGCAGGAGCAACTTCTGATGTGCAAAAGTGATATTTTGTATTTTACTAAATTATGTTCATTAGCTAAAATATTAAGTTTCTAGAGGTTGTGGTTTTTTAAATATATGTGACTTTCTCTTTTGTGAATCATTTCTGTCCATATGCAGGCTCTACTCAGTAAGGCTTATACACTCTCAAAGTGAAGAGCAATCAATATTGTGGCCCTCAGAATTCTTCAAGCTATTCTTGAGGCCCATGTGCTCATTTGCAATTTCTACAGTGGTAGAATGGTTTGTGAACTACCTGCGAATCTAGTTGACCTTGCTGAATCTTTTTTTTTTTTCTATAGTAGTCATTCTTTCTCCCTTGCTCTTCCCACTCTCTTTTTGTTCCTCCTCTCTTCCAAAAGAGAATCAATTTTAAAGTTTTTTTTCCCAGCTCTACATTGGGGAGAATGAATCCTAAGACACTAAGGAGTTTAAACCTACTCTGCATTATTTCTGGGCTCACTGCAAAGCCCATTTACAGCAAAGGAGACTTTACATCAACTATAACACAGTTCAGACTGGGTATGTATGTTGTAACTGAGCAAAATTCTCATCTTCCCTCCTCCTTTCATCTCACTTTTCAGTCTCTCTCTGTTTTAGACTGAATACTCTTCACTTTGTGTCCATTCTGTCTCCTCCTCCTCAGTAGAGCTGAGGTTCAAGCTGAACTTCAACAAGTAAAATTTGACTGGGTAAATATATTAATTACAATAATGCATTTATTTATTACTAAATTGTTGAAGTGGAAATCTTAGTAACATCTTTTAAAGTGAAATTACCGTTTCTATATCATTCTAAGAGAAACAAAAGTAAAATACCTATAAGCTTGCCCTTGCAGGATTAACTTTGTTATTTTATTTTTGCCTTTTACTAGATTTTCAGTTAAAGGATTATGTATGGAAGTGTGAGATGTTGATCTTGTCAATAAAATCTCACAACCTCTGTGTGCAGCAGAGCATGACTTTGGATATCATCAGCAGAGAATGTGTGCTTCTCCCAAGAGGTGATTTGCTTTCCCACCATGAAAATGCAATGTTGGTAGTAGAAAATGGAAACTGTGAAAAATTACCAAGAATGCAGGTGCATTGCAATAAAACCTCAGCAAACAGATGGGAATTTTAAAAATCCTGATGTTAATGACACTCTTTGTTTCTTTTCATCTGTCAGAGCATCCTTGAGACGCACCTTTTTAGTTCTATTGCGAATTTTTAACCACTTCTAATTAAGATTAGATTGAATCCCACCAGTTGTAAGTAAATCCTCAAGCTCACTGTCCAAGTGAACTCCATGAAGATGCCAAAACTTCTAGTGGTTAGGATTAATATTATTGAGGGTGTTTTGTGTGTTTACATTTATTGTTATTTATTATTGTTTGTGTCTGCGCATGTGTACAAATGAATGCTTATAGATTAGAAGTAAGAATAATTAAGCAGTAAGGAATTTTACTACTTTATTATGTATGTGTTTTATGAAATCCCTCAGTAAAATTATCCTTGCTTTGAAAGCAATAGGAGGTTTGTTTTTGATTTGAATGATACTCAACTCCTTTAATGTCTGGCTTTTGCTATAATCTGGCATGATTTGATGGTCAGGCTTGATGAACTAGAAGGTCTTTTCCAACCTGAATCCTGTGTTTCTATAATTGCATGCTAGAGCTTTGAAAATCAAAGAACAAAGCTGCTGTTATTTTTTTAATTAAAATTTATTACAGAAGTTGCTGATCAGAAATATTACTGTGTGCATCTCTTGTAAGGCTGGTAGATGAAACTTCAGTTGTGGATGCACTGCAGATTTGTGTTTCACTTTCCAGTGCTCTCTGTGAATAGTAGTTTCATTTTTCTTTTCTCTGGGGGTTCAACATGTTCTTTATTTGACAAGTATGATCCGTACCTCTTTGTCCTAGTAGACATTGGATTTCTATCTTTCATGTAAGACCTTGGTGATAACACCTTCCAGCATGCTCCTGAGGCTATATTACAGATTTTAAATGAGTTGAATAATTTTTATTATTTTCCTTGTGTTATTGTTTTGTCAGCAGGTTAATCAACCCCTTGTCATTGTTGTCCATTTCACTGCAGTCATTTATTTAAAACATTTGTGGTCATTCTGCTTGCTGTTGGCACAAAACTGAAGAAATAGTGTTGTGGGATAAGTAGGGATTCGAAAACATTTCATCTTCCTTTTGTGGTAGTTTCCTCAGTCTGTTTAATTTTGTAATTCACATCTTATCACTTGTGCAGGAGATTAGTTGCTGTTCTAACAGTATTGTACGGCACTGTCTCGTTATCATAACTCTTTGTGCTGTCAGATGCTAATCTTCCTGTCCTGAAAGCTTCCCACAATCTGAGACATTAACTGCATGCTTTATGTTCCAGTTATCTTTACATTAACTAAACTCTGTGTATTGTTACAGATCTAGTGGATATTTGCCTGGCATCTCTTCTGCCTGCAGAGAAGAACACAAGGGGAAGAAGGTATTTCAGTGAGAATGATTGTGGGTTTCTTCTTAAATCAAGGTTTGAGTTATTTGTCATTAGCTATCTCAGAACATGCAAAACCTTTTCCTAAGAGGAAGTCTCACTGAAGAGGACTTCCTCACTTTGTTGCAGTCTCAATTCTTGTTCATCATGTGCTGTATCTCCTATATTACACCATGTAAATATTTGACAGCAGAAGGGATTTTATTTTAATGTTTTATTTTTGGCATAAAGCAGTCTTTAATTGATACTGTCTAGCCAGTACAGGAGCAGTGTTTCTTCTGTTACTGCACACACTAGATAATTTCATATCAAGGACCCTCAGAATTACCAAGGAAAGAAACCTAGACTGATGTTAAGGAACAGACTGTCCATCAGCCCTGCCTGGTCAGGGCTGTCTTCAGAGCTGCAGTCTTGGAAGACTGAGCTATGGTGTCCTGAGGTGAGGCAGACCATTGCAGCACTTGGTACAAGCCCAATCTCTGTGAATCCTGGGCTTCGCTTGCTAATTTCTGTCCCTCTAATCTTCTGGCAAACCTGATATTTATCTCTTAGTCAAGAGATCCCTTCCTACATATCGGGAAATTTCAGTATTTGCTGAATCAGTATCGTTCTAATTTTACCACACCAATTTCCTTTTATTTGATTTATCATCTGGTCCTATGATGGGAAGCCTGAAATAAATATCCTCTGATTTACGTTGTATCTTCACTCAATTCTATAGCAGCTCCTTGTATTTTACTCCCCAGTCAGGTGAATCAGTATTTTCTTCTAAAATGAAACTTAAAGTAATTCTGATATAGAATTTGGGATGTAGTTTATAGGAGGTGAAGGCTAAGTATATTCACACACTTGTGTACACATAGATATGTATATATATGTATGCATACTTATCTACTTTATATATTAAAAAATTGATTTGGAAATTCTTTTGTACACTGTTTTCTACATTAAAAAAATGTAGAAAATGTAAAAAAATGTCCTCTTCCACAGAATTCTTTTTCTCTGTATTTATCTTTGGTTTCTTGGAATTTTACTACATAGACTTCGAGTGCCTCATACAGTTTTCATTTCAGGGCCTGTATCTCTTGCAGTAGGCAGCTCGTTTCACGCCAGATTGGATCCTTCTTTTCTTCTGCACAACAATTCTATGTTGCTGATGCTGTAAAAAGGCAATCATCTCCAGATGCTGCCAATGCAGGATTACAACTTCACACCTGAAATAAACAATAGAAGAGACTGATTGAAGGAATGAAGGTGTTTTCATACGTGTACAAATACTTAAAATGGAAGGGAAAAAAAAGAGAACTGTCCAATTTATTTTCCTGTAGGTGTTCTTTTCTTCTTGGAGCTTGTAGCAGTGACTTTAATTCCACCTCAATTATGGTGAGGTATAATATAATCTGGAACGAGTCTGAAAGCATCCCAGACACATGGGCTGTCTAGAGAAAGCCAAGCAAGTGTCAAACTGAAGATTCCTTTTTAAGAGATAAGGCCATTATATGCTGTTATAGAAGCCCACTGTGCAATTCCTTAACCTTCACAGTCACAGATTATAACTGAAATTCTCACATCTGATAGTATTTGATGAAGCAATTAGCATTTTGAATCACAGTAGACTAATGCAGTTCAGAATGACACCTGAATATTTTAAATGGCTTAGTTGCATCTGATGATTTCTTGTCTCAACGTGCTATACTTTTTATTTCTAGAAAATCTAAGGCACTTTAAAAGTGTAGTATTGTGAAAAAAGTTGCTGTAGCAGGTGTTCTTTTTTTTCAATATAAAGTGCTTTCCCTAGGGGCTTTGGCTTTTCTTTCCTGATCATAAAGTATGTATTAGCTCTTTGAAGCAGTAGTGCAGTCCTATTGTGGTGGGCACTGAAAAGCATAAAATCACAGGCAATCACTTTGCCATTGTATTTTGAGATTAAAAAACAGAGCCTAACAAATGAAGCATATCTTGAGCCAGAAGATGAGGTAACATCAAATAATACAGCATGTCTAGCACAGCTTAACTGTGAATAAATTCTTAGCCAGTCATCCCTTTGCCAACCTGTTTGCCAAGGCAAGGCCTTGATTTGCCTTTCAGGTATCACTGGTTTTTGTTTGTTTCCCTGCTTTTTTTTTATCTTGTTTGTAATATAGAATTTTAATTTAGGTTTCATTACAGTCTTCCAGGAATGCATGAGGAGCATGCTGTTCTTCATAAAACTCAACCTGAACATGTACTTCTGTATTTTTCTCTTCACTCTCTTCCTGACACCTGAATGACTGGATCCTGGCAGCACATATTTTTAGCAGATTATCCATTTTTTTTAATGTAGAAAACAGTGTACAAGGATTTATACAAAGGCCGTGAGATGACTCAACTATTGGCTTGTATCTCTGCAGCAGAAGGCTGTGGTTTCCATTTCCACCTCATGTACTAGGCTCGTACCCAATGCTTGGCACCGTATTTCAGTGACAGGGGGTGTCGCATCGTGGGAGATGTCATCCCAAAGATGACATGATGAACTCATCTCTATTGTTTCTCCATCTGGAAATGAAAACTCCAATACTTCAAAAAGAGCAGGAGTTTACTTTCGGGCCCCACCGGTCGTTCCTACAATTATTCCCATGACAATGTGTGTGTGAGATGTTGCTCAGTACATGACAACAATGTTTCTGCCTGAAGAGTTTTTGCAGCATCACTGCCTACACCGTTTCCATCAGCGTACTGCATCTGTTGTGCCATTTGTAAAACACTGAGATTTCTATTTACAGAGCAGGATTTTTTCTTCTGTGCTAGTAACAGCAATTGTAAGAAGTCAGGTTTACTGTTGCTTCCTCTCCCTACTTCTGGAGAGGGAAGTTCTTCTGCTGCAGGGAAGGCACTTGGAGAAGTCAGTGTGTGGCACTGCTGGAGCATTTAATGCATCTGACAGAGGAAATGTAGCCGATTGCATATTTTTCAGTGATACAGAGACAGAAAATCTGTAACTATGGTGCTCGATAGAGGCAGTCACAAAGGGGCAGTTTTGACAGATTATAAATGTGTGTAGTGAAGGAGCCAGGGAAAATGGAGGATTTTAGTTCTTTAGTATATTTTGCTTTTAATCTGGACATGAAATAGTAGTATTAATAGTAATGCTTATCTTCTTGAAATCTACATAGTGGAGATTATCCACACCTGTCCTTCTTGCTCCTTGTTACCCCTATCATTTCATTACTTCTCTGCAGTCTTTTTGCTCTTGTATTCTCTCCTTCCCCAAGAACTTATCTTCAGAAGGACAAAGAAAGGAGAAATGTTTCAAGTCCTTTCCCTTTTGTGTGTTTTTTTTTACCCTTGGTTTGAGAAACATAGGACATGCTTGACACTATCTGTATGTGATTGCAGATTGTGGGCTTCAGTCCTATGTTTTCATTCTCTTCAGCATCTTTTTAATCTGTTGTGATGAATCTGAATGGATCTTATCATAGACCATTAGTAAGCTCATTCTCAACCAGTTAATGGACTAGATTTCAGATGGATTTGGAGTTAGATACATACAAAGAAAATGCCACCTTGTTCAATACTCTTTAGTTTATCCACTTGTTATACAGTGGCATATTTAGTGCAATATGAGTGCATATTGAGTGCAACACACTCAAACAAAACAAACAAAGAAAAAGCAACCAGACAGCCTTATCCAACCGTGTTTAGAAATACAAGAAGATAACCAGAAACAGTAACTTGTCATCACTGCTGAGATGTACTGCCCACTGCCCCACTATGCTCACATGCACTGGTTGGTCTCCATCAACGTTCCGTCAATTCTGAAAGATTTTGTTGAGAAGTAAAAGATTAGGTATCGGCATGTTATTTTCTGTTGTGTAGGTGGACCTCTTCTCTACAGGTAATATAACTTTTCAGTAATACCGTACTTGTCCCTGCGGTTCCCCTGACACAAAACTCAGTTGAAAACCCTAAATTAATTTGTCTTACTCTATGTAGAAAAGAGAGCGTACATCTGCAAGAGAGTCTCATGCGTGAGCAGAGCTGCATATAAAATAAGCTGTTAGGAAATTTAAATCATTTTCCTCTTTAAGAAAAAATTGGCAGCTAGATGTTCTGCCAAACTTCTAGTGGGCTAAAACTCAAAGATCTCTGCAGAGAACTGGAAAGAAGCCACTTTGGATCATAATTTTTACCAACAGGGACTAAAAGGAATGATCAAAACAAATTTGAAGTTTTAATAAACAAACAAGTTTCCATCTTCACTACTTATATTACTGCTTCTCTCTCTTATGCTATGCAGGTATCACTAGGTTGCAGAAAGCAGATGGGGTTCTTATTCTTGATTAGACTTTAATATCACTTCATATATATTTTAAAATGTATAAAAAGCCTCATGAATTCAAATGAGTTGTTATGGTCCAGAGCTACAACCACAGTAATGGTTACACAGCTTATAGACAATAGCCAATGCCAGGTGTTAACTCATGAATATTTATGCACATCAGTCATCATGGAAGCAAAATCCAATTTGGACCTGAACTTACTCCCGGTACAGTGGAAAAAAAGCACCTGGTACTCGAAGTGATCCTCCAGGGAACATCTTGGGAGAAAAAATAGTCTTCTCCCTCCCATCCCCATGTGTTTCTTTCCCCAAAAATGGGATGGGGAACAGGGATCACAACAGAAAAATGTGATACAGTATTTCTTGATTAATTGGTAGAGTTTGTAATTAATTGGAATATCTTTTTCCTCTGAAAAAAATAAATGTGAACAAACACTTTTTTACACACGTTTTTTCAGTTGTGTCATGACAGTGGAACTTAAGCACTGAATATTTATGCATTCTAAATTTCATGAGCTAAGGTAATTTTGAAGATGTCTGTGGAAGAAAAGTCTGTGCATAATTTTATTGTGTTTTATTTAAGTCAGTAAAAATTTTCTTCTAGTTTTATGTAACTGGATATAACTGGAAGGCAGCAGAAAGCATTTTTATCACTTAAAAAACCAAAAAAAAAAAAAAAAAAAACCAACTCATTTGAGCTTGGAAAGCTTCAATTCCAAAATAAGATTTTTTTTTTCCTGAATTCTGGAGAAGAAAAAAAAAAAAAAAAAAAGTATGGAATTGAAATGGAACAAACATTTAATGCATGTTAAGATACGAGCTGCAGGCCAACCTGGCAGTCTGTACTGATCAGGAAAGCAGGACTGAAATCAGACTTCATCTGGAACTTAAATTTTCACTCTTGCCTTACTTCTCAATTTTCCTCCTGAAAACAGAACCCCCTAAACTAAAGATTTAGCGTAAGGGTTGGGAGAGAATATTTGTGACAATAAAAATGCACAAAGCCACATAAAAGTGAATGAGATGCATCTTATATCAATTTGAAATTTAAATAAATGCAATTAATGAAATACAGAAAGACCCAGATTTGTTCTTCTTCCTAGTGACCATGGATGAGGAAGTCCTACAGTACCCGTGTTTGTACTCCTTTTCCCAGAGATCTGCCATTTTTCTGCACTGGCAGGTAAGATATTAAAGACCTGATGGTTGTACTGATTTTGAAGGAGAATAAGGCAAACGTGAGTGATGTAGACAGCTGGCTGTGCTGCAGCTGGTTGAAAAATGTCTGCTTGAAATGCTGCAGTTACTATAAGCTACTGTATGAGAGCTGAGCTTGGCAGCGTACCCAGCATAAATGATTCCGAAGGATGCAGTTCTACATTTTGCTGATATATTTGTAGATTAGTTATTCCTCTTTTCAGCTCCTGAGTTTCCTTTAATTTTTTCTCGTCATCTACTATTCCTAGACTGCCAGTGGTTGTACTGGGCCAGAAGAACCCTGACGGTGACAGTATTCTTTTGCATGGCCTTAGTGCAGGCTGTGCACCTGCATACCCCTCCAGACAGCCTGCCGCAGATTGCAGTGTTGTCTACATCATTTCCAGAAAGGCTGAGAGATCCCTGTGTGTGCCAAGCATTGCACTGGGAGACTGGCTTCATAAACAGCATACTAAGATTTTCATGGAAAAAGAACTACCTTGGGAATTATTTGTGATGTGCAGCAGAGCCAAGAAAATATCACTGAAGCTCAGTTTTAAAGGAAATGGAAGAGGGCATAAGATGAAAAGATGCAGCCAAGCTGGCATCAATTGCACATCTAAGGTTTGCATCAAGTGGCAGCGAGCAGTTAGATGGCTGTTTGCAAACCAAGATCATGATGGATCCTCATCTGGCTTTGGTTATCAAAGCAGAAGCATGCAGTGGCAAAAGCCACAGCCATCTTTGCATCACTAGGGAACATTTTTTATATTTGCTCTGTAGCTGTAATAGCTAACAGAAGTCTGCAGTATCTAGAGAAACAGCTCAGAATGTACTTTCTAAGGAATTGCCTTTACAAAGCTCAGTCCATTTTCTGTGGACTCAATCAGCAATTCAGAGAGATGCAAATAAGTTAAAAACATGTATCTGTACTTGGAAAAAGGATAAGGACTTAGATGTAACAACCTAATACTCAGCTATATGTGCAGTTTGGAGCTTGTGCTATGTAATGTTTAGAATTCTGCAGAAGTATTTCTTAGAGGAAAGATGCTAACTCATATCTTCTAATTAATTTTCAACTGAACATGATGGAATAGAGAAAATATCAATGGGAGAAAGGGCTAGGAGTCATCAGATCCTACAGCCATAAGAAATATTTTTTCCTCTTTAGTTACAGTTTCATATCTTGGTAATGCTGAGATTGGTGATTTACAGTACAAAAGAGCACTGGGCTTATGTGGAATGTAGTTAGTCATTCAGATGTAAAATTTTCTTTCAGAGAAGCCATAATGGCCTGTCAGAAAGTTTAACCAGAATGTGCCAGCAGTACACTTCACCAGAACTGTGATGCTGGAGGCTGGTACATTCCATAGTCCTAAAGCAGATGGATACACATGGGGAAAAGAGCCATGTCCTGTCCCCAGCAGCGTGTTCCAACTCTGAAGTGAGATGTCCATGCCTGCAGTAACAACTTTGTGCCAGCAGCATAACTGCATTTGATGAAACATCAGTTTAAGCAAGACATTACTGTGGGTTGTACCTAATGGTGAGATTGGAGGGCCCTGTGTGCTTTGGAGCTGTGAAGTCAAAGCACAGGCAGGCTGATCCCAACTCCTTTCCACCCCAAGCAAAGCTCTGCTGTGTCCAATGGTGACTGGAGGCCTGAGGGGCCAGGAAGTTATGGGCACTCAGCAGCTGCATATAAACCCTCATAAATCAGCACGTTAGAAATTCACATGAATGTAATGTGTTCTTGTCTGCACTTTTGCTTCTCTAGTGGCAGCTATGAGATAAAGTGTTTCAAAGGGAAAGCATCTTATATTTAATATTAAATATATTTAATATTAAAGAAAAGTATGAAAAAGGAACACCAGAAAAGCATTACAATCTGCCAAAAATGCAAGAGGGTGGAGTGGGAAAATTGTGGAAATGCATGGACAGTATCCCAAAATGGAGATCTGAAAGAACTGCGGAGAATTCAGGCCAGTAAATGAAAAACATGCTAGAAAAGTTTTGGTGATATGACTTTACTGTCAGCAACTGCTATTCAGGTTACTTGTTAAGTAGAAATTACAATTTTTCCTTATTTATTCAGCTGTTTATCTAGTTTACGTCTCAGCATGTTTGACTTCAGGTACTACTGGTGGGGAAAAAAAAAAAAAAAAAAAAAGAGGAATATCAACATAATAATTCCCATTTGCTTTTGAAATGTAATTTCCTCCCTATTTTCTCAGTGACCTGGAGCTAGTCCTTTAAACACGTTTGGCTCCAAAATGTAAGACAATTTATTTTTCTGTCGAGATAGTGAGGGATTCAGATATGAAGTAATGCATCCTTATGCTTTGCAGCTAATACCAATTTCCTGCTTTCTGCTGATATTTTGATATCTCTGCTTACCGTGGTCATCTCTGTATGTGAGTTACAAAACATAGAAGCAAAAAAAAAGACAAATTTTGACAGAGCAATAGCATGTTAGATAGAGCAAGTCACAAAAACAATGCCAGGTTCTGAGAAGTCTTTATTTACAGAGCTTCCCTATGGTCATTTCTGAAACAATAAACAGATTCTAGGGCAACAGATACAGCTCCTTCCAACTGATACCAGCCCTTCTCTCAGTTATGCAGCCATACTACTTTTATCTGCCTACGTGACACTACATGTGCACACACATTTACTTTACTGAACACAACAGAAAGGGGAAATAGGTTCCAAAGACTTTTAAGCAATGGTCAATAGGAAGGAGAAAATGAAGTGCTTCTGAATGGGTGCAATACTGTATTGTTATTCCATTATTATTTGAATGTTTCTAGTTGTCACTTGGCCTTTGAAATTATACAAAAAAAAAATTAAAAATCATCAAAGATGGCGAAGAGAACATGTCAGAAAATATATCCATAGGTCTTTGCAGGGTTTGTTAGTATACGTATGTAGGCTGTTTTATATGCAAAGGCATTGAGATGCATTTTCCTTCACTTTTATCCGTGTATCAGTTTTCTAGTTAATGTATTGCTTTCAATTAAGTATAAAACAATAAGAAGTAGAAGGTGACTTTGTTGTCTAAGTGACTAGAATGATGGCTGAAATCCAGCAGCTGCACCATTTCTTTCTAAACCAATCCCAAATTCAATTAAAATTCTATTCTGGGGGCACAAGTAATAATCTGTGATAATTGCATTACAGTAATTTAAACTACATACTTTTTAATCTCATGTAATTTAAATGCATCCAAGGAAGACAGCTTGAACTACAAATTTTTGTTTCCTAATATTGGAAGTAATGTATGTAAATGGAAACTAAATTATAAAACTTTGCTTCACATTACTTTTATGGCTATGTAATGCTCTCAGATTGTTATTACTTGAACTATACTAAGAATTTATGAAATTGCCATTTAACATGATTAGCACTGTTATTTGTTTGAGTCCTCATAATTCTAGAAACATTTAGGTTTTTATTTTGTCTATCAATTAAAAGAAGAATAATAAATATTAGGGAAAACAGTGCATTTGCAATGAGATCTTGCTCAGGAAGCAGGGAGAATGATATGTTCTCAGGTCACAGACTCCATATTCTCAGTAGGATCACATTGCAAATCAAGGCTAGGACAAGACAGCAGAAAGAAATAACTATCAAACTGAACATGTTATTTCTGTGATTAAACAAACACAGCATATTAGGAAATGATGAAGAGAATACATACTACAAAGTTGAATAATTTGACCTTATTGGCTTCTGCTAGATTGCACGCCCTTGGGTAGGGATTGAAGTCAAAAGTACATGGAAGGTCTCCAAGGAGAACATGGAGTCCAAGACATTCCTCAGTCAGACACTGCTTACCTTAAAATAGCTGTGATCAATTTGTCAGTAAGGAGATCCTGCGTAACAATAATGTCATAGCAGAGCAGGTCTGTTAGATTTGAGTTTCAAGGAATTGATGCAAGTTATTATTTTCCTTATTTTGTTTCTGTACCTGGTGGGTTGGTTGGTTGGTTTCTCAGATTTTAACAAATGTTAAAATTTTTAACAAATTCTGATCTGTTTGAGTCTCCTTACATCTGAGTAACTGGAAGGCTGATGTGGGGATACAGTACGCACATAGCTGGTTATCTCAGTAGAGTACAGATATGAATTTCATAATAGACAAATTATCCGATATTCTTAAATAACTTCTGTTCAGTGTTCCACATACTGTTAAAATTTGTATTGGAAGAGTTATGGTTCTGCTTGGTCTTGATTAAATATGTATGTATACCATAAAAAAAAAAAGTATCCTACAAAATATAAATGCAAGTGCTTACGTAAAAACACCTCTGTGCAGTATGACAGATACAGGCAGAGCCTTGCTAACAGAGAAATAACTGTTGTTTCCTTTGCATTAGATCATTTACTCCATGACTTGAATTTCAGGGAGCTTAGTAATAACTTTTTCATTTCTTTCCTTGTCAACTAGAAATCCAGTAGATTACAATTACATTTTTTGAAACTGACAATATATATTGTCATAAATATTGCACCACTTTACATTTTTTGTATCAAAGTAAGAGGGTTCAAGGGTTTCTGTGTATTCATCTCATCTGCCAACTATACCTCAGAAAGTGCAGGAACTAAAGTTTTTAAATTACTCCCTATGCAAATGTAGAAACATGGAAAATGTTTCACTTAATTTTCTCAGCTAAGGTCAACTTCATTTGGTGAATGCAACAAGTCAGCCTGTAGCAGTAAGCAATCATCTATCAGCTTACTGAAAAGGCAGCTGTATGTCCTTGGGGTTTGTGTTAGAGACAACTGAGTTTCCTGCTATTTGTACTGAAAATGTAAACACAAGTCAACAGATTTGAGATACGAGTCCTTTCTTATTTCTGTTTCAGATGTAACGTGGTGAAGTCACAAGATTTTGCATTAAGTTTTCTTTAGAGAATTCAACAAGACAGAATTTCTTTTATAAGAGACCTGTATCAGTGAGGTTCTTCAGTAACTTCCAGACATAAAAATATCTCCTTGATTAAGGAAAAATCTGACTGGTGCATTGCTTTTTTGTTTGTTTTTCAATCCAAAATCCACAGTTCTTTGATTCTCTGAAAATGTAGACTCAAATTGCAAAGATATTGCATTACATGCACTTCATCAGAATTTCTCAGAGGACAGAATAGAAGCAGACACTACTCATCTGAGATACTATCTTCTATATTATTTTGAAACAGGTTTGGTATAAAAAGCAGAAAGATAGGGACGATGTGAAAATTGAGACCCCCGAGTTTGACATTTTCAAACGTTCACAGCTTCCAGTGTGATGTTAAGTTAAATGAATGACACTCGAGTAATCTGGCAGTTTCCAGAGGCCAAGATGAGCATGTGTGACAACTGATTCTTTATCACACATAACTTCTTTAAGCCTTACTGAAGCAAGCACAGCTCCCTAGTGGTCATCTAGGAGAGTTCATAATAAGAATGAGTGAAAAGGAAGATATTTTAACTTAATAGTCAAAAAACATTGTGAGAGGGTAGTACAGTAAACCAGAAATCCTCACCTTCTGAACGCCTTGTATAAAGAACTGTAATTGAGGATTGTGTCACACACTGAAGCTCCCCTATGAGTTTGATCATAACTGATACATAATGTGCAGTTTTAGGGAAAAGTTAATTTTAAAATGTTAGAATAGCATGCTCCAAACAGTTGTCTCCATATGTTTGCAGATGTAAATGTATAGAAGAACAGTGGTTCCTTCATCCACGTGCTGTGTTATCTACATGTGTATATATAGCTTTAGCATATATGCATCTTTTTATTATCACCACTCACTTGTCCTTGTGGTACCTATTATGCTGTGTACAGATTTTATCCTCTGTAATCCTTTTATTCTCTCTGTGAATTTGTAAACGTTTCCTTTGAAGATTAATCCCATAATTAAAGGGCATATTTAAGTAATGAAACTCTGGATTGCTCATACTTAAGTGGCGTGTGCAATCATCAACAATGACAATACATCTAAACATGTATTTTGGTAGAAGTAACCAAGTGCAAGCTGATATTTCCAAAAGAAGGACTTGGAACTGCTGATACACGACACACCAGGTAAGTGTGAATATTTTATTGTTCATTATGCTTTGGTTGGAACAGACTTCATTTAAGAAGTTACATTTAATTCATGTCCACTGATGTCATATGACACCTTTCTTGTGTATTAAACAGAAAAAGTCTCAGTTTTACCAGTACACAAGAGTAATATTCCACAACTGACTGAAGAAGCAACAATATATGCTGAATCAAAGTCTAAATATCCTACATCACAAATTACTCCATTTTCTGTTTCATGCCTTGTCTGCCTATGGATAAGCAGGTCATCAGCTCATTCTAGTGGAGTCCTATTTCTTTGGTTACTAATTTGTTCTGAAAGCTACCTTCATTTGTGAAAGCTGTCCCACATTTCCTGCCATAACAAAGTCTTCCTGCTGGCTGAACAAGAATAGACTAAATAATCTTGCCTGCTGCCAGAATTCAACAAGGCACAGATGGAAGTTGCAGTCATCAGATGTTTCAGCAGCAGATTACGCTGCTTCTACTCATTGGTGCTGAAGTGTTTCACCAGGGGGATAAGTTTGTTCACTTATCTTTTCAGTTTGGGCTTGAAATGGAACCCCTGGTGGTGACTTACTGTAATTAATGGACCATCATATTAGGATTTCCCTTAACTTGCAATTGTCGGGGGGAAGAAATGGTGTATTAAGATCAAAATATGAATTATTATTTTTTTTTTTAACAAAAAGCCACATCTGATAAAGTTTTATAGAAATACTGAGCAAGCTTCTCTGTCCTTCAAGTAAAACCCTGAGGCTAGAACTGACTGGATCATAACAAATGTCTCACTAACTGCCAAAAATATGGGAAGCACAACCTTGTTGGGTAACTGAGCACATGTAATTTTGAATAAATACAGCAATTGTCATGTATTATTTGAAAAAGATGGAATAGAAAGTTGTAATCTATTGACCTTGTTCAGGTAATGAAGACTAAGGAGTTTCAAGCAAATATGAGGGGGAAAAAGAAAGAACAGTGAAGTGTTCAGTAGAAATGTTTTTATTGAGTCTGGGGCCTTGGCTAGGTAGAAGGAGATCACAAGACAGTTAAAAAGCTGCAGGAGATAAAACTGCTGAATGACCAAAGGATTAGAGACCTCACTAAAAGTTCTCCTGCTCAATATCACTTAGTGAGCCAACACTAATGAGATATTTTGCAAGGATGAACATCCATAAAGAAACTTCTGCAGGTGGTGTTCTTTTATCTCTTTCTCTTACTCTACCTGGAAGAAAAAACACCCTTATAGTTGGCCTGTGTAATTATTTTTCTTTTGACAGTCTGTCATAAAGGAAAATAAAGAATTAAGAAACAGCATCCTTTCCATGTGATGAGTAGCAACAGTTCTGTAATCCTTATCTGAAATCTGTTGGCAGCTGGAAGTAGGAAATTTAATGATTTTTTTCTTTGAGTTTTATAAAGGGTACTGGACTGCCAACATTAACATGTGATATTAGCATTTGTTCCTTATAAAATATATATTTCAAGGCAATTCCTGTTAGAGTAAGCTCAGCTTTCTCATTTCCTGATTTCATCTCCAAACTTTCTTTGGACTTTTTTTTTTCTGTATTGTTAATTTCTTTGTGTGGTACTTTCTTTGCTCATTGCATAGGCAGAGCTTTTGGTTACTGGCAGCCTTGACAAAATTTTCAGATTGTAGGCATGATTTTTTTAATAACTGCAAATAAAAATGTGTTTTTCAAACCTGTATTTTCTGAATTTGGTCTATATTTTTTTTGCTGTAGGGGTATTAAATTAGTTTGAGTTAAAGCTTCCAAGAATGTATAACCTTACTCTGTATCATATGGTAAACAGCTTTGTCACCCAAAAAAACTCAGTCCAACGTGTGAAAGTTAATAATCAAGCTATGCTTCATCACTCCATGCAAGATAAGTGATTAGTTTTCTCTACAATACAGCATAGATAACCAGAACTTGGCACATGTGCTTGTCTGATAGCAGTGAAAAACAAACAAGAAGCCAATAACTGAAGTCTGAAAAGATGATGAACAGGAATTTGCATGAAAATTTGTTTGAGGAATATTTGTCTGATGTATGAATTTTGTATTCTAGATTCCCAGATATTGTAATCAAAGTAATTGCTCTAGTTCATCTACTGCATATGGTGATCTAACTCATTTATTTCAATTCACCACCCCAGTAGCATACTTTTATCTAAATTATACTTTATTCAGTTCAGACTATGAAGAATCCTTGTATTTTCTTTTCAAATAACTTTTTTTTTTTTTTTTTTTCCTGCTTCACTTTCCAGCTTTTTTGTTTCAGGTAGAGTAGGGATGTTTGTACAATTTTCAAGTAAAAAAGCTCTCTTATTTTAAAATTAAGTTTGTATGAGTGTATTCAGATTAACCCTTATTTTAAAAAATGTTTTGTTCTAAATTTTATGATTTCTCTACTCTTACAATCTTGACTTCAGTACCTAAAGTAATTTTCAAACAGAGCACCTGGATCTCAAAGTCTCCCTAGTCTGAGAGGATGCACTAGCATTGGCAACAGTGAGCCCCCTGATCAGTTAGAAAGACTACAGCAAGTCTTTTGCAATGTCACGGTCTAGCTGGGTTCACTTTTCTTAGCTCTTGTACTTGTTTGATCCATGTGTAATCTAGGTTTTATGTGGGAAGGGAATAGCAAAAAAAAAAAAAAAAGAAAAAAAAAGAGCTCATTTAAGATGAGAGTAGGAAAAAAAATCCCACTATTTTGAAGTACATTGTACTGAGAGTGCTTTTTTTTTTAGGAGAATCTGTGGCCTTTGGTAATGAATCACCTTTAAAAAGGAATGACCAGGATGACCTGAAGGAGGTGAAGAGGCAGTCAGCCCAGCTCACTTTTTCCTTCTGTGCAGTGTCATCACAAAACTCTTCACTATTTTTCATCTGTTGTGACCACAATGTTAAGAAAGGTAGGTGCAAGTCCTACTTATTTTAAAATGGTACAACTGAGAAGCCAATGTTGCTGTCTCTTAACCCATAGAGCAGATGTGTATGTTTAAAGTGCCAGATTCTAATGGAAGGTTTAATATTAAAAAACCTCCAAAACACAGAACCATAGAATTCCTCAGGTTGGAAAAGACCTTAAAGATCATCAGGTCCAACCACAGCCTAACCATACTATCATGTCCCTGAGCACCACATCCAAATGGTTTTTAAACACATCCAGGGATGGTGATTTAACCACCTCCTTGGGGAGCCTATTCCAGTGTTTAACACTTTCTGTAAAGAAGGTTTTCCTGATATCCAACCTAAACCTGTCCTGGTGCAACTTGAGGCCGTTTCCCCTCGTCCTTTCACCTGTCACCAATGAGAAGAGACCAACCCCGCTCTGCTGTAAGCACCTTTCAGTTATTGGAAGAGAGCAATAAGGTCTCCCCTCAGCCTCCTTTTCCCCAGTTGAAACAGCCCCAGTTCCTCCAGTCTCTCCTCCTAGGCCATCTTCTCCAAGCCCTTCACAAGCCTAAGCGACCAGTTAATATCTTTTAGTTTTATTCTTTAAAAATGAAGCAGTACATAAAACAACAAGGTTTCGTTTTCCTAAAGGATTTGCTTTCTAGATATTAAATGTAGAGTCATACAATATTTTGAATACTAGTAGTGGTTTTTAATTCTTTCCCTTTCCTGAAAGTAGTACAACATGCAGCTCTAAATATATGCTGTTAGTGCAGGAAACTTTTAGCATAATTGAGTACAGTTTTGATGTGTCAAGGAGGCACTTCATAGAAGAATCATAGAATGTCCTGGGTTGAAAAGCACCACAATGACCATCTGGTTTCAACCCCCTGCTATGTGCAGGGTCGCCAACCAGCAGACCAGGCTGCCCAGAGTCACATGCAGCCTGGCCTTGAATGCCTCCAGGGATGGGATGCCCATCCTTGGGCAACCTGTTCCACTTGTGATTGTAGAGTATAAAAATTGCAAGAATGGTAATTTTAAAGCATGCACACGAGGATGCAAATACAGCAGTCACTTTTCTTAAAAACCATTGCCTACCTGAAGGTTGTGATTGCAAAAATAGCTCTGTGGCACTGAAATGATAGGATTTAAATATAAGCAATCGAATGTTAAGCATGCAGCTACTGCAAATTGTGAATGCCTTGGAGGAAAAATTCTACAAATTGACTCTTTGTACGGATGTGAAGTAAGGAACATCCAAGCACGAGCAACTGTTTGAAGATTTATAATTAAACAGGATGTGTCTGAAAGACCAAAAATTAATAACACGGTTTTAAGAATGCTGGAATTTATGTATGCATATATTTGTGCAACTACATTCTGTTGTAGATGTTTAGTGTGTATTTAGGCTTTTTATAGTATTGGAAAATGTGTAGTTTACTTGGCATCAAGATAACATCATTGCAACTGAGCTGATAAACAATTGCACTGGTTTCACATCCTCCTGTTCAGGTACAGTTCTTAAATGATAACAGCTAGCTCTAATCCAATTCACAATTTCCAAAAATAGGAACCAAATATATGTCTAATAATTCTAAAATGAAGGAATGGGGAAGATGTCCTTAAAGGAGAAAAAAAAAATGGATCAAGATGTGCATTTATTAACTTAATGTTTATTCTTGAGTCTAGTTTATTTTTCAGTTGATCCACAAAGTACTGTTTTTTATCATGTAGTGCATAAGTCTGCTTTAAGTGATTGCAAGAATGAAAGATTATTGTACACTTAAATTATAATATACATATGGGCACATCTGTAGAACATCTTCCACAGCAGCCTATAATTAGATACCAGTTTCCTACAGTAGACAGTAAAGTGACAGCTGGGAGTATGGAAACAACACTAGAAATTCCAGATGTGATTTGAAGAATATGTAGTCGGGGAAAAAGAAGCCCTTTCCATTTGAATTTTCAGGTTTTGGTTTTGCTGCTAAGTTCAGCACGACTCAAATTGACTCTGACAGAGGCATGATTCAAAGTCATTATGGTCCATGGAGCTATTGCATTGCTTTTATAAGACTTTTGATTGGTCTTGAATGTAGTATTTGCATTAGTTTAAGTATTAGCCTGCAGTAATTTGCACATTGTTTCTGTTATTACCCGTTACTCTGGAAGTCAGCTAATGACACACGCTTGGTTTCTATTACACAACATTGTATCTGTATCAGTTAATTAGCTATCAGCTGAAATTCCCTTGCTTTTCTAGCATAGCTGTTCACCATTTTTAGATTATTCATTTAGATTAATTATTTAAGTGTATCCGAAGTAAAGTGTTCTGAGGAGAAATTAGAGATCATTTTGACAAATGCTTATCAGGCTGATGGGATGTTGCACTTAGCTCTGCTACGACTTGTGCAAAATAAGAAAAATTACTGAGTAAATAACCAAAAGTTCTCTCTGTCTCTAGTTTTCATTTTGTCATTTATCAATGACTCTGTGTTCAGAAAAGTTAGTATGTATTTCCAGTATTTGAAGGGAGCATATAAACAGGAGGGAGAACAGCTGTTTACAAGGGTGGATAGTGATAGGACAAGGGGGAATGGTTTTAAACTGAGACAGGGGAGGTTTAGGTTAGATATTAGGAGGAAGTTTTTCACACAGAGGGTGGTGAGGCACTGGAACAGGTTGCCCAAGGAGGTTGTGGATGCTCCATCCCTGCAGGCCAGGCTGGATGTGGCTCTGGGCAGCCTGGTCTGCTGGTTGGCAACCCTGCACACAGCAGGGGGTTGGAACTGGATGGTCATTGTGGTCCTTTTCAACCCAGGCCATTCTGTGATTGTGTGATTTCCTTTTGACTTAGTTTGTATTTATGTAGATTATTCTGTGTCTTCTAAAATGATGCTGAGTTTAGCATAACATATGACACTATGTTAAACACATATGAAGCAATCCATCTTCCTGGTCTTCTATTTTACAGAAAGCATGTTAATGTACTATCTCTTATTATTGAGATTTTACAATACTAGGCTTGGTTTACATTGTTGTTATTCTCACAATACAGCTTATCTGTGCACCTCTTTTCACAGTTGGGTAGATAAATGTATATTCAACTAATTCAGCCTGTCTGTTTCTTGGCTGCTGATTGCAAAGCCCTAAGTTTAGTAAATTGAATGTTAGTGCAGCTTTGAATGAACTCCATGAATTCAGAGCAACTGTGAGCTCAGTTGCCACTGGGCATTCACTCTAGCTAATGAGTCAAACAGCAAAACAGGATATAAAGATACAGAATTACAGGGGCTGAATTTTGCAGTTTAAATGGCTTAACAGAAATATTCCCATAATTACCAGGCTTGTTGGCCCTCGCCAAGCCCATCACCTAGCACTTGAGGAATAAAGGCTTCCAAGCATTTTGGACACCTGCCCCATTTCTGTAGGCCCCATTTTGAAGGGACAGTGCAGACGCCTAACTATGAGCAAGGAGGAATACATCTGGGAGTACGTATGTGCCAAGGCTCTGGCAGGGAGATGAAGCCTACATTTGCCACATTTGGTTTCCAAAATGTAAGTGATTTTTGAAACATAACGTAAATTTTTAAAAGTGCTTCTTACTTAAAGGAGTAACTTAAGAGCTGTCCGTGAGTATTCATGCTATGTATTAAATAGCAGCAAATCAGAATGAAAAGTGGTAATCAAGATCTTGATTTCGTATAGACACATTATGTAGCATGAGCAGCTGAGGAGAGCCAACAGCTCTGACATTGGCTTTCAGTGCCTCTTCCAGAGCAGATGACTGAGCAGTGCAACTGCATTCAGTGCTGGCATGGCAGCCTCAGGAATGAAAAGAAGCTCCTGGTGACAGCTCCTGCACTGCAAACTCATGCCAGTCTGTGGGCCTGGTGAGAACAGACAGCCAGACAAAGCAGCAATAGGATATGGGGGAAAAGAAAGGATCCAGATACAGAAAAATTGATTTCTCTAATTTCTCCTGCTTGCAACTGTGTTCAACTATTGTTCTTTAAAGCAATGTGTAATACAGCTCTGTTTACCAAGAGGACCACTGAGCACAGCTATCTAGGAGGTTTATAACATCTTCTGATTTCCTATGGGTAACTGGTGAAAGGTTAGAGGAAAACGAAAACATCACACAACTAGTGGGTGGATATTTCCCTTTTAAGTATTGTTCTAAGGAGCTTTCAATTCTAGGTTATTGTGTCTAAATCTGTTCCAATCTCGTAGTGAATGTAGTCTGTTCCTGGTGGAGATGTTTCAGAAAAAAATTCTGATGAACTGTTCATGCCTTTTTTCTTCAAGGAAAATAATGGGGCTGTATAATCCATGACTTAGCTCAATATTTTACACTAAAACTGGAAACATCTATACGCATGTCAATTTTTTCTTTCTCCATAATTCTAACAAGCAGGAAAGAACAAAATAAGGGAAAATATGCAGACATAAGAACTCTTCTCAGTATAAATTGTTGCTAGTAATGAGGGAGACATTAATTAACTATCTGGGAATTCTCAGCCAACATCCTTAGCAAGCACAGTCAAAACATTAGGGAAAAAAAGTACATCATTTTCATCTGGATATATGGCTTAATGGCTTAAAGTTGAAGAATTTTTCTTCATTATTAAAATAATATAAAGTGCTTACGCTAAAACTCACACTATTTGATATGAAAATTAAAATCTGTCTGGACCTATTGGAAGAATTGTCATTCTGACTCCTGTCCAATTCTGCAGAAACCTGAAGTTTCTAGGGGCTGGAAGAAAAAAATTGAATTTTAACTTTAGGGAATGTCTGAAAATTCTCCACTACCAAGTTAATAAAGTGCTGTAACTCTAATGCAAATTGTTGTATTGTGAGAGATTGAGTGCTCATGAAATGAAGCTGCTAATTAGAAAATACTATTAAGGTATTAAGCCAATGAAAAAATAGCAGTATAGAAGAGAGGGCTGCTTGAATGCTGTGAAAGGTCATATAATCCAACTCTTTTTCTGAAGAAAGGATAAGAGAATAATGCTATTTGGGGCTAATCCTTAAGTCATTGTGCTTGTACATCTTCACTGAAATTAGGCAGAAAAATTTAAACCTCTGATTCTAGCATGCAAGACTTTCCCCCCATTTCTCACCTTTTTAACACTGGCAATGACTTAATTGCTCATCTGTTACAAGCATCTGAAAAGGACATCATGGAAGAGAAAGGAGCCACTGGTCACAAACAAGCAGCCTTGTTCATCAACAGCATGGCTGCAGTGGCATGAGTGGCATGCAGTGGCAATGTAAGGCAGGCTTACATTTTCTGGCCCACAAACTAATCGCTGTCTAATAAGTTTTCACCAAAGTCTTCACTAATTAGTCTTCACCGAAAAAATATCTCCCACAATTATATACTCTACCTTAGGCTTTCTGAATATTGGGGTTTTCTTAGGATGTCTTCTAACATACTTTTCTACCAAATATCTTGAGTTTCTCCATGGCTTTGCATAGGTACTTGTCATAGTCTCACCATAAGCAGCCTGCAGAGGATGGCAGAAATGCCTCTCATGAAGTATTTAACAAGTATGCCATGCTGGCACACAATTCTTTTCTTGTTATTGTCTTTTCAGGACATACAGTGAAGTACTTCTCTTGCTTTCCACATTTTGTCACTTAGAAATGTCATTGGCAAGAGTATTTAATGCCACTCTATACAAGTATAAGGCAAATGCACTTCTGTTCCTGAGAGCAGAAGTGTCAAGGAGGATACTACAGAAAGACAGAGACTAAGGTATAACTGTAGCAATTTTCCAGCCAGAGTAGCCTTCCAGCTTAGCTAGTCATAAAAACAGAAGTCTAGACATACCTCTAATAAGGCCAGTATTAAAACACCGTAATTATTTTACCTTAAGGTAATGCTCATTCATCATCATGACACTGCTATAAATAGAATATGATCACTTCACATTTTCCAATAAGTCCAATGCATTCGGAAATTAGGTAAGGTAGTAAAGTTTGTCATTTCACACTGCAACACGTAGCAATTGCTATTGAGAAGTTTCAGAAGAGACAGTTTCCCCTGAAATTGTAATTAATATGCTTTCAGTATATCTAAGTCAGCACAGCTGCTTAGTCTAAAATGAGATTTGCCTACTGTCCGAATTATCCTACCTGTAAAGAAGAAATCCACTACATAGCACAGAAATCTTTTTGTTATTATGCCTCCTCCTATCAGGTAATTTTACAAAGCATGATTGGGCAAATTTGCACAGAAAGCAATATCTCCTTTCCACCTAAAAAAATGATCTCATTAAAGCCAAAAGGAAGACTTGAAAAGATACTGCTCAGGGAAGTGTAGGAATTTGTTTAAGGTTATCATCTTATAACTTATATCACTCATCCAAAAGTTTTAAACCTATTCAAGTTTGGAATTCCAGTTAAGGTCCATAAAGTAGAAATTTTGTGTTTTACATCTGTAGTAAAAGATTACAGATTCCTTCTAATTGTTAAGATCAATGTCTAATGATTTTGAGAGCAATCTGTAAGTGTTTACAATGCCCTGGAATGACAGTATAGATTTGCTTTATTTGTACTGCATCTCTTCAACTTATTCAACTTGATTAAACTACTCGTTGGATCATGGAAAACTACAGGCTTTGTGGTCCTTTTTAAAAAAGACAGTTTTTTAAATGAATGTTTTGAATGATGACAGTTTTGAATGAAAAACACATTTGAAGACTTTAGAAGAACTGAGCACCATTGTTCAGCCTTCTCTTAAAAGAAACAAAAGACAAAAGGAGTAACTTTAGACAGATGCCTCATAGGGTAAGCAAATATGTTTTAAAAATAGGAACTTTCTGTTTTCAGGGGGAGAGATGCAGATAAGGTCCTTGTTTACATAAGAGAAGCTGATGTAGCAGATGTACAATAGCTTCCACTGGCTACTTCCCCCATATAGATAAATCTTAACAGATTAATCAGAGTAAGAGATTTGGTTTGCAAGTGACGTGGATACCCAAGGGGTTGCAGGTTTTGTTCTGTCCACAGCTGAGCTACTCAACCAAGCTATTGCATGGCTTATGGTGATACACTGGTGACATAAATCACAGCTGATTACTGCATACAAGAGATGGAATACTCCTTCAAGATATAATGTTTCTCAGAGTTAAATCTGCTTCCTCCAAGATCTTATTGAAGTCATTCTCCAAGATCTTAGTAACACTGTAATATAAACACCATCTCAAAGGGATCCTTTTTCCTGGACCTCTTTAATACTCACCCGCCTTTGCAAGAACTTGCAGAGCTAGAAACCCATTTAAACTTTACATTTGGAGCAGCAGTACTTAGCTGAGCTGGCATCTAAGTAGATTGGTAAATTAGCTGTGAATTTGTATGCTTTGCTCTCACATGTTGATTACTTGGGGAAATAGCATGGACAAGAGCATAAGTGAAAAGTTGGATACTGTTAAAATTTCTGACTCTGATCTATCTGCTCCTTGGTAATTTGTCAAAGGTATAAACGTGCATGTTGCTTAATATACTGTCTGCGTTTCAGATATAAGTAACATTTCGAACTGTGTTACTTAAATGATGTTCCCATTATGGTTTTACTGCAGCATGGTAACAAATTCAGTGTCTTAGCAGTCCTGCTTGGATTCCATACTGTAGTTTGTCATCCACATGACTTTGTTCCATCATTTGTTTTGTTATCAGTGAAAATTAATTTTCTTGTCTTCTGCCCTTCTTATCGCTTTTAGAAAAACAGACAACATCTGCTTTGCAGAGAATCATGAAAGGAAATGAGCATTCTTTCTTACTGAAAGATGACATTAATGACAATAAATCCTCCCGAGACCTTCTTTATCTATGGTTTAACAGTCATTTCACAGTTATGTATGAAGAAGTGTGAAGTATACTATGATTATCTAAGCATTGGTTAGAAAACATTGGCAGAAAAAGGTAGTCATATTTAAGAGCTTCTCTTGTATATACGAAGGTTTTGGGGGATCTATTGTGCATTTTTCAGAATAATTTCTGCATTTAGATGTGCCGTTCAAACTAATATATTAAAATTAGACTTAAAAAAAAAAAAAAAGGTATCTTTTCCAAAATTCTGGAAACCCACAGCTCTCATTGAAATCTGTAAAAATTTTGGGGTGCCAGGCATTTGTGAAAGATGATAAATGTCTTTTAAATGCTCCAGTGAAAAGATGCTCTGGAGTGCAGGCATTGCTTATTTACTGTAACCTTTACTGACAGAAACAATGCTGTGCTAGTAGATCATAAGAAGTACCTTTTCTATACTAATACATACTTCCCTTTGCATTAAAGATATTCAAACCACTGCTCGTATGAGAGGGTTGCTCAAAAGTAATGCCTCCTGTTTCATTATCTTTGCCCATGACATCAGAGGCAGATGTTGACAGTATAGCATTAGAGGCTGAACCCTCTTGCTGGTGTCCCATTACATTTTGTTGCGTGTGACAGATGGCAGCAGAGGAGCAGCCTGACGACATGGCATCTGACATGGAAGTGTGTATGAAGCAAGGTTTGTCACTGAATTGCTCCATGCATAAAAGGTGGCACCCACTGACATTCACTGATGCTTGCTGAACGCTGATGGAGACCAAACAGTGGATGTGAGCACAGTGAGACAGTGGGTGCCGCATTTTAGCAGTGGTGACAGTCACGTGGGTCATCTCCATTGGTGCAGATTTTTAGAAGCACAGCCTGCGGGCTCCTCTTTGTTGCTGGCAAAAATACGAACCTAATGGTGATGGCTGTGTTGAAAAATAATATTCTGTAGTTGAGAATTTGCTCTCAAATAGTGTTTTTGTGTTCTTTGTATCTGTTGTAGTTTCCATGGAAATAAATGTGAGGCATTCATTTCGGAGCAACTTACATAATATTAATCAGACAATAAAGGGAAAGGTCTAACAGAATGACAGTCATTCGTGTTATACTGAAGGTAGAAAACTCTCATTTGATGAGACATGACTGAGAAGTACTTGAGAATTTGGGAGCTCTGTCATAGTAAATAAACCCATTTTTGCATCTGTTATCACATTGGTATACATTTGGCTCACTCTCTTTCTAAAAATCTAATGTTTTAAAATCCCGGGTTTGAAAAATCTTGTAAACTTCCTTATTTTTGGCAACTGCCTTTTAAGGCTAGTTAGGATTCATTAGCAATTTTCAAAGACTATGATGCACATTATAGAAATGCAGCAAGTTTGATATATAATGAGGAGCATTGCCATCAAGGACTAATGACAAAAGCTAGTTATTTAGCTGCTGGGATAAGTGAGCCAAATAGTAGAGAGGGTGTTTTTTTTTTTTTTTAATAAACATTTTGGCATGGACTATCACATGGGGAAACTGTGTATGGTATTTACAAAGGACAGAACTTCAACAGTGTTACCCTTGTATTTGAGAGTCAGATCCAGAGGAACATCTCATGTTGCATAACTGCCCATCTGCTACGTAGCAACCAAAGAGTGTAGTTCAGAAATATGAGTACAGCTTCTCTAAGCAGGTTCAATCCACAAAATGGAATCTGCCATGACAAGCCATGAGTCTGTTCCTAAACCAATCACAACCCTCTAATAGAAGAAATTAAAGAATAAGGAATGAAATATATTGTAGAACACCAAAGATCTTAAAGGAGTTGTTAATAGAATGGCATGGAATAGAAGTAGATTTGGAGTGGAAATCCAGATATTTTAAATCTACCCATAAGTTCTGTAAATATTAAGCAATTTAAAATCACTGAAAGAGACCACACAAAATTGAGAGTGATGCTAGCTCCTGTTTTATTGTATTGTTTTTATTCAAATTGCAAAATCATGTATTACGTACTCTTTAAATAAATCATGTTCCCTTAATATTGCTTCAGCACAATTTGTTTGTGTCTGACCTAATCTAAAAGTTTAGATGAGAGTTACTGCAGAAGAGCATGAAATGTGTGCAAATCAGGGCTAGGCACTTTGCTCTCCTATTGCTGGTGCTGAGCTCAGAGGAGCTGTGGACTGAGATGCAAGCACAGCCACTGAGCTACATGGACTTGTGATCATGCTTTTCCTGTACCCACATGGGAGATAGTTTGCCAACCAGTTATGGGAAGGGATTGAGAAGGAGATCCCTGGTGTATAAAAAAGTCTTTTGTGAGACTGTACTTATTGTTTGTGCATCCATCTAGCTGCTAATAATACCTGTCTGTTTTCTTGTTGAATTTTTACAGAAAATGACACAGTCCTGTCATGGTGCGAGCGAAAAATTTTTAAGACATCTGACTAAAAGGCATGTGAAATGTGAATTTCCCAATTGCTTATTGTCACTAAAAAGCACAGTGTGCTATATCAATCCAGACTGTGCAGATGTGCTACACTACACTGCAATACCTCTTAATATGAGATATTCATTTCTAAAGTCTGTGTGCAAAGTGACACAGCAGTGGTCAGTGGACATGCTTCGGCAGATGGAAAACATATGTTTCTCCTCTTTATTTGTTTACTAGAAAGTGTGTAAATATTGATTCTAGATTAGAAATTTCAGTGCCTAGAGCAAAGCTACAATGAGGTCACATCACTATTGAACCTTAATTACTTTAAGAACTCCTCAAAAGCAATTGTTTCTTCCTCTGCTTAGGAAGAGCTTCAAAAGGCAGCGAGTGTCATTATCTCGGTGTTATAAGGCTTAGCTGCTAATAGAAATGTTGGAATTTATGCTGAAGGAAACATATGGCTTTGCAACTCAGAAAAGGATTTATTTAGTAGTAAAATTTTATTTAGAGATTGCTCATTAATTCTTAAATCAGCTTTTGGTTACAAGTATTTACTTAAGTTTATGCAACATAAATTGCATACAACTAACGCTCAAATTATTCATTATGAATAATGTATTTGAACAAATATAGGCCTTTAATGTGTTTGCAGCTGATTTGTAGTCAGTTGCTATTTTCTATGCCTGTGCTTACTTTTTTCCAAGTTGTTTACTAGTTTAGGTTAGAAGTGGAATTTCACATAGCTGCAGGTATTTACTATGCAGTTGCAAGCTGTGTGATTTATTACTGCTGGTGCTTTTTTTTCCCCTCTCCTTGAAAGTCTCTGGGAGTCCACCTGCCCAACAGTCTCCTAGAATGTTTACTGTGCAGGTAATGGAAAAAAAAGTTGTAAGCTGATTTTAAAAGTTATTCTGCTTCAAATCTCCTTCTGCAAATATTAGTTCATGCAATGGCTGTGTTACCATCTAATAAATTATTGCTCATTCCGCCTGTATGAAAGTGTGTGTCCAAATATTCATGACTGAATAATCTCATGCATAGATAATCTTAGTTCATATAAAAGAATTAGAATGAACTGTGAGAAGTGTTCCAGAAGAAAATGCTTTTATGGAAAGGATTGGTTTTTTTTAGATCAGTTTGTGAGACATGGCTGGAACAGCTGCTAATCCTGGACCTGTGGGTCCTGTTGCAGCCCTGTTCATCTTTACCCTCGTGGTGGACCTTTGAAACCTGAATGGACCCAGGTAGTTCTCCTGATTCTTTTAATGGATGGGTTTCAAATTGTGGTAGTTGAAGTTTTTGCTCACTGCTCAACCCTTTGCTTGTTTAATCAATGAGTGCTAAATATATGCTGTGCAGATGAAAGAGCTGTGCTTAATATTGCATGTCTTTTGTCCTAGAGTGATATAAACTCGCAGTAATGACTCTTGAGCAGAAAGCAATCAAGTGGTAACAGCTGGGCAGAGGTGAGCATGAACGCACTGTCAAGAACTTGCAGGTCAAATTCCTTCTGTAGATCTGATGCGTGCATCCATCTTTGGCTGAGCACAGATCACTGCCTGTGCCACTCTCAGTGGAAGGTGTGAAATCCAAAGTTATGCAACTCTTCAAAGCTTTCACATCAATTTCTAAAGAGTTTATACAGAAATGTGCTCTGCTGTTTCTCTCTATACTTTGCTTAGTGCTATCATGGCTGTCTTGTATTTGAATGTGATTTTCCAGTGCAATTTTCCTCTCCTAGTGAAAAGCTATGCCATTCCTTCCCAAAGGAAGGAAGGCAAAAATAAAAAAATAAAAGGCAAAAATAAAAAATAAAAAATCCCTGTGTGGTAGAATACTGCTGCCTGTTGATATTATTAACATGTTAATATTATTAATATGCCCCGGATCCATAGCAAAGAGACAGAATTTCAGTTAATTTCTGTGGCTCTTGGCAGTTCTCTCACAACTTGAGCTGAGGGAAAAGCCAAATGGTGGGGGGCTATCAGCCATTTTCCCTGGCCCTGAGAAAAATGACTCATGGATTGCTTTCCGTGGATCAGTGGCCATGATGCTCTGCTAGGAGACTTTGTTTCCAAGACAACTGTTGCCAAGAAAGACTGGTTTTCCTTGGGAACAATTTCAGTTTGTTATTTCTGTACAGCAAACCTTCTTCTGTATGCACTGTTAGAACTGTGAGAGAAGCTCTTGGGGTTCCAACTCCTGGTGGAAATGGAGGAACAGTACGAAGAGGAAGTCATTCTAATCACCAGGAGGGGGTTTTCAGTCTTACATGGACCTGCACAAAGTTCATGATCTCTCAGAACATGTAGGCACTCTGCAAATACAGGCCCTGAAATAGCACTTGTGAGACTCTTCAGGACATGGTATCAAAGGAATTCCAAAGCTTACAGTTCTCTTCAACAATACTTAGTTGGGAATGGATGGGGTCTTGAGGGATATTCAGTATTTTAATACATCTGTATAAAAATCTTACAATTTAGTACAGAGGGTGTTATTTGCAACTTGTGCGTGCTGAAAGCAGCAGATTCCCCCACCTCACACTAATGTGAAAATTTCATGTTTCTTAAAGTAATGCTTTCGAGACATGCTCTCAAAGGATCATTCTGTTTCCTTTAACATTTCTCTTGATTTTTAGATCATCTGAAAGATTGCCTTTGCTTCACTTTATTAAAGGTATAGTGATAATGTGTGTCAATAATCCCTTTTGTTACAGAGGTTTCTAAAGTTTGTGATGAATATCTTTACTGTTCTAGCATTGGCTTCCCATTTTTTGCATTGAATAGTTCTATTTCAATTGGAAAGTTTCTTTGATTATGTCATAATATTAGGTCATATTCACCTCAGTGGATTTAATGTAGTTAAGTGAATAAGCTATTCTGGTAAGTACATACACCTACTGACCACCTAGCATCCACCAGAGGTCACTTCCTGGCCACATAATCCATTATCATCTGTGCTTTCAGTTCAGCTGTTAGCTGCTTTTGTTTTGCCCTCAAAAGCCTGCTAATTACTTTGAATCCTGTCTAGAATCATTAAGACACAGAAAAAGAAGATCCTGATGAAACATTAAAAATGTAGGGATTTGATTGATCCCACAACCTTAGTGGCTAACGATCCCATGCTTTGCAAGATATTAAAGATATATTATTAAAGACATTAAGATATATTATTTGTAGATATTAAAGAATTTTAAGTACAACCTGACTCTACCTTGTATAATCTTATCTGGATTCTCATCTTCTTAATCGTCACAAAATCTTTTTCAATATGCACTTAAATTGAAAAGTGAAATATATTTATAGCTTCTGAAACATCAGCAGCATCTGAGCCTCTCTTGTTTATTGGAGAGGCCTGTTTTTGACAATTTTTTCTTGCAATATGAAGAAAGCCCTCTAGAATTCTTTACTGACTAGTCAATTGGAAGACACGAACAACTCATCCTATTTTGGAAAAGGTGCCATTCTACATCTTTTGTAGCTGAAGTGAAAATCTGGAAATCAGACATGATGTTTCATGAGATGTTATTTTCCTCCAGCATCTCATGTTCTTAAAGCTTACATGTCTGTTAGCTCAACCTACTCATTTTCAAGGAGATGGAGGAACTTGTTATATATGTTCGTGGCAGTCTGTTCCTAAAATGAGGAAACTCTCTGTGAATTGTGAACTCTGTTTGAAATCTCAAGCAAACCCAAACTTCTTCACTTCTTCTCAGTTAAGAAAACGTGTGTTTTGTTTTCTTTTGTTTTTTGGTCTGGTTTGCTTCAGATCCATCTCACTCTCTTTCATCTCCTACATCAGTCTCAGTTTCACGAACTCCACACCATAAATCAGTATCTCTTTTGAGACTGTAATAAGAATCAGGAATATTTTTTGGTTGTAAGTGTAGTTCCAGACTAAAGTGCAATCATTTAAAGTTTAAGAGAGGAGAAGGTGGTATTTGTACCTAGCTTATCGTCTATCTGATTATTAACACCCATTGAAAATTTGCTGGGATGTGCTTGTTTAGGTCTCTTATAAACTTCAGTAACACAAACTCGGAGTTTTATACTTTCTGATGCTTATACTAACTTCTACAATAACTGCTGAGATGAATAATAATTACAATATTACAATATTATTCCTATACCTTCTTTTTTACTATGGTATTCTTGCTAGCATGTTCTGCTGTAGAAATTTCGACCTCTTTCACAAGTAATGGACAAGTTTAAATTATTCTTTATGTGGACAGTGAGTACAGGAAATCCTAAGATTTTATCATTGGTGAGGATTGCCTCAAGGTAGAACCCAGCACCGGAAACAACTATCCATGTAGTCTTTGTGCCTGGCTGACAACTGAAAATAAAGAGAACTTCAGCTCTGCTCCATCCTTCTTACTGTGCAGAAGTACAGATGCATAGGAGGTTACACAGGCAAGGGATAAATCACTATTAATTCAGAAGAACAGAACAGCTTCCACTTCAGATTTTTTGAAAGGGTTCTAATTATACTCACTGTATGAGCACCTATTAAGAATTGTGCTCCATAATGCCTGGACTCAGATTTTTTTCTGAAATAAGGTTATTCCTAGGGTCTTGTTCTTCAGAACTCTTTAATCCTACCTCTGATTGCCTCAGTGAGAGGTTTGAAATACTTTGTAAGGTCCTGGTTTGGAGATAAGAGCACACTGTTGGTCTGACATCAAAGTGAATCGATGAGCTAGCTGTGCATTTCTATCCACTGCTTTAGCCATACACTCCTTTGCAAACGTCTAGAAGCTGTCACTCTGCTATGCTATGATGAAAATAATTGGATGTAGCTCCCACTTCTGTTATTGCCATATACTGTTGCTGCTGGTGAAGAGGACTTGAAACCGATGGCTCCAAAGGTAACTTTGAGGCTTCAAAAGCCAGGTTTTCTCACATGCTGGGCTGCTTGCTTCTCCAAGAAAATTTGAAGAGCTGCACTTTATGGCAAAGAGCAGACAGACATAAGACAGTTCCTACAGCCAAATGACATGCAGGAAGAAATTATATTTGAGCATCTAAGCAGAGAACAACTCAGTACTGAAACTAAATATTTCTAGAGGAAGGGACAGCTTTATAGAAATGAGGAGGAAAAAAAATGAAATGAGAAATCCAGTGAAGAAAACCTAATAATTTTGAATACTGAACCACCTGCCCTCATGATTTTTACATGTCATTTGACTCAGGAATTTATAATAATCCTGAAGGCTTGGATAAATGTATTGTTGTGCTTCTGCTTTGTAAAATTTCTGTGTGATAAATACATCTCTACAAGATGCTTCACATGATATGTTTAGTGTTCTGAGCTGTACTAGGTGAGTACTAGGAGTAGGATAATCGCTGAGAACACTGTCTAATTCATACTTTCTCTTTTGCAGGCAGGAAACATTCAGAGAAGTTCAATGGGGGAAAAATAAACCAGAAGTTTCTGTGGATTACAAGGTGACAGTACAAGCTCTGGAAGCCATGCGTTGATAGCATATGGATAGCACATTCTAGTTCTTAGTCAAGATAGCCAATTGATACGGAATTTCCAGCTTCTTATTTAAGGAACTAGACCTCTAATTCCAAATCTTTATGGTGTTGGCTTTCAAATGTTTTTATCAAATCATGGCTGAAAGAGTTTGAATTGATATTTTCAGCTGGAGATGTCTATCAGAGCTTCCTCTGGGTAAGGAAGTTTTCCACAAGCAGAGTTGCTAGAGCCATCTATTCCTCAGAACAACATTTTATACTACTCTTATTTCAGAGCTATCCTTGGCAATATATACACAAAGACAAACTATTCCTATTACTCTACTTTCCATGCAGGCTCTATTGAGAATTTTGGCCTGCTCACTGTGTCACAGTCTTTATAGGAAGAGAAGTAGAGGTAACTTATTTAAATGTTTTATTTCTTCACGCAATGTTGTGTTTTCTGATCTACACACAAATGTACATGTTTGACTTGGCCAATTTTTTTCCATGGATAATGCAGAGTACAGGAAGTACAGAGTGCAGGAAAAACACCCACTGCAGTCAAGCAGGATCCAAGTCTTTATTTGAAGATTATTACACTGACTGAATAAAGGGGAAAAGCAATACAGTCACAATGAATACCTTTCAGATGGCCTGTTTTTTTGTTGTTTTTTTCTTTTTTCTTTTTTTTTTTTTCTGTGTGCGTGGGGGGGCTGTTCTGTTTTGTTCTTCATTTGTACTGTAACAAAGTCAATATACATCCAAGGCCAGGCAAAGAGCAAAGGGTTTACTCCCAGAATGTCATACGCAATTCCTGTAAATAGGGGTGGTAAGGTTGAAGTAGATGATCTCTAGGATTGTGCAAGACAGAGATAAGCCAGAAAACCCCAAATAAAGCTCAAAATTATAGCTTTAGTGGAAACTAAAGGACTTTATTTTTTTTCCTCTTGGCAGGCTGGTCCTTCAGATAAAAATCCAGCTATCTTCTGTTTCAATTCTTCTCTACTACGTTCTGTCACACTGGCTGTCAGGAAAGCCAATGAAGTGATAAGATTTTCACTGTGCACTAAGCAGGTAAAGGTGCTGGTGAGTAAAACTCTCTTTTGCTGTAATAAGTATTTGACCATATGGAGGCCTTGCAACCCTTGCAAGTTCAAGCATGCCACTTAGAAAGTGGCTGCCCTAGCAGTGCACAGTAAGCTGATGAAGATGACTTTGAGCAGGATGTGTCTGTCCATTTAACAGCATTCTGTCCCTTAGTATTCTCTATACTAACATACTATTTACTTTTGAAGAGCAGTTTCCCCAGTATTTGACTCAAAAGGGCTGTCCTTTTCTGTCAAATTTAGGCTTCAGGGCTGATGACTCAGAGCTGTCAGCTCCATGATTAGGACTGTTTTGCCTCTTGGCTGCCTCTTCCAGGATCATTTGCCTGATTTTTACCTTCATGGGGTGAAGCATGTCATAATATACTCTTTATGGAGGAATGCAAGAATTTTCTGAGATATATCTCTTGAAATAGCTGTACCAATATCACTTCCAGAACTAGCTACCTTCGAAGTATTAAAGAAGCTTCATTTCAGGGCCTGATTCTGATCCTTCTGCTTAAATATTCTGCAGTTGTGTAAGCCTTGCAGCTCACAGAGTGTTACTGCACCCACACGTGGCGTGACTCTCCATGTTGAAATCTCCATCTTCTCTAAATTTAAATATGGATTGCAAAATCTATGTTTCCTATTTTAGGAAATCCCTGAGATTTTTCTGATACAGTGGGAATATTTTGCTTTTTTCTTTTTGTTTTGTTTTGTTTTGTTTTTAATCCAAACTAATGTTGATATAAACTGTCCTTAATGTCTTTTTGAAGTGATAAAGCTTCCAGGAAACCCTGCCATCAATTTCTTAGAGGGGAAAGAGACCCTTTGGTTTTCCTAGAACAAAGAGCGTTCATCTTGGAAAACTTTATAGAGGTAAGCAGGTGGTAGCTTCAGAAGGCCAGCAGCCAAAAACAACACCAGTCTGTGTGTTAGGGACTTTGTAGTGACAGTATTCTCTGCGAGCTTTTGTTTTTAAATTTTATTTTGTTGGATCATTATTATGAACTTTTTCATACTGCCTTCATGAAAGACAGAAGTGGTATTTTCCCTGGTACCAAATAATGAGCCAAGTATAAATATCCAACAGAAAAAGCCCTTGGGTGGGTAAGAAGAGCTGTCTTTTGTCCGTGATGCTGGATAGGAAAAATAAATTGGATTCAAGCTCTATTATTACTGGTTAGCTAAGTAATTTCCCTTGTTTTGTTTTGGTATAGGCAGTTGCTCCAGATTTGGATGTGAGCCTACAGAGAAGTATACAAAAAAGTGGCGCTTCTTTAACTGCTTTCTTTTCCTACTGATCATGTTCTCACAGTAATAAGCTAGTGAGTGCATTTTATATTGCACTTTATCAGATGAATCAAGACAGAATAGGATGTTCTCCATGGGGAATTTTTCCTGAGGCTTAAAATGAAAAGTGATTAGCAAAATTCATGCTGGATATGATTGTGCCTCCTTATCCATGCTTAAGACAATATTTCCTTAAACATGTTTCCTACTTTAGGCTGATCAGTAGAACCGAGAGAAAACAATGGCAGTTGACTTAGTACTTATTTACCCTTTAGGTTTGTCAGATCATGTTTGTGGTAGTTTCATTTTGTTGTTTGTTTCTTTGCTTTTGTTTTCAGTTAGTCACAAAATATATTGGACATGTTTATATCAAATTTTGACCATCATATTAAAATTGAGAATAATTATTTTTGTGCAGTTCATCAGAACATAATGCAGAGCTTTATCTTATGATGTTATTGCCTGTCACTGTTCTGCTCAGAGAGGGCAGCAAAGTATTGCAGTTCTGAGATCCAAGAGAACATCAGCTCTGAGGCATAATACTGAAAAAGTAATGTATCTTTATTAATATACAAGGTGTGAAAGGAGAAATTGAGAGGCAATCAGATGATGATTATCTAAGCATACCTGAAATTTTTGTCCTTTAAGCTATCAGTGTTTACTAGTACTGAAGATATTATCAAAAGAAATATCTTAATCACTCTTAGTTTCAACGTACAGTAATCCTCATAGCTGTAGAGAGAAGAGTCCCTGCAGAGATTAAATAGCTGGAAAGTTTAGGATTCATTGCAAACTGTCATTCTGTATGAATCATTTGGCATAAAGAGAAATTATTTAAGTTCAAACTTGCTATGAAAAAATACATTAAAATAAATTAGCAGCATGGTGAAATGGATGATATATTCTTTATACCTTGACATTTTTGGATTTTTGTAAGCTTCGTTGTTTTTCTTCTGATTTCCATACATAAGTATACAATCAGAGGCTGGATTATATGGTTTGTACGCTACCCCCTGTTCTTGCCCTTTGGAACGAAGATTGAAGTATATTTCCTGGGTAACGCAGGCAAATTTTTCCTAGACAACCCTTTAAAATGATCATGTGAATGGATAAATTTGTGATGTGACTCTGCTTTATTTCTCACAGACCCGTGGACTTAGCAATGACTATTCTTCAGCCTTTCAGTGCTTTGCTGCTTTGTCTATCACTGATGATGGCAACAAGTTCACTTACCACAGATAAACCTGAAGAGAAAATGTATTCATGTCCCATCATTCAGTGTAGTGCTCCTGCAGTCAACGGATTACCAGGCAGAGATGGAAGAGATGGTCCCAAAGGTGAAAAGGGAGACCCAGGTACAGAGCATTTATCAGTAGTGTATTTTTGATGCTCCTTTTCATCCCTTTAGTCTTATTTTATGCCTTTTCTGTTATTCCATTTTTCTACTTCTTCTCTGCCATATTAACCTTTTATAGTTTCTGTAAATTTGCAGAAAGCTGTCTATAAAGCACTTGCTCCATTTTTAATTCTATTCTAGATACTTGGATTTAATAAATTTTTAAAAAAACCATACAAACATAAAATCCCATTTTCACAGCAGCCCATAGAACGGAGATAAAATGAGATTTTAATCTCAATGTACCATTTGTATTCTGAGCCATTTACAGAGTTTCCTACGTACCATACTAAATTATGTCTGCTTTCCAATGGCCAGCTCTCAAAACCAGAAATCATGTTTGCTGAAGTTGGCTACTAACCTAATGATAATAATTGGATTGCTTCAAATTAACTAAGTCCCAGCAACTGAATTTCCCTCAAGACATGATTTGACAAACAGTTGCTGCAAACAAACAGATCAGAAAGTGCTTTCTGTCACACAGTACAACGGAGTCATCACCTTTCCCAAGATATAAAATTGTTTCTGAGAAAATATTTAATAAGTACATACAGAACTGTATACCTTCTTACTACATCCTATGCTATGAGAATGTTTTTCCTCATATTCATATGGAATTTCTTGTTCTGTCACTGGGCATCACTGAAAAGATCCTACCCCCACTTGACTCCCACACCTTATCTATTTATAAGCTTTGATAAGATCCCCTCTCAGTTTCCTCTACTGCCAGCTGAACAGTTCCAGGTTGCTCAGTCTTTCCTCATATGAGATGCTCCAGGCCCCTAATCATCTTTGTGGTCTTCCACTGGACTCTTTCTAGGAGATCCCTGTCTTTTTTTGAACTAGGGATCCCAGAGCTGAACACAGTACTCCAAATCTGGTCGCACTAGGGTAGAGTGGACAGTGAGGATTATCTCCTTTGACCCGCTTGTCGCACTCTTTTTATTTCACCCTAGGATATACCATTGGCCTTCCTGGCCACAAAGGCGCACTGCTGGCTCACAGCCAACCTGCTGTCCATCAGGACACCCAGATCCTTATTCTCAGAGTTAATTTCCAGCAGGTCAGCCCCTAACTTGCACTGACATGCAGTTATTCCTTCCCCAGTGTAGGATTCTACACTCGCCCTTGTGGAACCCCATAAGGTTCCTTTCCATCCAACTCTCCAGTCTGTCCAGGTATTGCTGAATATCCGGACAGCCTTCTAGCGTGCCAATCACTCATCCTAGCTTTATATCATCTTGTCATGTGTATAGTACTCCTCCTGGAGTTACTAAATTACTTTTCAATATCCGAGCAAATTCCTATCAGTATGAATATAGCTTGATATGTATTTAAATATTCAAGTTGCCCAGAGAAGCTGTGGATGCTCCATCCCCAGAGGCGTTCAGGCCTGGGTTGAATGGAGCTCTGGGCTTCCTGATGTAATGGGTGGCAGCCCTGTCTGCAGTAGGGAGTTGGAACTGGATGATCTTTAAGGTCTCATCCGATACAATGATTCAATGATATGACATAAGATGTAAAATTTATCTGGAGTATACAAATGTTCAGTATAGACATTTTCAGTATCACGTATCCTCAGTATGCTCTCTGTTGTTTCGTGGCTGAAATATGTAAAGCCAGCACTGCCTGATTAAATAACCACTTCAGAGGTATGCTTGACCTTTATTACATTTTACCTAATTTTCTAAATAACATAAGGTTGGATTACATATAACGGCTTTCTGATTTTAGAGCATGTGTATCTCTGCAATAACAAAGTGTTTATTACATTGGAATTTCATTTTCATAAATAGATATAATAATGAATTTTGTGTCTCAGTGATTTTTCATCCAAGTAATGCAGTTTCTAGCAAATGAATATTTTGACAGGAACAATTTTCAGGTGGAAGTAGGGGTGGTTTTTGACACCATGAGTGGTTGGAAGATTTCAGCAACGGCAAAATGAAATTATATCGACCATTGGAAGTTAATATACTGTTGTAACACCTTGAGGATTTTTGTTAGGTGTCTCATTCCTCTCCTTTCTACTGAGTTAGGATTTCTGGCCATGCTCTATTTCTTGGTTCTTTGCTGTTCAAGATGTATATTACCAATTATTATTCTTTTGAGATAAAATGCATTTACTGAGTGGGGTATTTTTTATTTTTATTTTTTTCCAGCAATTGTTTCTACAATTAGTATTCACATAGAATTTGAGGATATGTTGTGTTTCATGTACAAACCTCAAATACTGAGCATTTCTCAAAAGAATTTCATCATTCATAAAGTGCAGGGTAACCTTACAGTGCATCACAGAAAACTTAAAATGATGAGTGAGTATTAGGAAATCATGGGTAAACAAGAAGTTGTCTGATGCTGTGAATTATCTCCTTTTCTGATTGGTATAAATGCAGGGACTTTGTTTTGTTGTTGAAAAGCTTTCTCAAAGCAGAAATACAGATAGCTCCACCAACGTTATCTATTTCCCGTTCACTTACCAATTTCATCCCTTTCTTCTTAGTGAATTTATCTCTTTAACCTCCTATCCTCAGCTGGGTTTGCAAACATCTTCTTAAGAGAGTCTTTGGTGTTTATGTCTTCTGCACACAGTTGCTAGTTGTTAAACTGTTTCTCAGTTCAGGACTCTCTCCAAACACTAAGGGAACATGGTGGGAGAATACTCTCAGAAAACATTAGAGCTATTTTCTCTCAAATCAAACTCTAGGAGAAGGATTGAGAGGTCTGCAGGGTTTGCCTGGAAAAGCAGGACCTCCAGGATTAAAAGGAGAGGTGGGACCACAAGGAGAAAAAGGTCAAAAAGGAGAACGTGGAAGTAAGTAGTAAAGCTCTCGTGTTTCTATAATCTATTTTTCAACCTGTTAGTGTATTATCTTTAAAATATTTGTTATCATGTCTAGTGTTCTGATTACGTCATTTGAAGAAAGGTGTGAAGGTGTGACTTCCAGAAGTGTAATGAGCAAACAAATAAAACACCTGTTACTTAGGGGATGAGTTGCCCAGCATAACTTGGGAAAAAAAGTGTCTGGAGTCACTAGTTCTTTGTTGTTTGTGTCTAAAATTACAAATCCTTTCACTCAGATCACAAAGGCATTTCCCTTTAATTCTTTGTCTGTTCATGTATTTTCCTCTTTAATTCATTTAAAATGCTTGCATTTGTGTTTTACCTTTGAGATCTGGGCTTTTCCAGATGAATTGATGAGCTTGTCAGCTCTGAGAATTCAAAGCCCACCCAAATATTCATCTGAGTTAGAAATGTGGCTCTCTCACTGGCACAATTTCCCAGGGAGTGATTCTGCAATGTGCCCTATGGTTTCTGCTCTGGAAACCAAATGTCTCTCACACAGATTCACATCAGATGAAAGACAGCAGTGGTGTAGTTATTTTTAAGATAAATTACTAAGTAATACCCTTAATTCTTAGTTGTTGTAACTGATGACCTGCAACGACAAATAACTGCTTTGGAAGTGAAAATACGGGTATTGGAAGATGATTTAAACAGATACAAAAAAGGTAAGATACAATCATATCAATTTTCTTTTTGGAGTTTCCTTACAAGTATTATAAGATGGTAGACTCCCTTGACACTAATCCTGGATACCTGTTGAAGACAGTAAGGTAAAATAAATGTCTGTCAAAGAAAGCAAATGCATTTCAAAAGGGTTGTTCCAAGCTCAGTCTTATCTATTAAATGAACAAGAGGCTCACTTTACATTGGGTTTTTTTTTGTTTGTTTCATGAAAACCTGGCAGGCATGTGAACTATAGATATGTATATTTCTCCTAAGATCATTGTTTTCAAGGCAAATATTCAATTTCCCAGACTCACTAAAGCTGTCCCTTTATTTCTTGTTTGCGCTCCCTGGTTTGAAACTCTGAATTTCATTACAGTCTCTTAGCTTTAGGTATGAAAGATCTCCTAATGGCAGCTCAGTTCCTCTGCATGAATTTTAATTAGTCTCTGATTTTTGCATTGAGACCTGACAAGCTTTTTTTTTTTGTCCTGCATGCGATTTGATTTAGGGAGCAAGTTCCTTCAGGTCTTGATTCAAGAGCAGTAATAAGATGCAAACAAAAAAAATATATAATAAAAAATATATAAATATATATTAAAAATAAAAAATAAAAATAAAAAATAATATGGGAACAAAAAAATATATGTTAAAAATTACTTGTGATCCAAGCCTTGTGAAAGTCCTGTTTTATTAAAATGTGGATTTGGTATAGCCAGGTGTTAATTTTGTTTGATTTCTGTTGGTTTCTGCCTACTATTACAAGTAGTCTGCTTGTACTGAAACAGTAATAATTGAGATATTATGGATAAATTACTTTAGAATCTTCAATTTATGGTGTAATTCAACATGGTGTTTGCTTTTTCTTCTAGCCATGATTTTAAAGGACATCGTGAATGTTGCTAAAAAAATGTTTGTCTCAACTGGAAAGAAAGATAATTTTGAAAAGGGAAAATCCCTTTGTGCAAAAGCTGGAGGTGTGCTTGCCTCTCCAAGGAATGAGGCTGAGAATACAGCTTTAAAAGACTTAGTTAGCCCTTCAACCCAAGCTTATATTGGGATATCTGATGCACAAACGGAGGGCAGATTCATGTACATGAGTGGTGGGCCTTTAACTTACAGCAACTGGAAACCCGGAGAACCAAATAATATGAAAAATGAAGACTGTGCAGTGATAGAAAGCTCTGGAAAATGGAATGATTTAGACTGTTCAAATTCAAATATCTTCATTATTTGTGAATTGTGAACAATTAATAAACAGAAGAAAATCAATCCAACTTTCTTCTCTCAGTTATGTGGTTTTGTAGAAGTCTGTTATTATATTGCTGAATAGAATCATCAGAACCAGATTGTATTTACATTGGTTTTCTCTTTGACGTCCAGTTTTGAATCTCCTAATGAAACAGACCTATTTGTTCACTCGTGAATTGTTTAGCACGTGATATGCTGAGGACGTTACGTTTATGCTGTAGGCTTCAGAAAGGTTTAACTCCATGTCAGCTCTAGTATAATGCCCTGGACTCGGTGCCTACTAACATTTGAAATGTATTTTCCATTTCATGTCCTAGCACAATCTGGCTTCGTATCTTTATCTGCACTTTATGAATTGCTGAACTTAAAATGTGAACTAAAATAAATTTTGAACATTTAAACCATGCATCTCATTTGAAAACATGGGAAATGTTTGGTTAAGAGAGCATTTTGAATCTAGTTTATGGAATATAATGAGCTATTTTTATACAAATTACTATTATTAGGTGATTAAGCTAATAAATGGTATTTCTGCTCCATTGCACTCATAAATTCCAAGACTAACATACCAGTCGAACAGGTGTTCATAATGTGGAATTGTAGTTCAGAGACCATCATCTGAGCCATATTACTGTCACACACGGGAACGCGATTTCTCCAGAGTCTGAGAAGAAAAGCACGTCATGTTTTCCCTCTGCATTTCTGTCAGGAGACTACAGAGATGACGGCTGGAAATAATAATTGATGCATTCTCTTCTGCTGGTAAAAATTAACTGTCTGTCTATGGCCTATGTGATTTGGAACTCAGCCTTCACAGAAGACCTGTCCTATTTCTCCACAAGTCTGTTTATAACTTTTCCACCTTCTTCTGCTCCCGTGAGAAGTACTGTAACCTTGTAGGTGACCGACAACCCAAAGCCTCTTCCTGAAGTGTGTCTGAAAGACCCTGGTTGTCTCTCTGCACACCAGCAAGTGCACAGGAGACGAGTACTCTGGTTTGTTTGGTTGGTTTGTTTTGTGGGTTGTTGGTTTGATATTTTTTTTTAATTCAGTTTTGTGGAGGCAAAGCCAAATGCTGCAATATACATCTAGATTACTTGGTCGGCCTCACAACTGAAATGGAAATTCAGAGTTGCTATAGAGTCTGTTGTTATGGAGATACATTTAACTGTTGTCATGCTTGCAAGCAGTAACGAGTAGAGCTTTTTTATTTGGTCAGATACTAAGCTCTCACCCTGCTCAGTACAGAGGCTTGATGTGGAGCATGAAGAAACCATGGCTCTAATATATTCTCCAGAAGTTGTCAAGTGTAAAATAGTCTTAACTGACCTTAGTTTACAACAGCTCTGAAGTTAAAATAATATCATACTTTGTCACAAGAGACATTTTAGATGGCAGAAAAGAAAAATAATTACAGGTTGTTGAAGGATGTGAGTTTTCCAGAGCATGAAATAGATGCTAATCTGCATCATATTTTCCTTGTTAGTAACAACGTCAACTGCATTCCTTTCCTACACTAATTGGTGTCCTGCAGCTATGGAAACAAGAACTTTTAACATTCTGCCTGGGAGTTTGTAATCAATATTTATTATATGAAAATGCAGGATAAGGCTCAATATTTAAAAGACTGATTTGGGTTAATTTAGGGCCAAAAAAAAGATATATTCTGGAGAGTTGAGTACAATCTTGTCATGCTTCCGTGTTTAGAGATCTGTGGTAATTCAGTCTCCAGTGTATTTACTTGGAAAGAGTAAGTCTGTCTGCTTTGAGATCATCTTCAAAACCACTTTGGTATGCTTTGTGACCATTTCGTTTGACGCTGGGTTAAGAGCAATGCCTCCAGTAGGTCAGCTGGTAAGTCACTGTGTTAGCTGCAGGTTTGAAAAGAATTTGGAGTAATATTTTGCAGATGTAAATGGCTCTGTTTTCCTGCTGTCATTTTGAAAAATTAATTTCACCTCATAATGCTAAAAATGAACTGTCAAAATCTTACAGCTATGTGAGAATTTCTCTTTTAACCTGCATCTACAACTTCAATTGTGCTGAGAGAAACAATTATAAAATGATAATATAAGCTTTTGGGATCTGTAGTAGTTTGGAGACAGTGATGAGAAGAATAAATATAATAGTACTTGTATATACATGTTTGGTATATCTTTACACACCATGATTTTAAAATAAAAAGCCCACAACCTCCTTGGGCAGCCTCCTGCCTGCAGTGCCGTTTCTTCAGGGGTCTTTTTTCCTCACCTCGTGTTCATAGAGAGGTGAGACTGTCCGTGCTCACAGTGCCCGCAGCACTGGAACAGGTTGCCCAAGGAGGTTGTGGATGCCCCATCCCTGCAGGCATTCAAGGCCAGGCTGGATGTGACTCTGGGCAGCCTGGTCTGATGGTTGGCCCTGCACATAGCAGGGGGTTGGAACTGGATAAGCATTGTGGTCCTTTTCAGCCCAGGCCATTCTGGGATTCTATGTCTTTATCAGAAAATATTTAATAAATACTATTCCTAATTGCCATGTCAGTGTTTCTAGAGTCCAGCTCTGAATTGTAGGTTAGACTAATTTTTACATGATTTTCCCCATGGAATACACCTTTTTGAACTTTGTGATACTTCTTGCAACCTTACGTTGAGACTGTTTGCATTTGGAGAACACTGTGCATCATTCGGATGGAATATACACAGACTGAAAAACCCTTTGCAGGTGAGTGCAAATATTTTCTTATGCTAAAAATACTGAAAGTGAAGCATGTGAACATTTATGTTGTAAGCTTAGTTTCATACAGTCCAAATTTTCTAGATAGCTATGTTTTTGAGCCTGATTGTGCACAGGAAAGCAAGAACAACATATAGAGGAAGTTTGAGCTATTTTTTCAAGTATTTTTATTGAAGTAGACACCTTGTCTTTTGAGTCCTTGAGATCTCTGACTTAAGTCATATTTTTTAACTCGGTAAGGTATTCTTGGTGCCCAAAGTTATGACCTTTCTCACCACCCACGTTAGGGACAACATTCACTCTTTAGTGACACTGTTTTTTAATAGATGAACAACAGAAAGTGAGAGATTGAAATTGTTTTTCAAGAGGCTTAAATCAGCATCCCTGATGACCACTTAATTTTACATTAATTAGAAACTAATCTCTATTTGCTGTTATACCCCTGATTAGAACCTCTCATGTGGTGTTAATATGACCTTCACAGAGCTTCTGAGCAATTCAGGATGAGAGCAGCGTCTGTTAATCAGCTGCTGGATTTATCTTTCTAAACCACAGCGCAATTTCAGGCTGAGACAGGCTTAGGAAGAGCTGTTCTGTCACCTGTGAACAAGCTATTATTTCTGAGAAGCTCTTTTCCTTCTTTTCATTTTTGAAGTGTCATTTTTTAGTGGGAACTACGAGACGGAAACGGGAAACTATTTCAATCAGTAGCACCTTGTACTTACTGTTTTATTTATTAATCATAGAATCTAAATATGGGGGAGAGGTTGATAATTTATGCTCAGACTAGAGGAGAAACATGCCCTTTACTCTGGTTTATTTTCTACTCTCAAAGAAGGCATTGTCTTCATGAGTGAAATGAGCAGAGTAGTGTTATGCAGGGGAGATTGTAGTTTTAGTACTACCAAGGTGGCTCTACCTTATGGCCTGGGAAAGAAAAATAATTCTTAGATTGTAATTTGGCCAATAATGTCCAGGAAAAAAAAGTAAGGCAGGAGGATCTGGAAACAGAAGTGCAGTCTTAAATCTCTTTTAAGCTTTGCCAAATTTCTCTGTACTTGCAGCAGGATTGGATCCTCTGTCTTCTCTCTAGGGAATGACTTTATCCTAAGACACCTGCAGTTAACATCCCTTTTTATGGTCTGTGACCCTACTGATGTTTTGGGCACTGTAGCTTGAGCTGTTTAGATCAGTGCTTCAGGGCAAACTGTTGCAAGACCTATTTCTTGGCTCTGTTTTATTCTAGTTTGTTTATGTCTAAAGCTGGCAGCACAATCTGTCCCACAGAGCCGAGCTTGTACTTTAATCCTGCATGAGGCATCTTTGCAGTGGAAGGAAGGCTGGCATCCTCCTCCAGCCCTGGAGAGTCTCTGTACAGATAAAACTTCAGGCAGTGGAGGAATTTACACTGGGCGAAGTAAATTAAATGTGAGAGAAATGGTCACCCCCCTTTTTTGATGTGTGGTTTCAGAGAGACTGTGCTTGAAGGTGTTTCAGAGATGTCCCTAAAGAAATGAGTAAGGAGCTTTCTGTGCTCTCTTAGGGACAGAGCTCTACATCTCTCCCATCAGATGAGAGCATCTGCACTGTGTGACTGCAGCTCTTGGCCACTTCACCTTGTGCAAAGGTATGCCCAAGAAAAGGCTCTGTGCAAAATCCACCCATTCCAAAGACGACTCCAAAGCGTGCTTTTTGTTCAAAAAAGAGATACTGAACTGCTACAAACTATTTTAGCTGAGTTGGACACAGCACTTCACCAAATTTACTTGGAAGTCTTGAAATCACTGAAGCAACCTAATCAGGAATACTTTGGTTTTGGTTATCTCCTACATTACCCTTTGCAGATCCAGTAGTATCTGTGCAAGGGTGTCCCACTCAGAAGTTGTTCAATCAATGCTGTTTTGCTTACAGACCACAAAATTTTAACTCCTCTACTTCCCCTTTATGCACTCTCTACCCTACATATACAGCTATATGTATATACAAAAGCAAAGTGAAGGTGGGAAAAGAGAAATGTGGAAGGAAATGTGATACGTTTTCACCACCGTACCTTTTATTAAAGAGGCACACAGCAACTAAAATGAAAACAAAGCCTAAATCATTCTGTGATTATATTCAGTGATTCTATTATATTATCTCAGTATTACTTCCTAACCCTGCTAAGAAAATCATATATTTTTGCATCAAAAATTAGCAAAATAAACATTAACTTGAAGAGTCAAATTGCCCTCTGTGTGCTGCTGTTTTCTAGTACCTGTTATTTAGGTTTTCTTTGGGATAAATAGAAAAGGCTTTCAATTGAAAAGTTTTACAAGCAAGCTGAAAATGTTTTCTTCTTTTTAATCTCATGTTTTAAAGTGTAGATTAAGACATAACCTGTATTTTTTGCGACACAGTATATTGATCATACAGCTGTAGAGTGAGCAAAGCTGCCACTCATCAAATAATAGCAGTTGTAAAAGCTATTAAATATGTTTCTAATGTCTCTAAGTGCTCAAGTGCATTATGTGTCTGTTCACTGAAAATTGTACACTGTTCTCCATCTCACGTTACTAGGAGCTTTCCTGTGGTTTTGAATGCTGCAGCCCTGAAGGTTATCTTTATCTCATGCTCTCAGAATAGCTCTGAATTTGGTCTTTACTTTAGCAAATTGTGTGAATCGTTGAAAATTTAATAGTTTACATCACGTGTCTCTGTTACAGTGGTTCAGTATGTTATTTTGGAAAGGTAGAAGGACATAAAAGGTGGAAGTTACTGAACAGACGAGCCCCTGGTTAACTGGAAACAATTGGGAAAAATAGATGCTAGAGAAAAGCAGTGTACCACTTTGGTTGGGATCCCAGTTGTTCTCTGCGGATTTGAAAAAGTGATATTTAGAAGCAAATAGTGAAAAATCCACTTCAGGTTGAGATGATTGCCCAAGATAACAGCAGAAAGGGACTGACCTTGTGAAAGGGGCAGTCTGTGTGCTCAGCTGGCTGGCCCTCTCATCAGGCTGTGTCACAGGGAGGAGGCTAACCGCATGCAAAGTGCCATTAAGACTTCATGCTCAGGGGCTGCACCCTCTCTTCAGTCCGGAGATATTTCTTCCTTTGTGCAATACACACACAGCTGCAATTGCACAGCCCAACCTTTAGAGCATGTGAACAAACCTCTGAAAAGGCACAGTTAAGGAAAGACTTGTGCTGAGCTCATTTTCTAGCTGGATACCCTAAGACAGTCTGGTAAGATGGACAAGCAATGAGACTACCAGTAAGTAAGCATATTTGAAGCTCTTTCATGTTGGTTCCCATTCGTAACAAATGATCATGTTCCTGCCTGACAACTGCTGATGTTGTCTCTGTCACAGTGCATTCTCTCACAAACTTGAGGTTATCAGATATCATAGAACCACAGAATTACCAAGTTTGAGGACCTCTAAGTTTGTCCTATCCAGCCATCCACCTATCACCAATATTTCCCACTAAACCATGTCCCTCAGTACAACACCTAAATGTTTCTTGAACACTTCCAGAGTTGGTGTCTCCACCACCTCCCTGGGCAGCCCATTCCTCTACCTGACCACTCTCTTGGAGAGCGATTATTTCCTAACGTCCAACCTGAATCTCCCTTGGTGCAACTTGAGACCATTCCCTGTAGTTCTATTGCTAGTTACATGGGAGAAGAGGCCAGCTTTTACATCATCATAGCCTTCCATCAAGTAGTTGCAGAAAGCAATAAGGTCACCCCTGAGCCTCCTCTTCTGCATGCTGAACAATCCCAGCTCCTTCAGCTGCTCCTCATAAGGCTTGTGCTCCAGACCCCACACATCTCCCTTACAGGGCGAATACTACAACCTACTTCCCCCTCATAATTGTGCAGAAGAATGTTTAAAGAACAAGCAAGGAAATGATTGGCAATAGCTGTGTGAAACCACGGAAAATAGAAAATTGGAAATATTCTTAGCGGGACAGTAGCTGCTTTCAGAGACTTTTGTATATGTATCTGACAATATCTGCCCACTCCCTGGTAGCATTCAAGGCCAGGCTTGTGAGCAACCTGGTCTAGAGGGAGGTGTTCCTACCTATAGCAGAGGGTTGGAACTATATGATCTTAAAGGTCTCTTCCAACCCAAAACATTCTATGATTTTATACTGGTCTAGACTCCAGGTAGACTTCACTGTACTCATGGCATATGTGCTTTGATTAGTGTGAAAAGGGTTGATTTCATCCAGCATGTGTTTGACAGCTCCAATCTCTGCTTATATTTCCTGAACAGTACAGGTAGATCAGCAATCTGTAGCATCTTGTATAGTCACTGCTGCAGAGATAATATTTGAACAAGATAATGATTATGCAGCTGCATGGCACGTGCGTACTTTGGGATCTGAGGCAACAAGAACAGAAGTTGCTGGTTGTGCTTTGCATTTCAAATGGAAAAGGTATTGAGATATACACAGTCTATTGCGAAGGTGTACATATATTTGTCATGCTTAGCAGAATGGAGCTGTACAAACCACCTAGTGATGCGTTTATGCGTTGTCCCACCTCTGGAGACTTTCATGGCAAGGCTGCATAAGGCCCTGGGCAACTTGATCTAGCTATGGTGTCCCTGTTCATTGCAGGAGAGATGGACTGGATGACCTTCAAAGGTCCCTTCCAATTCTAAGGGATATGATTCTAAGAAATCTGCAGGGCAGGCTGTAGGTCAAATTGCTCCACTAAGAACACAGCAGATAACTGAGATGGCTGTTAATAATTTCATTGGGATTCTGTTGTCTTACTAAGAAAAACAATATTTAATATTCAAGATCTCGTATAAGGCTGTGATACAGGCTGTAAGGAGTGACCCTCTTGGAATAAAAAAATTATATTAGTTAAGTAGTTGACATTCATGGTTATTATATTTCTCAGGGTTATTAAACATTCTATCTGATTTGTCATGCAAGCTAAGTCTGCTGTGTTTTAAGAACATACTGAGCAGTTTAGTTTGTACTGGCCTCAGGCAATATTCAACATTCCCCACTTCTCTAGAAAGAATGTGAAGTTATGGGACTGTTTGTTCTCTTTTGTTTTCTTTCTATGTCTCTGGGTCTTCATCTGTTCCTTCTTTCTATCTGCTTACATAGATGAACTCCAGGAGACTTTAATTAGCTTGCTGAAAAAGACAGAATTGAAAGAAAACAGATGGGAATGTGTTTTCTAATGCAGCTTGCACTACAGGTTGCAACGGTTTGTGTCTCGGCACCAGGGAAACACTATCATTTTCTGTTACCCTGTTCAGTGATTGAATGCCCACCTTTTCCTCTCTCATTGTCTGACTGGAGAAAATAATTTCTCTAATTTCTTAAAGCTTTGTCCTCTGAATTTTCTCTTTCCTTATATATATTGTCTTTCCCCACAGCTCGTTACATACCTAAGGAAGTTTCTAAAGGACAGAAAAGTATCCAATTCCCAGTGAAGGTCCCTGGAACTTCAGTTTATGTGCAGGTGTTACATTTAGACTAAAAGTAATTCGCCTATTCCTACATCATTATATGGGAGGTGTGCCCTAAATCATTCTGTCCAGTACAAAAATACCTTTCTGTGTTTGAAAACTAAAAATTCAAGACATTGGCACTGTTTTGTTCTGTTCCCAGTGGCTGCTTTACTGAAATACAGGAGTAAACAAGAAAAAAAAATACTACTGGGCGTTGTGTTGTTTAAAGTGTCATATTTTCAGCAGCTTGAATTTCAGTTGCATTGTCTTCTATTTGTCTTCAGTTGCAGTCTTCTAATCCTCACAAATGAATATATGTGGTTCATTGTGTTAATCTTTCTGATTCTGGGGTCAGTGTTAACATTTTATAATCAGAACGAAATATTTTGGTATAGCACAGACTACACTAATAGCTGAATAACAATCAAAATTATATAAGAGGAGTGTGACTTCAGCATTGATGATCTAAGGGTGTAATCATGACACGTGTTCAGGAGGAGGTCATGCTTTTTGTTTGGGCACCAGGCAGAGGTTTCAAGTTTCTGTTTGCAGCATGCAAAATTCTGTGCTTTAATTTAAATAAGTCATCCTGTTCTTGAGATAATCAGCTCAGTTTAAAGCTATTTACTTAGCCAACTGCATCTTTATTATCTGTTAGTAGATGAGTAGTCTTGTCATGCCAAGTCTTGGTGAACTCTCTGTCATAACTCTTCCTTATGTAGTTTCAAGTCAGTTCAGCTGTCCTCAAAACACAAGGAAATCAATGTGTTTCCTCGGGCACTGACTTTTATGGTCTTTGGCATGGAGCTCTGGCTGTCCTGACAGCAGTGCCTTCTGCCAGGGATTCATTAGTGGAAGATACAGTCGCTAGGAGCAGGCCGTGTGCCTGCACTGTGTTAGAGTTCTGCACTAAGGCAGGGAGTGATGGAGCGCTGAGGCATCACCTGCTGCCTCTGTTACACCCCTGCTGGCCCTGGGAAGAGAGATCTGGGCTTCCTGAGGGGAAGCACAAAGCCACCACGCAGGATCTGGCTGGGCTCGCAGCCATGTGTCACTAGCCTGGCCAGGTGCTCTGCAGCACATCAGGGAAGCTGAAATAATGAAGTGCCTTAATATCTACCTCTAATTTTTTTAAAAAAAGGAAATTCAGTGTTCCTCTGTACTTCTGCACTAATCACAATCTAAAACATACAGTTACATATATTAACTGTTATATGCTTCAAACCATACAATTAGCTAAAACAAAGCTTTGTGTTCAATCTCTTCAAAAGTTCTATGCAAAAATGAAGACCTGTGATGTCTATTTTGTCTTCATTTTCAGCTCATAATGGAGTATCAACCATGAAAAATGGGATTTCCTGGGAATTCATTAGCAGTTGGGATCCCCTCAGTAAAATGCAAAGCTTCATTTTACTGTCACCATCAGGCCTGAGGAGCAGCTCGGTGAGTTTATTTTCTTTCATAACTCTTTATTTTCTGCCATGTGCATTCAATAACGTGTTTCTCTGAGGGACTTGGACTTTCAATTGCAATGTTCGCAATGCTTTTGGATATATGTGTTGTAACATTTAGCAGTGAGGCATTAGATGGGCCATTTCCCAGCAATAATAAATGTAATAACAGCTTTAAAAGGTTTTTGGTTTTTTGTTGTTTGGTTGTTTTGGTTTTGTTTTTTTTTTTTGCTATCTGCAGACTAGATTATCATCTTATTTTAAATTGACAACAAGGGCCAGGTGGCTGCTATAAGAGAAAGATATGAATTATGAAGTTATGCTTCCAAGACAGTCTTGGCCAGGGGCTGTTCAGGCATAAATTGGTTCCTATTACTTATCTGCAAAGGAGGGAAAAGGTATAGTTCATTTCCATGGGAACAGCATGTAGCAGAAAAACCCCCATGATTACTCTGTATTATTTCCAGTAAAAAGCTGGTATTTACTCCATCATAACAGCTAACAACTGACACTGCCATGGGTATTTCTATTGTGTTGTTGAACAAGGAGTAGGAATTATCTTCCATGCTGTTTTGCAGCATTCCCGAAGTTAGGGCCATATACCTAGCAAAGAAAATAAAGGGAGGAATTATGAGGGAGCTTCAAAAGTAATGCCTCCTGTTTCATTATGTTGCTCCGTGGCATCACAGATGGATGTTGGTGGTATGGCAGTAGAGGCTGAACCTTCCCACCAATATTCCATTGCATTTTGTGCCTATGTGAAAGATGGCAGCAGAGGGGCAGTCTGACAGAATGGCATTTGAAGTGGAAGTGCAGATGAAGCAAAGATGTGTCACTGAATGCCTCCATGAGGAAAAAATGGCACTAATTGCTATTCATTGATGCTTGCTGAATGTCTGTGGTGGCCGAACAGTGGATGTGAGCACAGTGAGGGTGTGGGTGATGCGTTTTAGCAGCAACAACTGTGGGTAACCTTCACTGGTGTGGGTATTCACAAATGTGGCATGCAGTCTCTTGTTCATCCCTCGTGAAAATGCATAGCTGATGGCAGAGAATATATTGAAAAACGTTTTGTAGCTGAGAATTTGCTCTCTCAAACAGTGTTATTGTGCTCTTTGTGTACCTATGATAGTTTTCGTGGCCAGTAATGGGGCCTACAGGATAGAAAATCGATGTTTAGAGGGGAAAAAAAAAAAAGAAACACACCAACAAGCTCCTTCAGTGACCTTGGAGATTGCATCTCTCTAAAGTACCTTTTTGCACAGCTAGGGGGGAAAAAAAAAAAAAAGACTTCATGGAAATCATTCTTAGATTGTGAAGTTTAAGTGAGATGCCAATTATGAATCTGTAGTTTAAATCTATGTCTTCAGTTGAATGAGAAAGAAGGAACCAGATGTAATCTCTAAAAAAAAGGTCAGGTGTTTCTTCCTACCATACTTTTAAGCTTTTAATTGGAAAGAAGCATGCCTGTTTTTTTTTTTTTTCTTCACAAAATCTGTGGAAAAACTAGTCATTCCTTTCCTTGATAATACAGTTTGAATTTGCTTTTCCTAGAATAGAAAGTAGATTGAAAGGAATTATCAAATTACTTGAAGTCTTTCTTATCTTTTTTGTCTAAAGTTTTCTGTCCTTTGCAAGCACACTCTTAGGCAAGATTTGTCGGTAACTTCTAATAGAGTTGGTTCCTCCCCACAATTTCCCTGTGGCTGCTGTCTTGTCTTTGTGAGCCTTTCCATCTGTCTTCAGCAGTTCTTTCTCCTCCTTCATCCACCCACGTCACACTTTGACATAAACATCTCTGCCCCAGATGACACTGTATTGCTAAGCTGACAGCATGTGACTAATATTATGTTTGTTCATAAATATGCCTCATCAGCAATTACATTTTTCTGTGAGATACTTACCTGTGAGTTGGAGTGGCATAAATCTAGAGTACACAGCAATAACATGAGTTTTAAGGCCTATCAACTGTAGAACTTGTATTCTTTCCTTATAAAAGATGTAGTAATGTATCCTCATCTTTACTTTTTCATCCTGTTCCTATAACCAATGCACAATAAACTAGCATAAAAATTGTTTTATCAATGTTTCTTATTTTGCAAAGGCGGGAGAACTCTTGACCTTCCCCTGTTTATTGTATGGCCTCATCTTAAAATTACGGTGCAGATGGAGAGAAGGGAGTGCTTGCTTATTGGATTGATTTCATACTTACTATGTGACATAGCTTTAGACCCCAGTATTTCTGACAAGGACCTATGCTGATGTTAACCAGGCTCCTTAAAAACTGAACGGGCACTTAAGTCTGAACTATTTTAACATCAGTAGAGCACATAGATAGCAATTCTAGCCTATCATTGAGCATGGATGTTTCTTTGATGAAGGCAAAGATGGAGAGCTGACCACAACTACTTGCCATGCAGACACTGTGCCAAGGACAAGGTAAGGCAGATGATTTCAGGAACTTGCAGCACAGTGACATATTTAAGATAAATGTTCCACAAGTTACTAAAATAAACTACTGTGTCTATACAGCACTGCATTTTATGTGACAGCGTGCTGTATAGCTTAATGTAGATTGGACTATGATAAGGCTGTTAGTAACCAGTTCACTTCCAAGCAGCGAGTTGAGCAAAATGGGAAGTTCACCTAATTTTCTGATTAAGTGTTTGAAGGTTATATAAAAGAAATTTGTTCCAGCTTTGAAATGACCTTGGCAGTTATTAGTTGTCAGACTGCTTTTTTGAGGGTTACAAGCCCAGCTGCTTCATAAAGAAGTAGTCTTTCTGGATATGTGACATGTTTGAAAACCAGATTTCATCTTTTTCCAAAATTCTCCATTGCTAACAGTTACATAGACTGCTGTGGGGCTTGGGTTCAATCTCTCCTGGCATTACCCACATAACGCTATACCAGCATAATTCATGTGTCAGAGGACCTTAGAAGGAATCTTACTGTTCTACTTATTGACACAAAGAATATCAGGGTACTGCTGAAATCAGTGGAGTAACCAAGCTGGGTTTTGAGAATGTTAATCTTTTTAACAACTTCAGCCATTGCCACATAGGCTCACCTGTGGATTTTGGAATTGTAAACCTTTTAGCTATTCCATGAGGATGCCAGGCTGTAGAAAAATAAAATATTTGCTTTCTTTATTCCTTACTCTTCAGTATATTTGTTTTTCCCTAATTCCTTGCTACTTCACAAAGGAAACTAAATCTAATGGTGGGTGATGATTTAGCATCTTACCAGCTTCTATTGTGCAAGTATAATCTGGCTCATGGTAGAAGAGTTTTTCTGAAGAGTATATTTATTTTAAGCTGTGGGTACAAGATAATAACTTGGCTGATAATGGCTTATGATGTGTAAAAACTTGCCACATTTTACTGTTGCCACACTTTCCTGAAGAGAGGCAGTATGTGGCTGTTGAGGTTTTACTGAATTCCCTGTTCAGTGTTTCCAGTTCTGTATTTAATTTTTTGAACTGCAAACTGTGTTCAGAGGAAGAAGCAATAGTAATTTGCCAAGGTTTATAAAGTTGCTCATTGATTAAAGTTGCATCCATATGCATAGGGATTTATGTGGGCAGTAGTACCCCACAGCAGTATTAACCATTGCAACTGCTGTAGAATTGCATAGAAATTGGACCTATAAGATCATGTTCTGATAAGTTAGACTCCCAAGAATGTGGACACTTAATCATTTAGAATATTCCTTGCCAAAATCTAGATTGAGTTTATTCTTATCTTGCAGCTGCAGAAGTTTTTCAGAGCTGTAAGTACTTCGCAAGTCTGCAGCCACTTGGAAACAGAACAATTAATGTCTTCATTGCATTGAATTTTCTGCTACCTGTGTCATTCCCAAAGCACAGCAGCATTCATGAGCAAGGTATTTTATCTACTAATACCTAACCTGCATTTTATACGCTTAATGCAAATTCTTTTCATCTACTGTAGTTTCAGCTGATGAGGCTAGACGTTTTTAAAAATGAATAACCTGCATTCAAACATTTGCTGCATATCAGGTAGAGGGAAGAATTTTGAATAGAGATCTTTTATAACAGTTTTTGAGACCTAATCACTGGGGAGGGGGGGGGGGGGGGTATTAAAAAAGGAGACTGTTATCTCCTCAATCTGTTAAAAACACTGGTGGCCACATCTCATTTTTGGTTTTCATAAAAACCAGAACAAAATTGCTACGTTCATTGGAATTCTATTGAAATTTTGTGCCTTTGTATGAAACTACAATTCTGGAGTTACCTGTTGAATTGTTTTTCCTTGTTAAAAAATGAAACTTGAACTTTTTCTTTTATAATACAAATTCATATTTATCAGCATAAAAAATTTCTCTCAGCATTTGCATAACAAGTGTGTAAGCAAAACTAAGAAGGCTTAATTGTGCCCTGCTTATCCAATCTCTGCTTCAGCATAGTGTCATTGAACAAGAATGACACTATATAAAGGGGCCTTGTGAGAAGTGCTTATTTTCACTTTGAAGCAGAAAGGTAAGTATGACTTCTCATAAATCACAAGGAACTTCAGCTAGTAGGGAAACCTGTTCCATTCCATTCCTTTGGTCACATTTACATTTAAAAGTTAATGTTTTTGCTTTAATAGTGATGGGGGGGGAGAGAAGGGGAGGTTGTTGTTTTTTTTTTTTTTTCACTTATATTGGTAATTTTACTGAATGCGGAGATGCCTGAAGGATACCAGACTCTGGTGACTGATGAAGGTCATTAAAAGTAGATTAAAACTGAACAGCTGTCTTTCCATTTTGTTATATAACTGATCTGAACTCTGGCTGTGCATCATGATCCAATTATGAGCTGGGTCCAATAGTTCATTTAAACGCAGTTCCCTGAATGATCAGCACCAGAGAAAAAGTACCTGTTGTAATTGCATTCTCTTATCTTGGTGACATAAGTATGGCCAGCTAAAGTAATTTCTATTACAGCCTTTTATAGTCTGTTCTCCACAGTCATTGACCAGCATTGTCAGAAGGATCTGTTAGCCTTCAACACAGGAAATGGTAAACAATTTGAAACAGTTCAGATTCAGTGCTTGAAATGTGACAGTGCTTTAATACGGCATGCAGGTTCTCAGGTTGATTAGAAATGTACTTGTTAAAGAAGATAATCCTGGCCATGAGGAACTGGCACTATGACCTAAGCTATGCATCTGTGCTAAAACTTAAGACATAAATGAATATTCTTATATTCAAAGGAATGCTTCACCAAACTGAGTTTGATGAGACATTTCTCTAGACCAAACAAGTTTCACTCTTAAAAATATTCAGTATTGATGTATGCGTACAATAACATAAAAAGCTTTTTACAATAGTCAGCCTATCAGATGAAACTGTATTGCATATTTTTAAAACTCAATCCAGTTGTGCATATCCATTCAATAAATGGCACTAATAATAAACTGAGATTCTAATTCTGCTCTCCATATATACTTTGAAACAAATTCCATGTACTAACTGATGAACACCCATTTGTTAGCTAAAAGAATAGTACATAGTCATCTCATTGCAAAGTGTGAAGTCAAGGTTTGTATGAGAGTCAGCCCAGCCGGGTCATCTCTTTAAAACTGGATACTCGTTCTGGCATCTTGAACCTGTCTTTCTCTCTCATTTTTAGCTGAGTAATGTCAATAACCGAATATCTCCACGACATAACATCTTATTTTTCATCAGTTCAAGTTTTATAACCACACAGCATTGGCCAATGCTACAATGATCCATGGTTTTGACAGCACTTTCTACTCATGATATCTCAAAAATTACAAAAATTATGACCTTCCTTAATGTTATGCCAGAAAGGATAAAATAAGATGAGTGGGCCTATTGGCAACCAGAAAACATGCTTTTTTTGGAACACTAACTCAGACATCTTCAAGCTTGTAGAATTTTGTTCAAAAATAGAATTGTAATATCAATTGAGCTATAAAATGTTGGCCATGTGTAAAATGCTCTTCCACTCAACCTATTTCACATAAGTGTGCCTAAGTCATATCGTGCTTAAAGAGATTGCCAAGTAGCTCCAAACCTTTGCAATGACTGCTGTAACAGATTGTGCCTTTCAGGTTGGTGTCATATATGTCTATGTTTTGTTGAGTGATTACAGGTCTTATAAACAAGTAATGGGTTAAACTTGGTCAGTTCTACACGAGCTCATTTCTCAAGGATTAATCCAACAAATAATCAGTAATAGCAAAAATGATTATTTGCTCCCACTACTCCCAAATGTCTAACAATCTTTCTGTAGTACGTATGTCAGTTGATATCAGTCTAGAAACATTTATGTGGATAGGCTACGGTAGCAAAAAAAAATCATATACCTTAAACTTTACTTTATTTGAAGTATAGAATATATTTCAAGAAGGGAACAAAAAAAAGCTATTCTATCAGCCCCTGCCTACATGTTTTACAGAATCACTGCTTAACAGATACATGCATTTTCTTACAGCTTCCCTGAGCAACCATGTTGTCTTACTCATTCTGCATGATTGCAGCAGCAGTTGCTTTACTAATGCCTTGCCATGCACAAAACTGTGCAGGAGCTCCTGAGCTACCCAGTATCCCTGGAGTTAGTGGACTGTCTGGTCTGGGAGGTAACAATAGTAATGCTCTTCATGTATATGTATTAATCATTACACTTCAGTAAGAAAATAATTATTTGTTTTCTTTTCATTCAGACAAAATAAGACAATAGCAGATGTATTTCAGTGTTTAGTGATTTCAAATGCTAGTAAATCCTGAATGTGATTTTCTGCTCTGATCTTTTGTCCATAGTTCCAGCACACAGCAAACCTTCCATTTTTGGAAAAATTCCTTGTTTGGAAGGCTAAATGACTGGCATGGAAGGGCATATATAGTATGTATACATACTCAGTATAAAAATACATACAGTATAAAACTATGCTTTTCTCTCTTTTCTGTGAAAAGCATAGTTTAATCATAGAAAAATAATACATATATACATATAGTGCTTTTCTGTTGTCTTTCCAAAAGGAATTGCTTCTTCTACAGCAAAAGATTTTTTGTTTGAATAAAATATTATTCTAGTAGGTATTTACAAATGTAACAAAAATGTGCCTAGTATTCTTCTGCAGCATTCAAAAATGATACACAGAAAAGTATCTTTCTGAGGAATATAATTTCCATTGTGTAATTGTATTCCAGGTCCATTACTAGGCTGAAAGCAATAAAAAAAAGTTATTCATAATCTCAAACTGCAATTTGTTAGATACAAGTCCTGTTGTTTGCTGAACATCACCAGATGTTTACCCCTTAGAAATAAAATTATGCTCCTCTTATCCAGGTCTCAATAGATATTTAGGAGGTCTACTGCAGCCTTACAGAAAAGAGAAACTTACTGAACGTCAGTGGTTACAAAGACAGCAAGGTAAGAATGGAGTGAAAGGAGTTTGCAGGTTTGCAGCACTAGGTGAAAGAGGCTGATCTCTATATAACATTTTGTCAGAAAAGTGACTGCTTTTTCGAGTCAACTGTGTTATTTTTCACTAATGGTAACATGATCACAAAAGCACCCCAGTAATTTCTTAGTATGTTTAGGATCATTGTTACTGGTGGAAATATGCATGAAATAAACATCTACCTTTCCAGTCAGTCCCTATCTTAAGCATCCAGTGCATTTTGAACCATCTACATGGAAACTCTCCTGTATCAGTGTTTAGTTTCCCTTAAAATAAGGAATAAAGACATAAAGCATCCATTCAGCAACATAAAAATAAAATTATAATCTAAATTTTGCTTGACACCAGAGGAAATAGAACCTCTCAAAAATAGCCATTGTGTCAGTTCAGTAAAAATTATGAGAATGAAACAAGTCTTCTTTGCAAAGCCATGGTAAAATATTTTATCTTAGGACCTTTACACTCTTATAGACATGACATAAACTCCAAGCTATAAAAAATATTTTTTCTTTTATAGTTTTTAATAGGCTTTTTCTGTGTATAAGTAAATTTCTGAGCTTTTCCGAGGGCTGTGGGGTTTTCTTTGTTTATTTTGGTACAGATTAGTCAGAAAGTGACAAAATATTTTAAAAATATTTGTTTTACCCTGGTTTGTAGTTAAAATACATTATACACTGATTAGTTTTGAAAAAAAAGTTAGTTTTATCCAGTGAGATACATTGATACATGAGATTTCGGCTGTGGGATGACCTCACTGCAGCCTTTCAGTACCTAAAAGGAGCCTACAAACAGGAGGGGAGTCAACTCTATGAAAGGGTAGATAAGCAGGACAAGGGGAAATGGTTTTAAGTTGAGGGAGGGAAGATTTAGGTTGGTTGTCAGGGGGCATTTCTTTACTATGAGAGTGGTGAGGTGCTGGAACAGCTGCCCAGAGAAGCTGTGGATGCCCTGTCCATCCCTGGAGGTGTTCAAAACCAGGTTGGATGGGGCCCTGGGCAGCCTGGTCTGGTATTAAATGGGGAGGTTGGTGGCCCTGCATGTGGCAGGGGGTTGGAGCTTCACGATCCTTGAGATCCCTTTAAATGTGGGCCATTCTGTGATTTTTATAACCAGAACCTACCTTTTCCTGATTGTGTAACTTCTATTTTCACCTGTTTAGATCTATCTACTTCTTTTGACGATGAACTCCGCAATGTTTTGCTGAATCTAAGACAACGACTTTTCCAGCTTGAAGGAGGTAGCTTTTTCATTTTTAATTTTTTAGCTCTCAATCATTTCCAGTGCAATGGGCAAAATCAATTACAGAATCAAGACTTGTAGAAAAGAAATCACGCTTGAAAAAACAGAACTACATTCCAAAACTAGAACTTCTTGTGAAACATCACTGAGGTGTCCTAGGAATGTTGTAGAGCTTGTATTCATTTCCTGTAGCGCTACTAAGTTTTGGCCTTAGGTCAAGTAGACCCAAACCTTTGAAGGTAAATTAGGTTTCTTATTCCTACTACTGACAGTGTAGAATAAGATGTAGTCTGTCTACGCCATCTTAAAAAAAGAAATTGTGCAATTGGTTACCTATTAGGACTATTAAGAATAAATTGGATTTTCTTAGATGCTCTAGTAATGCCCAGTACAATTAGATGTCCAGTAAGCAGCACAAAGCTTGTTTGTAAGACAGCCTTGAAGTGTTGCTTTGCACTTGACAATGTTCTGCATTTTTGAATTGTGAAGCAAGATGTACTTAGGCATATGAGAAAAGGAACATTAAAGAAAGGTATTTTCTTAGTGGGAGAGAAAAATGCAGACCTCACAGGAGCATTGAATACATTTATTCAAATTTTATTCCTATTTCCTAAAAATCTGAATGGCATTGCAATTTCCACACAGATTCATGGAAACTCTTCACCCTCGTCATCCACTGCTTTCGTTTCCATCTACCAGCAATGAAATCATTGTAGGTCATGGAAAAGTTTTGTGTACTGAGTACTTAATTTTCTCTACGCCTCTTTATTTCTCTGCTTTCTCATCAATATGCTGAAATAAGAAAGTGAGCAAACTTTTTTTTTTCATGTTTCAGTGCTTGCTCTGAATGGGAAAATAACAAAAGTAGGAGAGAAAATATTTGCCAGCAATGGAAAGGAAGTCAATTTTTCATCTGCCCTAGAATCCTGTGAAGAGACTGGAGGAACTCTTGCAACTCCCATGAATGAGGAGGAGAATAAAGCTATTATGGGCATTGTGAAACAGTATAACCGATACGCTTACTTGGGTATTAAAGAGAGTGACACTGCAGGTCAATTTAAGTACATGAATGGCCAACCTCTGAATTATACCAACTGGCAACAGTATGAGCCTAATGGCAAAGGGACAGAAAAATGTGTAGAGATGTACACTGACGGAAAGTGGAAAGACAGAAAATGCAACCTGTACCGCCTCACAATCTGTGAATATTAGAGAATGACCTTTCAAGCACCTGAGAACGAACGTGGAGACCATGAAATACCCTGTTTCATTCAGACTGGTGCAATTTCTGCAATTATTCTATGTCAAAAAATCTAAAATGAATCATATTACTATATATTTTTATGCTTAAGAAAATGCCAAATGTAGAAGGTGATTAACTTACTTACTTAAAATGTGCATAATCTGATGTACTTGTCTCTCTTTTTGGAGAGCTGAAAGCTCAGAATTCATCGGTCACAACAGACTGTCCCCCTCCACTAGGTCTACATGAAAATTAGAGGAAAATTCCAAGGATAGGATTTGGATATTGGAAAAAACCTGAAGACAAAATTACCTTTAATTGAAAACACTGTGAAAACATACTGAAAACATTTTCATGTATTTCATAAATAGTCTTACAGGTCATGAATAGATTTCACTGGACCAAGGATGGTCTTTGGACTTGAGTATCTCCTATAACAATAAGGCTCTCCTAGAAAGCCTTAGGTGACGTGTGTCACAGTGAAGTGTGCATTAAGCATCCATATTTAACCATCTTTATAAAAATACTAACAGTACTGGTTCAATTAATTTTCTTAGTTAAATCAGAAGCCATTCTCTGTAAAACACTGATAAACATTGCCTTTGATTTATAAACATATAAAAAGGTATGTAAGAGACTAAAATCACATTTTTTTCCTAAAACATCACATTCTCTCATAAAATTATGACCATTGTTGTGTTAAAAGTCCACTTGTAATCTCCCAGATAACTGATTAAGCATATACTATTTGAGGTGAGCAGGTAGGAGAAGAAGTTCAATCAGTTCAAACACAAACCATATCTCTACTGATGTCATGCCAATAAGCCACAAAGACCACGATTCAAATCTCCTAGTATCAAGAAGGATTTTTTCAGAAAGTGCTTTTCCTGCCTCTCAGTTTCAGTAGCAGTCTGGGATGGTAAGAACTCAAAAAAGGATAGAAGTAGCAAATCCTCATATGCTTACCCTACAGTGGGGAAGTCATGGGTTCATCCTGGGACTCACTGTAAAACAACCTGGGGGAGAAAAGATAGTACTGGAATTAAATCACATGCATAATACCTTTTACTTTATCTTTTCTTCTTTCCCCACAACTGACTCTGTGAAGGGAGCCTATATGAACCTGGACTTGACTTGGGGCGGCAGCGTTTCCCTTGCCCTATCCTTGCTGTGAAAGAGATGGGGTCTGTCCAATGTGGACATTTGAAGCTCTGTTGAGTAGGAAAGTTTTAGGATGTTCAGACATCAGCACAAGCTTAATCTGGTGGGAAGTATCTTGTGGCTGGTGTGCTGTGATGGACAGTTAAAGGCTCTTCAAAAAAGATAGGCAGGACACTAAGAGGTGGTGGGCATGGGACAGGCTCCCCAGGGCAGTAGTCATGGCTGCGGAAGCTGCTGTTCAAGAAATGCCCAGGTAACTCTCTCAGACATAATCTGACTTTTGGGTGGTCCTGTGTGGAACTAGAGTTGGACTCCATGACCGTCTTTATGGGTCACTTCCAACTTGGGACATTCTATGGTTCTATGATGTGGAAAAGGGGGGATAATTTTCATCAGGACCACACACAGAACTCCAGTGATCTGAGAATGGATGTGAAAATGGGAAAAATACACTCAGCAACATGCTGGATAGATTTCAAAATGTGAACACGCTTTACAAAATAGCATTCTTGGAGACCTGTAATGACAATAAAAATTTTGGCAAAAATTTCAAATGGGAAGGGAACAGATCATACCATGAAAAAGATTCTGTCAGGTTACCTTGAGAAAATGTGGAGCGGAAGTAATAGTTTTTACTTTTTCTATGTCTTACAAAAAATTTGAAGGTTTACTTAATCTACCTCTGCCTTTAAAATTTTAATTATCGATATTTTAGTTAGTTAGTGATATTTTGCTAAGTAAACCTTGTTTGGAATTTTTGTCTTTCAAGCATACAGCTTCTTTGTTAGGGGGAAATGATCAAACATCATAAAACACCACCATGTTGGAGAAGGCTAAAAAAAAAAAAAAAATCACTCTACTGACGTGCTGATTTATTATTTGAAACAAATTTGCATGTTTGTTGCATAGATGTCTCGCTAACTTCAGAGTGTTCTATTTGTTAGGCCATTATTTATTCCCATCATACCAATGTATACGTGATGACTATATAAGGTCCTTATTAAAATCCTTAACATGTAAAATCTTACGTAACATACTATCTACCTCTGAGGTAATTTCCAGCCTAGAGCAATATCTTCTTTTATAACTGCGTGATTTAATTGGATGCTTTATCTTAGAAATACTATTACCAATTTTGAGCACTCAAAAATCACTCCTCCCTCTCCGTGCACCAATCCCTCTCATATATAAAGAAACTGACTTCAGTTTACATCAAATAGGTATCTTTCAGTGTATTCCTGATTTTTGTGGGGAAAAAAAAAGGTGGTTGGGGCGGGAGGATGAAAACAAGGCCCATGGTTCATCAGAAAACTGAGGTTCAGTTCAAACTTGTATAAACATACTGACTGGATGTGACCTAGGGTGTCAGGGCTACTTTATACTGTAAAAACTGTGACCAATGCCTCCTTTTAGTTTTTATTTTTAATTCTGAAGCCAGACTTCAGGAAGATTAATTACAATATTGCTCTGTTCTTTTCCAGGAGGTGAAAAAACACCGTTGCCCTGATGCCAAGAAGTCCTACCAATACTGCAAATGCAAGGTAAGCTTGAGGTTAATCATACACTTCACGTTTATTTGCAGTTTTTATTTAACAGAACAGTAAGTGGAAGAGGGAGAAGAAATATTTGCCACCAGGGATATTTGTTTGCTGGTTTTGAAACCACACTGAAGTGAGTTGGAAAGATTGATAGTCCTTCTAGAACTCTCATGAGCTAGAGGAAAACAATGTTATTGAGAGTATTGTGTAATGGTAAAACAGATGTGTTTATTTGGATCTTGACGAGAGTCAGATTGTAAGTAAATGTCATGTTGAAGTCTACTATTTAAAATTGTATTAGCCTACAGTTATACAAACAGACCTAGATTTAAAGAGTGATCAATACAGGATGCTTGGAAATTAGAGTAGCTAAGGGATTGGGATGTTAATGGGATTGGACTTGAGTTGAAGTGCCTGTTAGGAAACCAGAGTTTGGTGGAGTTTGGCTCAAGGGTGGTAGGCCAGGTATGGTGCCAGGTGAAACCTGAATGTAGCTTTCACTCACCCCTCCTCCTGTGGCTCAGGAGATAGGAGGCTATGCTGCAAGAGCACCTAAGCACTTGAGGAAGTTTCAGTGATTGTAATTATAGTCATAAGGACTGCAATGAACAACTGACCTTTCGCTTATAGACAACCAAGGACAAATGAAGAATATACAGAAAAACAGTTTCATCTAATTCATAAACAAGGTTTTTATTTTATTTTATTAATTTTTTTTTTTGCAATTATGAGCACAGATCACAGTGTATGAAGTTAAAATATATTTAAGTTTTAATGCTGCTGATAAAGTCAAAAAAACACTAGGTTGAAGGATGCCTTCCCAGTTGTCTATATCTTGCTGTATTTTTTGCTTCCTGATTTCAAAGCTCAGCAAGAACAGCCTCCATTCTCTCAGAAGTGCTGCTAGACATCAGAATTGAGAGGAGAAACACTAGGTCCTACATGCTCTCTGCTCTTCCCTATGTTCCCTGGTATAGTGGAGCTGTTGAAGACAGTCTGACAAGAATGTTGAATGCTACACAGAGAGAGGAAATACAGAAATCAAGGGACAAGGTGGTAGTGAGGTAGGATGGAAGTAGCAGCAGAACAGCACAAAAGCTGTGTAAACAGAAAATATAAATGGGCTTGGGGTCATTTAAATACAAGCCAAGACAATAAGGAGGAAGAATTTTTAAGGTTACCTGTGGTATGAAAATCACCATGAAGGAAAAATATATAAAACTTTCAGGAAGTTAAGTGTATAGAGGAAAGGCTAACAGGCTGGTGGAAGGAACATACCCACTTTCATAAACTGAAATTCAACTCTAATGTCTATATTCCTCAAAGCAGCTAAGAAAGATGCATTGACAGACTTCTGTCTTCAACGTGTTTGACATTTACCTACTTACACTGTAGCTAAGTACACTGAACCAACTCTTAGTCATCTTGATTTGCTTCACTACCACTGTAGCTATAATGATAAATGCATAAATGCTGAATAAAATTTTCCAGTGTTCTAGAACTGTTTGTTCTCTGTTAGGTCTATATTCCTCAGTCTCAAGGAGTTTCTGTTACATGCTGCTCAAAGCAAGATCAGAAAAATTTTACAAGTTATCATAGTTGTACAGAACATTAGTCTAATTGAGCATAAACAGTGTAGTAAAAATGCAAGTATCGTGGAAATACTTTAACTTATTTCTCCTTACCAACTTGCTGATGAAAAGCAAGAGAAGAAAGGTTTGCCATTTATCAGATTCACATCAGTTACCGGGCCAAAGTGTACCAGAAAACTTCTGTCTCCCCCCAAGTTTCCCAGACCATCAGTCAGAATATGAAACTCACCAATATGAGCCTCACCTCCTTTTCACACCTGACTGACCTCTGGTTTCTCTGGTTTCTCTCACATGTGGTTGAAGTTCTCAAGCTTCTCTCATTCATGATCTCACCATGGATGCAAATGCTAGTGACCTTTGCTTAAGTTCACCTGGTAATTGCCTCAGTTTCTGTTTGTTTCATGAAACAACCAGAAAACCTCAGCCAAAAGAATGTTAAGAGGACTAAGTCAAACACTCAAAATATAGGAACTGTAAAATCTGACGATAAAATTTAAGCAAAGATTACTCATGCAAATTTAAACTGGCCCTCTTCTACCGGGGCATGTACAACTGGCACAGCCTATTTATTTTTCACAGGACTAGTGCCTTTCTCAGAACACTCAGTAAACACTGCTGTGGGGGAATTAATCTAGTTTCTGTGGGCATGACACCACTGACAGAGGACTCAAACTCAGCTGAGTGAAGTGTGAACATGCAGGGTACAGCAGACCTATGGAAGGGATGTAGACTTGCTTTAACACAGCAGCATCTCAGACCAGTATGGACATTTCCCCCACAACTGTCTTAGATGCTAGACTTCTGTGATATCCGGATGCTAGCCTAATACACAAAGATATACTTTATTGAATTTGACCACAGCTTGAAACCCCTTCCCAAAAGTCCCCGTTAAATACAGAAACTCAGCTGAGAGTAACTTAGAAATGCATGGCAACATCTTCCATTTCAGCCCCACGCTCCGAGGCCTCTACAATTACAGGATGACACAGATCTGCTTTTACCTTCACTAAAAGGCCACTATACCATTGAATAAAACTGTGTTACTTACATAGAACAGTAGAATTGTTATTTATGAAACATAAGCTTCCCCTGGAATATCCTGTTCTGTTACTTCTACATAAGCTGCGGATATAGCACTGTTTTATCACTTCGGGGCTATGCTGCTATCTATCTAGATTCTGTTACAGTACAATAGTTTAGTTATCACAGACTGAGTTCTTATCAGTGATAATGAAAACGACAGCACTGTAGGGATGTTCCTGGTACATATTACATTTCAGATTAACTCCGGATTTTAGCTTATCTTCACTGATATTTACAATTTGACATTTACACAGCAATTCTCTGGATGCATCAGGTATTTCAAATAAGTATTGAGAAATTGTTTTGTTTTGTTCCGAGTTTTTTTTCCCCCCCTTTTTTTTTTTAAGATGTGAAAATGTTTCTACAAGTTAGAAAAGTACCCTCAAATATTTTCCTCATACTTTAAGTGTGTTCAGCTCTTGAAGAAAACAAACTCCTATCATTCAAGTTAATGACATTTCTATTCATATGCAAATTTGTATCACATTACGTGCTCTTGGTATTTGCCATAGATAAGAAGATGAATCTCAAGTTACCTGCCCTATAAATTAGACCATTTTAATAAGCCCTCCCTATTTCATATTGGAGCTACCAGGTAAGTTGAACATCTTTAAAGAGATTTCCATTAAATTGTTGTAAATTGCTCACAAGCTTCTCCATTTTAGAGTTTTTCTGTGTCAGCGTTTTTATTAAAATTTTAGCATACTGTGACTGAAGATGTCACCTGAGGTGAAGATATTTTAACAGATGGATGTCAATAATTGTTTCCCTCTTAAGCAAATTGATGAAGACCACGTGTCTTTGTTCACCTTACCCTTTCTCTTATTGAAGCAGATGAACCTGTTGCTCCTCTGTAAAACTAACACTAGAACTACAGCTTTTCCTATGAGAAAATTTGTATACAAGGGTATCTGCTGTATAAAAATGGGATGGGAATGGGGAAGTTTGGGGTGTTTTTTTTTTTGTTCCATAAGCTCCTAAGTACTGTAACTTTGCAACTGCCAGCGGCATTCATATCACTATCTGATAGAAGAAATTTCAAACCAAAATAGCAAAATACAGAATTTCTTCTTTTCTTCTGTTTTGCTTGTTTGTTTGTTTGTTTAAACAGGGCTCTACACTGGAGAACGAAACTGATTGTTTTATACTTGGCTTTAAATAATGCCATCACCAGAGTTATTCCACAAAATCTTGGGACTGATACTTCTTCTGTTCCCCTGCTACGCTCAAGGAAAACCAGAACAATTTTTTCCAATGCCCGGTTTCAGAGCAGAAAATGGGATATCTCAAGCTTATTTACCAGGTTCCTGAAGTTACAAGTGCCATTTCTATCTACACATACTGTTGCATTCCACCTTTATGCTTCATAAACCCAGTGCTATGCTGTATGATAAGACGTGGTTCTGCTTGGTAGGAAATAATGAGATCTTCATAAATTTCCTGTATGAAATGAGATGTTTAAATCTCTCCCACTCAGCTCATGTAAAGAAAAGGGTATAGTTTCCCACAATACAAGGCGCAAGAAGCTTGTTGCCAGGTGTTAGGTTGGAGCTGTGGGGAAATGCACATTTTTAAATTTCATTTAAAATGAAATAAACTTACTGTGCAATTGCTAGTCTTCTGTCTGGGCTGCCTCAAGACTTGAAGTCTACCCTAGTCCATTCATTAAAGTTTTTCCATAACTACCACTGCTCTGGCAAGAAGTTACCACAAATATATTCCTTATACTAAGAAAGCTCAATGTGTGAAAAGACCTCTTGTTTACAGCAGTAATCCAACAGAGGTAAAACAAGCTTTTAAAGTTCACATTAATTTCACACAATTACCTCTGCTTTATCTTAAAAGCCAAGATTTAAAATGCAACCCAAATTGCTAACAGCTGGTTTTGTTTATAGGTTCCCCATCAGTTACTGGTAATGAAATGGAAGATACCGTCCTTCAACTAAAAGATCGGATTTCAAAACTCGAAGGAGGTAATTATCTAAATCTACTTTTTACTGTAGCTGGAATGAGGAATGTAAAGAAGATGAAGGATGAAATGTCTTCTAAGAAAAAAAGTAGATTTTCCAGTTTTCATCGCATTCCCTTTATGTTGCTTGCTGATACACAGAAGGGTTATAACTTACAGACTGGGGGAAGAAGAGCATGTTGCTCTCTGTAGGTAACAATTCTGAAGTTTGAGTGCAAATAAGTCAAGCTTATCAGAACCATACTTATGCAAAATTGCTCCCTGACCATTTCTTATGCCGCTAACTAACTGAAGACTAAAAACGTCTCAAAGTATTCACAATCTGATTGTATCTAAGTTTCTACTCACTTGAGGACTGACGAATATCCATATATTCTGCAGGTCATCTCAGAGGCTTTATACAGTACAGAACTAGAATAAAAGGGATTAATATAGAGTACTTTATCTTAATGGAAAATTCCTCTTTTCATTCCCTCTTTCTCCACCTTCTTGTGCTTCTCCTATTTCATTGTCTCTATCATAGAATCACAGAATGTCCTGGGTTGAAAAGGACCACAATGATCATCCAGTTCCAACCCCTTGCTATGTGCAGGGTCGCCAACCAGCAGACCAGGCTGCCCAGAGCCACATCCAGCCTGGCCTTGAATGCATCCAGGGATGGGGCATCCACAACCTCCTTGGGCAACCTGTTCCAGAGCCTCACCACCCTCTGTGTGAAAAACTTCCTCCTAATATCCAACCTAAACCTCCCCTGTCTCAGTTTAAAACCGTTCCCCCTTGTCCTATTGCTATCCACCTTTGTAAATCCATATATAGTTGTTCCTTACTTTTTTCCCCCTCCCCTCATCTTTTCAGATTTATTCCAGCTTTTGGGGGTTGTCTCTATTCTCTATTTTTAATCTTACATTTTATGTTTTCATCTCCTTTAGTTATTTCTGGATTTAATCTGAAGTCATTTAATCTGAAGTGATAATAGTAGGAACTGGCAACAAGTTGACTACAAAACAATCCATACAAATTAACAACTTCTACCTGATCTTGCAGTCCTTCGCTTACAAGGGAAGATAACGATATCTGGACAAAAAATATTCGCTACCAATGGGAAAACAGCTGATTTCTATGCTACGATGAAAATGTGCCAGGAGGCTGGTGGGTGCATTGCATCTCCAAGGAACGCAGAAGAGAACGCTGCCATTCTGCACTTTGTGAAGCAGTTTAATAGGTACGCCTACCTGGGAATAAAGGAATCTCTAATCCCAGGCAAATTCCAATTCCTGTATGGTGCTGACCTGAGCTATACCAACTGGTATTCACACGAGCCTTCTGGCAAAGGGGAAGAGGAGTGTGTGGAGATGTACACTGATGGCACTTGGAATGACAAAAAGTGCAATCAGAAACGCCTTGTTGTCTGCCAGTTTTAGTGCTTCTTCCTGTCTGGTAGGGTACATGGAATAGTCTTTTATTTCCCCTGTTTCTTCATTTGTAGTTAGTGAACTCAACATAGCATATAAAAATATAAGCCACTCATTTCAGTCTGATTTGGTTTTTGAATAAATATCAACCATAGAATTATAAGCCATTACTTAAAATGACAGCAGTGACCATTTTGTCTGATCTGTTATTGATTGTCCCCTAACTTTCTTGATAGGATTCCTATATTCTCTTAACCTACTGACTTCTCAAGAGAAAAGAGTAGATTTCCTGAAGCGACTTGCAATCAGGAAAGCTTCCTATAGTCCTGTGTAGCTATGAGCCTTAAAGTTGTTTTCTGGTCTCCTCAGTTCCCAAATTTCCCTCACCAAACCTACCCATACAGACATCGCTGCTACCACAGCTGTTGCTCAGCCTGCTTTTCTCTGCCCTTCTTCACCCGTAACACATTCCCTGAAAGAACAAATAAGCAGTGCTGCTAGGATGACACATGGCAGGGAGCTCTAGGGGTTCTCTCTCCCCTTATATTTCCCATGGGAAAGTTTTAGAGACATCAGGTCTGTAACTTTCATATGTCTGAAGAGGTGGCCCGAAGCCATCTGGCCTCAGTGCCTCTGGCAACTCCTAAACCCTTTCCTAACTTAAAGCATTAGTAGGACAAAAAGATCAAGGTACCACACATGGGAACTGATCCTGGTGTGAACAACAGAGCCATGGCAAGATCGATTTATTTCAGCTAAGAGGTAGAGCGATTCAGATAACCCCAGCTGATTTCTAGGCATAACTGGCAATTTCAAGTCTTCACAAAACTTGACTGAGGTTTCCCAAGGGCTAAGCTTGGTAGACACATGTATCTTGGAAAAATTCCGTATTCTGTGCTCCTTGCAGAAGCCACTCAGAGTTCACCCTCGCTAAAGATTTTTTTAAGACAGAGCTTTCTAAACATTTATTAAAGGGGTTCAATCAGCTACCAAAGCTGGGCATTCCCACTTGCAGAGTTGAGCAGTGCAACAGTCAGACCCAGATACATTTATGAGTTCTTTTTCTTCCTGTTGGGTAGCTGACTCAAGCATAGCTTGGATAACGTAGACTCTGTACAAGCTCTGCAAACCATGGGGCAAGGGCTGGCCAATCATTTCAACATGCTTCCATACACACTGCATCTAATGCCTCGGTATCAGCTGCACCCACTCACGTGAGCCTTGTTAGCCCCAGATTGTTTAGAGGGAGCTGAGCAAGGAAACTTACAGCCCTAGAGCCAGACCAGCTCCTCCTACCCTCTGGGTGATGGGAGACCAAACAGATAACATACAATGGTAAGCAGGGAAGGAAGGCAAGACCACAGCTGGTGCAAACACAGGGGATGGAGAGGGGGCTGCTTGCAGCCTCTTGGCTACGCACATCACTGTAATTCCAGAGCAGCAACTGGCTGTGCATGACATTCCTGAGCTGGCTTAAATTCAATTACTCAAATGTTTTGAGTACACAATCTCACCACCTGCTCTATGGAAAGGCATAGATGCCCCTGGCCTCCATTCAGCTCCTTGCTTGCTGTCATGGCCTGTGAACCACTCTTGTTGCTATTCTCTGCAAACTAAGTACTTTATCTTAAAAGTATTTACGTAGACTGATTAATGCTTAAGGATTAATGTTACACCAACACACCTGCCTGCTTCAACAGTTTGGTACTTCTGCAAAGTATGTAATTATTCACTCTGGTAATATTCAGATTTTTCACCACAAAAATGCATACAACCATTTTACCATTCCTGGAATGGTAAAGTTATCCAAATGTATAAAAAGAAATGTTTTATAAACAAAATCCTCAGTTTGCAAAATGCATCTGTTAGGCATGTGATGAGATGCACAAGCTGCTGATCAGCACCTTGTTTCTGGATACTACAGCCAAAATGTAAAGCACTGAATCCTGTAGTGTAAGGTCTAAACAGACTGCTATGTTGAACCCAGTTTGAAGCAGGCATGCAGAGAACAAATGGGGAATCAAGAATCCATGGGCACTCTTTCGCTTTCAAACTGTATTGTTACTCTTTCTTACTCACAAATGTTTTACAGCTTTCCAGTATCTGTCTTCACTCATCAGCTCATCCGCCCACAGTCTTCAGCCTTGCATGACTCCTGTTGTGAAACTATCTGCCACCAGCACAAGGAAATCAGAACACAGACATCACTCGTGCAGTAGTTTTCCACTCATCGTATTCCAAGACAGTTCAGAAGCTCACAGCAATTAATGTCAGCTTGAGAACAAAGTTGAACCCTCCAAACACTGAAAACCATGGTAAGTTTTTATCCTGGAAACTTGAGATTTGCTATCTTCCTGCTCATCTCTAGGGGTTACAGAATCATCTCAAAATCAGAACAAATTGCAATGATGTGAAAAAAAAAAAAAAGTGTCTTCAGCATAAGTCTATGAACACATGCCATAGCAGAAATATTTGCCAGCCACTCACTGTTGGGGCACATTTCCCCTGTGGATTCCCAATGAGGTGGGCAAAGGACTTTGTGTGTTACTTCACAGATGTGAATGCTAACCCTGTCTGGTCACTAACTCCTCATGTTACTAGACGAGGACCTAAAATTTCAAGTGAAACAAATATTTCTCACCCTTCCTCACTTTACTTCTGCAACCCTGCCAAAAGCAGGCAAGTCTGGAAGCAGTAGTCTTGACCTGAGAAGGTACTGACTGATCTTGGCCAGTTCAGTTCAGGCATTTGGACACCTCCTTTATTTTTAGAATCTGAATGAGAGAGCAACACAGCATCACCATAACTGTAGAAAGACAGGAGTACCCAAGGCTGGCAACAGTGTCATTAATAATTACTTCAGTGTTTATTTTCTGAAACCTTTATGAACTTATTTTAAAGGCCTAATCCATTTGGATTCTAACCTTGAACACTAGCTGCACCTAAAGTGACTGTAACAGTGTTATGGGTGTACACTGACATCACCCAGCTTCCTGACAAGCCAAACGCTCTGATGCAGCTCAAATTTTTCAGCCAATGAAGAGCACCACTTACAAAGGTGATAGTAATGGCACCTTCACTAGGCTGATGCCCACTGAGATGTTGTTAATCTTGAGAGATAAACTGTATAAGAAGATTTCATGAAAAGAAATAAAAGAAGGGACTTTGTTTTTACAAAGTCAATGAAGTAGCATAAAATAGGGAGATAAGTTATAACTTTTGGGGAAGAAAATCTTACTGACTTATTCTCCCTTTGTACAGTGAAAAACAAGTACTCCCCCATCTCCCACTTCTCCCCCCCCCCCCCAAAAAAAAAAAAAAACCAAAAAACTGGTCAAAATTGTTTTCATTTCTATAAAAATATCTATGAGATGAAGAATTATTCCTAATAGTCACTTTTTCCCATAAGATAGCGTATTTGATAAGATTTAGAAAAAAAACCCAAAACTATTGTCAAGTGACTTTTAGGTCTGAAGGGACATGCTTGAAGTCTGAACTTTGGTCTCAGTAGGTGCAAACACATGCTTCTTTGGACAAAATAGCTTGAGTGTCTGCACCAGAGGGTTCCTAGCCCATGCTGTAGTCTGGCCATCATCTCACCTCGTATCATGAGAATGATTCATAGGGACTGTGCAACACCACCTCCACCGTATTATTTAGCAGAGCCAGAACTGCTTAGTAAAACCTCTGAAAGGGTTTGCACATGTGTATTGGAAATGCTAAGTCACAGCTTGAAGCAGTGATGGAGCACCTGGTGGGAAGGCAGGGCCAACCCAGGGGAGCTCAGGTGCACACAGTGCAGCTCAGTGACCAGAAGAGGTGGAGCCAGGAGCCACCCCTTCCCAGACCTTATTTAAGAATTGGCAGTGGAGGTGAGGGTATTCTGCTGCAGATCCCTGTGTACCTGAGACCTTCCAAAGGTAAGCAAATTCTTTCCTTTATTTCTGAGCCCATAGCTATGACATTTGAGTAACTCCTTACTTGCTGCAACCCAGGACTTTGCTGTTCTGTTGTCACTGCTGCATTTTCTGTTACATTATAGCATTACAGATGTGCTTTTCTACTTCCTGCAGTAGATTCTGCAGCCTCAATCTTTCGAATATTAAAATAACAATAAGCTTGTAAATAGCAAGCGTTGAAGCGTTGAACCAAACTAAATTGTTGGGGGTTAGGTGCGTGAAGAAGATTTTGAGTCTGGATAACCTTAGGGATGACAGCCTTTATATCCTGAAGGCTGCATGCGTTCTTCAGTTCATAACCCAGCTTTTGACTGGTTATTATGACAATATATTGATTTCTAAGTAAATAAGATGATTTTCACAGAGAAAACCTAAGTGGTTTCCTGATACAACGGAACTACCAGTTATTATCTCTCAGTGATTGCCTGCCAGAGCAGTGTGAGCACATGTGAAGAGCAGACTGTAGTTTTATTGGTCCTGAGCAAACTGTGGTCAAACAAAACTGCTTCACCCTTGTTTTCAAAAGGATTGTGCCACTTTAAGAAGCAGCAAGTGGGAGGTGTGCAGGCACTGCAGTACAAACAAGTACCTGGGCACACCACTGTGCTCACCTCTGAGCCTCACATAGCTGAGGGGACGGCAGCCTCACATTCCCTGTTCTGCCTTGCAGGCTCGACACCATGTTTTCCAGCAAACAGTGAGGAAACTGGACAGAGGATGGGCTCTTGGACAGAGCTACTCAAGATTATCTGTGAGACTTGCAACATACCTTGAGGAAATTAAGGTAAGGTGGATGGAAAATATGAATTTCTATGGCACCGCTCAAATTGGTCACTTCACCTGCAACACACCCTAAAGAAAGCTAGAACTTCTCATAGTCAAGATGTGAAGTTGAAATTCATGCCATTTGTGTCAAGTTCTCTAGTACTAAGAATCAGTTTACTAAATAGAGCTATGTCTACAAATGCACTACATAAAGCAATCCTTTATTTTCCTTTTTGTGTCAGGAGACCTTCAGGTTGTAGAAGTCCCTTCAGAACTATTTAAACATTTCAGAATAGGAAACGTTTGACTTATAGCTGTATGTAGCCCCCCTGCAATATATTCAATGTCCCGAAAACTAACAGGAACATGTGGAGAAATCCAAGGGAACAAAGACAGCTTGTTAGATGAAACATGAAAAAATTGACATTCCTGGAGTGATTTCTGCATATTGTAAATGCAAGAGAGTCTTGCTACATTTTAACTTACGTCTTAATTGCCTGCTTACTTGGAAAAAGTGAGGACAAAGTATGTCTCATACTGTAACTAAAAGCAGCATTAGCCAAACCCTCGAAGTGCTTTGTGCCCTTTTGCATTGGTACGTATGCTTGGTCTTCATCATGTCTGTCTTCTCAAGACCTCCCAGATTTTGCACATTAGACTATATTTTGGCAGCTAAGCTTCACGTTGTTTTAAAAAATATAGGTAATTTGCTTTCAGTGACTTCACTCACAGTGCTAAGTGGACTGCTCTGATTACTTCTAAGTGAAGCCTGATTACAGCATGCTTTAGAAAAGCTGAAATAATTCTAAAAATAATGCTTATTTACTGTAATTAGCACTTTATTCAGTTGTTCCTTCTAGAGTCAAATCTAATGTAGAACACAAGCAAATTCACTTTTAATTTTCAATTTTAATCTTGTGATTCAGAGTATTTTCAGAACCTCTTGGTTTGAAGGTTCTGGTCCTTTAGGGATCCGTGTTGTTTGATCATTCAAGATTCATGTAGTTAAAATAGGGCCTTTTTTTCTAAGGTGCTAAACAAATTAACTTTATTTCTGGACTTATGTGACCCATAAGTAAGTGACATTTGACTTCAAGTAATCACGCTCATTTCTAGTTGATCTCTGAGCAAGAACTTCTCCACGCTGGCCAGCAAAGTCGGAGAAGCAGCACAGGAGTTCACCTGTCTGCAGCTGCACGCTGTTACGAGGAACAATAGGGGCAATACAGCAGTGACGGCCTCTCCAGACAACTGGCTCTGACCCATCTAATTATCATTAAGTGTTAATAATAAGTTGGCAGTTAGGATCAGAAAGCAGCACACGATAACACTTGCTTGCCCCTCTCCAAGTCTGAAGATTTCACTCTCAAAGTTAAGGGAGCAGAGAGCAGAAGGAGTGCTTTGTTGCTAGTTTAGCACTTTCATTCCAGTAGAAGTACACGTCTGGGAGAAGAGATGTTCAATCTGCAAAACAGGAAGTATCATGTAGCATTTAGCTGTGCTAAAGCATCGCAGTCAGGGTGTGCAAGCAGCTCCTGTGTGTGGGCTGTAAAATCTCTACCTGCAGAGAGCCACGAGCCCCGTTCTGAAACCAGAAATGCAATACCACATCTGATTTTATCTGATATTCTGAATTGACACGCTTTAGTGTGACTATCTGCCTACTAAAACAGAAAAAATGTTTCGGTAAGCAGATGACTTGTAGTCTGCAACACATCATAGTTTTTTAGTATCTTTGATCAGGGCTTTTTCATTCTATCTGCCAACAGGAAGGCAGACAAGGGATAGAGCTGTAGAGAAGTAGGGTTTACCCTGCTTTTTACATAGAGTGTGACCAAAGTATTCCCAAAAGTTACAGTACAACTACATTATATAGGACTTCTTGAACTTTATTGACAGTGAAAAAACAAGTTTATATTCAATTAGGACTATACTTATGGTGATGGAAGGAGAGCAGAATGATTGATTCTCAGATGTTACTAAGTAGTACAATGAGTGGCCTAGAACCTTTATAGAAACTATCTCATGGCAGATATTCTCTGAGGCAGGAACAGTTTCTCTCTTCCCCCCCAAAGTGAAGGAGGCCAAAGAAAAGGGGATTAAGCTGACAAAATTGATGCAAAACAGCAGCAGGCTGCTACTTTCTGCAGATAGAACAGGGAAATCCAGCCTCTTCATAGGAGTTTCCAGACGTGTCTTCACACATGATTCTTACACCCAAGATCCATAAGTCTACTTTTGTCAGTGTTTTCTTGCCTAGTAGAACGTATGGAGCAAAACCCCAGTCCAGCTGCCAAGAATTTCCAGTAACATTAGAAACAAGAATCTCTGAGCAGACCATGCAGCACCAAATTAAGCACTGAATTCACCTGTTTGGACATAAGTCAAGGGTCTAGTTTCCTCAGTGTGCTTCCATAAATACTCAGTCACACAAGTCTATACCCAAGTATCAGCTCTAGGTATGTTTATCCTTGCTTTGCAAATATTTAGCGACCAGTTTTATTTATTCATTAGAAGAGCACTGAGCAGCTTACCAGTTGGGAATTTGTTCTGTCATTGTGAGCACTGAGGCTCCAGAAATCATCTAAGAATGAAAGGATTCAGAAAATTCTTTCCTTCCAGGAATATGTGTTTAAACCTGAAATACTGTGTTAGGCGAGATGAAAGAATTACAGCGTCCTGCTGGAACTCAAGATGAGGAAAGGCCAACAGCCTTTGCCCATGTTCCTGTTCATCTCCCAGTCTTTTGCTCTCAGGTGTTTTTTCATTTAACATTAAAAGCTGTCATTTTCCTGAGAAACAGGAGAAAATAACATGCTTGACTGGTATGAAACTGGCACTGCAGGCTGATCCATTCCACCTTTTGGTGGCTGTATTTAGAAGCCTCCCCGAAGAATTCTTTAAAATTTGTTTTCTTTGTTCCCAGAGGTTGGTCAGTACCACTAGAGTTTTGACATTACCAAGTATAGAGGAAAAATTAGTACAAGATAGTTGAATGTTCTGAAGTTTGGAGGAGAACAGGTTATATATGTAGATATTTCTGATCTCAATTCAGTTGCCAGATCAGGTTTCTGAAAGGCAGAGGACCCACAAGTGAGAGCAAGTTACAGCCTGGGAGGCCACCACCTCCCTCAAGCATCTCATTCAGGGACCTTCTCATGTTACAGTGACCCCATAGGCTTAAAAAGACTATATTAAATCTTTACTTCTGTAGAGAACAGAGGCTGTTCCTTCTTATTTTTTTCTGTAACTGTTGCAATTCTCAGCATTTGGCCTCATTGCACTGAGGAAAAGTAACTTCCCACCCTGGCCCTGTTTGTTTAGCAGATAAATAATTGTGGCTTTTCATGACACCTTTACAATTGGTTTTTCAAAGAAAAGATTCATGAGTGATTTGGGGAAAAAAAAATGCTAGATTAACAGAGAAATATAGCTATGTAACTCAGCTTCATTGCAGCTGAAATCAAAAATATCATTGGACACATCAGCACCTGCAGTAGGCTGGACAAGCCTACTAAACTACTTGCTAAGTAGTTTCAGGTGGTAGGGCAAGACTGCAGATTCCTTAGAGGGCAGAAACAAGCCACCAGGCAGCTCTGTCCTAGGCACACTGCCCATCTAACTCAGTGGGAGAGAGCAGCCTGACAAATTCAGTCACCCCTTCTGTTTGCATGGCTTTTTTTTCCTAGTGGTCAGAAGTAAAAGCTATAAACTAAATGGCCAAACAATATTGTCTTCTGGATAGCGTAGCAGGCTGTAGTGTGACAGCTAAATATATGTACTGTTACACAAGTCTTTTTTTCCTGCTAATGTAGTCCTCTGTAAGAGAGTGCTGTGATTTTAAAGACATTATTGGTCATGAATGGATCTGTGTTAAGGGTAGCAGCAAAGCAATCTGCAATCTAACATGCTTTACAAGGCCTACTTCAGATAGCATTAAACAGGCTCTTAATGAAGCATACCAGCTTCACTTCCAGATGTGTGTTGCAAAATTGCAATTCTTTTCTGTGGTGAGTGTAAGAATAGAATTGTTTTTTTCTCTAAAAAGCAAGTCTGTCAACTGTGCTAAGAAAACTGCTTCTTCAACATCCAGAGGGGTTTTGCATGAACTTGAGAAAGGGAAGACTTCAGTCTATGTAGCTTCCGACAAATCTGAAACGAACATGGGAAACTGAGGGCGCAACCAAAAAAAATACAGTTTAATAGGCCCTTTTCCCTTATCAAAAGCACTCACTGTATACTGCTCTAGAGAAGTCAAGCATTGCATTCTATTCCATTATTCTCCCACCCTTCCAGAGGCCTTTAATCTTGCAGACAAACAGAAATAAACTATTTTGCAATGAAGGATGCTATAGATATATACTGTGTGGTTTAGAGAGCAGATCTGGTATGCTAACATACCGATGAGGATTTTTAGTTGAGATAAAGAACTGCAAAGCTTCAACAGCTGTGTATTTATTATGAAAGAAACACACCACTATATTTATTTTCTAGAGAGATGTTTTGGTTAACCACTATATTCAAGTTTTTTCATTCATACTCTCCCATAATCAAACCAAAGAAGTTTTTTAGAACATCAGCAAAGAGTACTAGTTGTTTGGAATGTTTTCACCACATATGCTGAGTAGATCAAACACTGTCAATGCAATAAACATCTCATTATCTGAGTAACAGCTCCAGACCTCACAGAGCTGTACTGGATGAACTAGGCTACTTGACACATGTAGGCAAAACTCAGGAGTGTGTTATGACCTCCAGCCTTAGTACCTGCTAATTGCTCAGTATTGTGGTTTAACAGACTCACTTCTTAGTGCACCTATTTACATTTCAAATGCATTCCAGTCGTGATTTCCTTATTTATATGGCTGACATGTCATACAGAGTGGGTCAGGAACAGTTTGTGACAGACCAAAGCAAGCTCTGTACGTGTCCCAGGCTGTGAAGCCCTCACCCATAAATTAAGAGCGCATAGCTTTAAAATACAAAAAATGAAAAACATGAGTACAGGGAAGCACAGAATAGGCTGGTGAAGGACGAGTTAATAGTTCAGGGACATCCTGTAAGACTTAGGAGAGTTATTAGTCATCAGCTTATCTTGCTAAACTTATGTAGCTGTCAGCTCCTGATGAGCAAAACAAGAACTTCAGCAAATGAACTGCTGCTTTTTCTATAGCTTTTCAGTCTTTACTCCCTGAAGCTGCTCTATACCACAGCAGATCTTCCCATCACTTCTCTGTCGCCTCTGTGATACCATCCTCAGCATTGTTTTCTGACTGCAGAGTATTTCAGTGCTTCAGAAGTGGCAAGGCTCACCAGAACCCAGCTGGTACCTCCCAGTGACTGATTTCTCCCAGTTTCATGCAGGATTTTGTATCAACTTCATTTTACTGCCAGGAGTACTAGTGCCCCTCAGCAACCTCTTATCCAGGCATAAGGGCACAGCTTCACCAGGGACCAAGCAAAGGGGTGCCTTCTCCTGGTGTCTGTATGTCCAAGCACAACTCACATTCAGCAAACCATAGAGCTTACTATCTCGAAAGGGCCTCACTTAATTTTCTCCATCCAGGGTGCTCTCTGTTTCTGACTCAACATGGTGTAGTCCGACTAACAGTCACTCAAACTTTGTTTTAGGAAAGATTACAGATGTGTGCTTCCCTCACATCCATCATTTAATGGAGAAAGCATTCTCTGCTCTGTCACTACAAGCCTGCTGTGTGAAGTCCAGCAGGTTCTGTGGTTGGATTTTGTCTCTGAGCCATCTGCTGATGAGGGATCAGCATTACAGGAAGTAGAGAAACCCCTTGTTCCCTTAAAATAAAAAAAAAAAAGCAGAGTAACACCTTGTCCAAACAGGAGAACTGAGAGAGGGGAATGAGGAACAGAGCAAATAAAGCATAATAACACATAAGGCTCAAAATGAAAGTGGGAGAACTAAACAGCAGCAAGGCACAGATAAACACCTGAGGGAGAAACAGGAGCAGGAGATCTCAGAGTCAGATGGAGGAGAACAATTGGGCAGAGAGGAGAAAAGGTTTCAATCTAGTGCTCTCCTGCAGCTGTGACTGAAAAAAAAAAAAAAAAAAAAACACAAAACAGGAGGCAGCTCCTCAGGCTCACCTACAGCTGCCTCTTCTGGTGTTAATGGCCTCACACTTGCTTTCTTTCATGCACCCAAAGAGAGGGAACAAGAAGAAAACTTAATGCGCTAAGAAAGGCCAGACTGTCACAGAGTAACAAGCCTAACAGGTGACATTCCGGAGCTGTCCTGTCACAGGTATGTGCTCAGCTGGCAGGGAGACAGTCACCCCATCTGTGCTTCAGGCTCTGAGCTAGAAGCTACACCCATATCCTTTGCAACATTCCACAGCTTGCAGGAGTTGACATTAATGTGAACTGTAAATCCTGGCACAAGTTCGCAAGGGCTGTGGTTTCTGGAAAGGTCTCAGCACTGCTGCAAGGCAGACACAGCCTGCACAGGTGTAACTGAGCCTGAAGGGAAAGTGGTTTTCCCTTTTTTCTTAAAATAGTTTGAGTTGGTACCTTGAGAGATTAGGACGCAGATACAAAAAACAGCAAGTCAACACCAGAGAGCTAAAGTTTACCTTCAGGTGGCAGAACCCTGCTCATTTAACAGCTCAGTAAAGCTCCAGCTGAAGCCTGCCTAATAGGCTGCTAGCTTTCCTTGTAGATATCATCATCTGAACTCTGCAGGATTTGGTATCAGACAGCTCTTGCGCTTCCTCACAGGCTGTAACAAGAAGTTCTTAGTGACAGCAATTTCAATACTCCTACACCAGGTAAAAATTTGCTGGCAGCCTGCAAATTTTTAAAGTCCACTCATTTTTCACTTCTTCCAAAACCACATATTTGATCTGGTTTTTTGCCCCCCCCCCCCCCCCCCCCCCCCCCCTTTTAAGGTTTAGCATTTAATTACAGAAGCCCATTACATCTCACATCAAATAGCCCCAGACAAACCTTGGATAGCCTCTGGAAAAGCCTCGGCCATGATCCTGGGCTGAGAGCAATACTGTTTGGGAGACCTTCTTCCAGACAACAGCAAAAGCAAGGGTTGTGATTGAACTTTCCCTCCCCAGCACCACCTTTATATGTGGCCCATCGTGGTGCTCAGCTGTGTGGGGCTGTGCTGAGCAGCAGCACCTGGTCCCTGCTGAGTTAGGGCACACCTGTGAGCGGGCCTCGTTCCTACCTCAGAAACCCGGTGCTGCTGATTCACAGATCACCCTTCTATTGTACCCTACTGTTCTGAGCTTTAGAGTCAGCAGATAGCCATGTAACGCCGTTTGGTGCTCCGCGTAGTAAGAGAGTGAAACTCCCTGCACTCCCACATAGAGGGGGCCGCCATTTTGCTCAAGATCTCAGCTGTGCTGAGTTTTGCATTCTGCCTGACATAAGAGAAAGCAGCTGGTCCAGCCAGCTTGTTGGAGACTGTCTAAAGTTGTGTGCTAGGCTAAAGCAGGAAAACAAAACTTTTAAATGCTTTCAAACAAGAATACTGTTTGAAATTCCCAGAAAATGGTTTGCTGGACAGCTAAATGGCAAAATCCTGATGTGATCCAGTCTTCAGTGATAGAACAATTTCCCTCCAGTCTCCTCTTTCTCTCCTTGTTCCCAGACACTTTATCAGCTCTGCTCGTTATAATCATATTTATTTTCCTGCTAAGTGGGTACATTTCTGTCTGTACTTGTTGCAAAAATGTTAAAAAATGTATTGGTAATATTCATTTTTAAATCTTTTTCTTTAATCTGATAACTGTGGACCTTATGTGGCAGGTAACCCCCAGTGACACATTTTGACTTACCCCATCATATGCTAATGGGAAAACCCACAAGAGCAAAGCCAGTGCTCCACTCTGAAAAATGAAATGGAAAACTAGATTGAAAAGTTCAAGATTTGACATTTTGTAATGCTAGATAACACTGACTCAACACATCATTGTTTGACAGCTCTATGTCATTGCTCTGTTACACAGCCCCTGGCTAAATAAAACAAGCATATCTATACAGTTGTAACATCTATTTACAAAACAAAACAAAACAAAAAAGTAATGCGGTATATTTTCTTCCCTACAGCTTCATACTCTTGGAATGGAGGAAATGGTGGAGGAAACAACCCTGGCACCATGGGAAATACTGCTGGTCATTTGTGCTACAGTGCTGATCATGAGCTTCCTTATGGTCCTCCCCCCTGCAGTAGTGGTGATCTGGCGGATGAAGCGTGTGCCTCAGATCTCACTGCATGGCTCAGTGTAAGCCAGACACACATTCTTTCAAAGGCTGCTTCAGAACTATGAAATCTGTCAGGATCACCTTTTCTGCTCAAGGTCCATCCCAAACTCACTGTTTTGCCACTCCATCTGTGTTAAGTCCCAGTAAAAAGAGAATGTGTCAAATTTTGTTCTCATTTGATGCAGCGCTTTGCCTTCTGTTTTCTGTCTACACCATACTGCTATTGGTAATGTAAGTAATATAGATACTTAATTCCTACGTTGTCATCTTCTCTTTCACTATAATGAAGTGAAAACAAAAAACAAAACTCCTTATTGAAAAGTAAGACTGTACAGTATTGTATTCCCTTAACTAATAACCAGTAAAGTCTGCCTCTCCATTGTTAAACTGCAAATATTACAAAGCCTTTGATATCATTGACAAGTTGTGAATGTATCAAAACAAGCAATGTAGTCTGGGGAGCTGGTTTAGTCTGGTTGTACTGTGAAACCTACAAAAATGCGGAACGGTGCAAGAAAGAAGCATCTTGTTCTTATTTTTCTGATTTGAAATTGTTGGCATATAATGTTTCTGGTTGCTTTACTGCAATATGAATATTCTTCTCTTTGCTAAATCCTGAGTGTCAGAATGCAAAGCCCTTCCCACTCCAGGGCTGGAACAAGAGGCTTAGCCCAGTGCTCAGACATGCCCAGTCAGATGCCAGCTTGTAGTTAATACAAACATACAGCAACTATTTCCCTAAATTACATTATGCAAATTTAGTCTGGGAAGTAATGTTTTAACTAAAGTTTACTTTAGTTTTTAACTGTGTTGTACAGGCTTATTGGTTCAGCTGCCCCTTTTCACATATAAGTAACAAATTGGATGGTGGGAATAGAACAAAACTCTGCCATTTTATAACAATAATAATTTTTACCTTAATATCAAATTCATGCAATATCATATTAAAGCCTTCTAGCCTGTTTCTTCCACATTAAGTGAAGCTTATTAGTAAGATTTTTTATGCAAATATTTAACAATTTCTATTACTTTACAAGAAGAATGGGCATGAGTTCCTTATGAAGTCCAATACTGTGTTTCTTTCCTTTGTTAGTTGGTTTGGAAAGTTGCTAGATTAGCTCAATAAAACTACAGAAAATTGTTTTTAGTACCAGTAGAAAAATGATAATGGAAAGTGCTCAGTGCTTCAGACAGATAACACATTTGAGCATCAGCTGATAATGATTTGGCTGGAAATGAAAGACTCAAGGACATTATAATTTTGTTTGATACTGACAATTTGTTTGTCAAAAATAAACACCAATCTCTGAAAAACATTTGCTTTTCTTTAAGACTACAGCATTTTTCTCACAAATGCCGTGACTCAAACTACAGCCTTACAGTTCCTATGCAGACAAAGCAGCCAACTCATCCCTTGCTTGATGTAATTGCTACACTAACAAATAGTCATATGACTAGCTGGTTCCGAGCCCAAAAACAACGGGAGGATTTTTGCTTGCAATAACTGCATTCTAAGCCTGAAAGGCAGTGTGTAATTTTTCCTAAATAATATTACTTAATTGAATCATTTAAGCAATTAATGGGGATTAAGTTCAATTAAACATCGTGTATACTGTAATTGCTGTCTGTGTCTGAAAGATTCACAAGGATAGGGAGAAGGTAAAGAGAAAGGAAATGCGAACAGATGGGCTAGTTGTCTTCAGACTCATGGCTTCAATGTTTGCTCAACAGATGAAAAATAAAAGAAAACCCCAAGCTCAGATTCCACTGAAAAAACCAAGCAAGCAATAACTAAGCTTTCTGTTTAGCTTTCATCATAATTCACATACACATCTGCTCTGTAGCAACAGCTCCACAAATAAACTGCATTTCCAGTGCTATGTTGTCCCTGGTCTTTACCCATGTTAAATGCCAGGTGACCAAAAACCAGGGCTTTCTGCTCTTTATGCTTAGTTCTTTGTATCTTTGGGTTTCCAGTGTACTCACAGGCATTACTGATGTGTAAGGACATGTCAAAGAAGGAGCACTTGCAGAAGGAAGTGGAAGCAGGAACAAATAATTTTGTATTTCATTACAAGAATAAATTACAAAAATCAGTTGATCATATCTTTGTTCATATTTGAGTTGCTACATATTTGGATGATGAGCTATATTTTTGGTAGTGGTGGTAACAGCCAAATCTGCCTCAGTGTAGACTGGGTTTGGAAATATGGTAATGGAAGGGAGACCAGGGAGGGTGACTAGCCAGGAGCTCCAGATATCTTGGGCTAGGCCCAGGAAATGCCCCAGCACAGTTGTACTGACACCAAAGCATCTTAGCCAGTCTGCCCTGCGCTCAGTCCAAAGCCCTAGAGCTCCACTCTAATGCAGCTGCCCAGAGAGGTTGTGGACGCCCCATCCCTGGAGGTGTTCAAGGCCAGGTTGGATGGGGTCCTGGGCAGCCTGGTCTGGTATTAAATGGGGAGGTTGGTGGCCCTGCATGTGGCGGGGGGGGGTGGAAATTCATGATCCTTAAGGTCCTTCTAATGCAGGCCATTCTGTGATTCTGGATCTCAGCTGCTTTTGTATTCCTCCTCTGAAGTTCAATTACAGTTTGCAGTAACCTCTACCTAAGAAGACATGGTGGAAATTTCTGATAATTTAGGGTGATCCCATTTCTCACATTTTGTGCCAGGCTGAAATGTTGCATTTTTCCTGCTCTTTTATCTAGCTACAGCAAGAATACAGGGCACTTTTAGAGTGCTATAAATGCTCTGAACTGTGCCTGATTGTATACACTTCTGCAGGACATCCTCAAGTTTGTAAATACAAAGGGAAAGATGTTTGAGTTGTTCCCCCAGCAAACTGCAGAGCTTCATATCCTTAGCTCCTGTGAGCCGCAGCTCCCTAAACACCTGTACGCACAGTCTGATTTCACCCCCGAACACACAGGCACGTGCACAGAGTTGTTTCCTATAGCCATAGCTGCTGTGACTCGCATAGTTTTAATGGTCACCAAAGCAACAACAGTGATTAACTGACAACTGTGAAAGCAACTAGAAGCATAACTCTTCCTCCATAAAAATGATCCATCTTTACAGAAGATGATTTCTGAGAACAATTACTGCGCTTAACTAATGAATGCATCAATTAAGAGGCTGTAATTCCCTTATAATTACGGTAAGACAAATTTAAGGCATAAAAATATAATCTGCATTCTTTGAAATGCCCCTGCTGTGAGCTATGCAACTAGATTTAGTGTATGCATCTGTACCCAAGAGCTGAGGTCAAGTGGTGACTGTGATCTCAAATCTTTTAACTAAATACAAGCTGTATGTTCATAGCTCTTAGGAGGGATTTTACTGCTCTGCTTTTCTTGTTGAAATACTCACATCCAACCACAGCCAGCCACTTGGTCTGTGGTACAAGCATGCCATGCCTGCTAGTCCCTCCTGCTAATAACCACATATTAGACAGTCTGCCTCCTTGTCGTGGTTGAAGGTGTCAATGCCTTGCTTAGCAAGCTCTTTGAGGAAGGTGTCCAGCTGCTCATGCTCACTGTAGGCTAATGTGTGCAGACAGCTGCTGTTGTTGGGGAAATAGGCAGATTCAGCTCCACTCACTGCTTTCTCTGAGGCTGGAAAGATCAAAGCCAGAAAAAACAGCTGAATTATGCAGCTAAACCCAGGTGTGTTTATCCTGATTTTAAACAGTCACTGGCATTCCCATTTTCCAGGCTAGAAGCTTCAACTTGGAATAAAAGTGACTGCAGAACTGTTTTTTTTTTAAGCCTTAGGAAATAAACTGTTCTAGTGACAACAGCAGTCAACAGTAAAGTACTTATAATTAAACATACAGGAGAAAGGTTGGTCTTTTCCTGTATGTGTGTGCATGAATATTTATTTTTAAATTATGGCAATAGCAGATTCAGACAGCTGTTTCGGGTCACAGACTGCTTGCTGGATGCAGTGGAAGCATACTTAGAACCCTTGGGCTGCCGCATGATGAGATAATACTGCTGGCTAGGAACAGCTGCTGGCTTTTATGGTTTGTACACACAGCGAGTGGTGCAGGTGGTGGCGAGTTCTGCTGAGGCACTTTGGGTACAGTTGCAAGATAAACTGCCCTTTTGTGCTGCTGCTGCCAGTCCAGCTGGTCACACAATCACTGCGCCTCACAGCATTTGTGTCAAGATGCACCATCCCACAAACTTAATGGGTACAAGTGCTTTTTGCTAGTCCAAGCTTAAATAGCAGCGCTCACCAGCACAGACCTTTGTGGTGGTTTTAAAACAAGCAAGATTTCTGGTCCTGTAGACTAGAGGCCAGTCCAGCATCAGCTCTCAGAGTCTCACAAGTGCCAGCGAGGTTTTTCCTCTTTCTCACCCTTTTTTTCCGTCCCTGAGTCCCCCACACCCATACTAAGATGTTTGAGGGCTACTCACATTCACAGACAGCCAGTGTCTGCCCTCCAGTCAGCTGAGTCGTCCAGGTGAACCCAGTGCTACTACCACAGCTTTCATACAGCCTGCTTCTTCTGAGGAATGAGAAATCATAACCCTTGGGGAAGAGGGATGGGATAAACACAATTCAGCCTGTATCACAGTAACCATAAGTGAAGAAACATTCAGCCAGCAAAGATCAATACAAACACTACAACTTCTCGCTATCATAAAGGGGAAAAAAAAGTATAATGAGGAAATAATGCACCACACCATAATAAGCATCTGTAAATTAATGAATAAAGCCAGCAAGCTAGTAGCAGTGAACTGTGACTATTACCTTGTTGCACATGGGTTTGCAGTACTCAGTGCTGCCAATAGTGATGCACACTATCCCACCATTCTTAGGGGCGATAGGCTGCGGGCACTGAGGTAGATGCTTGCAAACTTTCACGTGAGTTTAAAAAAAGGAAAGAAAAAGAAAGAAAAAAGAAGTGAAAATGGGTAGACCAGTCTCTTCCCAAGCAAACTAAACGCATAGTAATTGACCTGGTGCAGGTGATAACTTCCCCATTACCTGACGTGGGCAAAGCAGGCTTTTTTGTTTGCTTAAAAGCATTTTTTTTTTTTTTTTTTTTTTGGCAATGCCCAATTTTTCCATCACTTGTTGCTGTGAGAACAAAGTGCCTGGCAGCAGAAGTTACGCTTTAGAAGTGGGTCAAAGGGGCCTTTGCATTCACAGCATCAACATTCAGTGCTGTTGGAGTTAGAACTACCCAAGCATGTCCCAGAACAAGACTGAGGTGCCCATTCCCAGGTCCAGCACCACCGCAGGGCTTCCCTGCCTCCCAGATGCAGTGGCAAGCATCCTTGCTCTCTAGATTCCTGCTGTGATTCCTTTTCTTTTTAATTTTTTCCCTAAAAAAATGCAGGGACTTAGCTCATGCTGAATGCAGTTTAAATATATATATATCCTGTGGCATCTTTGCTGCTGCTTCATTCAACACCCAAAGAAGAGAAGTGTGGCTGCAGTAGGGGTCTCACATTTGCCTTGCAAAGGTTGCAGAAGAGTAAGACTGTCTTTCAGTATCCAGATAAAGCGATTGAGTGAATCTCGTCCATCTTTTTTGGCCATTTCAGGAAGGCATGTTGAATATTTCTATGGAGTTAGAAGGAAAAACCAATACATTGAGTAGGAAAAGCCTTGGAATAAACTTAAGAATAGATAGGGTTCTTCATACTGGGACTGAGAAAACACGTCTTTGTAAACAGTTGTATGTACCTCCTTTCTGCATAATACATTGGTTTGTTACTCCTGTTTCTGAATGCTAGCGTCTCACAGAGTTCCTCTTTGTGTAAGTAAACATAGGCATTTGTGAAATCTCAATCACAGAATCACAGAATGGCCCGGGTTGGAAGGGACCTCAAGGATCATGAATCTCCAGCCCCCCATCACAGGCAAGGCCACCAACCTCCCGATTTAATACTAGACCAGGCTGCCCAGGGCCCCCATCCAACCTGGCCTTGAACACCTCCAGGGACAGGGTGAAAGTGTAAACAAAGAAGTATCTGTAGTTTTATCTAGCTGTTGCTCTATGTAAGCATGAATGTATCTTTCACTCCACATGTATGTGCATGTGTGGATAGAGAAAAACTGTGGGAAACTCCTCAGGTGACTGCCATCTCTATAACAGACCCCGGTTAGTGTGCACTTAGACATAAGAAAAAGTCCAGCTCAGCCCTCTGTGTCAGCCCTCAGCACTTGTCAACAACTGGTAACCGAGCTTTCAGAGACATCAGTGGAAGTGATGGGCATAGGTCATACATTAAAGAAATGCTCTTTCTACCATTTCTACCAAGGTTAACTGGCTGGTCACTCCATTGTGACATACTTGTCCCACACAGAGTAAGGCACAAAGTCACAAAGCAGAGGCTTTCAGTGGCTTTATTTGCATTTAAACTATTAAACTATTTAACACTATTTAAGGGTTGAAAACATTGCACAAGAGATAAAAGAGATGGTTGTTTATGTGCAAGCCCCTTTGTGTATGCAGAGCAAAGTAAAACTGGAAAACACATCTATAAGGCTATTTTTTGACTAGCAGTAGTAGGATCAAAGACACAGCAGGTCAGTGTCTGCACTCATACTTTGCTTTTTCGTCTCCTCCCCTGCTGTCATGCACAGGAGCACAGAATCACAGAAACACAGAATGGCTCAGGTTGGAAGGAACCTCAAGGATCATGAATCTCCATCCCCCCTGTCACAGAGCAGCTGAAGGAGACACCAGCAAAGCTCTCCCACAGGATCATCCTGCTTCATGTGCGTGCCCCACAGGGCCCTGTTGCCCCAACCAGCAGCAGAAGGGATCTGTGTAACTGCCCTGGTTTAGTTCTCTTACCTGAAGGCTCTGAGTCACGTTATCTATGGTTGTACTGTCGCAGTCACTCTGACTGGCAAAAGCTCCAGTTTCAGACAAATCTGAAAGACATACAGAGATGTATATAGTTAGTTGGTTAATGAACCCTTATGGCACCCACATAAACCCCAAAGTTCACATAACAGTACTTGCTTATGAGAATCGTGCCACTGAGCTGCAGTCTTAGTGCTGCCTTGTATACCTGAGGCAACTGGGTATTAAGTGGGACTAAGCTGCACAAACAGTCAGCAATCTAATTGCATATTGGTGGCTACTCAGGGCTGTGTTCCCAAGTAGAATATTTCCTTGCTGTAAGATAGTCAGTTTTTAAGTAATTATTATTCACATCAAAAAACAATATTACCTCACCTGAAAGAAACCCTGCAAAAATTACAAAAAACAGCATTCTCCAGAATGGGCAGGAGCTAAACAGCATTTTTGCTGCAGGAGATCAGGGGCTGGCTACCTACTGCTGGTGGAGCCTGGAAGATTAAGTGCTGGAACCAGACAGACCGCTACATGTAAATAGGTGTCTGGTTGTTTGCACTGTGCCTATCACCAGCACCCGGTGTGGATGCAGTATTGCCCAACCTGCCAGGAAGCCACTGGGCAATTTGCAGAGTGCTTTGAGGAGGATAAGGGGAGGGTCTTGTTACCACACTGAGATGGGCTGGCTTTGGATTAATTACTGTTGTATTGTAAACATGGTTAGCACATGCTTTCCTGCTCTTGCTCTCTTCCTCTCTAACTCTATTACTATATCTCTCTCCTGAGTTAGTCTGTCTGTCTCACGTGCACATTCATTTAGAAGACATAATTGTACTGAAGGACCTCAGCCTTGTATCTCACTCTGAAAGAGAAAGCTCAGGACAGCAGATAATGGCTAAATAGATTTGGATCGAGGAGCTGTGCAATGTTATCTGGTAGCATCCAGAGTTTAGCTACTTAGTAAGGAAGGCTTCCAGTTTCCGTATGGTTTCCGTTTCAGGTTATTAAATACAAAATAAACAAAGTGGAGACCCAGGCAGAAAAAAAAAAACCCACAAAATCCTGAGAACATGAACCTATTCTCCAAGCATACCATATCAGTAGCATGGTATTTCTAGATGTAGTTTGCATTTTTTTAAATAGGTCCATGAATTTCATACACCCTTAAGTCCATTCACAGGAGATGCCAATTAATTAGCAAAATTACCGCTCAAGTTTAATCATTTCTACCTTTTACTAGCAGAGTGTTTCAGTAATCCAGATACTGCTGACATGCTGGGAGTGATTGGCTGACTGCCCCATTTGCAGGGGTCAGGTCTCAGTGCCCAGCCTCTTACCGAATGCACAGGCCTGTGCCAACCCTGTGGGGCCCACCAGCAGCACATCCCAGCACCTCAAACATCAGGTCTGTTCTTTGGCCTCTGATAGTATGTAGCCAACCTACAGCTCACATTTTGTGCTTTACATCACCTATCCTAGGGTACGTACATGCATTTTAAAAAAATAACAACCCCTCCATACATATCACCACCACCAAATTCCTTAATGGTTCTTCCTTTTACTGTTTGTGTAGCACAGTTCAATTTTTTTCTGCAGATATTTGTTTTGGTTGAGACATAGATGTTCTGCTTTCATGCCAGGTTGCAAAACATATTTATTTATGCAGCAGTCTTTCAGGTGTCTTTGTATTTATTTTGCTTCCTTGTTTGCTTCTCTTAGTTTCAGTATAACCCATTATGAGATCCTGAAGCTGTGAAGCCAATGGCAGGGCCTCTGCTGTGCTGACAAAATATGCTTTCTTGTCCTTGTCTTGGAGAGGTCTCGATAAAGGGATGCAGGTAACCGTAACCCACTTCCACAAAATAGTTCTATGTCAGCATGAATGGTGACAGCCTTCTTAATCATAAAAATAATCCTGTATACATTCCTGTAAGCTCATTAGCCAAACAACTTTTTAATACCAAAAAAAGCCAAAGTTTGTGTTTCTAGGCAGACCAATAGGACCTAGCCCCAAACAGTTTACGTTTTTGAGGCTTACACACAAACAGCAATCTTGTTCCTTCTGTGATCAGCAATATGCAGCTAGGAAATCACTTTTGCCAATTATTTAAGGTGCATCTGTACATTAAGGTATTTGTCTGCCAGAACATGTTCACGGGTCTAAAGAAGGCCATTGATAAACAATGTAAGGAGGTAGGATGCTACACACAAACCTACTACTTACTCTGCTCAACTCACAGTTCACCTAGCACATTAGCATGATGAGTAAAGCGGAAAAGCTTCTGGCTTGAGCAGATGTAGATTTGTTTGTGATAGACCGAAAGAAGAGAATAAATGGCAGCTTTTCTTAAACAATCATCACAGTCATGAATTCTCCACCTCAACATCTGTTTGGATGACAATCTGCAATGAAAGTCAATCTGGAGAAAAATATGGGGTAGCAGGACTTGTCCAGGGCAGACTATCTAACAGGCTGCCGTTTAAAGCATAAAACTAGAGTTTAGTGACTCCTGGAGCCATATGCAGGTGAACCTTGTACCGTAGCATTAAGTTCGTCCTTGTTGCCTGTTAACAAACAAAACTTTTCACAGAGGATAAAGAGGATAAAGGTCCCACGTCCTCCTGAACTAAACAAGCCTGGGATTAATTTGTGGTCCTTTGCAAACAATTTACTTACTTCTTTACTTTATAGAACAGTATAATGCGATCGCACAGCAACAACATCCTTGTCATCACTTTCAATCACAACTAACCCATCATACTCACCAGGTACCCAGAAATGGTACAAGGCAAAGCAGCCACCATCAGCAGCAGCGAGGGTGCAGGTACCCGGATTTAACAGCTGAGTACCTGCACAAATGCCGACATGCTTTCTACACAGACTTGCTCCCTTAGCTGCAGAGGGACGCACAGCCATCTAGTGGTTAGTTCTTTGATGAGAGACTGCTGGATAGGCCAGTGGTACAAATTTTAACCACGTAGTATATGTGTTTTTCTGATGTTCTGCAGTTATTTCTCTGCATTTTTTATTTTATTTCAAATTTAGATAAAATATAATACGCTGTGCAATAAACCTAACATTTGGGAGCAAATATTACTTTAGAGAATACTGTCAAGGGCAAACTTAAGAGTTTAATATCTTTTCAAGTTTCTATTAATGAGAAAGACTAAACAATAATCACGAATGTGGTGAAATATAAATTCATATCACAATTCCAAAAGCTATTAAAATTTAATCACGTTAATAAACAAAAATCCTACAAGAGTATTAAAGGCTAAGTGGAGAGGACTATTATACTGTAATGTTAGAAAACAGGAAGAGACACCCTCACATGCATGGTAGGAAAAAGCTTTTTATTGTATGATTGTTTTATAGGAGAACACGTTTCAAAAACATAGGTAATTGAAACACAACAGTAACAGCACATACTTGGTGAAGAAGATTTAAATATTATGTACCTGGTAACATCTTCCACTAAAGAGGCCAAGATACAGTTATGTGATATCCAGCCTTCTCCCATCAAAGCAACCCCCAGCTGTACGCAGTGCTAACTCCAGTAAGGAAATTGGACCCCAGAATTTCCCATTGTCTAATTAGAGGTAAGAGATCTGCTGATCCTTAGTCAGTTGGGAAAGTCATCCATTCCTTTGCCCATGAAAGGTTTGAGGTTCAGCCATTGGTTTGAGTACCTGAGTCATACTTGACCTTTATCAAAGGAACCAATGGAGCAGCAATGTGTTTTGTTGTCTTATGTTGATTAAAAACAAGATTCTGTCTTGTATATTTTAGATAATGAAGGACACCGAGGGCTAAAAAAAAAAAAAATCAATCTCCAAGAAAATATCCTTTCCTTTCTTTCCATTTAAAATCTAAAATTCCTTTGGTTAAATACAAAGCTGTCAAATCTGATTTTTGGAAGCATCCTCATCTTAGTGAACTTCTCTTCCTTTTTGTTTTTAAAGATAGATGGCAAGGGTCAAAACACAAGCTTTTTAGGCACCTCCCATGAGAATTCGTTTCTTCCAAAGTGACCATAACATGCAGTCTTCTGGTAAATGGGCTTTTTTAGATCCAAATCCCTGTGTGAATAATTAGAAAAAACAAAAAACAAAAAACAAAATCACCATATAATATTCATAGTATTTATGAATAAAATCTTGACATAGATATCCAATTCATAACCTTCACCTAGGAAGCATATTCTAAAGATGTAAACATATCAGCGATTGTGTCCAAATGTAAACTGAGTCACAGAACCACAGAACTCCAGATGTGATCTTGCCAGGGCAGAGTAGAGGCAGGGGAACACCTCCCTTGACCTGCTGGCAACATTCAGCATAATGTACCCAAACCATACAGCTGACAACAAAACATACATGTGAACTTCTTAGGGCTACAGGAAATGTTCTTTTTATTGAGAATAATGAGTTTTAATAGAAAAGGAGAAATACATTCCACTCATTTCATAAAATTAAACCTATTTCTTTTTCATAGCAAAATAAGATAAAAAAATATTTTATATTGTAGAAGAAATGTTAAGTCACAGCTTGAAACAGTGACGGAGCACCTGGTGTGAAGGCAGGGCCAACTCAGAGAAGCTCAGGTGCGCTCAATGCAGCTGAGTGACCAGAAGGGCTGGAGCCAGGATCCACCCTTCACAGACCTCATTTAAGGGTTGGCAGGGGAAGCAAAGGGATCTTGTTAGAGCTCCCTATGTATTTGAAGTTTTGCAAAGGTAAGTAGCTTGCTGCTTGCTTTTTTTTTTTTTTTTTTTTTTTTTTTTTTTTTTTTTTTTTTTTTTTTTTTTTTTTTTTTCTCCTCTCTCCTCCTTCCCCCCCTCCTCTGTCTGTTTGTGTCATGTTTCAGTATTTTCTCTTTTGCTGTAGCCTGGTGCTTTGCTTTTGTTCTGTTGTTGCTATGCTTTCCGTCATGTTATAGCTTTATGCATATCAATTCCATTTAGTATATTTGGTCAAAGGCTGGAAGTATATGAAACTTGAAAACATCTGTCATTTTAAAATACATGGCATGCTAGTGCTATATCAAAGCTATCAACTGTGCAGTCTGACAAAAGGTCTCTTTAGAAGTGCACAGAATAATTCTGAACTGGCTTAGTAGGATCGTTCTCACATTGCAATATCTAACAGTTCTGCAAGAAAGCAGTTCTAGGGTGTGATCATCAAGGTGTTTCCATATCTTTCTGCTTTCTTACCTGACAATGACTCCAGGCCGCAGATCAAAGTTTTTGTGCACGATGTCCAGCAGCTCTTTCTCTGTTTTTTGGGAGGTTCCATAAGTGAATAGTGAGATTGAGAGTGGTTGAGCTACTCCAATGGCGTAAGAAACCTATGGGAAAAAAATACACCATAGTTAACAAATAAGCATGGTGCTTCAGTGGGCAAGAGTATGAAGAAATCCAAGTATTTTTTTCAAGACCATTCTTATGAAGACTATGCCTGGTATTGGCACTACCTGTATTTGTAGAGAAAACAATCTTTGTAAACATAGAAGTTTCTGGATAATTTTTTTCCCTGTTACCTATGCTTGTCCCCATGACAGTAAGCATCAAAGTTAAGCTCAGTGAATGTCTGGAAAAGAAAGTCAAGAAAATGGAAGCTAAGCAAAAAGGGCCAGCTTCAAGGAGCTGTAACGTGTCTAACAGGAAGTCTTTCTACTCCCCCAATCCATCACCAAGACAGCTTCTAGTACAGTGTCTTGTATGATGTTTATTTGAGGTAAAGCTGGAAAGGAACAAGCTTTTAGGGAAGAGCACCAGTAAGAACAAACCATACCTGAACCAGAACGCGACGACAGAGACCAGCTTTCACAAGAGACTTGGCCACCCAACGGGCTGCATATGCAGCTGATCGGTCCACCTTTGTGTAGTCTTTTCCAGAGAAAGCACCACCTCCATGGGCTCCCCAACCACCATACGTATCCACAATGATCTTTCGACCAGTAACACCAGCATCACCCTGAATCAGTAAAAGAATTGAGCCACTTTACAAGGCATTTTATTATAACTGAAACAAGGCTATGCAGTCTTCAGAAGACTATAATGTATGAGGAAGTTATCAGTTGTGGATTACTGTGTGATAGCTGAAGGGGTGAACTCATCTCACTGTGTTGCAATAGAGGCTATAAATGTTCTTTAAAGGCAGATTCGTAAGACAACCCTGTCGTGAATGGTGTTTGGTGATCAGACAAAACATAACACACCTAGGTAGCTAGAGCATTCAGTGCTTGTTTCAAAAGTGTAGGAACAACATGGGAACCTTGGTTTAAATGTGACCTGTTTACAAGATTCAAACTGAATACGGAGTATTTCTCACAAAGTACACACTGTATTTGAACCACTGAGAGACTTTATGCTAGGTTAAAAATATACATATAAATAGACCAGTTTTTCATGTTTTTGGACAAAATCTGAAGTTGTGTGACTAATATGCAATATAATTATTATTTACTGTTGCAAGGTATGCCTATGCAACCTTATACACCATTACACGGAGGCTGACAGTCAACATTTCTGATGCAGTATCATTACACAAACTGTCAGGCAGTTATGTGCTAGAAACACATGTCCAGCTTCACATTATCTGTACGTTTATTTGAACTGTACATAACGGGTATGGAAGAATAGGCGGTTAAAGCTATCTTGATTGCATACTTACAAGTACTTGGGATTTTTATTCAATCTCAGTTTACGGATCTTTTGCTGACCAGTTGTCTGACCCCAAACCTAATAAATGTTTGATCATCTGACATTCAGCCTTCACCTGTATGGGCAGGCTTGAAATTCTTTTTGTAGAGAATATCATGCTAGTGAAATTCAACTGCTGGAATGTTTGCATAGCAAACAAGTGGAAGGCCAGAGTTGTTCTTAGAAAGACTAAACATACACACGTAAGAAAACCTCTGGCACTATTTTTCCCACTCTGTTAAGAATTTAATATGAAGGAGCCTTTTGGGTTTCCTATAATTTGACTAAAACCTTAATTTCTGACAGCACAGACTGGTGCAGTGAGAGCACCTTACATGCCATGATGAGTTGACTGCAGAAATTACAGAGGAAGAGAAATGGACTGGTAAAAAGTATAATTAGAAAAACTTATTTTTCAAGAGGCTGCGAGTGTGCTAATACAGCCTGCAAGAGACTTTAAGGAGAGCTGCAATGTCCTCACATCACCATCAGGTGATGCTGTTGGGAAAATTGTGACGCCTGTAAAAACAAGCACAGAGTTCAAGCTATCACTGGACTTGGAAACAATGGGAAAATCCCAAGTGAGATTTAGTTTACATCCTTAGATAAACTGAGGTGAAGTTGAAGATAGAATTCCTTAGCTTACTTTGTTAAAAACAAAACTTACTGGAACCTGGAAAGCTGAAGATGTAACAGAAAGGGAAATATTTATTTTTTTTTTTATTGCCACAACACTATCATAAATTGCACAAGCCCACTGATGATAGCGATTGTAAGGCCGCAGACATGCAAGCAGACTGACCCATACTAAGTAAGCTTAGCCTTGGTTCAAAAAGCTGCAAACACACACTGCAACATACGTGTTTGTATGTGCAAACATTAGAAAAAAAAAAAAAGTTTCTAACAAGAGATTGCTGGCTGGCTTAGAAGTACTAATAATACATTTTTAAATGAGTACAGCTGAGTGCACACTTCAAGATTTTGTATGTGTGGTTGTCATTTAGCGTGTAGCTATGATTGCTGTACATGTTGTTGGGTTTTTTTTTCTCCTTGTTACAGTTCAGTCCATTTGTCTGTAGCCTAAAACATCAACAATACACTATTATAGTGATATGATCGATTCAGCTACACACTAAGACTGTGCAACAATGATTAACTTCAACATTTTCCTGCCTGTTCTAATGTGAAGACGTAGAGCCACAGAAATACCTCTGGCAAATTCCAGTAGGTGAATGAATTTGAATGATAACAACCACAAAAGTTTGTTTGGAGTTGCTGCGAACTTGAATCTAATTTCAGGAAGGGGCTTTGAAATTTTGCTGTGACAAAGGCAAAAACTTAGAGCATGCTGTGAAACAGTTTTTAAAACCTTAATCTCAAAAATCCCAGTCCTACAGAGTGTGAAATTTCTGACTTATCCAAGTGTGAGATTAAATTATCCCTCCTAGTTCCCATGTTGTCCAGATAAAGCAAAAGCAACATTAGCCTTCTCGCGAGAACAGCCTGTCATAGAATCATAGAATGGCCTAGGTTGAAAAGGGCCACAATGGCCATCTGGTTCCAACCCCCTGCTATGTGCAGGGTCACCAACCAGCAGACCAGGCTGCTCAGAGCCACATCCAGCCTGGCCTTGAATGCCTCCAGGGATGGGGCATCCACCACCTTTTGAGAACAGATGAGCACCTCAGCTCTCACTGGTGTGGGACAGAACTATATAGGTCTGAAGATCACATTCATTGTAAAAGATGTGAACCTACTGTTGTCCATCTCTTTCTGAGGCATGCTTTCCATGAGAATGGTTTGTTTGTCTCATACAGTGTTGGATTCAGACCTAAGAAACCCAGAGCTGGGCTTGTATGTTTGATATTAATTTGACTCAGCTTATCTGCTGAAGTTACATCACAGAGAATGATGCAACCATGCCCTCAAAGCTTACTTTGGAATACAGCACACAAAACCCTGAGTGCCTCTCCCACCTGCAGCCACAGTTAGAACTTCCACTAGTCTGCTTGCTTCTCACAACTTAAGAGTGGTTGTGCAGGGCTGGCTGAGCATCTGTGTTAAGGCACACAAACACTGGGGATGACAAGCTGATAGAAGCATCAAAGTAAATGCAAACCTGAGGCCCTCCAATAACAAAACGTCCACTAGGCTGAAGGTGATAAATAGTTTTCTCATCCAAATATTTTGCAGGGACAACAGCTTTAATCACACAGTCCTTCAGGGTTTTGCGCATATTCTCCAGTGAAATGGTTTCATCGTGTTGTACTGAGATCACAATGGTGTGAACACGCACTGGTATGACTGCTCCGTTCTCCTGAATGTACTGAACAGTGACCTGAGCAAAGCAGGGAGAAGGAAATAAACAACAAAAAAACATTTGTTCCCTTGTACATAGTTAAGTGCTTCTGGCAGTCTGATGCAAGCTAACCATTTTCTGACAGTCAAGCAGGCTATCATAAGCAGTGGAAACTCTTCCCCTGCTAATTGTAGCTTATTCAGTAGCAACCTTGGCACTCTGAGTGCCTTTTATTTTTTTCTTTAAAATTATATAATGTTTTAGAGAAGTGAAATGGGATGATTTTCAAGGACAATCAGTAACTGATTGGATTGCTACTCTGTTGGTAAAGGAGAAAAACCAGAATGACAGCATCTTTTACCTGTGTCTTGGAGTCAGGCCTCAGCCAAGGAAGCTCCCCGCTGCGCCTCAGCTCTGCTAACCTGGCATTCAGTTTATGAGCAAGAATAATTGTTAGAGGCATACATTCCTCTGTTTCATCCGTTGCATAACCAAACATCAAACCCTACAGGAGGAGAGAAGAGACTTCAATCACTGTTGAAAAGCGCCAGAACCGAAGGCAAGGAGATTTTGTCTGAAAGAAAGAGCAAACAGCACCCTCATGTTTACTTTCTACTATTTAACGTTGCAATCTAAGAAGCCTATATTCAGATCAGGTTCCAACATGCTACAGTGAACAACCACGTTCAAGAAACAAACCACGTTCCAAGGATTCTTCACAGAAGTCCTGAAGGTTTACATGTTCAGTTGGAAACCCAGACAAAAATGAGAAAGTTTGGGTGAAAAAAATAAATAAATAAATAAATAAATTGGAAAAAAAGATCTGTTTGAGCTGAACAATTTCAGGACTGCTCTGTCACATGAAAGATGTTTTTACTACTCTGTAAAGACTGTAGAGGCTTAGACTGTCACTAACTCATACCGAAGCTCACATCTGACTTCTCAGAGGAATGCAATTTGAATGGTACAAAAAAGAAGTACGATTCAACAGCTATGGCACCTGAGTCAGATTTGCACTGCAGCATAGCATGCTTCTACTCACAGCTTCTACTGTTGTTCAGCCCCAGTCCCTGTGTCACAGCACCATTTGTGAAGTAGAGTCAGTAGCGTTTTCTTTCTCCTCACACAGCATATGTTCTGATACAAAAATAACGACTGGGAGCTATTCAGATACAATGGGAAAGGAGGCCATGAAAGTGCTAAAGAAAGCCAGAAATCTTTTTTGTCTTTTGTAGTCCTTTGTCCCCATGACAGCATAAAAGCATTTCAATTTTTGTCCGCAAGGTGTGTTTTTTGTTTTTTGTTTTTTTTTTTTAAAACAATATTAGCTTGGCTCCTGGACTCTGATATCCTCATTTATGGTTCTCAACAGCATCGTTATAAACTAGATATTACTACTAATGATAACTACTGTAAATGTTGAACTCATTCATACAGGCATCCGTCAGATTATGGAGTTTTTATGTTAGCCTGTTTCTCTTGGGAACACACTGTAATTATCTGCACATGTTATTTAGCTCACAGAAATGGAGCTTGGACAACTTTAATTACGTGGAATACCTATTATAATAAAACAGATCTCTGCCTCTGGGAAATAAGGGAGAATTAAAAGTACTCTGGCATATTTGCCTTCATTTTACTAATGCTGCAGACAGTTGAAACATTGCCTAATTTTTTGCTGCGTAAAATCTCGAGAGCTTTGTGAAAGTGCTAAGGTCCTTTGTTTATTTCATCTTACAAAACAAGTCTGGCTGCAAGATGAATGGTCAGAGGCATCCAAAGCCAGTCAACAAAAATACAAGAAACATAAGCAAAAATCTTTGTGAGGATCTACAGACTGCATCCTCACTACTACAAACTGACATAACTCTCCTGGCTTATGTGGACTGCCATAATAAAATCCAGCAAAAAGCCTGCCTGCAAAATACTTCCAACTGACTCAATAAGCCTATGTTTTTTTTATTCTGGGCTAGACCAAGCTAGAAATGCGCAAGTCTTCAGATGGGTTTTGTTTTAAAAAACACAGTAATGATATGAGGTAATCTCTTTCCATTCAAACGTTTTGGATATATCAGGTGTGATGTCACATCTACCTGATCTCCAGCACCAACATCCTCTTCATCCCTGTGTAAATGAACTCCCTGGGCAATATCAGGTGATTGCTGTTCCAGAGCCACTAAAACATTGCAAGTCTTGTAGTCAAAACCTAGTTGAAAAAAAATAAATAAATAGAATAGTGACAAATAATTTTTTGTCTGTCACAGTTTTGTGGAGACAGGACTTGGACTCGATAGACAGTAATACAGAAGCAAGAGAACAGAATTTTCATTCTGAAGAATATCACATTTAGAATTCATCATCTAACTGCTATTTCTTGATAAATGTTTGTCGATAGACCTTAATTTTGTGGCAGAGGTGGTAGGTTAGGAAGGATTGCCTCTATTGATTGTTACTGTTTGTTTTCTCTTGCATTGGCACCCTCTGCCAGTTAGGAACTGGAGATAAGTTGTAAAAGAAAAATAAATAAATGATAAGCCTCTCCCAAACAAACAGTATTCAAAACCTCTGTATAAATTCCTATGAGCTGATGTTTTCAGCAATTGAAGAACTTGCTTTCTGATATACACGTAATACATGCAAAGCAGTGTTATGTACCTAACTCTCTCGTAGGAGTTCATATGAGAGAAAAAACAGATTTGAGTCTCACAGAAAATCTGGAAATGGGAGATTACTTTACATTACATTCAAAGACCAAAAGGAAGATTTAAAAAAGAAATGTGAAGAATTATATACAATGGTAGGAAAGTTTTCCACCTTTCCCTGGGGTATATTAAGAATAATTTGAATTTCTCCAAATTTAGCATTTCCTAGAATTGTAATTACTGCTATCATTCAGTTAATAAATCACATATACATGTCCATATGCATATGAGTCACTTAAAGAATCCTCACCACCCTCTTTTAGATAGGCTATAATGAGATGAACACTATATGTCAGTATGCAATTTTTTTTATCTTTACCTCTACTTTCATATAGCAACTGTTTTTCTCTGCATCTGCCCTTATAATTTTGGCAGTTAAAATAAAAATCAGATTTATGAACTAATCGATTAGCCAGTATATTCTGAGAATCCTGCTGCTGTGTCGTGATGGAGGCAACCTGCAGATGTGCTGCTGTGATTCTCTCCTACAACAATCTCCCTGGAAATTATACAGCTATAAAAAGATTGCAGCTAACAACAATTTTTAAATAAAAGACTAGGAAAGGTACAATTATTGTAACAGTATTCTTGGAATATCTGTATCATATTAAGAGATTCGTGGCAAATCCAGTAGTGGAATATGTCTGGTGTTTACATTGTTTTGTCTTTTTTATCATTTTACAAAACACAGATCTGCCCTGGACTGCATGTTCCTCAGTGTGGGCATTTGTTCAGATGCTTTGCACTGTGAGAGTCTCCCAGTAATTCTGGATGCCGCCGTAGTAGATATATGTAATAATAAACCTAAGTTTCTTCTTCCTTATTTTCCCCACCAAGACGCATCTACCAGCTTGTCACATAGCAGATTCAAGTTCTCACAAGTTTATGTTAGTGGTAGATTCTGTGGCTCAGGTTCACAGGTCAAAGTATATTCTGCCCACTCCCTTTCAGTTTTAACAAACATACAATGTTTTTTTCTACTTACTGGGATAAAGCCAGAAAGTGTTTCACGTAGCACCACGTAAGCAGCTTTCACACAGGATATTGAGTTTTTATCAGGCTTGCTAAAGCCCACATAAAGAAGTGCTAACAGACCTGGTTTGCAGTTGCTTACTGCTTGCTCTTCAAGGATTTCAGGAGTTTTTCCACCAACCTTTAGCTGAGTCATCATAGCCAATGTGTCTAATTGCATCTCGGACAACCCTCTGGTAATCCACAATAGCATGAGATGTGATTTCCCCACAGAGCAACACCATTCCTGTTTTACATACTGTCTCTGAAAACAGAGATGAAAACAGCATTACAGTAGCAGAATAATCAGCCCAATAAGACAAATAACTATGTCTGTGATTATGGTGATTTAGAGAAATCTACCAGATATATACCATCTTCGTATTTTTATGCATTTTTTTTGCAGTATTTATCTCCTTCTACAACCAATTTCTTTACCACGTGTGTGAAAGAATGAAAAAGTCAATTACGTCCAACTCAAAAACGTGAAACTCAAGCATTCAGCATAACTGAGTTATATGTAGAGATGTTCTGGGAAATGTAGTATTAAACCAGGATTTCCATGTCCACTTAATCACTCTAAGACACACAATGAGGTTAAATAATTCTCATCAGTGACCAAGTGTTCTAAGAACTTGCCTCCAGCCCAAGGAGAAAGACTTTAAAGCTGAGGTTTAGTTAAAAGAACTGAGAAAATTAGCTGAGGAATGATGGTACAACTCTTTCTGAATAGATAATAAGCAGTCATGGGGACTAAGACTTGAAAATTAGTACTTTATTAAACATAATAAATGTACTGTTTAGAAAGGCATTCAAATATTGAATGATGAAATCCAATGTATTTTTTCTCAGAATTTTCAGTCCACACAGAAAATTAACTATTCTACCCTTCTGAAAGTAACTACCTACAGCTGCTTCAGCCTTTTTAAGAACTTCTGCTGTTTCTCCTCATCTCTCACTCTCTTGAAGACTATATTCTTCATACAATTTTTGGGAGTAAAATGATTTAGCACGTGACACCAAGCTCTTTGCCAACATATTAACAGTAAAAGAACAGTGGCTGAAAGCAATGCAGCAAACGACTTACCACAAGCAACTTTGGCATTTGGATCCTGTTTGAGATGGGCATCTAATACAGCATCACTGATTTGATCACAGATTTTATCTGCAAGGCATTAAAACTGTTGTTCAAAACAGGAATCTCAGTACAAAACACAGACCCTTTGCATCTGTTTGGATAGACAGGAATTCTTACATTGCTTATTGAAGTATTTAAGCAAACTAGATAGAAAGTCACATGCAATGTCATGACAGCAAGACAAATAGATAGATCAAACAAGGAATGTACTTACTAGTCATAAACTAGTACTACTTATAACTTAAAATCACTGAGAAACAAGTGTGTTATGCATAGAGTTCTGATATGAGTTACCTGAGAGGCTAAGAGGTTTTACTGCTTGCCTCTTCTCCGCCATCACAACCATTACAGCATGCAGTCCACAGCAGCAGTATGATAAAAAGGTGATATTATACCACTAAGTTCCATCTCACCAGCAGAAAGTTACAATGTACCTGAATAAGGCCACTGATAAAGCCCGATTAAGAGTTTAGATCACAGATTAGATAACTAATATGCCAGTTATTGCACGTATTAATCGCTTCAATATGGAAAGAATGAATACAAAAGATGATTAGTAAAGGTAAGCTGCATTTGAACATTCTGCCTCTCAGGAATGGAGCATGTGTTACTAAATTTGGGACAATTATTACCACACAGGAATCAGACACTATTCTTGCAATTTTTTTAGAAGTCCAAATGAGCTTTGCTTATGAAGATTAGGGATAAAAGTAGCAAGACTTTGATTAAAATGCTTGCTCTCTTCAAATTTTCCATTTTTTACTAGACAATAAAGCCATATTTTCAAGCATTAAAGCAAAAATTATAAATGAAAATAGTTGTTTTTTAATACCTAGGTGCAACAACAGAGTAACTGAGACAGGATGACCTTCTTAGTGCAGGTCCAGAGCCCTGCAGCAAACTCCAAGTGTTAAGAAACCTGTAAAGTCTTTTTTCACTACAGAAAGTTTATATGGCAGGAAAAACATTTCTCCCTGTTCTTGTCCCACATGAAGCATATCTTCATCTGCATTAGATGACAATGTCCCATATTAGTTAAAGCTCATTGTATGCGATGTACTGCTTATTGAATGCAATCTTCCCCAAAAACTCAAGAAGAACACAAGTAATCCCTGTGGCTAATTCATCCTCATTTCATTAGCAGCACCCAGCCAGTACAAAGAGCTTGACATAGATTTTGTGGGTTGAAATTGATTTCTGAACTAGAACTCCCCTGAAATGTCTCAAGGGATCATTAGCTATAGTAGGCAGACTGAGAAAAATGTCTCAAAATCAGGAAAAAAATATCTTACAGGATGAAATCATTCAAGCTCAACTTAGTTCTGAAAGGCTGAAGGAAAGGTAAGCTACCCCAGGAAATCCTAGTGGGTATTGCATGGGGCTCTAAAATCCTGAAAGGTAATATGCTGAGGAGAGTTTCTGTCCAATGGATGACAATGTGAGTAGATTTGACAGCTGGAGATTGGAGAAAAACAGATAAAGACTGAAAAAGTCAAATCTTAAGGGTAAGGAACCACTAAAGCCATTCCTATAGAGCTGTGTAGTATGCATGGTTCCTTCAAGACTGGTTAAAAATTGAACATCTTTTTAAAAGGTAGAAATGGAATTCAACCATGGTTTGTTTAGTTGCGTTTGAAGACTTGTTGGATGAAACTTCATTACCTGTGTAAAATTTCTACCAGAAATCCCCTCTGACGCACGTGAGAATTTTAATCATTGAAAAAATCAATTAGAATAATTTATAATACCATGCTGATGGTCTGATTTTGGATTAAAATAGATTGAGACAAATCGTTTTGGCAGTTCATTCAAAAATGGACGGCTGGTGCAAGAACCAACAGTCCTAGTGCAGTTAGGTACATTCATTGACATACACAGGGGCAGCTATCACCATTCGAATGAGAAAGCAAGCAGGATGATCAGCTGCTTAACACATATGTCTATTAGTAAAGGTCTCAAATGTAAAATAAAACCTGGCATTTCTATTTTTAGTGATGCTTAGCAGGCTTTGTGTGCTTTTCATTCTGTTATTTAAATTTATCGTCTCAACTGTCACAGCTCTCTTATAGCTGCTGAATGTGACAGAATATGTTTGTATTTTTTGTTTTTTTTTTTAATTTTAAATTCACGTAGTGAATTGCTATCCAGTAAGACACATATTGCAAAAACAATGCCTAGCCTGAGGATTTCTTGACTGAACAGGAAGATATTAGATAACTGTGAATTCTCATCTAGAAATCCAATCACACCACAGAGCCAGCCTTGTGGCAGAGATGCCAGCTAGCCAAAGAAGCAGCTTTTGATAGCTATAAAAGGGATGAAAGGGTCTGATGATAAACCCTACTGAAATGTTAAGTTGCCAAATTGTAGAGTAAAGAAGGTATTCAACAACAAATGTGATCTCCACTGATTGGGAGGATCTCCAAAGTGTTTTGCATAGTGGACTAGAAGTTTGTTGTGTAAATCCAGACTACAGTAACAGCACAGCAGTTGTAAGTGCTATCTCCTTAAAAAACAAGTGCTCTGTAACTGAAGACAGTTCTCAGGACTCTCCATACATTCATCAGAAATAAAACCTACGAACAGCAACAACCAAAACTTTAATTCAAAAAGCTTCACCCTTTGAAACTGCAAACAGGTACTACCACACTTCTAGCTTTAATCATGCAGTAAATATCATAAACATCAAACATTTCAAACCTAAGGTTCATTTTCTTAAAAACCTGTGATTGTCGAAATAACTTAGGGTAGCACAAATTTTAATACTTTATTTATGTCAACAGCACTCGAAGGTGAAATTATGCATTCAAAATATGGTAAACTGAGCAATTCCCAGGATCTTTTTGTGCAAAATTAAAAGTTCATAACACAGATGCCTATCTTGAGCACGTCACTGAAAAATGAGCTTTCGACCAAAACCAAGGTTCATTGGAAAGACTTTGAATAGCTGAATTCCACCGCTTTTCCTTCCTTAAAAGACTCTTGAGGACTACTTGTTGAAAACAGCTGCCACACTTCAGTATTAACACTGCTGCAGTGTTAAAACAGCTTTTCCTACATGTTCTCTTGTTCAGTATGCAGTTTACTGAATTATTACATCAGACGTGAGCATCAGTTGACTGGAAAGATCTGCACTTTCTGATTTTTTGGGGGGAAGGGTTTGGGGGTGATTTTTCTTCTGTGAATATTGACACAAACATTTTTTAATACGGTTAATAGTCTGAGAGTGCTTTTAGCAAGTGTTCTCTCATATTTTTAATACTTACTGCAAAGCTGAATGACATTCTGTGTGCAGGCAAATCCACCTGGTGCCATGCCAGAAAGGGGAAGGAATTAATTCTAAATAGTTTGGCACCTGTAAGACATTGTGGGTCAGAGTAGCACACAGTGCCTTTCAAAGCACAATGAAACCATTGTGCAGCACAGACACTCTTCTCCTGGATGAAGAGAGAACCTATTTTATCAGAGAGGTTGGACTAGATGATCTTCAGAGGTCCTTTCCAACCCTTACGGTTCTGTGAAGCGAAGTGAAGAAATGACAAAAAACATCCAAGAAAAGAAAATCTGTTATTCATGTGCTTTTATTACATCAGAAAGGAGGAGGTTACGTGTAAGCCTGCAGAGAGTTTGGAATTTGCCCTGCTAAATGCCAGGATTAAAGACCTTCTGGAAAGGAGTTCAAAACTTTATGCTCAAATCATTTTGAAGAAGTGGGTCTGAAAAGGTGGGATAAACAGATTTCTCTGGATTTTTTTCTTTGGGGAGCATATATAATGCCTGTGTATATTAATCACTGCCAGCTATTTACTTTTTTTCAGCTATTCTGCAGAACTCGGGCTTCTTAAGTACACACAGCTCAAAAGCATTGTACAGATACAAGGCTGTTGTCTTTACACACAAATAAGTAAGCATGCAATTTCTTCTGCTTTGTTTATCATGAAGGTATATGTGAGAGCATTCAACTCAACTGTTATAATCAGAACAACTCAGATTTCTACCAGACAAGGATCTGGTTCAGGATCTTCACATTATACCTTTGAGCAAAATTATGCTACCACATGCAGAAAGGAAGTAATCAGGAACATTCAAATTATCCATTGATAGCAAACAGAGGTACTCAAAACTCCTAATAAACTTCTAGCACTACTGATAGCAAAATCAAAAGCCCAACTGCTGCCTTGAGCACTGGCCCCAGTTTTAAGAAACAATCAAGATTTTCCTGGGAGACAAAAAGCTAATGGTATATCCTTACGTCTAGTGTAAAACCACAGACAGGGAAAACGTCCTTTGGTCAGGTTGTAAAAGTCAGTTTGCTATTACAAACTAGACCTGTTGCTGAGACCAATAAGACCTACTGCTGGACCGTGATCAGGAACAGCCAGAGTTATTTACTGTTATCCTGCTATACTTGATCTGGAAAATCTGGATATTTCTTTTCCCATAGGTGTATATCGAAGTGTATATTTTTTAGGAAAATACACCACCGAAAAAGTTAGAGTAAATGTCAACTTTATACTCTCTGCTCTGCAATAAAGCTCTTTGGGTGTGTGCATCTCAGAGTACCCAGTGATCCAGCAGTCTCTGGCAGATGAGACGATGGTCACAAATCTCACTGGTGGTAACATTTTGTCAAAGGCCTGGCAGGTATTTCAGAGATGGACAACATTCACAGGACTTAAAAGAAGACCCAGGAGAGTTTGTGGAAATAAAAAAGAAAATCTAAGTAACTGAAACCTGGGTCATATTCTAACACAGGAACCAAGACAAAAAGGGACCTGATAAAGAAAAGAAGCTAATGGACAAATAAAAACCTGGGGCTGAGCTGAACTATTTATCTTCCTATTTGAAGACTTACCTTTTACAACCTCAAAGAGATTAAAAAATGATCAGAATAGCATCAGTTATGACTTGTCATCGTCAGAAAAATCACTGTCAATTTAAGATCACCCTACAGCATGCTATTTTTCATATGCAACTATGTTGTTCTGTGGTTGCTGGATGTAATTATACACAAATTTGAGATGGACTTACGGACGAAGGACTGAATATGGTTGTCATTTTCTGATGGTGTTACATCAGAAAGAACTCCAACTTGCTTAACCTGAAATTGACAGCAATGGACTCAATTGCATCAGCCACAGACTTGACCTGCACTAATAAGTTAATATTATAGAGGAGTATCAGAATTACAGACGTTATATTCTCACTGCTGACCTTTATGTTCTCTATGTTATCCCACCCATTTACGATGTAATCACAAGAAAAAAAAAACACCTTGCTATAGCAAAAAGTACGTGATACCACACCGCCTTCTAAAACAAACATGTTTTTCAGGACATCAAACAGTCTGTTGTCCCTTGGACTCGTTTGACATAAAGTACGTGTTTTGGGCAGATGACCATTTGTTTCCAATAAAATTGAACTTATCTCTGGTGACCATATATACATTTTAGCAAATATCTGCCCACTATTTGCTTAAGCAATTCCATATATTGCATGAATACCCAGATAATGAAATGGGAGAAAACATGTCAGCAACTTGGACATGTGCAGATGCAGGGACCACCGATTTTTCAAGTCTTTAAAATAGACTGCTTATGGGTGACAGTTTTAGAGCACAGCCTACATGCAAGACAGTTTCACAGTGCCCATAAGGATATGGAATTTGAGAGGCAAGCTATGTACTCTTATCCATATGTGAAACTTGAGCCTATCAGAGGTACAGTAATGCCTCCACAGTAATACAGAATAAAAAAGCAAATAAGATGAAAAGGAAGGAGTAGCAACAAGGAACCCCACTGCCCTCCGCAGGGTAACACACCCAGCAAAGGCACAAAAACTCCTGTTAGAAGAACTCTAGTTGCAGTGGTTCTATAGTCTACATGGAAAGGTCCAATGGAAATGTAAAAAGCACCCTGTTAAACAGACTTTCTATAATAACACTAATAGCAGATTCATTCTTCTTTGGACTTTTATTTCAAGGAAAGTATTTTTTCTTGAATGCATTTGCCATAGCGGCTTCTTACCTGGATGTCCTTCTCCTACTGACTCTGATGTGAACATGAAAGCTCCTTCATCATCCAGCGTGTGATCGCATAAACCATCCACTGGCCCATTCATGGCTGTGATGCTTTTCCTGATGGATTATTTTAAAAAGTGGTTGAGGATTTCTGCCTTTAGTGCCTTCTGTTAAAAGTGAAGGTTCTTTCTGAGCAGGACTGCCACTGTGTTCACTCACTACCTGTAATACTAACTCGAATTTTAGTCTGTGAAATCAGCATGGGCTTGTATCTGTGTATGCATGCAAGGAGTACGCATGTGCCTGAAGTCTGTATCCCTACCTAGCCTGATCTGTCAGTCTCTGGGCTGCTCCTATATATGGAAAAGTGAAAGTGCCTAGAAAATCATGTGAGGAAAATGGAAGAGCCCATTTCTTGGCAGGGGAGTTAGTTAATTTGGGGATATTTCACTAATTAACTCAGTTCTTGGAAACACTCTGGATTCAACCCGTGCAAGATTAAGTATCATAGGAATTCAAATGAGCGTGAAGTAATCCAGAAGTACTGGTGACGGTTCAGTTCAGCTGCTTCTCCACTTTGCCTCTCCCCCAATTCTGGGACCTATGCTGTGTTTCCAACCGTGTGTTGTGGTTTCACAGGGATAGATTAAAAAAGGGTAAATGCATGCCTTTCGTAGAAAAGACTGGAAGAAGTTTGTTCTGCATTCTGTAACTGTATTTTCCTTTTCCTTTTTCACCTCTGGAAAAGTAGAATTCTCTCCTGAAGTATTTTTTTTTTCATTTTCATTCATTACTCCTGTGTGTTTGAGACACGAAACATTTGATAAGATACAGCACATGACAAATTTCTCGTTTATGCAGACCTCTTCTTGCAACCTTTGCTCTCCTTTTCATCTGCCTTCTCTCCTGTTAAGATCCATCCTAATTTTCTTCTTGAATAATACCCTCACATTACATTCTGTAATCCTTAGAAATAGACTGACTGCCTCGGCTGAGAACTCAGTACTCAGTTCCACTACGAAAAACGACTTCAGTCAGATGGCTAGTGTCTGGGATATGCTGGTGGTATGACAGGTATGAAGGCAGACTGCATTTTGTGGATATATGTCTGTAAGTCTGAATGCAAAAAAAATGCAAACATACCTATAAGGCAGACCCAGACCATGCCCAGCACTACTGCACCATTATCAATATAAAAAATAATAATAATAATAATGTTTATTTGTTCTTAATTCATTTACAGAAATTGCTCTAGCCTCAGTTTCAGATCAAGTTATAGATCTAACAAAACCAAATTTTCCCTTCACTGAACACTAAGTTATACTCTCTTAATCATTCACTCCAACATTACAATACAACACCTGGTATTTGGATTGAAACAAATAACATAGCACACGTTCCATAGTCCTGAAATGTTGGCTGCAGTGACATCCTTACTACTCTTCTGTTTAAAAAGTCAGTTTACCTCCAACTCTTCATGTTATTTTAGAATACCCCTGTATACGGTCCCTTGGACTTAAATTTCTGCATTGCCACATATTTATGTAAGAATTCATTAGAATTTTCACTTTCTACCTACATTCCTGAAAATAATAACCAGTTTCTGTGAATGTTCACCAGTGATCTGCTGCAGCATTGGTCCACCTCTAATTATCACGGACATGGATTAGTCTTTTTCCAAACACGCTCTCTTGGTTTTCTATTGCATAGAATTCATGTCACAGGACAAAAAATTACCAGTTGCACTTAACAATGCAGAATTCACATACCAGATAAAATGAGCCATAGCTTTCTGTGGAGTAAATTTTCATCATTCCACTGACACTAAGATTCCATCCCAGCCTGAATAAATCCTGCATTGATATCACAGAGAAAGATAGAATTAAACAAAACAAACAAACAACAAAAAACAACAAGAAAAGACATGAAGATCAAAGAGTAACTAATTATTTTAACTTTAGTTAATGCCTAACATTCAAAAATTATATTAACTTTTAAAGTAAAACAATGTCAGCGGTATGCACGTGTTCTTAAATGTAATTGTTTTTTTCTATGGAAGTACAGAATGGATAAAACACCTCTGACAAAAAAACAAAACAAAACAAAAAAAAACCACCATAAACACAAGAGTTTTAATTCTGATTCTATGGTCAATCCTCCAGCAAAAGAAGACAAGATCGAATATTCTCAATCTGCAACCCTCTTATTCTGTACAAAAATAAAAATTGCAAGCTCTTAAAATGCTAATTGGTGCAATTAATTGGACACACGAGCAGTGAATTTGCAGATCTGTTGTTTATCCTGCTTTTGCAGTTCCTTCTTTTGAATTAGTTTCTGCCTAGTTAAACACATTGGTCTGTGAGACCTTTGGGGGGTCAGCCTTCATTAAATAGCCTCTCCACAAATAGTGCTTTTTAGAAATGCTACACAGCTGCATTTCACATAACTCATGTAAAACCTTCACTTGGAACTGCTTGCAGTCGCAATTTTACTATCAAGAGCAACACATTTGCTATATGGCCATGAAGCATCTCAGCATGCTCTTTTCTAGGACATCTTCCAGGACTCTAAATGAGCGTAGGGTTAGGTAATGTTTAATTTGGCTTCAATTCCCAGACAATTTGACTTGCTAAATATTTGTGAAAAGCTAAGATAGAGCTCTAACATCATACAGTTTTGGCACAGATCTTCTGCCTATGAGAAGAAAAAAAAAAAAAAAGTTTATAGTAAACAAAAGATGGATATAAGCATTTTTTTTTTCATTGCATTCATTGCATTTTACAGATAGAGACTCACCTATCAATGCTACCAATGCAACTGGCTTCCAACATTTCTTTTTACTTTCCTGCATAGTCAACAGGTTTGTGATACCAAGCTCTAGCAAAGTCAGTTTCTCTGCAAATCTCTTTATAAACCCTATACAGCCTATCATTGTGTTAAGTATCTTTAGAGTATATTCCATGAGTTTTACTCAGAAGATATCTAGTGGCAGAATTTTCTCAAGCTGTATAACTTCGGTGCTTTGAAATGAGGAGAGAGATAGAAAAACTAAGGCAAAAATAGCACTGTCCTCTGTATTGCTGTACCTATTTATTCACGTTAACAAGAACCACTGGAATAGCAAGGCAGCTCTTTCTATTAATTGGAAGAGGCTGGTACCATTCCACACTCTTGTTACTTTTATTTGTAGCAGTTCAGCAAAACTACTTCTCTTCTAACTACCTCCTAGTTCATGTAACATTTGTCACCTATGAGGAGGCATGCTAGGTTTTACTGTAGCCTTGAGAAAGCCCAGGAAATAATGAACAAGATTTAACTTAGAAAATTATGACTGACTCCAATTGATGCTGCTGATTCTCTGGGCAGATATGACTGATTAATTGCTTTGACCCTAGACCTCTCAATGACGTAGGCTCATCAGTTCACTTTACTTGCTTGCCTTGCTCTTTCTTGCCCTTATCAGTTTTTTCTCCTCTATCCTCCTCCCTTCTTCTTGTCTTGCTTATATCCTTCTGTTTGTTTAAGACACATTTCCCTTTCTTCTTTCCTTTTCGCTTTTACTTACTCTTTTTACTCCTTTCTATCTCCCTACGCTTCTCTACTGATGTCTTATTTACATTATAAACCACTGAGAATGGAGCCTAAATGGATGAATTATATCTATAGAAATGAAATAAAATGAGCTTGAATCGAATAGCTTACATGTAAAACTATCACTGCAGAAGAAGGAGGGAAGATCCTCCAGATCTAGACATCCTCGCTTCACCTACAAAAGAATCATGTTTTCTCTGGAAGCAATACACATTTAGACTCTATTCACTCATACTATTTCACTGCAGCAGACACTTTGAAGTGACTTCTTTCGAACAATGAGGAAACCGTATCGAGGACTCAGAAGGTCTTCCACATTATTAGAATCAGTCATGGTAAAACCATTCCTTAAACTCTTTAATTTAGTTCTCTCACCTCAACTTTCAAAAGCTTAGTAAAACAAATTGATCTGTAGAGCTCATAGACTTCATAAGTAACATTCCACTATCATTAAAGGATCCAACCTCACACTTAGATTTAAAGACGCACAGAAATACTTTGTGCACACAAATAGCACACGTGGAAATGTTCTCCCAAATATTTCTCTTTTGTTCTCTTAACTTCATCATCAGATATTACTGTACTCAAACTACCTGTTTAACAGGCTGACATGAGTTGTTCAGTATATTTGTTTTGAGGGAGGTGGGTGTTTTGTTTTTGAAACTAACGTAAGGAAGATTTGTTTATTTGGGTTTATTCCTTCTGCATGAAAAATGACAAGCAGAGCAATAGAGCTTGTATAGCAGGATCTCAGCACAGATCTCACACCTGCTTCAGAACTCTCACCTCTATCTAATATTTTCTGAAAATGAATGTAGTTCAAGGTTTCTTGGATATGCAGGTGCAGAATTTCACTGGCCCATGAACGTTTAGGACAAAATCAAATATTACTGGACAGAAAAAAAAAGATTGTTATTATAGAATAGAAGGCAGTATGTGTTCTGAGTTGGGTGTTTATCACCTCTCTCCTTTTCACACTAGAACATGGGAACTCCTGTCACCTCTGCAGACCAGTATAAGTAATTCACCTCTTACCACCTTGAGTTTTCTTCCAACATTTTTGTGAATATCAATTCCAGTTACAGCAATTTATCAGTGTGCATTTCATCTAACTTAGTCCAGAGCTGCTTTAGCATTTAGCCACATTTAGCATTTAGTGATTCTCTACAATATTTCACATCTACGTTCCTCTCTATGCTCTAAGAAGTCTTTTCAGGTTCTTCCACAATGAATAGCAAAGAATTTTCTACCCATTCCATATGCTTATTCTCTTCACGCCTTTTTGACTTCCAATTCTCCACTCTGACACAACATTGAACCACAGAATGGTTGAAGTTTCTACTACAATCCGCTCCTCAAAGCAGAACAAACTTGAGCAGGTTGCTCAGTGCAACGTCACTACGTATGAAGGCTGCTCCAAAAGTAATGCCTCCTATTTTATGTTGGTTGTATGGCAGTAGAAGTCAAACGTTCTCACCAGTATTTGTTGCTGCATGACAGACAGCAGCAGAAGAGCAGTCTGACAGAATAGTGTCTGTCGTGGAAATGCATATGAAGAAAAGGTATGGAAATGTGTTTCTTCTCCATGCAGAAAAAATTACATCCACTCACACTCATCGGTGCTTGCTGAACAGTTATGGAGACCAAACAGTGAATGTAACCACAGTGGGTGGTGAGGTGGTGTGTTTCAGCAGCAGTTATGGCAAAATGAAAGACAAGTCACATCGCAGATGGCCGTGCAGATAATTTTAAAAGTGCAGCATGCAGGCTCTTGCTCATCACTTGTGAAAATACATAGCTAGTAGTGGTGACTATGTTAAAAAATAACATTTTGTAGTTCAGAATTTGCTCTTTCAAATAATGTTATTGTGCTCTTTGTATCTATTGCAGTTTCCACAGAAATAAATAGGAGACACTGCTTTCAGAGTGACAAATGTAAATGATTAAGAAAATTAATTTCAGTCCTATATCAAAGGAAACAGAAGTCTTTTCTGGCAGTATTTAGCTAGAATAAGTTAAAAGTGTCTGAGTTTAACCTAATGTTCCTTGTCAGGAAGCCAGATTGGATTCCACAACTGTGTTCTTGCAGATAGGTTTCTGCAACATGACTTGATGTACTAGAGTCAATATTTGTTTCAAAGTCCAAAGACCACCTGTTCTGTAAACATCTTTGAACCTCCACTGCAAAAAAACTCTTGGGTGAGGACTAATTGAATGCATCAGTTTATTCCCTAAACTACTGAGGAAGTAGTAATGGTTTACATATATACACTAATAATGTCACGAGACATGTAAATGCAGAAGGTTGTACAGATGCCAAGCTGCTAGAAGACTGCTGTGTTTCCCTAGCCAAATTGTTTTTGAGATACAGATCTATGACCGCAGTGGGGTTTAGTCTGGACAGGTGATTAGCCATGTCATTAACAACAGGGAGTCCTAACTATTTACTCAGAAAGGAACTATAGTTTTGTGCATATCTGATGTATGATCACACCCGATGCAAACCAAAATTAAGGGTTGTGCTCTGTTTCCTGTCAGATGACAGCCACCCGAACCAAACAACTGACCGTGACAACTGGAAAAAACATTCAGGTAAAATACACAGATGGCTTTCTGTAAGGTTAAAGGGAGACCATTTATAATTGAACATTTTTTCATTCCTGTCCTAGGCATAATTTCAACAACTAATGGGTTAATTTATTAAATTTAACAGAAAGAAAACAGAAAATAAGGTACTATTAAATTCTGCCTTGTGGCACTGCTCTGAGGAAATAACACTCCCAATGAAAATAGAATCAAGGCTGCATTTAACTTTAATGAAAGCAGAATTTAGTCATCAAGGTACCTTCAGTTATTTCCTAAGGATCACATCAAAGTTGTTGCTTCATGGCCTTGGCACATATTACATAGGTCACTCTGAAAGTAATGTCTCCTATTTATTTCCACGGAAATCAGAACAGAGACAAAGAGCACAATAACACGATTTGAGAGAGCAAATTCTCAGCTACAAAATACTATTTTCTAACATAGTCACCACCATTAGCCAGGCATTTTTGCTAGGGATGAACAAGAGCCTTCATGCCACACGTGAAAATCTGCACCAGTGTAGGCGGCCCACTGTCACCGCTGCTGAAACACACCACCCACTGCCTCGCCATGCTCACATCCACTGTTTGGTCTTCAGAAACATTCAGCATGTACCAATGAATGTCAGTGTGCCATTTTTTATGCATGGAGCAATTCAATGACACATCTTTGCTTCATATGCCTTTCCGTGTCAGAATTCATTTTGTCAGATTGGCCTTCTACTGCCATTTGTTACACGGCAACAACATGGAATGGAATATTGGTGGGAAAGTTCAACCTCTGCTGTCATACCACCAATATCCATCTTTGATGTTGTGGGCCAACATAATATAAGAGGAGGCACTACTTTTGGAGCAGACCCTATAGTAATCCATAGTCACCCATATGTGCACTGTTTATGGAATCACAGAATCATAAAATTATTTTACGTTAATTTTGCAAGACTGAAAATGACAGCATGATGCTGTGAGTTTCAGATTCTGGCTTCCGTGGTTATCTGAAGAAAACAAGATACAAAATATATCCCACAATTTTGTTAGTCATTGTGCCTATCAATTTCTTTTCAGAAACATTCCTATCATCATTGCTGTAGAGCTCAGACAAACTACCAATGCTCTGAGATGTGCATGCAACTGCTGAATACATAACCTCATTGGCCACATCTTTCAGAACCCCTCTCAACCTGACCTAATCACCAGAATTGATTCAGCTGGGTTGCCATTCAAGTACTATTTTCACATACTTGAGCTGGGCAAATATATTAGCGAACAACAAACATCATTATCTTCATCAATGTCTGATAGATTTCACCGCACCTCGTCATTTAGCAGTTGCAAATAAACAAGTCCTAAATAAAACACAGCCAAAACATTCTTAGATGTCTGCCTAACCAGAGGATGTTAGATAATGGATGAAGGGCATGTAGCATCAATCAAGACGGAGGCATAAATCTTTCTGTACAAGTGAATATTTAACCTTCTGCCAAATGGTACTAAGCCTGCCTGAAAAGTGGGACTTGTGAGGTGACCCTTAACAATAGGAATGTTTTTAATGAAGAAAAATGTCAGGATTAAGAATGTCATGCCTTTCCTGCTGTAGTGGAAATGCTAAGTCATAGCCTGAAGCAGTGATGGAGCACCTGGTGGGAAGGCAGGGCCAACCCAGAGGAGCTCAGGTGCACTCAATGCAGCTGAGTGACCAGAAGGGCTGGAGCCGGGATCCACCTCTTACAGACCTCATTTAAGGGTTGGCAGTGAAGACAAAGGGATTTTGTTGGGGGTTGATGCCTGCTTGAGGCCTTTTGAAGGTGAGTGAAGTCTTTGTTTTGTTTTTGTGTGGTGTCTGTGGCTGCTGCGTTGGAGGATATCCTCATCTGTTGTGGGTCTTTGCTACTATGGTTTTCATTGTGTTACAGTGTTATACCTGCTGTACCATAATGTACCAGAAGTAATAAAACAAGCAGAAACAAACCTGGATATGACCTAGAATTGATGTTCACGATATAGGTTAAGACTACAAATTCTAGGGCTAAGAGTGTTTATTTGCCATTTTTGTTAGTGGAGTACTCAGCTTATGCTCATCACGAAATTGAGTTACTCCATGTAACTCATGTTAGATCTTCTCAAGAAAGTAAACTTGTTTTATTTATGTAAAGGGTAACTAAAACCCTAAGGGTAAGAGAAGGGCAAAGAAAGCAGCAACTCTCTTTAACTTCCCAAATACTACCTTACATGGATGGGCATAACATTAAAAAAGTGCAAGAACTCTTCTTTGGTGTATCTCCTCCTTCTTCTACTCTAATATTTTTGCATCCCTTCACTTTTTTCCCCTTCCAGTTTTTCAGTTTTTACTACTAATGAGTTTGTATTGGGGTACTTAATTTCCTAAGTTCATACCAGTCATTAATTCTGTCTCCTAGGCACAAGGTACTTTCTTTTGAAAATATTGAAGTAGCACCCACCATAAATCAACTACTCAAAGGTGTACTTTTTTTTTTTTTTTTTTTTTTGTATCTCCAGGAATCATAGCTTGTAAGAAAACACTATGCCTATAATTCATCTCTTAATTTACCATTTCAGATTGCTGTGAATGCCTTATCATTCCAGTAGCAATGGTCAGAGCATGAGTTATTGAGAGGTGTTGGGTGATCCATTCTATTTCATCATCTCTCTCTATCTCCAGTAGCACAAAGTATGTTTCTGGGGTTCTGTAAATCTTTAGAAGCAAGGTCACAAAAGAGATTGCAGTGTGTAGTTATTTTGAAGACACATGCACAGATTCCCACACAAACGGCATGAATGTTTTATTAGGACTGAAGTGGGAGCTCTGCTGGTAACTTCAGTAAGTACAGACCTGCTCTCCACAGAAAATAAATATTCTTGAGACAGAATGAAACTAGAATAAAAAAATGAATTTACAGAATTCACGAATTCAGAATACAGAATTCACGAGTATTTGAACCTATTCAAAACCTGAAGGGTTTTTGCTGTTCCCAAAATTGAATATTGATAAATATGAGGAAACTAATTATCTTCCCATGCAGAGCAAAATATAGACTAGCAAATAATGGGAAACAATGCTACACTGTAGGTGAAGAGTCAGAGCAAATATATAAGAATATACAGGTATGTTTGTAGTCACCTGTTGATTTTCTTTGTTTGTTTATTTGTTTTTTTAGCCAAGTAAAGCTTGGATAAATTCTGAAACAAATGTGTATATTGTGAAAATATGTTGAGTTTCACAGACAAAAAAATCCTTAAAAATGCACATAGGAAGGGTAGAGGGAATACGTGTTTAAGTTATCAATGGCCGAGGTCTGAAAAATGGTAAAAATTTCTTCCTAACCTTATTAAGAGATCAGTGTCTATATAAACACATTCTATTAACAGGGTAGAAGAGAAATTACTTACTATAGTATTTTTGCTAAGACACCCACCTGTATAGTTTTAAAGTACTGTAACACGATAACTCAAGCCCAAGAGAGAAAAATAATAATGGTGTGCTATTTCTATACGCTCTGCATATATACATACATATGAATACTGAAAAATGTTGAAGAGCAGCTGCCTCAGAACTTCACAGCAATCCCAGCTCCAGAAATTTTCAGCTGTCAGTGCCTAAGGGTAGCTTTTCAGTGCAGCTAGGTTTACAATGAAACAAACAACAAATCCTGTCTCCAGGGTTACAATTATCAGTTAAGTAAATAGCACTTTTTAAACTTATCTTCTAAATACATCAGTGGCAAAACCAAAATTGCTCAAGATAACAATGAACCAAATACAGGTGTGTCTGCATGTAGCCAGTCATTTCTAGAAGAAAGTCGAGTCAGGAGGTGGGGTAGAAATGAAGAGGAATGATTGGAGAAGCCCAACACACTCCCAGGAATGCGACTTGAAACTGAGCAAAGGGGAGCTACAGTGCCTTGCTGCTGCTATGGCAATCATTTATTGGAATGTTCTCTCCCTCTCTCACCCTCCTCAGTGTAATGGATTTTCTTTCTTCTGCAGTATCTTTCCCTACAAGTAGTTTGAATCAACTGTGTTGAGTGTGTTGCGAGTTCAACGAGTAAGAGATGAGTTCTCAGAGGTAGAACTCATGCTTACACTGGTAGAGATCAGTACTCTTACTAATCATTTCAGAAAGTTCAGGGAGAACAAAGAGGGTTACTTTCTTCCTGCACACACACAAAAAAAAAGAGAAAATTGATAAAACTCACTTAAAAAAAAATAAAAAAAAATAATAAAAAAAAAAAGCAGACTAAGTTCATCTTCGTTTAGCTTATGCAAGACCACATTTAAATTGCATACAAACCAGTAAAAAAAATCATTTATTTTGTCAAAATAAAAAAAAATAAAAGAAACCATTTTGCTGGGCTCTAACACCAATGGGCTGAACATCAAACTAAAACAAGATATTTTTCACAATATTACTTAACCAAGGTTAAATGGAAAAGGAGTCATAAGAGTATTTCCTCTTAATAGACCCAAGAATTACTCCACACAAGAAGTGACAGACTCTCCTTGGTGAGTTTGTTAAGACTCTTAAAACTTCTTAATAGCCTTTAGAGAGGTTACAATAATTCAGTTAAGTTTGTTAATGATAATCCTAACTACTCTGTATTTATCTTAAGTCATACTCAAGCTTCGCATTGGTTTTAAAATATTGTTGAAATGTTAAAATATACCAGGTGCAGAATGTTTGGAAGGAAGGGTTTTGACGACTTATTGTAGTATATCTTTGTGTGTCAATGCAACCTCTTAATAAATAACATCTTGCTTAAGGTTGACAAGAAACCGATGGTTAGCCTTTTCTACTTGTAACATCAATGCTTCCCTGATGCTTTACTTTCAAGTAATAATACAACCATGCTTGGTATTAATAATAAATTGGTTTTGTTTTTCTTAAACTCACCTTCAGTTAACTCACATTCAAACAGACAAATTTAATTAATTTTCAGCAAATGAGTTTGATTTAACAAACTAATGGTCTCAAATGGTTCCCAAAACAGTGATTGGCTTTGGGTGCCCTGTATCTGAAGATAAAATGGAAGCACTCGGCATCTCCATAATGAACATCATTTTTCATGACGTAGCATCTTTTACAGTAACTTCAACAAAAACTTGGTATAAACCCCAACAATTCAGATTTGTGTTATACACTGACATTAGTTTATGGTTATAATGACCAAGGTGCGAGCTCCCAAATCCTGTGCATCAGAGTCCCCTGCTCCTTATCAAGTCTCCTGTGCTGTGACAACTGAATGATATTTTTCCTCTATCTTGACCTTCTTCCACCACTGTTAGCCCATAGTATCTATATAAATGCTTATGGTAGTCTAGTTTTTACCTTCCTCTGAATTGAAATACATAAGCATAAAAAAAAGACTTACAGTGTTTATAATGGTTATGCCAGAAACCAATTAAATCTAATAAATAAAAATCAACCAATATGGTAAGGTATTTTAAAATGCACTTTGGTCCTTATCAGCAAAAAGCAGGATTAGACTCTTTTCTAGCTGTAGCTGCTATATCACACTGCTTTTTAACTAAGCTAAAAACAGGAACAAATTCGAAGAAGGAAAGCAAATAATAGCTGGCTTCAAATAGAAGTAAACTGTCTTAGCGAAGTTCAGAAGAAATCAGTTTTACATTTTATCTGGACAAATTCATCCAACTCTCGCTGCCATTAGGAAGTTGCTGTGTAAAGCTTTTGGATAGAGAAGGATGTTTCTTTATACTGTGAAAGAGAATCACCACTATTAGAGACTGCATACTTAATAAAATCTACTGTCTTAAATGATAACATAGAAATGTGCTTGCTGCACCATGTATTTCTCTTCCTAGGAGAAAAGCTTCTCACATTACCAGGCTGAGTTTCCCTCTCTGTGAACCCACTGGTAATTAAACTATTCATTTTGTCCTATTTTGGGCTTCATATCTGTTTTCATCCTTATGTTCCAGTGTTGTTGGAATGAGAACAGCTGTGATTGGACACATTACTATCAGCACGTTCTCTGGAGGGTCTGTACTTGGGGTCTTATAACAGCCTAAGTAAGTCTGCTCCTGTTCTGAAGAAAAGGAATATTGCAAATCCATATATTTTCTGTCAGTATTTAGTATAATATTTTCAGCAACATGTCCTATTATCTACTTCTGAATTCCATCTTCTCCATTTCATATAAGTGTTTTTAGTGAAAAAGCAAACATTAACTCCCATTAGATAATTACACTTTGGGTTTTTTAGAAAGTATGGGTTAAACTGTCACATCACCTGTAGTAATGATGAAATACTACCTTTTTCCTTGTTCTGCACCTGTTCCACAATGAAGTTTAGCAGGAAAGGTAATGATTTTAAGCTGCCTTAATTTACTTTCACACTTAGATGCAGAAGTCAACTTTGTTGTGAACAGCAGTAACATTTCCAAATTTCCTACAGCTGTTCTTCACCTACAGCACTGACACATTTACCCTCTGGTCCCATATTTAAGATGAGAATTATTGTGAAGCAAGGAGAGGCAAACTGGGCATATCAAATTATGAAGAACTGGAATTCCTTTAAATGACCTTTGAATACCTTATGTCTTTATGTAACACCAAAGAATAGGTAAGCTAGAATCTGCCAGAGAATTTTTGACAGTTGCTAAAGGAGTTTTCTGCTAAAAGCTTCCATTTGAAAACTCAAGTTTGGGTTTTTAGGGAGAGAATGAGAAACAGCAACTGAAAAAGTTAAAAAGAGCTGAAACAAAACGAGAGATGGTTTGTAACTGAAAACTTTTTTTTTTTTTTTTTTTTTTAGGACGCACTCTAGTGGACACACAACAAACTGGAATGAGGATACAAATGTTATGGAAGAATAGATAATGAAAGCCACTGGTTGGAATTAGTGATTAGACTTATTTATTAGCATGTTTAAAGTTGTCTTAAGTAATTAGGCAATATAAACATATGTTATAAGTTATATGTGAAGGCTGAAGTTTCCATAGTAAACATAACAAAAGGACTGAAATAAAAACACTGGCTCAAATGAAAACCTTCATCTATTTATCCAGCTAATCCATTCAAGGCTGGCACAAGAAGTTGCTGTGTATACAACATTAATATATTTTAATTAGATTAATAATGATATTTAGTAGAGATGATCAACACAGTGCAAATTCAGTAATTTTAAGATCTGACTAACCAAAATGAATATACTGACTCCTGCAGCTCGCCTATTATCATGCAGTAATCAGTAAAGATTTTAAATTGTAGAGTAAACAAGTAGTGTCATTAAAAAGTACCTCACAATTTCTGACAGACTGACTACTTTTAGTACATGTTTCTACTAAGCCCTTCCAGTACTTGAAGGGAGCGTGTAAACAGGAGAGGGTATGACTGTTCATGAGGGTGGATAGTGATATGACAAGGGGGAATAGTTTTAAACTGAGACAGGGGAGGTTTAGGTTAGATATTAGGAGGAAGTTTTTCACATAGAGGGTGGTGAGGCTCTGGAACAGGTTGCCCAAGGAGGTTGTGGATGCCCCATCCCTGGAGGCATTCGAGGTCAGGCTGGATGTGGCTCTGGGCAGCCTGGTCTGCTGGTTGGTGACCCTGCACACAGTAGGGGGTTGGAACCAGATGATCATTGTGGTGCTTTTCAACCCAGGCCGTTCTGTGCTTCTATGAAGTCACAGAAAGTTACTTCTTAATGGCATAAATACTCTGATTAAATTTTGCATTTTGTTCCATGTACGAAACTTGCTTCACCTCCTGATACATACAGCGTTCCTTCTTAATATCAGAAACCTTTCAAATTCATGTCAAGTCTTTTCAATCTTTTCTTTTTTTTAACTATATATTCAAATGATGATATTGTAGCCCCTACTCCAAAATAATCTTGATACACAAAATCTGTATCTGTATTAATTTTATTTTACACTTCAGGAATCAACAGGTAATCAGTGAAAAATGTATTTATTTCTTTTATCTCAGTTCCAGTTTTCTTTCTCCAAGTCAGCTGTGCCAGCTACTGTAGTTTAAGAACAGAGAAGAAGCATAGCATGCCAAAATTAACAGGCTTTATAGGAGCACCCAGAAAGCCAAGAAACCAGAACAACAGGTATGTGTATAATCAGTTTTCTATACAAAGTACACTAATTAAGGCATAGCCCTTCAGGGCTAACTAGTAATGAGTAGAAATAGTTTTTACTGCTTTCAGATCAGATGGAACTTTCTTGTTCAAACTCAGTTGCAATCTAAAGACAAAAACAAATATATCAGTTGTAAGCATTAACATTGTAAGCATTAACATTGTACAAAGAAGGAAAAAACCTATAATACAGACTAGTCTTCATTCATAAATAGAAATATGCATTTTTCCATTCAGTTAAATATGATGAAGCCTTATCACTAGTCTGATTCTCAGATTCAGTAAGTTTGGATGATGTGTTAGATCTCTGAGAACAGACTAGTCTCAATGCTAAAGGTGAACGTAGTTTCATTTCATTGATCTATTCTCAATTCATATTTTAATACAAAAATTGTAGCACTGCAAAACCTGCAGTGACATCACCAATGGATTTATGTAATCCAACTTTAGACAACTTCGGGCATGAAAACGTCATGGATGATGCAGAAGACGTGTGACAAGAGAAGGTCATCTGAGCCAACGTGACTTCACCAAGGGCAGATTGTGCCTCACCCATCTGGTGGCCTTCTATGATCAGTGGATAAAGGAAAGGTGGTAGAGATTCATGCACCTAAACTGCTGCAAGGCCTTTGATACGGTCCTGCATCACATTCCTGCCTCTAAATGGGAAAGGTATGGTTTGGATGAGTGGACTGTTCAGTGGATAAGCAATTGGTCGGGTGGTCATTGGCAGAGGGTGGTCTCTGTCCAGGTGGAGGCCCCTCAGAGGTCCATCTTGGGACCAGCACTCCTCATCATTATCAATGACCAGGACGGCACTATCCAGTGCACTCTCTGCAAATCAGCAGGTGACACTAAGCTGAGTGGTGCATTCGATGGAACATAAGTAAGGGATGCCATCCAGAGGGATCTGGACAAGTGTGAGAAGCGGGCCAACATGTACCTAATGAGGTTCAATAAAGCCAGAGTAGGGGCAATCTCAGGTAGAACTGACTGAGAGCTACCCTGGGGAGAAGGACTTGGGGGTTCTGGTGGATGAAAAGCTTGATGCAGTCAGCAGTGTGTGTTTGCAACTCAGAAGGCCAAGTGCATCATGGGCTGCATCAAAAGAGGAGTGGTCACCAGAGTGAGTGAGGTGATAGTTCCTTTCTGCTCCACCCTTGTGGGCCCCATCTGGGGTCCTGCATCTGTGGCAGAGTTGCTGAAACTAGATGGCTTTTAAGGTCCCTTCCCTTAATGGGAACCCAGTTTATGGTTCTTTGATTCATTTGCACTTCTGATTTTGCAATTCATTTATTTAAGGACACAAAGCCTCACGTACAGTTTTTAATATTCAGTTGCCAGAAAACTATAAAAAATAGGGCTAGGTGGGACTTAAAGGTCCCATTACATTTACCTCTTAGCAAAATCAAAATAATTGTGAAAACTTGATCCTAGGTATAGTCATAAATATATTCACAAAGGTATTTGAAGAACCTTTATAAAATAAGTTGTTAATAAAGCAACCCTAAGCTTAAAGCACGTTAATACCACATTTAAGTTCTGAGTTGGAATGAAACTGATAATGTCAGAAAACAAGTGAGCAGATGGCTAAGGTTAATAAAGGAAAAAGGGTTCAAATGTAGTATCCAATCCAGCAAAATTCCAATTCACACTATCGAGACTGTAGCTGAAAAAAGATAGATGCATCAATATTTATCTCCAGTGATGTGCATAAAATGCATCATCTGTTAAACATACTGCCACGTTTACAGTCAGTGATGGTTGATTTATACCCTCTCATGTACTAGCATTATCAAGCACAAAGTGGTAAAAAAAAAAATAAATAAATAAGGTGTAGAAGATGCTTGCATATCACAATTTAGATTCATAGTTGCAGTGCTGTAAGTACTGTTAGGCTGGCACGGGGCTCAGATAACATGATTCCTAGCAGGTCTTTGCTGCACTGAGCGCTGTGTGTGCTTGGTATCTGGTCTTTTACATTAAATAGTTGTTCTGACAACTGTGCAGCAGAGTGCATTCTGCTGCACAAACAATATACTTCAGACCAATCAGAAAAACCTAGGTAATTTCAGTCAGAAGCAAGTCAGTGATTTAGTCCATGTTCTGTATGATACCTGCCCAAAAGGCAAAGTAAGGTTGCTTCCTCTCTGAGAATATTAATACTTCCAGTCGTGACACACAACACCATCGAGGGGCATTTTAAGTCTTGGGGATTTATTCACTCAGCACCACATGGTGGTGTCTCAGACTGCACCAGGCAACAGGCTAAGGACAGCGTGAAGACCGTGGTCAAAATAATATCCCTTAAAATTATAGGAACGAACCAGCAGAGGGTTAACTAGAACAGTCCTAATCGTTGATTTGACAGCAAGCAAATATCCCATAATTAATTATTTGTAATCTCTTTGTTTCCCAACACTTACCTCAGACAGTCCATTCTCATGTAGTTCCTCAACACTGGACAAATTAGGTGCTCCTGCTCTATCTGCAAGTTCAGCTGTCGTCTTTTCATTTTCCCATGGTAATGGAAATATGTTTTCAGTTAAAAGTATTCTGTGTCATGAGTAATCATCTACAGTGGATACTTTAAATACACTAAAACATCTTTTACGTATTAATGTAAAAACAGTACTTCAGATGCACGCCACACGAATGTTAGCGTGTGAATGGGGTCTTTGTATGCCTGTCAAGACTATTTCTTGAGGTTTTCTTTTAAATTACAGGATTCTTTTTTCTTCTATTTATATACGTACATACTTCATACATTACATTTACACTGCCATTTTTCTAGTTATGTGCTATCAGTATTTCAACACAGAGCTCTAAAAATATCTCTAAACTGTTGTGCTCCGTGTAAAGTTGAGAAATATTTCACTATTTCAATATTCCATATTGAAAATTCAAATATAAAACCTAGACTGAAAGGAAGCATTACCCATCCTTTCCTGATGTTTGCTTTTTTTTTTCTTTGTGTTAGTTCAACTTTTGCTTCTAGGTTTCTGCCTTGTGTTCTGTATTTAGTGACTGGCTGGGGGTTGAAACCAGATGATCATTGTGGTCCTTTTCATCCCAGGGTGTTCTATGATTCTATAGTCATAGTGAGGCAGTGGGTGGGGTGTTTCAGCAGTGGCAACAGCAGCAGTGGGTTGCCTCCATTGATGCTGATTTTTACAGTCGTGGCATGCAGGAGTTAGTTCATGGCTGGCAAAAATGCAGGTAATGGTGGCACTGTGTTGAAAAATAGCATTTTGTACCTGTGATTTTGCTCTCATGTAGCATTCTCGTGCACTTTGTTATATGGAAATGAATACCATGGAAATGAGTAGGAGGCTTTTGGAGTGACCTGTGTAGTAGACTTAACAGCAATGATATTTGAAGTCACTTAATGACTCCTCAGTTGCATTTGAACTACAGATGAGATGAAGACCGCTGCAGCAATAGCTATGTCCTCAGCTGTAGGCAGTTTAAATTTATTTGGTTACATAACAAAGACTCAATATATCTTTGCTTCATGTTTAGCAAAACAGACATCTCCAAAAATAAAGGTTTCTGCCTTGTGTTATGTATTTAGTGACTGAATCTGAAAAAGACAGCTGATAAACGATATTTCCAAATCTTTATTAAGCTTTGGCTTAAACCTCGGGATCCTGCTGCTGCAGCTGCATTTTCTCTTCTTCGTTCTGCAGTTTCAACTTCTCCCGTTCTTGTTCCTATCATAAAGAAGACAGCTGAAGATAGCGTACACACTTTTGATACTCATTCCTCACACCCCTTAGTAGTTAATATTTATTACGTCCTATCATTTGGATTAGGCTCTTTGAAGTTTTGCACAGCATGTAGTATTAATTAATCAGATTAATCCATATAGATTCTAGGGGAAAAAAGATAGGTAAGGTAATTAACTACAGAAGACAGTCTACCACTTTTAAGCTACTTTACATATGAATCTTAAGTTAGTTGCTCTTCAGCTTCGACTCTTCATTTTTGGTAACGTCTTACCATGCAGCAGGTAAGTTTTTTTTCCTCAGCTGCCGACTAGTCCTTCATTTATTATTTCCAAAACATGATGTTTAAACACTTGTTATCTTTTTTTTTTTCTAAGTGACTATAATCACTGCAATAGTAGTCATACAATGACTACTATTGTAGGAGAGCTGCAAGTTGCCCCAGCATCACATGCTACTATAATTATGTATTATTATTAACCTGTCGTTGTTCTTCAAATCTCTGTTGTATCATCAGTTCTTCTTCCTTCATTTTTCTTAACATTTCAAGTTCTTCCAGGGCTGCCTGCTGTTCTTTTTCCAGTTCAATCCTTTCCAACGTTCTCTATTTCAGAGGTAACACAAAATCAATTTTAAAAAACAGCAAAACATAAAGAGAGATTAAACGGCATCGATTAGATTGCCATGAAATGGTTTGCCCAAGCTAGATCCACCTTTTTTTCTTCATCTAGAGTTCTCTTGTAATTGTAAATCCAGTTCACCAGGTACTGTATGGGGTCTGCAGGCTGACGCTCCACAACCTCTGCCAGACCCTTTTTTAAGCAATCTCCCAGGCAGCTCTTGAGGTATTCAGATTCCATTTGCACCTACTGACGATAAACCAACAGCCATTCGTTACCAACTGCAGAATTCAGACCACACAGTCTTTGCTCACCTTCCTTCACCCACCCCGCTGCCTTTCCCAATAGGCTGGGGAACAGAATTGGTAACAAACAAACAAACAAATCAGGAGTTTTGGGAGTATTGACTGCATCTCATGCTGAATGCGATGCTAATAATTTCATCGAAGCTAATTTAATCAGGCCATTAATAGGAGAAAATCGTCTAAATACGGAAGCGGTCCCCTCCCGTGCCGTTCCTACCAGCCCGCTCGCACGGCGCGTCCTCCCGCGTTACCAAGCAACCGCACGCCCTGCAGGCGCCCCCCGATCGGAGTAAGCGGCCGGGCGGTGTCGCTGCTGCTCCGCCCGCTGCCTTCGATCGGCCGCCGCCATTTTGCGTCCGCTTCCGCCGGGTCGCGGAAGGTTGTGAGGACACCGCGCATGCGCGCGAGCGAGCGGCCCGTCTGAGGCGATGGCGGGCGGCGGCGGCGTGCCGGCGGAATCCCGCGTGGGGCAAGTGGTATTGCCCGGCGACGTGCTGCTGCCGCCCGCGCACGCCGAGCAGGACCCCGAGCGGTTGCCGCTGGGAATCAGCGCGGCCCCGCGGGGACGACTGCTGTGCGGGCCGGGCCTGCGGCGCTGTGCCGGCGGGCTGCTGGTGACCAAGTGCGGGCTGCTGCGGCACCGGCAGGCGGGCGGCGGGGCGGTGGCGGGCGGCGCCTATTGGGTGGACTCGCAGCAGAAGCGGGTACGGCGGGGCGGCGGGCTGGGAGGGAGAAGGGGGGGTGCCGGAGGGGCGCGCTGACCGCTTGTACCGCTCGCAGTACGTGCCGGTGAAGGGAGACCACGTGATCGGCATCGTGACGGGCAAGGTGGGGGACGTGTTCCGGCTGGATGTGGGCGGCAGCGAGCAGGCCTCGCTGTCCTACCTGGCCTTCGAGGGCGCGACCAAGAGGAACAGGCCTAACGTGCAGGTAACGCTGCCCGGTGTGCGGCCTTTTACCTTAGCAAAAGGTGTTTGTGCCGCTCGCGCGATAATAAGGATTAACGTGGCCCGTGGCAACCTTCATCGAGGTTTTACCGTGGCCCGTGGCAGACCTGATAAAGTACTGCAGTAACAGGCCTGGCTTTTGATGCTCTTAATGTCTGGAGAAAGAGAAACTGAAGTTTGGTACTTTAAAGAGGAACAGTTATTGTGTGCCATATAATTCTGTAATCTTTGGTAGTAGCCTTCCACATTCTAGTGGAGATACGGTTACACATCTTTAGCATTCCTAAAGATGTCTTCAGTAGAAGAGGAGAACACTTCCTATTATAACAGCTCATTTCTCTATCACCATAATTCATTTCTCTGTCACCAGTAATTAATCACCTAATCACAGAATGGCCAGGGTTGGAAGGGACCTCAAGTATCATGAAGCTCCAGCCCCCCTGCCACATGTGGGGCCACCAACCTCCCCATTTAATACCAGAACAGGCTGCCCAGGACCCCATGCAACCTGGCCTTGAACACCTCCAGGGACGAGGCATCCACAACTTCTCTGGGCAACCTGTTCCAGTACCTCACCACTCTCATAGTAAAGAATTTCCCTGAAGATCATCTAGTTCCAATGTCCTGTCATGGGGAGGGTTGCCACCCACTATGCAGATCATACTGATCCTACTGCCCAGGGCCCCATCTAGCTTGATTGTGATTGCTTCCAAGTATGGGGCAGCTACAGCTCTGGGCAGCCTGTGCCAGTGCCTCACTGCCCTCTGAGTAAAGAATCTTTTCCTAACACGTAACCTTTACCTCTCCTCTTTTAGTTCAAAGCCATTCCCCCTTGTCCTATCACTCCTAGGCTATATAAAAAGTCACGCCCTTCAAGTATTGGAAGGCTTCAGTGAGGTCTACCAGGAGCTTTCTCTTGTCCAAGCTAAACAAGTCTAACTCCCTTAACCTTTCTTCACGTGAGACGTGTTTCGGCCCTCCTCTGACTCACTCCAACAGCTCTGCATTCTTGTGACAGGGCCACAGGTTTGGACACAGTACCCGAGATGGGGCCTCATGACGGCAGAGTAAAGGGGAACAGTTATCTTGCTCACCCTACTGGATACCTCTGTTTGGATCCAGCCTAGGATGCTCCTGGCCTTCTGAGCTGCAGATGTACACTGCTGGTTCTTGTCCAGATTTTCATCCAATTAACAACTATTTTGCTGTCTTGGTGCATGTTTATCAATGGGATGTTTCTTACAAATGTGCAGTATGATCTTCACTACTGCTTTTTTGTTTTCTGGTACTGCTTGCTTTAGGTGGGAGATCTTATTTACGGTCAGTTCCTTGTAGCAAATAAAGACATGGAACCAGAGATGGTCTGTATAGACAGCAGTGGAAGAGCAAGTGGAATGGGAGTAATTGGGCAAGATGGCTTCCTCTTTAAAGTTTCCCTAGGTCTGATAAGAAAGTAAGTACTAAGAAATCCAGTTGTGCTAACCTGTAAGTGTTGTGGTTTAACCCAGCAGGTGGCTAAACACCACATAGTCATTTGCTCATCTTCCTCCACACACTCCCCCTGCCTTTCCCAATAGGCTGGAGAAAAACAATTCTGTGCAGCTGAAACTAAGAGAGGAACATTGCATTTTTAGATAGGATATGCATAACTATCTCTAATCCAAGTAGTGTGAACTAGCCAGTAATCAAGCTATGTGGTTGTTCCAGTGCATTGATGCCAATTTTACTGAGTAGAGGATGCGTGTACATTGAGCAGTGCGTGATTATCACAAAATATGAGTTAATAGTGATAAATGATGGTAAAACTTCTTGTTGGTTTGATGCTGAGGGGAGGAAAAGTAGGCATCTGTTCTTTGAAAAGTGGCTATTTCATACCTGGGTTTTGTAAATGATTTGGTTCACGTGTCCTATCATCAGTGTGAACAGGTAAGTTATTTTTCAGCCTTGTTCTCGGTAACTCTTCTGACTAATTAGAAAAACAATTATCAATACACAAGTGCTCTCCTTAGGTGCACGTATTTTGAGAGAAAAACTTAAATTCTGATATGGTATGACTGTTTTGGATGGACATGCAATTTGAATCATCTTACCTTTTGGAGTTGCTTTTGTGATGCCAGTGCTGCAGCTTAGTTGCTGACTGATAATGATGTAATACTTACCAAACACGAGCATTCACTTTTTCCTCTAACTCTTACTGATCTTATTTTACAGACTCTTGGCTCCCAAATGTGAAATAATTCAGGAACTGTCACAGCTGTACCCATTTGAGCTGGTGCTGGGAATGAATGGAAGAATATGGGTAAAAGCAAAAACAGTTCAACAGACTTTAATTATAGTAAATATTTTAGAAGCTTGTGAATATATGACTGCGGAGCAGAGAAAACAAGCGCTTGCCAAACTGCCAGGGAATTGAGTAAAAGAAAATTTGAGCATTTGTGAGAACTGTAGAACACTGTGTTTATTTTTGTATTCACGTTTATATTAAAAGTCGCACTAAATGAAGTCCTAGATGTTTTTGGTGGTTCTTCAATTCCCCTGATGCACTCAGCTGGTTCTACCTTATTTAGGATCACTTGTGATTATGAGACACTGTCCACTGTTGTGGATTTTGACTGGTGTGGAGATGGGCTTGAAAAGCTTCAATTAACTGTGGGTTTTGACATGCAGTTTTCAGTTTTTCCAGAAGAAAACCAGTCAGTTTATAAGCTGGGTATATTTGGTTTTGCTGGTTAATTTTAGACCTTCAAAGAGTACGTGTTAACTTGGGGGAGCTGAGAGCATCCTGTGAATCATCTGTTCTGGTCAGGTGTTCTGTATAAGTAGTGATGGATTGATCTACTGCTATCTTAGAGAATTTGAGAATAGAGACACAGGTGGAGAAATACAAGAAAGGAATTGTAGGGTGTACCTGAGAGTAATTACAGTGTGCTTCAGGCAAGTGATCAGGTACTGCTGAATGCATCGTCCCAGTGGCATTAGAACTTTCCCTGAAAGATAACCTGGCTAATGGTCTTGATGAAACAGAGTTCAGAATATCACTTCAGTATGTACATTTGGGAAACGTAATGGCTAAATGGAGGTGCTATGAGGGCTGCTCTGAAAGTAATGCCTCCTGTTCTATTATTTTGGCCCACCGTGTCAGAGGTTGATGTTGGTATGGCAGTACAAGTTGAATCTTCACTCCAATATTCTGCTACACGTTGTTGCCACATAACAGATGGCAGTATAGGGGCAGCATCTGACATGGAACTGCTTGTGAAGCAAAGATGTGGAATTGAACTCCTTCATGAAAAGAATTTGCACTCATTGCCATTCGTTGATGCTTGCTGAATGTTTATGGGGACCAAAGAGTGGATGTGAGTATGTAGCCCGGAAGGCCAACTATATTCTGAGCTGCATTAAAAAAGGAGCGGCCAGCAGGAAGAGGGAGCTGATTGTACCCCTCTCCTCGGCTCTGGGACCCCCAGTACAGGCAGGACGTGGAGCTCTTGGAGCAGGTCCAGATCATCCACTACGATGATCAGAGGTCGGGAGCACCTCTCCTCTGAGGAAAGGTTGAGGGAACTGGGATTGTTCAGGTTGGAGAAGAGAAGGCTCTGGGGAGACCTCATTGTAGTATTCCAGTACTTGAAGGGAGTGTGTAAACAGGAGGGGAACGACTGTTAAAGTGGGTGGATAGTGATAGGACAAGGGGGAATGATTTTAAATGGTTAAATGTTAAATGGTTTTTCCGGCATTAGGGGGATACAGTGTCATTCTGTTGTATGAATAGTTTGTTTCTGATGTTTTAAGGAAGTTCCCTGGAGTGGTGGTGTAGTTCTTTGACAGCTGCTTTCGTTGGGAGCAGTACTTATATGTATTCATCTAAAAGTCTACAACAATGAAGTTTGCTGTTTTAAGCAATTACCTGGATATGTCTTGTGGTTCTTAAGCTGAATGACTTGATAAGCAGTATTTAATAAATTAGTTTTAATAAATTTAATAAAATGATATAATTTGAGTAAGCCTGCAAACGTCTCTTAATTCCAAATAGAAATGAAATCTTTCCTACTTACTCAGTCTTTTATCCAAAGTTCAGTCCACAGTATTTAATTAAATGTTTCCTAGTCATCTTTCTCATTTAGAAGTTGCTTCTATTCATAGCCACATCTGACTCATCTTTAATATGCTTACTTAGGGCTTCCCCTGATTCAGTAAAACCAAACTTTAATGGTTTCCTTCTGAATTGTAGCCATTAGATTCATAATTCCTTTGTTTCACTGCCCTTTCTCCTTAGTATTTAGGGTACTGTTCATCTGCTTGGTGGATCTTTCTTAAAAAGGCTTTTAGCTTTTCCTGTCTCTTGTGCTCCCAGTTGAAGTGACTTGCACCCACATGCTATAAATACTTTTAAGCTTTTAATGTCTCGAGTGTACGTTACTACACTGTAATAAGGATTTCACTAAATCTGTTCTTCTTTGTTGTCTCCTCAAATTAAACTAAGCAGAGCCCATGGAGGTTTTTTGTTATTAGGAAAAGAAAGAGTCATAATAAAAGTATTTGCCAAATCATATCAGGGAGCTAATTCTAATGGGTTTTGTGAATGGTCTTGAATCATAATGGTAAAACCACAGGAAGTGGGAATGGCACGGATCATTTCCTCAAGAGTTGTGGCTTGAAATGAAATTAGCCTTATCTTCCCCCCTTTTGTCTAAGCAACCTCCCTTCCAGAAGTTTTGAGTTTTAAGCCTAATCTGTATGATAAATGAGCATTCACTGATGGTAAAATTCCGCTTTTTGTGGTGCAAAGTAGCAACTGGTGGCTTTGAAAGTTTTCTACATTATTACTGCTATGTTTTACACCACCTCTTATCATGTCTTACTGCCAATCATAGAACCGTTTGAATTGGAAGGGTCCCTTAAAGGTCACCTACAGCTCGATCAGGTTACTCAGAGCCCTTCCAGCCTGACCTTGAATTTCTCTAAGAATGAGGCATCCACTACCTCTTTCGACATCCTTTTCAGTGCTTCACCACCCTTATTTAATTTTTTTTTTCTTTATATCCAGCCTAAATCTCCCCTCTTGTTCATTTGAAACCTGTTCCCTTTGTCCTGTCAGAACAGACCCTGCTAAAGAGTGTCCGCTTATTTCTTTTGTCTTAAATCTTACTTTTCAATATGTAAAGGTTGTGGAGTGGGCTCTTAGATACTGAAAGGCTGCTATTTTGTCTTCTGCAGCCTTCTCCAGACTGAACAGCCCCAACTCTCTCAGCCTGTCCTTGTAGGGAAGATGTTCCATCCTTTGGATCATTTTTGTAACCCTCCTCTGGATATGCTCCAGCAGATCTGTGTCTCTACTGAGGAATCCACATCTGGATGTAGTATTCCAGCTGAGGTTTCACCAGTGCAGAGTGCAGAGGATGAAAGTTACCAAATTGAAGAAGACTCCAGATGAATGTCAGTATGGACACAGTACATATTCCAAAGATGAGCACAACTGCTTAAAGATCAAGTTCTTATGGAATTAAATGGAAATCATACATTAAAAATAGATGGCTTTGTCTAGGTTGGTGTGTTGCACAGAGCCCAAGAGTAAATGCTAACACAAGCTATAGGTATGTTGTGTTGAAACTCAGCGTGATAGTAAAATATACTTGTTTTACTTTAGCACAAGGAAGTTGCATGTGCAAGTAGTTCAGTGTAATAGGAGGATTAGGAGCTTAACTCTAAGGCTACAGTTAGTGTGGCTGTACCTCTTCTGGATGAGATGTTTACTGTGCCCATCTACTCATTACCACTTTACCAATAGCAATTTTCTGGGACGTGTATTTGATGTCTAGCCAAGTTTTGTCAGAATGACCCAGATGCTTTTCATGGTGGTGGTGGTTTGTTTTTCTAACCCAGTTCTTTAGCAGAAGAGATCATGGAAGTTTTCTCTGAAATTTTACAAACCGAGTGCTGCTCATAGCATAAATTTGTTAGAGAAAGCCCCATTCTCTTCCTTAGTGCTTGAACAATTGATTTTCAGCAACAACTAAACTGTTAAATTAACAGATTATTTTAAGCTTTACAAATTGGCTACCTCCAGATTTAAATGCATATATATATTTAAAAAAATGTTATACCAGTATTGCTAGCTATATGGAACCAACGTGATGAGATTCATTATTTGTCTTTTTTTGTCTCACCCCAATAATTAGTCAATGTAGGACACTCGTATTAGTAATACAAGCAGTCTTGTCCTTACTAGTGACTTGTATGGATTGCAGTATGTTGAGTTACTATTGAAGTCTGTAGCAAGGAATTAAACCTGTCAGTTCTGCCCCAACAACTTACAAGAGAAATAACCGAGAAACACTTTGAGTGCTGGGATTTTAATAGAAGCTAAGTAGTAGCTGTGGGCAGTTAACCTGCACTGGTGTGAAATGGCTGTTTTTCCCAATATCTTGATCTCTGGGAAGTATAGAGTTACTGCTTCTTTTGTTGTATCAACATGGGTGTTTTGGGATGCTCAAGAACTTGATTTTGTCTATAGGACCGAAGCTTGATCACTTTTCTTGTGGTATGATAAGTTAATAGTAACTCTTTTTAATTGACCTTAATGTCCTACCTAGTGTGAGAAAACTTTAAAAAACAGAGCAGAAAAAACAGTACAGTGCTTCAGTAAGCTAGACAAATAAATGATAGGCCATTTAGAATCAGTTTTGCTTTAATGTTACAAACTGATGTAAAAAATATATTCTATTGTAAGATCACAGATATTATTTTCTATGAGCAGTAGATCATCCTGTTGGTAGTACAGGAAAAGGTCTACACTGTGGCAGTTGTTTAGCTTGTACTGAAATTGTGTGTTTCACAATATCTTCACATGTTTCTAATGCTTTAGGTTTGAAGATTTTTTCCTTACTAGGTGAACTTCACTGGCATTTCTTGAGATGATGTGTTATTTTTTTCTCAGTTGTAAATTCCATAATTCCTTATTGTTGTATTTGACTTTCAACTGCGTACTTTACCGTGTCAGATTTAATGGGTTGATTGCATGTTCCTATTTGTTCCTATGAGTGCCTGCTTTTGTGGGATCTGTTTCCTTTATCTCTTGTTTCTGAGCTTGTGCTTCACAGGTTGATGTTTGTTTAGGAGGCCACACCTAGAGAATATTAGTGCTCATAAAGCCAGCGGGAGCCAAAACAGTAGAAAATGGAGGGAGCTGGATGGGTGATAAAACACCAGGTACCTTGAAGAAAACTTGCTTTGGAAGAAAGGTGGTACAAAATGGAGCTCAAAGCAAAGCCTTTCTGGCATCAAGATGCCAGACTGAAGAACACGCAGAATAACTAATGACCTCATCAGCTCTTTCCAAAGGATAGCTAATGTATTACAATAACTGATAGGCTTTTCTGTGATTCAGAATGTTTATTAAGCTATTGCCAAAAAGAGATGTGTATGAGTATCTGTATATCCATTAAGACTTACTAATTCTTACTTCCTGCCAGATTCTGCCAGATGGACAGTGTTGCACCAATCTCTGCCTGGTCTTTCACTGTGAACTGCTCATCTGGGTAAAACGTTTCAAAAGACCTGTAGGCCTTTTGGTTTACTCAGTGACTACTGTACCCTGCTTTAACTGAAGATAACTCTGTGTCCAGTCTGTTTTTATTTGCAAACTGTACAACCTCCAAGCAAGATGACTTCTGCCTGGTCTATTTGAAAACTTTGTCATTCTGCATCTGTATATATAGGCCATCAGAAGGACGGACAGAGGTGAAAAGTTCAAAGTTTTACAAACTGTATTTTTGTACGTGTGCATCTTAATTAGTCCAGACTTAATTAACCTGTAAATCCTTCTACAGACATGGGATCTAGATACTGCCCTAGCCTGTCACTGTGTTGCCATATTGCTTCTGAGATCCCCTATTTCTCGATATAAACGACAATCTTTATGTAAGCCCTTTGTCTAAAAACACCCTTGGTCTAAAGCCGATCTATAGAAGCATGATCCAACAAGAAACATAATTAACTTCTGAAGTAACGCAGAGCTCTGTCATTCTGTACATAAATTGAATGTTTCGTAATGCTACGGTCATGTTTTAGCATAGATACTGATACAGTGCGTGCCAAGGTGGCTTATGTACTGACATGCTGGGGAAATTTAATTGGCTGGTGGACAGTTGGCAGAATTATGCTCTTCATTCTGCAGTTTCTTCACTATGAGAGAGGTGAGGTGATGGAACAGCTGCCCAGAGAGGCTGTGGATGCCCCGTCCATCCCTGGAGGTGTTCAAGGCCAGGTTGGATGAGGCCCTGAGCAGCCTGGTCTGGTATTAACTGTGGAGGTTGGTGGCCCTGCATGTGGTGGGGGGTTGGAGCTTCATGATCCTTGGGATCCTTCCAACCTGGGCCGTTCTATGATTCTGTGAAACTGCTATGCTACTTGATTACGAAAGTAGGAAGAGAAGAATTCAGCATGGTTTTAAAAATCATCATTCGATACCCAAGAACTAGATAGTGTTGGTACCTGCTGCTCTGTGAAATGTTATTTTGTATTAGGGATTTTATTATCCTCTTGTTTCAGATGAAAAATGTGCAAATAAGGTCTGTGTGGACAAACTAAACCAATACAGATCAATCATAATGTGACCTTATCCAGAGGGGAAAATAGAAAAATAAGGGAGTTAACTTCCCATTCAGCTTTCCTGCCAAAACCTCACTATGTTTTCTAAAGTAATGAAGGCAGCGATAGTCGAATGAGGTCGAGGAATGGCTGCTGTTATTCCTCTCACACAACATGGTAACTTTTCATGTCTGGAGACTCAGGAGGAGGTTTTTAGATGACAGCATTTTCATGACGCCATTTGTCTTTCACTTCTATATTAATTAGAAGCATGCATGCATTCAAGCGTTTTCACTGCTTTATGAATCAGGAAGATTTTCCTAAATTTATTCCAAGTGTGCAGGTTCAGATTTTTCTATGTTTTTCTTATTTCAGTAGGGACAAATGAAGGTGGGGTCACTGCTGTGATTAACTGCTCGTTGTTCTTGCTTGATGCTCCTCAGGGGCTCCTCCTTGGAGCAAAGAGTAAATAGGATGTTTTTTGTCTTGTGAAAGCTCTTTTCTCTTGAGAGCACTGACTACCTTTCAACCTGGGGGGAGAAGGGAGGGGAGGCCAGCTGCCAGACTGTTAGAGGTGTAATGTGCAGCAGTATCATTGAGGAAAGAATTGTTTTTTTTGTTTGGCGTGGTGACAAAAATAATGGAACTGCAATTCCAACATTGCTAAATGTTGGTAACTGGAACCTCAATCATAAAAATTGGAAGAATGGAATGTGGACAGTCTGTAGAAGTTAGGTTTTTAATTATTTGATGACAGTTGAACATGTTACAAGGGTGGTTTGTGATAGGACAAGGGGGGAGGTTAAACTGAGACAGGGGAGGTTTAGGTTAGATATTAGGAGGAAGTTTATCACGCAGAGAGTTGGTGAGGCACTGGAACAGGTTGCCCAAGGAGGTTGTGGATGCCCCATCCCTGGAGGCAGTCAAGGCCAGGCTGGATGTGGCTCTGGGCAGCCTGGTCTGCTGGTTGGCGACCCTGCACACAGCAGGGGGTTGGAACTGGATGATCATTGTGGTCCTTTTCAACACAGGACATTCTGTGATTCTGTGTTTGTCCATTACACTTTTAACATGATGCTGTTTTCCTGAAGACCACTCTGGCACAACAGCAGAAATGCATGAATTCTGGTATTGATTTTATTTAACAAACAATGAGAAAGCCATTTCAGTGTATTGTGATTGGGTATGGCAGAGCACCTACCTGAGCTGGTTTAGGAGCCAAAGTGGAGAGGTTTTTTGCTCTCATGAATTCCTTGCATTTCCAAAGAAATGCAGCTCCAAACCCAACAGTCCTCCAGGTTCCTCAGCTCCTTCAAGAAATCAGTAGTGCTGTTCCTGCTTCGAATTTTTCTTAGGCTTTTCCTTATTTTTAGTTGCCATTAACCACATCTGGGTGACTTCCCTGAGCACTGTGATGCAGAAGGGGCTCTGTCCTGTGGGATGATTGGATGGTGAGGTGCTGGAACAGCTGTCCAGAGAGGTTGTGGATGCCCTGTCCATCCCTGGAGGTGTTCAAGGCCAGGTTGGATGAGGCCCTGAGCAGCCTAGTATACTGTTGGATATGGGGGGTGGCGGCCCTGCCTGCAGCGGGGGGTTGGAACGTGCTGACCCCTGAGGTCCCTTCCTACCCAAGCCGTTGTGTGATTCTGTGATGCTGCTGTCCAGGGCTGCTTTGCACGCAGGCAGTACAGTGCAGCACCCTTCAGACACAGTGTGATATGGGGCCTACTGCCTTTCCTCTTTATGTTTTGGTATATGGCTGCCAGCGCTGGAACCCTGAAGAGATAGGCCTCAGAGCTGCTGACTGGAGGGCTGCCCAATGACCACGAGCAACAGAGGAGCAGCTTGCTCATTAGGTGATGCTGTGACACGTTATTGGCAGGCTGATCTGGGCAAGTATGTTCTTGAATGAGATGTATATGTAAGCATTTTAAGTGCCCCGTTAATCAAATGCTTGAATGATAAGGTCACTGCATTCTCGGGCTTTGCTCATGTTCTTTTTTTTTCTGCCTTAAACATATTTAAACTACGTATTTGGGGCTTTCCCTCTGGTTCGTCAGAAGCCAATAAAACCCTACCGAGGACAAGAAGGGATTAAGGATGGAGCAGGAGCTCTCCAAGCTTTCGCTAGCGGCCTGAGGCGGGCGAACCCCGCAGCACGTGGTCAGTGGGCGGCCGGGGGGCGGTGCCAGGCGGCGGCACGGAGCGTCGGCGGCCGCGTGAGTGTGGGGTCGGGGGCTGCCGGGGGGCCGGGGCGGCAGTGCGGGCGCCCTGCGATGGCTGCGGGGCCGCTCCGAGCGGCGGGCGACGCGGGAGAGTGCTGATGTCAGCCCTGGCGGGAGGCGCCGCCGCGGCCTTGTGACCTTGCGCTGCCCCTCGGGGGGTGAGGAGGGAGCGGGAGGTTGCGCCCGCGGGGCTGATTCGCCCGTCCTTGCGGTGTGATGTTTGGGCTGATCGCCGTTTTGTTGCGTCGTTTAGGCGGAGAGTGAGTGGGCGCAGTGAAAGACAGAGATCCTGTGTTTCGTTCTTAGCTCTGTTCCCAGCGCCTCGGTGCGATGCCTGGTGCGCTCGGGCTGCAAAGCCTCGGAAACCCCTTTGGACTGCTTCGAGCTCTGCTGGCCTCGTTCTAATCGGAGACAGGAGCAGGCACGGGGTTCAGAATGGGGGTGTGCCCAGAGCCTCGTGCTGCTACTTGGTTGATGCTTGGTGCTGCTGCTGCTGCCCTGCTGGGTGGAATAGACACTTGTATTGATTATCCTGTATTTCTGCTTTTAGTAGTAAATTATTCTGCTGTTGGAACAGTGTGATGTGAGGAATGTGGAAACTGAAATACAAGGAAAGCAAAAATATAGGGGGGAAATATGTCTTAATTTGAGCTTGACTGTGCAGTTCCTGCTGGAGGGAGCAATTGCTGCCATTTGCCAGGCCCACAGTTCTGTGTTTGCCATACTTTGCTGAGCATAGCAGATCTGTTGGTATTCCCCTATTTTCTCCTTTGCAGACCACTATGGTGCTTAGCTTTTCAGCTGTGGACCCCAGCAGACCCAGCTGTGAGCTCATTCTGTGGTACCTACACATAAGCACTTCTTGCAGTTCTGTGCTTTAGTGCTTCATCCCACCTGTGCAGCATCTCTGCATGCTGGTTGAGCAGAGATTTGAGTTGTCCCTGGCACATATTGAGCAGCCCATTCCCTCTGAATATCACACAGAAGATAGACAATTGGAAGATTTTCCGAGTGTAAGAGATGCTTAAAAGGAAAAAGTAGACGAGATGTGGGTTTGTGGCATGTCTTGAAAACATCCAGATGGAGAGTACAGATTGCATAGTTTAACAATAGTCTTCCTTTCCAAGGAAAGAGTATTGTTCCCTTGCTTGACACAGTAACTTTCTCTTCCAATCCCACCCAGTTGAATAGAGCAGTGAAACGTGCAGGTTGGGGAGAAACCTGGAAAGAAGGCTGCTGCTTTTGACACAGGGAGTGATTTGCAACAGGATCTTTGCAGTGAAAGAAAGAAAAAGAATCACTAACATTATAAAAAAAAAAAAAGAAAAAGGAAAAAAAAAGAAACTAAATTCATGCCTTCAGAATGTTAGGAGGGTGCTGTGTTGTTGATTTTGGCATTCAAAGGACATTGCGGGTTGGCAGGGACTGCTGGTCCAACCCCTGCTTAAAGCCAGGCTGATCTTGGAGTTGGATAGGCGGGTGTATTTTGCAATCCCTAAAGGTATTTAAAAACTCATCAAATCCTGATGAGCATGTCACCGGGTTATTGGGAGTTGTAAATGTTCTTTAAAAGGAGCTAATTACAAAGATATTTATAATCTGGTGACTCATTTCTGGTGGTATGTCTCATAAAAAAGTAATCAGCTCAAACCTGTGCTTGGGATGTGCAAGTTGTGACAAATCTCCGAAAGACGATTAGGCTCATGATGGGAGGGAAGAGAAGGGGTGAAGAAGCAGTGGTCAGAATCAACTTGTGAGAGCAGTTTTTGGTCACAGAATCACAGGATGGCCCGGGTTGGAAGGGACCTCAAGGATCATGAAGCTCCAATCACCCACCACATGCAGGGCCACCAACCTCCCCATTTAATACCAGACCAGGCTGCCCAGGGCCCCATCCAGCCTGGCCTTGAACACCTCCAGGGATGAACAGGGCATCCACAGCCTCTCTGGGCAGCTGTTCCATCACCTCACCACTCTCATAGTGAAGAATTTCCCCCTGACATCCAACCTAAATCTTCCCTCCTTCAACTTCAAACCATTTCCCCTTGTCCTGCTGTTATCTGCCCTTTCAAAGATCAGAGGATATGTGGCAGTGCAGTCTGCTTTGTGGCAGTGCTGGCTGAGTGTTTCCACTTCTGCTTGTTCTTAGGAAAAACATGCAAGTAAATCTGTGTGTGCTGCCATGACTCTGACAACTGGAATACACAAATTTTCCAGTGTTTTTTGACACAGCTGCAGCAGGTCGTGTTTATGCTGCTAAAATAAATGTTTAAGGATAGCTATCCTCTTAATGACATTTGTGGGTGGCAGGGAAATGAGACATCTAGAGAACCATGTTTCAATTGGTCTTCTTGACGCGAGGTGAAGACCATCAACCGACTCTTACAGCAGGGCTGAGACTTGGCTTGTTTAATTTTGGGTTAGCTAAGTACTGACAGACCAGAAAACAACTTGCTCTTATCTTGGGAATCTCTGATGGCCACCACAAAACCACACCAAAAAAAAAAGTCTTTTTTTTTTTGTTTTCTTTGGCTTCTCTCTGCAAAGAGAAGTGCTCCATCACTTGTGGAGGCTTTGAGGACTGGTGATGTTTGCAGAACCGAGAGCTCTGATAGTTCTGGAGAAAAGGAGGCTCTTCAGCACTGCATAGGGTGGCATTTTTTAACAGGCTGACGTCTCCTTCGTTGCTGCCAGGGCTGTTTTTGTTGTCTGGGCGCGCGGAGGAGGGCAATTAAAAGTACAAAGGACCGAATACAGCAGGAAGACACTTATTGTGAAAATGCGCGGCTCTAAAAACAAACCAAAAAACTTGAGCGCGGCTCCTAGCTGCGTTCTCGGCTTCGCGAGCGCGGAGCGATCGAAGCGTTAATCCCGGCTCGGCGGGGATTGGACAGCTGCTCTGGCGTAAGCGCTTCGGGCCGTCCCGGAGCGCATAGCCCAGGAGGAGAGGCAGGGCGGCTGAGCCCCGACGCTGCCCGCCCGTCCCTCGGTGCGCTCCGCTCCGCCGCCCGCTGCTGCCCGGGGCTCTGCTGGCTGCCTTGGGTGAGTGCGCGCCTTCTGGAGCCGCTCGGGATGCCCCGTCCTGCCTGCTGCTGGGGGCGGTCACCGAGGCTCTAATGGAGGGACAACGCTTTTGGGGTGGTGGAAGGTTGCTGTGTTGCTTGGTAGGGGAGGAAAGTCGGTGCGGTGCATGCCAAGGTGGCTTATGTACTGGTATGCTGGGGAAACTGAATTGGCTGATGGACAGTTGGCAGAATTATGCTCTTCGTTCTGCTGTTTCTTTACTACGAGAAGGGTGAGGTGTGGGACTGGTGCCCGGAGAGGCTGTGGATGCCCCGTCCCTGGACGTGTTCAAGGCCAGGTTGGACGGGGCCCTGGGCAGCCTGGTCTGGTATTAACTGTGGAGGTTGGTGGCCCTGCATGTGGTGGGGGGTTGGAGCTTCATGATCCTTGAGGTCCTTTCCAACCTGGGCCATTCTGTGATTCCATCTCCCTGCTTGTTCAAATAGCAAAAGATCACACATCTGGATGAGTTTTTTGTTCAGTTAACAGAGCCCGAGGAGCCCAATTAGACCGAAGAGGTGTGTTGGCTAAGATAGTGATCTCTGTATCGAGACTACAGCTGAGTGGATGTGAAATAATGGAGGGAAGCTGGCTTTCAGCAATGCTAATGATGGCAGCACTAATGATAATGCTCATAAAAAGCGGGAAGTTGCTTGTTTAGTAGTTGTCACAAACTTGGCAGCACTTTTGTACACAAATGAAATACACGGGAAAATACAGTTTTGTTTTATCGCCATCCCTTCTTGTAGCTAAGAATTACGAGAAGAGCATCTCCACTAGGCAAGATGGGAAAGAATATCTGGATCTGGGAGGGAATGGGGCTATGGCCTTTTGGTGTGCCACGCAGATTGGAGCATCAGGGCGACACACTTTCAATTACATTTTGGTTGTTCTGAAAGCTGGGGTCAGGATGGTCTCTGATACGAGTTAGATGCACAAATCAAAAAATGTCCTTACAAGCACTTGAAAAAAGTATGTAGACAAAGCAGATAAGGACAAGGAGAGTTTCCCCGTGTTACAAATAAGCCATGAAGTTAGGTTCTGTTATCTGCGCCTTGTTTGTGTAAACTGCCCTTGTTTCCTGCTCAGGCTCGTCATCCAAAATCCCAGTCTATCTCTGGGATTTTCATGCTTCAAGGTACTGTGGTCCTGTCTTCCTCAGCACCAAGTATAGCATTATATGGTGCTACAAGGAAAAAAAATCTCTTTTTTTCAGTATACTTCTAGCTATTTCTTTAGGTAGGCAGGCAGTTCATTGTATTTGGTTCTCAGAGGCATTCTGGAACTGGTTTTAAGGATGGATATAGAGATTTTCACCTGGAAAAATCTGGGCAATGTGTCTGACTCGAAAAGTGGAGCCTACTCCTGGTTTATACTTTCTGAATTCTAGCAGCAGTTAGCTGTGGAGACAAACATGGTGTGTGTTTCTGGTCTGTTGCCAGTCACAGTTCAAAACAGTGACGTTTTTCCTATGTTTATAGGGGAAAAATATTATCTTCTGTTCAAAACTGTATATACAGGCAGCAATAGTCACCAAAAGAGCGTGTCTCGGAATGGGGTCTTGCAGATGGCTGTAGAAAGTGTTTGATTCTCTACAGTGTAACTTATGAGATCTGCAGCCCTTTGTAATACCTAACTGTTGTGATGTAAACGAGCAGTGACTTTTTACCCTGCTAAAACTTTTGTGACTTTTGTACCAGTTCTTGCTCACAGCTGGATCTTGAATTTTATCCCAGGCTAAACTTGCTTTCCTCTACCCTCTCTGGAAGGTGGCTGTCAGCCCTTCCCAGTCTTGTGAAACCTATGCAAAGGTCAGGATTGGGTACTAGAGTCTTCAGCAGGGAGTTGCTGGTTAATAAAACTGCCATGAAACCAGAGTTGCTGATAACAATGAGCAGTTAGTGCTTTTTAGATGTGAGCCAGCATATCTAATGGCTTCCATTGCAGTGTTATCTGTTCTGATCAATGGGTGTGAAATTAAGTTGTTTGTTCCTGATGTGATCTGGGTTTGTAAGAGTGGAAGTTGATCAGGATATAGAAAGTGCTGTCCAGGGCATGTTTGTAATGTTAATTTTTTTTTGTACCCAATGAAATGGGTTGCAAGTCTTAGTATTTCTTTTTGTAGAAAATACTGCTGAGCTCTGCTCTTGGCTCTGTGCCTGCTTTGGTTCATACACTGAACTGGGAACAGGAAAGACTACCAGTTCCTCCTTATCCAGCATTATCGGTATTCAATATTAGAGCTGATGTTTCTTTTTCTTTCCAGAAATGTCCTTCCTACCTGACTTTGGCATCTTCACTATGGGCATGTGGTCGGTTGGTCTCGGAGCCATCGGTGCAGCCATAACAGGGATTGTGCTTGCCAACACTGACTTCTTTTTGTCCAAGGCAGAAAAAGCAACACCAGAATTTTTGGAGGGGATAGAGCTAAAAACTTTGGGGTCAGGTAAGATTCTGGATGTTTGAGCTGTCGTTTGAGGAAAGAACCTCTATATGACCAAGGCTGGAAATGCTGAAGAACAGTGAAGTGTGCATAGAAGGTTTAATTTTCCTGAATTATCTGTAGGGGATACAAGATTTCATGCAGACCACGTGAGGTGTCTGTAGAGTTTCTCTTAGTCTTTTCTAGTTTTAGGAAGTAGTTGAGTGTTCTTGATAGCAGATGATTCTGGTGAAGGAAAAGCAACCGGTATTTCTAGAAGGTCTATTTCAAATTATAATACAGTTGATGTGTATAATTTTCAGTATGTGTGAAGACACACACTGAAAAAATTAATAAAGCAAATAATACTGTTATATACATGGGAAACTTCTCTGAATTGTAGAATCAGAATTGTATTTGAATGTGGAATTCTCTGCAATGCTTTCAGTTGATGCTTTTTTTCCTCTATAAACAGAGCCAAGAACATTCAAAGCAGGTGAACTGTGGAAGAAGAATGGTGCAGTGATCATGGCTGTGAGAAGACCTGGATGATTTTTGTGCAGAGAGGTACTTACTTGCTGAACTTGGGGGCTAATTAGGATGAATTAAGTTCTACTTGTATGGATTCCCTTTGAATAAAGGGAAGAGGTGAGCAGGATAGTTATCATACACATCTGAAGCATCTGAAAGATACTATCCTAGCACAAACTGGTTACTGGCTAGCAATGTACTAGTTTTAGTTTTCTTTGCAGCAGGTTTGTATAGATTGAGTCTTGAGTATTTTCCTTCTGAAAGTGATTAATGCTTTATTTTTACATCTGTCTGAGATCTAGCAGACAGTAATTAGAAATGGAGACTACCCAAAACTCAGTTATTTATGAGTCTTAGGAGCTAGTCATAGAGATTTATTTTGGACGTATGGAATATGAGCCAGGTACTGTCTGGTCAAAAGCAATCAAAGATTGGACTGGCAGAAATCCATCAGATAAAGCTCACCTGCAAAAAAAACAGGTCCGTGAAGGGGATTCCCTCACTAATCTGGATGCTGAATGGGTGCTGAATGGGAGGCAGGAAGGCAAAGATTGTGAAGGTGAGGAGAATGTGTTATGAAAACTCCCTGTTTCCTCACCAGCAGTCTATGTAGACTTGTACTGGTTGATAACAGGGTGGGTTGAGAAGCAGGACTTGATCCTTAAGCTGGCATTAGGCTTCTTGGGTGGAGGTGGAAAGTGACACTTAGAATGCAATTTGAATGTAAGATGTGCCTGGAAACAGTTGTAATGTGCAACTTGGCCGTTATTTTTCTCATAGCTAGGGGGAAAAATAGCTATTATGTTCTTACTCGCTGCTCCATAAAATAGTACTTACATATTGTAGCCACTTATGTAAAGTATCTTCTCCCGTCAGTAATATCTGCTTAAATATGTGTAGGACTAATGGAAGGCATTAAACTACTTTGTCCACTGAACAGGTGTCGTGTAGACAGAAGGAAAATGCCCTGCATGCCTGTTCCGATACAGTCAGACTGGAATTGAGTAAAGTTTTTTTTCAAAGCTATTTTCCTAAGTCATAGTAAAAAACCCTTTTCTTTCAGGAAAAATTTGGGAAGGAAAGATTTAAATTTTCTGATTCTTGCTTTTGTTTCAAAATTTTGGATTATTAACAGAGGCAGTCACTGTATAGCTCAGCTAAATATGGCAAAGAATTATTTTGTATTTTAAATGCAAAAATGATTGAAATACATTTTAAATTCTCTAAACTGAAGTTATTTTGGGTTGCTTTTTACCCAAAGCATTTTTGTGAGTTGATGCTTGACTTTATCTAGGTAGAAAACTCTCTAACTCCAATGTGATGTTAAAAAGCTGACATTACTTTGTTCCTCACACCACGTACCAGGTGACTCAGTAAGTCAAGCGCACCTTCTCAGAGTTCATGGTCTACATTTAAACACTTAATGCATACATATGCAGTACATCACCATGCATATTCATTCTTTTCTAAGAATTCATTAATGTATATTAATATCCCTCTGGGGGATGCACAGTTGCATCTAAGGTGGTCATAAGACCACCTTCTTCCTCCCCTTTATTTTTCCTTCAGCTTCAGTGCAGTGACTTTTGGCTGACCTGTAGCTGTTCTTCCACAATTTGGCAAATTTCCATTACTTTTTAATGCCATAATGAGCAACGTTCTGTCTTGATACACTACAGCTCAAAACAATTTATGTGGAACTCAAGAAATAAGTCCTTGCCCCTGGTGGGTGCAAAGATAAATCATAGAATTATAGAATGGCCTGGGTTGAAAAGGACCACAGTGCTCATCTGGTTTCAACCCCCTGCTGTGTGCAGGGTTGCCAACCAGCAGACCAGGCTGCCCAGAGCCACAGCCAGCCTGGCCTTGAATGCCTCCAGGGATCCACAGCCTCTTTGGGCAACATCAAGTAGTCTTATTGTGAAGTACTTCTTTGAAACAGAGTCACTGAGAAAAACAAGGCTGTCCACATACCAGAAAAAGCTGGATTAGAAAGTTTTAGAACTAGCACACATTGATTCCTTTTAATAAACTGATACATTGGTCTTTCAGCTGATATATTGATCCTTATTGCTAAGACATCCTTTATCACTGTTGGTTTCCGCTATCTTCTACTTTGGGAAGGAACTCCAACTTTGTTGTTGCTGACAGTGCCAAGAAGGAACATGTATGTGCCTGGACTCAGAGTTTATGTAATAGAGGAGCCTATTGCTCTAGACTGGAACATCATTTCTCAGACACGTAGACTGTTGCATCCCAATACAAACTTGATTTGTTGATTATGAAAGTTTTGAACTGTATTAAAAAAAAAAATCCAGACAAAATAGCCATTAGCCACCCCCCTCCCCCCTCCCCCCCATTGTTTTTTTAGGAAGAACATTAAGGCAGTTTGTTCAAGGGAGAACATAAAATAATTAGCAGATATTTATGACCAGAAAAGAAAGGTGTGACAAGCCTAAGCAATGATCCTTTAAGCCTTACACTTTCCTACTTACTGTTTCCTTTTGATGTTGATTCATCCTTTTCATTTCCTCTGGAAAATATCAAGAGTAGTGAACTATAGTGCTGTGCTTACCTTTTCAGCTACTGATATCTTTCTCTAATGTCTTTTGTCTGTTTGCCCTATCTATGTACTTATATTTCCTAAATTCTGGATAACCCACACCCACAAACCTTTGAGTTAAGGCATAGCACGTAGCTGACTGACAGTGTTCAAGCAAATGTCCTTTTTTTTTTTTTTTTTTTTTTTTTTTTTTAAACAAGTGTAGAGTTCTGTTGAGGACTTTTGTCCAAAAAAAATGAATTATCTCAATTGGAGAAGCCTTGGAGACCTTTGTACAAGCTGTGGGAGCAGGGGTTTCTTCAGCAGAACAAAAAGGCAAGGAGATGAATGGCAATATATATGTATTTATACACCAGAAAAAAGTAATAAAGCAATATTGCTTCTGAGATACTGAAAGTGTATGAAGAAATTTCTTGTTCATTTTCACTGGGAAATCTAGGGAAGAGGGTGTGTTTTCACTCCATTACTTACTCTAGACTTGTATATTATGTTCCTGCATTGAACACTCAAGTGCTTCACACAAAGCCTGACATCATTATGATACGTTTCTTTTTGGGAAAAGATGTGAGACTTAGGCCTGGGAAAGGTAGGTGATGTACAGGCAGGATCTTTTTACTGTTCTGTAAATGCTTAAAAAATAGTTGAAGCTGTGGCACAAGCAAAGCAAGCATAGAACTTGGAATTAACAGTGTGTTTTCTCTAGGATTTTATTATTTTTTCCAGAGAATGCTCCAAAAGTTTTCTTTCTCGCTTAGTGAAGAAAATTGCAGTAAACTTAACGAAGACCGGCTTACAAGTAGATCTTTAATGTCTAACCTACAGATGAGTCTCTATTTTGCACCTGAAGCTAGAATTTATGTGTTTCAGATGCTCTAAAATTCAAGGTGAAGCTTTCTAACTTCCATCTACTGCCTGAAATGTTCTTTTTTTGTTTCATAGGAGGCTTCTGAGCTTTCCTCTCTGAAACCTCAGCTGTCCAAGCTGGGTGTTCCTCTCTATGCTGTTGTAAAAGAGAAGATAGGGACCGAAGTTGAGGATTTTCAGCATTATTTCAAAGGAGAAATCTTCCTGGATGAAAAGGTATAATGAAATCACTGCTATTTTCCTTTTTTTTTTTTTTTCTTAATACCAAGCTTATGGATGTCCTCTTTGAAGAGCTTGTATGATACAGATAGAAAGTATTCTGAATGAATCGTTGTAGTTGAACAAGTTAAGTTTCCCCTCTTTGTATGGGAACTGCTGAGTCACGGCCTGAACCTCTGATTGATCACCTGAGGCGAGCCATGAGCCAGCCAGAGGAGCACAGCTGAAGGCAATTCAGCTGTGCTGCCGCAAGGGGTGGAACCTGGCTCCACCTCTCCTAGACCCATTTAAGAGCTGGCTACCAGTGGGGATGGATCTCATCTGGAGATCCTCTCTGTGGGAGTTTTGTGAGTGAGCCCAGGATAGGGGTAAACTTTCTGTCTATTCTCTTTTTGTTATCGTAATCTGCTTTGCCAAACTCTCTTGTTTATTTTGTAATTATAACATCTTAATATTCATTGTTTATACACCCTCCTCTTTAACAGATACAGTCTGTTAATATTAATTCTGTTCTTGCACTGTCCTTGTGACTTGCTGTTGTTAATAATGTATGAATCAAGGTCTGAAGGTAGAAGACAATTAGTTCAGCAAGTGCAGCTCTAATTATGATGTGGCTTGTCCCATTATCATAGAATGCCATAGAATGGCCTGGGTTGAAAAGCACCACAATGATCATCTGGTTCCAACCCCCTGCTACGTGCAGGGTCGCCAACCAGCAGACCAGGCTGCCCAGAGCCACATCCAGCCTGGCCTTGAATGCCTCCAGGGATGGGGCATCCACAGCCTCCTTGGGCAACCTGTTCCAGTGCCTCACCACCCCCTGTGTGGAAAAACTTTCTCCTGATATCTTACCTAAACCTGCCCTGTCTCAGTTACATAGGCACATACTGTATTGCCAGTTTAATGTCCTGCAAAACTACAGACCTGCTTACTCCTTAATACAGAGGACCCATTTAGAAATCATTTGGCTTCTGAAAGAAATATTCAAAACTGATGAAAAGATGCCTTTATTTACCATTCTCACTCTGTCTGTTTAAAAGAAACTGATTAAAAAAGAGGGTTGATGAAATTTTAGGACTTCAGCACCTATTTAAACAGCACTTTTATTGCTGTAGTTCAAAAATGAGAAAAAATGCACATATCACCAAGTGCTCTTTGTTCTCAACAGTGTTGGTGTAGATGATTGTGCTTAAATAGCTGTGGATCATAGTTCAAAAGACACATAAAGGGAGGCAGTAATCCTAGTTGGCTGTGTGGAAGTAAACGGTCATGTGGTGTGTAAGAAATTAGTTTAGGTGCAATTTCTTTACAGCTCTGCCTGTTCATCTTTTTTATTTATGGTCCTTTTTGGATACAGGGTTGTAACGTCTCCTGAATTTAATTTGGGAGGATAAGTCCTTTTCACTTTGCTGTTTTCTGTTTAATTGCAGAGAAGCTTCTATGGCCCACGCAAACGAAAAATGATGCTGTCAGGCTTCTTCCGCATTGGAGTCTGGCAAAATTTCTTCCGTGCTTGGAAAAATGGTTATAGTGGTAACCTGGAAGGAGAAGGGTTCACTCTCGGAGGAGTATATGTGATTGGAGCAGGAAGACAGGTAACTGCAAACCTGCTGGCAGGTTTCTCTTTTGTAATTACTCATTTGCTTATCAGCTGATCTCTTCTGAGGAGCCTGGGATTAGTGTATGATTTTTTTTGTGTGTGTATTTATATAGGGTATTCTATTGGAGCATCGTGAGAAAGAATTTGGTGACAAAGTCAGCCTTCCATCTGTCCTTGAAGCTGCTGAGAAGATACAGCCACAGGTTTCATCAGCTGAAAAATAGTTGCACGTTTTTCTGATCACAGCTTGAAATGTAGAACATATCTGTTTCTTAAATGTGCAATTTAATTGCTTCTTAACTATTTAGTGATTAGTGCCGAAGAAAGGTTCTCTTTTCAAATGTAATAACTGATGAAAACCCTTTCAGATTTTTTGTGGCTTTGCTGTCTTTCAGGTGGTCAGAGTTTCAGCTGACTTTTTGTGTCTGACTGTATTAATGAAAGGCTGGGTCTAAAATCTGACGTAGCCTAGATGTTTTCAGTCAGAGACAGTCGGTTGAAAGTCTGTCTACCTAGGGGAGCAAAACCTTGCTAAACCTGGAGAAATTAACCTAAGGTTGAAGGGTAATAAAATTTTATGTGGATAAAATGTCTTCACTCTTTTTTTTTTTTTTTTTCCTTAACACGTAAACACATCTGTATTTCTAAGAAATCATCTGGTCCAATTCCTGGCTCTACGCAGAACCACCCAAAATTCAAACTCTATGTTTAGGGGCATTATTTAAGTGCTGCTTGAACACCAGCAGTTTGGTGTCCTGATCACTTTCCTGGGAGTCTGTTCCAGTTTCTGACCACCCTCTTGGTGAAGATCTTTTTCCTCATATACAACCTGAGCCTTCCCTGATGCAGCTTCATGCCATTCCCTCAGGTCCTAAATCTTGTCAGTCTAGATTAGTCAATCCTGACAAAATCCTGTCAGTCTAGATAATTCAGAGATTCTGCGTTCAAGACATTCTGTTGTATTTTGAATAACTACCATATCTACCCAAGTGAGTTTCTTGTTAATTAAAGGTTCTGAGAATTCAAGCTGTTTGTGTGATTGCCTGCGAGGAAGATAGAAGACATCTAATGTTCTCTCTAGAAGATAACTGTGATATGAGAGCGAGTTCCTTTTTGTGTTTGTGATTCTAAAAAATGGGAAACAGTATGAAAAAAAGACTATGTAGAGCTTCCATTTCTAAATGTTCTGCATCAAGTGTCCTAGAATATCCTTAACCAGCTGGCGTATGTATGAAATAACTTTGGGTGGGGGAGAAAAAATGTGGGCTGGAACATAATGAGATAGCAAAATAATTAAACAGTTAATGTTTTGTCCTGGCAGGATACAATTCATACCTGTCATTCTACTCTTCTGGCCTTAAAATTTATGAAAATTTGCTGCATCATTGATACTGAAGGCAGGGATTCTTTGTACCTCTGAAACTTTGGTAATATGCCTGGTATTGTTATTTTTGGTATTAGTATTATTTTGTTATATTGTTATTTTGCCTAGCCATATGTAGGGTCATGCATGGTGATGACTATATGAAAACTAAAAGCCTAAACTTCACAAGCAATGAAGAGTGGTATTGATTTGTGTTAAATCAGTTGTGCAAGTTCTGCACTTGTGTCATTATGGGTAAAATCCTGACTTAAAACGTCTAAACAGACCTAATTTTAACTAATATGCACTCTTCATAGTTTTTTGTTCACTGTTGCCTGAAACAGCACTAGCATTGAGGGTTTTGGGACAAAATCTATATTCATCTGTGTCTTCTTCCATATTTGTTTCACAAAATCTAGTTAGATGTTTATGCGCATGTTCTCAATTGTACTGTCTTGGTTAGTTTAGGTGCTTGAATAAAATAAGTGTCCTGGTGTTGTATGAAGGTGTTTAGGTTAAAAGCAAAAAGTGTTAGTATGGGGTTCTTAGTTTTTAGGTTTTCAGAACCTGATGCTTGTGATGGTGTTAAGGAGTTGAGACACTAAATGACAGAGTGGAGATGGGCTCCAATGGAATCCCGAGCAGCCAGAGAACTGTCATGAGTTTGCCCCAAGAAGAAAAGAATTCTCTGAAGGCTCTTTATCCTGGTTTTTGTATTGTTTTAAGAAAGTACCCATAATGTGAGTGCTCACCTAACAGTTGTCTTTGACAGGCACGTTGTTATTTGGAGCGCAGGTGGTAGGAAACACAAAAGAGATGATGGAAGAAATACCTGAGAGCTGCTGTTTCTTACCGTGCAAGATGCTACTAATAAAAAGGAACTTACAACAGGAGCAGACTTCTGCATCACAACTCTTACTGAGTTTTGAGTTGTGCTTTACTTGCAGTGGGAATGGGAGACTTTGTCTTTTGCAGAGGACAGATGCTGCAAAAAGACAGGCAAGCAAGTACTGAGCTCAGAGAGATCTGGATTTCAGGCCTTGTTCCAGTGGCTGTTTACACATTTTACGTAAACACGAAATGTGAAATACGTAAACAGTCCTTGGAGTATGGGCTGGAAGACAGATAAATTCCAAGAAATGTCATGTCAAGTACTTCAGAACTCGCTAAGCCATGTACTTGAAGTTTTGTTGGATGTGCAGTTGAATTTCACCCTTTCTGGCAGAGTTTGCCTATGGTTCTTTTGAGTCAAAGTCCCGAAGGTCTCTTATGAGATAAAAGCCACTGTGTTGCAGCCCTGCTGTTATTCCAGCAAAAAGGCTATTGTTTTGTGGCCCTGGAAATCAAGTCAGGAAACCACTAGGTCTAGCATTTAGAACATTTAGCCAAAGGGTAATGGCTGTTGAGTATGTACATCACTAATGCTATAACATGATGAAGCATACGCTTAAGCATAGAAATGGTTTTAGAACTGCAAGTTCTCTATGCTCCATCAGCAGAGGCATGCGTACAGTAACCATGTGAGACCTCCAAATATGGGAATGCGCCTTTTGTTGCTGTTAACAGCAGCAGTTCGTGTAAACAGCTGAAGGAACAGTGTTCTTCTGGATTTGAAAGGTATATACATTTACTCACATGTCAAAATTCTTTAATCACATCTTTCAGAGGTCAGCATAAATTTGGAGATACAAAAAGTACAAACGACGTTTGAAAACGTTGAGAATTAGTCATTAAACTTTTTTTTAATAAGCCAGCCTCGGGATTATTTGGAGTTGCCTCATTCTTTCCGAACTCCACGTTGACAGAATACAAATGCAGAGGAGGGAAGATACGTGGTGCCTTGGAGCAGTTAGTAAGGCTATGAAAAGGGCAGTCTCAAGGAAAATAAAGGGGCAGAGAACGGCAAGGGAGGAGCCATTCAATCGCATGTGAATTCCCAGTGACAGGTACTGTTCAAGGTCTGAATGCCTGGTTTAAGAAAATGTTTTCTTCTGTAAGTGTTGATTAAAAAATAGTATTTTTAATGTTGTTGATTTTGTTGTGTCAACAGCTACCTCTGCTGGCCCTGTTCCTTACTCACATTTAAAGCTTTGATGTTTTCTTCATTTAACACAAGTATACAATAAGTCTTTTGTCAGTGCACCAAATACAACATCACAATTGAACACTCAGTTGCTTACTGGAAATTCTAATGCTGGGAGCACTAATAATTGGAAACTTTCTTATTCTGGGTTTGAACAACAAAACTCTCCTGTAGTATTTTCTTTTCAATTACCTTTCCCTTGTTTCTTTGAAAGCCTGCCATTCATTTTTTCATTTGGTACAGGAATAAGGTTAGGATAAAAAACCTTTTTAAAAAAGGAATATTCTGTGAAGCCGGGGGGGGGAGGGGTAGGTGTAATACAGGAAAGTGCTTTTTACCTTAAAAGATTCCTTTGTAAAACTTTAAAATGTATCAATGGTGTTTCCTGTCTTTGGTGTCCTTTTAAATCCATGAGAACGATGATTTGCCTCATAGGGTGTTTTCTGTTTGTTTCCTGTTCTGCATTTTTGTTTCCCTGTGTGTGTTGTCCGTTCCCACGGCTGTCAGATGCCTGTAATTGGTGCCATTTGCAAATATACACAACCAGAATGGAACGCCAAAGGATCACTGCCATTTTTTTTTTCTGATGTGTTTCCTGAGATGCACTCTGACAGAAATAAAAGAATGAGAAAGCTCTTTTTATTCCCTAGCCGCTGGATGTCACTGCTTCCCTAGCCAAAGTGAAGGTCAGAAGAAAACCCGATTTTTTTTTTTTTCTGCAGTAAAAGATTTGCATAACAAAGGCGCTAGAAACAGAGCACTGTAGGTCTCCATTAGTCTAGAAGAAAGCCGTGGGGAAAGACATTTATTTTGCAATATTTTTCCTTGTGTGGACCTGTAAGCTTTTTAAAATGATAAAGGAAAGCTATACTATATTGAATGATAGAGTCTGCGGCATATAAATGTTTTCAAATGAGTGCGGAGGGGATGAATTATTAACAGACTCGCTATAATCCTCACCAGTGTTTCATGTTTTACTGATATTAATTCTAGACACCGCCGGTGTGCAAAGGACTTCTCAGTGGTGCAGAAGAGGTACAGTATCCGCTGCTACCAGCAGAGGGCGCTGAGAAAACGGAGAACACGCTGTGGCGAAACGACGAACAAAGTTAAATCACCAGTTTGGTCTGACCACGCTAAATTATATGTGATATCTAAAAAATACCGCCCACATTCATTCTTTTTTTTTTTTTTTCCTAACTGATCTCAGAAATCTTCTAAAGGTTTTCACCAAAATATTTTAACTAATCTTTTAGGTCCAGCTGCTGATTTCCCAGCTCTTTAAGCCTCTCAGTAGATTCTGATCCCCACGCTCCTCTCTCTTAACCTCATAATTATCAAAATCATGTGTTAGTTCCAAATTTAACTCCCATTCCCGGAAGCTTTCCTATAAAAATAGGAATTTATTCCACTGAAAATTTAAGCAGCTGGTAATGATAAAGCTGATGGCATACAGTGGAATTGCTGAATAGCTCTGGCCTTACTATTTTCCACCACCATGGAATAATGCCATAATGCATTAATCATTAATTTCAGGATATGCTCTGTAGTGGCTAGGGAAAGCTGCACTAGCAAATCATTCATGATTGTGCCTGCAAAGTTAAGTGAAAGATCAGGTTTTTCTATTTTTATTCCTGTAGTGCTATTATACCCTCTTACTGCTGAAGTCTTTTAGAAGGCTATCAGTTTTCTCTTGTGCTTAGTTAGCATGTCTGTGAAGGATGAGATGTTTGCCCTAATTTTCTTGGCAACACAGTGAAGCACAAAGAGCAGACATAATATCAAAAGCTAATAAATTGCACATAGAGAGATTGTTTGAAATGTCTCCATGCTGACAGTCAATTTGGTTAATTTGACTATGCTGCAACCACTGACCATTTTGCAAAGTGATCCTTGCAAGTGATCCTTGTTTCTACTGATAGGAATCCCCTTCTTCTGTTCACAGTGCTTAGTTCCTAAAGCTGCTCCCTCTGCTGCTGAACCTTAACAGTTACTATTGCCTATTGTGTTCCAAGTGATAAACATAATAATGAACACTGCCTTGGCTGTGGACTTTACCAAAAACATGGCTCAGCGCTCAGCAAAAGGTGACTGGAGTAGCTTCTGAGATGAGGAAGGGACCTCTTCTAGCTGTGATAATCTACTGACCTCTCTTATCTGCTCCTCCTCATTTAGATCGTCCCTAAGATACAAGTGATCTTTCTTCAAGCATCATCTTTCAGCTTTACCAATCAATTCAATTTTATTCTGCTTCCTAAGAATCCTAAGCCACTATCATGCAATGATCTATAGGTGCATCTGCAGAATTAGAGATGTCTTTATCCACTCCCAGATGGGAGCCCTGAAGCGTGATCTATCTGAGGGCCAGGACAGCTGAGCCTAGCCAAGGCTCTCCAAGTGCTCAGCCTTTCCTGCCTTTGGCTTAAGCCAGCAGTCACAGTATTGGCACCTAAGGCGTTCACAAATGCAATCTGTTGCATTTGTGAGAATTCAGGAATAAAACATTCACATTAACATTTCTTTGAATAACTGCACGCAGGGGGTAAGAAGAAATCCCATTGAAGGGATGTGCAGAGGGCTGTGATGCACTCACTGGTGTGCCTGTCCTCTCACGTTTCAGACGGAGCTCTGTGTCTATCCTTACTAACTCCAGCACAGTACCAGATCTTGGCCTTGACCTAGAAGCATCACATGAAAGAAGCATCAAACTTAAGCAGTGTATTTGTACAAACTTTCCTTCCATCCTTTAGCTGAATTGCTGCCATCTCCATGCGGAATGCTTGCTGCTGGTCTGGAGGAATAAGGCAGTCCCAAACTCTAGGCCCTGAAGCACGCAAAGAAGTGCAGAGAATACAAGGGCTGTAGTAATGCTTCTGGACTTGAACCATCCTCTTTTCCCTCACCTTTCTGCACATCAGTGTGTTTCTCTAGTTTGTGAGGTGCTGAGGAAGACAGCAAAGGTGGCACAGACCTTTTCTTGTGCCAAGAGTGATCTTAAAGCATGGAGAACAGCAGAAGTGTGTGGAAGAGCTAAGCTTGAAACTGGGGTACAAAGAGCTGCTGCAGAGGAAGGCCTTTGTTTCCCATCCCCATTCTCAGCTTTCCGGCTGTTGTTCAACACATGCCCTCCCTCGCATCCAGCTGACTTCCTGAAGCCCTTTCACAAAGCAGGCCTTAGTGTTTTTCATCTGTGCAGGAGTGATACGGAGACCAAAAGTGCCTTTCTCTCAGAATTTGGGAGGACAGGATGGAAAATGCAGACGGGGCAGGAAAAGCTGAGATAAGCAGCTGTGGTGCCTGAAGAGGGCTGCACTGGAGGACAGGCACGCGAAACCAGGGGGTGACTGCCTCAGCTGCGAGCTCCCACTTGCTCACAACATAAGTTGAAAACCATGAGGCAGCCACTTAATACTCAGTTCTGAGGGTCTCACCTGGGGCCCTGGGATACTTGGAGGCTCAAAGTACAATTTAGAATTTTATTTATTCATTTTTTCCTTCATCTTGGGGTTTTCTAGGAAATGCTCAGGTTATGCCTTCGAGGTTACCTCGGAATTGCTCTGTGCTCATTCTCATCAAGGAAGTCGGAGGGGTGTTGGAGGAAGCGAGGTTGCTGAGCTCAGCTACCTGCCCTGTTAGCTGCCACCAGCGACCTGAACCGTTCCTCTGCAGGGTGTGAGTACAGTTATCTCATCCGCAAAACCCGTCTAAAGCAGTAACGACAGCAGTCAAGCTGAGCACGGGCTTCCACCAGCTGATCCGCGCAGCAGGGCTGCGAAGCTGCCGCTCCCCACGCTGGGGTGGGGCTGCTGGAACTCACCGCCCCACCCGGCCCCGAGGGCACCCCGGCAGCATAGGGACAGCTGGAGGGATCAGGGATCTCAGAGTGGGAGGAGAGCGTTGCTGCTGCGCGTCTCCTTTGTGTGCAGCGGCTGCGTGCCCGGGCGCGAGGCGTGGCCTGGCGGTGCATTTCCGCGCTGCTCGGCACCCGGCAGCTCGTGGGGCGAGTCGGAGCTTTGTGAGGGTACGGGTGGGTGTTGGGTTTGGGGGGTGGTTTGGTACTCATGGACTAGCCGAGACGGTGAAAGGACTCCGGAGCGTGCTGAACGTCGCCTCGTTGTCCTTGTAACTTAGCGAAACTTGGTGAGCAGCTGCCGCCCGGGTGAGTCCGAGCCCCGACCGGGGCAGCGCCGCGTCCCGTGGTTGCTGCCCTCTCTCGGTTTTCCTTTAGAATTCCGGCATTTTGTGCCTTGGGAGCGCCAGTGCGCGGCTCCCCCGCCTCCGGGAGCGGGCAGCCATTTCCCCGGGCGTGCGCAGGGCGGGGGGGTTCAGGAGCGCCCGAGGTGCGGAGCGCTGCTTTGTCCTTGCCGTGCCGCCGGGTTCCCTCGGGGCGCCGCGCGGGGCTGTCGGTGCGGGCGGGGCGCCGGGAGCCGGCAGAGCTTCGCAGGTGGGCACGGGGCCCGGGTCGGCGCGGGGCCGAGTGCCTCAAGGTCACTGCTGCCGTGTCCTGACCGTCCCAGTGCGAGAGAACCGGCGTAGAGCATTTACCTGCCTTTTTAGGGAGAACCGGCTGGGTGCTATGCAGAAAGCAAAACCTACGCTGTTCTATCTGCTTCGCTTCCTTGCCGACCTTTCTTCTCTGTGTGTGCATCGAGCTACAGCTGTGCACTTTCAGAGTGTCTGCGTGTAGCTAAGTGTGTAGCCAAGTGCACCTCATGTGCTCTTTTTATTCATAGCTTCATTTGGAACCTTTCTGAATCATAATTTGAACAGTGTAAGTACATACGTTATTTCTGTTGGGTTTTACTTCTTCAGTGGGTGGTGGGGAGGATATTTTAAAGTATTTGGATAGTGATAGTACAAGGGGGAAGGGTCTTAAACTGAGCCAGGGGAGGTTTAGGTGAGATCTTAGGAGGAAGTTTTTCACATAGAGGGTGGTGAGGCACTGGAACAGGTTGCCCAAGGAGGCTGTGGATGCCCCATCCCTGGAGGCATTCAAGGCCAGGCTGGATGTGGCTCTGGGCAGCCTGGTCTGCTGGTTGGTGACCCTGCACACAGCAGGGGAGTTGAAGCTGGATGATCCTTGTGGTCCTTTTCAACCCAGGCCAATCTATGATTTGGTAGTATCTGATTTTTCCAGTGTTGTTTTTCGTTTTGGTTTGGCTTTTGGTTTCCTCTTTTCCTCAAAGGTCATAACACTTGTGACCCCTTGGACAACGCACAAGCCTTTGGAGGATGAAAAGATATGCCCTGTATCTTGTTGATAAGTGCTCAGTGGGGTGATGTGCTTCCCTCACTGATGGAGGAAAGATAAAAGTGACTTCCTGAGAAACTTTATGCTAACGTGTATGTGTGAGACTGTAGGTAATTGAGGTAGTGGTGGTTATTTGAGATAGCAGCACTCTCTGCTCCATAGAGATTTTGTGTGGAAGGGTGGTCAGGTGTGAATTCTGGGCTATGGATTGGTATGAAATAGAAATGAACTATTGGGGAAAGCTGTTTTGCAGCTTTTGTGCATTTCTTAAACAAATTTGGTTACCTGTGTTTTTGGAATGGGACTCTTTATCCACCAGCCATTGACACAGGAAGAGAGTGCTTGGGGGTAAGGAGCTGAACACCTGAATATGAACATGGTGAAATTGCCTATCCTTAGAAAACTTCTATGATCAAAATTACACTACCACTAAAACAGTGGACTTCAGAAATGACATCCCAAAAGTTTGGAAATGCATCTGCTGAGAAACTATGTGTATGTTCATTACGTGGCTGGTTTGGTTTTTTTGTTTTTTGTTGGTTGTTTTTTTTTTTTTGCTTGTTTTAGTCAATGGTTTCGCTCTTGGGTTGGCAAGGCCTCGATAAAGGATAGGATCTAAAAACAAATCAAAGTCACTGAAAGCTGATATTCTTTGTCTAGTTGGTGTTCTTTTCATCTTTACTCAGTGTGAACTGATGCAATTTGGTTCCTCTGTGTTCAATTGTTATCTCCACTCTCCTTGTCGAGTAAGGAGACTAAATCAGAAGAAGCCTCAATTCTTATCTTTGGGCATTAGTACAAGTTTTACTTGGCATTTAGTGCTTGTGAAATAATTTATCTTATGCTGCTTTCCTGTTTCAAACCTCTTTCCTTTCCTCCCTGACCCCTTGGAAGAAAATAATATCAAAAAAATCTTTTGTGAGTGCTGTGTTAGGAGCAGTGTAACTGCCAGATATGTTCTTGCTTAACTGAGCTACATTATGCTCTGAGCTACCTTTTGCCAGATTTAGGTATGATGTGTATGATGGTTGTGAATTCTTTCTCTCTAGCCCTGAAATTCAGCCAGGTGAGGGCACTTGCTTGGTGTTGTAGTTTTAGCTCTTCACTCTTAGATTATAGAAGAATTATTGACACTGTGTGCTGTGAGCTTTTCATGTCTGAATGCAAGCATGTAGGTAGTCTTTGAAGTTAGCCTGCAACTAACTTCTTCCAGTGAGTAACTGAGGAATGTGCTTTTTGATCCTGTTCAGCATCTCGTGTCTTGAGGCTGACCTTCATTTTTCTCTGAAGGTAGTTAGATTTGGTTTATTAAGTTGTGCTGTGTGGCTGTAAGTCAGCTGCTACCAGTAAATGGGTGTAGTGCTGACAGACTTGAGAGAAGAGTAATAGTGTTAACTGGACAAGTTTCTCATTGTGTTTTAGGCGTGGTTTGAGCAGTGCTGAACATGAGTAAATGGTGTGCTTGCTCACTATTAGAAATTCCATTCAAGTGTGTATGGGGGAAGTGGAGTTCACAGAGCTATTGTCAAAGCTGCTTTTACAGATCCTCATTCTAAGTGATTTCTCAGCTTTTACACACACACACACACACACACACACACACACACACACACAAATGCACCTGAATTGTGTATGACAAAATGTGGGCTTCAGGAACAAGAAAAGAGATGCTTATGCCTATTTTACATGTGATCCAAGAATGTTTTTAGTTGCAGGCTTTTTGTGCCATGCTGCCTCGCACTGTGGCTTCCTGGGTCAAAACTTCCCAGTTCTGGTAAAAGGGGCCTCTGTACTTCAGCATTCGTGGCATATTTTAAAAGTTGCTAAGAGGCTGTAATTCACAAAATCCATGAATATACTGTGACTGTCGTGTTCCTTGCCTGAAATAAGGAAGTAAACACCCAAACAAGGATTTTCTTCAGTTTGGGGGTAGTTATTGCAGAAAGTTGCTGTGGGAACAGCAGCTAAAGGAATCCAAAGCAGGTGTCTTCCTTGCTAGTGTTACAAGCCCTAAAGCGTAGGGCTCTTCTAGAGATGTGTTGTTAGCTTGTTTGAGGGGTCTGATGCAACCTTCCAGCCTCTAGTTCTGGATCAGCATCTTTCTCCTTGGCCTTTTGACTTGTGCTAAGCCGAAAGCTTCCAGTAAGGAAAAGGTGAAGATATCTTGAGAGTGAAGCTAATCAAAGTTTGTGATGTATGGGTTATAGTTTGATAATTGGAGTCTCATAAAATTACTGAAATCTGATTTTCCCCTCAGGAAATGAAGGTGGGGAAAAAAAAAAAAAAAAAACCTAAAGCATTCTGGCTTCTCACAGCTTCATTTTGAAACAGTTTTAATTAAATGTGATTGTAGGTCTTGTACTTTAATTATTTTGCTTTGTAAGTGAGCTTCTCTGTATGCCTGAACAAAACCTGTCTTCAGTATGGCCAGTGAGCTGAAAAATTGTTGTTAATTCTGCTGGTTTAAGTGTGACACAGCGGAAGGTTTAACTTGTAGAAAGTAGTGATACTCAAAAGTTGTCGGGATGAGGGATGCTGCTGTTTGCAGCTGAAACCGCTTGGTTGGAATGGCCAGGCTCCTTCTGGCCTTGCTTACTAGTCTGACCCAACTCTAGGAAATGAAGCCCGTCTTTGAGGGAGCAGAGCTGTTGTTCTGCCCAACTGTTCACCCTTCTGTTCTCGTACGATGCAGAGAGCTTAGAGTGATGGAAAATAAAACAGGCTGAGTATGTGAGGAAATGCATCCAAACTTGGGCTGCTTTGCAGGATAGTTAGTTTTCCTATGTGGTTCAAATGATGCCTCAGCACCTGTCAGTAAGGAGGCACCAGCACTTGCTTTTACTTTAGTGTTTCCTGTCTCTTGTCCTTTTGGGGAGCAAGAGAACAGTAGTTTCTCTTTCCTTGCACCGAGTCTTATATATGATGGCTGAATTTCCGCTCTTACTCAGAGAGTCTGCTTACATATTTTTCTTCCTGAGAACTGTTTCTGCGTCATTGTCTTTACTAAGTCCATACAAAAGCTAAAAGAAAGCTTGATGGCAGTCTTTGTTGTTAATCTGAATCTGAACATCAAAGAGAAGGGTGTATGTAATACGTGTAGATGTTGTTGAGCATTGTCCTGGTTTTGACAGCAGCTGTATGCCCTCTGTCAGGCACTTCTGACAAGATGAGCAAGTGGTCTTCCCTCTGAAGACTTGTACTGAAGTTCAAGGGAGCTTGGTCTCTTCCTTTGGCCCTAATATGCTCAGGCATTTTCTGAGCATGCTGGTGAGCTTTTGGCTCGCTTTTGTGGGTTATTTTTTTTCTTCTTTTTTTTTGGCTTAATTGTTTCAGACAGCTTAGTAGTGTACCAAGCCTACTGTGTTTCTGTGGCCCCAAGTCACTTTCCAGTCATCTTTTCACTGTTTTAAAGGCTTATGTTCTGTAGCTCAAAGACTAAATGTTTGATATCTCTTTCTCTCTGGGAAGATGCAGCTGTAGGAAGCAGGGTGGGGTACGGTGTGCAGAGGCAGCTGAATGCTGTGTGTATCAGTATTTCTGGAAGTCTTTTGTTCTGCTTAGCAGGAGCTGTCTGCTCTTGCTTTGGGTTATAAAACTGATGCTGCTGCATAAATTTTGACATCTGGGAACCTCTGGAATAGAGGATAAATAGAGTAGCCTGAAGTAACTTGCTTCTGAAGGAAGACATCAGAGATGCAAGCAACCAAAATGCAACATGAGAGCAAGATTCTGAATGTTGGGATATGGAGCTGATTCTCTTCATACTCTTTTCCTCTCAATCGTTTGTTATTAAATGGTGTTAGTGTTATATGAGCAGGGATTGAAAACTATTTAATAAAGGATTAAAAAAAAAAAAAAAGCTTTCTTTCCTGCTTATTAAGTTAATCTAGTAAGTTCGTGGCCAGCCTGGAGAGGAAGAAGGTTCACTTAAAACGTTAGGTGACTTGAAACAAATGGATAGGGAGTTGGTGAGGTGACTTTGCAAAATTTACAGCACATTGAGATGGTGTAGGGTATTTTGACAGCATGGTCATAGCAGTGATTAATTCTGCAGAGCAGGAGGGAATTCAGCTGTAAGATTTGCCCATCTGAAACGAATGGGCAGGGAAGATATCTTTGAGCTCTGGTTTGTTTGCTTTTTTCCCCCCTCTGGGCTCTGCTGCTTGTGTAACCAATGATACTGTCAGCATGTTAAGATGGCAGTTTCCTGTGTTACAGTTTTTTTTTCTTTCCTCAGAGGTATTTATTTTCTCCTCTGATTAAAGGTGCAGATGGGACTGTTTCTGTCCCACCTCAGTGCCTGTGGATTCTGCTGGGTGCCTTTGCTGTTTGCTGCTGCAGAGACCAATGTCTTTGTGTGCAGCATTGCTGCCTGTCCTGCACTGCTGTGATTTGCTGCACCGTGTTGTTGTTGATGCGCCCTGCACGAGGTGGACAGCTTGTTTTTCTCCTTTACCTTGGGGAGGATGTGAGCCTTCCAGTGAAACAACGGAGGGTTTCTCATCACAAAATCACAGAATTGTAGGGGTTGGAAGAGACCTCCAGAGATCATCGAGTCCAACCCCCCTGCCAAAGCAGGTTCCCTACACGAGGTCGCACAGGTAGGCATCCAGGCAGGTCTTGTACATCTCCAGAGAAGGAGACTCCACAGCTTCCCGTGCTGGCTACCGGGGGAAAGACTGGAGTGTTTCTAGCCCTGCCTGAGCAGCCTAGAGCAATTTGTTTCTTTCTCCACGCTTCGTGGTAGTGTGGGCAGGGTGCTGTGCAAACCTACCTGCTGCATCTCCTGTAGCCTCCTCTGTTTTCACCTCTTTGGGCCCAGACATGTAGTCTCCTGAAGAGTTGGTAGCAGGTGGGTGTGGGAGATGTTTGGTGAATGCTCTTCTGTCACTTCTCGAATGTTTTCCAGTGTTGGTGTGTTGGAGGTTTACGTGTTACTCCTTTTTCTGAAAATCAAACAAGTGCTTTTTTTTTTTTTCTTTTTTTTCTTTTTTTTTTTTTTTTTGACCAGGAAGTCAGTTGGTAGGAAGCTTGGTTGTCATACAGCAGCTGAGCTGTCTGTGCAGCCACAAAGAACTATTTTCTCCTGTAGCCTATGAGCCCACAGTTGGTCTGGCCAGCACGTAAAGTGAGGTGCTTCTGGGTGTGAGGCAGGGCAGCAGCAGAGGGCAGGCTTTGCATGAGGTCTCCAAACCCAATAAGGGTTTTAAAATGTTTTTTAACCACTCCCATAAGTTGAATTTTGGGGGGGGGGGGGGGGGGGCTATGTTTTAGGAGTGTTCTGGGCTGCATTAAAAAAGAGGTGGCCAGCAGGGAGAGGGAGGTGCTTGTCCCCCTCTACTAAGCTCTTGTGAGAGCAGTTGCATAATTAATTAATATGCAATAAATAATTATGCATAATTAATTAATTTGGGACTAGGAGTTCTGTCCCATTGTTGTTAATGTTATAGTGACTGGGTGTGTGTCTGCTCTCAGGAGAGGCATAGAAAGCTGCTGAGAAGTTCTGGGCAGCTGCTTGTTCTAACAGGCTTTGCTCCCTGAAGTGAATCAACTGGTGGTGAGAATGACTGACACATTTCTGTTGGATGATATCTGAATCTTCTGTGAAGGAAAAAGGCAAATATAGCTTGTGGTTTGCGTCTATACTAAATAAGTTACTACATGTAGGTAACCTTCTAATTAGGTGAAACTGTAATAGAGACTTTTCATAGTCATGTAAAATTAATCCCTTGGAAATGTTTGGATTAAGGAGCCATTCATTGAACTGCAGTAAGTATATGGTGTTGACTTTATTTTTCCTAGTGTAGTCAGTCTGATTTTTAATTTGCAGGAACGTCTTATTCTGTAGTGCTTTAGAAGGTAAGATATAAGGGCTTTATATCTTGTGTTCTTGCTGTGAGCTGTTCTCAAATACACAGAGCCTAACATCTTCCCTTTTCTACAGTTTTTCACTTGTTCTTGTCTATGTTCTGACTTTTTGACTCAGTTTACTCATGACATTTCTTTCTCTTTCTGCAGTCAGCTACTTGGAGCAGATTATTCCTAAACTAGGTCAGAGGTATTTTTTTAGTTGGTGTCCTTTCTCAAGTAGCTGCTATATGTCAGAGCAGGTTTCCCTGTTCACGTAATACTTTAGTGAACCTGATGTCAGCAAAGTAAGAGTAGCATAAACTAGATAAAATTCAGTGCATATTGAGTTGTACCTCTCCTCAGTGTCAGCAGTTAAAGTTACTTGCGAAGTGCTATGGAAGTAATGCCTCCTATTCCTCGTAGAATCATTAAGATTGGAGAAGACCACTAAGATAATCTAGTCCAGGTGTGTCTCACCTGCAGCCTGGGCCAGTCTCAGTGCAGCCCATGCCATCATGGTGATGGCTCTGCATCCATGACTCAGCAACAGGCAAACCATCACTGTGTCATGGGCTGGTGCCAGGGGAAGGGGAGGGTATAGTGCACTGCAAACTGCATATCTTGGGTGTTCAATTAGAAATGGACAGATGAGTACTCTTTGTCAAGACAAATACTATAACTATGCTTAATTTGTGAGGAAACTGTCAGTTCTTAAAGATTGCAGATGATATCTTTTCCAACTGTAAAAACATGCTGCCAAATCAGATGCGCATTAGGAAATGGTTTGTAAAGACAAGATAGACCTGAAAAAATGGTTGGCATCTCAACGGAATCTTTTGTGAAAAGAAAGTTAGAACTCAAGTGGATTCTGTTATGGAAGTTTGTTGCATAATTGCAAATCTGATTTAAAAAAAAAAAAAAAAAAAAAAAAAGCATTTCCTCATGGTGAGTTTACTAGCAGTGTTTGGAAAGCATGGCAGATGTAATGTGTCCTGATTTAAAAAAGAAGAACAAAAATCCAGAAAACCAGCTCCCACTGCTTATTTCAAACGTTGTGCTTTGACAGTAGTTGAAAGTAGTGACACTACAGGTAAGGCTCAACTTGCCATTTTCACTAGAGATATTGATAATAAATATGTCACTGAAGAAATAGCTACTTTGGTGCTGATGAAGGGCGCAGCTAAATCTCTTGATTTATGTGAAGCAGTGAAAATGACTTAAAAGTGATTTTCTTCAACCCTTGTCAACATATCTGGTGTGGCTACTGAAGGCACCCCAGCAAACTAGCTCAAGTTATGGAAAATAACTTCATGTGCTGTGATGTGTTGACTAAACGCAGTCCTGTGAACAGTAAAATATATGCAGCGTTGCTTTCCATTTTGATAAAGGAATTTGAGAATTCAGGATTTCCAGGTAGATCAGCCATTTTCTTTGGCATATTCACAATTCCATTTTCAGTTGACTTAATTACCTGCACATCTTCTAATGGAACATATGGAGTTGTAGTAAGACATTCAACTGAAAGAAAAAATTGGTCATGTTTCTTTATTAGTCTTTTATAAGATCTGTCTTCCTGTGATCAAGGTCAACTGTCAGCCCATCACCACCATGTTCTTAAGTGCCACATCTGCATCTTCCTTGAAAGCTTCTGGGGACAGTGACCACCACTTCCATGGGCAGCCTGTTGAATGCAATTTTTTCCCGTGGAAATTACACTAGCTGCTAAGAGCTCAGTAGTGCTATGTTAGAGAGCTAGTTCTCAGCTACAAAACACCATTTTTCAGTGTAGTCTCCACTGCCAGTTATGCATTTTCATCAGCACTGAACCAAAGCCTACGTGCTACGGTCATTGAAATCTGCACCAGTGCAGGTACCCTGCTGAAATGCACCACTCACTGTGCTGACATCCACTGTTTGGTCTCCATAGCTACATAGCAAGTGTTGGGGGCATTTTTTTCTGTGTGGAGGAATTTGTTTTGACACCTTTCCTTCCTATGCGCTTCCATGTGTAACACCCTTTTGGCAGGCTGCCCCTCTGCTGCTGTGGAATACAGGAGGGGAGTACTATTTACAAAGGCAGAGTAGAAGATGACAATAACCTCCCTTACTCTGCTCTCACCCATCTTTTGATGCAGGCCAGGATGCTTCCTAGCTGCAAGTGTGTGCTGCTGGCTTACATTATGTTTTCACCCACCAGAGTCTCAAGTCTTTCTCTGCAGGGCTGCTCTCAGTGATTTCTCCCAGTCTGTACACGTACCTGGGATTGCCTTGACCCAAGTGCAATGCTTTGTGCTTGGCTTTGTTGAACTTAACAATCTTCTTGTAGACCCACTTCTCGAGTCTGTCCAGGGCCCTTTGGGAGGCATTTTTTTCTTCTATGATGCACCACTCAGCTTACTGTCATCTGCAAACTTGCTGAGAGTACACTCAATCATATTGTGTATGTCATTGGTAAAGATGTTAAAGAGCACAGGTCTCAAGGTGGAACCCCTGGAGGATATCATTTGTGACCAGCCTCAGTTTGGAGGTAAGGCTGTGGTGCATGACCACATGGAAGGCTTTGCACAAGTCTAGGTAGACGATATGACTTGCCTTTACTTTGTCTGCTGAAACTTTTACTCTATCATACAATGCCACCAGTTTGATCAGCAGACTGTGCCTGCTCTAAGGATTGTCTTGTAGAGTTTGTGTTGGAGCAAATTGTGTTACTAACATTCTTCAAATAAGGAAGGCTTTGAATCTTCAGCATGGTACAGAAATATGAGCCCTAAAGGGTAATGTGTTAAGAAATCTCTCTGGCTTTAGTCATGTTTTCCGTGAATTTCAGAAGGCTGTTACCAGCCATTATTTCTCTAGCAAGATAGGGATAACGTGTTCACAGTGTCAGTCTTGCATCTGGAATCTTTCAGATTTAAACAATGAAAGCAACCATTTTGTTGAATAATGTTCACATTTCCCCTAACAATGAGCTGACATTCTGCTCCTCTGGATTGCAGTTGAAGTAAAAGCACTGTACCCTTATTTCTTGAAGAGAAACTTCTGTTTCTTTAGGGACCTCTGTAAGAGTCCCTGGGATAGAAAATGACAAAAATGAAGATGACACGTGATTGTAGAGCCTCCTGAATCTTGGGAAGTATTACTGTCTCCAGTTTTGGGAACAGATTTGTTATAAGAGCTGGAAGTCCCATCAGTTCTTCTTGTCATCCAGATTCAGTCCTTATATGTGAAGAGTTGATGCCCAGTGCCTGGATATTGTACTGAACATTATGACTGTTGTCATCTTATCTCTACAGTGTGGAAAGAGCAGTCTAAATGTGCCTTTTTTGTGCCTTCTGAAATGAGAACTAAGAACATCTGAGCTGGAGCTAAGAAAATCCAGGTCAGGAATGTGTGAAATAGACACAAAAGAAACAAACAGAGAACCCTAAACACTATTGTTTGAGCTCCTCCAAAAGAATGATGTTTTTTTAATTTCTAGTGACAGCATTTCAAATCAGTCAGCTCATGTTTTTGGTATGGAGTTGATGTTGATAGCAGAGTGGCATTGAGTAGGCAGGTGCAAAAAATGCAGTAGGCCCCAGTGTGTCTCTTATTGTATTGCCAAGTTCTCCTCACTCCTCTGTGCTCTGTTCTTGTGTCTCTGTTCATTTGCTTCACCATCTTCACATGGGCTCAATGCTTTGTATTGATGATTGATACGGGGAACAGCCACTGGCTTACTGATTTTTATTTATTTATTTATTTTTTGTCTTAGTTCTGCCCCTGTCCTCTTGCTTTGTCCTTTTCAGCATGTTAACGTTCTGTCTACAATGCTGGTGTAGGCAGACATCACAGTGTAACCACATTTCCTTGAGCACCCTGGGGAAGCTGGCACAGCTTCTGGCCTCCCAGCCTTGCCCTCGTGCCACCACATGGCTGCATCCACTGCTGCCATTAGCGTGCCTCTGGCAAGATGGATTGGGAGACTTAATGCTGCTTTCTTAGCGTGTTTCACAACAGATTACAGCATTGATTTGAGTATTTGCTTAATGGTTCAGTGTATGATTGTTGCCATATGCTGATGAATGGTTGTGGATTTTAGGAGGGGACAGGGCAAGACGATTGGACTTAATGCAGTGGCAACGCTGGCATGATCTGTGAAATGTGAGTGTGGCCTTGGTCCTCTCAGTAAAGCCAGTGCTGCTTGATGTTCGTAGGTTTGCAGGCTTGGATTCAGAGACGTGTGTTCCCGTTGTTCCAGTTCTAGATTGACATCTGATCTTTGAGGGTTTCCTTGCATATCCAGGTACGATTAATAAATCATGGCTGTTTTCACAAGAGTTAATCAGTAGTCTGAGTATCACTGCTGTTGCGTTGGGAAGGTAAAAGTGAAATTGGTAGGTGTGGAAACGCTTTTGAAATGGCAGCAGCCTCTTGAACAACATGTTTTCCTCATGAAATCTCTAAACAATGTTATAATTTCTACCCAAGCAGCTGTGCTCTGTTTAATTTTCAGAAATTGGTTTTGTTATGAGTGGGTGGTGACTGTCAGCTGAGATGACATGACTTGCTTTGTAAGAAATACAGTAGAGAAAGTTACTAATCAGTGCTGCCTACATGCTACTATGGGCTTCCAAGAGATTTGTAGTACTAACTCTAGCTGCATAGCCTGTGATGTGAATTATGTGAAGTACTGACAAAGCAGATCTTTGGGCTGATATAGATGCTTCCTATGTTAGGAAACAAGGCTGCTGTTAGTATAAGGATGAGGAAGGTGGCTGTGCAGCTTTGAGTGGGCTGCCTGCTCTGTTTGTTTGTAGGATTGTAGAAAAAACAGCCAAATATATCTACGCTTCAGATTAAGTACGTCAGAATGTGAATCCAGCTTCGGTACTGACTGTACTGCTCCACATGGCACTTGGTGGTCCATTGAGAGGAACCAAAAGGATGGCAGTGGGGATAAACAAAGGCAGTAGTCAAATATGCTCTGTATAGACAGGAATTTCAGAAGGTAGCGTTTGTCTCAGCAGCCCTGTCTGTTGCAGGACAGCTGCTTGCAATGAAGAACCTGTGCTAGTAGTACTGCCCTCCTGCCATTTGCAAGCTGTAAAACACTTCGCTTTTTCATTCTGCAGCAGTCCTGTGGAAATATTGGCTGGGTCATCCTGCCAGTTGTATGGGGAAGTAAGGAGAAATTTTTGGTTAAGCTGTTGGTTAAAATGATGACTTATGATGACTTACCATGCTTATCAGTAAGGACACTTCTGATGCTGTTGTTAGAACTACTTTCTTTGAAGTTGAAATTTGAATAATTGCTGAGCCTTTGAATGCCTGATGTCAGAAAGGGCAACCCAACAAAAAACAGGACTTCAGACTCTGTGTTTTGATTCCTGGAATTGTTTGCTTTCCTTTCTGCCTCAGACTGTATTTTTGAGGTCTGTCTAGCAAATCCCAGCTTTCATGATGTGTGTGAGACACTTTGGTAGCTGAATGCCACCTGCAGCCACCTCTTGTAATTGCAAAAGCAAAAGCAACATATTTTAATTGTACTACGTGCAGCTTGAAGTTGCAGATTCTGTCTCTTGCAAGATTCTCATTTTCATAGGGGAGGGAAGACAAACAGCAGTGGAGGCCTTGGTATGCCTGTGACAGATCAACTTGTTTGTTCTGGCAGTTGTTGTCTTGCTGTAGTCCAGCCATGCATGGTGCAGCATATTGAGATACTGACTGCTGTTTCCTAGGTTCTTTTCTCTCCCTTCCCCAGACCCAGCACGCTTGCTGACTTGGACAGCTGCATGAACCTTGGTTGTTGAAATGTAAATTGCCACTTGGAGCTAGAGACTTAGCTGTATGCACTTTAAATGAGTGCAAGCTGGGAAAATGAAACGTTTGTTCCTTCTTTAGCTGCAGGTTTACAATAGCATGTCAGTAAATTGGTATTCAGACCTATTTACTTCACTTTGTTTGTAACTGTAAGATTCCTAAATGTGGTCTGTAAGACTGGGTGGGTTGAAAATGTCAGTTAGTAAAGCTGAAGCAGGGCATGAGGAAGCAGAACTGTCTGCATCTTGGGAGCACATATTGCAAAACTCAGCTTACGTGAATGCCTGGATTACTTCTAAAGAAGTGGTTGCCAGTGGCTGCCCATACTGCAGTGAAGTACAGCTTCCATTGTTAAAATGGAAAGGTTGTGCATACTTGGTGTGACCTGGTGTTGGTGTGAGCATTGAAACTAGTTATAAGGTGAACTTCAGAAGGCACAACTTGTGTTCAGTATTTGGTTAAAACTAAATGAGGTTAAAGTTCTGTGCCGTGGAAATACCCAGCTCAGGTGTTAGTGATGAATTTCCAGACTCTAGCATGATAAATTTTGCTGTTTTTCTTTCTATAAGTATGCACAACAGCTCCTTTAATCTTTCTGCTGAGTCTGTTGTTTCCCCGAAACCAGTTCATGGTGTGCAGTCATTGTCTCTTCAGGATCTGCTGAAGGGAGAAATGTTTCCATTTTGACTTAAATTCACTCCGTTTCTTGTGCAATTTTCTCAGTTTCTCCTAGTAGCTTTCAAGCAAGCTTTCTGGTTAATAGGCTTCATCAAGTAGTCCTTTACGTAATGGTATCAGAACATGGTGATAACAAAACGCCCTTCCTCTGTGTTTGTACCTCTGATATCTTACTAAGTCTAGCAAAACTGATAGCAGGCTTTTGAAGGTGTGGCTGTTAACTGTCCTGAAGAATTTTTGGAGTCTCTGGGTGTGATAGCATGTGGAATATAGGCATCTGTTTCCTCGCATCCTCCACCATTGATACGATGAGAGGGCTGACTGATGCTGTGCATACAGCATTGATTTAGGGAAGAGGTAGGAATTGGGATTCAGTGGTAGCAGTTTGATCTTACGGAAAGGTGAAAGATACTGATACAGAAGCTCTATGGCTTTCTCAAGACAGAACTATTGTCATAAACATAGAATTTAAGTCTGTGGATATCTCATACTTGAAATGTGGCACATGCTGGCTGCGTGTGCTCTCATTCTATCTGGTGAGCTCGTTGGATGCGCTGTTCAGAATGCACTGTCCTCACCGACCAGCACTGTGGCACCTCTGCTCAGTGCAGCTCTGGTAGCAGTGCACATCATCTGTGCTTTTTTTGACCAATGGCATTTAGCATAAAATCGTTACTAAATGTCACCAAGGTCTGATAATTCCTTTTTTTGTACGTGCCATTCATATTAGCTTGGAAGCAATGGAAATTTTAAGTATTTAAATAATACTTGGTGCACCAAGTCATATAGCTTTCCTATGTTTTTCCATCCTTTACTAAAACTATGGAGTATTCTATTATGTAAGTGTTCTCTTTGGATTTTCTGCACTGTTTCTGCATTTCTGTGAACTATCTGCATTTGGTTAGGCTGCAAATCACTTTGCTCATTGGAACTGGTGGGGACGTGCATGTGTCTGGACCTTGGAGGGGTCCAGTCTGCTCAGGGGGAGCCAAGCTGGCACAGGGAGACCTCTAGAAGGAAAAGTGAAACCTACTTGAGATTTCTGTCTGAAATCTCTTGGGTTGAGAATGTCTGTCTGTAGTTCTGTCCTTTCTTTTTCAGTGGAGTTTTTATACACTCAACTGCAGATTGCCATCTAAATGAAGTATATTTCCCTTCTCATAGCTATAGCTAACCTGTGAATGCCAACATTGTCCTTGAAATCTGTTTCTTAGGAGGTGTTGGGAAAATTCCCTAATTGCTTCTCTTGCAAGCACTTCCCAAACATCTTACTGGAAGAAAACAGTGCGTGGAGAACTGAAATCTGAAGCTGCTGCTTGCTGTCTGTCGTAGGCAGTACTTGCTATGTAGTCTATGCAGCTATGCCTCTGAAACTTGGGTGGGTGGCTGCATGCTTTGTCTTGACAGCTTTAGCTTTCACATTAAGAGCTTGCCCTACGTTTTTCTGTACGTGGCCTGTCTGCAGAGGTGGGTTACTTACAGTGCTCTGAAAAGCCTCAGTTCTCTGAAGTGTTTGCTATTCAACCTTATCTCTCCAGTATATGTTAGGAAACATGAAAGCAGAACTCTGGAGCACATGTTGCTTTTACTCTTAAAAATAAATCCTCTTACAGTGTGCTGTAAAAGAAACATTAAAGTACTGAGAAGTCTGAGTGCCTGTTGCATTTAGCAGTATAGGCACTTGGAACATTGTGCTTGCTGGGGTGTTGGTGTGTGTTTAGATATCTGCACAAGTCTACATAGCTGTCCATGTAAATGTAAGGGCTTTGAGAGAGTGACAAGGTTGATGAATGTGAAGCTGCTGATGCAGATATTAGGCTGGTTGTTTAGCCAGTTTCCTTTTTGGATGCTTCTTCCTGTTGCCACATTAGCGTGCTTAAAGAAGATGAGGTTATTAAGCAACAAATACTCAGAAGGTTTGAGGGAAGCACAAGTTTCTAAGTTTCTAAACAGTGTATGGTACAGGTTGCCATAGTTTGTTCTTAACAGAGTGGAAGAGCAGGAAGCAGAATCTTTTATTCTTAACTATCTTTCACTGTTTATTCTTCTCTGCAGACGCCGTGTGATAGAAGATGCACTATTACCGATATTCTAATGCAGAAGTCAGCTGTTGGTACAAATATCTGCTCTTCAGCTACAACATTGTCTTCTGGGTAAGTACAGAGTGTAGAAATAGGAATAGTTCGGGAGCGCTTCATTTTATTGAAGTTCCTCCTGATTTGTTTGAGAGTGGACTGCCATCATTAATAGAAACCAGGAATATGATCTGTAGTGTATGTCCTGTAAGTGCATCCCATTAAACAGGATTAATTACTCTAGAAAAAGATTTAGATACTAGCTCCACATCTTTCTCTTCCTTGCCCCTTCCTCCTGTCCTACCTTGTGAGTGAAGGTAAATGAGTGAAACAGATAATTTATTTTTTCAGCGCAAAAGGTAAAGAGCTGCTTTAAGGTTTTGTTGAAAGAAAATAGTTTAAGCTGTTGGTGATGACATCTTTTAATGATGGAGAGCACTAAATACTGGTTGTGTGAGGGGAAATGTTAGATTTGCCTTTAAGTGCACTGAACTGGTGTGTTAGGCTGCTTCTCTTTTAAACTAGGTGTCTTCACATATATCCTTTCAGATAGTCTTTGATCTTAGTGTTAGAGCAGTGCTGCAATATGTGCAGCACGTTCAAGATTTGCCCCTGTCCCTGGAGGTGTTCAAGGCCAGCTTGGATGGGGCCCTGGGCAGCCTGGTCTGGTATTAAATGGGAGGTTGGTGGCCCTGCGTGTGGCAGAGGGGTTGGAGGTTCATGATCCTTGAGGTCCCTTCCAAACCCGGCCATCCTGTGATTCTGTGATAATTGCAGCACAAATGTTTCAACAGCTGGTGTTACACTGTAGTTTTGCTAAGAATTACAGTGTAGTCAAGGTCTTGAAGGCTTTGCTCCAAGGGCAACAAAATTGCCTATGAATGTCTTGAAATAGTTAGGGACTTCAAAGTAGGCATATGTTTACTTGCCTTAATTTGAAGAGAGTGCAATATCAGGTGTGGATTCAAACGATTATGTTGATCAAGATGACTGAAGTACCTCAATTACCTCTGGAAAGATGGTTATTCAAAGATGAATGCATAGCATTGCATTGGAAATAATTAATATGGAGGTGAAGGCAAAGGTACTGATCAGTTGAAGCTGAAAATTCTTCCCAGAGCTTACAGGTCAAAAAGAGGAGTACACATTCATGGAAAGGTGTAGGTAGTTATGATGAAGAGCAGATGCATTAACTTGATGGCACAATGCTAGAATCTTGGGTTTATGTTGTGATTCAGAGTTGAAATGCATGTATGGTATGGGTGGCTTCTTGAAATAGTTCAGGGTTGTGTTTTTTTTTTTTTTTTTTTCCAAAGTCAGAAGGGTTAGATAGTAATAATGAAAGAATAGTATGTTGTTGAAACAGCTTGTGCAAGTTGAAAGTACAAGTTGATTTTCTTGATCCTGACTGTCAGACTGTGAAGACTGTGTTCTTTTTGTTCATTGTTGCTATTCATTAAACCAACTCATCTTCTTAGATTGTAAAGTTTAAGGTCCAGGTAATTATAACCTAAATTTGTATTCAGCCGAAATAAATATAAGTCTGAGCATTATCTGCAAACTGCAGGATCTTGTTGGTGTTTGTGAATGATGACTTGGTATTTTGCTTGATTAACTCACATAAAGTTCTGATAAACTGGATTAGCATTCCTATGTCTTTTGGCTGCTTTTGCAGTGTACAGGATAGGGAATAATCTCTTTGGAAAAATGCATGAGTGATGGGCAAAATTAAGTTTAGAGAGAATGATAGAAAAATGTAGTTTTGAGGGATCTTATGGAAATTATCTGGCTTAATCTTCTGTTCAAAGCAAGATGCTTTGTGTAGTGGACCACTGCTCAAAGAGGAGAGCTAGGAGGCTTGTGAGCTGCTTTTCTGCTGTCCTCAGCCAGCCTGAAATTGTTAGAGAGCTCAGGAAAACAGAGACAGAAATGTCTGGATGTTGTTAAATACTACAGAGTTGTTTGCTGCTGTCACTACCTCCTGCTAACTAGTGCACTGTTTTAGCCTGATTCTGTAGCTTTAAGCAGTAGGGACTTGTGTGTCTAACAGGGCAGAAAGAGGGTGTGTGTGCAGATGTGTTTTTCTAGGGGGGGTTAATAAACCACAATATTTAATTGGCCACAATATTGCTATACAACCAGAGTATGTTGAACATCAGTGGTATTTTCTCCCTCCCCTAGCATTTATGAGTTTTGCCATTTAAAATGGTTACCGTTGCCATGCGTCATAACTCAGGTCCTTGGGTGCCTCTGTACTTGTTTTTTCCTCTTCTCTGTAGTACAGCTCCTACGATCGTGTAATGGGATGTAGTGTGGTAAGGAGTCATATTTGGCTGTATTCTTCATAGCTCAGATTTTCAGGGAAAGCATTTCTGAGTGGACGCTCCAAAGCAGATAGCATGGGGTGTGTGTGAGAAATGAACAGAATTTCTTCTTTTTGTTATTCGTGAGGGTTAGGTGCTAGATGTCTTCCTTTCTAGTGAATGCCTCACAAAGTACTGCTTGTTAGGTAAGCAGCCTATGCAAAACAGTTTTGTATCTTGGGAAGACAATTAATAACTTGGTTTCTGCTTATTCACAATAATTCGTTTTTTCCCCTCTATTTTCCTTTAATTCCTTGAATAGTTGTTACTTCTCATTTAATCACATATCTTCATTATAATCTTTTGAAGTTATTGATGAAGGTCCAAAATTTTTTCTTTTCCATTAGACTTTTGGAAATATCGATGTAAACTTGAAATACAACTTTGTAGGTTTCGGTTGAGTTTTTTGACTGAGAGCTGGTTTTCTGATTAAGTATTAGTAGTCATGGTAGCTCACTCAGTAAATGGTCTGAGGCTTCTGCTGAGAAGTTACCATGTTGATGTGGTATAATTACAACTCTTTTAGTGAAACAGCTTTGGTTGTAGAACAGGATATGTAAAAAAGTTGAGTAGGAGGGTAGGTGCTCCTGTAAGCAAATGAGTGACTTTTAGCTGGCATAGTGGTTCCAAAGTCTGTGATATATCAAGCTGGTTGAAATGGCTAGTCTAATATTTCTTCAGTTGAACAAATCAGTGCTGTGTATAACAAAGTAAAAAAAGATAGATTCCTTGGAAACTGGGGGTGCTATAAAACCAGAAGGGAGAGGTAATTTTGTCTTCAAAAATCAGCATTTAAGGAGGCACTGGTATTCTGATTTACATTCCCTAGTTGCAGGACAAATCTGCTTGCTGGAATCAGAGATGTGAATACTCCAACAGCAGGGCTGTTAAGTGATGTGTAAGCAGCACTGCTTACATGCATGAGGTGCAGAGCTGTGCCCAGAAGCCCTGCTGAATCCATTGAGCTGTGACTGAAAGAGATGGTTCTGCTGCTTCTCCTCTGCCAGACAGTTAATGCCTTCTTTCAGGTCTCTCACAACTGTCTGTGCAAGAAAACGAGTTTGGAAATCGATCTCCGCTAAATGTAGCTCTTTGCACCCTTCCCTCCCCCCCCCCCCCCCCAGTGTATTATTTTTAAATTCTTTCAGTTCCCTGTGAGATTTCTTCAGAATGAGGGTTGCTACTGTAGTGGGTACGAGGGATGGCATCTCAGCTATGTGACTAACTTTGGCCAATTTTAGCTCTTCCTGGAGTATGAAGATAGCTCACCTGTGTCTCAAACCATGGCAGTTTATTCATGAGCCAGATAATTTGCATGTAAATAAATAGAAGTTACTTTTGTTCTTCTTAATAAATACTTAATATTTATACTTATCCTTAATATAGTTGCAGTTAATATAGTTATACTTAATAAAGTTGCAGTTACTTGTTGACCTTCCTGTTGTAGCTCTGAAGGTAACTGACTCGGTGAACTTAAAAATATATAGTGTCTTACAGAATACACAAACTTCTCAGTATGTTGTCAGGTTCTCATGTTATACATTCAGTTCATGTAAATTGGAGCAAAATATTGAACTTAGAGGAGGAAAATGCAGTTCTGTTGCAGTCTCACAGCTTAAGCAATTTCTAGAAATAAGTAGATCTGCATTCCTTGGAAGTTTTTTCACATAGACAACTCAACAGTAGAAGCTTCAATTCTGCTAACCTTGAGCTGTGTATGACTAACTTGCCGTCATTTTTCTGTTCTTTGTGCTTGGCTTTTCCTTATAAGAGGTGGGACGGGGTCATAGGAATGCTTGTCTTAGGCACAATTTTAATATGCGTTTCCTTTGTTTTCTTAACTTTTAAGCATGCTATTAAGATCAAGCTTCTCCAGGTATACTCATTTAATGAGCAGAGAGGAGGCAGTAATGCAACCATCAGGACAGAGCCCTGCAGTGAGCGCTTGGGAGTGAAATCACCTATACAGCAAGACTGGATCTCGTGTTGACTTTCAGAGCTGCTTTTTGAGTCTACATCTCTTATCCCCCCACTCTGATAGCTTCATCCAGTGTAATGAAATAAAGAAGTTGCAGTAGCATCAGAGGAAGGGCTTGGTTCTGGCATCTTGCTGTGCTGATTCATTCTGCACTTGGGTTATCCTGTTGTGAAAGCCCCAGAGGAGTCAGCATGGTGGGTGGAGCTTGATGGTGCCCTGTCTTTAGAGTGCTGCTCTGATCTGAGCCTTCAGCTTTTGCTTTATGAAGCCTATGGAATAAAAGTCACCCATCTACTTTGTTTGCTGTTTTGTCTCCAGTTGAAGCCTTCGAGGTAGTCTGAGAGTTACACCACAGCTGGGATGTGCCTATTTCAGTGAAGGATTGCTTGTATAGTCTGCCAAAACCTATCTCAAATTGATAGGAGAGAATAAAGTAGCTTCTAGCTGCTGTCATCTTGATTTTTGTCTTTTAATTCTGTTAGCTTTGTTCAAATGTACTTAAGTGTTTTTAGTTGGGGGGGGAGGGGGGAAGAAAAGGCAGTTTAGACTCCTACTGTAGGAGTCTGGTGATTTTGCCCTGAACATAATGAGAAGGGCAAAACTTCTCTTATGCTCTGGAGTGTTCTTCCAAGCTCATTTTTGAGAAGTAAGAGAACTAGACTAGTATTGATCTTAGCTTTTGCAGCTTAGGTGGCATTCCAGGAACTCCTGAAACAGCAAGGCTGTGCCAGAAACAGAAAAGAATCCACCACTGGGCTGTTTCCTGACCCCAACAGGACGAGTCAGGAAAGAGAGAAGAATAGGAAGGAAAGACTGTAAGCTACTGATTGCTCCAGTATGGGTAGAGCTATGATGTCAGATAGGATTTACCAGGGTGTGGAAATTGTTTTCCTTGAGAGTAACGTTTTGTGTGTATTGAAACTGAATTCATTGGGAATATATTCCCAGTATTTCTTATCAGAGCTCAAGGCAGGCTGACGCAGTCAATTTGCATGTAAGGGTCCTATTGCAGGAGCTATGTTTTGCTACAGCCTGGATAGGAAAAAAAAAGGCAGTGCTGTGTACTGAGTTCATAGGGCAATCCTCACAGCATAATCTAAGGAGTCCCACTGCTTTGGGGCAGGCACTGCTTATGCTAAGCTGTCATTTGTGCTTGGAACTGGTGTTTTTCAATATCTTTATCAGTGAAATAGCATAAGAGATTGAGTGCACCTCTGTGAGTTTGAGGACGACACCAACCGAGGATGCAGTTGACACCGTAGAAGGAAGGGGCAGCATCCAAAGGGACCTGGACAGGCTTGGAAACCAGGCCCTAAACCTGATATTTTTGTTTCTCAAGCAAAATTGTGATAATTGACTGCTCTTTGCTTAATTTGCTTTCTGTACTTCGGCCACTTCTAGTGAAAATTCTGAATTGCTTAAGACTAAGTTGAGGTAAGTTCTAGATTTATCTATTTAGACTCTGCTAAGGCTAAGTTTGAGTGTTTTTGGTTTTGGGTTTGTTTTTTTTTTTTTTTGCCAGTAAACTCAGCTTTTCTTGCAACTAATTTGCCTAAATGGTCACAAATAATTTTGCAAAAATAGTGGTTTGTGGGACTGAACATTCTGTATCAAGAAATAAGAGCAGTGTTGATAGTCAGTGATGATAATGAGGCAAGCTAGTTAGAATGTACTTTAAAAGATGCATAAGAATCTATTCCCGTTTAATTAGGATGGTAATTATAATGAAAGACAGCCAGTCTGCAAAGGACACCTGTTAAACAACATACGGAAATTTAACCTGCTTAGTGCTTCTTTGCTTATTTGTAACTCCTCCTGTACTGGATTAGTATCTTCCTGCATTGGGAGTGGATTTGTTTAGTTCACCTCTCTTCTTCACTGCCAACATATGACATGATGCATGCATGGATACAGCTCCTTCATCATGTCAGTAATTTAGATAGGATGACGTGAAGAACTTGTAGCTCTTCTGGCTTTATCTGAGTGCAATTTCAGAGCCTGGGGACCATGAACCCAGCAATACATCAAATCTACATGGATTTCCTTGGGTGAATGTAACAAAGTCTCATTTTTGCTTCTTGCCTGTGCTACAGGGAATTGCCTATAATGCCTGTTTAGTTACTGGAAGGTGCTGCATTTCCCGGCAGAAAGGATCCCTGTTTAAGGGTTGTTTTGGAGTGCTGGAATTTACTTTTTAATATGCACGTAGGCTTTGGGTGGGAGTGAAACAAACTCTTCCATATGGCTAAGGTAGACTTGTTCACAGCTGTAACAAGCTAGAATGTCATTTTAAGTATTTGGGTGTGTGTAGTGTTTAGTGCATGTGTGGAGGCAGGGGAGTAGTAACCTTGTCTAGAGAGGTAATTTTAGCTTGATTATTCCAAGTAAATGTTGGAGGCAAACAGCCTGGGGATAGTAAATAAAGGACACAGGGTCTCATACTTCATGTGAGTGCAGTTGAGAAGTATTTACTATGCCAGCATTAGAATTAGTGTGGAGTTTGTCTGTTGTGCGTTATATTTGCTACTTGTTGAAGGTAAGAAGATGGACTAGCTAAATTCAAAGGACTTGAAAAAAGGTGAAGTGTTAGAAGAGAAGTTGTGTCTAATTAGGGAAGAAACTCATCTGACTCTTGCCACTGAGGTTATGAGAAGTTAAGCATGGCTACAGTCTGGGGTTGGCGATAGGTAATAACTAGAAAGTGAACTAGTGAAATAAATCTTTTGGAATCTAGTATGTGCTTCTCAAATAAATACGAGTAGTGAAATTCTAAATACCGCTGAAAGAAGTTCTCACAGTGCAGAAATTGAATAGAAGTGGTGCAGATTCTTTCATTGAATTTGACTCATAAGGAAGAATGTTCCATGAATGTTATATTGGACAGCAGACAATGTTTACTCAAGGATAGTGCTACTGGCTAAGTGTTTGAGAATGCATTTTCTCACTGATAAGTATATCTAATTTGTGTAATTTGTGTTTTTTTTTTTTTTTTTTTTTTTTTTAGCTAGCTGGCATGGCATTCCTTGCAGCTGGACTGTGGGCATGGAGTGAAAAGGTAAGGGTAAAATGACTGGTATTACATTGTTTGGTGGCTGCCCTCTCCTGCTCCAGTGAAACAATTGATTTCCTCAGGAAGCAGTGGGGTTTAAATGTAGTACCAGGACTCAGGACCACGTTCAGATCTTCTAAATAGAAAGTAGTTGGAGTTTTATTCTTGCCTATTACTGGGTATTAGGCTGTGGCCCTTTAAGTTTATGCTTCCTTATGGACTTGTAAGAGCAGGGTTTAAGAGAATTAAAAAGAAAATTTCATCTTTATGAGCAGTCCCTATGGGTTGTTTTTCTTTTGAAAGCATTTTTTCTAAAAACATACTTGATTCTAATAAAAGGATGGGGAAGATTATTAGTGTTTGGAAGGGATGAAAAAGATTTCTATAAAAAGAAAAAAATTAGCATGCATCTGTTAGATCATCTTTATGTAGTGTTCTCATTTTAAGGCCATCTGTTATCCACTTCCTGTGGAGTTACAGACCTGATTCTGTGAACCATAGAGAGGAAGAAAATTGGGGCAGCACGGCCCAACTCAGTTATACCTTCTTGCTTTTGTTTTGCTGAAGTTTCTTTCAGCTGTGTAACTTCCTCAACAGAGGGAAGGCTTTGGGCATGTATGTAATTCACATGTAATTCTATGTAATTCACATCTTACAAGAGACCATATAGGTGTGAAAATGAATGGTTTACCCCACTGTGAATGGTTGTAGAAGCATGGTAATGTTTCCATAGAGCCTTTCTATCAATAAACTGACCATATAGTGAGGTTCTGGGTTTTATCTCCTGCTATAAAATGATGTTCTTTCTAATCCTTTATGGAAGGTGTGTTTCAGAAGGTGTCAAACTTACCTTGTATTTGTTTTCTGTAATGTTCATATTCTTTTCTCTGCTTCAGACTGTTGTGTAAAGAGGCACATATGATCTCTGTGGTTGGAAATGACTAGCTCAGTTTGCCAAATGACCTTTACAGTACACTAACATTACTGAAAATGAAAGCCTTGCTAAAATTGTTGACTTTTCCTGTCTTTATTTCTTGAATTTTGCCTGAACTGTTTCTACTGTCTGTTCTACAACTAAGAACTTGAAAGGTTTTCCTGTGTTCTTAAACTTCTGAATGGCTCTTAAAAAATGCACGTTCTTTTTTATGTCAGTTGCTTTGTGTGGACATTTTCATATTAATGCTGTTCTTTTGCAGTAGTGGATGTGTGTGTCAGTGTGGATCTGTTTACAGATAAGTTTCAGTGAACAATAGAAGGGAAGTAAAAGAAAAACATTCTAAAAGTTGCAGTGGTCAACCCAAAGGGAAACTAAAGGTAGTACAGAAGAGTTTTAAGCATCCTGTCTGTTAGTGCAGCATGAAGTACATCGATCTTTTTAACTTCTTTGTTGTGGCTTTTTTTTTTTTTTTTTTTTTTGTCATCAACTTTTCCATTACGAGTTTGATTCCTGAGTGTTCTTTTTATCTGGAGGTAAATGCTGTGTATCTCTGTGAGTTGATAACATCTCAATTTTGTGTCAAGTGTTGAAAGTAACTTATGTTAAAAAAAAAAAAAAAAAAAAAAGTTACCCACCCTGGCATACATTATCATGCTTATGAGTCAAATGCAGCAATTTTTTTTTTATCTAACTGGGCTGCACTTATGATCTCTTAAGTGGTTCTTATTATTTCAAGCAGTCATGTAGAAGTTGTTGCGTAACATGTTAAGTTTACATTAATAAAGGCTGGATTGAAGTTAACATGTAGCCTGAGAGGTATTACAGAAGTCATAAAAAAAAAAAATGGCTATAGGATTTAGGTATTAGAAACAAGATAAGCCTGAGTCATCATGTCAAAAAAACTGGCATCAGTACAGGCTGAGTACTGATGCCAGTTCTAGGCCTTTCTAGGCTCACTGCCTAGAAAGCAGGTTTGGGAGTTAAAACATTGGCCTCCTGTCAGTCATTCAGCTGAATATCAGCAGTGTACCTTCAGGTCTAAGGCAGCCATCTGCCTGCTGGGCTGTGTTAGCACTTGTGTGGCCAGCGGCTGGGGAAGTAGATTATTCCAACAGTATTCTTCATTCTGGAGGCTGTATCCGGGGCAGGAATGAAGGGAAGGTCGAGCTACCTGCTTGTTGAAAGAAATTTCCATATTTTTTCAAACAAATAACAATTCCACAAATCCAATTTGATGGCATTTCTTAACTCATCAGTGATATATTAAATTGCTGATTTTTGGTGGGGAGAGAGGGGTAAGTCTTAATAGCATCCTTCAGTAGTCACTGGCAGAAGCATCCTTAGATGAATAAGGTGGGATGAAATAGTCCCTTGAATTGAATTGCTTATGACTGACCTCCTTCCTTCAGGATTTTTTACTTGGCATATTTCTTTAGACTGAGAATCTCCACACTAACAAGAGAACGTTGTAAATTTCAAATGTGAACTTGAAGAGACTGTTTTGAACCTAGGGTGAATAATAGACCCTAGTTCCTGTCTTATTGTCACAGTGTGCTTTGATCGGTGGAAGTTCTCTTCCAAGAGACGTCTGAGGAAAGCTTGAGTTTGGATGTGGGAAGTGGATAGCCAGAAACAGCTTTGAAACTTTCAGCATCCTGTTTATATTGTGATTAGTTCCACAGCTTATTGCTTGCACAAAGATGCTGACTTAGTCTTGGTGTGACTTCCCTGTTCGTAATGTCTGAGGCAAGTGCTTCTGAGGCATGGATGTGACTGATTAGGTAGGACTCAAGTTCACCAGTAGGCCAGATATGATAGTTAGCTTTGAGGCTTCACAGATTGTAAGGATGATAATGTCACTGATTGGACTGACTAGGAGTCTTTGCTTCCCAGGACTTTTTGAATGATGGGTAATCTCTAAACTGTGACTACTTCTTAATGGTTTTTTTTCAGCTCTTAGTGACAAGCAGTGGCAAGGCAATTCTGATTTCTACTATTCAATTAAGTTTTTTGTCCCTTCAGTCAACTTTGATCTTAAAAGAAACAAAACAAGAACACCACATCTCTGCTGTCTTGCTATCACCAAATTAATGGGTCTGACAAGATGTGTTGTGAAAGAAGATCAACTCGTATGTATCATGAGTACATATCATGAATATCTTGAGAATACTATTACTCAGTGTCTTTCCATTAGCTGATGAAGTTTTTCGACGTTAACTTTACCTTTTAATGCTTTATTTCCAAAACACTATTTTTGTTAATTAAGTATGCAATTAAAAAGTGAGAGAATACCTTGGGCAAATTCTCTTAATGTATATTCTTCTTGCTTACCTCTAGTGCAAATATCTGAGTAGCAACATGAGAATTTGCATTACTTTGTTAGACTACTTCTACAAATTGTAAGCCTTTACAAGTCTATTCAATATCTTATGCTACATGTGGTTAGTGTGAGCATATATTTTATAAAGCAAATTTTCATTATTTTTGTGTTTTAGAAGGAAAGTGTTTCTTCTTTAGAATGTTCAACCTGTTAGGAAACACTCAGATCACTGCAAGGCTACCTGAATGTCCCTACAGAGTATTCTTGTTAACTTGAACAGTTTCAGTTGTTAGTCTCATGTTTATTGCATCTTCATCTTGGTTTTCTTGCATGTGACTTCAAAGTCTTCAAAGTTCAAACTCTTCTTCAAAGCTGTATGGATTTGATGAGATTTTAATGTTAGCTGGTATAAATTTAATTTGTATGTAACAATCTTGAGAGGGTGATGAAATTACTGTATGTTAATGTAGACTTAGAAATTCAGTCTTGCATCACTCATATTTTTTCATGTGGTTAGTATTCTTTCTTTATGCCACCTAAACATCAAGGTTGGAAAGATGTTATCTAATGACTTTGGTCTTTTCCTGATAGATATATTTCAAGTTAATATACATTATTAGTTCTGTTGGCTCCAAATGATGTGGATACTCAGTGGTAGTGTTGAGCTTTTGGCACCATCTGGTGGAAGCTTGTTTGGCAAATAGACATAGGTAGTCTGAAACGTATGACTGCACTAGATTGCTCAGAGTCTATAGCTTTTAGTTGGCATTAATACTTGCTGGGATAAAGAAAAGTAATTTCATTAACAACCCTTTTGTGATCAAACCTTTCCAAGCAGTTCTCAGTTTGCAAGCTGAAGGATTTGTAACCAATTAATTTGGAATCTTGTAAGAATCATCACAATTCCAAACAGGAAATAAAAAATAGCTGTAGTGGTCATATTTCTGTTACTCCATTTTTCAGGGTGTGTTATCTGACCTAACAAAGGTGACTGGTCTTCATGGTCTTGATCCAGTGGTGCTTGTCTTAGTCGTGGGAATCGTGATGTTTACTTTGGGATTTGCTGGCTGTGTGGGAGCTCTGAGAGAAAACATCTGCCTTCTGAAGTTTGTGAGTAACATCATTACATGTGTGAATCAATGTGTATGTGGAAGTATGAAACTATGGCTGAAAGGAAAAAAAAGTAATTTGTGGTGTGCAGTTTATTACAGTGCATATGGTGAGCTCAGTCCCTGACAAACTTCTTTAAGGGACAGAATAATAGATTTAAACCAAAGTATTTTAGCCCTGCGCCTAGAAAAAAAATGATTTTTTTCATTCATTCCACTAGTGCAGCAATGTTTTTATGTATTTCAGATTGTAATGTAATTTAATATGTAATAGCATGAAGTGATGTTCTGAAACGTAGCTGGAAGTTACTGAAAGGAGATCATGTTGTGGCTTTGGACAAACAAAATAGCTTAATCTCTTGTAAGTTTTTAGTGGACAAAAATTGGGGGCTTAAATGACTAACTAAAAGATCTGAAACATTTACTTTTGTATTGAGATGTCCTTTATTTAAATTCAGAAACAGTTAAGCAGGGCAAAAAAAATAATTAAAATGAGAACAGCTCACAAAATCCTGTGTTTTGCAGATTCTTATATATTAATATTCCAGCTGCTGTGTGTAATGACTGTAGATTAGTGCTTATTTTCACTTTTGACTTCACATAACCAAAAAGAAAAGATAACTCAACTTCTAGGTTTGGTTTTCTTGGTTGGTTTTTTTTTTTTTTTTTTTTTCATTATATTCTCAGTTAGCAGTCACTTCTTTTTATAGTATCTATACTGAGCAAGAGTTTTAACATGTCTTAATCTTTTCCTAATAGAATAGGGAATGCATTCAAAGGGATAAATATCTTCTAATTTGTGACTTTTTCTTCTACAGTTCTGTGGAACGATTGTATTTATATTTCTGTTGGAGCTGGCAGTGGCTGTTCTGGCTGTCTTGTTCCAGGACTGGGTGAGGGACAAAGTCAAGGAGTTCTTTGAGAATAACATTAAGTCCTATCGAGATGATATTGACCTCCAGAACCTCATTGATTCGCTACAGAAAATTGTAAGTACATTACCTGTCATTTTTCCTTTGTTTTCTGGGAGAATATGTAGTTAAGGAAGTTTTCCTCTTTCAGATTGATCATGGTGTTTAGCTAGTAGTGCCATGTGACAGTTGTGCTGTTCTGTTTCTTTACTGAGAGTGTTAGATATCATAGAATCATAGAATGGCCTGGGTTGAAAAGGAGCACAATGCCCATCCAGTTCCAACCCCCTGCTGTGTGCAGGGTCGCCAACCAGCAGACCAGGCTGCCCAGAGCCACAGCCAGCCTGGCCTTGAATGCCTCCAGGGATGGGGCATCCACAACCTCCTTGGGCAACCTGTTCCAGAGCCTCACCACCTTCTGGGTGAAAAACTTCCTCTAATATCCAACCTAAACCTTCCCTGTCTCAGTTTAAGACCCTTCCCCCTTGTTCTATCACTATCCATCCTTATAAACAGCCGTTCCCCCTCCTGTTCCCTTTGAGTATTGGAAGGCCACAATGAGGTCTCCCCAGAGCCTTCTCTTCTCCAAGCTAAGCAAGACATCTGAGAGACAGTGGTGTTCTAATTGTGAATGCCTTGACTTTTGCTGTTGAGATCACAGAATCATAGTTTCAGCCTGTTCCAGTACCTCACTACTTTTTTTTTTTTTAAAAAAAAAAAAAAGCTTCCTTAAATCCAATTTTAAACTCTCCTCTTCTAATTTAAAATTGTTTCCCCTTGTCCTATTGCAACAGACTCTGCTAAGGAGTCCGAACTCTTCATTCTTAGAGCCTCTTTTTAAATACTGAAAGGCTGCTATCAGGTCTTCCATGAACTTTCTCGTCTCCATTGGTTTTTGTGGGGCATTCTCTTTCTGATCCACATCTTTTCTGTGACTCCGTGTCTGGATGCAGTATTCCAGGAGAGGTCTCACCAGTGCAGGGTAGAGGGGCAGGATCACCTCCCTCGACCTGTTGACCACACTTGTTTTGGTGCAGCCCAGGATTAAGTTGGCTTTCTGGGCTACAAGGGCACATTGCTGTCTTATGTCCAGCTTAACATTCACAGGTACCCCCAGGTCCTTTTCAGCAGGGCTGTGCTCCATCCTTAAACATCCTGTACTGATACTGGGAGTTACCTATGACCTAGGTGCAAGACCTTGCACTTGGTTTTTTTGAGTCTCGTGAGGTTCACCTAGGCTTGCTGTTCAACCTGTCTAGGTCTCTTTGAACTGCATCCCATCCCTCACGTGTGTTGACTGCACCACACAGCTTAGTATCATCTGGAAACTTGGTGAGGATGCACTCATTCCCACTGTCAGTGTCGTTGATGTTCAAGATCACTGATCCAAGTACTGACCTCTGAGGATGCCATCTGAACATTGAGCCATTGATCACTGCTCTCTGGGTACAATCTTACAACCAGTTCTTCATCCATCTAACAGTCGACCCATCTGTATCTTTCCAAATTGGAGGGAAGGATATCATGGGGGACTGTGTCAAAGGCCTTATGAAGTCCAGATAGATGACATGAGTGGTTCTTCTATTGTCCTATGGTACAATTATGTCACCATAAAAAAATGATACTTTATCAGGTAGGACATACCCTTGATGAAGCCATGCTTCTGAGAAGCATCTCATCTGAAAGCAAAAAAGATTTTAAACTGTGGAAAGCTATTCTGTAGGTACTCAAGGAAGCCTGAAATAGTTTTATGCTCTTTTTGTCCTAAAATACTTAGTTGCTAAGAGAGGAGATTGCAAGGCCTGTTGCTAATAAGGGCTTGGTGGCTTTCAGTTAGATTATTTTGCACTCACACTCAAAAAACAATCAGTGAGGGTGATTTTTCTGATTTTTTTAAAATTTATGTCTGCATGTATGGAGAGAAATTGAGGAAGAACTTCACAAAGAGGTAACATTTTTTTTTTTTTTTTTTTTGGTAACAGAAGGTCACTTTTCTGTCTGTCTCCTATATTTTAGAAGATCATGCTTAAAAATCTGTGTTTACAGTTCACTTTGATAGCAAAACATGTTTTTATACTGTATACTGTATGGACTGTTCTATATTACCAGCAGCTGTACGTATTTGGTTATTTCACTTGTGTGTTAACATAGTATGTGAAGCAGTCCTCTGACTTAAGCTGCCTGGATGGTTTTTAGTACTGCTTTCTTTGGTGTTTGGTACTAAGGGCAGCTTCTTGTAAGGTGATGCTGCTCCTAGCTGCTTCAAACATCAATAACGTTAGAGATGCTAATGATGTCCTAAGAGAGTAGGAAACTTCATGAGGTACTAGGAAAGTGTGTAATAAACCATTTTAAGTACACAAATTGTAACACAGGTCAGTGAACTGCAAAGCATAACTTAATGAGAAACCAACTTTCACCTGTTCTAGAACTTGAGAATTCTTTGGAATGTTTGGATTTCCCTGATCTGTAATTAGGAAATTTACATTGCACTGTTTAGGTCAAGAAACTTAATGTGAAACAATCATAGAGCTGACTGACCTTCAAATGAATAAGGCTATGTCAGTTAATTCACATGGGTATGAAAATTTTCTCATTTGAAAGAAAGTAAGTGTATTCACAGATGTTTTGATACATTTTTCAGAGTAAACAAAGGGGGAAAAACTGATTGTTTCGTGAAGACTTAACAGTGAAATCACAAAGTTAAATAAATAGGTTTTTTCCATATTTCTTTTGGATTTGGCTAACATGGATAACATCGGGTGGTTACATTTCAAGTGGCAGTTTTTATGATGTTTCCAGTTGTGTTAGCATCTATTTCCAAGAACATTATGCCAAATGGTGCTTTTTTTTTTTCTTTTTTTTTGTAGAGATGCTGTATTGATTATTCAGTTTGTTTTACTCTTGTATTGCCATCGATTCCTTACAGCCATAAGGAATATACAACATATAGGAAAGTTGAGCAAATATTATTCCAGAGAGTTATTCAGTAATACATTATCTATAAAATATCCCCACATAGCAGGTGTTTATCTCTTACAGAACCATTGCTGTGGTGCCCAAGGCCCGGATGACTGGGATTTCAACATATACTTCAACTGCAGCAGTGAAAGCAAAAGTCGTGAGAAATGTGGTGTTCCATTCTCCTGTTGTATACCTGATCCTGCTGTAAGTTGTTTCCTGGTTTGGTATCTGTTATTGAAGAGTTACGACAGGAAGTACCTCCTGAATATGGTGTGACACAGAGGGCTTAAAGAAGTCTTCTAAATATCAAAAATTATTATTAATGGCCAAATTATGTTTTTGTTACTGCTTTGTTCTTTTTAGAGGATAGAATAGATGTGTCAGCCTCTTATACAGCTGAAAATGTATTGCTTGTCATTAGGAATTCAGAAGGTGTTTTTACGTGATTGAAGTCTGTGAATGTTGGCTGTTGATACTGTTTTATTCCCGAGGCCTTGATTTCAAGCTCTGTCATCTACTGTTGAAGCAGCACATATGCCCCCTCTTAGAGCTGCTGTACAGCACCCCTCTGCCTGACAAGTAGGAGTAACTGTCCTTGCTCATGCCTTTGGTTATCAGCAACTGGTGAAGTGCTCATACACAGACTGAGTTGAAGTGTCTGAGTCAATTCTTGGCTTTTGGCAATTCTTAGGTACTCAATGGTTAGATCTGCTTATGAAGCTGTAGGGATCTGATCCTTGCAATGGAAGCAGAAACAGACACAAATTAATGCTGTGTAGTAGTTGTTGCTCAGGTCAACTCAGCAATCCTCACCTAAGGGAGATAACCATGGTAGGTTGTTTGTAACCTACCTTGGAAGTAAGCCAGTAAGGCTTTTGATCATGGAGTCAGCCAAAGAAAGATTTTGTCAGGAAAGTATTCCAAGTTCAGGTTCTCTGGTAACTCTTCTCTTATTTTAATTCAGAACTGTGCTATTTCACTGTGGTCTTTCCTGTTGCTGATGTTATACTTGGAGATATTGTTAAATGTAAACTTCTTTAATTTGCCATTCTCTTCTGAGCATTTTGATATAATTCACTACATACTGTGTAAGCAATTCTGTAATTATGCAGTAAATAGGTTTGATTAGTCTCATAGGGAAGGGAAACAAAAGTATCATAAAAGAAGCATCTTTGGAGCTTAATACTGTTGTTGGGCTTTGTGGAATTGGAATCTAGAAGGTGTTTGTGGTGTTTGAGACATAACTGGAACTTTTTTTTGTCTACGGTAGTTTTATCTCAAAGCTGGATTATGTGAGACTGATTTATCAACTGTAAAGGCACTCTAGTAGCTTGCAGCTATCTATCTGTTACTGGTATTCACGAACAAGGATAGCCACATGAAATGATGGAGTAGTAAGGAATATTTTTTTTTTACTACAAAAATCAGTGTGGTACCTTTGTTATCTCAGCGTTTAGGCATTATGTGAAAGAGATAAAATGATATCGATCTTGGAAGTACAGATGTTTTATCTGAAGACTGTCAGTACAGCTGTTAAATGTCATGTTCAATAGTCCTTGCTGGATGAAAGCCAACGAGAGAAGCTGGAAACTGTGGTGGAGGATGCTTACTTTCCAATTTACCTTCTGTCCACTTGGACGTTATACCTTTCTGGTGTTCTGATGCTTTGCTATGTTATTTTTACTGAAATGTTCTCTAAAAGAGCTGTTTTGTGCAGTACTGATTTGTTTGTGAATTTAAGACAGAACTTAGTGTGAAAAGAAGTAAGCAGAATTCAACTGATATATTTTTAATCCTTGTTTTTCAGCAAAAAGTTGTGAATACACAGTGTGGCTATGATGTCAGAAAAAAGGTATGGTGCTGGAACCTTTGTCTATCCTGCTTTCTGTGTAGATAATAATAATAATAAAAAAGGACAATACTTAAGTCAGCACAGACAGTGCTGCATCCTGCTATTAGTAAAGAATGGCAGAGTTTTTCTTCTATTCAGAGCTGAGAAAGTGGAAAAAAATAACAGGACAGTTAAAGGAAAAGTCCCATTTGAAAAGGGGGCATGACTTCCATTTTGAGTGTCTGTATTAGTTCTAGTATACAATTTCTGAATTCCACTTTCTACTAATTCTGAAGTATTCTAATAATAGGAATTGTAGGAAGATACTAATGTCCTGACATCCTTTGAGTTAATTTGGGCATGTCTGTGTATTTCTGAAATTCAGTTTCAAATATTACTGCATATCTAACAAATTTTACTATATCCCTTCATACATGACTTGACTGTTACAATGAACTTGAGCAGAAAAGTGATGTTCTTGAATTCTTCTCATTCAGAGCAAGAATCAGTGGGATGATCAGATATTCATCAAAGGTTGTATTGTTGCTCTGGAAGCTTGGTTGCCTCGAAATATCTACGTTGTTGCAGGTGTCTTCATAGCTATCTCACTGCTACAGGTTAGTTGCTTTTGTTATTGTTTTTTTTTTTTTTCTTGGGTATGAGGGCAGGGTAACAAAGCATTTGTAGAGACTTAGGTTGAAGTTGAGGTCAGTTGATTTCCTTACGCCAAAACTATATTTTTCCAAGAAATGAAGGTCATAATAAAAATATAATTGTAGAGTATATTATGATACATCATAATTATATATTTTACTGTGTATGAACATAACGTACTATTCTATTTTTATATAAATATGATGTAATTTTAATATTTCAGTATATCAGGTGGGAGAGGAGATCTGGCAGTCTGCTTGGTGTAGATCAGAACTACAGCCTTATAGCACAAACGGGGGAAAAAAAAAAACCTGAAATCCCATTTTATTTTTCATGCTAAGACTCCTATTCAGCATACTTAAGCATACTGAGCAAATATACAGCATACTGATCAATAATAGAAGAGCAGGGTAGCTGGTGAAGAAGTTGCAAATATGGTATTAGCGGAACTGTGGTAGAGTTCCTCTGACTTGTTACAGTACCTTTTCTGTGCTTGATGCAACAAAGAGAATGAATCAAGATTCTCAGTAGAACATATCAAATTCCTTCTTTCATGATGGTTTTCACTTTCATTGTGGCAGTTGTCTATACTTACCTCGACTGCTTTCTTGTACTATTTGTCTTGGAAATAACCAAATTGTAAATCTACTAGAAAACGTTTTCCATTTAACTGAAAATTTAAGTGTAATTCTAGCAAAATAACTTTCACCAACTAGAAAAATACTGGTATTTCATCAGTATCTATTGGTTACTGCTTCCTGTGCCTTTATAGAGCAACCCTGACCTGAGAATACTCCTAGTTAAGAGGATGTTCAAGATACCAAGTGTAATCTTTTGTCAGCGTGTTGACTTCAATTTGATGATGTTCTTATTCATATTGTGAGTCTGTGACACTGCCTTCATGTCACAGTTTTCAAATTGAATGTGTCTTGGCATTAAGTTATTTCATAGTGGAACTAAAAATCAGACATAGTGTCTACTTCTAGAACAAATCTTCTGGCTTTTCCAGAACTTCACCACATTATGTTGTTATTTTTTTTAAGAGTGTTCTAGGAAATGTGCTGAGTTATGAATCAATCTATAATTTTTAAAGAAAGTTTCCCAGAAAACTTGAATGAATGATATTTTCCAAGTTGATAAATGTCCCAGTGATGTGGGGCTTCTCTAGTTGTTATTAGACAAGAGTTTCACTTCAGTACAGGCTATTGCACATTCCACTAAAAAAGAAAATCACAAATCTGACCGAATTAACCAAAGTTATGGAACGATTTGACTGACTTCAAATTTTTCTGTTGCTAAAACTGAGTGTTATGAGACCCAAGTAAACTTGGCTAAGTTTCTTCCACCTGTAGGATGTCTAGAGATGGAATATTATTTTGAGCACTTCTGAAGCATTGCATAAATTATCTTTTTCTTATCAGTTACATCTTCTACTAGATTCTGCTGCTTCTTTACTGTTTAGTAATAGCTGTGCTCTAACAGATGATCCTAGCTACGAAGTGGTGTCTGAGCCTGCAAATGCTTCATCAATGCATTGTTATTCACAATAGAGTAGTTGCATTGACTGAAGTGCATTGAACACACAAGCTGGTTCTCATTCTGCAATAATGGATAATGGTAATAGGCTCTATGTCTCAGAATCTACTTGCAGACTGGTACATAGCACGTATTACATTTCACACTTTTTTTTTGTTCTTTTTTTCTTTTTAGATTTTTGGAATTTTCCTAGCCAGGACATTGATTTCTGATATTGAAGCTGTAAAAGCAGGCAATGCCTTCTGAATATAAAATCGAACATATGTTGCAAAAAGTATATCTTACTATTCTTGGTCAGACATGAAAGTGGAAAGAAATGCGCAGACCATGAAATACTCCTGGTATTACCTGCTCGTGGGTTTTGCTTCAAGCTGGTACAAAAAAGAATCTGCAGTTCATCCGTCTGCCTTTTTTCTTATGAGACAACTCAGTGCATCAGAATTGATCTCTGGTGAGGAAGAAATGGAAGTTTCCCAAGTTGTCAGATCTGATTTTAAACTTGTAGGAAGGAGAAATGGAACTGCTTTAAGCTCCTTCCTTGAAGAATTACCATGAAGATTGTTTTGATTTTACTCTGAACTATCATCGCTTTCAGTGTTATAATCTCTTCAGAAGGCCTGCTGATCTCTTAAGAATATTGAAAAGGTTGTAGTCTCTACAGTAGACTCATGCAGTCAGTTGGGCAAGTTGACCACCAACTGTCATCATGGTGGTATTGGAAATGGAAGCAAATATCACAAATTTTCCAGTTCTTTTGTTCTTGGTTGTGCAGAAATAGGGGGTATTTCTCTTTGACTGGGAATGAAGCAGAAGCAGAAACTTACGTTCAGCCTTGGATAGCTTGAGTAACCCAAGCAGTTATGAAAATGCATGAGGGGAAAAGTCTGACTCTATAGTATTATATGTTAGCAATCTCCATTTCAGGCAAGGGAATGTGAATCCCTAGTGCTGTTTCCTGTCTGGAAAAAATGTAAATAGTCTTTATTTATAGAAAAAGGAAAAAACTCTTTAAAAATGTGTAGCTTTTTACTGTTTAGTGCTATTTTTTAAGAAGTGCTGCCCACAGAATTTTGGAAGTGCAGTTTGTTTCAGTAGTTAGCAAGCATGCTAATGCTAGCTTTGGACTTGTTTTCCTTTCCTCTGGTTTCTTTGCTATGCTGATCATTACAAGCCCTAATTGCTAGTATCAAAGTTGATGAAAACATTCAGATTCAGCGTTAATCACTACTGGCCTTTTTTTTTTTTTTTATTATCAGAAAGTCTGCACTTAGTAGAACACTAGCTTTTGAATTTTTTATGAATCTTCTATAAAGTTACTAAATCATCAGTTCTGTTTGTCTTCTAATCCGTGGTTCAAATGCCAATCACAGTGTGCTGACAAGAACCATTTCTTCACAGTTTCTTCATATGGTATCAAACCAAAGTACTTCTACTGAAATAACTTCTGTGGGTTTTTACTTTTTTTTACTTTTACCGGAAGAAAACTGAACTCTTCTTCCCATCCTTTTTTTCCTGAAGTTCAGTGAGATGGCCAGTCTTGTCTGAAAGTCTTTGGATTAGGACTGCAGTGGCTGCAGAAGCACGGCCGCGCCTGGCATACTATTTTAATCTGTCAAAGATGGATGTATATGGATGAAAACTTCTAGGAAGCAGTTGTTGGTTTTACAGTAGGCTGTATAACTAACAGTTTACTGCTTCCAGTGGCACCCATTTTTTCAGGGAGAGCAGATTTTTTTTTTTTTTTTTTTTACAGTGCCTGAGAGTGTAAATTTTAAAGAAGTATATATTTTTCTAATGATATTTTACTACATGTAATCTGTGTGGAGAACTTGATAGTTGTATTTCCAAAGCCTATGGCCTTCTTAGGAAACCAAACTCCTAAATCTTTCAATTCCATTTTTGTATTACGCATGTATTAATGAATGTTTCACTGGCAGAAGCTGACTTGCAGTAAGAATCTTTGTGTTGCTTGTCCAGATGTTCTTCTAGCTCTTTACCCTGTGAAACACTTCACAGGCCATGCTGTACTTCTCATGTATATTTCAATGCAGCTTTGATAGTTCTTTTTCTGGCTAGTGATTGAGACAGAAGAGGACAAAGAAGCTTGTCTCAAGTTGGCTGATTTCCTTAGAACAGAGAACAGTCCAATATTATTCATCTGGAAAACCTGTAAGTAAAATCTATAGAAGTGCACTGTGATACTTCTTTAGATTCATTATGCAACAAGGGAAAAATAGCTGTAGATCGATGAAGGAAGGGCAAGATGCATTTCTTCTGCAGAGCCTTGAATTTGTGGTCTGTATTACCTTTTTGTTGAATGTAGTTCATTAGGAGCAGCCAAACATTTGCTGCAGTTACTGCTACTTTGCAAGCAACAAAGCGGTGTTTTGTAACTTTTTGTAACGTTTGCTTTTAACTCTGGTGCTCAAAGCTATTACAACCAGCTTGCTCTATTCTGTGTAATAATCTGATGTATATAAGATTGGAGAATACTTCCTGTTGTAACTTTCTGTTTGTAAAACATCATATTGAAAATTGCATCATGGAGTACATTTCACTGTGCCATTTTTTTGACACAAGGCACGTAGTGCTGGGAAGTTGTTTCAAGAGTTGATGAAAATCATCATGGCTTCAACAAGGTCAATAATGGAGTTCACACACTGAAGTTAGCTGCCACCAAGGGCCTGTTCCATCCATCAGAGTTCCACTGTCTGCAGATCCTTGCCAAGATGCCTGAAGACAAATGAGTACTTGATTTCTTTTGGTTTTTCGATATTCTGGTTTGTATGCAAAGCAGAATTTAATCAGCGTTGTCTTTCTACAGTTTGTTCTTACTGGCCTTGGCCATGTTAACACCAGCTTTGTAGTATCAATACTCTTTGGAATCTTTTGGAACTGAGAATCTTTTGGAATCTTTTGGAACTTTTTCAACCTATCTGAGGCTCTTTACATTCATGAACATTTCTGTTTTCACCATGGATAAACTTTTCTGCATTTATTCAGTAAAATTTTTAAAATCCTGTGGCTGTAGGCTGTTTTACCTCTGAGCATTTAAACCACCACCCTTGATGGTGGTACATGTGGCTACTGTAATTTCAGACTCGGAATGGGAATACTTTCTTACCATTTTGTACTTAGAGTTTTATTTAGCACCTTTTGTGTGGACCCACAGTGACTTCATGCCTAACCATTTAGCTTATGGTTTAAACAAGTCTTGTCAGAATAAGCAATTGAGTGTGAGCCTGCTCTAAAGCCCCGAAGGAGAAGCAAATCAACAGTTTTGCAGGGATAGGTTTGATAAATTGATGATGTTGAGATTTTTATTGGTTGCATTTGGAACAACTCCACAAACACTACGACGAAAGTAAGGTTTTTAATGAAGATATCAAATATGAGTTCAGACTTGAATAACTGGACTGAGCGAAGGGAAATTTTCAACGTGTTGATCATTTTTATTTATCAGAAATGAGCACAATATATTTGTGACGCAATGTATTTATTTCTCAATTGGTTCTGACAACACAACTGCTCTTGTTTCTTATGCGTGTTTGAACACTTAGTTTGTTTACAAAAAGGAGGATGAATATGAGCACAGATGAGAGTGCAGTGACCAAAGAAAAATCAGTCACCTCTTAAAAGTCTGAATATTACTTGCCAAGGGGGTCTTTATTTCTGTTGACTCTTGTACAGTGCCATGTGGATAGATTTATACCTCAAGTACATTGAGGTTCATGTGGCAAGTGGTTTATATATAGCATTACCTTGCTTTTTTGTCTCTTCACTCTGTCCTTTCCTTTTCCTTCCCATACTGCCTGTGGGTTTTCATGCAGTTTGAATGTTTATCCTGTGTAAGGGGAGGTCCTGTCTCTTCTGAGATGGCTTTTCTGAGTGACTTTTGGTGTGTGTGTGTGTGTGTATATATATATATATAAATTTTTCTCAAGCCTTACATTTGATTAAATAAAATAAATGTTTTGTACTGCTGGAATTTGTTATCTAAAATTTATTGCTTGCAATCACTACTGCTATTATTATTATTATCCTCTGTGAAGTAAAGGTGTGCTAATACTTAAGTTTTTTTTTTTTTTTTTTTTTACTCAATATAATTCTTGATATTTTTATTCCAGTCTTGACTGATGAATTATAGGTGACCTGTGTGCTTTTCTCTTCACTGTTAATGGAAAGCCATGCAAAAAATGCAAGTTGAAAGTCAGTTCGCAGAGAAACAGTTATGCAATCTGCAGATATTTTAAAAAAAAAAACAAGTTATAAACTGATGTTTGTACTGTGATGACCACTAGTCTAGGTGTCACTCGGTTAATTACTGAGAGTCAGGTTTGTTCTACCTGAGCAATGGTCCTGAAATCATTGAGTGCAGAAGGGAAGTAACCTAACAGGTGTGAACATGAGGTTTACTTGATAATTTGGTGTGTCTGTATTGACCGTTTTGACTAAAACGTTAAAACGAAAACTTGCTTTGAATTTTAGAAAGATCAGAAACATTTAGCCAATAGATAATGGATTTATTGTTCATTTATCTAGGATAAGTGCTGTAGAATGTTAAGGCTGGATCATTTCTGTTAAAAGTGGCAACCTTAGTGTTGGCTGCTTGAGGTGTGTGTGTATGTAGAAGATAAAACAAACAAACAAACAAACTTGTAATAATCCTGCTAAATTCTGTTTTAATGCTATCAAGTGAATTGTCTGGAGTGGTTTTATGAAGTTCCCTTTCTTAGTGGAGAATAACTTAGTGGAGAATATCTTAGTGGAGATACCTTTCTGAAATGCCAGTCATCTTCAAATCTTCACCCATGCCCACAACTGACTGGCTTTAATTTGTGTCTTGTCCAAGTACTGTCTGGACTGCGTATAATTCCAGATTATATTAGTTGTATCTCTGAACACAGGATGGCGTTGTGTCCTCATGTGCTTAGCAGTACAGTTTGTTATATTTTGTATAGGTAAAAACTCAGATGACTTCTAAAGCAGAAATTAAAAGGAGGAAGAGGAGAGGAAGTTGGTTTGAAGGTACAGCTTTGTGGATGGTTGTGAGATTTCCAGTTAACAACAGGGTACACGGTTACATTCATAACGTGCAGGAGCTGAATTAGTACTGATCAGCCCATTGCTTTGTTTAATCAGTGGCTCACATCTAAACTAAATTTTAATTGCTTTGGGCTGCATGATCCAAGCTTTAGATTTTTATAATAATGTTCAAATCACCATTGTTTTGAAACACTTAAAGTAAAAATTGCGTTACTCTGATTTGAGAATATGATGCAACTTAAATTGCAAAGGTGGTAATTGCCTGTTGGTTCTCACATAAGCAAGAGTGTTTGTAAACATTGACAGAATTTCTTCCTACTGCATGTGTTGGTAGCTCAGTGAAGAACAGCAGTAATAAAGATATCTGTAGGCCAAATCATTTTATGTACAGTTTGAAAAGCAGGGGTTGTACCTGGTCTTTAATGGCATCAGTGCAGCAGCATGACAAACGTAAAGTGGCATTGGCTGGCATCTTATCACATTTGCTTCAGTAATAGCATTGCTCTGTAGAGGAACTGCTCAGGACTGCTCTGTAGAAGAAGGGAGCTAGTAGGGTGACTCTCCTTTCAAAATCTGCAATGTTAAAAGAGCTTCCTTGACCACATCTGCACTGCTGTGACTGCAGAGCTGTTCGAGTGTTTCTTTAATCTTGTTGTCTTCTATTTCTTGTCTCAGATGGCCTGAATGGGAGAGTAAATGCTAACTTAGTGATGTGCCATGGCACAGCCATTCCCAACAACTGTTGCAATATATGCGTTTGGAGTATTTGCTTTTTAAAATGAGCTGCTTTAGCATAGAATTGTTCACTTGGAAGGGATATTAAAAAATGATCAAGTCCAAAGGTTAAGGTATGCTATGACTTAGGGCGCATTGTCAAAATGTCTGTTGGACACAGGCACAGGCCATCAGCCACCTTGCTAGGAAGTTGTTTGACCACCTTCAGAGGAAGCAGATTTTTCTTATTAAATATGTTCCTCTCAATGGGTATTTTGTAACTCTTTGAAAGTGTTTATTCTTATTTTTAAGAGTTTCACTTCAGTTTCTCTCTTCCAAAGCCTGGTAAAACAGCAGAAAAGTATTCTGAAAATATAGTACAAGCTACACTTGAGTGTTTTTTTTTTTTTTTTTTTTTTTTTTTTGCCTCTGTACTTTGCTAACCTATCTATATTGGTAAGACTCAATTCTTACTGTTACAGATAAGTCTGCAGAATGTTAATGAAATACATCTTTTCAGTTCAGATCTTTTGTGTGAATGATGCATAGTCACACTGAAAGATGTGGGTACTTAGCCCTGAGCCAATACACGTATGACTACAGGGAAATATGCGTGCATTGCAAAATCTAGCTTGTCTGCCAAATATAGGGCAATGCCAGGACTTCAGAAGCAGCTCATCTTGTGGCAGATCTTTGGCAAAGCACAGCAATTGCTTTCAGTTTCCATAATTTATGCATAAAGACATAGTGAATTGTGGCATGAGATTTTTAGACTCCTGGTTTCAGAATGATTGTTTTAAGCTGACACCATGCTTCCAGGATCAGTCTCATCTTGCTTGGAAGCTTTTTCAGTCTTCCCTGACCAGAGATAGAGAGAAACTGAAATCATATCCTTCATTTGTTTTACTGAAACTTCCTATACATTTAACTGAGTGCTGATATAAAGGTACTGTTTTATTTCAGCCTCTGGTTTGCCTGCAGTGTTGACAGAATAAAGGTATGTTGAACTGTGGAAGTGATGTGCAGACTCCATCATTCTTTGAAGACCAAAATGTTATGGTATAGGCAGGGCCTGAGACTGCTAGATGCCAGATTGGTGCATGATGAATTTATTCTAAGGCTCTGGTTTTGCTTATTCAGGAATTGATTCTGCCACAAACAGTGGAATAAAGCTTTTCTTATTTTTTTTTTTTTTTTTTTTTTAGCTTAACTAATAGCTTAATCAATTTATCATGAAATAAAACCACGAGTGAGATTTTTAGAGATCAATGGAGAATGAGCCTCTTTATCCTTTACTGTTCACTGATTGCAGTATCACAAGGACGGTACGTTTCAGAAACAGCAAATACTTTAATCACAAACATCCATCTTTGCATCACAAGAGTACTTAAAATGAAGTTACCTGAATTAAGAAGACTGCACAGAAGACTCATTGAATTATATTTCACCTCGGCACTCGTATTATCATCTTGTAGAAGTTTGTGTAAGCTTTGTACTAGCTGCGATTCCTTGAAAGATTCTTCAAGGGTTTCTGAAAAATAAGCAATCAGACACCTGAGCTGAAAAGATGATAGAATGTGAAGATGCTTGCATTTTCATAAAAATAAGATTTCTAACTGGCTTTGTTTAAAAGCAGTTACATAAACAAACATGTCTTGAGGACATTCTCAGTAATGGGGAATTAGCGTCTGATCGGTAGAATTTTTTTCCTCTGGCATCATTCTGGAAGACGTTATACTACAGATGCTATAAGACAACATTAGATATTAAATTGAGTCTGAGATACTTGGCGATACACTAAGCATTAAGATGGGCTGTCTTGCTTTCCTTGTTGGTATAGAAAATTCTAAATTTAGTTGGCCTTCAGTTTCTTCTCATATATGTAGGTTTGTGGTGGTTGTTTTTGTTGTCACAAACTGAGCCCAATTTTTCAAATATGATCAATCATGCAGGATAAACCTGAGAAGTTACTGTACAATCTCTCTTAAAATTCAGCTCGCTAATAGTTACAGCATTTATAGTTTTGTTATTTTTCATTTTCAGATTATGCAGAACCTTTTTGCCGGTGCTTTTCCTGTACTCCTACATTCAGATAACTGTCTTGTGAAAACTTTCATCCTTTTATAGATTTCAGTGATCATTCAAGTTCATAACCAGCCCCTGTGTAACTGTCTGCATTTATACCTTTTCTCGTTGCTTTCTATATTTTTTGTAGGGTTTTTAACGTGGCATGATACTGAACAGATTGTGCCTGTCCACACAACGTGATTATTTGACTATTTAACTCTACCTTAAGCAAAAAACAGACAAACAAACAAACAAAAAAACAACAACCCAACATCTAAACAATTCCTGAGTTCTATTCTTTCTGTTATTTTCTAGGTGGATAACCTCCTTTGTCTGAGGAGTTCTATCTAGGCAGTCGTGCTTTTACTTACAAGTAGAATTTGCAGCTTGGCTGTTGCTTAATAATATGAGGATTCTGCACAGATTAATACTTTCAGGAGAATAATACCTAAATCAATAGCAGATGCTATTGCCAGGGCGTTCAGAGCCTCGTTCTGCATGGCATCGTGTTTGCTCATGGTCATGGAAACCAGGTGCTTCACTCCTTGTGCCTCCTGCACTGCTTTGACCACTTCCTGTTAGACGAAAGATGAAAGGGCTTAGATGGAAATGAGAGTTGTGAGTAGAATGGAAAGGGAAGAGATTGCATTCTTCAGTCTCCAGATAGATGGAAATGATTGGCCTGCTGTAGTATGGGCTGATGGTATGAAAATCAATGTATCGTAGGACTGGAGAAGTCTTTGGAACAAGTCGTGCACGTGTGCTTAAGGCTGTTCTAATTTACTTGAAATGTTGGTACACAGAAGTATGTAGAGAGGATGTGTGCATAGATACCTTTGCATGGTCTCTAAGAGTTTCATTTTGAATCTATTACAGTTTTTCTTTCAAGCCTTCAGACTAGCAGTGGTTTAGTTTTACCCTCAAAGCCTACGCAGATAGTCTCTACTTTTTATTCCACAGCTTCAGAGTAAAGCATAGTTGGATGTCTGTACATAATACCATGATTTACAAGAAAGAGAAGCTTGTTCTAATTCGCTAGCAGGTACAGCTCACACTGGATTCATCGTTTTCAACAGACAGACAAGTAAGCTGTTTGGAGCTTGTGAAAGATGTGCAGGATACAGCTGGCTTATATTTACCATTTAAAATAGGTATTTGAAACTAATTTATTTATGGAAATAGAAAAGCGTCACTTAACATTGGTCAAGCCTTAATTTGAGCGGGGTAGAAGTTAACAAGTGACAGTCATTACCATGTTGCTTGTTTTTGTGACTTCTATCTGTGCAGTGAATTGCATTTTTTGCTTCTGTCTCTCCAGTTGCTACTGATGCTGACTAGAGATACTTTTAACAAAATATATATATATATGTTTTTAAATTATATAATCGTACACACCATTTAACATTTTACCCCTAGCTTATATGGACAAGCTTTAAAAAAAATTTAAGGACGGGTTTAAAACATATGCTCTCATACTTGGGATCTGTTGTGACGCAAGATTGATGCTAGAAGCCGATTTGCTTCTCCACAAACGTCGGTGTCGTCACTGACATCGCACCACTGCACCAGTCTGTTCAGCAGCATGGGGTCTTGGCCCAAAATTTCAGCCGCGTCAGCTGAAGAGAAAAACATCAGCAGCAGACATTTACAATCTCAGTCTTTGTCCCAGAAATATGAATGTAAAATTAGCAAAGGATACTGAGCTCCATCTTGTGGTCTAAGCTGTAAATAAAGCATTGGGCTTGAATGATCTTGGATATCTTTGCCTGTGGAATGTCAGTTGTTTCAGGACACGTCTTGGAGGTAAAAACATAAATCAAGCTGTTCTTGTAAAGCTAAACTTTTCATAGGCTGCTGAAGGCTTAAAATGAACAATTCGGATCTTTGAAAGCAAATCTTACGTTACTGTATTGAAAACTTCATATGTGGCCTATCCCTTTCCCTTTATTTCTTGCATATTTGCCCTTTGAGCCCTGTATGAATGTTGTCATAAGCTCTTTGGAACCTTGTCATTTCTTTGTTCTCAGTAATGGGCATAATTATGGTTGGTATAATGTGAAAAGTCTAAGGCTTAGTACAGAATTGCAGCATGTCTGTAGTTACACTCTTGAGTTGTTAAACTGTCTATTAGGTGTAACTAAAATGTGTCATAAGTTTGGAGGAACTTATTTCTTTGCTTTTCCCTGCGTTTCAGCAACCGTATCTCAGGACTTCCCAGAAGCATTAATCGGTATTATTGACGCTTGGAAAAAACCTACTGGATAAGTTCTTGAAATTGATGAAATACTGTGATTTAAGACTTGTGCCAGTAAAGGAAACTAAACCCCAAATCCTTAAAATTCAGTAGCAGAAGGAGCTATAGTGCTGCAGATGCCATTGCAGTATTGCGTCAGTCTAGTACCGTAGCACTTGAGTCTTGTGTACTTTAATGCACATACTAGTCACAGGACTGATGCTCGCTTTGATTGTGTTCTAGTTTCAAGAATACATTGTGGTAATAGATTTTAGCCGAAATTTAAGAGTCTGGTTTTATTGCTTGTGATTGAGGAATTTTATATTTGACTTCATGCTGGTCATTCTGAGCTTTTCCCCATTCCCCATGTGTTTGTTTTGACTGGCATGTTGTATGATAAACTCTGGTAATGAAAAGGCTTTATTTCTAGGTCAGATGTTACATGTTAGTCTGAGGAGATCATGGTAATCCAGTTTAGCTGAGAAAGCTGACAAAGGTAAGAGGGTGGCAAATGAAACTGGTGTAAGAGGTTTGTTCAAAGAAAGGGTCTTGACCCAGTTTGTCAGGGATTTCCTGATGTCTACCAGTGATAGATCTCTGAGACAAAAACCAATTAGTCAATGTTAACAGGAACAGAAGGACCTCTTGGCTTACAAAATGCCAAGCTTCAATAAATTGTGCATATTACTGACCTTGAATTTGAGCTGCATGTCCTTTGACCATGTAGCGAGGTGCACAAATTCTTTTGCAGCTCTAAAGCAAAGATTATTGCTGTGTTCTTTTTAGTGTAACAAAGCTGACACGTTTCAGTGTGTTTTTCTATAGTTGGAGAGAAACCTGCCTTTTCTAGTCTATTTTATAAGCCTCAGCATGCCCAGTGATTGTCAGTAATTAATTTACCCTAGATAAGGCAATTAACTAATTTAGTGTGGACTTGCTAGTAGATGCGTATTCATAAGAGTCTCAGAGTTAATTAAGGGCAATGTTAGCTCTTGGGTAAACAAAATAGAAAGTAATTAAAGGTGGGAGAAGTGTGTGCTCATAGATGTAAATGGGTAAACACTGAATAATCTTCTATATCTTTTTTTTTCTACTCAACATTATTATATTGGTACTGTTTCATATTCAGAAGCTTTGTGCCAAATTTTAGTTTCTTATTAGGGCTTGCAAACAACATTAAGTTAAAAACAGTAATAATAAGTAATACAGTATTTAATATTGTAGATCTGCACTATTATTGTGACTCAATTAAAAAAAAAAATTAATAGTCTCCCCTCTCACAGTCAAGATATAACTTCAGATAAATGACATTTCGCTGACTTGCTTCAAAACCTGAGGCTGAACTCCTGTATATCTTGCTATGTTGAAATTTAAGTGGAAGCAGGTTTCTAAAAGGGTTGGAATCAGTGCAAACTAATGAGTGCTAGATCTTACCTTGATAACTAAATTGATCAGTGTTCCAGAGCAGCTGCTTTGGTGACTTCAGACCACTATTGTACTGTTACTATAAAAAGCTGCAGCAACTTGTTTTTATGTATATGTTCTGCTAAGAAACTGAATACATTTAAAAGTTAGGATGTTGTCATAATGTTAACGTAATTGTGAGGTTTTGTGCCTTAATTGTGCACTTTGCATATAGCTAGATTGTGCATAGATTGAAGCATTCAGTGAAGGCTGTTGTCTTTGCAAGCTCATCTCAGTGTAAAGCAAAATGATGTGAAGAGCAAGCAGATAATCCCTTAATTTCAACATTTGAGCCTTACCAAAACTAACCTGTGAAAATATATATAGAGAGAGACTACGTTACTGGACTGGTGGTAGCAACTCATTTTTCATAAACCTCAACTCCTTTGTATTGTTTAATTCTTGTTTGTTTATTTTTTAGCTATCTGGCATTACAAATCCTTTCCATCGTACTCATGCTTTGTTGATGTATTTTCTGTAGAAAACATTTTCCTTTAGGCCTTTGGCATTTCTCACTGACTACTACAGGTTGTTTATTTGGTGTGTTCCTCATCTATTGAGGTTGACTGAGAGTGATGTGGGAAGGCTTTTGCAGCCCTGAGCAATGGTCTCTGTGGGAACCTCGCCAGAGGGAATGGAATTAGGTTAGCGGGATGCTTAGCCTGTCCTCTCCCTGTACGTGCCCTATGGGACACAGGAAGGAGAAGAATTTGTAGTTGACATCAGTAAACATCAGCAATTCCCTACCTTGGCCATCTGCTAACATTCGTAGTGTTCCAAGAAGTTTAAACTGCGCAGGAGGCATCTCTGACCGTAGAAGTGCCTGAATCCGTTCTGCCACGCCTTCCTCCAGCATTTGAACCTTATTAACAACTAGAGAATGGAATTGGTGAATAGAAAGGAATTAATGGGAAGTCATTACACAAACATCTGAAATTACAGTTATGACTTAATATAATCATTGTTCTGAATCTAGCGTTCCATTATGCTTTTAGCGGAAAGGTCCAACTTGGTAGAAAAGTTGGAGATAAGGTCAGGACAGACCAACTATTTAGGTCTGTGTTTTGAGCTAAAAGCTTTCAAGAAATTGCTGTTAGAAGACTTCTGGGTCTTTTGATCTCAAGCCTACCCAGAACACAGTAAAAAACAGGATAAACACAACACTCTTGTTTCTCTTTGTATATCTTGTAATAGATTTCTATTCACTCGCCCACTTGCTTGATCAAGGCTTTTTCTGTTCTTGCTTATCTTAACTGAGCTGAGTGGCAGAAATGACTTGCATAACCGTACTGGTTGCATGTGATGTTTCTTTTATTTGAGCTCGCTGGTCCTCTGTTGTTCATGCCTTTGTTTCTTTGCTTTCCTCTCTCAAATCTTGCCTTTGCTCCTTGTTAGTGTAGTAATCCCTGGTAATAATCAGAAGCTTGTCTGGAAAGAGTCCTAATGCTGCTTAACTGTGCTACCTAAGCTGCTTCTTCCAGAGCAATTTTCCTCCAATCTTACATGTGCCTTGCAGGATATGTAGGCGACAGTGAAAGGAGTAAGATGTGCCACAGAAATCTTCCTGACTGGGAAGAAACAAAGGTATATCTCAATACAAACGGAAGCAATGGAAGCCAACTAGCAAGTAGTATGTTGTGGGGCTCTTGTTTATTCAAAGCAGTGACTATATATAGAAATGTTTACTCAACTAAGCATGCTGGCTAGTTGACGTAATAACTCTATGCTTTAATTTTCAGGAAAATAATGTTGGTGCCTTGTTCTTATTTGAAGTGCTCTGCAGCAGTGTGAGGACTGTGGTGTGGGGTGCTGTTCTGTTAGGTCTGTAGTAAAATCTTCTTGGTCTGAGTTGTACTTTCACGTGGAAGCTGTAGTTTAGAGATTAGAGGTAACAGAGTTTTCTGGTACATTTATTTAAGATCGTGAGAGTGGAGTTTTAAAACTCTTACACATGCAACATTTCCAATAGATATGGGCTTTATAGAAGAACAAATTCATAATGTCTACCGAGTGTGGTGAGATAGCTTATAGTACAAAACATGGGGTGAAGTTATAAGTGTTGTTACGTGTTTTTGTCTTTAACCTCTGTGTGCTTTTAATGTGAAATCACTTCAGCAGCTGACAACGAGATCAGGCTGTTTTATATTTAGGTCCCTTGTATATCTGGTAAGTCCAGATGGGTTACATAAAATGCTTCTGTAGGGCAGAAAAAACTCAGTTGTCCTCCAGAATGCGGAGGACTGGAATTGGTGACGTGGACATAACTGTACAGATCTCCATTAAATGACCCAGCTTTACAAAGAATCACAGTAAATCTGTCGTGTTCAAACTGTACCTGGGACAGCAAGGTTTCGAAGTGCACTGAGTGCTGCATGTTGAACAGAGATGTCTTCACTCTCCACGTGTTTTTCCAAAAGATCCAGAAGCTGATGTATGACTCCCACCTGTACCATTCGTACACAGTTGCCATCTAAGGAAATAGGAGAAACCAAGCAGGTGGGGGAGGTGAGATGAGAATCGCTGGTAGAATTTAAGTAATATGAATTGAGAATTCAGGGAGTCTTTGCCTGGTCTCTTATAACGTTTTGAAAAGATTGAGATGGAAGCTTTTGGCAGTAGTTTTTAGAAGCTTCAAATCTTTAGAGAGAAAAGTGAACATAAGCTGCCTGTGAACTGATGCTGAGATGCATCCTTGAGTAAGACATGGCTTGACAACTCTTTCTAGAGCCATTCACTGTCAGATTAAAAGCCATATCTTTACCAATAAATTTCTTCCTCCAGTACTGCTTTAATTTCCCTTGTATATATGTGATGGAATTCTAGTGGTGTTTCACATTTCTCTGCAGCATAGCTTTAATACTCCAATTTTGCTATTCTACTTGTTTAAGAGACTATTGTGATACTATCTACCTTATCCAGCAGTTGTTAGTCTGATTACTTGTTTTGTATGATGACTCCTCCTTTTATATAGTAAGATTGTTAGATTTTTTTCTTACCTGTTCTGAGAAACGCACTTTGTGAAATAAGTCTTTGTTGCACTCATGAAACTAGAAAAAACTCTAGATTTAGAGAGTTTGTATGTGTTCAAACCTGGAGAAGGAGTGGATTTGTGCTTTCCAAAGAACAGTGATTTTGGGCAGTATGTGCTCCACGATACTTTTTGAGTATCTGTATGTCTGTTTTGTCTCCCTTTCTTTGAGAACACTCTGCAGGGATGACAACCCTTTCATTATCAGAAGTTCTTTAGCTCCCTTTGATAGGAAATGTGATTGTGTTCTCTTAAAGAGTTGAAGGAAACTGCTACCCTCCACATCTTTCCTGAACGAAGTGTTTTGAAGATGCCATTTGGCAAATATTTTTCTGTATTTGATTATTCTGTTTAGTTAATCACATTGCAAGCAAAGCATCTTCTTGACACCAGTCAACATTATTTCATTGCTGTGTTCTTACTGTATGAATACTTGTTGATAAAAGATGGCAAAAAATTGTCAGTGCTACTCAGGAAGATCACATCCTCACGTGGGATAATGAATTACTTATATAGCTAATACAGTCTTAGTACGTATTTGACCAAAAGTAGGTTTAGTTGATTCTTATGCTGCTCGCTGCATGCCTAAAATATACCAAGTTCTAGTTTTTTGTGTATACTGCTTAAATGGCCATATGTAGTAGTTTTTAAGGCTTGTGCTGGTCTGAATTTTATTTCTACTCCAAAGCAGTAGAAACTATTCCCTTTTGAATGTTCTCTTTTGAACCAACAGCACTGCTCTTTTAGTGTTTTTTCTGCTGTTGCATTTCAGTTGGTGGCATGTTTTTCTCCCTAAATTTTTGTGTGTACAATAAGAATGTAAAAGTATTTGAGTGTGAGTAGATATTTTCATGAGTAAACTGTTAGTCAGAGAAGTACTTCAAATTTCATTTGTGCAGAATTTTTTTAATTACAGTTTCATGTCTGCATTCTGTAAAGAGGATGATTGAAGAACCACAAGTAAAAACATGTTCTCTTGCCTGGCCCTAATCTTTGGACATTAGAGTATAAGAGGAAAGTTGCCTAGCTCTATTAAGGAATAAGTTCTCAGAAAATAGACTGTTTTAGGCTGACAGAATTCTACGGGCAAAAAATGCTTTAACCTCCATACAGGCTAATCTTCACTGAAATTAATTTTTTTACACCCCCAACCTTTCAAACCAAAGAATGGCTAAGCATCTTTTTCCTCTTGTAGTAAAGTACAGGTAGAGGAACCCAGTAGCGACTGCCTTGCTTTGATTGTTCTAGAGTTCCAAATTGGTTCCCTCTCTTATGGATTTTTGCTTGGCTAGTAGCAGAATTTAGTGGCTCATAGTTAAGTTGCTAGGAACAACCATCTCGATAGCTGCAAAAGGTGCCATTTTTCACTGCCTTAGAAGTCAGTTCATGCTGACATGGGGTTTCCATGGGATTTCTTTTCATAGATTAAAGCTATGCATACAGCAGTGGCACAAACTGGGATGTGAAAAGGATTATTCAATTTTTCCCCAAGAACTATCTAATGGGGTTGTGGGAGAGATGCAGGAGGAAGAGGGAGTGACAAAGCAAGCCATTCAGCTGAGTAAATGGAAGATAGCAAGCTGAAAGGCACAGAGAGCTTCATAGTCAGTGACACACAATGGCTGATTAAGAGCTAAGTCAGAGACCACGAATAAAGGAAGTATAGGGAGGATGTAGAGGAGAGGTAGGGAGAAACACATATGGTAGTCACAGCTTTTTTTCTAAAGCTTACTATATTGCTGACCATTCAGAGAGATCTGAGGGAGTCCTTTCTGATAATTAAATTAATGGAGAAAGTCAAGCAGTGTTGAAAAAGCTCTTTTTTGTTTGAACCCAATTTGATCCCAGTACAACAGCTGTCAGTGGCAGAGGAATGGACAGAAAATGTGGGTTTTCCTCTGACTGATTCAGCACAGTAAGGCTTCCCAGGAATCTCTTCATAAGAGTTTCTCTGTTTCTCTCTGCATTGTATTAAAGCTCAAAGATCTCTAAAATAGGAAAGCATGAAAGATAAAAATGACTTAACTTGAGCTTTTTTGTCTGTGTATTTTGAACAAATGAATTTGCTATGAAACTGTTCCAGAGTCTCATCTCTATTAATATGGGCTTTAGGTAAAACAAAGTATGAATGCTTGCATCCCTGATCACCCTATTTTTGACCATTGTTCCTTAGATTATTTCAACATTAGTTTTTGTTACTTAAAAGTATTCAAGTCTCCAGCCTACAGAAAAGCAAGTTATTAAGAGACGTGCAGCAAATGAAATCTAATAGTGTTGCTTTTCCCTCTACTTACAAACAGTGGCTTTTTAGGTATGATGGGTAGAGAACAATCAACTTTACCATTAGTTTTGTAAAGCTGACAATAACCGATCCTCCTGACTCTATATCTGCACGTTTGGATATGAGGCAGGTTCCAGCATTCTGGGAGAGAATGCCACATCCCTTAGACAAAATTTTGCATGTACTTATCTGAGGCATAATAAATGGAAAATGTCAAGTACATCTTACGTCTGTTTGTAGATAGCCACACAGTGAGTTGTTCCATCTGTCTTTGGAGGGATCCAGGGGAAAATCTGAATCGATGATAACTTCAATTATTAACAATGACAACAACCTTTAAAACCTTTGACTGATGATTCCTTTGGGATTTGGGAGTGGGGTGCAGTGTAAGCATGCAGTTCTTGAAACTTATTTTTTCATTTGCCCAAAATGACAACAGGGATAACAGGGACACCTAAACTTAGGTGCCATTAGAAGTCTTCAGACTTTTTGCAGTGTGTCTCAAATCAACTTAAAGACTTAGAGAAAACTCTAGGTCAGCTATGTGTATGGTCTGGAATGATGTTTTTTTTCTGCTTCACAGATACACAATCTATATTACAAATAAATTTTTAAGTTTATTGGTTAATCCGAATATTTGAAGTATATACGTGGGCTTGAAGCAGTGAATGAGAAAGAAATGAATGGCTCAAGGCCATGTAAATGTTTTAATCTGACAAATGGCTTTAAATTCAAAGCAATCTGTTAGGCCAGTTTTGAAAGTGAAGTGTTAGAAGCTGTATGTGGACTGACCAGCCTTGGGTACAGCTGCAAAGGCCTGAAATTCTACCTGCACAAAGGTATTATCTTCTGCCAAGAGGCAGGAGGCAGTCATAGTAACATTAGATGGCTTGAGCCAGCATATAGGTGACACTTGAATGGAAACATGGGAACGTGAGCATACAACTGCTATAAATAAGGAAAGGATGATGTCTGAGTAATCCATTGGGTTATGAAACAGGTTGCAGATGTGTCTGTCAAGGAAATGGAAGACAATGAGCAAATGGCAACTCCTATTCCAATGGGATTTTGTGATGTTCTTTGTATCTGGAATGTGTGGGTTGTTGGTTTGTTTTACCTCCAAGAAGCAGAGAGACGATGAGATCGGATGTGGCCTTCACAACGCATGTGTCTTCAGCTTGTGAACTGCCCTGGAGCCTCAGCAGGATGTCGGACAGGACCTCTTGCACACCTGCCTCCACCAGCTGAACTTTCAGAGCATCTGCAGGCATCAGAAAAGCACACTAAGAGTTGGGTCATTGGGTTATTTGTGAAGTGTCTGAAGCAAGGAAGCGAAGTCCTTTACTTTAAGCTAGTCTCTTTTCCAGATGTGCTCTTTTTTGTTGATTGTTTTTTGTTTTGTTTTTAACAGACGTCTTGGTGCTAGGATGATGCCACAGGCTGAATGAGCAAAGCTTCAGAGCTGATCCTTAAAGTTTGCTGTATTGCCAATTTTCAATTTTAAAATCTTCATCAGGTATCTAGATACCTTTGAATGCTTACCATCATAGAATCACTGAATATTTGGGGGTGGAAGGGTCTTAAAAGCCCACCAAGTTCCAACCTCTTGCTGTGGGCTTGTTGCCATCTGTTAAGGCTGCCCAGCGTTCCATCCAACCAGGCCTTGAACACCTCCAGGGATGGGGCACCCACAGCTTTTCTGTTCCATTGCCTCACCAACTCTGAGTGGATTATCTCCTAATATCTAATCTAAATCTCTCTTTTAGTCAAAAACTGTTCCTCCTTGTCCTATCACTATCAGACTGCGTTAAAGTTTGTCAGTGAAAAGAATTTAGTCTGTTTTTCAGTTGTAAAGTCATGTTCTCCCTCAGTTCGTGCTTTACTGAAATAGAGTGGAAATGACTACTCTCACCTTCCTTTTTTTTTTTTTATTATCTTAACTTCCAAGTTTTAATCTTGTGGTTTATTTCCACTGAAGGGGTTACTGATTTCCACTAGTAGGATCCCATAGCAAACTCAGATCTAAAGCTAAGCACGGTATAATTTTCTCTCCTCCTTCCAAGCCTATAGAAGCCTTACCATTTTCTGCAAGCGCTTGGAGGACCTCAAAGATGATTTCTAACCTCTCATGATTCTCTGCTCTTCTCAGTTGTTTCACCAGCTGTTCAGCAACCTTTGTCTTGCTCAGAGCTTCCTTAGCTGTATCTGTACATGTGAAAAAGCCACCATTAGAAATTTTTCTATGTTCAATAAAATGTTAAAATTGTCTTCATGTAATCAGAAATGATAGAAGTTAAATGGGTTTTGAAAGGTTTTATTTGTAGATTATGTCACTTCGGACAGCATGGAGAGAGCAAAACTCTGTTATCACTTCTTTACACTTTCTTAATGCTGTTTTTGTTTACTTTCTGTAGCTATGTTTTATAATAGCTGTAAAATTAACCCTAACTGTAGCTCTGCTTACCCTTATACATCCATCTGTAGTATGATTATTTCATTTATCAAATTGGCTCTTGACACATGCCAGTTTGCTTTAGCAGTGTATTTTCTTCTTTGATTAGGTTAAATGGCTTTAATCTTGCTAAGATCTTGAACTTATGCGAGATACGTGTGAACCCCATTCTTTGCATCTCCCACTGTAGGTAGGAAGCAACAGTTTAAACTGTAGAGTGAGACCGTGTAGAAGGCGAGGTAACTTCTGTTTGGTCTTCCTCTTCCATCACTACTTTGTGTAAGGTAGCACAGATTAAGTTGATGTAGATGCCTTTTTCTTGAAAATTGTGTCAATTCAAAGCTAAGCTGTTTCATTAAGGTTTTTATACACTAATTATTAAAAAGTAGTAATTTTTAGAATTTCATATTCCGTATATGAATAGTTGAAACTATGTCAATTTACAGTAGGTAAAGTTATGCTGTCTATACTTCTTTATGGATCACAAAAATATTATTTTGAGATGATCCAGCAGTTGCTGATACTCCAGGACAGAGTAGCTACTTTACTAACATGGATGTTGTGACCAATTCCTGATTATGTACCAGTAGGGGATAACAAAAAAAAAAAAAAAAAAAAAGCAAACAAAATGCCCAGCAAAACAAAAACCCTTCCAGATGTGTGGGCATTCTGCACATAAAGGGAGAGGTGTGAAGATGGCATATTCCTGCAAGATATGAAGGCATTTACTTACCAAGGTCTGCAAGATTGCATAAGGCCAATAGGTCAACGTGGACAAGTGGTTCACTCTCTGCATGATCAGTCAATATTCGGACCAGTGATGGGATGACTCCTACCTTTACCAGCTCTTCCTGAAGATCACCTGGTAATAGCAAGTACAGAAGTTAAGGGTGGTTAAATAGAGACCAATTAATGAAGTAAAGAGGATCCAACTGAGTTGCTCTGTAGCAAGATAATCCAGTTCATTCTTGCAGTGCTAAATTTCACGCAGCTTTGAGATCGTGAGTTGAGGCTGGTATGTGTACGTGAAAAATGCTGATTCAGGACAGTTCTGCTAGGCCTCCTGGTTTTACTTGGGCCTGAGTAGTTTAAAAAAAAAAAAAAAAAAAAAAAACAGATTAAGGCAGTTGAATGAGTATACTGATTTGTACGACAGCTTCTAGTATGAGTTCTGATGGACTAGATAGCAACGTGTCTCTTGGTAACTATCCCAAAATGGAGTGAGGAACATACATTGGCTTATTTCTTTCAGGGAGTAGGAACCTGTGCTGTATTATCCATTGGCTTCCTTCATCCTGAGGGGCAGGGACATACGTGCTCTTTGTTAGTAACAATTATTTTTTGAGGAAGAAAAAGGTTACATTAAAGTATTCTAGGAGAATAATCCTCTTCAGTAGTTTTTTTTCCAGTTTTAATTGTTCTGAATCTTGAGATTCAGGAAATGCTTGAGTTCTATCCATCTTCTGTGTTTTCATAGGCTGAGAAAGGTCCTCAGACCAATGCAGATCAGTGTAGCTCGAGGGAAGTCAGCGAAGTGGATTGAAATTAATTTGTTCCTAGTTCTTGTGTACTATTAACAGTTGTTTCTGCTTTGCAGAACTATTGAGAAAACAGTTTACTGGTTTTGTAGTTTTAGTTATGTAGTTATGTAATTATGTAGTTTTATGTAGTTTTAGTTAGAATGAAAAACTAGTCTTTACAGTACATTTGAGAATAGCATGAACTGAAATACAAAGCTGATCAGTGATTGTTGCTTAACGTTGCAATAACATTGCTGTCATGAAAGTGTCTTGCTGAGACCTAGACTGCACTTCAGTTGGCAGCATGTACGGCCAGCACCAGGAAAAGCAGCTGAGTGCTATTGTACAACTTATAATCAGGGAATCACTGGACTAATTTTCAGGAGGGTAGTAGAGTCTGATACGTATATGCATATGTATGTGCTTGTATTTCATAGCAATAGGACAGGAGGCATAGCCACGGTTTTCTAGATAAAGCTACGTGGTTCCCCACTAGAAAGATAAGGGAAATTAGATGGAGAGAAACTGATAATACGTACTGGTTGAGAATCTCTATATTAGCTCCGCTAAGCACTAAGTATTTTGATCAGGGTAGGAATTAAAGATGAAAGAAAAAAATCTAGAGAAATCTATTGGGGCAATTAAGTGAAAATAGTATCAATTTGTAGGTCAGCAGGCTAGCTGGTATTCTGACTGTATGGAAGCCTTTACATCACAGATGTTTTCTGTATTCAAAGAATGTTCTTTAATGAAGAAGTAGTTATGTCATTATTAGTTCTTTTTAGTGTGTTTTTTTTTTTTTCTTCTGACACACTTTTAAAGAAATGCTTTGCCTTCTAAACACTTATTGTGTTGGGTGAAGTCAATGACCTTCAGGATTTGGCTTCAAGGCACTTCTACGCAGCTAATTAAGATTCATATGAAGCTCTGCTACTTTTTGATTGAAGATCAGGAGCATTCAGTCTCTGGTCTGACAAATATGTATCACCACGCAATCAAAATATATGGGGAAACTTTGAGTTGTTTGGAGTGCATTCAGCCTGGCAATATGTGAGCTGTGTGAACTGTATAACAGGAGATTGAAGAACATTGCGTGCTCAGGTCTCAAAGTGTAGCTTGTCATTCAAAATAATTTCTTGCAGATAGCAAAAATAGGGTTCTCTGAAATAGATACTTACGATTATCATAACAGATGCGACCAATAGCCCTCCCAGCATGAAGCAACATGTCTTGGTCTGTGCTTTCCAGAAAAGGTATCAAGGTCAGAACCAAATCTGCTTCAATACACGGTTTCTTCATTTCATCTGCATTGTTAAAGGAGAGGGACTGTAGTCTTTGCCAATAGAACAATTGTAATTGCAAGTGAGCATTAAAACGTGGAAAAACACAGCTAACATGCTATAACGTGCCCTGTAGTAACGTTGTATGTGCTAAAATACAACCTACCATTCTTAGCTATCTCTGAAAGCACCTGGGCTGCTTTTACTGCACATCGTGGATTGCTTTTCAGGATTTTTGCCAAAGATAGGAAGATCCCACTCTCTTGGATTAGGCGGAAGGTTCTCTGCTCTGTAACAATAAGAGTGTTTACAACACTTGCTATAGATTTGGAACTACTTAGGCTTTGCTTGATTTCCTAGAGTTATAAGAGTGTATCGTTGGATCCAAGGTTTAGGTTTAACAAGGTACTTAGTCTGTCCCAGTCTAAATATATGGGAAAACTCATCTGCTTAAATTGTAGCAAGTGTCTATCCATCTGATTATTCTACTTAGTGCTGAATTGAAGCACAGGTGGCAAAGCAAAGAGGAAAACATTTTCATCTTCTCTGACTATAAAAAGATGCTTACGTAAGACATGGGAAGTCATGGATTAAGATTCTGTTCCTGATGCGTGGCCTAGCCATTAATTTTGTAGGTATGCACAATATCTTTTATTAGACCAGCCAACTCCCTCAGACTTTTTGCATCAAAAGCATGACTAATTGTCCTTAAAGTAGTAAATCACCATTCACCAGGGTATTCAGATAAATGCAGGTTTGTCATCTCTGGAAAGTGTGCAGAGTCCTTAAGATGTTATCCTAAGGAGAGAAAGAACTATTTATTTAATTCTTGTCGGACTGGTGGAGGTCTTAGACCAGACCTTAGACAACAAAAATGAAATGAATGCTGTCTGATGAATGAACTTTCTTGATATAAGAATTAGAATCTTTCTGATGCCATAGTTAGCAACCTATCAAAGGACCCCATCTAACATGCTTCTCTTTCAAAGCAGATATTTATTTATTTCCTAGGTCAAACAGACTTTGATTGCTTTAGATACGGGAGAAGTTGTATCATTGTAGAAGGTCTACAGGAAGCAGTAACTAGTTGTATAAAACTTCAGTGCCAGCCATTTCTGCACATCTCATTATTTTGCTTTGACTGCAATACAATGTGACTATTATGCAACCCAGACACACTGTTGTAGTTTTGAGATGTAGATCAGTCAATTAATTTGCTTTCAACCAGCTATCCCTGGGAGACTGTTGAATAATGCACCTATTGATTGTCCTGTTTATAAAAGGTAAAGGGTGGTTGAATGAGTTTTTTAGACACATTTTCTTCTTAAGTTGTTACATAAAGGAGTACTATAATATGGAAATGTCTTTGTAGTGTCATTCCTTAATAATTTAGTTAAAAGTTAATAAGCTTTCTTAACAGAGCTAAGTCGTCTTAGGACTTCACACAAATACAGAAAAGGAGGTTGAGGTCTGACTTAGTGTGTGAAAGTTGGCATAACTGTAAATGTCAAGCCATGTTATAGCCATGGTATCTTATTTATTTGCTAGCAAATCAAATACTATTCGGTACATGAAGATTTTCTTAACATTTCTAATCTATTTGTTTGCTGAATTTGGATGCTGTGCTTTTCTTGGCCTGGAACGCTGAAGCACATCTGTCTGCGTTAAAAATATGCTGAATAATATTGCAAGCATTTGTCATAACTACAAATGTGGTTTCGTACTAATATACAAATAGTTCACATGTTTTGGAATAAATCCTCTCTAGTACATAGCAGCCTGTGGATATTGCTGAAGACCTTATAATCTGGACACAAATAAAAGCATTTAGGAAGTCTGTTTAATGAGGAAAGACCATGACAATCTGTGACAGCCTGTGAGAATTCAGATCTCATCATCCAAAATGCCTCTGAAATATTTAGAGATGCTATTGCTGTATTTATTCTTCAGATTTTTGTAACTTGTTTTCTGTGAGCTGAGAGGTGTTTAGGTGCGCTGTATGAAGCGTGCTGTTGTACCAGTGTGGCCACTGGTGAAATCCCTGTGCTTGCAAGGAGGAAGGACTGCTGCCACGTGAATGTTGACAGGTAAAGCAACCTTCTTCAGTAAGGGGTATAATAAATAGATCTCGGTTAACAAGTCATTACCCCCTTGGCTGTCCTGATTCCTTTCCTCTCAAATGCTGAGTTTGCCTCTGCAAATAAGATGTCTGAAATGTTGAAGAGGCTTTTTGGGCTGAGCACGTCTGTCACATCTTTTTGTGTAGTTCTGTGCAACAGCATTAGTGAGTTGATGATGTGTATGAATGGAAAGCACAATGAGATCAGAGAAGCATAAAAAGTGGTTGCTACCACTGGTTTTTCATATTTGGGTTCTTAATAAGTGATTGTGAGCGGATTCTTCAGTAAGAATTAAAGGACAGACAAAGTTTCCCTGTTGCCTTTGCTGGAAAAAAAAAAAAGAAAAAGAGAACTCAAATGTAGTGTCTGTCCTGCCTATTTTATCTGCAGTGTTTTTTAGTTCTGATTTTCTGGAGCCTTTCTTCTACTTAGAAGTCTGATGTAGAAAAAATGAGACTGGTGTTATTAGGAGGGTGATCAAATAAATAGAATCAAATCTGTTTTATTCTAATTTATGGTATTTTTTGACTGCGTATTTGATTAAATAATCTGTATAATGGTTCGGGAACATCAACCTTTGTGCTTATTCATATGAAAATTACTTCCACAAGTCATTTTTTTGGTCATATACATAATGATTACTGTGCAGCATAACTAGCTATAAAATGAAATATGTTCAGTAACAAATTCACTGCATTTTAAGTCTGTTACATTTTTTTTATATTACACAGGTTATGGATTTTCTTCTCCAAGATCCATGTTGTAATTTAGAGATAAAATAATTCAAGCAGTTGGAGCAATTTAATATTTTTCTTCCGGATCTGTTACTTATAAATTCACATTGATTACTATATACTCTTTGAAATGTGTTCTGGGGGTCAGTATGTTCTGTACCTATATCTGAGCTATGTTTCTCTAATGTTTCTATTAGGCATATATTCTGATAGGATATCAGTTTTCGTTTTAGGAGAGCTTGTTTTGTATGAAGTTGAACCCTAAATTTGGCATTTCTTTGCATCTTATTATTAGGTCACAATTCAGAGAGTAGGCTGACAGAAAGGAAAACAACCAAACACGCTGGTGAGATCTATAGTGACAATGTTAATTGCTTGTAATACAGATTATCATGAAGATGAAAAGCTTTAATGAATGCTTTCATATTGAGTAAACAGTTAAAGTGATCTAGAGTGATACTTAGCTATCTTCAGTCAGAGCCTGGAGAATCCCATTTAAACTTTCAGTGATCTGTTCTTCAGCTTTGGTGTCATCTCCACAGAGTTCAAGGTAGTCCAGATGATGACTCAGGGTTTCTAAACAGAGCAGGATGGAAAAGTGCTGAGCCAGCATAAAAATATATTTTGAGATCATTTCTTTTCAGTTATTATGGATGAGTATAAGCTCCTAAAATAACTCATTTCACCCAAAAGCATGGGGGCAAAGTTCTGGTTCCACTTCTCATACGACACATAGTTCTCATGCAGGCATGAGCATGCAGAGATTACATCTGGAAAACTCAATTTATCTATAATAAATGGCACAGTTTGAGGCAGGGGGAGACAGAGATAGAAAACTTAATCTGTCACTTCAAAATATCTTGTTATGATAATGATAGCACTTGCAGTTCATCTAGCTAAATATATTTTGGTGGTCAGCAGCAGACATATAAAACAATGCAAGAACTCCATTTGTTACTGGCAACCTTGAGCTTTAAAAAGGATACCTACTATTAATATCAGTGTATTTCACACGTTTATGGACTTCCATATAATTATGGAATTTTCTTCTATTAATTATGGCTTTCTATTGTGAAAACAGTCTTCATTCTACCTTTGGGGCTTCACCAGATTACGTCTCACATCCAAAAATGGAAAAGTATTGTTAACAGTATCACCTCTGCTCACCTTCATGAGACCTCCTTAAAAATGTTTAGAGAGGGAAGTTGTTCAACTGTCATACAGTCTGTTTTACTGTATTTGAGTAGTTTTTGTGCTTTACTGTAATTCTACTATCTCCCTGTGCAGAGATCAGACTTCTGTACTTTGAGTTCCCTCATTCCTTGTGCTTTTCTTTGTGTATTCTTGCTGCTTTCCAGATTCATAATTCTGAAGTTGATTTAAATGGCATTCTGCACATCACAGTTAATGATCTGACAATTCATTTCTTAGTTTCTTATAAATTTCAGGGCACAACATCCAGTCCTAAAAACCTGCTGCTGTTTATTTTATTGATTTGTTCTAGATCAGTCTTCTGCCCTTCCAGACTGAAGTTTTCTCTAAATACTCCCTGGAAATAAAAGGATCTTGATATGTTAAAACTAATATAAGAAAATTACACTGTGAAACTAGCAGCTGCAGCAGTTAACTTATTGTAGAATATAATGTAAAATATTATCAAAACTGTAGTATGTTGGATGCTCCAGAAGTAATGCTTCCTGTATTTTTTTTCCGTGCAAATTAATATACAAAGAGTGCAGTAACACTATTTGATAAAGCAAGTTCTACAAAACACTACTTTGTTTCAACAGACACCACTCTTAACTATGCATTTTCACCAGCTGTGGGCAAGAGCCCTCATCCTGTGCTCATTAAAAAGAGAAGTCTGCACCAGCAGAGGTGACTCTGTGCCACCACTGCTGAAATGCACTACTCCCCTTGCCTCACTGTGCTCACATCCACTGTTTGGTCTCCAGAAATGTTCAGCAAGGGTCTAAATGTTCATAGATGTTATCTTTTCCACGTGGATGAATTTAGTGCCACACCTTTTGCTTCATATGACCCTCCATGTCAGAGGTTGTTTTGTCAGACTACTTTTCTGCTGTCATCTATCACATGGCAACAACATGTAACGTAATTCTGGGAAGAAGATTCAACATGTACTGCCATCCCACCAACATCTACCTTTGGTGTTGTGGGCCAATGTCATGAAATAGGAGACATTGTTTTTAAAGCAGCTTTAATAAAATAGTGATTTGCAAACCATTTCAATGAAAAAGATGAAATGTGAGTCTTGGCTTGGAGGTCCTTCGGTGCATGCATAAGGGGAATAATTCATCATTATTATTATTATTTTTTTTAATAGCTCCCTATTTCCTATCTCCTTAAAGTGCCTATTAATTAATGCAAGATTTTTGTTTTGTTTCTAATTAAAATATATGAATTTAAGACAGGCAGGAACTGAACTTATTCTGAGGAACCAGTAGTGTCTTGAGCTGTTGAAAAAATGAGGAATGAAAGGGAAGGAAATTGGAACATGTTAATGTTCCATATAATTTAACATAATTTAACATAATGTTAAATGTTGTTGCTATCCTTTGAGAAGTAAAATTTTTTTGGCTTAATTAAAAGCAATTGTTTCTGAACAACAGTTTTAGTTTGCTGTGCTTTGAAGATGCCATCTCCAGAAAAATGACTGCATTCATCAGGTTAAAAATCTGTGTAGGGAAGATATCTCATAATTGTTTTTCTGAGTAAGAAACTGAGGCTGTAGGTATTGATGTCTCTTGGAGAGGTGCTGTATTTGAAAGTAACTGTTTGTGTCCTTTCTTGGCTTTTTCAAAGTTGTGTGAAAAAGGGAATATGCCATAAAACTGATAGATCAGTGTTGTAAAGAAAATTAAGTCTTTGGGTTTGTTGCCTTTTTATTGATGAAATGGACTTAAAAACCTAGAATTCATGTCTGTACAACAAGGATAGTTTCTTTTGACCTGCTTGAAAAATTAACATTAATTACAGGTTTCGCTTTTAGTTGGGTTCTGCTACTACAATTTGTTGAATAAAGGTTTTTGTGTGGATCAAGCATGTATAGAAAGCCATTTTCTTACAAAATCAAGTAATACCACCTGGGCAACCTGACAGTTGAGTCAGCTTTCATGTTAAAGTGGGTCTGTTGAGTAGGAGGCTACAACTTCTGGTAGTGCAGCACAAAATAAATTCGGAGCCTGTGACAGTAAACGATCTACTGAACTGTATGAGTTGCTCCTTATGGTGACACAGAATGTGTTAGCAAGAGGTAAGTAACTTTGAGCACTCATCCAATGAGAGCAATAATGATATTTTCAACTAAATTTTGAGTGGAGTTATGATATTTAGAAATGTGAAAAGTCAACCAAATCTCCTAAGTGAGAGGTTGTTTTACAAATAGCAGGGGATCATCTACGTTACTGGTGGCTCATTAGGTTGGAATAATGGTAATTAGAAATCCAGGTGCTTTGTTATTCCTTCAGAGAACAGATCAATAGAGCAACACCACGCGCATGATGACAGATGAAGTCCTTGAAAAATAACCCATCTGCTTTGTATCTTGTGTTGTAAAATCAGTACTGTAAGCAGCAGAACCAGCTTGCCTATTAGAAAGCTATTTTTATAGAAGTCTTGCAGGAGGCCATATTGAACTGTTAACAGTCTTAAATAATAAGCCCTCTCCTCACACGCTCAGAATTTTCTCATGTTGTATGTTACTTATCAAAGCTTGTTTAACCAACATGTTTTTCTCATTGCCTTGAAGGTCATGCTTCTGATCGTGGAATTAGGAGGCAGGTGCTGTAAAACACAGATGTTCTGTGAAGAGGCAATAATAGCAGCATACATGAAGACTGTAACTAGAATTGGCCAGAAAAGGGCATTTCTGTACTGTGGAAAATTTTGGCTTGATGACATTTCATTTCATCCCTTGTTGGAGCAGAATGTTGACACTGTGGAACTTGAGGCAGAAGAGAACAATTTGTTTCAGTTTTATAAATCCTCTTCCCCAGCTGGCAGTGGGCTGGAGGAGGCTGGCTGGGCTGGCGGGCCCTGGGAGCCTGCCCACACTCTATGGGGGGGGGTTCAGTAAAATAAACGTATTCTTGAGAAATCACTTCATTCTCTAGAATCAACTTTTTTCATTAAAATGCTGCTGATCAGCCTTAACAGCAGTTGGGTGTATTGGGGGGAAATGCACTTGAGCTCTGATCTGGAAAACACTGATCTTGCTTTATTGCTGATGACCTGTAGGATCTGAATATCTCTGGAGGCTGAAATACAAAAAGTGTGATTTTTTTTTTTTTTTTCTTTTGTTTATTTTTTTCCTCTGAGTTGATGAGCTAGGTAAATTCATGCAGATCAGTGCACCAGCTACTGAGTAGAGGCATAGGCATCACACTTTTGCTGTGGGAATTGGCTTTTTGGTCACAGAGCAGAAACAATAATGCAGAAAGCCTACTGCATCCAAGGGTTTTTATCTGGCCTCTGCTATGGGGTTAGAGCCATGAGGTGTGGTGTGAGCTCTACAGATCCCCAGATAATACTGCTAAGTCAGTCCAAACAAAAGTTCGATTTAGAAAGTCCTTAAGTAGTGAGGTAGTAGTAGGAAGAGGAATCTCTAGGTGGAGATGGATGATTAATGATGTCCTGAAGAGTCTGTCTTGGGGCTGGTGCTCTTCAGCATCTTTGTGTGGGTGATTGTGTGACTGTGGCGGACAGTGGGGTTGAGTGCACTGTGAGCAAGTTTGCTGAAGACATCAAGCTTGGTAGCACAGTTGATATGAGGGAAGGGATGCCATCCAGAAGGACTTGGACAGGCTTGAGAATTGGGCCCCTGTGAATCTTAGGAAACTGAGGCCTGTAACTAGCGGTGTTCCCCAGGGGTCAGTGCTGGGTCTGATCTTGTTCAGCATCTTCATCAACGATCTGGGTGAAGCATTAGAGTCCATCCTCAGCAAGTTTGCCAGTGATGTCAAGCTGGGAGGATTGGCTGGTACACCTGAAGGCTGTGCTACCATTCAACAAGGCCTGGATGAATGGGAGAGTTAGGCAGAGAGGAACCTGATGAATTTTAACAAGAGCAATTGTGAAGTCTTGAATCTGGGGAGGAATAACTGCATGCATCAGTACAGGTTTGAGGATGACCTGCTGGAGAGGAGCTCTGCAGGGAAGGACCTGGGGTCCTGATGGACAACAGGTTTGCTTAAACCAGCGGTGTGCCCTTGTGGCCAAGAATGCCAGTCATATCCTTGAGTGCATTAAAAAGAGTGTGGCCAGCAGGTTGAGGGAGGTGATCATCCCCCTCTACTCTGCCCTGGTGAGGCCACATTTAGGCCACTGTATCCAGTTGTGGGCTCCCCAGTTCAAAAAAGACAGGGATCTCCTAGAAGGAGTCCAGCAGAGGGCCATGAAGATGATGGAGGGCCTGGAGCACCTTCTCCATGAGGAAAGGCTGAGTAACCTGGGTCCGTTCAGCCTGTGGGAAAAAAAAGCTGAGAGGGGATCTGGTGACAGAATGGTGTCAGATATGGAAGTATGCATGAAACAAAAGCGTGTCTTTGAATTCCTCCATGCGGAAAAAATGGCACCCAGTGGTATTCATCAACACTTGTTGAACATGTATGGAGACCGAACAAGGCAAGTGAGCACAGTGAGGTGGTGGGTTGTCCATTTCAGTAGTGATGACAGTGGGTCACTTTTGCTGATGCAGGTTCAGTATGAGCACAGCGTGCAAGCTTTTGTTTGTTGCTGTCAAAAATGCCTAGCTAATGGCAGTGACTGTGTTGAAAAACTGTATTTTCTAGCTGAGAATTTATCAAACAGCTTTAATTGTACTTTTCCCATCAGTTGTTTCCATGGAAATAAAGAGGAGGAATTACTTTTGGAGCAACCTATTCATTACAGAAGATTTTTCCACTGAGTTTGATTATTATTCAATGCTGTGAAGTAAGTTACAGGTTTTTTCTGTAACATAAGGCATTGTAATTTTGTACAGCAGAAGTCCTTTTAACTCAATGTAGTATATCTCTGGTAGTAGATGATTAATGAAAAAATTCATTAGTGTCTTTACTTTAAACTTACTCGTACTTCTGCTGCTAGAATATAGACCGGTGACGAGTTCTACGAAGTAACTCTGGTTTGAGAGAGATGGAGCTTAACTTTTTTACTCCTGTTTAGATCATCATTTGACCTCTTCTGGTTTTTCTGAAAGTATACTTTATCGTTGGTGCAGAGAACACAAGTCTCTATGATTAACTAAAATGATATCTTGTGCAAGAGATAAGAGCTAGGACTACATGTTGATAAACTGCTGGAGTGCTGCAGTGCTGCAGTTCAAGAGCAGCTGAAAGGCACAGGAGAGGAGTCCTGAAGAAATGGAAATTTCAAGTCATAAAGCTAGTAAATAGTAGATGGGTCTTTCTAGCAGTTGAATAATTAAAAATGAAAACATACCTGCTTTCCTAGTTACCTGCTAAATTATGTAGCTTTAAACCTCCATTTTCTCACAGTGACTTTTTAATATTCTTTCCTGTAACAATTGAACTAATGCCCGGTCTGTAGGAGATGCAGAATCTCCCGTAAATGTGACTGCGTGCCACACAGAGGAAGTAGTAGGCACTGCCATTAACTGGAAATTTAAATCTATCCTTCTGACCACTTCTAATAGCAAGAAGCCCAAATCCTCCTTCGCAGCCTAGATTGAAATCCCTAAAGATACAGTTTTTCTTCATTAAATATGGCTATTTGGGTTAGGCACATGCCTTGATTGTCTGAAAGAAGCTGAATATTTTTCTTAAGGTCAAGAATTACATGAACATCTAGCAGTAAAGTGGAAAAAACAAGATAATGAACACAAGTGGATCGGCATCTTGTTGCAATGTTTGGAGTGTTGGATTTTTAACACCTAAGCACCAATCTCTTAAGCAGGAGAGCATTGAACGGGGCTGAGGGGCAGAGGGAGTTTACTGTGCTGCTGGTGTGTCTACAATATGTGCATCGTCTGGCCTTGAACTATTCTTCACTCTTTCTAAGAGCTGTTGATTACAACCACTCAGCCTTTATTCTGTGGGGTTTGGTTTTGTTTATCTGCTGTTGGGCCTGCAGTCTGTCTGCAGAAAGTGTAGTTCTTGAGGAAAACATGAGTGTTGAACTTAAAAATGTGTATAGTTAGAGATGTAGGAATGTTGCATGATTTACGTGGCAATGGTCAAAGCACAGAATTTTACAGTGCAGTGTCTGAAGCACAAAGCTGCAAGTGCATGGTAACAAACATGTTGTTGAGGGAAATGACAGCTGATTTTGAAACAGAGATTAACAGGAAAAAATCAAACCCTTCTTTCTGGAGAAAAAAAGGGGATTTTGGATAACTGAATTTGACTGAGGAGGGAATACAGGAAGGGTGTGAGAATGGCTCTGAGGCTGGCAAGGGGCAGGTAACCAATGCTAAAGGCTTATGGTTGGTTGATGTTGTGCACTGTGGAGCCTTCAGGAAGAATGGCTTCAGAACCCTATCTGAAAACAGCTAAGAGGAAGAGTATGTTTTTTTATCCTAGGATAACCTGAAACAGATCAGTGAGATAAGTCAGAAGAAAGCCAGCCAAGTGCAGTCAGGGAGAACATATGTGCTGGAGGGATGACCCACAGTATGAAAAGCTTCTTAGTTGAAGTCTGCTAAACTTATTCCCGTTTTGAGGTCTGGAAAACAGGAAGAAAATTCACTTTGAATATGAAAGAATAAAAATGTTTGAAGTTTGTGCACAAGGATGGACATTTCTACATTCTTGGTAATTTAAGTATGATACAGTGCTGAAGGAGTAGGTCTGTTTGTTACGCTAGCTTTATATGCTGATCTTGAGCCTGAGCTTCCAGGTATCCTGACCCCTTACACAAAGTAGGTATGCAATGCTAGCATGCAGGTTTACTAGTCAGACTTGAAGGAACAGGAGCAAATATGCTATGCTCAAAAGTAAAGAGCAGTACACCTAAAAAGTAGCGTGTGATGCATCTAAAAATATTTCACCTGCATGAACAGCAGTTCGTGTTTGGGTCACATTCTCTGATTTTTCTTTGTAAACAAGGTCAGAAAGCTTGCTGGTTGAAATCAAAATGTGGCTTTTTCCTTAGGGGCTCAGTTCCAGCCGGTGCTGATTTCACCAAATACTGTCAAATGTGAGGTGAGTTGTCAGAGCTGAGAAACATGCATTTTGACTCCACAGCAGTATGAGCTGAGAAGTAATAGGACAAATGGTGACGGCTGAATATAAATTGACTGATTTCATTTATGGAAATGAATGTAGTTTCGTCTCTATCTCACTAGCCCCCTGAAACCTAGCTCTCTGAATTGGTTATGAGTGATGTTGGTCTCTAAAGGTACTGTTGGTCACAGTTTCTATAAATCTTAACTGGCTTAACTTTACATTATGGTCTTGCTGTTTGCTTGCATCTGTAGTCTTGCAGCACAAAGTGAATTAAAGGAGCCCTTTCTGTTGGTCACGACGTGTATGGGAAGTAGGCCATAATCTCAGCCAAATAGCATTCAGTCTAATTTCCCTGGCTCACTAAATTTAGCTTGAAGAGCTGTCAGTAGAGGAAAAACCAATTAGACTTCACAGCAGAGAAAACACTAATTTCCTTTGGCTGACAACTCCTGCAAGTTTTTTTTTTCTTTTTTTTTTCTTTTTTTTTTCCAGCTGGGTAAAAGAACAGCTGTGAATAAACAAGCCTTTGCACTGATATCAAAGCATCAGCTCAGCCCACAACTATTCCTGCTGAACAGTTTCTCGGGAACGTAGGTGGAATTAGAGACCACAGATGCGCAACAGTGATGAACATAGTCATTACTGTGCAGACCCCATCATGTGCTGTCATGAGAAAAGATACTGGCCAGTGCTGGAGGTGACTTTGGAGTGGTAGGCTGAGCATCTCAAAAGGTTTGCTATTCCTGCTATCCGGCTGCCTGCCTACCTAACTAGTAGAAGAATTTCTTCCTTGGCTTGGCAGTGCACACAGGCCAGGTGTCCACAAGGATGGGTCTCAAAGCCACCTGTTTGGCTGTGGATGTTTTGGTTGGCATACGAGCATTGCTGGATCATGTTGATGTGCAGTGAATACAGCATGGTTACATAGGGTCTGGAAAAGAGATGTTAGCGGGAGCACTGGGGAACCAGTTGGGAAACTGAATAGCCTGAGAGCTATCTGAGCATATGCTGGGGAACATAGCAAAGGCACGAACCGGGCTTCTCTGCGTGGACTCTACCTAAACAGGCATGGGACAAAAAGATCCCACACTCCATTGCCTGGACCTCATCCTTTATTTGCACCTGGTATGTCTGATTGCCTATGGGCCTCCACCAAGACTTGCAAAATCACATTGCGAGAGGAGACTCTTGTCTCTGAACTCCTCGAGAAGGTCGGAGTTCCACCTAACGTGGCCTACAGTGCAGTTACCATAGTTTCTTATTAGTCTCAGAGGTTCCCAGAATAAAAAAAGACTCCAGTGGCAACTTGTGTAAATTCTGGCAGTTTTTTTTCTATGGGCATTATCTGAAGCTTTTGGAGTACTCAGTATTACAGTGTGAACCTGACCCCACTGTACTCTCCATAGGGATGTAAAGGAGACCCTTGGAAGATACACTTGAGGTAGATCATGTGATGGATATGCTAAGAATATTCTTTTTCCAAGTTAGTAGCAGAAGATGGCATTTTTTTTTTATGCAGTGTAAGATACCACATAATGAAAAAGGAGCATTCTGAGCTCTAATACGTTTTTAAAAATATGGCCTTAGAAGATCTATTTGTGCTTAGTGCAAGTAAGGCATTGCTATAATGCATGCCCTGTATTTTAAGCCTCTGCTCCAAACCCTGAGTTGCTCAGCAGTATCTGCTTATTGATACATCACTTGATTGGTTCCTATCAAGTATTAATTTTGTGCTTGTTACCAGTGCTACAAGAAGGGTCAGATTTTAAAGGCGTGTAGGTAGACATGGCTGTCCTAACTTTTGAAAATTTGATTTGGGTAATTTTTCTTGTTTTAAACTAAAATACGTTTGCCTGCAGTTAACTCTGCTGTATGAATGGTTTGAGCTCTGCTGCACAGAGGGTTGGCATTGCTTGGGCATACAGAATGCTGGCATGTAGCTCCCAAGCTCTGCAGGGAACTTGCTACCGGGAGCTGCTAGTAGCTGTTCTAGGAGTGATAGAGTGATTATATCAAACAGTGCTGTTTGAAAGGGAGCACGCTCAGACGTGTTGACACCTTGAGAAAAAAATGGATGAACTAATGAAAGAAATACAACAGTGCACGCATTTAGTTGTGACACAGCTTTAGACTTCATGTCTACAACAGCTGCAGCCTATGCTAGGTAACTTGAATCTCTTCTGAGTGCTTATGGCCCTTTAATATTATGCTGTGCTCTATCGGTGTCCCAGAACTACTGAGATTTTGACTTCACTTGAGCAATTACTTAATTGCCTAGGAAGATAGTTATTATCGAAAGCTGCTCAGTTGTCATACTCCACTTAGAGGCAGATTATTTCACCTTTAAACATGTTGAGTAATACTAAGATTAGTTCCGCTGATGTCATGGGATCTAATTGTGGAGTAAGTTACCATCATGTGAGTGAAGGTGGAAGGCTTTGAACCCTTTGATCCAGTTACCTGAAACTTTTTGATTATCTGGAGAGTAACGAAAACTAAAATCTCAGAGTTGTATTTTAAATCCAGCCTGCATGTCATTAATTTCTTATGGAATGATCATCTTTAAAGGCTTACACTCAGTCTGTATCTAGGTTAAGAGTTGAGTCATAGCAAAGTATTCATAGGCCTGCCTATATAAACGCATCTTCTGTGTTGTCAGTACTGCTTGACAGAGCGGAATAAGAGGCATGTGAGCAGCTTTGCTTTGGTGCACATTGTACTGTCAATAGAGAATGACAAATTTTAATTCCCCTCAAAATACTTACATTCATAAGAAGTCATCATTTTCCAGTGCCTTCTTCAGTTTTCGTTACCCTCATGATTTTCTGGTGTAATTTAAACAAACCTTAGTTTTCATGTGACTTCAAGTGTAAAGCATTGTTTGAAATAGAACACAAGATTTCAGGTCACCTACAGCGCTGCATTTACTGTCGAGCTGCACTTCTATATTTAAATGACCCTAAATTTGTTTCCTATTTCTAGCACATATATTTGCAGTTCCTGTATGAGAGAGAAAATTAATCGTGTCTTAGAGATCGTATCTATCTATAGTTAACAAGAGCTTTACTTACCCATAAAAGCTGCAGCTCTCCAGGGTGGGGACAATAGAGAATAGTTGGTCTGTGCTGTGAGTCTTTGTCCTTTACAACCAGCAAGCTGTGAATAAGGGTGATATTTTATAGCTTTCCTGCTGATGAGCAGCCCGCAGCACGCTTCACTCTTTTCTCCTTCTCTTTTCTGTGACCCTGCTTTTCAAATGCATCTAATACTCCATAATTACTTAATCCTCCACCACCGCTTGTGTTTCCAGTTCTTAGATGTCATTAACAGAAATGGAAACACAGCAATTATCATGCTGGGAAAGAACCTTTCAGGTTTTCAGTATAATTTATAGTGAATTTCTCTTTGCTGTCATTCAGTAAAAGTGATTTTTGAATCTAGTAAGGGACAGATTTTCAAGACAGTCCAGATGCCTTATTGGCATTTAAGTACACTGGCCATTTTAAGAAGTGTTTGGTTCCCTGAAGCACTTTCTGAAGTCCAGCCAAGTTGTATCAACACATGAAACTCACCTGGTGGGAGCCAAGCACTTGAAAAAGTCTGATCCAAACTTGTTTTGTTATAACTTCTGCTTTGCACTCTCCTTTCAAGTTTGTGTGACAGAAGCATATGGAAGTATTCTTTTATCTTTCATAACGATGTTAGAACCTGAAGTTGCCATTTCTGGCTCACTGTTTTTGATCAAGTGGGATGTGTTTAAAATGTTTTGCTTTTGGGGGGGAGTAGTTGTTATGGAAAGAGAACATAATAATATATTTTAAGCAATAGTTTAAAAAAATACGTTGTTTCTGTTGCCTTTTTTCAGCCCTCTTTATTCTATTTGAGAGTTGGGCTTCTAACATACAAGCCAGTTACAGGATGACTCTCCTCAGGATCCTGTACAACCCCTGGCATTGCTGTAGCATGAGTTTGAAGAAATGCTGTCTGCCTGCTAATGCTATTTAAAGATTGCTCCAACAAGCAGATTGAGCTTCCCAGTGTGGCACGATGTATTGCGGCGGGTTTAGCGTTGGTCTCTGAGTCTTTAGTGCTGTAAAACTTCACTACACTGTGGTGCTGTGATGACTGTGGTGGTTATAGCGCTGGAGTTGAAATCGCTGGCTGCTACAGATGGAAGGCAATCTGATAATGAATTTGGAGCCTGAGGATCCTGTTAAGGAGGTTGGGACTTTTTCCTGACTGTCTTCCTAGGTAATTAAAAAGCTGGTCCATTTGGCTGTGAGGGGGAGGATAAACAGAATGCATTTTTTTCCCCCCCAGTCATAATGGGGTATCTTGCAAAGCTGCAAATGGAAAATTAAAATCCTGAGGTAAAGATATCTATGTTAAATTTAACAGGGGAAACTGGTTGTGTACATATCAGTTGTTTGCATTGTCACAGTTGGGAAAAGTATGTTCCACAGAGAATGGAGAAATACAGCACAGAATCACTGAATTGTAGGGGTTGGAAGGAACTTTCAGAAATCATTGAGTCCAACTCCCCTGCTGAGGCAGGCTCCCTTCAGCAGGTCACATGAGTGAGCATCCACACGGGTTTCCAGTATCTGCAGAGAAGGAGACTCCACCACCTCTCTGGATAGCCTGTTCCAATGCTCCATCACTCTAACAGTAAAGAAGTTCTTCTAAGCACATGTGTTTGGTGATTGTTTAAGAAGGACCAAGATCACTCATGGAGTAAGCTGTTTGTTCCAACCCAGTGAGACTTTCTGCCTGCTCAGGGATTTACAAGATGAACTGGTTCATGACCAGTTTTGGCTATCTTTCAGGTACTGCTGTTGTGTTTGGGGTCACAAGCTGTCAGTGTGGGCAGAGGCTATGACCTTTCTGAAAGGCAAGGGAGGAGGGTAACTGCTTGCATTGTGTGAGCAGACATATTAAAGGGGGAAGCCCTTAAGGAAGTAAAATACAAAGTACAACAGGGAGAAGTAGGTGGTGATGCTGCTGTGGCATTGCATATGCCAGAAGCATTCAGCCTGCATAGCGGCCGGTTTCAGTGCCTTCTGAAGTTAATGGGAAACTTTAAAACATTTCAGGTAACATATCACACTCATGGATAGATATAAAACAGTCATAATAGGGGGAAAAATAACACCTGTCCTTTGTAAAAACTGAAGGAAACAAAATGAGGTGCACAGTAAGTTGATGAAGACAAGAAATCACATCAGATAAACTCATCCACAGTGTTATTCATCAACTTGCTGCAGAGAATGCTAATGGGAAAACAGCTAATGGGAAAACAGGTTCATAATACTGCACAAAGCACTGACAAGCAGCCAGATATGGAAATCCTGTCCAAACAAAATATGATTTTTATATGCAAACTAATCAGTTACACAGATTACAGCAAAATAAGACAGGTGGTAATCTAGATTTGTGGAACAGCACTCTGAAAGTTAAAATATTCACAAAGGTAATAGGAATGATCTAGAATAAATATGAGTGTTCTTCTTGATGAATGGATTGTATCTTCAGGAGAGAGTCAGCAACATATACCTGTGTTGGTCATTACACCAGGATGCCAGCAGACTTGCTGAGAAGGCTCTTTACACAGGGAATACCGTGTTTTCAGGTATGATATCATTTTTCTTCTCTGCCTTTGAATACGAATGAAAGGATATTTTAGTCTGGTTCACAGGTCTAGTAGATGCAGTTATTTTGGGAAAATCAAAAGACTTTTAGTAGAGGAGTTGTCATTGGCTTACTCACTTAACACGATGTTATTTCTGTAACTATGATGAAAATAAACCAAAGGAAACAGAAGGGAAAGCAGAGGAGTTAGAGTGGAGGATGAGAACATCAGAGGACAGAGCTGGATCCTGTGGTCATGCTTCAGCAAACTATGTGGAAAGGATTGGAAATAAGGTGATCTAGAACTTCCCTTTGAGACCCCCCCCCCCCCCCCCCAGCAAACCTCTCATTCTCTGTGGGTGGGGCCAGATCCTGACCTTACAGGGCACAGGAGTAGTGGAGGTGCATACTGTCAGGCTGCTCAAGAGGCACATTCAGGGCTGCTCTTGATGTTGCTGTGTGGAAAAATGCTTTTCTTCTCAGCCTTTAGTGTGCCCATCCCTATAACAAGGATAAGACTTTTCCTCACGCCCTGGAACATCGAGGCTGAACTGACTAGGCAGAAAATTAACTGGCTCACAGTGAATTAGAAATCTAATTGTGAATCGCAGGAAGGGAGTTAAAACCTACACAATCTTAATGTGCTCTGCTCACTGGCACACGAGCTGTGCATCTGTGTGACCAAAGAAAAGTGCAATTAATAACTTGAGCAGCCTCCTTTGCCTGGGAATCCCTTACAGTTGTGAATGTGATACTGATTTCCATTCCTTGATTCTACGACTATAATATACTGCATAGATGAAATTCTGTGTTGTCACTGACTGAGCGTAATATAGTTTCTTCAAACAAACAAACAAGAAATAAGTGTGCATTCAATTTTCCCTGGGTTTCCTAGCTATTTCTGAAACTGGGAAATGTCATATTGGCAATGATCTGGGGGCTTACTGAGCAAATCTCTTATCTACTCTGCATTTGCAAGATGTTTTATGTCTTTTGCGTACCTAGCAAATTTTAAATTAGCTATAGATTTTTTCATTCATCTTGCCTGGTTCAGGAAGAAAATTATTTGCCTCATAACATGAGTTACAGTAGCAGCTGCCAACACACCACCACTTTGGTTTTAGATATTTTGTTGAGGTTTTGACATCTCTTTTTCTTATCTACTGGGAAGATTTTGGTGTATTTTGGTTTCCACAAAATAATCTTTCACTGTGGTAACATCTCTGGAATGGAAACCCTGGGATTTCAATTAGAAGACCACGTACATGTATACAGCTATGCGGGTAAAGCTGGTGTGGAAATGGGCAGATTCTATTCAGATTGATATCTGTTGAGAGTAGGGATTGAATGAAAATTCATCCAGGTACCTCAAAGACTTAAATAATATGGCCAGTGCAATGAATGTCTGACATACGTATTTAGACCTGTACTAGAAATGCTAAATCATGGCCTGAACCAGTGATGGAGCACCTGCTGAGAAGGCAGGGCCAGCCCAGGTGCACACAATGCAGCTGAGTGACTGGAAGGGCTGGAGCCAGGATCCACCCCTTCCCAGAAGGGTTGGCAGGGGGAGGGGAGCGTATCTCTTGCTGGAGATCCTTGCTTACCTGAGGCCTTCCAAAGGTAAGCAGCTCTTTTTTCTTCATTTCTGAATATCTGACTGCTGCGTTAGGGTTCCTTCTTATTTGCTGTAGCCAAAGACTTTGCTGCCTTGTTATTACTGTGGTACTTTGCATCCCATTATAGCATTACAGACCTAACCCCGATTATCCCGATAAATCCGAAATATTTAGGTTTTCATAGAACTTGATTTAGGAAAAACTGTTCTGATCAGCTGTAATTATGTCCATCTAAGCAGCAGCATATGCAGCACAAAAGGAAAGACTGATTATACTTTCTACATAAGTACATTTCTCACTCAAGTTATCTTGACAAGTTATCTTACTCACCTGTTATGCTCAGTGAAACCGCATCTTTGATTTCATAACTTGAGCCAGATAGCAGAAATTAATGCTAGTGAGATATTCAACGCCTTATACGTCACTTTTCAACTACCTAAAATTATATAAATTCTGTTGTTCATTTTATGATGGAGATCAGAGGGATTTCTTCTCTGCTAAGACTGATTTTTAGCATCACTTGTTTTCTTCAGTCCTCAGAGAATAAAGTTTCACTTCCTTTAATATTCACTAGTAGCTGCTTATTTAGACCAGTTCTCCCTCAGTTTCGAGAGCTAAGGCTCAAGAGGCAGATTCAGTGCCAGCTGAGCAATTCTGACTAGAGGTGCTCCCAGATCCTTGCTTCATGAGAGTGTGAATATTCTAACATTAAGGGAAGGAAGCAAACATCATACAGCTCAGCCATGTAAGAACTGACTGTAGTTCTTGCTAGGGATGTTGGAGGAGCTGCTGGATTTAGCAGAAATCTAGAAGTTAAAGCGAACCCAGCCTTGGTTGTTTTTTTGTGGTGTTTTACGGAGTCCTGATGAAATACTCTTCTGAATAGTTTCACGTATGGATTGCCTGTTCTTGAACAGATATCTGATGAGTAATAAAGCTATTCGGTAGCTGCTTTCTTTGGAGGAAAGGGCTTGCATATTGTGCTGATGGTACTGAAAACCTCCTTGAAAACTAAGAATTTGCAGTAGGAGTCAGTGCAGTTTTTTAAAAGAGGGCATGTGGCATGATTGAAACTGCAGGAATGTCTGACTTTGTAAGATACAGGGTAGCCTGTAAGATGCATTGTAAATCCACAAGAAAGATTTATTCCTTTATTCCTGGTGCACATGAACTCAGGAAAAGAAATGTCAAGAAGAGAATATGTGCAAGTGTTTATGTTACTCAGAACTGCCTGTGTTCTTCTGAGGTTGCTGTGGACTTTCTTCATCTCGTTCCACTTCAGTGATGACAACATATTTTTAGATATAAAAAGTTTGTGATGATAAGGTTTCTTTTTTTATAGTGGAGTTGCTTATATGTATATATATTGATTTACAATGCTTATATGATAAAGGAGTATATAAAGATGGAAACATACTCCAGTATATGGCGCTTTATTGAATGTTAACCAAAGACCATGAAATGTCTGCTTACAAGATCAGGTACCATTAATGGTGTGAGCTACTTTGACATAAATCTGGAAATTTCATCAATTTCTGGAAGGCCCTCATCATTAAATCTGGCCCTTGGTTTCAACTCCAGTTTCAGAGTTTCTACCTTACCAGCACGTCATCCTTAAGCCACAAATGAATCCCTTTAGCAGAAGATTTTCTATGTTGCTTTTCCAGACTATTGTTTTTATATGGTAAAACATGAGATTTCACCTTACTAATCCAGGATACCTTATTTTTCCTTAATTTTATTTTCAGTTATTAATACTGTTAGCTCTTCCTTTCCCCCTCTGTTTTTAATGCAGCTCTGACTTTAAAATGACTTCCTATATCAAACATCTGCATCATCCTGCAGCTTGTTTTCTCCTGAATAGGCTGTTGAGTTCTGTTTCATGTGATGAATGTCTGTAGTATCGCTTGTAAAGAATGCAAATATTGTCCATGTTTCTCCATGATGTATTTTATTTTCTGAAAATAAAAAGTTCTAATGCAGCATTTTGGTAACAATGATAAAAGCTAAAGAAATACAGCCTCAGAACATGTTTGGAATCAAAACGAGAGGAAGTTGAAGTAAATAAAGTAAAATAAATAAAGGATATTTGACAATATCTAGATCTTCAAGTCTACACTCCTTGTGTAGAGTTTTGTAGGAAAGGTCTGAAGCAAAGTTGGGACAGTTCAAGTAGCTGTGTAACATAGGGAAGCCTCAAGTTTGCTTTAGTGCTCTACTTGCTAATCGTGGCCTCAAGAGACCTGGATATATGAATATCTTTGCCTAAGAAGCCACCTGTTTACAGCATCCTGTTGATGTCTTGGATCTCAGCCTTGAGCTGATCTGTTTATTGATTATTTTTTTTATATACTTCTGAAGATTTTATAGAGACTATGGAGTGACACAGTTTGCGGGACAGAGAGCCTCCTGGAAGTTTGCTATGCTGGCTATATGCTCCCTGCAGCTTCTAACAACATATATGCTTATTTTTCCTAAGCTTTTCATCAGAGTAGTGTCTGATGGCAATTCTTCAGTGACCTACAAAGCTGGTTAATATTGCACACTTTAGCTAATTCCATTGATTTTAGTAGTGTTGCCTTTACTGTATCAAGTTAAGTGCTTGCTTCTGTCTGTATTTTCATTAACAGCTGGGCCAACAAAGGAAGGACTCTGCTGGTGACAAAGCTGCCAGCAAATCCAATAAATCCTGGAGAGGGATAGAAGGCTGCTTTGTTTTCATTTCTCTAATGGTTATTATGATTATAAGGATTATTACTTTATATGATCAAAGTAAAGACTGAATAGAATTATCAGTCCATGTACTGCATTACTCTGGTGCCTTCTGGCAGCTATCATGTTTAAGTCGTCCTTTGTGCTATTCGGTGACAACTCCATTTGGGAACAGTCTGTCTGACTCCTGGGTGAGTATATAGATTCACAGTAAATAAGTCAGAAGGCACTGTTAGATCATCTTGATCATCACAGACCATTAAAAAAATCACCCAGTTATCCATGCAACATTTGTTCCCAAGGCTAGAAATAACAGTTCTATGACTTCTTTGAATTCCATAGGAGAAAATGGACTGACTTCACAGGAATTACTGGAGCACTCTAGCACTCAGGTATCGTGCTTAATTTGGTTTGCAAAGAGCTGGTTATGGAGTCAGTGGAGAAAAATGAAAAACTGGCTGATAAGTTGGGCTTTAGCTTTATGAGTAATCTCACTAGGAGACTGATAATCATCAGGATAATGTATTCAAAGTTGCTGCTTGTATCAGTAAGATATAACTTATTGGATGGCTCAGTTCAAACTCAACAGTATTAATGTTAAAATCACATTGCATCAAATGGGAGGGACCAGATCTACCTTGATATTTCAGACTGGGAGCCAGATGGCTGTTTATGCTGACGATTTTGAGACTTTTGGAATGACTGAGTACTCTGATGCCTCCCCTTCCATCAACTAATTTGATCTACTTGTGTGCTCTCATGGGGAGCGAATGAGCTCCTCTGCCTCATAGTTTTAGCTGAAAGGTAGAAGTGCTCTCGAGGGTGGTGTTTCCCATTTTCTATGGGAGGGCCAGCCTTGTGAATACACAGCTAGCTACAGAGAAAATGGTCATAAGATTGTGTGCCATCCTGACCAGGATTTTGGAGATATTAGAATAAACTGAAAGAAAGGTAAGGATAAAAAGATAAGTTTCTTTGTAGTTTAGAACAGAAGAGTTAGCGAAGGTGTCGTGGATGGAGGAGATCTCTGAGCAACTCAGTTGTACAGTTCTGGTAAGAGGCCTTTGGAAGAGAAGACAGGATTGAGTAGGATGGCAACTACTGATAGTGTGTAAAATTTGTTATGAGCCGTTGGGTTCCTGAAAACAGGAGCCAAACCAGCCGTACTAAAAGGCATCATGGAGTTCCAGTCATTCCATCTGTAATGGGATTGTGCCTGCAGGCAGCTGTGTGCGACTGGGAGCTGGAGGCTGTAGCCATTACAGCCAGAAGAGAGCTCTGAAGAACAGAATATGCTCATGGTAGCAGCAAATTCTTATAACTGAAGTGCAGCAGCTAACCTGCTAACTGTCCTGCAGATCTCTGAGGTTGGCTGACAGCAGCTTCTGTCAGTCTGTACTTGACAGAAAATGAAAGAGATTTGAACTGCTGCGGAGCCATATAGGTAGCAGAGAGAGAGGAGAGAAATGTGGAACAGTAATAGTATATTATCTCCTTCCTGGGTGGCATACTTACCACCCTACAATAAGCTACATAGGTACTTAATTTTAAGATGAACACACGGAAATAATCTTGTTTGGCAATTGGGTATAATCTTATTTTGGGGAATCCCAGGATATCCTCTTCAGATGCGTAGGTGGCTTAATATGGCTTAGTGAAAGGAGAGAAGGGACCTGGACCACTAGCCATCTCCTGTTTGAATCATTCTCACTCAAGAATGGCTAGAGAATTTGGCCAACATTGTCCCTTCATGGGAACTAACTTGTGTAGAACAGTGACAGTTATTTCCAGGCAAGAATTTCTGTAGCAAAAACTTCCTCAGTCATGTGAGTAGGTTAGTCATTTTGCACTTGTGCTGTACAATATATGTTATGTAACACAGTGTATAACCTATGCATCTTTGAGTGACAGGGAATGTAGACAAAGCTCACCCCTCTGTTGAGTTAGAGTCAAAGTGAGATGCTACAGGGATAGCACAAACCTCTTCTGCAGTGAGAAGTTCTGGGGGAATTTCCATGAGCTGGTCCTCTTTCTCTGAAGGAAGCTGTCAAAAGTGGCTGGAGGCTTAGCACAGAAAGCAGCAGTGGGGAACCCAGTGCAGAAGTTTGGAAGAAAGGAAAAAATAAGAGTGTGAAGAACTGCGTTGAGTGACACTGCTGGAGAAAGCTGAGGAGTTAACTGTTGTTACTGAGAGTATGCTGAGGGAAAAGAGGATGAGGAGAAATATATATATATATATATAATAATAATAATTATATATATATATATAATATATATATAATATATATAATATATATAATAATATATATATAATATTATATATATAATATATATATTAATATATATATAATAATATATATAATATATATATATTATTTTATTTTTATAAATATATATAATATATATATTATAATAATTTTATAAATATATATAATAATAAATATATATATATTAATAAATATGAAATAAAAATATATAAAAATAAATATAATATATATAAATATATATATATTATATATATTATATATATTATATATATAATATATATAATAATATATAATATATATAATATATATATATATAAAATAATTATAATTATATATATATATATATATATATTTACCTCACATGTATATCATAAGAGACTGATGGGGCACATCCCCATTGTGAAACTATGCACAAAAAAAAAAAAAAAAAAAAAAAAAAAAAGGAAGAAAGGTCCCAGCAATGTTGAGCTGTTCTTTGTCCTATAGTCCATGACGAGAATGGAGAAGGTTTTAAAAAGGCTACGAAGTAAAAGAGAACGATGTTCAGTTAAATTTGGTTCTGGTCTTTTAAACCTTTTGCTCTTTTGCCCAGCACCCAAGTGTCAAAACACGGAAAGGGCTGAATATGACCTGCAGCAGAAAGCTAGGGATCTTGTAGCAGAGGATTTTCTTTCTTATGGGATGGGCAGCAAGTGAAGCTGAAAATCACACAGCCTTTTAAAGAATAATACAATGAAAAAGTGCTTGTGGCTATATTTGACATCTGAAAACAAGAAGTAGTCTGACTTTTTATGTTGAAATATGTATTAAAAAAAATTACAAAAGCAACAAACAGAAATCATCACAAATGGCAGCTAGCTTGTGCTATCTGAAATGTTGATCAAGTCCTGCAAGCAAAAGTCCCGTGGTTATAAGAAATCCTGTCCAGATTGCCTTGTGTAAGTCTGTAGGATCTTATTGCCTGCAAAGATGACAAGAATAAGAAGTGGTTTAAATTATCAAAATGCCTCGTCCTGCAGGAAAATCACTTGCATGATGGCACTAAGGCAAGAAAATACATATGTAAAGCTGATGAGTCATTTAAATGATTAAAAATTCTCCTACCGGTGGCCTTCAATTATACCGGTAATCAATTTAGCTGCCATAATGCAGTGTCTAATATGATGAGAAGTTGATATGATATGACTGCTGCATTATACATAATGCGGATAAATTGTACCAGGGAGTATATTAAAGAAAATTAGGCCTCACATGATACATTTTGATGCATTTACAGTTAGATGGAAAAAGGTGAATTTAGCAAACATCTTCAAAAGTTAATATATATCTGAGAGAAGAAACTCACATAATTTAGAATGTGGTATCTCTTGGGTAGCTTATTGTAATGGATTTCATTGAAAATGTACCAAACTCTGGAATAATTTAATATTGTAATTGGGTCATGGTATTCAAAGGTCTCTTGGGCTTTGCAGATACACAAAGTGAATAATTCATGTGACGGAGAATACCAAATTCCTTCTTAAAGGAATGTATCCTGTTGTTGTGCAGCCAGGTGTGTGCCGAGCGGTAGGGAAGAGAAGAGCTGACAAAACCAGTATTTTTAGGAGGCTGTCTGTACTTAAAGTCCCACCTTGGTTTAACAGTTCATTACAAAGACTGTAGAGAGGTGATTAAGTAACTAGAGAAAAAGAAAAGATGTGCAGGGTCTTGGGAAAAGCCTATCAATCCTGAGTTGAAAGGCAACCTATTCTGCTTTGAAGAGCCACGGATGGCCTCCCTTAGCTAGTGAGACTTCTGCTGAGAAACAGATGGACTGACGCATTTTGTACTTAAGTAGCATGAAGCTGAACTGCATCATGCAGGGGAAGCACATGCTGCATCTAATACAGCGTGGTGTGACATCGGAGTCTGACATAAGCAAGAAAGTGTAAAGAGGAGAGCAAGGGGCATTGTGTTCTGCATATATTTTTAACTAAGATGTTCCTTGGAGACAGTTGCCCTTGGGCCTTTTAGTCTACTTAAGGCCAGAACAGATCCCCGCAGACACTTACTGAGCTCTAATTGCTTCCTGAGCAGGACCTGCTGTCTGCCAACCAAGTACACCCTGCTCAGAGCTGAGGGGCTGACCTGAAAAGCTTAGTTACTGTTTTGTAAATGAGATATAACTGCAACTGAATTAGACAGCACAGTGCAAGTGAGAGGAGAGTGGTGCACTGAGAGCTCTGATTGGGTTCACTGCAGTGCAAGTGTTTTCCCTTCCTCTTTAGCCCCTACCCTGTGAGTTAAATTTTTCCACTGCTAGGCTTATGGGATGGGAGCTTTGTTGCTGCAGGCCAGCAGACCTTAGGATGACTCTCTCAAAGAACCTTGACTTTTTTCTGTTTGGTATACCTTATTAACTTTCACTCAGAATAACTTTGGTGGGAATTTTTCATTCTCCAGTTGGAAAACTGTGATGGGACTTAACGGGTCTTTCATACATCTTGCTGTTGTGAGTATATTAATAGCATAAACACGCCATGTTCTATATTGGCTTATAGTTAAAACAAGTCTAAGCTTAAGGAAGTTGACAAACTCGTGTTAACCTCTGACATTGGTGACATAGGTCAGAATTTCATATATCAACTATCAATTTGAAAAAAAAAAATTGGAGTGCTGCCCTTTCTACCCGGCTTCTCAAATCTTTGATAAATTGTTCTGAACCATGGAGGCATTTTGGGCTCCAGTGTAATTGTGCATACAACAGCTGTAGCACAGCACACAAAAGGATAGGCCTGAGGTAATCTTGCTTGGTAGAATTGCTATGCTGCTAGGCAAAAATCACTGATATGATGTCTTCTGAAGGCCAAGTGTTGTCGCAGAGTGCAGAATTAACCCTAGGGAAGTGGTACAATGACAAATCACTTTATAGACTGTATCTATGGACTGCTTTCTCTGGATTAGTTTCCGTCCCTCTTTTTTCCCTATTGGCAGTGCTATCTATCTTTGGGATTGTCTATTTTTTGTGCAGAAGATGGAGTTTTAGGGGGGCTGTGGCATTGCTCCATAGAAATACCAGTCTTGAACCAGTGAAGAGGTGGTAAGCATACAGAGTAAGTTCATAATCCAAAAAAAACATTGCTAGCTCAATCTGGAGAAGGAAGGCCTGGAAAACATTCACTCATTCTATGTGATGCTTTGTAATGGAATAGCAGCTTCGGGGGAATGATCTGCTGAACATTCTGATCCCTCTGCAGACTGTGCTGTAGGCTTCCAGCCGGCTTTATGAGTTTGTACTGAGTCCCAGCTTGTTTTAGCCCTTAGAGGGAGCCACAGACTTGAATATGGAACTGGAGAAGAAAGGCACGTTTTGTTACATCCTATCTCTGATGGAGGAGGTGGGGAAGGGATAATTCTCAATTGCTTATTTCTAGTTTTTAATTGGCAGCAATGTGCATACCAAATGCAAGACCTGTTTGTTGTGGTGAGTGCTCTAATGTACTTAATTTCCTACTGACAGGTTTGTTCGTGTTTAGAAGGCCTCAGAAAAATATTAATTTTACCTTTCCTGTGTCACAGTCAGCTTCTTCCTGCACTATTCAGTTCCAGCTTCTTTTCTTCTCATTTTGATGCTGGCACAGTGGGACTTGAAAAGTACAGATACTGTGCACTGCTTCATCTTGGACGGGGAGGGGGGGGGGAAGAAAAATGTGTTAAAGGTACAAAACACACACGAAGATTAAGACTTCAGAGTTCAGCACGTTTTCATTGCCACATTTTTTTTCTTTATACTTTCTTTCACAATTTCATTCCTTTCTTTATGGGTAGAGATGTATTACTCCTGCATCTCTCCTCGTAGTATGTAGGTTATAGCTGAATATTTTTATGTAAATGACATGGCTAAAGTAGGTTAGGTAGCTGTGTTATAAAATCTGAAAGAAAATGCTCTTCTGCTGGTTCAGCATTCATCAGCATTGCCAGTGAGCTGTTCAGCCCAGGGAATAGAGGATGCATGTGCTTAGAAGAAAATGGAGGAAGAGATGAGAAAGCCCCGGCCAATTAAATACTTTACCTTTTTCTTCAAAATGGGGCTAAAACATTTTTCTGTGCTTCCTCTTCTTCCTTACTTCCCCAGCAGGTGAGTTCTAGTGACAGTGCTGAGCATTGTTTAGCCAGAAAGATGTTATACCAGAGGCTGTGTGTCTAGTCCCACAAGATGCTGTTAAAGATTAAAGGAATCTCCAGTCTTAAATTTTAAACAGCTCTGAGCTCCTTTCTGGACTAGTACTAATTAGAGCATCAAGTTATATGGAAGTTATAGTAGGGTAAGAACTGCCAGCAAGGAACTGCACTGATAGTTATCTTCTGTTTTGTTCATAAGTTCTTGAGATGTAATCCTTGTGTAATTATTTTAGCTTAGTTTGGAGTGTTGTGGTAGGGGTAACCAAGGTGAAAGGGTAATGGAGAAATCATTGTCCATATAAACTTCTCAGAAAGGCTGGGGCGATGAAGAATGCCCACAGTCAGTCATTCTTTCTTCAGTTCTCCCTGCCAGTCATTAATTCATCTATATCGTAATCAGGTCTGAGAAAGGACGGAAAGAAAAATTTTGTTTGTCAGTAGGAAGTTTAATTTCATGTTTTCTCTGAATAGCTGTCTTCTTCCTTTGAATTGTCTGAATCTGCTGAGTCAAGCTATTTCTAACTGTGAACTAATCCTGGAAAAGGGAAAAGTTTTTAATATCGGATTTGGTGTCTCCTCAAGGTTGCCTTTTGAGTTTCAGACCTTGTAAGGTTTCTACATTTTCTCAGAAATCAGAAGAAAAGGTTGAGGGACTGGGCTTGTTTAGTTTGGAGGAGAGAAACCTCTGGGGAGACCTCATTGTGGCCTTCCAATACTCAAAGGGATTGTATAAACAGGAGGGGGAATGGCTGTTTACGAGGGTGGATAGGGATAGGACAAGGGGGAATGGTTTTAAACTGAGACGGGGGAGGTTTAGGTTAGATCTTAGGAGGAAGTTTTTCACCCAGAGGGTGGTGAGGCACTGGAACAGGTTGCCCAAGGAGGTTGTGGATGCCCCATCCCTGGAGGCATTCAAGGCCAGGCTGGATGTGGCTCTGGGCAGCCTGGTCCGCTGTTCAGAAACAGCTCTTGCTTCTTATCATGCTTAAGCGTACGTAGTCCTTGATGAAGAGTTTGTTCTTTGCACTGTGATAGCTTGTGATCACAATTTGATTTTTGTTCTGCAAAGTCAAGTAAAATAAAATTGGAAAGATGACAAATGGTTAGAACAGTAAAACTGCTTGCCCTGAAGCCTTTACAAAGGCGAGTCTTTTTCAATTAGTGCCAAAATGTGAAGCCACAGTTTCAGTATAATTGAATAAAAGTAGAGAAAGGAAGGCCAAATCCCTCAGGCTCTCCTCTTTCTATACCTGACCAAGAAAAATAGAACAAATAGAAGCAAAGTGTTTCTTTCTCTAGGTATTTTCTTTCCAAATTCTATTTCTTTAAGGAAAGCAAAAATGTACAAACAAATAAAAGCCAAATAAAATTGAAGCATTTTGTTTTACGAGACAAAACCTGCACGTAAGAGAGAACCTGAATTGCAGAGTGACCTGGACTCTGTACAGAGCAAACAGCTGAAGGCGTTGTTCAAGGAGAATCTTTAGATTTGTGCTTCCACACAGTACAGTCTCTACTTGAAATTTAATTTAAATCAGAAGTATTTTCTGCTTAAATTGTGATATTTTGTTTACGTCAAAGGAGCTTAACATGAGTAAACACAATAACAGTGTAAGTTTTTGAATACAAGGACCATGAAAGCCATGTAAGAGCTCAAGACATCCGTAAAGTTATTTTCTTCATGAGGAAGAATGTAACATATCTTGCATTTAAAGGATAATGTTGTTAAAGGCATATGGAGCTGGTACACAGTTTTTTTCTAAGTGAACTCAGAATTCCTTGAGTGTTTGTTTTAACTTTGTGTGACTGCATATGAATGTCACTAAGATAAGTGATGCTCCACTCTGCAGCATAGACAGCTGCCCCTGTAATTGGGAATTACCTGCATTGACAGGGGAAGAGAGGTCAGTGACTGAAAACAGGTGGTTAGTAAGTTGTGTTGAGACTGATGAGTTTGTGTCCTTGCCTTCTAATACTTCCATGTATTTCCTGGAGCGAGGAAAACAGGGAAGAACTGTGAGGAGTAGGGGAAGGAGGAAACAGACTCCAATTTTGTGTCCTCTCTGCTCAGGAATCGGTGCCAGGGGCCAGAGGCAACTCTCCAGGGAGGCACCTGCATGTGAATTTCCTTGATTTGTTTCTCTGTGCAGGAGGAATGCATCATTCTGTGGTGTCTCGGCCCTGAGTCTTTGTACCATCGTTGTGAGAAGATCTTAATCTTTAGAACTTTTCATTTCTGGTTTGACTGAGGGCAAGCACCAGAAATAATTAGTAACTCAATACTAATTCATTAAGTGAGCAGGCATCTTCTTGTCACTTGTTGTGCACGCCAGTAAGGAACCATTGCAGGTGAGGGATGGGGTTAAGCATATTAGCAATAAGTGATAGTATCTAATTTGAAAAACGATACAGGTGTATGGTGGATGGATCATCTGTGTTCCTCTTCCCTTGCTATCTAGTGCTACTGCAAATTAGATATCTTGCTTCTGAAAATTGTTAATGACAAGGAGTGGAAAAGTGCGATGACTGCTCTGCAGTTCTGCTCCATGGCAGTTCCACTGCCCTGTTCTGAATGTCACGGGAGTGGCACTCTCATCCCTCTGGCAATAGTGTGGGTCTTCCCTGTACAGTCTACCTTCTAGTGGTAGACCCTAAAAGGGAGATGTTGTGCAAGTATCATGAAATGGGATGCTACAGCCTGAGGTGTGTTCTTCATTTTGTTAAAACTCAGGATGGCCCCATCTTTTCTCTTCTTAGACAGTTTCCCCTCCTCATGGCGTGCTGCTGCTCCTTGGAGGAGTACCCAGGGAAAGCTGGATGTGGAATTCAGCATTTACTTTTCTCGTTTAATTTAGTGGCTCTTGGCCCTGCTGCTGAAACATTATTTTCCAGACTGTGGTAAAAACTCTGTTGAATAGCATAAGGTCACAATTTACTTGAAGAGCAGCATTATATCTTTCTGCAGTCACAAAGCGGAAAGTGAATTGCCAGCAGGATGTGCGTGTTCTACATGAACTGCTGAGAACTACCTCTTGTTTAATTAATATTAATTTACTATTTATAAAGTGATAACAAGATTCTTGCGGCTTTTATTACATTTGCTTTTAATTTTAAAGACATTTTAATCACTTTGCATGACCATATTTGTCAGCACCAGGTAAATATGAGATGATGTGACCTACCCTATTGAGACCAGTTAACAGGTTACACTGGGAAATAATATGCAAACTCATTTCTCCTCTCTTATCAGAAGAGATCAGTTCCCGAAGTGACATAGATATTGTTGGTGTAGGTGATACCTTAAACCATGACATCACTTTAAACCCCCAGGGCAACACTAACACCCTTGGGAGTACATTATCGCTTCAGCCGAAAGTCTCAGACTTTCACTATATTGAATTTCCTTCTACTCAAGGGAGCAAAAATGATGGGTGCAGTCAAGAATCCCTTATTTTTACCTGTTTGCAGTCAGGAACACTGAAGGGTCTTATTTCTTTTGGTCTTTTCATTTATTTCATCATCATTCTCCTTTCGTCCCCCCTCATTTCACTTGACACCTGTCACTACCTTTGGTGGATGAGATAAGCAGAGAACTCTGTCAGTGTAAGAGAAGAGGAGCAGAATATGCCTGCAAGAAGAGGGACAGAGGAAGAAGAATCGAGCCTGTGCTGGGCTGGCAGATGAGGGAGAATACCTTTGCTGCAGGTTGCTTTCTGGAGTGCTGTAGGTGGGATCTCCTCGTTGTACTGAAGGTAGTTGGGAGCAAGTTTCTCTCTTCACTTTTGGAGTAGTCATGCTGCAGCAAATTTTGCGTGATATGTATATCGACCCTGAGCTCCTGGCAGAGCTGAATGAAGAGCAAAAGCAAATCTTGTTCTACAAGATGAGAGAAGAACAGCTGAGGCGCTGGAAGGAGAGGGAAGAGAAAGCACGAATGGAGGAGGCTATGCTGACAAAAACAGCAAGGCGCAAACAAAGTAAGCTTGTAACCTCCTCCTATGCTTGTTCTGGAGCTGGGGAGATGGGCATGCAACTGGCTGTGATACAGCATTTCTGAAACAGATTACAAGGAAGCTTGCCAGCTGTCCCCATAGGCAAAACGGGGTTGGGCATCAAAAACACAGTTCCTGCTCTTTGTCTCTCAAGGCTAATTCTTTCTCCAGGGAGTAGTTTAGTGTGGGAGCAAGGGGAATTGTTTCAAAGTGACTCTTTCAGACAGAAATCACTGCTCCCATTTTTTCAGTGGTAACTGGAGATTACCAGGTCTCCCACTATTGAGGCTTTTTTCTTTGCCTGCTATCCCTTTACTTGCTCCTCAGTCAAGCAGAAGGCAGGCTTACCTGTGCTGTTGAGGTTTCTTAACTTGGCGCTAATTGTTTACATGTGACTGGATCAGAAGATAGGTTCGTGAATTGGAGCTGCTTGGGAAGGGTTGACTATGAATAAGATGTTATGTAAGAACAGCCACACCATGTGAGTTTAGCTGTCCAGCTATACAGTTTTGAATAGATGATAGAAAATAGGACAAAAAAAGAGAAATTGTGGGAAAAAAACCATGAAGATGTGTTTTCATGGGATATTTAGTGAAGCTGCAGAGCTCCATCCTCAGTCTGTTATGTGTGCTGAATGTGTGTTGGCTGAGAAAGCAAGTGAAATTGTGGGGAATAAAAGAAAAGAAAATTTCCACTTGGTCATTACCGAGTGTTTGATCTTGGGTTCAACTGGTTTAGAATAAATAGAAATATTTCCTTGTTGTCTCTTTTGTGTAAGTGGCTTCCAACTCTTTCCTCATCTAGAGGATGTATGATAGAAAACTATTTTCTCATGAAAATGTGGTTGCAGCCATTCCTCACTCAGCAAGGAGGTGTCACAGAGATGTGTCAAACACTCCCTGTGAAATGCTAAAGATCTCATCCGATCTTTAAATCGATTTAAGTCTGAACATTCGAAATCACTAATAATCCTGGGTAGCTGATTACAGCTGCAGTCACTATGTAAAGTGTTGCTCCTGTTAACTCTTTGCCATAGCAGAAGGCTTTGCTTTGAGCACCTCAATGCAGATACATTATTGGATTCAATTGTCAGACTTCTTAAGTTAGAGCAGCTGAACCTTACAAAGTACTAGGTATATCCAATCAGATACTTGGCAATTCAAACACTATGACTAAAGAAATGTATTTCAAAGCAAAATTAGTTTTCAAGACTCACTTGAAGCTAGGGCCTTTGTAAAATGACTCCAGGGTAGGTAACAACAGTAGCCTAGAAATGAGGGGGGGAACATTAAGAACAGTCTATTTAGCAGTGGTGAGTCTGAAGTGTCCCCTCACAGATGACAAGGTAGAAGTTGGGAACCAAGTTGTGTCTAATTTCTGTTTTCTTTATCTTAGTGTTCTTACAGTGAGTATCTCTCCTCTAAGAAAGATGGCATCAGGATCGCTTCTCTCATACAGCACAATAACTTTGTTCATCTCGATTGATTTGTAGCTGGAAAAAAATATTAAAAATGTCTTTCAGATCCTTAAACCAAAACAGCTGTTTATCATCCAGATAATCTGCATTATGCTCATTCTTTGGGAAAGATGGATGCAGCAAACTCTAGCTGCAAAAATATTTATGTGATGATTTGTCACAGTGTTGACATCTAAATTTCCATATATAAACTATGCATTAAACCTGTTCAGCTTCCTACTACAGGAGACTATTTTCTGGGTAATTAATTTTCTGATTTATAAAGAATTAGAGGAGGAGGAGAGGAGCAACACAGTAACTTGTAGATTGCGTTTGTACTGACAAAAATGTTCACATTCGCCTAGAGTAAAATGTCACATCAACATTCTATTTTACATATTACCAAGACTGCTCTGAAAGTAGTGCCTCGTATTTTACTATGTTGTCCCACAATGTCAGAGGCAGATGCTCATAATGTGGCATTAGGGCCACCGATACCCATTACATGTTGTTGCCATGAGACAGATGGCAGCAGAGGGGCAGTCTGACTGCTGAATGGTGTCTGACATGGAAGGGTACATGTAGCAAAGATGTGTCATTGAATTCCTCTGTGTGGAAAAAAATTCCAGCTGTTGACATTAATTGTCACCTGTTGAACACTTATGGAGACCAAACAATGGACGTGAGCACAGTGAGGCAGCGGGTCGTGCTTTTCAGCAGTGATGTGAAAGATGAGCCACATATCATACACAGCTGTCACACCACCAAATGAAGAGCATCTTGATCAGCTCATCCCTGTGAATTGATAGATTATGACAAGGGAACAATGGATGGAGCAGAATCTTGGCTTCAAAGCATTGGAAACCATGGTGGCAATACACGGGAAGAGAAAGAAAGCCATATGGTATCTGTGAGGACCTCTTGAACTAATAGGAAGTTGCAGATCATAGTTGCCTGAATTATGTCATAAGAAATGATGAAATGTGGTGTTGCTACTATAAGCTACTGTCAAAACAGCAGTACATGGGGTGGCTACGTGGGTTCCCTGCTGAAGAAGTTCAAGACACAGCTCTCAGTGAGTAAAGTTATGTGTATAGTTTGGGATATAAAAGGGGTGATTCCTCTGGATTCCCTGAAACCCACACAAACCATCAATTCTGACTGCTACACTGTGACCCTGACTAAGCTGAAGGCTTCAACTTCCAGAATGTGGCAAGAATAGAGGATGACCTTTCTCTTGCAACGTGATAATGCCAGGCCCTATACTGCTTTGAAGACTGTGGAGCACACTGCCAATCTTGGCTGAACTGTACTACCATGCCTGCCATGTTGTCAGGATTTTGTGCCTTCGTGAGTTCAATCTGTCTGGGCTGATGAAAGATGGACTGCATGGGCAATGTTTTCCTAGCAACAATGCCATAAAAACAGCTGTGAAACAGAGGGTCACTTTGCTGGTGTGGATTTTTACAAGTGTGACATATGGGCTCTTGTTCATTGCTGGTGAAAATGCATAACTAGTGATAGTGACTGTTGAAAAACAGTGCTGTGTAGGTGAGAATGTGCTCTCTCAAACACTGTTATTCTGCTCTGTGTATCTGTTGTAGTTTCCGTGGAAATGAATAGGAGGCATTACTTTTGGAGTGACCTATGTACCTTCTTAAATTAGCAATTTGAATTATCCTTTTGGTTTGACTGAAGATAAAAGTATACCACATCCAACAGAACTGTACTGGAGAGCTGATCTTACAGAAGTTTTTGAGAGAGAACTATTGAAATTAAAAGTTGAGGAAGTCAGGCATTTGGTTCCACTGAAAATATATCTTAACTTTCATGATCTAATGTTTCTAATCAAATGACTCTTCATTTTTCTCATAGATAAAATATTTACTTATGAAACCCAAACCCTGCCTCTTTGGGAGGGAGTAGGGTGAGGCAGTGCAAAAGGAATTGGTAATAATAAACATTTCTTCAGAAGTGTTCCAGAAGGTGCTTGGGCTTGAGCTGCAGTCGTATGCAACAACTGGTACAATTCTCCTCCAGTTCAAGAGCTCACCTTTTATTACTCTGCAAAACAAACAGCAAATCAAAAGGGGTGCATTTTTCAAAATTTTGCAATGATGGTGAATGCAATTTTGATTATTTGGCATTACCTTAATGTCTCTGCCAGGAAGGTCAGTTCCATAATCTTCTCAGGCATGGAGCTGAGGCTCACCAGCCTGTAGTTCCCCGGTTCTTCCTTTCTCTCTTTTTTTAAAATGGAAGTGATGGTACCAGGGACTGCGCTTGGCAGCCATGACTTTTCAAATAGGACAACAAGATATCTGTGAAAATGAGAGTGCTGATGTGAGGTGAAGAGTGGTTACACAAACCTAAGAAGGTTTCTGGTCTCTAAGAGCAGGACTCTAAACTTGCTGGTCAAGGGCTTAGAGGAGATGCCTTGTCTGCTGCAGGCTGCTGGAGCCATTCCACTCTGATCTTCTTGAGTGTCATCCACGTCAGCTCTTTCCTGGAAGTCCTAGTTTGAAGTACAGCAAGCTGCACTGTGTAACTGACTTGCCATACAAGGCAAGATATGTTGTCTTGCAGAAACCACGAGCCCAGAGTTGGGGAAGAAAAGGGTGGCACTCATAGGTCAAATAAAAAGATTATTTTTTTCTTGAGTTAAAACCACCCACAGGTTTAGGGGATGTTGCTCAGTGTGATAACTTTTCAATTGTTGTGGAAACTAACTAGCCAAGTCCCAAGGCCTACAGTGATTTTTTTATTTTTTTTTTATGGGGACACCAAAGAACAGAGATTGTCTTAGATGTCCTGTTAAATGCTATGAAGCTTGATGTAAGTTGTTGAGAGAGTTTAGCAATAAAAACAGTATAGCATTCTACATGAAATCACTCAGTCTTTGTGTCTGAAAAAAATAATATTAGCCTTCATCAGTAACAGCTAAATCATACCTGCTTTTACGTTTGAGTTGGTTGGTTCGTGTGTCTTGAGGAAAAGGTCACAATTGAGATTTATATCAGACTGAGCCAATGTTAAAGATAGTATTTTACTTTGAGTGTGAATGAAATGTTTCCATGGTCTTCAACAGCTTAAAATTCCTCCCTTTTTAAAATATAAATCAAGGTGTTAAAGGAATACTATAAAGGAGTCATTTCTCTGGGATGAAATATTTCCTTTAGCTGACAGTGAACTGCTCTGATGCTTTTACTGTTTCTACCAAGCCTGTGTTTGTACTTTCCCTAGAATGTATTGGTAGAATTTGAGCATTGCTTCGGGGTCCTCCCAAAATAACATTATTTAATGAATTTATTCTAAGTTCAAGCAAGTATTTTGAAGCTTTTATTATGACTGATGGCTTTTTCTGAAAGAGTTTTCTGAAAGAGCTTGAAAAAGGAATAGAGTTAGTGGAATTTAGAGGTTGTCCTCTATTTATAAATAATTCCTTAGCTGATCTTTCACGGATATTTCTTCATTGTAATAAAAACAGGTTGCCTTTTCTCGTTGTGCTAATACCTCTAAGGGAAGCCTCTTCAAAAATTCAGGATTCCTTTGGGATTTTCTCAGCGGACTGACAGGCAGCTTTGCAATTTGCAATGAAGTGCATTTATGTCATTAGGCAGAAGCCCTTTAACTATTATAGTGGAGTTGGGACTAAGCGAAGAACGCTGCCAGTTTGGATTTTGACTCTTGTGCTATCCAAAGCTGTCAGAATACCTAAAATGAGATTTCAAAGCCTATTGAGCTCTAGGAAGCTGAAGAGCAGCCATGTGGGAGGTAAGACAATGTGGGACTGCTGCTACTTATGCTGACATTTACTCATTGTGAACTGCAGCTCAGGATGTTCAGACAGGAGCTATTTGTAAACTCTGTTATTTACCTGTCTTTAACAAGCATAGCTGGGAGAAAATTAGGTAGGTTTATCACAGCATGGCTAGAAAATAATTTCTCCGTCTAAATGACATTTGTGTTGGAAAATCATTGGAGAATAGATGAAGCAATTTGAAAGCAAGTATTTCAAATGTCACAAATGGATAGTTGGAGGATAGATCACTGTTGCAGGTGAAGACCAGCGAGTACATGTTTCACTGTTTGCATTTAAGGGTGCGTGGATGTACACAGTGACATTCCTCTACATTTCTGAACTCAGGAACGCATTTGTAGTAAATCTTCTCTACGTCCCGGTAATGCTTAGCTAAGGCTTGGCTAACACTACAGAGGCATGCTCCTGGCAGCATTCATTGTCTTGTTCCCTGTGTCACTGGATCTAACCAAAACTATCAGACTTGAGTATTTCCAAAGTTTCTGGCTGTATGTGGTCTTGAATTCTGTCGTCTCATATTTGTTTTGAATTCAGAGAGGACTGAAAATGTAATGAAAACATTCGAATAATTTTTATTAGGGATTTGAGCCAACTAATTTGAAATTGTTGGAAAAGCTTTGATGTAGCATTCACAACATATATATAGTAGCCTGTGATGTTGTTAGTACTAGATACCTTGGGGCTCAGATACCTCAGCTGCTCAGGGTTCATGCCAAATGTGGCTCTGTACTGAGCTGTGCTTAAACAGTGGCTTCTAAATGTTTCTAGCCCCAGCTTGAGAAAAGCAAACATCTCTGACCCAGATATGTACCAGATGGAACAAATCCAGAGGGACTTCTCTGCCCTCCTTGGATTAGCCTTTAAGTCTGTGCTTTTTAGTCTCATCCTCTGCCCTGCAGCTGACTTCGCTGTTTTGCAGAAACATAAGAGCAGAATATTGCTAGCTACGTAGGTCTTATTTCAGCCAAGGTTTCTTTTGCATCTGTGTTCTGAGAGGCTACTGGGTTAATCGAGTCACTGGCAGGGAGACAATTGCTGTGTTCCTTTGCTGATGGTTCTGCTGAGCCCGCCGGGACACAGAGGTGGTAGACAGGCTTTCTTGTACATAGTTGTGCTCTGGTAATGATACGAGGTTGTGACTGGTTGCAAGCTCATGAATACTTCATATGGAAATAGAGCAGCACTGCAACCAAGGGGAGAGTGAGGTTTCCCCAAGCTAATTCCGTATATTCTTGCAATTTGTCCCTGTTTCCAATAGAAGCACTGGGTTTTGAAGGAAGGATTTGGAAAAGATAGGAAAACTTGATGAGTTCAAGTGAGTGATGGGTTTATTCAGACACTGATGATGGTTCATTAACCTCCCAATGCACTTCTGTGCCGTGATGATGGAAAATCTCGCTGTGGTGGGATACCAATGATTTTCCATCAGCCCTTGAAGTAGCCATGCAGACTTGCTTTAATTTATTCTGTAGTAGCAGGTAAACTTGGATGCTTTGTGATAGCTCTTAGTGAGAAATAAGCTTTGCATGTAACTTTTACAGTGTATAAAAGATAATTGGGATTGGGAATCAGAAATTATAGTGCTTTTTCCTTTCTTTTTTTCAATGAACGGAAAATAAATGAATGCTATTGATGTAAATGAGTTCATAAGCTTCCTCTCTGATCTCATATGCATCTGCACTCTTATACCATTTCCAATGAAAGGGACATAAAAATGGAGTGACTTGAGCTTGCTGCTAAACTGTAATTCGTAGAGTTACAGCAACGTCTTTAAGCTCTGAATGTTACTTCCCAGTTGAAAGTGGGCAAAGCATAAAATTAATAGGCGTTAGCGTGCTTTGCCCAAGGAGCCAAGAAAATACTTGGGGCATACTGGAAAGAGATCAATTAAGTGCTATTTTATTTTTCATTTGTTCACAGTATTCAAACCTCTGATATTGCAAACCCATTTTACCTTTGAGTGTTATGCATGGATATTTTTGCCACATTTGTTAATTACCGGAGTCTGATTTGGGTAACTGTCTCCTCGCTTTATGTTTGCTCTCTTGCAGTCACTCTTCCTTTATTTAATCCTGCAGGGGTATATTGCAGCGTAATTATTTCCATGGCAACAGGCTGTAATTCCATAAACATAAGATTGGGTTTGTTATATGATCAGAAAGCAGCTGGAGAGCCATGAAGGCTCATTTTTCAGTGGTGCTGAGATCCTGCAACCCTTGCTGATAAATTAATGTAAACCAGCTAAATTCTCTTGCTCCCCCTGCAAATCCTCCTTCAAATAGGAAGGCACACAACTCAGTGTTGGAATCGGACAGCGTATAAAATAAAATGCTGGGGGGCTGCTTGAGAAGTTTAGAGTTTTTCCCCATTTTCTTACTGTCTCAAAGGTTAGTTTGAAGCAGCGGAGCTCTCAGAATGTATTCTTGGAAGAGATGGGTTCGTGGCCCTATGACTGCTAGCAGGGGTGGACCACATAATTAACTGTAGTATATCTGCAGTTTATTGTGGGATTATGTTACTTTCATTGCTTTCATCATTAACACCTGTAGTGGAAATGCTAAATCATGGCCTGAAGCAGTGATGGAGCACCTGGTGGGAAGGCAGGGCCAAGCCAGGGGAGCTCAGGTGCACGCAATGCAGCTGAGTGACAGGAAGGGCTGGAGCCAGGATCCACCCCTTACAGACCTCATTTGACAGTGGAGGTGAGGGGTTTTTTTTGTTGGAGATCTCTGCCTACCCGAGATCTTCTGAAAGTAAACATCTTCTTTCTGACAGCCTGTAGTTGTTGTGTTTGAGCAAATTTTCGCTTGCTGCAGCCTGGGACCTTGCTTTCTTGCTGTCATTGCTGTGCTTTTCATTGTGTCATACCACTTAGTTATTCCATGTGTATTTTTATGGATCTACAGATGTTAGTATTCAGGAAAGTGCATTCTGTCATTTTATAAGTCTTTCAGCAGCATTCACAGAAACATGGATTGTCTTTTCTCCTTAAAAAGAAGGGAAATGGTGAGTGGGATCAGTGGCTAAGCTCAGGAAACTGGTAGCTTAATATCCTCACCATCATCTTTATCAATGTGTTTCTAGTATATCACAGAGTATACGTCTAGTACCTTATTAAACTGTGCGTGCAGTGGGTTTTATTCTGTATCTGAATCTGGGTTTCTAGAAGATGGCTCGAACTAGCTTGCGTGGCTTAGGAGCCAGGGACAGTTTATGCTTGGAATATAGCACAGATTGTACCTAAGCAGCGGTGCTTGGTGAATAGGTTTCTGGAATGCTCGCCTTTGTTCCTTCGACATGCTTGTCTAACCACTGTACCCTAGGTATGTGATTTATAGAGTTGTTTATAACCATGGTTTCGGGTTCTGTATCTATATAAGGTCTGCTGTGGTTACCAATAAACGAAGCTGTTCACTCATATTGAGTTGGTGGGCTTCCCCAGGTTTATCAGCAGGTTTCCCTGGCCAAGTGGGTTATTCCCGACATTTGGCGCCCGAACAGGGACCTGACTGATGTGCCTGGCGTTGCGAGGCTTATGCGGTTAACAACCGGGGCAGACTCGGAGGGCAAACCTGTGTGAATAGCTGGCCAGCTGAGCGCGACCGCGGAAGGCGGATTGCGGATCTCCATCAGACGGAATGGAGCGGGAGGTAGCCCAACAATTGCTTTTACGTTTTTTAGAAAAACGCGGGGTGGATACGGGAGTTTTAAAGTCGGTACCGAGCGTTTTAGATTTCGGGCGATCGGCAGGGGTGTTCTTGCATGCAGGAACCTTATTTAATGTTGATGAGTGGCGTACGTGTGGTGATATACTTTGGGATCAGGTGATTGATGATAAAAAGGAGGCTAAGAAATTGATGAAGCCTTGGAGAGAGATTATTAACTGTATTAAGAGACATAAGGTGGAGCAGGATATGGCCGGTCAGGCAGCTCAGCAATTGGGGGTTGGGACAGCTACGGGGAGAATCCAGGATCCCCCTCATCCATCTATGGGCATCCCTGTCCCCGTTAAGTTGGATAATTACGTTTTGCCCAGCGCTCCACGAAAGGAAGAGTCGGACTCTGAGCCCGACTTATTCCCTGAGGAGGAAGGTAATGGGGACTTGCCCCCCCCCCCCCCCCTCCACTCGCCTCTGCACCTGTGCCGGCGGGGGTCTTGCCAAAGAGAAATGAGCAAAAGGGCTGTGACAATGTTACTCAAATAGGGAAAAATAGACGGATTACAAGACTTAATTGGGCTAAGATTGCGGAACAAGCCGCACATCAGGGGAAAATGGATATAGTGGAGGTTGTGAGTCAAGCTTTTCCAATTCGTTATGATGCAGGACCGGATGGTGAGGTTCATGGGGTACATGTGCCAATCGGTTGGAAAATGTTATTTCAGTTGCGGGCTACAGTGGCCGAGCATGGGTTACATAGTGAACCGGCTCGACAGCTGTTGACGTATATGTGGGCTAGTAGCATTTTGGTTCCGGAGGACATAAAAACTATAATGCGCATGATTATGAAGCCCTCTGAGCAGATGTTGTGGCAAGCACATTGGCGGCGGCTGTGTGAGCTGTCTGCACAGACCCCGCGGGATATGCACCACCCGTTGTTTCAGGTTACGGTTGATCAGTTGACAGGCAGCAATATGTTTTCTCGCCCTGACATTCAGGTCCAGATGGGACCTGAGGTTTGTATGGAAAGTATGAACTTGGCGCGGGATGCATATAACATGGTAAAGACGTCAAAGCCGACACCATCATATTTATCAATTAAGCAGGGCAGAGAGGAAACTTTTGCTAGCTTCGTTCTAGCTAGTCTTGTAGTCTTCGGGTTTTCCCTAACGGCCACTGCATGGGCTTTCCCGATCCGATTGCGATGGATTTCTGATCATCCCATTTGGATTGATCAGTGGCCGTTGAAACAGGAAAGCCTGCAGTATGCCAGTCAGTTGGTACAAGAGCAATTGCAGCAAGGGCATATCGTGCCTTCTACCAGCCCTTGGAATACTCCTATTTTTGTGATTAAGAAAAAAATCGGGGAAATATCGGCTGCTACATGATCTGCGTGCTATTAATAATCAAATGCAAGCAATGGGGGCATTGCAACCGGGATTGCCAAACCCATCAATGGTCCCGGAGTCATGGCATCTGTTAATAATTGATCTGAAGGATTGCTTTTTTACAATCAAAATTCACCCTGATGATTCAGAACGCTTTGCTTTTACATTGCCAGCAATCAATAAGAGCATGCCAGCAGCGCGCTATCAATGGGTCGTGCTTCCGCAGGGGATGAAAAATAGCCCTACCTTATGCCAGTTGTTTGTTGATTACGCGTTAGCACCGGTCAGAAAAGCTTGGTCTCGTGCTATCATTTATCATTACATGGATGATATTTTGTTTGCTCAATCTGAACCTTTTACTATGCAACAAGAAGTTTTCCTACAGGAGCAATTACAGAAAAACGGCTTGCAGATAGCACAAGAGAAGATACAGCTGGAGACCCTAGTCAATATGAATACAGCAAAAGCCCTTCCCCCCGGTATATTTCTAATTTGTGGGGATAGGGCATGGGCTGGGGTACCTAAGAATATAGTAGGAGGACCCTGCTATTTAGGAAAGCTAACCTTGTTTGCACCACGGCGAGCGGAATGGATGAACATCAATAGGATGCTATCTGGAGACAACCGCCTGAGGGATCAACGCTCGGCAGTGATTCTGACTGAGGATTGTCGTGACGAGGTACAGCTATGGACGGTCACTGCGAACATCTTTGCGTCTATCCTAGCACCAGGTCTGGCGGCTGCACAAGCCTTGAAGCAGATTGAGCGATTGGCATGTTGGACAGTCAAACAAAGCAATATTACGTCCCAGATCCTTGAAGAAATGCTGGAGGACATGGACAGTTTACGGCACGCGGTGTTGCAAAATAGAGCAGCTATAGACTTTTTGCTGTTAGCGCAGGGACGCCGGTGTACTGATTTTGAGGGAATGTGTTGTTTTAATTTGTCTGATCATAGTGATTCCATACATAAGCAGATTCGCTGGCTCCTAAATCACACGCAATCTGTGAGTAAAGATCATAATCCCATAGATGATTGGCTTCGTTCTACTTTTCCAGGCCTTTCCTCATGGGCATACGGCCTGATAAAAGAAGGTTTGCGATGGTTAGTGATCTTGCTATTGATAATTATATGTGGACGAATTGTATATGGCTGTCTTCAAAGGGCAATCGATCCCCCTCGAGCCATGCCGGTATTTAGTACAACGTTTTCGACGAATGAGTTCATTCAAGATTGGCTTAAGGAGCAAGGAGGTCATAGCTCCTTGGAATATCTTGAGATGCGTCCATAAAATAAAAAGGGGGGAATTGCAGTGGGTTTTATTCTGTATCTGAATCTGGGTTTCTAGAAGATGGCTCGAACTAGCTTGCGTGGCTTAGGAGCCAGGGACAGTTTATGCTTGGAATATAGCACAGATTGTACCTAAGCAGCAGTGCTTGGTGAATAGGTTTCTGGAATGCTCGCCTTTGTTCCTTCGACATGCTTGTCTAACCACTGTACCCTAGGTATGTGATTTATAGAGTTGTTTATAACCATGGTTTCGGGTTCTGTATCTATATAAGGTCTGCTGTGGTTACCAATAAACGAAGCTGTTCACTCATATTGAGTTGGTGGGCTTCCCCAGGTTTATCAGCAGGTTTCCCTGGCCAAGTGGGTTATTCCCGACATGTGCGCAACCTCATGTACTCTGCTGACTATGAAAATGCAAGCCTCTACCTTAAGGATGTAACAGTTGTTTTTTCAGAAAGCCAAGACTAAAATCTTATATGAAACACATAGTGCTCAGACTAGAGTATGCCACGTATCTGTGTTCCCAAAGAACAACAACAGCGAAAGTAACCCCACAAACTGCATTTATCTCTGACCAACAAAGGCAGATCAGACTGATCAGTTTGATGTCAGCAGTGAATGCTCATGCAGCCTATTTCAAATGCAGAATAAGGTTCAGGAGCATTCTTCTAGTGCAGAGCGAGAGAAGGAATGCTTTTAAAGAGTGGGTCAAAAGATATTTATCTGACTACAAAGCTTTTCAGCTAGTGAGGAAACCAAGTAATTTGCTATTGCAGAGATCTGTAGCTTCCAAGTGGGAGAGCTGTGGTGGGAAGCCAAACCTCAGAGAAACAAGGCTATTCATTGAAACAGCAGGCTGTTTTGAGAAAGTGACTTTTTAGCAGACTTTGAAAGCCCTTCTGTGCTTCTCAAATTATAAGTCAGTGATCTTTCCATCTTCTCAATTTGCACTTGACAGAGCTTGTAATATTCCTTGTGCTACAAAGGCAAGGGGGATTACTGGTGCTCCCTGTTTGGCAGGGCTGAGTGGGCAGGTGTGGAAAAGTAACAGCACAGCTGGGAGGCCTGACACCATGGGCCTTCGAACTCCTCCCCTGAAAACCAGGGAGATGGATCACAAATAGGAATTGTCAAGGGTGTTGTAGCTGTTAAAACAATAATGAGTGAGCTCAGAGGATGGAACCGATTCCAACGATATCCTGTTTGCTCTGATTATTGCTATTTTTAAAGCCCTTTAATTGCAAGCGTGTTTGAAAATGAAGCTAGATAAAACCGAACTCATTAAAAAACCAACTGTGATTCTCCACCTCCATCCCGATCAGCAGAAGCGATGAAAGATGGGGAGACTTGTGCAGTTCCATTTGCTGTAAGCCTCAATCGCAGCATGGAAGCCTGAACTAATGCAAGCTGATCCCTTGTTTAGTATAAGCGTTTCCTGCAGCGGGATCCTCCTTGCAGGCCCCTTCCCCTGATGGCTTTCACTCTTGTCTAATGTTGCTAATGTTCATGTTCTCTGGCAGTGCTCGGCCGTGGCAGTAACGATATCCTGCATACACTGACGATTTCTTAAGGCAAGCTCAAAGGGCATCCTGTTGTGATGTACAGCCCAGCCCATGGTTGAGCTCCAGCTCAGTGTGTGAGGTTGGCATTATTGCTGGTAGAGAGACTAGCAGTGCTTGCAGGTGAGACACTTGACTTGCTTTCTAGGGTGTTGTTTTATACTTACATAGCTTCTATGCCATTTACTGAATAAACACAAATAAATAGAAAGATGACTTGGTCATCTTTGATCAGTTATGATTGTGTGTATGCATTTGTGTTTATAAGTGCAATTTTATGTTGCTGTTGCTTCAGGTTGTAGGTGTCAAAGTTTGCATTGTTATCTCTTTGTGCTGCAAATTTACACGCTTGATTTTGCATTTGCCTAGTGTAAGTGGTAATATGGAGAAACCTATTTACTGGTCTTATAGCAATATAGCTGTAGCTTCGGGAGACCTCAGTAAGAGGTGCTCCTCCATTGACAGGTTAAGAGAATTGCAAGAAGTAATGTTGATTTGTTGAGTTACTACAGAGTTGATGTAGCCAAAAAACATGATAATATTCTGTACCTTTATAAATTGTTGGTCTGAGCAGTAGAGCTAGAAAAAAATCTTGGTGAATTATTCAGTACATTTTCCTGATAAGGTAATTCTTGCTTCTGAAATGCTTGTTTGTTTTTTTTCTGGCTTTCTCTTCTGGACTAATCTTGATGTCCAGTACTTCCTAATGCTAACTATTCACAGCCTGCCACAATCTGCAGGAAAAGAGAAGTATTTCTGTAATCCAGCACCAGGCTGGGACTCAAGAGATTATTTTATTTCCTGATTTTGTATTAGGTTTTGTTCCTGGGCTCAGATGTCTCTGTTTCTGAAGAAGAGAAATGAGATTCCCTTGTTGCTTTCTCACTTAGACTTTTAATTTATTTAGTTAGGACCTGTCTTTTCTTTTTAGACTTATTTGAGTTTCTCTATTTCAAATTTGTTGCATTTAAAAATAAATTATATGAATAGGATATGTATATTCTGAAAAATGTAACACTTTAGAAGTGTCTCAAAGTATAAATTATTTTAATATAATCAGCCCTCAATGGTAGTAATTCTGCACTAGTAAGGCAGACAACGCTAGTTTCCTGAAAATATTGAGGAAAAGAGTTTTCTGTGCTCTCAGCTCATATCTTGGAGTTGGTTCTACAGTTTGAAAATGCAAGCTCAGTATTGTTGGCCCAAAAGGCCTGACAGTGACCACTGTGAACTTGATCTTGAGACTGCAAATGCCTCTTATATGGAAGAAATTCCATTTTCACGATGTCAGATCTTCTCCCTGAGTTATTTCTTTTCCTGACCACTCATATTTTTTGGTTGTTATTTTGTGCTAAGAAAGTACAAGGTTTTATGATCAGATTGTGCAGTAAAGCCAATCTCCAACTTTATAGGGAATGAAACTTGAGTAGATTTAAGGTATGATTTGCATGGGAGTCATTTCTTGACGTAAAATGGAGAATAGTTGAATTTGAAAGTTTTTCTCATGCTCTAAAGAAAAAGGTGAATATGAGTTTATGTGCTGAAGTTCAAACATAATAAAATTGTATGTGTAGAAATCTACCTGTTTAACACTGGAACTTCAAATTGCCGGATTTTTGATAGCTCTTCCAACTTGAACTATGTCTGTTAATATAGCAGTATACAGTACTGCAGTATAGTACTTAACCTACAGTATATTGCACCCATGTTTTTCAAAATGCTTTGTGTATCTATTGTCTGTAGACTTACAAGACAGATCTATTGTTTTAAAAGGAAGAGAGAGAACAATATCTCAGTATGGGTCTACAAATCAATTACTTGTTTTAAGTGGCTCAGTAATTATGGTTAAATTGTGCGTCTGAGAAACATATTAGAATCACAGAATAATTTGAGTTTGAAGGGACCATAAAATCATGAGCCACCTTTTACTAGATGTGGTTGCTTGAAGCCCCCCACACTAGCCTTGAGCACCTCCAGGAATGGCGCATCCACAACTTCTCTGCACAACCTGTTCCAGTGTCTTGCCTCTCTCATAGTGAAGATATTTTTTTCCTATTTCTAATCTAAATCTTCCTTCTTTTATTTTAAAGCCCTTAACCCTTTTCCTATCACAGCATGCTCCTTCAAAAAGTCCTTCTTCAGCTTTCTTGTAAGCCCCCTTTAGGTACTGGGAGTCAGCCATCTCTTCTCCTGAGAGAAAAGGTTCCCTGAGCCTCTCTTCACAGGAGAGAGGTCCTCCTGCCCTCTGAGCATCCTCATGACTCTCCTCTGGACTTGCTCCAACAATTCCATATTTTTTTGGGTGGGGGTAGAGGGGGGAGGAGCACAGTAGTGCAGGTTGAGGCCTCATGAAAGTGGGACAGAGGGGGATGATCACCTTCCTGATCAGCTGGCCATGCTGTTTTTCATGCAGCCCAGGACTCAAATGACCTTCTGGACTGCAAGGATATGTTGCTTTCTCATGCTGAGAAAGTACCTGACACAAGTGCAGGATCTTGCACTTAGGCCTTGTTAAACTTCAGGAGATTTCTGTAACCCTACTTTTCGAGTTTGTTGTGGTCTGTCTGAATGGCATCTTTCCCTTCAGCATGTTGACCGCACGGTTCAATTTGGTGTTGTCACAAACTTGCTGAAAGTACTCAATCCCACTGTCTGATGACAACAAAGATAAAATTAGTGCTTGTCCCAGTCCTGATCACTGATGTCCACCTGGATGCTGAGCCATTGACTGCAAACACTGTGAATGCTACCATCCAGCCAATTCCTTACCCATCAAGTGGACCAGCTGTAAAATCCACATCTTCCAGATGTAGAGCCAGTATTCCTAGGAAATCATTCTGTACTTCTCAGGATGTAAAATGCGTGAAATGCAGTAGATGACAGCCTTAGGGACACATACTGATATGACCAATCTGTTCTTGGTAGATGGTTTTCAAATGTTGTGTAGAAAAAAATACAATGCTAACAGAACACAATAGAACCACAGTAGAATACATTCACATTTGTATCCTGAGACATAATCTGATAGACTGTGAAAGGACAAAGCATTTGGGGGTTATTGAAGGGAAACGTTACTAGCTTAAATTTTTCTACTCAATGAAGTTAGCACCATTACACCAACAGAGGGAATTCTTACAAATCACTTTTCAAATTTGATGTAGAATATCAGCTTTCATTGAGAGATTTGATATGTTTGTTGCCTTCAGTTTGCATTGTAAACATTTATGAGAGAGGCTTGGCACTGGCGTGACCTGCTGCTTACAGCCCTGCTTCCTTCTCTTCTGCAGTTTTCTCTCTTCAGTTTTTGAGATCTCAAAAATACTTTTGATTATACATTGGGAAACCTTAATCTGGGTAAGTGGATATTTGCCTTCTTGTAGAACAGCAGGTAGTTAAAGATGGTAGGAGTAGCAAAGCTAATGAAGTGGAGAAAGTTGTAAAATAAACAAATAAACAAAAAAAAAATGTAAAACAAAAAACTGCAAGTGAAGGTTCAGATAGGACTAAATTTATTTTAACTCCTACAAGATTGATCAGAAAAAAACTAGCTAGGAAAATGTGGGCTGTCCAATTCTTCATGTCTTGAAGCAGAAGCCTTCTGGAGGGTAATAAGTGGCCACCGAGAATTTACTGGTCTCAATATGAAGGCAAGAGGCTAAAATCTAGTGGAATGTATGAGGTCTGCTCTGAAAATAATGCCTTTTATTTTATTACATTGGCCCACAACCTCAGAAGTGGGTGTTGGTGGTACAGCAGTAGAGGCTGAACCTTCCCACCAGTATTCCATTACGTTTTCTTGCTGTGTCACAGACGATAGCAGAGGGGCACTCTGACAGAATGTCATGGGAGTGCATATGAAGTTAAGATGTGTCATAGAATTCCTCTGTGTGGAAAAATCCATTAACAGTCGTTGATGTTTGCTGAATGTTTACAGAGGCCAAACAATGGATGTGAGCACAGTGAGGCAATGGGTGGTGTGTTTGGTTACTTCTGTTGATGCATATTTGTACGAGCATGGCATGCAGGAGGCTCTTGTTCATCAGTGGTGAAAATGCCTAGGTAATGGTGGTGACTATGCTGAGAAATAGTGTTTGTTAGCTGAGATTTGCTCTCTAAAACAGTATTAGTGTTCTTTTTATCCGTTGTCCTTTTATCCATTGTCATTTCCATGGAAATAAATAGGAGGCATTACTTGTGGAACAACCTGCTTAATGTAGAGCAAATGAGATTAATTGCTGATCCCTTGTGGCCTTTTAGTCTGTATTTTTTTTATAAATGATTTTCATTATCTATCTTGGCTGTAGTGTTTGTGGTGGAATGTCCTTTTGTGAAGGACAATTTCAATAAATCAGCAAGAAGTAAAAAATGAATGCAAAGGGTGTTTCCACTTATTCCTTCTTATGAATTTCTAAAATGTATGAATTAAATGTACAAGAGTGAGGTGGTGTATATGACTTAAAGTTTAGTCACATTGCATCTAATCAAGTACCCTTCGTACTCAGCAGGAAGCCTTTCACAGATGTTTTGGAAATGAATGCTTGCCAAACATTTGTATTGTCAAGAGTGCACAAGCTGTGTTGGTGAAATCTCTCTGCCAACACAGCAGCCATAGATTTTTGCATAGTATCTTTCGTGAAAACTGATCCCTGTGAATTGCCTACTGGAACAGAAACGCTTCTACTGTTGAGTGGTGCGTTCTAATGTGTAGGCTTTCTGTAACTTCTTCATACAGTGGAAGCAGGGAATTCCTCAAATTTTGTGAAGGTTCAGCTTGGGTCTCTGCATGCCTGACGCTCAAAATTCTCTGTGGGCTAAAGCATTTCTAGTTGTATAATGCTACTTGTTGTTTCTATCTCTCCATCTCTTTTTCTCTTCCCTTTGTTCATCCTTTGCTGAATTAAGCAAGACAGTATAGTTTTGCAATTAATAAAGGGATCGTAGTCCCTAAGTTCTGGAGAATACAACAGAATTTTATTTTTTTTAATTATTATTTTTGGTAGAGCCTTTGAAGATTATATGCTTTGAATTGTACAAACACTGTCTTCCCCACTTCTAGCATGGTGGATGGGTCAAATCTGTAGATTTCATCAAGCCTGATGTGTCTTATTCTGAGTAGTAAGTTGCTTCCCAATTATGGTTTTCTGGTCTTTTCTTCTATATTAATGTAAGAATTTGAGCCTGCACTTACGTGTTTGCTTTTTCCTTTTTTTTTTTTTTTTTTTTTATTTCTGCTGTTGGCTGTTGCAGGTAATGGCAAACACGTGCAGTGGCTGCGTGGGAAGGATGGTGAGGTCTGGGTCTGGGTTATGGGAGAAGCCCCAGGTGACAAGCCGTATGAACAGATATCAGAGGAGCTAATAGCTGAACGCGCCAGGCAACAAGCACAGAAGGAGGCAGAAGAGCTATGGTGAGGATTTAAGAATCTGAATTCAGGGTCCACTTGGCATTATGGGACACATGGCCTTGTAGAAAGGTGTGAGGTAATGGTGGGTAAAAAATGGTAAGTATGTTTTGTCAACATTTACTTTCATTTGTTTTTGGTGATTTTTCAATCTATGAAAAAATAAATTTTATTTTAATATTTAAAAAACAGAAATCTTCTTGCACAAAAAATTGTGGTGAACATTTTTCTTTTGGGGAATTTTGCTAAACTGTTGTCCAGTTTGTAAGTAAATAAAAAATAGGGAACTGGCAGAGGAGATTGCCAAGTTGCTCTCTGCTGACTTTGAAAGGTGATGGAGAATGGGAGAGATGCCTGAGAACTGGAGGAAAGCCAATGTATATCACTTTTCAGAAAGGAAAGGAGGGAGGACTCACCTGCATCCCTGGGAATGTGATTTTTTTTAATGTCATCTCCAAGCAATGTCATTTCCAAGCAGGTGAATGAGAAGCAGGTTATCTGGTGCGTAAACATGGATTCACCAGGGGAAAGTCGTGCTTGATGAGTCTGGTAGTCTTCTATGATGTCATGATCTGCTGAGTAGATGTGGGAAGAGCAGCAGATGTTGCGAACCTTGACTTAAGCAAGGCTTTTTACACTGTCTTCCATAATATCCTCGTAAGTAAGCATAGGAAGTGTGGGATAGATGAGCAGACAGTGAGGTGGATTGAGAACTGGCTGACTGGCAGAGCTGAGGGTTGTGATCAGTGGCACAGAATCTATCTGGAGGTCTGTAGCTAGCAGTGTTCCCCAGGGGCCAGTGCTGGATCCCATCTTCAACATCTGCATTGGTGATGTGGATGAAGGGATAGAGTCCACCCTCAGTATGTTTGCCAGTGATACAAAGCTGGGAGGAGTAACTGACACACCAGAAGGATGTGCTACTTTTCATTGAGACCTGGTCAGACTGGAGAGGTGGATGGAGAGGAACCTTCAACAAGGGCAATTGTATAGTACTAAAATGAAAGAGGAATAACCATGCACATTGGTATGGGATAGAAGCTAACCTGCTGGAGAGGAGCTCTGCAGAGAAGTACCTGGGTGTCCTGGTGGACGACAGGTTGGCCATGAGATAGCAGTGTAGATAGCCCTTGTGGCTGAGAAGGCCAACAATAGCCTGAAGTACATAAAAAGAGTGCGACCAGCAGGTTGAGGGGATTTATTCTCCCACCCTACTCTGCGCTGTTGAGGCCACACTTGGAGTACTGTGTCCAGTTCTGGGCTCCCCAGCTGAAGAAAGACAGGGGACTACCGGAGGCAATTCAGTGGAGGGCCCCAGAATGACCGGGGAACTGGAGCATCTCCCTAGCAATGAAGGGCTGAGCGACCTGGGGCTGTTCAGTCTGGAGAAGATAAGACTGAGGGTGGGTCTTACCAATGCTTATAAATATTTAAAGTGTAGTAGTCAAGTGGATGGGGCAGGTTCTTTACACTGGTGCCCAGTGACAGAACAAGGGACAGTGGATGCAGGCTGGAACACAGAAAGTTTTACCTGAACACAAGGAAGCACTTCTTTACTGTGACAGAACACTGGAAACAAAGTTTGCCCTGGCTCAGCTTTCACTGCAGCCCCTGCCTGTCCCGTGATTCTGTGTTTTGAGATGGTGAAATCAGAAAATATTTGTTGCATCTATGCCCACAACAGAGATTTTGTATGTGTAATGCTTTTTTTTTATTATTATTTTCCAGTTGGCTTCATGTGCATACTGCTTGTGTTAGTTCTTAACCCAGCAGTTCAGAAGCTGATTACTACAAGTGCCATGCTGGTGTTTCCAGTAGGGCTGATTCCAGCTTTCGTAAAGATTGAAAAGTCTTTTGATGCTTGATGTTGTGATGTTGTTGGGACGTAGGCCACCTGCTTCCTGCACTTAGTTTTGCAGTTCAGTGCACAGAAGTAACACATTAAATATTGGATTATTCTGTATTATTGCTTTTCATATCAGATTCTTCTTGCTTATAATGATTGCAGATTTAAGCAGGGATTAAAACTTCACCGTGTGCTCTGTGCTCCTTTTAGGCTGTCACAATTAATAAATGCTCTACTGTTAAAGTTTTGCAGACATTTTCACTGGTTTCACTATTTGAGAGAAAATAAATTCCCACGGTTTGCTAGATGGATAGGAAAAATCTGTTTTCGGCCAAGGAAGACAGGACATGACTGGAAAATAATTTAAAAAAAAAAAAATTGATCTCATTTAGAAGATGCTATATTAATGGGACATTTACTGGAAATTGAAAAAGTTTCTTGTCCAGATGGTTATCTGAAATCCATTCCTCAGAGGTTTCTTGTTAAGTGTGTTTTCTTTTGTATTTCCATGACGTTTAATTCTAATTATTTGTTGCAAACGAGGATCTACTACTGACTAGAATTTGATCTTCAATTTAAAAAAAAACCTCAAGAACCGTGCCTTGAATTATCTTCAATCATTTTTATTTTCAAATTCTTTTCTGAAGGAGACAAAAAGAAGCTGAAATTACAAAGAAATTCCGGGATGCTATGGCTCAAGAAAAAGCCAGAATAGTAGCAGAAAAATGGAAAATAGAAATGGAAGATCGAAAAGCAGCAAAATTGGAGGAGGAAAAGATTCAGGAGGATCTGAAGGTTTGCACAATCGTATTTAGGCTTTAAATGTTCTTACAGAGATTCAAAATTCTTCTCAGCTTTGGTGCATGTTTATTAATAGGTTTTAAGAACCAAAGTTGTGTTTTTTCATCCTGGAATATGCAAATAGCTACATGGTGCTCACCGGCACAGCTGGGTGAGTGATGGGGGAAAAAATTACATATCTCGTTTGAAAGTGTCAGGACAATCATATGGGTTATTCAGCTCACACACTGATGGAATTGTTTAGTCAGCTCTACTGAGTGAATCATACTGGGGGCAAAAATGTTCAATTGTGGAACGTATCTTTTTAAGCTAGTCTTTTTGAACATATTTGATGCATTTTGTGTGCATTGCTCATACATTTGACTTAAAAATTCTCTCTCCACATTCATTAAGGTAATGAACAGTGGATCTTTCTCCTACTCAACATATGGGAAAAAGCTTTGTTTCATGAGGTTCATTTACCTGATTTTTATTGACACCATTGTGAATTTTCCATAAACTCGGTTACAGTATTTTAATGTTGGTTTGAAATACTTTTTTAAGATTCTCTTGTCAAAGATAATTTGAAGACAAGACAGGAAATGCAGATCTCTGTTTCTTTCAATTTATTTTGTAATGATAAAAACAGGAAAATACAATTGTCTTAGTATGCAGAGAAATTATCATGACTTCTGAGACTGAGATGTGTGGTGTGGGACTGCACAAGATTGATGCAGCTGGGTTTCCATGGAGAAAACCTGTAGCAAAGCATGACTCCTAGGAGATCTACATGCAGCCATTTCCATCTACACCCCGCTCACTTTCCCCAGTTGACAGTTGGCTACTGTCATTTTTCTCTTCTTTGGATGGTGATTAAATGCATGGAAACTGTGGATGGAATCCTCACCTTGTCCCTCTGTAACAGGACAAATTTTGAAAATCTCAGTGTTTATTTATATGGTTTGATTCCCAGCTAAAGTCAGCAAGTTACTTGTCTATCTGTAAACAGTGGGGCTGGGATTTGAGGATGGCTATATAGCAGAAAGCCTCTGCAGCACAAAGTTGCTGATTTACCTTTGCACAATTAATTTGAACTCATAGGAGAGAACAGGGCTTTTGAAAATTGATGTCAATGAGTAATGAAACTATACCTTTCAAGTAGCTTTATTAATGTGTGAATAATGAGCAGAGCAACTAATTAAATTGCTTTCCTTCCTCTACTTTCCAGAAAGCAAAGCGCTATTGAACTAAGACTGCTGCAGGCCTGTTCACTTGTGGCTCTGTGGTTGTTTCACAATGCATTTGATGGTCTAAATGTCCACAAGCTCACTGTTCTTTTGTTTCAAAGAGATTTTTTTCAAAAACCTGAATGGAGCAACTTATGAAAATTCAGTGGCCACCAGTCGCATTTTTTTTCTTTTAAGGAAAACTAGCCTTCCACAATTTGAAAAGAGTGGCACCAAACTCTGCTCATTGTACTTAGCTTGATGAGAAGGTCATGTCCCAGCAGCAGCAGCAGCTTCTCTGTCCATCAATTTATTTAATCTCTCTTGGTTCCTTGTTGGGAAAAAGATGAATTAATCAGTTTCGTTATGTATGACTGCAATCATTGAAATCAGAAAGAAATGCACCTTTCATGAATGATTCAGAGAGTGGAATCAAATGCAGATCAGTTAGCTAGCCCACTTTAGCAGGTTTAAGATATTTAATGTGTTGGTACTCATCCTTCTGTGATAACAACCAGCATGTAGTTAAAGCAGTCCCCAAAACTAGGGTATGAAAACATCGGTGTCTGTTAAGGCTTTGTCCTCTTGAAGAATTTTGACTTGAGAGATTGGAGCTCTGTCTGTTCTGATATGCTGATATGTTTAATTTCTGACCACGCTATATCACAAACTCTCCTTTTTAAAACACTTTTATATTCTTGACCTATCATGGGACTTTAAGGCTGCCTGCGCTAGATAAATGATATCTCACATATCAAACTGATGATTCCTGTCTTCTTTTTTAACACTATTGAAAAAATATTGCATTCCTTGCTGTTTCTTAAACAGAAATGCCTTTAATTTATGATGCTAGAATATAAATGTTCGCTGCTCTATTTTTGCAGTTCAAGAACTGCTATTCTTTTATGCATCTACTGCAAAGGACAAATAAGAGAGCCAATTACTATCATTAATCTTTTTCCAAATTCACGAAGGCTATGAGATCATAGACATCATTTCCTGCTTTTATCTGTCATTAAGAGTCTTGAACAATGTACAGAGCTAAGATAAATTAAAGATGTGATCTTCAGTGAGCCAGAAGAGGATAATATCCTTTAGCTACGTTTAGGAATGAGAGATACTGTCTCAGTTCTTTGTGGTCTCCATAAAGCAAGAAAATATTAATAGTAAAGTGCTATCTGTATGACAACAACAGATACCTGTCAAATGTAATTATATAAGCAGAACTGACAATAAAGCTAGATTGTCTCTTGCAAAAATCCATAGGTATTAATCAAAAATTATGTATTGGGTTTAATTGACACTGTGTGTCTTCATGCATAAAAAGATATTTAGTGGGACTTATAATGACATTGGCACTTTGGGAGAAATAATGCTTATTTTTATCATAGGCAGTAAGAGAGGAATAGCATTACAATTTCCTGCCATTATTTTAATTTTTATTGTTATTCAAGTGTTTATGACTAATTCCCATTGGGACTGTGTTGAGTGAAGGGGGAGTTTCTGTGTCCTGGCTGTTTTCATTGCCATGAAAGAAGGCAGGTTTATAAACAACCTTCTGAGAAGAAAAAGAGTAACTAGTGCTCTAGTTCAGGAAAGTGATAAGGACCACTTGTGCTTAGTAGACAGAGTACACTTCTGTCCCGCTGGCTTGGATGGGCTTTCAACACGTGCTTTGTGAGTGCTTTCCTGTGCTCGGAATGCTGTGGACCTGTTTTTTTTCCAGTGGTTGCTGCCACATATACAAATTAGGAATGCAGTAAAATGTCACAGTTACCACTTAGAGTACTTTGCACTTCTTACAATCTAGCAATGAGCATTCTGTCCTACTCTAAAAAAAAAAAAAGTTGTTTCCAAGTAAATATCAGGTAATTAAGTGGGCCTGTTGTTATGTTTAAGTGCAAATAAGCTGTAATTTCAGCTATGTGCTCTGTGCCAAGAAAACACTGAACTCTTTCCCAAGGATAGTGTATTCAGAATACAAGAATAAGACAACAGCTTCTTGACCAGATTTTGCATCTAACTCATTCTGAAAATCCTTTCAGTACATTCAATACCAACTGCAATGTTTTGGTAATGCTTCATTTCTGTACTTTTTTGACACCACAGTTAAGATTTTATTTTTTATTTTTCTATGCAGATGTTTCTTTAGTGATACTGTAATGAGGCTGGTTTTTATCTTCAGCTGGGAAACAGATCTTCAAAGTTTTCCTATCCTATGTGCAATGAATTGTGACATGAACTTTAAAGAAAAACCCTTTCCCTACTAATGTGGGTACTGATTATGCTGCTGAAGCTGATGTCCTTATTCTAGACGCAGCATAAATATGACCTTTCCCATGGGTAAATGAGAACATATGAACCACTGATGGGGATAGTTGACGTACCAGGGATTTGAATTGTGAAAAAGAAACAAGCCATTAGGAGATTGTGCTCAAGAATGGTCTGCTCCAGCTCATGTAATAAATCTCAGATCCTTCCTAATCGGAATGAGTCCTCACCTTTGTTTTGTACTTCATCTAAAACATGGTCTTTGCAAAGCAGAGTGTGATGTTGGCACCTGCCCATATGAAATGTATGTGAATAGCATGTCCTGGGGCTCATCTGTTAGTGAAATGTGAATTTTACATAAAGCGCAACTGCACTGATGGTATTTGTCTTCATGCAAATGCGTGCATGGACTAGTGAAATGATGCAAACCCCCTGTTCCTCTTGAGACACTGATAGTAGAGAAAATATGTTTCTGCAAATGTTTTTCTTTCTGAGGCAAGTGGGAGGATTTTCTCAGAAAAACGTTGGGAAGTGGTTGGATGTATTTCTGCTGATGCGTGCACACAGCTCTGCTGGAAACTGCCAGGTGGGTTTGTGGAGAATGCTGGTCTCTGAAGTCAGTCCTGGTGTAACAGTGCTGCTGACAGCACACTGTCCCGGAGCCAAGGACCCTGGGTTTTTCAGAATCTCTCACTGAGGGCTGGGAGGCCTAAGGCCTCAGATGTGAAGATGAGCTGTGCTCGCAGTACTCTGGCAGGTGGCCTGGACATCTGCCCTAGCACATGGCTTTGACTGCAGGGAGTCCAAGTAAATGCATAGCAGCTGTGCTGCAGCAGGCTGCCTTTGGCTCTCAGGCTGCCAGGAACATTTCCTGACAGCCTTATGTGTGGAGGGAATCCAGGTACCCTTCGTCTCAGAGAGGGCTGCTGTAACAAACCCTCTGTGTGGGTTTTGCCCCAAGCAGAACAGCAGTCGTTCAGCTGCCCTGCATCCTTCCTCCTGAGAGAAGCCCCAAGAGCCTCAGCATCCAGAAACTCCATTTTCCATTGGAAAACAATGAGGTGATGTTTGTCTTGTCTCAGGGCATTTTAAAAATCATTCTGCAGCAGAAACTGAATACTGACCTAATCTTCTCTCATCCGTTGGACTGAAATACCTCAAGCTAACCCTGGCTAGGATTAAATATTATTTAGAGCTGGCTGAGGTAGCACTATCAAACACTGTGTGATGCACATTTACAGTAACAAGTTTGTGGTAAATGCTCAAATGCCAGGGGCTAGATAAGATCATTTAGCATGTTCACATTCTTCAGTGGAGTTTAAGCTGTAGAGGATTACTCCTGCCTATTGAATTGCCAGCATGATTTGTTGCAGAAGGTTGGTATTTGTTGGCAACTTGCAAACGTGCACAGAATTGTCACCTTCCTAATTATTCTGGAAGACATGAAAGAATCACTGCACACAGTGCAGTCTCTCCCAGCTGTGAGGCAGAAGGTGATGGTTGGAGATCATTACAGCTCTTTTCTTTCAGCTCTATGTGAAGGATTAGGTTCGCAGGGAGAAGCAGATAAACGTGGTGCTGTTCTTTTTCCATTGGTGTAAGTGTGAAAAGTCCAATTGTTCATTTTCAATAAAAATTCACACTTTTTATTCATACTTATCCAAATGCTTACTCATCTGTCCTGTGTTGTGCTATGAATTGTCATTTCTCCTCACAGGCAGTTGTTCCCAAATATACTTACACATTAGTGCATTCAGGCACTAATTTGAGTAAATGCTATTTAAAATCAAACTTGCTCAAAAATATAAAATGGTGCAAAACAAGTTTTGTCAATTCAGAGTCAAGTGCTAGTGTTGAATGTTTTTGTTATTATTTCTTCTTTGACCTAAAGATCCTTGTTCCCACTAAAGAAAAAAAGCTATGCTTTTCTTAATAGCCACTGCTGCTTTCCATAGAGAACTGAATTGGGTTCTTTTTTTTGTTAGGGATTTTCATCTTTATACTACAAATTCTTGAACAACAGCTGTATTGAAACTAAACTTCTGACAAATCCCTTGTGTGATTCAGGGAAATTGCTGAGATGGATTCTTGTGGGGTTTGTTCTGGTAGTTTTTGTTTTGTTTGTTGGTTGGTTTTGTATTTAAGATGTTGAATAGAAACGTTTTGATAATTGAGGATTACCTCTATGCTGATCTGCCTTCCTGAAAGGATAGCCTCCATGCGGTGGAATTTTTTTCGAAGCAGTGCAATTGGGTGGATAACATTCACCTTGTAAGAATAAAGCACAGCTGATTGGATGCTTTTTCCAAGAAGGAATTAAAAATGTTTGCTAGTGACTGAAATAAGAAAAGTCTTGTTCTGCAGGAGATGTAAAAGGGATTTTTTTTCTTCTGAAGAAGCTTCTGGGCTTTGAAATCAGTGCTTCATAAAAGCATTGACATTTCAGAAATAATGAAGTGTCCACTCAACTAATCTTCTTAAGACTCAGGAGATAACAGTGCGAGGACAATGTTAGAAATAATCAGAGAGTCTGGCATTAATATATGAAAAACTGAGTGAAGAACAAAACCGGGCTTTTCTTTCTCAGAAACAGTAAGATCAGCCTAATTTATTGTTCATCATGTATGCTATAAAACCCCTATTCACTACCAATAAGTTTTTCAGGTCTTTCGATTTAGTTTAGTAGAATCAAAGGGACCTCCTCTGCTTACTAGTGGTGCTCAGCTGAGCTAAATGGAGAAATGTTGTTTTCATTTACTTGAGGAAATGGAAAAATTGCGGAATTCTTGCAAGGGCATAGATTTACATTTGTTCCATTTTCCCACTTGAAATGTTGATTGTTGCTGCTAAATTGCTTACTACTTCTCAGTCTTTTTTAATTGTCAACGGACAAAAGCATTACAGAGCTGTGTCAGCTGTCTGACTGTTCAAAAATCAAAGCACCCTGGTGAAACTCAAGGCATCTGTCCTTGTTTATGCACTGTTATTTCCACATTCATGCAACTACAAGATGTTATTTTTCTTAAACATGGCATTGTGTCATTCCTAACTGGAACAACCAAACAGTATTGATTCTTTTTGGGTCTTCATTAAGCTTCTATGAGTCACAAATGGTGAATAACAATATTATTTGCTTTGAAAAGCTGTCTTCAGAAAAGAAGTTGAATCATGCTCCTTTAATTCCGGTTTTCAGTTAACTAAAAATTACGTATGCAGTGCTGGAGAGAATTAAAAAAGCAAACAAGCAAACAAACAATAACCCTTGCCATGGTGGATAAAATTTTTCTTGATTCTCAGATGAGTATTCCAGATGTATTTCATCACTGGAAAAACACAGATGATGGTTACTCTTAAATGTGTTAAAAAGCAATGTTGTTTGGTAACATCTTCCAACAGGAAGAACCAAAATGTGGAAAATTAGATGACTTTATGCAGGAATAACAGCTTGGTTATGCTTTTCCTGATGCAGCCTGTGAGTTTAGAGTGTATTCAAAGTCAGGTTTTTCATCCATCTCACCACTCAAATTTGTAATTCTTATTGAGATAGACCACATATTGTGTTGGTCGTGCTGTGAATCCTGCTGTGCTGAAAATTATGAAGATACCTGTTTTCAGATTGTAAAGTATGGCCTTCAAAAAAGTTCACAGTGCACAAACAGGGTGTGAAGGAAGCAAAATATATCTGATTCCCCTTTGAAAGAAGGAGCAGTCTCATCTGAACTTAATTTCAGACTGTGTCTTAAAGAAGAAAAAGAAATAATTCATGCAAAGCCCCATAGTTAAGACCTGCTTGCTGAAATATATGAGCTCTGAAAATTGATCAGTCGTTGTTGCATTTGAGAAAGTTGTTTTCTGGTTTAATCCTATTTTTTTCTTTCTCTGTGCTGATCTACTGCCTGTCTCATTGTAATTAAACATTAAAATCCCACCCAAAAGAAGAAGTTAGTAAACTTCTGGCCTTTCACAAACCAAAAAAATCCCACACACAACTGTTTAAGGAAGACAGAAGTATCTCTCCCAAGTCCCAGTGTAAAAGCAGTTTCACCACAGTTTATTCAGCTGGATCAGTTGCTTCATGCTAGACATTTGATAACAATTTACAATAACTGACAGTCTACCTGGGCTTCATTTCTAGTTTGGGTTGAGTTTAGCTGAGTTTGTAATTGAGGGTGGATGAATACTCAGAGACTACTAATGAAACTATTCTGCATAAGTTTCTTATTGTTGTGGTTATAATGGTTTTTCCATTATTCATTCAAGACCTCTGTTCTTAATGAGATAATTATTTACACAGCACAAACTTCTTAGTTTGTAGTAGCAGTCTTCTTAGTTCAACAAAATAAATTCACTTCTCTTCCTAAGGTAATAGTGAAAAATACAGAAAAACAGATGTGGATCCCTATTCCTGCACTAATTAGGTACCTTGGTTATTGATAGTATGTAGAAGGGCATCCATAACATTACTCTATGAGGTTTCCATCTCTTTGATAGTCTTCTTGCACAGGAAATTTTTGTGTGTTAAGTTACATCTTGCAAAGTGTTTAGCATATGCTGGAGGATCTGACTTTCCTCCTGGAACGTAATGGTCTTGATATTTGAAGAACGTTGTTCTCTGTGTTGGTTATGAAGACACACGGTGACAGTTGCTCAAGTAAGAATGCTAGTAAATCTGATTCAGAGTAGTACAGATCTTAGAAAAGATGTTGTAGCAGAAATGCTAAGTCAGGGGTTGAACCAGTGATTGAGCACCTGGTGGGAAGGCAGGCCAAGCCAGGGAAGCTCATGTGCATGCCATACAGTTGAGATTGGAAGGGCTGGAGCCAGGATGCACCCCTTCTTAGCTCTCACTGAAGTGTTAGCAGTAGATGTGAGGCTATCTCTCTGGAGATCCCTGCCTAGCTGAGATCTTCCAAAGCTCTTTTCCTTCATTTCTGTTTCTGTGGTTCCTGCATTTGTGCTCGTTCTTATTTGCTGTAGGTGAAGACTCTGCCACCTTGCTATTATCTCATTATATCATTACAGATGTATATAAAGCTAGAGTGGGAGTGATGCCTCCAGTGTAAGTCCATGTGTATTGAAAACAAGAGTGCTACTTCTGAATTATAGGATAGCGCAAGTTCAGGTGCCATGTGATGAGGTGTTTTCCTTATATATTTTAGATCTTTGGTCCTTTGAAGTTCCTTATTGCTGTGATTTCTATTATATTATATGGAATAAAACTCTTAAGTTAAAAGAAAACGTTTTTCAAGATACCATAGTTACTTTGGTCAGAAACAACTGAAGCAGTATCTGTACAATCAATGAGTATACAGATTATAGAGTATGTCCAGGAGTTTGGCTGATGTAGCTATTACATTAGAGTAGGAAAGAAGAACAAGCACTCTATCTTGGGCTTCTGTGGTAAACTCCAGTGGAGCAGATCTCCAGAAGAGATCCTTCCCCACTGGCGGTCAGCTCTTAAATGGGTCTAGGAGAGGAGGAGACAGGATCCACCCCTTCCTGCAGCACAGGTGAATTGCCTTCTCCTGTGCTCCCGTGGCTGACTTCCTGCTCACCTCAGGTGATCAATCAGAGGTTCAGGCTGTGATTCAGCAGCCCCATAGAAGTGTCCTAACTTGGCATATTCTTCTGCTTTGGTCATTTCTGTTTTGCTTCATTTTGCTTAGAAAAGAGAAGAAGAGGAAAGACAAAAAGGTGAAGAACAAATAAGGCAGCAGGAGGAAATCCGAGCAAAAGAGCTGTATTTGAGTCTCAAGCAAGCTCAGCAGCACAGTCAGCACAGCGATGATGACCAGGAGTGGGAAGAACAGTGTGAGTAAAACCATCTTCACAAGATTTATGTGTTTCTGGAAGACTCCTATGTGCTTCTAGAATGAAAAGAAGTGTTGCAAAAAAATCTCTCGTGCCTAGAGGAATGCAAAATGCTGTATCATTTTTCAGGAAATCACAAACTTATTTTAGAAGTGAATGCTTCTATGAGTTTACCGAATACGTTTCTGAATAACAGTCTATGTCAATGACTTAAAAAAAATGTATCAACTAGAATGGATGGACACACTTATTCAGATGCCTTGTTCTCTGCTATCTCTGAAGAGGTAGAATCTATCTTTATCTGTGTTTTAATTCCTTCTACATGTTAATGGGATTGAGATATGATTTCAGCTCTTCAGTTTGAGGGATTACAGTAAATAATACATTGTTTCCCTGAAAAAAAAAGCTCATGGAGATGCTCTCCCTGTATGAAGACAATTTCTTTTTAGCCGCTCTGAAATCACTTACTGTCGTCTTTGTGGTTAATTCATAAATATAATTTTCTTTTTTTTAAAGACAGTAAAGAACAGGGCAAGCATGTGACTCAATGTATAGACATATATTGTAGATATAACCTTAATAGGTTGTTGTGAACAAAATGTAGGTCTACTTGATCTAGAGTCTACTGTAAAACTAACTGTAGAAGTGGGAAATATGCATTTTCTTGGAGGAAGAATATTATTATTTCTTGCAGCAATACTTGTTTGATTACTTTTCAGAAAATGTGGTGTTTGTAATGTTATAGCTCACATGGGTGTATTCTATTAATTAAGTACAGTGCAAAGTTTAATCAACTAATACTGAGAATAGAGCTTTATGGAAATGACAAATAGCATGTGCATTATGTGAAATACCTCATGAAGTAGGAGAAAATATTGCTTTACTGTTTCAGAATATGCTAAGAGTTTATTTTATAGCGTTGGTAATCACTTCAGCAGTTCCTGAAGACTAGTTACTGAAGTCCTATTACCTGAGATTGATGTGACAGAGAATCGTGCTAACAAAGTGAATTAAGATTATATAAGATACACTGGTGCATTTTCCAAGGTGGTAGAAGGCTAGGCTTATTTTTGATCAATAAAACCTCTGCATATTACACTGTCAATAAAGAAAAGGTAATGATTCCTAAATCATCTAAATCTAGGTGTACGTGTTTATTCTGAAAGGAAAACTGTAGCTTTCTATGTTTGGACTAAATTAGGTCAGAAGTAGTCTTTAGTTTTGTCGAAAATTAGATGTTGTCAATTACCATCGGCTACCAACATAGCATAGAGGATGGCATTATGTACTTTGATGGTACATAAGGAAAGAAAATACTCCTGTAACCATGTTACAAAGAAAAGTGCAGCATATTTTTATACTGAGAGTGGCAACAAAAAATATTCTAAAAATTACTAATAAAAGATACAATTTTTTTATTACTGCAATTATTTTACTTTGATGCATTGAAGAGAGAAGTGAAGGTTTTGAAATCGTTTCAGTTTTCTCAAGGAATCCTGGTTGTACAGGGACAGATATCAGAAATGCAACAAAGGAATTATGAGAAGAGGCAGAGGAAAAAGAAACAAGCTGTGAGAGACTTGGATCATTTCTTTAATAGCATTCGGTGTCAGTCCAAAAAAGATTTCAACTACATCATATGTTGACTGACATAATGTTTGTTTTTTTTTTATGTAACCTTTGGTTGGAGTGTTTTATGTGTTTATGTGAACTCTAAATTATTCGTCCATCCCTTGTCACCCTCACTCTATATACTTCGCTACCTGTATGGATGTATCTTTGTGCTCAGAAGAGTGACTGACTGCAGCTCAGATAATTTGAGATACCAAGTGTTATCACCAGTAACAGTGCTGCTGTGGCAAAACAAAAGGTCAGCATGGTCTGGTTGGCTGCACCATGGCTAATGTTTGCAGCCTGCTCTAAATTCTGTGCTCTCAGAGTTTATGCTGTTATCAGGAATTGATTTAGCATTAAACTAACTGCAGGGTAATGACTGGAGTGTATCATATCTTTGTTTATCCTCTTATGCTTATCTCATTGTCTCAATTTATCCCAGTTGATTTGAAGGCTTAGAACTGTGTTCCATTAGCGAATAGCTGTGACAGTTTAAGATATGAAGAGGTAGTGTTTAGTGCCTTGGTTGAAACCAGTTCCTGGGCTGGTTTAAACTCTGCCATCTGATCGCAGTGAGTTTCCTGAGGAATGTTCATATCTTTCGTTCCCTTAACTTTGCCAAAACATCAGAACCTTCAGCAAACAGACAGCAACAAATATTTGGAAGAGGAAACGTGTTAAACTGCTAGGGAATGAGCTAGTGTTCGGGTTCACCAGACTTCTCAGCTTTAAGTTCAAATGACATCGTTTTTCCCCCTTTTCATGGCAATCCTTTAATTGCATCTTCATGTATTTCTTCAGCACACTGAGAGGAAATTTAGTCAAGGTGGGCAAAGCTGTCCATTTGTCATCTTTCCTAAGCAAGAAATAAATGCACGAATATGTGAGAAAGGTCTAAGCAGACATAATATTAACATGTTTTGTCTCTTGCCCACCTGCAATGGAGACCTTATTGCCCAGTAGGAGCAAGGTTAAGCTCCTTTGTGTCTTGTGTCCTTGTAGTTAGTCCTTCATATTCAACAGTACTGGGGTCAGTACCGAAGAGGAACAGAAGTGCCTAGTGCAGCTATTGTGGAGAGCAAATGTAGCAATGATATTGATGACAGTAGTAATTTATTTAGCAGATGAAATTTAGAATGTGATGAGAATTCATCTCTCCTCGTCGCATTATCCCCTCGGTTTACTGCCAACGCGATAAGCAAAGTGCTGCTAATATTAGTTTCTATTGTTCTGTTCAGTTTGCTTCTGTGGTTTGCTTGATTATGCCAAATAACAAAAAAAAATCCCATAGAACTGCTTTGTTAATTGAAATAGCTAATTTCAGTGCTTTTTAATATAATAAATGACAAATGTGGAAAAGCCTGAAAAAGCTCCACTTTACGTGCATAATTGCTACTAAATCATTTTTTCCTTCATATGTGTTGGGGTACTGTAGAGGGCAGTTGCAAGTTAATGTGTGGAGTATTTAGGTTGGCAGATGGGAAGATGAATAGTAAAAAGGAATTGTTCAGATAGTCCACTTTCCCAAGCTCTTATTCTGAGAAGTGAGAACTGAAGCTAAGCTTGGATAGAAGAGAATGTATTCTGATTGGTTTTGAATCTTTCTACAGGCTGGTCTATTTTGTATGTTTCTAGAGTTTTCAAGAAACGATACTCTATGCTATGCTCTCTTAGTGTGACTCTGTTGTGTGAGACCAGAAATGAGGGTTTTACGTAGCATAATATGAAAACTTGTAGCTTAAACATTCCTCTGCTTGAATAGTGCAAAAGGCATTCTGTCAGTACACTGCCAACTTCCTGCAAACTGCACCAAGGAAAGAAATGCCTGGATACTGTCTGACCAACTATACCCCTCTCCAGACAGTTAATAAGCCTGAAAAGATGCAAATAGATTTGAGTGACTTGCTCTGTTCATATTTTTACATCTTTTCTGAAGCACCCACCTTTGGTCTCTGTTGGAAATGGGATACCAGGCTGATCTGGTAGAACCTCTTCTATAATTTTGTGTTTTACCACAAGGTATGCCTATGAACTTGTTGAGGTTCAAAGGATTTTATGTTCTTCTGGTACTTACCTTCCACAGAAATTCAAGTGGAGAAATTTACTGGCAGGAACATTTGATAAAATGCTGATTTTTAAAGCAAACAGCTCCCAGTTCAGCTATGCATTAAATAAGCAAATGCTCAACCTTAAGTATGTGCTCATAGAACTTCAATAGATCACAGAGCACATTGCTGAATAGGGATGGAATTATTGACATACTTTCAGATCAAAAGATTGCTGAAGTCAAGCCCTGTTGCAGAATATTTGTGGGAAGTTATTTCCCAATTGTGGAAAACACCGTGTGATTTTTGGGTTTGCACTCAGAAAATCTGCGTGTTGAATTTTATTTATCAAGCACTCATTTTGAATTACTCATGAACAAGCTTTCAAGAATAATTAACAAGGGTAAAACTTAAGAAAAATCTCTTAAAAACAAACAAACAAACAAACACGTTTGTGGCTTTTTTTTTATTTCCACATATCTCCATCTATAACTCACAGCTCTTCAAAATCATAACATGTATTATAGAAAATAGAGAGTTCCTAATCTCACAATTGACGTGCTTCACTGACCACGCACAGCACAAATTAATCCTAATCTGAGTTAAAAGATTTGTTAATACAACTTTTCCAGGGCTAGATAAGCTTATATAATATAAATAAGGATTCCCAAGCCCGAACTCAAAATATGAAAGATGGTGCTGCATTTTGACTCAAAAGATTGTTTAGACTGGCAGAGAGAAATTATAGATTCTCAGAAAGTGTCCAAGATGGAGCAAACTCAAGTTAAGACCACATAGAAACAGGTCTGCATTTCTACACAAGGTACAGCGTAGGGCATAAGGTACATCAGGGGAAAAGTATGCTTAATTTCACCTGAGCTGGAAGAGGATGTACCTGTTCTTGTTCTTTATTCTTAACCAGCATCTGAAGAAGAAACCTGATGGTGGAGGTGGACGTATGGGCTTGGCTGAATGGTAAATTTTGTGCGTAAACTTGAAAAATCAATCAAAATCCTCCTTTTCCAGTATTGAAATTATTCTGAAGTTATTCTGGGATATAAATTTGTAGTAATTCTTGATGCTAGATAGATACCTACAGTGATGATTCAGATATTTTTGAGGACAGGAGATATTTAAATATCTAGTCTTCTTACAGAATATACCGATTATTAAATGTTGTGCTTTGCATAGGGGTCACGTCAAATGTACACTTACTGTAAAAGTGTCTTCTGTCAGCAAGTCAATAATTTAAATAATCAATTAAGAGACCTTGTACACCCCCATGTTCAGTGATGCAGTTCTTCAGACACTTCATCTGGAGAATTTTAATGAAAATTCTTCATCATGGGAAAGAGATGACTATATATATGTGTGTTTATGTATATATATATACTTTTACATATATATATATACACACAGATGTGTAGACTTGCATATGAATAACTATACGTAGATATCTGACTACAGTTTTCTCTATTCCTACACATTTATAAATGTATATGCATATGTATATGTGTTTACATACATGAACACAAGCATGTGTATCTATATGTATAGGGATGGGCAAGGCTGCACATCAGATATCCATTCTGAAATTTTTTGGAATGTTAATGATTGACAGTTGAAAAATATGTTCTTTCTTCCCATTATTTTGCCATAAGAAACATTTATATTTGATACTGCTTGGGAAAACATAGTTCAGGTCTCGGGCATCTGATGATATAGATTTATTAGCTAGCAAAAAGACAGTAGAAATGTCTGTTGAAAAATCTATTGCTGAGGAAACTTGAGCATGAATACACCTTGTTGTTTTTCCTTTGCCAGTCAGTCTGTACATCAGTAGAAAGGAATTCTGAAAGCTCCATGCAATCTGCCCTCAATCTGTTTGTAAGGAACAATGACTGGTTTCTAAATGTCCTACCCAGCTGTATTGTACTCATCTTCCTTGCTCTCTCTCATACTGCTGCTAACACAAAGTCCACATTTAAAGCAATCGCTGCTCGCTGGCTTTGCAAAGGATAAATCATAGAAATTTTGTATCTAGTACACTTGACATACTGAAGTACCATATTTAGATAAGATTATCTACCCTTAAAAAGAAGGACCTGTAAGATAAATAGTGGAACACAGTACTCAATTTTTCGTACTGTATGGCTGTTACTGCATTTAGCTAAAATGACAATGTGTGTATTTAAGTGAAAATACATTGAATTTGTGCGCACAGGAAGTAATGATGACTCGTTTATTATTCTGTCTTGATTAGTTTTAAGTCGTATATATCTTTCTACCTATAATAATACTTTATAACTAAACTTAGAGGTCTTCTCTCATTCCTTCATTTGCCTAGAGTGTTTTATTTTGTTTTCTGTTAAGCACTTTTATTTTTTTATTCCATTAAACCTTTTCATAATTCAGATAAATCTATTATAGCCCGTGCTTGCTGTAAATCAGGAGCATAAACCAGAGGCATGCAGCCTAATGAAATGCAGCTGTCTGGTATTATATCATGCATTCCAAGTCACAGGTACAATCACAGCAGAGTAGGAAATAGCATGTGCACTTCATGAATTGGGTATGATCTGACCCAGGATAGTCATGGCAGGATTGATAATTGCTGCTGGAGGCAATAGCGTGCTGCTTTAATATTTGCTTCACTGAAAGGTTTGTTTTGCACTGGAATAATTTTCCTGCCTGAAGTTATTTGTGTCTGAAAAAATCATCAAAATGGAGCTTGAAGCACTGGGAAAGAGCAGATAGATGACAAATATTTGCATATTCTTAGTGCATTTAAGTCACACCAGTTTGACAAGGAGATTGTTTGTACACTGTTTTTAAAGTAAAGAAGCTTTAGTGAAAGGTGTGTGATCTGCGATGGCCAGAGCTGCAGGTCCATCATTTCAGGCTATGGAAATTAGTTTGCTTTACTTAGGTATTCCTGGTCAGTGCCACTGATATGTGTGTATTAGAATGATAAGATATCCTGAGATGGGATATTCCCATAAGGATCATCGTGTCAATCAAATGTGCCAGACCAGACTCTGGGTCTTTATATATAGTTTCAGAGACTGAAATAGGAAATGATAACACCATCTGTAGCATCAGAATACCCTCTACACTGACTATTCATTTTTTCTGCTGTTCCTGAAACAATTTTTTGACTGGAGTTCTTAAGATGGAGATGTTTATGATTTTAAACATCGTAATGATGATAGCATCCACTTTTAGAAAGAGAGCAACGTTAACAAATAGAGCAATCTAAATACTAACGCAATTGTATGTTTTGGGAAAACCTCCTGCAGTTCTAGTTATGTGCGTAGCTGCTCAAGCAATAATTAATATTCTCTCTTGAAATGTATAACTTGATCAACCACTAGTGGAAAAGATGTCCTGCAGCAGAATTTCTCTTATTACATCCAGTGCAAGCATCAGATGTAATCACAGTCTGTGGAGGCTCAGTTTTTGCCTGTAGCAATCAAGCCATTGATAGCACAAATTTGGCGTACTTCCTCTGCTGTTGGGCCTGTATTTGAAGCATCAGGGAGGTTATCTGCTTAGTTTTCTCACTGATAGCACATTGTAATTGGTGTGTTCCTAAAATCAGGTAACATGAATAATAATGACATAAATATGGGCAAATGTTAGTATTTCATGTATTTCAAAAGCTTCTCCTCCTGACCCCTCCCCTTCGTTGACTCAGTGCGCCGCTCCAAAGCTGCGGATGAGGAAAGGAGCCACAAAGCACGCAGAGCACGGGACGAGTACCGGCGGCAATCCTTGCGGGCCATCCAAAAGGGCAGAGTGGCTGATCTGAGTAATTTGTTCCAGGGAACCAGACTGAATAACGATCAGGAGGCAAAACTGAACAGCAACAGTGCGAGTCCTTTGCTGTCTTGTGCTGTGACATCCAGGTTAGTTTGTGCAAGCGTAACTTGAAAATGCATATTCTGTTGAACTGTTTCCTTTCCAATTACTACCTGTCTCAACAAGTTCAGTGTTTTTTTTTATGTTCTCACTGTCTTGTTCTTTCACTACGACCAGAGCAAGAGTGTTTCTAGGGTGGAAACAACTGAATACTTAATGCCAACTAAATTATTTTTCAGGCAGATTTGTGAGAGCCCATACTGAGAGATGGGCCCATCAGAAATCATGATCAGGTTAGTATGCAAGGCTCTGATGTAGAGAAAATCAAATGGACAAATTCTTAGGTGAGTCTTAACCCTCAAGCCTGAAACTCTCTGCTTCTCAATGGATCATAGAATGGCTTGGGTTGGAATAATGATCATCTAGTTTCAACCCCCCTGATATGTGCAGGGTTGCCAACCACCAGACCAGGCTGCCCAGATCTTTGAAAACACGTTATGGATAGTTGTCATACTCCTAAATTTCAAAGAGTTCTCTTGGCAAACTCAAATGTTTTTGGTGTTTTTCTGTTTATTAATCTTTCATCCAACCATTCAGGGAGTACTGTGTAAAGAATTCAGCATGTAAGTGCTAGAAAGGTTATTGGTCACTGTTTTCCTGAATACATCTTCTGTCATTAATTTGGCTTTTTGCAATGATAATGACAATGTGAATTCTGTCAGAACGGTAGCATTTAATGCTGAAAGTGACAGTAGATCAAACTTTGCTTTACCAATTTGTGTTGCACCAGTGAGGAGTCCCCTCTTGTGTGGAAATCTGTTCTGCTCTGACAAATAAGTTCTTTTCTGTGTTATGTTGAATCAGAAAACCTCTGACAGTAATAGCAAAAGCAGCTTGAGATGGAATCAAAATATCACTGGCTGAGAGAGAGCAGAATATTTAAAATTGCCATCAAATCAACTTGTCAGAGGTGTTATATTTTTCTGAGCTACTTAAATAAAAGTCTTCTTTGAAATGGAGTACTATAAACACTAATGAAAATGATGTATTTTAAAACAGATGATCTGTAACTTGTAAGAAGAAGTTCTGTGCTTCTGAAGCGAGGATACTGTCTTTAAAATTTGCCCAGGGAGGTTGTGGATGCCTTGTCCTTAGATGCGTTCAAGGCCAGGTTGGATGTGGCTCTGGGTAGCCTGGTCTGGTGGTTGGTGACCCTGCACACAGCAGGGGGGTTGAAATTAGATGATCCCCAAGGTCCTTTTCAACCTAGGCCATTCTGTGAATTTGGTAGTACCAGACATGAATGTTTTGAAAAAGGGGTTGAAAAAATACTGAGGTATGTTCTGATGGTTATACAGCTCATGTTCAATACTGCTTATCTATTATAAGCTATGCTTTAAACATGTATAGTGATTCAGTATATATGTAAATGTATATAGATCAACTTCCTACCCCTAATACAAGTACGGTGAAGAAAGAATGTAGGTATCTAAAATTTTCCTTCTCTTCTGAGGTGGGAATTCAAGGGGGAGATGTACAGTATGTGGTTATTTATAGCTGGTCTGAGGCAGACCTTCAGCCTTAGGGAATGCAGGTTTAGTGTCATATCTCTAGTTTTTTCTATGTGACGCACAACCCCTGTAGTTTTACCTTCTCCTGTCTATTTATTCAGCTTTTTCCTTTTGTTCCTTTTGCATACTGTGCAAATATATGCATACATGCTTACATTTTACTTATACTTTTGTGGCGGTATTTTTCTCTTCTGTCATGTATGAACATGTTTGACAACACTAACGCTATACAAAATGACAGTGATTTTGAGATTTGCCTTTGGGCAAAAATAAATAAATTTCACAAGCCTTTTGCTGTTAAATAGTAGAAGTAGAGCAAAATAAGTTAAAAAATGGAAATGGATTGAAGGGCTTTGGAACTCAAATGGTTTCCTGTTTCTTTATCGAGGAAAGCTTTTAAAAAAACAGAAATAAGAAACATACATAGGATTTTTGTTTATTTCATTAAGTGCATATCTGTGTCTGAATCTTCACTTTCTCCACTCACTTGTATGTTTATACCTTAAAATTTGGTTATGAATGTTGGTCAGATCTACCCATGTGTTGATGGAATTTAGCAGTTACTGTTACTTTGGGCTTCATCACTCGATATTAACAAACTCAATCACTATTTTTATTAACTTTCATATCATCAAGCAGACATCATCTATCTTTTTTCTCTTATTCATTTCTAAAGATAAGTTTACTGACATGAATTACTGAACCTCACATGTCAGTTTCATGTTTGGTGCCTTCTGAGTTGACATTTTATTACTAGTTCTTCCATTACGTTGTCTGGAAATACCTGATGTTAAATAGCAGCTTCGTGGCAGGTGGGCTCAGAAAGCAAGAAATAGGTAGCTGGTACTGTACTGCTCCCTGTGAAGAGTATGTCTGTCTTGCCAAATGAAAGTGACGTTATACTACAAGTGGACATACCTGCATCAGCTTGAAGATTTGATAACTTTCGTTAACAATTTGAGCACACAGAATTCCATGGGATTTCAAACAGAAATCCATAGTAAAACCTCCCTTCTATTTGTTTACCAGGGTAAATGAGACTGTGTGCTTGACTGGAACACAATCACACTTCGTTTTGATACTATAGAGCTACCTTCAGTCCTTATGTAGGATTGCTGGATGTGTTTCCCATATATTTTACCTGACTTGCCTTTTACAAGCTAATATAATCTAAAATACTTATAAAGTTGTAAGGGAAGCTGGCAAATCAAGAGTGCCAAGGCAACATAAGGGCTTAAACCAAACATTTCCTCTCTCATGCTCGGTGGTTTAGGTAAAGGAAATATTATAGGTGATTCTGGATTAGAATTTCTTGCCAGGCCAAAGGAATATATTCTAAGCCGGAAAAAAAACTACTTGTGAAAGTTAGGTGGAATACAAAGGCTGCCTGAAATGCCCCTTGCATCTTTCGTGATAAATTGTTTTTTCAGTTGTAGTTCTTTGCTTAAGAAATTACTTAGAATTCTGTTAAATTCTGAAAATGTTTTTGTTTTAAATAAGAACCCAAAGGAATTTGAACAAATAAAAAAGAACATAAAAATTGTTCAGTGATCTATACTGAACAGCAATTACACTGAACATGCTGTACTTTTAGGTGTGTGTTGTAAAATACATACAAAAGAGATTTTGAATTATATTGACCCTTGCTTTCTTACACTGCTGATTCCCTATGTGACCACCTTCTTGCCTTTTGACATAGTAAAATCTGGGAACGTCCTTCTAGACCCTTTTCAAGAGAAGTCATCATTCGCTGGTTCAAAGAAGAGCAGGTCCCTCGACGTGCTGGGTTTGAGAGGAACACCAACAGGATTGCTCAGTGGTTTCATGGTAATATCCTGATCTTTACTTTCCCATCTTATAGAGCTGTAAGCGTACCTTCAGGAAGTAAATCTTACCGACCTTTCCTTTCAGAAAGGAATGTTTACTGACAGTGTGAAACCTGGTGCATGTTTAGCATTTTTTTTGCATCATTCCTTTTTCTTAGCATGTGCTTTCCCTATTTTCTTTTTCTGATTAAGTAGATTTGTGACTCAAATTGCTGATGTTTTTCAGGAGTATTTTGATTAAAAAAATAATAAAAAATGCTTTCTGTAATATGGCAAGCCAAGCAGGAAGAACAGACTAAGATGGGATGAGGGGGATTTAGAATGAAGTGGCAAATACAATAGTGTGATGTTATGTGAATGTCTCACATTAAATCTTTTCTTTCCCTGATTGGCAAACAAGATTTGAACTTATGTGTCTAACATCTGTTGCGCTTTGCATACCACGGTATCTTTTATTTTCTCTTTGTTTTGCAAAGAAGAAATATTGAGATGTCTTAATTGTTTTCTGAATGTCCTGGAGAATACAGGAGAATGTGTCTGTGTTGCATAAGGAAATGGCAATACAAATGAAAGCCATTCTGCAAAGCCAGAATTATGGCTAACTACTTGAGCCAAATAAACAATAATGTAATAATCATTTGGATAGGTGGGTGTTTCTATGGAAAGGACTACCGCCTAGTATTTAATATTGTTAATATTGTGATTAACAATGGGTTTTCAAAACCTCTATAAAAACATCATTGAAGAACTTCTGTATTTTCTTCTATCCCAGTTTTGGACCGTAAAATGGGAGGATACTGTTCTGCTCACATTAAGATCTTTTTGAATGCAGTGCATTAAGATATCTATTACAGCATTATTAAAGAAGTGCATTAGTTAGGTACAGAATTACATGGTTTTGCTGAGGTCAGCAGGCCCTTGCTTATCAGATTCGACTGGCAAGTCCTTCAGCTTTTTTTTTTTTTTTTTTTTCAAGATTAAGCACTAGCTTATTTGCTGTCTTCAAATTGTACTATAAATGTCTGGTATTTTCTACTCGTATAGAGATGAAGGCTTTGGGTTGTTGTTAGGCTATATTTAAAAAAGACAAGTAATAAAAGAAAATGTAGTTGCTGTTATATCTTTATCTTGGGTTATATTAATATGATAAGGTGCTGATCTCTTCTCTCTATTGACCAGTGATAGGATCCGAGGGAATGGTATTAAGCTGCATCAGGAGAGGATAAGGTTGGGTATTAGGAAAAAGTTATTCACAGAGAGGGTGGTCAGGCCCTGGAACAGGCTCTGAGGGAAGAACTCCAAGCTGCTGGAGTACAAGGGGAATGCTCTCTGACATAGGGTTTGATCTCTGTGTGGAGCCAGGGGTTGGATTCAGTGATCCTTGTGGGTTTCTTCCAACTCAGGATATTCTGTGATACTATAATTTGTTTCCTCTGTTTTCCCTTGTCCTTTAGCCTTTCTCTTCTGCTTGAAATCTGCTTAATCGTGTTATTTTTTTTTTCCTTTTCCAATTGGTTTGCCAGCCATTATGTTCAGAAGAAACTTCAAAAATGTAGGACATTGAGCCATCACATATTCTGTTCAGCATTTGGTAATTTTTCATTCAGAACATACAAGAGAGTTAGTTCCCTTCTTGTCTGGGGAGTGGTTGATTTCTAAATATTTCCCCAGCTTTAGTTGATTCTAATGTCTTACTACTGTTGATTTTATTTATCCACTTTTTCCACATTATTTATCCATTTTATTTATCTGAGAGAGTGGGATCTCTCAGAAGTATGCTGAGAGTAACGTGAGATGACTAAATGAGGAATTTGCGAATTGCCTGTCTGTTATGTGGCTTCATGTATGTTTGCTAAGCGCTTTATGCAGCATTGTGTCAACTCTGCTTGCCTTGAGGTTGAAAGAATAGTTCAAAGGCTGCAGTTCAGAATATCACAGGGTTGGAAGGGACCTCAAGGATCATGAATCACCAACCCCCCTGCCACAGGCAGGGCCACCAACCTCCCCATTTAATACCAGACCAGGCTGCCCAGGGCCCCATCCAGCCTGGCCTTCAACAGTTCCAGGGATGGACAGGGCATCCACAACCTCTCTGGGCAGCCTGTTCCAGCACCTCACCACTCTCATAGTAAAGAACTTCCCCCTGCCATCCAATCTAAACCTTCCCTCCCTCTTAAACTTAGAACTGTTTCCCCTTGTCCTGCTGTTATCTACTCTTTCAAAGAGTTGATTCCCCTCTGTTTGTAGGCTGCCTTTAGGTACTGAAAGGCTGCAATGAGGTCACCTCACAGCCTTCTTTTCTTCAGGAAAAGAATATCTGTAAATTTCATGGCTTGTGAGTGCTGGGGGAAGGTACCAGGTGAACACAAGCTGATGGTTATTGCCGTCTGGTAGAAGGAATGCACAGGTTGCCTTTAGTCATCATTCCTATTCCACATAGATATTACCACAAATGTTTTTAGGACTTGCTGTCACCTTTTCTGGAAGTCTTCCCAAGAGCAGATCTGGAACAAGTTTGGTCACCAAATTATGTTCTCACTGTATAACTTTACATCAGAGAATAGATAGATGCATACTGTTAGGCATGAGTAGAAAGGTATACATTTCTGTCATCCATACTGACCCTATTCTGTGTGTACACAGAGCACATTAGTCTCCAAGGCTGTTAGTCTCATGCTTTTCATCACTGCTGAATTCAGACACAGAGATGAAAGATGTTCATATGCCAGCTGTTATGCAGGATGAAGAAGAGCCCTCTGTTGGATAATATGGAGCTCGTTACACGCTGAATGAGGCAAGTCAGGCTGGAAAATCTGTCTAGCATTTGAAGGTCTGATGACAGGGTCACTCTGGTTTTGCACCATAGCCTGTAGATAATAGCCATACTGTAGTTTTAATTTATTTTAAATAATTATAAAGTAGTACTGTTTATAACCTCCATGTATAGGTTTTATGTTTTGGAATGCTATGCAAGAAGAAGATTGTCCTTGCAGGGCTCTACATATTCTCTATATGGGTGGATTTAAACATAGCTATTAGAATCATGTTTACCTATTCATTTTTTGGGAGATGGAATGATGTTTTTTATATTCCCAGAATGTTTCACTATCAAACGTTTACTGCATTTCTAATAGTGCTTTTCTGAGACAGAACTTGGAGTTGTGTTTAGATCCTGCAATAGGTTCCTGCATGTGATTATGGATGTTATGAGTAAAGTCAGATACATAAATTGTGATCCAAATCCTTCATCAGCTCTAGTTCAGTTCTCAGCTTCTTCCTTAGGAAATAATAGATGTTTTGCTGTTTCTGAGAACTAAGATGATCACGTCACTCTACTTAGTTCATAATGATTGTTTTAGTGTGTTGATTCTTTTGAAGGTTTTGGAATTGTATTTCTAGTGCCATTACAGTTCCAAAGTGTCTACACAGGCAGGTTATTAGCAAACAAAATAAATGTTTTAGGCTCATGGCTCCACTTGGAAGGGAGCAAAGTATCACGGTGAGGTAATGTGAGCTGTAGCGTGTGGCGAGGAGAAAGGAAGCTCAAAAGAGCTGCAGGGAAATTGTAGAATGAGGTAAATGAATAATTAATGTGAATAGGCTAATTGCTTGTGTGGAATTGTTTTCTTATTCTTCTACAATACATTGTCCTTCTTGACTGCTTGTTAACTGGAAGCTATGTTCTAAAGATGTAGATGAGATAGAGAAAGGCAATTTCACTAAGGAGATACTGTAGACACTAAAAATGTGAGACTATAAATAACAGGTGACTACAGGAGTAGAAACAAGTTTATAGTGTTAACAGTTTCATTAATACAAACTGATCAGGTGCCATGCCTGATCAAAGATTAAAAAATATGGTGGTTTTTTTTCCAATTATGTGCTTTTGAGTTTAAGCTTGTGCCAGAAAGTTCTTTGAATCTTTTTCATAGAGCTTACTTCTGCGTGAGCTTATTAATCGCTTAATGGAAAAATATTTTGCTATTAAAAATGAAATTGATTTACATTCTGGAGACTTGTTGCCCCCTCTATTTAAAACACTTTTAAAGATTTTCATCTCTGTGTGCTTCTATTACAACATGAGCACTTATGATTTCATTTAGTAGGCCACAGTGATGGCTTAGTGTATTTGCCTGTAATTTTACATTAGAGCTCTGTGTTGTGTCGCCTTAGTGAATTGGACTGTAGGTGGTTAGTTTTTCTCAATTACTATAGCTATTTCATTCAGACTGTATGTAACATCACATTACATAAAGTAAAAAGGAGAGATTGTATAATCATAGAACCGTTGAGTTAGAAGAGACCTTTAAAGGTCATCTAGTCCAAATTCCCTGCAATGAACAGGAACATGCACAGCTAGATCAGGTTGTCCAGGGCTTGATCCAGCCTTGCCTTGTAAGTCTTCAGGGATGGGGCATCAACCACATCTCTGAGCAACCTGTTCTTCCATCTTCCCACCATCAGTGTAAAAGACCTCTTCCTTGAACCCAGTCTAAATCTACCTTCTTCGAGCTTGTATCCATTTCCCCTTGTTTTGTCACAACAGATCCTGCTAAAGAGTCTATCTGCTTCTTTCCTGTAGCTCCCCTTTAGATATTGAAAGGCCACTATCAGGTCACCTCGCAGCTTTCTCTTCTCCAGGCTGAACAGCCCCAGCTCTGTCAGCCTGTCCTCGTAGGAGAGGTGTTCCATCATTTTTGTGGCTCTCCTCTAGACGCACTCCATGAGGTCCATGTCTCTTTTGTACCGAGGACTCCACATTTGGATGCAGTACTCCAGGTAAGCCCTCACCTGCACAGAATAGAGGAGCAGGATCGCCTCCATCGACCTGCTGGTCACGCATCTTTTGATGCAGCCCACTATACATTTGGCTTTCTGTGCTGCAAGGTCACGCTGCTCTCTCATGTTCAGCTTCCCATCTGCCAGTATCCCCAGGTCTTTTTTGACTGGGCTGTACTCAATCCTTTCATCCCTCAGCTTGTATTGGTAATGAGGGTTGCCTCAACCCATGTGCCATGTCTTGCGTTTGGATTTGTTAAACATCATGAGGTTCATCTGGGCCCACTGTTCAAGCCTGTCATGTCCCTCTGAAAGCATCCTGTCCCTCTGCTGTGTCAACTACACACCACAGTTTGGTGTTATCAGCGAACTTGCTGAGGGTGCCCTCGACCCTGCTGTCAGTGTCACTGATGAAGATATTGAAGAGTATCAGTCACAGCACTGACCCTTGAGGGACGCCACTCACCACTGATCTCCATTCAGACATGGATCCATTGACCACCACTCTCTGGACTTGATCCTGCAGCCAGTTCTATGTCCATTGAACATTCCACCAGTCAAATCCGTACCTTTCCAGTTGGGAGGGAAGGATGTTGAGGGGTACTGTCAAAGGCCTTGCTAAGTCTAGATAGATGATATCAGTGGCTCTTCCCCTGTCCATTGATGCAGGATGTTCCTGAGCTGAAAGCTCTGCTGTTCATCTATGGAAATGAAAGAAATATCTATGTAAAAAAACTCAAACAAGTGAGAGCATAGATTATTTGGAAAAAATAAAAAAAACATATATAAGGACCTAAAACTTATGCATTTTAAAGAAAATAAGGACGAATATTTTCAAGTACAATGTCCTTCTACCTACAAAGGTTGTGTATTCTATGACTGGGGGAAAATGATGCTGATCACGTATTATGATAAAAGTGAATGCAGAAAGCCTTGTTTGCCTGACCAACTTCATGAATCTGAGCTGTGCTTCCCTTTTACATATACTGTAGTGTGTTCCCTAGACAATGGATCATGTTTTTTCCTTTCCGTGTCAGTCATGTGTTTTCATTAGTTATTTCATCTGCACACAAAGTGCACTTAGATGTCAGCCATTGCCAGCATAAGGTATTCAGCTCATACTACATATCTTTAAATACTGGATCTGGATATTTTTCCTTTTCTAGCGTAGCACGTGTGTTCTGGATAGAACTTTGTTAATGTTGGACAAACTATTGATATCCTACCTATTAGTAATCCATATCTGATTGTCATGTGTGCCTGCAGCCCTTCTTTCTTTGCCTGCAGCGTTATGCTAACATACATTCTACTTTACAGGCATCCACTTGGCCGCCTTCAGCTTACGCTAGAGTAAGTCACATTTATTATTTTACCTGCAGTATTTTCTCTGTGAAGTACAACAAATATCTTTAGACTCAAGGTCAGAAAATTTTCCTGTTCGCTCAGCAGATGGCCGCCTTTCTGATCCTTCTGTCTTACTACTCAAAGTACTGAAACCATGATGCTATTGATCCAGCCTGTAGGCAAAGGATGACAAGTTATCAGTTGGATAGTTCTTTTGAAACCATGCTGTTTTCCTGCTAAGCAAGCCTACCTCTCTCAAACAGGGTATCAGCAGGTATGTTGTGTAGTCATGCGGGGGGGAAAGCATGCACCTGCACAAAATTACGTTGCTGGTTAGTCTTAAGTATAGATCAGCCAGTTAGAAACAGATTGTGACACTTAAAGTGCTCTCACAACGGGAGATAAACAGTAGGAAATAATATGAAACAAAGCGAAGAGATTTCTGTGAGTCTGTTGGCAGCTAAACCTTTATGAGCAGCTTCTCAATATGATTCTGGATGAAGGCAGAATGAGTTGCAGAGTGGGAAACACAAATTCACTCTTTTCCTGCAAGGGAATGACAACTCCTTCTTCTCTCTTGAATTTCAGAAAAGTCAGTTCTTCTTTCTACTTCCTTGTCTTTCAGTGAATGGGACTGTCACATCACCATCTTGTGAAACTTTTTGAGGTAAAACTCCAAAAGAGCTTGACAGAATAACACACTGTATTGTAACTTACTTCCGCATCCAGGATGAGTACCTGTAGTATAACACATAATAGACCTTAATCCATTATATGAAAGATTAAATTATATAGAATTCCACAGAACATTCTGCCATTGCTATTAATGCTGTCACTGTTGTATTTCTGGGGAGCACATGGATTTTTGTAAATCCATTCCACTGTGCTTGATGGAAAAAATGTTTTGGATTTGTAGTGAGATGCAAATATTTACAGATGTTTCTGTGCAAGGTATCAGAGAATTAATTAACCATGGGACAGAACTTGCTTCTGTTTTCATTCTTAACCATGCTGTTGTTTTCCGAGTAAGGTTTGAGATCATAGGGTGCCAGTTGCAGTAAGGGATTCTGCATACTCTCACCCTGTGTCCAGATCCTCTTATGTAAGTAAAATTATTTGATTGATGAAAATCAGATAAAGCAGAAGGTTCAAGTTCAGACTTGAGATAAGAAATTAAGAAAACATTTCTGTTTTCATCTTCTTGTGAGTGTGAGTCTAGCTGCTAGCTCATTTACCTTAATTCTAGTTGTAGGGAATGGTGACCGTTTTTAATGGCTTAACAGAGAACTGGGGTGGACTCCAAAGGATGTCCAGATCTGGATCACTGCAAGAGCTGCATATGGTTATTATCATGCCATTCTTTGGGCATTAAGTTTTTCCTATCCAAATATTATTCTCATTTTATTTCCAACTGTTTTTCAATGTTTGATTGACTAAATCAAAACATGAGAATGTTGCAAGCAGCTAGAAAGGACTGTAATTAACAAGATAGATTAAAGTTCTGAAATCTAGTCAATTGTGTGACAAGAAAAGTAACTTATTATTCTCCCTGACTTGTTTTTCTTTGAGTTAGAAAAAGAAGTGCAGTTTCTTAAGTACTTACAGAAAATACCATGATCAAACTGCTTCATAGAAATCTATCTGGAACAATTATTTTAGTATGAATACAGAAAATGTTCTAAATGTAGCATGATTTAGATTTTATTCCTAAATCAATACTAAGTTTTAATGACTGCTTAGTTAAAAACAAACAAACAAAAAAAAAACATGTAGAAAGATCCCTTCTAAGTCCAGTAATGTGATTGTGAGAACAAATGTAAACAGACTTCAGATTTGACTACTACTAAAAAAAAAAATACGGATTCTTAAACCTTGTATATATTCAATATACTCTCAGGCAAAAAACATTTTCCTTCACCATTGAAAAAGCTTTGAAAGTGAAGAACTCAGTATATGTTCTGCTTAGTTTCCTGCTATAAGATATATTGTAAAATCTCATTTGTAGGTCTGCATGTTATCTGTGACTTTTTCTCCTTATATTGAGTGAGCTCTTCTGTTATTGTGGTTTGCTGTTACAGTTGTCATTGAGATTTCCAAAAAAAGTCTTAACAGCTTCTTCAACATCTATGAAATGCTCTATGTACATTGTGAAATGTGTTTTTGAAGACCATCATTGACATATTTGTTTGGTAGTAAATATGATGTGATAGGCATGTGGCTATTTGTACACATATTAAAAAAAATCCTTAAATTTTCCTATTTTTTGGATCCGTTCATTTCGTTATAGAAAGTAGATGGCTTGATTGATTATTTTTTAGTGGTGGATGTATTCTTGTCAACAACCAGATGCCTTTGTGTTTTCAACTGCCTTTCTTCTGTGTCTAATTCACAACGAAGAACTTTATCACTAGAGGCTCTGGGAAGTTTTTATTTACCTGATATTGTTAAGTAGATTTGGTGATCGCAGAGAAAATTGAACTGTATAATTGTCATTACAACTGATAACATCTTCAGTGTGTTTGTGTTAGTGTGTCTGGCTACAAACGGGGGGCCAAATTTGTAGCACTACTCTCTCTAGGTTCTTTCTGAAGTTAGTTGTTTCATGCTAGGTTCATACAGCAACTCTCACCTACGTTGTAAGGTGCAAGGAAACTTACCATGGGAAGGGAGAAGCTGGATATTTCTGCAGCTTGTTGACAATGCCTTTCTGGACCCTACCTGATTGAGCCCTGGCTGACTTCCCAGGGCTGCTGTATGACAGACTCAGAATGAAAAAGTCAGCTCTTGTTTATAGGTCAAACTGGAACTTTAATGACTCTTGTTGGATGCAGTGAAGAATCTAAACTTTCATAGACTCAGATAAAAAGCAAATTAAAATTAAAATGACATAGGTATATCAATACAAATTGGTATCAGTGTAAAAGGCCAGTGGAAAACATTAGCAGCTCTAGTAAATTAGAAGTTTGTTCAAGGCTGTAATGTGATATTCTGTTTACTACCATGTTACTCAATTAACTTCTAGTCATTTCAGTGTCTATTCATTGGGCAAATGCTCTTACAGTGAGACTGTTAAATTAATGAAATCGTATTCATAATGCATTCTCAGTGTGCTGAATGACAGATCAATATCTGCATAAAATAAAGCCAGTTAATGTAGCAGTATACCGGGAAGACTCTGTAAGAAGGCTCTGAACACAATCAACCTGGATGTCACCTTTCCATAGGTAACTGGTAAAATTCAAAAAAAAAACAAAAAAAAACAAAAAAAAACCAAAAAAAAAAAAACAAAAAACAAAAAACAAAAACAAAAAAAACAAACAAAAAAAAAAAAAACAAAAAAACCCCAACACTTTCCATATGTCTGCACACTTTATATTACACCATTCAGGATGTTTACAGAAAATGTTGAAGCTTGCCTATTTACAGATAGATTTGCTTTTCATTTAACTCATGAGCACATTTTCTATATCTAGTAGTCCTTTCTTATGTTGAAATCTTACTGTTCTGTTTCACAGTAGTGACTGTGAAGCTTCATGTTTGCTTTAGGTAGGACTACAAATTAATTGCCATTCTGTGAAGCACTACGGCTAAGTATTTGTAAATATTTCTACAGATACAAAATAGAAGCAAATTACTTGGGCCCATAGAACTATCAACCATGTTTCCTAATCTAAAGCTCATCCAGACTTCTTCCTTTTATACTCTATACATATTTCTTAATCTTTTAACTAACAATTATGAAATTATATGCTATGTGAAGTATTCCAGAATCCAGTCAGTAATGCTTATTTTGGAAAATGTGTGCTGTTTTAAAGGACTGTGCAGTTTATCCTTCTAGATAGATGTTCTGTCTTTGACTCGTGTTTCTTGTTCAGATGAAACACTTGTTAATTTGCAAATATAAGTGTTTCTTCTGGCACTGTTTGTTTTTGTTTTTTTTTTTTTTTTTTCAGAAGAATTTCTTGTTAAATGTACGTTTATAGTTGAGTGAAGTGAGTTTAGGGAAGCTGATAAAATCCAATTCATGCCAAAATTGAGAGAAGTAATCTGAAAAAAACTAAAGCAGTAAAATTAAATGACAGAGATTGTACTATGCAACTTAATTACTCTCGAGATATTTTCTGACAGCTTCACGCAAAGCATAATGAGGACAAGATGTTACCTTTACTGAGGTGATAAAACACTGTTAACAAAGGGATCTAGATATTTCAGGTTAACAGTTGTCTTCACATCTGAAAAGGAGAAATGAAATGAAGCCCATCTTTGGTGGTTTACTTTACGTGTTGCTCTGAACATATCAAGAAATGACTCTTTTGTAAAGCACTTAATCCCCTAAATTAGATAGATTTAGGATGTACTGGATTTATGCTCAGTGCGGGGAAGGCTTTGTTCATGTTACTATTTTTCTTAAACCCTTTTTTTCCTTCTTCTCTATTGCCACATTGGGACTCAATATCTATTTCTTCTTAGTAAGAACTTCTGAGCAGCAACTCGTGTAGAAGCAGCACAAGCACTGTTTCTGTCCCAGTAGAATGTGCTTGGGAGGATACCCTGCTCCTTTCCACACTCTTCTACTCTCTTGCTTTCATAATGTATTTCAGATTTATATTTGTATGAGCACACTCACTTCTGTTTTAAACATCTGTTTTTCTAACATTAGTCAAGATGCAATATCGTCTGTTTTAAGAGCACAATAAACCTTTCAGATACTTAAATTCATTTCTTCAGATTCCCAGGTACCTGATCCTATTTATGATGGTGCAAATGTTAGTGATTTTTTTTTTTTTTCCTTTCAAAGAGCGTAACATGATGTTAAACATTGATGTTAACAAACATTCTTCTTATTGGTTAGGTACATATGTCACCCAAATGAAGAGGAGAAGCTCCATTTAACCAAAATTCAAAAGCCTAAATATTCTGATGGAGCGTTATCCAGAAAAGTGCAACTCACCTGCATGTCTGTGTTTGCATATAGGTATAAAATATTTTTAACCAGCTGTAAATAATTTTGTGGTATAGGTATATTTCAAAACATAACAATTGAAATTTAATTGATATTATTATTTGTTTAGTTTGTTTCTTCCTTCTCTGTACTATGTTGTACAGAAATGCCATTTACATGATGCAGTCATCCAATAATACTTGTATTGAATCTGAATCCTGATTATTCTTCTGCTTCAGAAAGAGGACAGGATTTAATTCAGTTTATGCCACTTTAACAAGTGATTGAACCAAACTGCAAAGCACTTTTAGAAATGACACTGCATGAATATGTCAGTAAAAGCAAAAATGTATAATAGAGTTACCAAATGCACTTGGACAACTTTTGGTGTAGTGTTTTCTTGTCTGTGGATATATTAGAAATGTTGTAAACATAACAATTATTGTGGCTTTGAGCACAACAGTAGCAGTGTTGGTTCTTGGAAATATAAAATTTAGGGATATAAAGAAGAATCATTCTCAGAAGCAATTTATCCATTTAAGAATCTCTCACTATGGCTTATTAGGACATAAATTCTAAAACAACTTTCTGCAGGGCATTGTTACCATCCTGCAAGATGGTGGCTCAGGTGGGGAAGGGGAATGGGTGGTTTCTTCCTCTCTCTGGGTAAGATATATAATTTCTGCTACATTGTTACTTAAGTTAGTTAGGAACTTCAGTACTTGCCATGAACAACTCATAAATCCTATGCCCCCCTCTGCTTTTATCTTGCTCTTTCATCTACCTACAGTAGATCTACATTAAGATCTACTGTAGTCAATATGTCTGCATATTTAAATGATTAAAGCTTACTTGTGTCAAAATTAATAAAGTCTCTTTTCCGGGTTAGATTTATTTGCAGGTTTTCTTGTGGAACACTTGAAATTTGGAAATAATCATTGAAATGAGAACTGTTAATTAGAAGTTGTTAGTGGCTTTTATTTTGTGGTGAATCTTTTGACTTGGAAATACCATAGAAGTATTAGAAATAATGTTGTCAGTTTTTATACAAAAGCCATTCCTTCTGAACAGAAAACCTTTGCTTTGAAATTTCAATTAATTTATAGATTTAAAAGTTGAAAAAAAAATGCAATAATATTTAAAAATATTATGAAACTGGAATATTCGTGTTAACTAGCTCCAATATATTTATGGATCATCAATTTGACTATTTCTTTTTCCTGACATTAATGATTTACAGCAAATTTTGCTGGGGTAAAACCAATGAATTTCCCCATCTGCCAGGTGATGAGATGCCCATTCATTTTTTGTCTATTGTTGAAGTCTTGCTCTGAACAAAGATCTTAAACTAAAAACTGGTTTCTCCAGTAGTAAGTCTGTTCTCATTTACAAACCTTTTGTTTGCAATTGTTCAGACTTGTTGTCTTCCACTTACAGAAAGTAGTAATATACACATGCTAAGAGAGCAGATGCCTTGAGTTCTAGGTTCCAAATGCAGCTTAGTGCCACATAAGAGAACTTGCACAAAATTCTGATTCTAATGCTTTCAACTTTCAAAATTTCCTGTAATGGATAATTTTGACTTGCAAATGGTTTCCACTTTTTATATTACTTTTTCTGAGTTGTTTTTAAAATGAACTTTTTATCCAAAGAATAATTTTCCCCAGCCTCACATACTTCTCTATATGTTGTACGTGTTCTGAGCTGTACCTCCCAGCTTAATTATCTTATTGTAAACATCTCTGTGTGGATGTCATCCTGGCCAAGGCTATTTAATAGTAGCACTATTCTGTGCACCACTCTTGTTTATTTTCTACCTCTGAAGTATAATCTGACAATGTTGCTTCAAAATTGGTTGTATGAAGCCAGGAAGGAGCTGTGTAAAAAGAGACTATTTTTAAAATTAATTCTTCAACTTTGTCTTTTTACAGAAAACTTGATCAAAAGAGTCTCATCAAGAAGTTCATTTGTGTAATTGGCTTGACAAAAGCTTGATCTTCTATATTTTCTTGTGTCTGTGCTGCCCTCAGAAGTAGTCAGGAGGAGCAAGGATTTATGATGGCTGGAGTTATGAGAACATAAGCAGATCCTTGGAGGGCTTTTGATCTCTTATCCTCTCCTTTTGCAGACCAGCTTTCTTATCTTTTCCCTTGATGTAGATTTCATTTGCATATTGGAAGATTTTCTCTATCCTTTTTGAATTCAGAAATTCAAATTCAGTAAATCAAAGTATGAGGATTTAAATGGGAGATTACAAGATGAGTAACTGATTTGGTTAAGAAGAATCGCTCGCGAATCATGCCCACAAGCTAGAATTTCTTTTTCCTCTGTTATTTGTGTGATCAGGACCAAACGAATGCAACTATTTTGCCTACCTGGAGAAAGTATGGTGAGTTTTGTCCAGCTTTCTAAGAAACTGCCAACTGTTTCAGTTTTCGTGCACAACACTTTATCAGTACTGTTGTACTAGAGCAGAGCTATTTCTCTTCTATTACTCGGCCAGGATCAAAGCTTAAATCAGCTTCTTTCCTTCAGATATTTTTTTTTGTGTGCGCTACACCATCCTATAGTTTCTAGCCTAGTCAGGCTGCTCAAGTGAGCTATTCCTGTGAGTGCTCTACTGTTTTTACAAATGCTAGTATTTCAAGAGGTACAGTAAGGTTTTAACGTCTACTTTGCAGTAGTCACATCATACCTCTATCACAAAAGTTTATTGATTGTTTAGTGGGTTTTTTCACACTGAACAGGAATAAAAATACACTTCCATTTATATGATAAAGAGGTGAGTGTATCCTACAGGAGTAATATTTGTAATAAAGTTCCCTATTTGGATTAGCATATTGATATTCTTTCAAAGACTGCTTGTTTCTTATCTTCAGACTTCTCCATGAATATGCTTATTTCCATGCTATAAAGGCTGGTCTGACAGTCCTTGAATTATAGAATCATAGAATCATGGAGTGGTTTGGGTTAGAAGGGACCTCAAAGATCCTTTAGTTAAAAGCCCCATGCGATGGGCAGGGTTGCCACCTGCTAGAACAGCATCCACCAGGCACCATCCAACCTGGTCTTGAAAACCTCTAGGGATGGGACATGTGCAGCCTCGCTGAGCAGAGTGTTTGAGCGTCCCTCCCTGTGAAAAATTTCACCTTGGAACGTATTCTAAATCTCCCATCCATTAGTTGCCCTGTCCTGTTACTATTTAGTCATGTAAAAAGTTACTTTCAGAGTGACCTGTGTATTTTTAAAAAATGTTAACTAAGTACAATGGTCTCTAGGTTGCTTGTACAGGACGGATGTGTTTTTTTTCCTTTTGTTTGCTTTTTTTTTTTTTTTTTTAACTTTCAGAAAACTTTTATAAAACTTTCATTTTCTATTTTCATCCCAACAGAAAAGAGAAAAACACAATTATGAAGAATATTTGCATTGTTTATGAAGGGCATTCCCTGGTATCAGTCTTACTTTGACTTTACCAGAACGTAGAAGCTTCCAATTTAAGTCAGTGTGAGCATTATAACATAAAATATTCTTGCCTCTATTTTTTTTATTAAGTTATTGATACTAAGTAGGTAAATTACACTCATGGAATATGGTTGAAGAAGACATTGAGAATATAAAGGTAAATTGCTCCAATTTTTGTATGACCTACTTTTCAAAAACTGTACAGATGAGAAAAACTAAGGGATAATAGCAGAGGTTTAATGCAGGACAGCCCATCCCTAAAGAAAAGTTCAAATGTATACATATAGATGAGGTAAAATTAGAAACACAAAAGATTAAATCCCTTTATTGTACAACCTTTTCTTTTATGATAGGCAACAATAATGTACAAGGAAGAGTTTGAAATCTGTTTTCCTTCTGGCTAATGCATTCTATATGCTGATCTGAAAGTAAGGAAAGAAAGAAACCAGCAATGTGCTTTGAGGAGACATTAACAGACAAATTTATAGCTCTATTATACCAGTGGTGTATTCAGGCAAGTAATGCAAACGCCTATCTTTTATGTGCTGCACTGCTTGTTAGTGAATGCGGTGTAAATATTTTGACAGTGAGTATAAAAGGCTTTTTACAGTATTTGATAGTCTGGATGTAGAATGAACTTTAAAGGAGACAATTAATGGGTATGTTTTCAGCAAAGTGCATAGGGAATTAACTCTGAGCCACACTGGCGTCAATGAATGTAGCACATCTGATTTTCTGTAGATCTGAAGGAAAATACCCATTATAATTGTATTACTCATTTAGATAGAATTTTCAGAGATCCCTGGGAGTGGAAGGCACTCATTTCTTTCTGAATTTTAGTAGCTTTTTAATTGCTTTAAGGAATCTTTACTTCAGAGAATTAAGGAAGCTTCTGAGATCTGAGCTTTCCTTCTTTTATGAGCTGATCCTGATAGAACAGAGAGATGAATCTGTATTATAAAACAAAACAAAACATCAGTAGTGTGTATTTATTCCTATGACACTTTGTCTTGGTGAATTTCTCCTGTAAGTAGAGGCAAAGGGTAGTTCTGTTCACCTTATGTCTTCAAGGAGAGCTTGTTCAAAAGCATAGTGTGTCATTAATATTCCTCATCCTTGCCTGAAGGGATCTCATGCCATCAGAAGCACATTATTCCTCTGAGCCTTCATTTTCTATATGTCTCTGTTTGTAGCCCAGAACATGCCGTCCATGCTGAGCAAGGCTTACAAGGGAGGTAGTTGAAATTCACTGAAGTGTTGTTTCCCAGTGCTGTTTGTATCTTCCATCTACCAGGATGGTTAAAAAGAAGAACAATCAAGAAGAATGGGTAGTGAACTCCTGCTTACTTTTCCATCGTGCAGATTAATCTCTATTTCAGGCATGCTACTTGATACATTGCTGCTGAGCTTGCACAGTATAAAAGGTGGTGAATCTGGAATAAAAAAAGGTGTCTGCGGAGGCTTCCTAACCAATGTTTGTTCACTTTGCCTCTGTAACTCAGAGAAGTCTGGCTCTTTCCTGACAGCTGAGTACCAGAAAACTGTCTGTGAAATGTCCAGTGTACTTCAAATTTACATTCAATCAGTTGCTTCCTAAGTACATCCCGGCTTTCCTTCCCATTTTTCTTCTTAACATACAGGAAGGTTTTAATTTCAATTAAACCTGTATTTTAGGTTTTGCTTTATGTAACCTATTGTCAGTCTTTCTTTCTTATCAGCACAAAGACCTATGGACCCTTGTTTCATAACTGTTATGGGCACTGTACTATTTACTGGGACTTAAATCAGATTACCAATGTGAAGAAAAACAATAAATATCAGCATTATCATCCCTGTAAGTAGGAAGAGCATTTCATAGGAATACTGCAATCCTGGGCTTTTTGGGTTCTTGTGACACTTGTGGTCAGATTTTGGAAAACAAACACAAACAAGCAAAAACCTCAACTGTTAATATGATGGTGTGTGGCATTTTATTTTATCTATTATTATTTTAAAACCTGGGCATTTATTTTGATGCCTAAATGGGAGTAGAACTCTTTTGAAGGTCTAGTCCCATGTGAGTTTATTCTGCATTAACAGCAGATGGTGAATGGTTTCAGCAGCTTTGTTTCTATTACCAGCAGGCTTTGATTTACTCCTTTGCTTTGCTTTTTTGTCTTTATTGCTTCTATTCTGAAACAGCAGAGATAGAGCTATTGTTATGTCTCAGCCATAGCTTTTCTCACACAATACTATTGATTTCTTCTTTCACTGTTTGTTTTTTGTACCATATTTAAAAAAACAGAGTTGCTTTAAAAGGGAAAAAGGAAATTAAACCTTTTAGTTAGTTGGTACACAGCAAGATCCCACTGCTGAAAATACTTGTGCATATACTAAATGGTGTATGTTAATTCTGCTGTAAATGCCAGAGATTTGACCTACAAGGTCTACTCTGAGAATAATCCCTCCCATTTTATGATGTTGGTCCACAACATCGGAGGTGGATGTTGGTAGTATGGCAGTAGAGGTTGAACCTTCTTGCCAATATTCTTTTAAGTTTGGTTGCCAGGTGACAGACGGCAGCCGAGGGGCACTCTATCAAAGTGGTGTCTGACATGGAAATGTATCTGGAGCAAAGGTGTGACATTGAATTCCTCACTGTAGAATAAATATCACCCACTGACATTCACTGATGCTTGCTCACATTAATGTGGACCAAATTGTGGATGTGAGCGCAGTGAGGCAGTGGGCAGTGTGTTTCAGAAGTGGTGGCAACAACAGTGGGTCACCTCTACTGGCACAGATTTTTAAGAGCGTGGCATGAAGGCTGTTGTTTGTTGCTGCTGAAAATACATAGATAATGGTGGTGACTGTGTTAAAAACCAGTGTTTTTCAGGCAATGTTTTATCAAATAGTGTTAACATGCTCTTTTTAGCTTCTGTAGTTTTTATGGAAATAAATAGGAGGTATTACTTCTTGAGTGACGTACACGCATTCTGTTCTATTCTATTTCAGCTACAGATCAGACCATAAGCCACTGTAACTGGTAACAAAGTTCTTTAAACTCCATGTGACATTGGTAGTCTCAAGGATAACATAAAGAAGTCATTCTAGACTTCATAGTTTTTTTGATGAATTGTGCCCTTCCCAACGTACACCAGTAATGTGTTCAGTTAACTTCAGAGTTCACACAGAGAATTGCACCCGTGGGAGAGAATTGAAAACTGCTACCTGAGGAAACTTGCTTTGAGTGATATAGAGGCTGCTTTTCTTAAGAGCATGAACTATAGCTTCAGTTCTTGCACTGAGGGAAGCAATCACTTCACCTTTCCTGCTTTTATTCTTTTTTGTACTTCTGAGTGACTGAAGGATTTGTATGTTTGACTTTTTCCTAGGCCAGAGCTAGTAGCTACTGTCATGCATTTGAACATTTATTTTAAGCCTTTTCTGTTCCACCTTATTAGAGGATATTTATTAAGCGTACAAAGAAGAAAAAAGCGAGCTATATTCTAGTCCTCATTTCCTCAGCTTCAGTTTTCTTCTTAGCTACTGTTTGTTACTTGTGCATATCTTCATTTGTTGTGGTCTCCAGAATCCATGACCCTCCTCTTCAGTTAGTTTCATGGCATACTATTCTTACTAGCTGTTCTCGTTCTTCCTTACAGTGGTTTATACTACTGCTGGTATGCTACCACTGCCTGTCAGACCGCTTTACCCGGTTGGAATTCTTATGCAGAAGGAGCAAGAAATTTTTCTGAAGAACTTGTAGCACTGGTTCAGCATAGGCTCAAAAAAAAAAAAAAAAAAAAAAAAAAAAAGTGAGGTTTGTAACGGTTTCAGTTGTAGATGATCTCTTTTTGCTCTGTGTACGTGCAGAGTACACATACTGAACTTATCCTACCACTATCAGGAAGGAGGTGATGTTGCTACAGCCTTTGTGTCCTTTTAAAATCCCTATGTTTTGTGGTGTTTTACTGCAGGAACAGATTTAAGTGCTTTTACACTGGTACAATCACAGTTCACTTTATGATTTTGTACTACTTTTTAATACATACCCTTAGCTCAGGTACTGAATGTTTTCCTTTTATTGTTACATTTTAAAACACAAGAGTGTTGTTGTTGTTGTTGTTTTTTTTATGGTATTCTCCATGTTTAATAATGCAATTTGAAACAGTTATTTGCTTTATAATTTTTAGTTTTATGAGATGAATGGGTATATAGTTTTTTGTTTGTTTTTTTTCCCTTTGATGATTCACAGTAAACAGATTTCACGCTTCTTTTTAGCTTTTGTTGTACCTTGCTCGCTAGAAGGACACCTTTACATCTCTTCGTGGATCATAGCAATTACCTGTCACGAGTGCTTTCTAAAATAATCTGGGACTCTCAAATTAATATGGAAGGCATCTATTGAAATTCTTTAGGTGAGCTGTATATGTAATAATTTCAAATAAAGAAATACAAATTCACCTCTACTAGATATTTGTCAATATTGATCATCTGCTTTTTTTTCCTCTGTATTTTCTTCACACTTGTGGTCTGTAAGCATTTGTGACAAAGTTTCTTCTTCTTGTATTCAAAATTTGAATGAGTCTATCTTTGAAAACAGCTTTCTATGATGGATCTGTGGGCTATTTACAAGACAAGACCAAGTAGGAAGCACGTTAAACCATGTGGGGCTAATATAAAAGCAAGATATTGCTGATAGACATATTTACAAGAAGTATAAGAGGTGAGAATTCTGTTTTGTTTTTTTTTTATAGAAGTACCTTTCAAACTTGTATTTTGATTTTTATCTACCCTGCTATTTCAGTAAACATTAGGAACAAACAAACCCATGTAGGCTCATCTAAAACCATCCCAGATGCAGTAGGATCTGTTTGAAATTTTAGCTCACTTTTCTCATGATTTCTTTCAAAAGTAATTGCCTTTAGTCATAAAGTTCTGAGTAGGTTGGCTATTTACATCCAACTATATGTTTTTTATCTTTGGGATCACGTAGGCAGAAAAAGCTATAGAAATTTCCTCAAATCACAACTTTTTCAATTAATAACTTTTTTATTCCAAATGTTGTGTCTGTCCAGCTGACTTATTCAGTTCCAGAAAAGGGAAGATTAGCTTAGAAAATTCTTTTCTAATTAAATTATTCTCTCTCAAAGTACAGTTTAGACCTGCCTGTATAATTGAACAACCACAGTCCTTTATATTATTCTGCTAACTTCTTATGTTTCCTTGTGTTTGCTCATTTGTCATATATACTTTCTCAAAGTGCTGTGTCCATATGAACTTTAGCATGTGAATTATTCATGCGATCATAGCCAAGTAATATTTAAGTTCGTGTGAGTTTTGATCTAATTCTGCCGAAGACAAAGGAAATAATAGCATTGGCTTGTCTGTGTTTTGGATCTTCCTTCCTAATTTTGACTGTAGAAATAGATCACACACTTCCCCAGTTATATGTCTTAAGTTGCATAAGCAGGATAAGTCTCTTTCCTATTATGTTTTATCTGCAAATGCTCATGATTGTTCAACAAATCAATTTTTTCATGAAATAGAATGCTTTTCATAATGGTAATGAAAGCACTTTTGGCATGAATGCTCTCATAATTATTTACTTAAGCTTGCATTTGTGTTGCTTTTGCAACACGAAAAAACCTTTCACACTGAAGTGAATTCAAACTGAGGAAAAAGTCAATGAAAAGCGAGAACGCGTCAGGTAAATGCATAGTTTCTGTTGCAAGGGGGGAGGTGAGCATTTCTGGGCTGTTTATAACTTTTGTCCCTCTAATTTCAGTCAACCTCTGATTTAAATCAGTGCATATGAGTGTGTTAAAGATGTCTTGATCATTAGGGGCAAGTTATGTTTCTGTACTGACATTTATATAACACGTGGTAGCAGGGCAATCTCAAAAGTAATGTCTCCTATTATGTTGGCCCACAATGCCAACATGTGGAAGTCTGTATGAAACAAATTAAATTCCTCCATACAGAAACAATGGCACCCACTGACATTCATCAATTCTTGCTGAAAGTTTATCAAGACCAAACAACAGATTTGAGCACAGTGAGGTGTTTCAGCAGTGCAAACAGTGATGTGTGAGAGAAGCCTTGTGACGGATAGCAGTACAGATTATTATGACTGGCATGCAGGCTTTTGCTCATCAATTCTGAAAACACACAGCTAATGGTGTTGACTATCTTGAAAATTGTGTTTTGTAGCTCTGAATTTGCTCTCTCAAATAGTGTCATCATTCTCTTTGTTTCTGCTGTAGTTTCCATAGAAATAAAGAGGAGAGATTAGTTTTGGAGTTACCCATGTGTTAGGTCACTGCTAGATCACATGGACATGTTCACAGTCAATGGAAATGACTTTAATTGAATCATCAAAAAATAATTTTAGACTAGTAGATTTTCTTGCCTTCTTGACAAATTTTATCAGCTTTTTTAGTTTGGGTTCATTCTTGTTACGGCATTGTCTTAACAAATGTTTGTGTACTTCTCCTGAGTTTCAATCAAGGATGTGTGTAGGATAATGCTGAGAGAAGTGTGGGAAGCTGAAGTATCGTTGCATAATATTTCAGAATAGTATTTTCTTGTTAATGAGTGTAGTGCAAACCTGAAGGCAGCGCCAGAACTTCTCAGCTGTGCCCACTGAACTCATAATGGAATCTGCAGTTGTAGTATGATCTTATTATGCTCTAAATAACAGGATGTTCTTTTTCCTTTTCTGGATGATTGGTGGCATTAAAAAAATATATATATATATATGATGTTTACAACAGAATTGTTAAGATTTGCATATCATCTACAAATGGTCGTGATATTATCTATATATAAAAAAGAAAGCCAGTAATTGGGAACAGATCAGTTGATGATTAATAAGTTTCTGTTCTATGATTTGAAAAATCTGTCCTTCAAAAACTTAAAATGCCTGTTCTACAGTATTGCAATTAGAATGTTTTAAGTGGGCATGTAGATTTGTATAATATGATGGGTGCATGCATTGTATGTAAGAGGGACTAAAATCAAGCGAGATGCTAGGATTTATGTTTTCAAGAGGAGTTACACCTTTGATCCTCTCCCAGTCAAAACTCTATTGCTCTTCTGCAGTTTGCTGTAGATAGTAGGTAGCACATATTCTCTGAAATAAATTATTTGAAATTACAGAGGGAACATATAAGGCAGCACTGAAATGAGTTTCAGTGGGGTAGCAGCTTCTATTCAAACACACTGGTACGTGTTGGGGCACTCAAAGTTAAAATGCTGATACTGATGTTTGCGAATAATTTTTTTTGCTGTCTATTTTAGAAAGTTGTGCATAGAGTACTGATTTTGCTACTTTGGGCCAAATATTCAGCTGGCATACATAAATGTAACTCTCTTAATGTTATTTACAAAAGTTTGAAGTACACCAACAATGCATTACTTTTTTTTTTTTTTTTTTTAAGAGACTGGCAAGGATTAGAAAGAAAAAAATCCCTTTCAAATCACCAGTGATTTCCTTTTCCAGAGACCATTTAATATCCTAACTAGCACAAAGAAGAGCATTGGTGATTGTAATCCTCTTACCAGAGCCTTGGGAAACCAAAGTTTCTTGACTTCAGTTCAAGCTATGTTAAATGTTCATAAGGGTTTCACAGATGTTAATTTCTCTAAGCCACTCCAGGAGTGTGCAGTGCCACTCTTTTGCTACTTGTCCTGAGAATAGTATAATATTTTTGAAGGGGTGAAGGAAGACTTTCAGTGCTGTGATCACCACCCAATGTACAATTGACCCATAGAACAATAAAGTAACTGGAAGATTAGAGAGAGAAGGGTGTGGGGAAGAAACTGCACTATTTGAGAGTCAGGAGAAAAAGAGAGGAAAGTATCTGGCTGACAGTTTATTGCACTATCTTTAGTAGAAAAGAGAATAAAGCAAAAAGAATTTGGCTGTGAGCAATGTAGCTTTTCTCACCAACTCAATGACAAAAAGTGCCCAGACCAAAAATACACTCTGGCAAGGAAGATAACATCATGTGGAAGCCTGCAATGTTTTAGCTCTACTGGTGGGATCTGACAGCAGGTGAGCAGATTCTTTAGTATTAAACTAACTGATGCTAAAAGAATGTGATTTTATATACCTGATAGTATCCTGAGACTACTGTTCACCATATAATGCAAGCCATCTTTTGTTTTGATTTTATTTTTTTATTTTATACAATTTTTTGTAGCTGCCGAATTGCCTAGGCCAACTCATTCCTCACCAGAGCTGTGTAATCATTCAGACCCAGGTTAGGCTTAGATAGGGGTAATTGTAACATCACCCACTTCCTATCCCCAAAGTTAGCAGTGTGTTTTTAACCTAGAATTACTGTATAAACATTGGTTATTGGAGCTAATATGCTATTTGTTGCTGATGGAGCTGATGGATCTTTCTTGCGCCATTGAGTGCTGTGAACTCATTATGGTTTATCTAAATTTGTTTCTAGGAAGGATTTTTCATGGAAGTAGGCATTGTAATATTAATAGAAATCTTTCTTAGTGCATTCAAATTCAGTTAGTTTAAAGGCTGGATGTTTGCCTTAACGAAGAATTGGATTTCTTGCTGTGTGTCACCTGGTATATGGCTCTGCATAATATGCTTTATTGTATGGATTCATACTTCTACTGTCTTTTCATCTGAGCAGAGTTTGAGAGTTGCTTTTAATGATTCATCTTGGATTTCTCCAAGTAACTCCGTTTTTAGTATTGCAAAGTGTAGCAATTGACACTGATAATGGAGCAGTTGCATGCTGTTTCTAACCAAGTGTATATGTTTGCATGTTTACTGCTTATTTTGTGTGGCAGGTGTAAAGATTTGTACCTTATTCAGCAGAGCATGTATGTATATTTTTGTTCTCAGTCCGATGATATTTCATTAGGGACCTCTGAGTCCCTCTGGTCTGAGCCTTTGTCATCATTGTCAGCATTGCAGCAAGTAAAACTGTAAAAGAAAATCATTACCTTAGGAAGACAAAAATGGAATGAGGAAGAACTTTCCTATCTTTCTTAACAGTGCACACATTGCTTGCTATTAGGATCCAAATCTCGTCAGTCCCTTCCCACACCTCCCAGAGTGATCATTTTCTGCATGGGCTTAATTAGAGCATCCCATGGTTTGGTCTTTGAGGTAGGCTCTGCTTTGTACTGACTGTCAGTTCCTGGGATATGCTTATTAATGCACTAAAAAACAGTGTGGTTTTCAGCACTTGAACTCCATGGAATGTTCACTGGGACGTGTGCAGGGTTATATAATGACAACCAGTTCCCTTAAATATAACATGTATTGTAATATTTATGTATTTAGCTTCACAGAGATTAACTTTGGAACATGTATATATATTATTTATTGACATTTATGCCCTTCTTGCATCCAGGATGGCCTAACTCAACATCTGTTCTTGATTAAAGTGAGCATCTGGTATTTTACAGATAATTATGAGACATGAGCTTATTGTCCTCTAGGCCTATCAGACAAATTGGAACCGAACTCTCCATGTGGACAGTGATATGTTTCAGATCACACCTTTTGCATTGTACTTCAGGGTTTATCTGTTGTACCCTGTTTGCCAGCAAAAGTACCAGCAACATCAGTGCTATATCCTAGTACCAGAAAGGAAAGAAGTGATGAGGATGTATCCAGCACAGAAGAATAAAATGGGAAGTTGAAAGCTCTGCTGTTGTTAAACTTTCTCCTTTGTTTACTAATTTGAATTTGTAATCCTTAATTCCTGAGAAATAGGTTTGTCGTACAGCAAAGGAATGAATTCAGGGAGGGGGAATGTAAAAAGCAAGTAGTTAGTGACCAGGATGTTGAGAGTTTTTTCCCTGACGCATTTTCTAGAAAGTTAGGTTGGCTCAGGAGGAAAAATAGCATAAAACCACAGGATGACAGGTATGTACTGCAAGAAGCCTCACAAAATTTTGTCCTCTCTTGTTCTAAAGCAAGGTGCATAACTCATTGTTCATTATGAGCCATAAACACTAGCTCAACTATGATTAACGTATCCAATATCCACTTATTTGTGTACCCTAGTTCATGGCTACACATGTATTAATTAAAGGAGGTTATTACTCTGAACTTAAGCCTAAAAGAAGAGGATTGCAATCTTTGTTTCTTGTTCTCCTCTCTAACAGCATTTCCTGGAAGAGCAAGCCTGTGACCAGATAACCTAATATGTTTATCTCTGTTAACAGTTCTGATAGCTGCAGGATTTGGTTTCATATAATCATGGAATCATACAATGGCCTGGGTTGAAAAGGACCTCAGAGCTCATCTGGTTTGAACCCCGCTGCTGCAAGCAGGGTTGCCAACCACTAGGCCAGACTGCCCAGAGCCAGTTTATTTTTGCTTTTGTTTATCTGTATGCATTTGAAAGAAGTTGTTGGGTCAAGAGAACCCCAGCAAAATGCTTTTTCTTCAGGCACTTCAGGCACTCACGTAGTTTTCATTCCTTAGAATCTGTTAAAACATTTGAAAGTCAGAAGCATACCAATACAATCACAAATATCAATGAGATAGATCAGGTTCAAATTGCAACGCCAAATTGTGCTAGTTCTAATAAATGATCTCTTGTTCACAAACCACGTGTCTGATGTACCTGTTGTGTTTATGCACTTCCTCTGAAAGTATGGTAAGGTGGAAAAAAGTGATTCTTAACCAGATAGTTTAAAGACATATCTAATGCAACACCATCACATCTTCTATAGCTAACTCTCAAAAGCAGATAGCAGTTACGTAGTCTCCGTAGCTGTAACTCCTCCTACAATCATTTGAATATTTAGTAGCTAAGCAAGTTTAGTTTTACTTAGACTTTGCACTCGTGTCATTGGTTCTGCTAAGTTCTGCCTATCTGTTGTCATCTTAACTGCAGCTTTTTTCTTTGCCAGGTATTATTAGCCGCCAGGAGGCAGAAGAGCTGCTGATGAATAAATCTGAAGGAACATTCCTGGTGCGAGTCAGTGAAAAAATCTGGGGCTACGCATTGTCTTATCGCCAACAAAGTGGGTTCAAACACTTCTTGGTTGATGCTTCGGGGGATTTCTACAGCTTCTTGGGGGTAGATCCAAACCGACATGCAACACTGACAGACCTTATTGATTTTCACAAGGTAACACTCACTAGGTAGAGATCAATAGTTGAGTGGAGGTGATTAATAATTTAAAGAGTAGCCATGTAATTTGAAACCACACTAGAGAGAAGTAAGGATAGCAAGGAAAGGAATATATGTGTGTATATATTCTAGAGTAAGCCTTGCTTTAACATTTATAGTTGGTATCTTTTGTTGCAGTGAATTGGAAAGCCATTCCCCTTTCTCTGTAGACATCTCGTTTGTGTTTTCCTTTAAGCATTCTTATGCAATGTATACTTTCATAGGCTAAAACCAGACTAATAAGGGTTGAGAGAATTAACACTTTTTGAGCCTCTATGCTTTACAGAATTGCATGGGAAATACCACAGAAAAGGTCTTTGAATGAAGTTTCAGCATTTTTAGAGCCTTTGATGTGAGGGCTGTAATGTGCGAAAGCAGAGCAGTGGAGCAGAAAAGAAAGGAATATAGAGGTTTTCTGTTGTAGGGAGGTGCTAAGAGTTGTTCCTTATCATCCAAAACAACTTTATGAGAGTAACTTAACTGAGGTCTTTGCCGAGTTTAGATGGGTTTGAATTACTTTGTCTCTAACTCGTGTTTCTGTTTAGCAAAAGGAGACAAAACAGAAGCACTGTTTCTGGTAGCATAGGCTGTTTTCATCACGTCAAATCTTTCTCCAAACTTCAAACTAATTCTATTTTTTTTTTTTTTTGTTCTTTCATACAGCATTTAATTTTTCCAATATTCAGTCTCACAGTCACTAAGCAGAGATGATTTTTCTTCTAATCTCCCCTTCTGAATCTTTGGTATTTCACTTAGTTTGCAACTTCTCCTCAGTCAGACCTGCAGCTGTAATCTTTAAATTACAACTGTTATTACCAGTACAGCATACTGTAAATCAATTCTTTTGGATTTGATTGGTTTAACAAAATGAACCTGAGTTTCTCAGAATTTGCATGTTATGAAGGAAGAGGAATTATAGCGTGACATTCTTCACAGAAACACAGATGGTCATCAAGGGCAAAAAATCCCAAACTCATTCAGGTTGACTGAAAACAATTTATTTGTTCTGGTTTTGTTATGACTTTTCTCATCCTAGGCAATCGCTGTACTAGAAATCTATTTACAGACAGCAGTAGAGTACTTCTCAGAAGCTGAATAGCTTTTAGTTCGCGCTAAATTTTTTTAGATATTTCTTGATAATAGGTGTTAGTTCCCCCTGTATTAAGCCTATCAGAGTAGCTCCTTCACCTTTAATGTCACCACACAGTTCTCTTTTAAGTGTCTAGCGTAACAGCTACATTAAAATTCTTCCCTTTGACAACCAGCTCTGTAAGCTTCTTTATCCTCTCTCTCATACGGTTTTCTCAGAAGCTTCTCTGCCTGCCTATTCTGGTGATGTACATTGTCAAGTGCCCTACAGCCTTTTGGTAACTGGCTATGCAATTTTGATTTCTCCAAATCATAAACCTTTCTCTTGCAGCTATTGCAATATTATTTGGAGCAATTGCTGCTTCCTCATTACTGTTTTTGCCGAGAGTACAGCTTCCTAATGCAAAAGATGCCAAAATTCCTTGAAGGTTCCTTTTCACTTCCAATCAAAATGAGCAAGGCTGGCATAACTAGTCCTGCAGTTATTAGCGCTTATTCATTTACAACTGCTTCATTTCAATTACAAAAAGTTAATACAAAGAAATCAATCCACTGATTGTTAATGGGAAGAACAAATATCTTGCAGAAAGAATGTAAATTTCCATTTTCTTTGCACCTATGTACTGTGCAGCAGGCAGCAATAATACATCCATGATATTGCTAAATCCTTGCATTTGCTTTCTCATAACTTTCTCAAAAGCAGTTAACTTGAGTAATAAATTTTCTGAACTTAGCTTGATGAGTGACTGGGGTGGAACCACATCTTGGACTCTGCGTGTGTTCTGAGGAAACCAGGCACCAAATTTCCACTGCATTTTAGTAGAAACTGGATGCCTTTTGAAAAATTTAGGCCTAAAACTTGGATCAAATTTTATGCCATTGCAGTCAGTAACAATGGATGTGTAAATATCCAACTTATGCAATAACAAAAATGAATTATTATTACTCTAGAAGTAATGCAAAGACCATGTTCTCTACTGTTTTAGTAAGTTCTTTACTATTATTATTCATCTTAGTGATAAATTACTAGAATTACAGGTTTGTCATGCGAGTATCTAATTAATGAAATGAGGTGCTATTTTTAAAGATTATTTTTGCCTTAGCAAGATTACTATCTTCAGCTTCTCAGCCAGAAAGCTGTTACGCTGTTGTGTGTGAGCACTCAGCATTGCACTCTTGCTCAGTCTTCTTGGGAAAGTTTCCAGCATCGCAAAGGCTGTGGGAGTAGCACAGTAGGACTGCTATGTCTGTTAAATTAATCATTCAGAACACTTTTTACGGACATTTATAGCTGTTTGTCTTAGCATAGCAACTTAGAGGTGAGTCAAATCACAGCATTTTTTGTGCATCAGCTATTTGATACTGGCACAATTTACACAATTTACCACTGACATAAATACCAAATAAAGCAAGAAGAAAATAGTTGATAGGATCCCTTAGCCGATCTTATTTTTATCAAGTATGCTTTGTAGCTGATTACCAACAAGTGATATATTTTTAATGCTATCAGCTTTTCTTAGAATTCAGGGAAAGACTTAGAAGTCTATGAATGATACTCTAATTTGTTTTACCTTTCTAGGAAGAAATCATCACATCCTCAGGTGGGGAGCTGCTACTGGAGCCATGTGGACAGCAGAAGAATCCACCAGACTACAGCCCTTTATTTGAGTAACCAGGACTCATTGGAATGTGTTCTGGGTAGCTGCAGTAATAATCGATACCCACAAAAGTAAACACCAAAAAGTAATTAACAGACTTTAGAAGCCACTGGTCTTGTGGCCAAAGAGTGTCCTCATTAGAAGACCCAAATGTGTCTGGTTCACATGTGATTTATCAAGATTATTCATATTGCAAGCTTTTTAAAGATGAAAAACTACTGACAGATTACAGATGAGGACTATTTCCAGAAATTTTTAAAAGGTTGTGGCCAATTGTAGTGAAAGCTAAGTTGCTGTCCTAATTTTCCTGACATTTAAGATTGAAAATGCAAAATCATATACTTCTAACAGATTGAAGTATGGTTGGGAACTATTCGTTGAGCCTTGTGTAATGCACCAGTATTGCTGATCAAGCTCTTTTTTCCAAAGCAAAATTGTCAGGTTCTATGGATGATCTCTTCACTCAGTTGTGCACTTTCGGAAGCAAGCAATGCAGTCTTAAAATGTCCTTTTCCAGTTTGTGATTGCTCAAATGACTAGATATAGCTGGAGTCTTTGTATCCTGCTTTTCAATACAAACTGGCAAAGTTCACTGCAGCAGAGACAATCGGGACAGTCATTCTCATTCTGTTTACAATTACATGCAGTTGAGCTGCCCCAGAAGGAATTCTCCAGTACAAAAAAACAGTCAGTTCGAATAAACTTGTTATTCTGGTAACCACTGTTTGATTTGTAGTAGCAACCACAACTCATACTGACCTTGTCATGTTTAGGTTTTTTCTGATGTACAAGATACGTGCTGGAGATTCCTACTTTTACTTTGCTATAGTACTAGATATCTTCCTTGGTAGTACTAGATATCTTTCTTGACTGAGCTGTAAGTGGTACTGTAACATCTCATAACAAATCAATTCAGGAAATGCAGTTAATAAGCAATGCTTATTAGCTGGAGTTGCTCTTAGCATACAGTTCCCAGATAAGACATCTGGGCTTTTCACAGCAACTGAGTTTTCTGAGATAGGACATTATTTAGTGCAGCTGATAACTTGAGATACCAAGTGACTTGGAAACTAAATAAAGAGCCAAGATACCCAAGGAGTCTTGGATTTTTTTAAAAAGTATGCTCCTCTGCAGATCACCATAGTCTGGATCCTCAAAATGGAATATGGCTCTGCAATTCTGCATGTAGACTTAATTAACTCCTCTAGTACAATCTGTGGTCTCTGTTAAAGGAGAAGCCTGGTGTGGTATGTCTGATCTGGGACCACAGTGCTCCAGATCATGGAGCTCAGCACAGTGGTGATTCACTGTGCATTTCAAATATGGACACTGTAAAAGCCATAAGTAAGCTGCTTTCCCCTCTGCCCTCAATAGAATGTTCAGCAAGAGCTATCTAAACCCTCCAAGGAGCTCCCATACATACTCCATGTACCCATACATACCTCTGAGGCCAGAATGCTGAAGAAAGGAATTCACATTCACAGAGACTGTTGAGAATAGTTCTATTCATTTCTAATTAAAAAGTTCTCAGCATGTTCCTTTATTTATTTATTTATTTACTTACTTATTTATTTTAGGGGTAAGAAGGCCTGGGCATATAGCTTTCTATCCTATGTGTCCTGTTCTGATGTAGTCAACATCATAACAGCATCATCATTTTCACTTTGGACTACATTTCCTATGTTTCCTTAGTTTTGTTAATTTTTCTGCTGATTCCATCCACTTCTCGTTCTACGTTTTACCTGGCTTTAAAATAAATTTCTTTTAAGTTCCTCTGCAAATGAAATTGCTGTCTGGAAAACTGCAATTTCATCTGAGAAGTTTATTACGCTAATAAATGTCAGAATTCTCAAATAAAGGAATTGCTTTTTTTTCCATAGCTTCACAGAAACAATGAAAAACAACCAGCCAATTCATAGCGTATCAGCAAAGAAAAACTCAACAATATATAACCAGAAGCAGCAGCAGCAGTGAAATAGAGTGCAACTTGACTTAAGATAAATTTTGAAAGAAACAAAGGGAGATCATAGCAAGGAGAAAATAACAGGAACTTCTTGGTAGAGATGTGTGGTTGCTCTCTGCACGGATTAAAAAAAAAAGAATAACGGGGAAAATATACACTGATAAATAATAGGGGAACATGTGCTTATCCTATAGTTTTGGAAACATTTTGGCAGTCTGCTGCCCTTGGAGGAAGAGTAGGCACTGCTGCCTCTTCTTTAAAGGTTGCCTTTTTTTCTGCTGGCGTTAGAGCTTTCAGCAGTAAGGTGAGTTTGAGCTCAGTGTACCTCTGCATTTGCTGTTTTCTGAAGCTGCTCATCTCCATGTACTAAATTTTTTCCTCTGCTGCAGTTTCACTGTCTAGAATGGGCAGTTTTATTCTTTTTTGCAGTGACCTTTAAGCCTCGCTTTCTGATCTGTTTTTCTATCAGTAGCTATTATTGGGTCATAAGAGGTAGGTGTTATGGATTTTCATTATAAAATTTCCAGGCATCTTTTTTTTTTTTTTTTTTTTTTTTTTTTTTTTTTTTTTTAATCAATGAGACCACTGGGAATATGATGAGAGACCTACTACAATAATCCCTGTTTCACAGGGAAAGATGTTACAGCAATAAGGAAAACTTTTAAACACTTCCCTTTATGCCTGTTTCATAGCAATAAAAAAAATGGCATGCAAGTTCCCATGCTTATTGGCACACATCTTTGAAAAAGCAGCTCCTCAGGGTTATTCTTACTTTTTCTTGCATTTGTTCTTTCTAGTTTTGTTTTAATCTGTTGTATGTGCATACATAGATATTTCCTATTTGCTATTGATGTCTCCTCTAAGGAAGGGCAAAAATCAAGCAAAGGAATTGACAGTAGTCATGGATGAGATTTTCAAGGCTCCTCAAAGAATATAGGTGGCAGCCTATTATTTCCTGTAATTACTGTAATAAAGTAACTATCTAGAATGAGTGTATTTACATATTTCTACTTGTATAAAAGCATAATCCGAACTAGCTATTAAGTTCTGAATCCTTTTTGTGCTGATGAAGTATTGAACAAAAGATAGCTCCTGTCTCAACACATATCTTACGTAAAAATGCTAGCTGAAGTGGAGATTAGTTTCAGACTTACTGAGTAGAAACTGTTCATAAACACCATGAATTCAGAGAGAGAATTTCCACTAGATTTCAATGGCTTTGAATCAAATCCATAAAACACATTTCTCTGCCGAAGTGAACCAGGGTTAACTCACTGACGACAGTAAAACAATTCAGTTTTCAGAACTAGAGATCCGCTTCAGTTCGTTCTCTTAAGTCCCTGCAAGCCTGGCTGCAGAGCATTAATGGAGTTACACTGCATTTCTCTGCAGTCTGAATTCTTCTCTTAATGCAACAAAACAAACTTGATCTCAAGTAAAAAAGGGCTGTTTACAATGAGAGAAAATTTTTTCTTCTTTTCTGTTAGTGAATTTATTTGCATCATTTACTAATTTGAGTCTATTTTTCAATGACTTTCAAGGACTGACTTTCTTTTGTCTTATTCTGCCTTTGCTTTAGAATTTCTTTTTCTATTCTTGAGAGAATGGGGTTAGTGACCTCTGTGAAGTAATAATGTGTCCCTGGCTGTGCTATCAGTTGCAGAATGATGTGTTTGCACTTGACCAGATGTTTGACTTGTGTTTCCTGAGATAAATCTTTTGACATACTGTCTGATGATAATGATACTTAATTGATTTTTATAGCTAGTTTCTTGCCACGCAAGTGCTGCATGAAACCTCTTCAAATATTTGTTTACTGCTAGCAATTAGTCCTGTAGCTTGTACGCTTACATTATGAGCCGTAGCTAATGCAAATTTTCTACTAGGCTGGAGCCTTCAGTGAATTTTGTTTCTACTCTCTTGGACTTTCTTCCAGTAGTTTTAAATTAAGGTAACAATTTTATAGTTTCTTTATTAAACATTGATGTTTGATTTTTCTTATGGAGAATAAATCAGTTTAAAAGAGGTTGGACATTAGTTTGGTCTTAATTGTGTCCTTTTGATGTGTGTGTGAAGGAAACACTTAGCATGTTAATGTCTCCTTTAAAGTTCTGCTGCCATTTCTACCCTGTTCTCAGTTTTAATGAGAATTCTGTGTCGAAGAACGTCATGCACTCGTGAACAATTGAGAGAATAGGAAAGAAAAGGAGCTCAGATTGTCTTTATTTCACAGAGTTTTACGTATAACAGTTGGCCAAGTCTTGTATTTAATATTTCATAAGACATGGTGTTTTACCTGCTTAGCATTCGGGGGATCTAGGGTGAGACTTACTGACATTGCTTTTATACAACAGCAACAGGAAAATACTCATACAGCAGCATGTAACTCCCAAATGGAGTTGAATGAGTAACATTAGGAATAACATTAGGTACTCCGAGAGTGGTACAAAAGTAGTGTATAGAAAGAGTAAGTGAAAATTTAGATCAAGAATACAGTAAAGACAATTTGTATGTAGCTATGTAGAGCTAGGAGTGTTTACATATCCTTATTTGGTAGAATTTCCTTTTGTCATTAATGCTCAATCCATGTGAATACATGAGCAATATTAATTCTATTATTCCAAAAATTCCTGGGATGTAGATTGCCTGAAAGGGAGATCAGAAATAGTTCTCGCAGACAAATTATTAAGCATTACTATGTAGTATTTGGGGCAGAGAATTTTTAGATTTATTGTACATAACTGCTGGGATGTGAGAATGTAGGAGATAAACACTGCTCACCACATAAACCATAATGAAATTTTGTCATTTTTATAGCACTTGAAATTCAACAAGGAATAAAGCTGTCCCAGGTTATACTCCTCTCTTGTAGGAAATGCTGTCCGTGTCATAAAAAAACAGAAACTTATCTAGGAGATTAAACTTAATAATGGACTTAAATACTACAGGAAATCATTTCAGAGGCCTACGCTAAACACTGCACCACTCTTAGTAAGATAACCTATTGTGCTTTCTTCTTAGTTCTCGAACCCCTCTTGTTTGTGATAGGAATCCAACTTCATGGAGGATGTATTACAGTATATAAGAAGTTATCATTTTTACCATTAACTTTTTATTTCAGAGTACTGGGGGGAAAAAAAGTCAGAGAGCAATGACTAAATACACACAGTTCCGGTCTGTTAGTATTTTGTTACACCTTCAGTGCTGCATTTGCAGTATGCTCGTTGATCAGTTTTGAATTTTGGTCTGCTATGTGCTCCATGGCAACCTACTTACACTTAAAAAAACAAAACAACAAGACAACAAGCCACTAAGTGCTATGCATGTGAGTGAACTCTTGTGTGGGTCAAAAATCTTCACCCAGTTCCAGTGCTGAGCAACCGCAACATCCACTGGAACCCATGTGGCCATTCTTACAATCGCCCTTCATTTTTCCCAGAAAGAAATGGAGTTTTAAAACCTTGCATTGACATTTTCAAAAGTAGGGCTGTCCTATTTTCCAAATATTCAAAGCTTTTCTAAGCGTAGCCATGTTTTATAATTAAATAGCTTCAAAGTATGTACAGGCATTTTTTACTGAAGAAAATATGAGAAGTATGCAAAAGTTTATCTCAAACTATTTCTATACTTTAATAAGTTTTCAAAAATGTGTTGCGTTAGGCACCCAAGTTAATACAGATATTCAGTGATTTTGAAATTTGAGTAGGTATCCATTTGGTCCTTATTTTCCTTTCAAGGAGGAATGGAAACCCAGTGAATAGATATTCAGAGCTTCAAACCCATTAAATAATGTGAGTTGACAACTGGAGTGTATATCTGAAGGCTTAAATAAGATCCCAGGTAGTGTTTTCTTCAGAAAAAATTAAGCTAACAAGTTAGGTGATTCAGGAAAAAAAATACAATGTCCATCACAATTTTGAATAATTTGTGTTAAATACTTGGATCTTTTTGGTATGATTTCAATTTATGCTCTTAGTTTTGAGTGCTGAAAAATCATTAAGAGAAATGAGATGTAATACACTGGAAATTAAAAATACTATTCCAATTTCTTAGAAAGTGAACAACACTTTCTACGCTGTAGTTATGTAAAAAGCTAAGCCTATTAATTAACTTTCTGTTGGAGAAAAGATATAATTTTCTAAGTTGTCATTGTGACTAATCACAACAGCACTCTCCTCATGGATGAAGGGTTCTGATTAGAGAAATATAAAATTCTGACTACACAGCCAAATGTTTGATGAAACATTTGCAGTGAACCTATTGCATGCAAATAATAAGTATTTAAAAACAAAAAAAAATTAACAAAATCCACCTAAATGAGAATTTTTTTTTTTACATACAGGGTACATTGGAATTTCTGAACTGAGATTCTGTATGTAATTTTTATTTATAGACGTGCTATGTGTGGATGCGCATCCTACAGAATAGTCATCATTATATAGGAAAAATGAATAGCTTGACCTTCAGTCAAGCTAGAAACTTTGATTTCAGAGTTCCAGATCAGGCTGGCATTGGTTACTTGAGGATATGTGGGGTTATCAGAGAATGAAAACATATTTGAAATCTTGAAATGTTTTCCTGATAGGAAAAAAAAGATTTTCCCCTCCCTGCTTTACATAAAACCAGTTTGCGGTATGAAACTGCTGCAGCCATCTTTTTCCTATTGGTGAGCAGAGATTTGAACAATTTGTTCAAGTCTGTGAGAAACAAATGGGTAATAAGGATTTCACAGCCAGGTCATTTTTTATTTATTCTGTTCTACAGCGCCGCACACAGAGTCATGAAGTGCTAACCTAGCTGTTCGTAGAAGTTTTTCAAAATCCAATGGGCTAAAAATATTCCGTCTGCCAAGCACTCAGGGTGATTTGAAAAGGCTTGGATGCTTTTTACTTCGGGCCACAGGCTGCAGATAAATTAAGAGGCGTCAGGTTTTTGTTTTTTTTTTTTAATTTAAATCTCTGTCTTCTCCTGCAGCCCTATTAATAATAAACTAAATTCACAACAGTGAAGGAGAAGCCTGCTTGCTGGCTAACACTCTGTTTGTAAAATGGTGCCTGCATCTCCCCACAGTGCTAAAATTCATTTCAAGTTACACTTCAGTAATTGATGATAACTTGCTATATCCCCTTACAAAGCTTTTTTATCAGTGTCTTTGGTGGTTTGTTTTATATCAGCAGCAAATCAATGAAATTTTAATGGAACAGAGCTCCTACTGGAGGCTGAATTAACATTGCTTTACCTATTTCATTATCAAGTGAAGTTCTCAAAGTCTGAAAGGATAACTTTCTCTGACAACTGCAGACTGACAGAATGCAGCTGGTGAAATATAAGTAGGAAATGCACAAGAGCACACTGAATTATCTTGGTTTGTGGGTCTCCATCCTCTGAAGAGGACTTGCCCAGTTTGGACTGTAGAAATGGGGAGGACCGTAAGGAAGCACGCTGCCATGCTGCCTCAAGCTGAAGGAAGGAGCCCATTCTCCAGCAACATTTGGACTGGGAAGTGAGGTTTGCGTTTTGTTTTTACTCTTGACTTAGCTTTCCACCATTGCCAAGGTAACTGTGCTGGTGTTTAGGATACATATTGCATGGTGTCTGAAACAAGAATACCCACATGTTGCGTGTTTGTTGGTTTTAGCTGCTTGGTGGGGATTTGTTGAAGGCAGAACTTTAGCTTATTCGTAGAATCATGGGAGATTGGAAAAGACCTTTTAAGATCATCAGATCCAACCGTTCACCCGTCACTACCATGCCATCTAAACCGTGTCTGTATGTGCCACATCTGTGGCATCTGTGGGTTTTCTCTTTCCTTAAGCAATGCTGATTGCAAGCTGCTCCAAAAGCTGCTTCTGGAGAGTGATGGAAGCACCTTCAAAAGTCAGCTTGCCCATTTTTTGGTGAAAATCCTGGAGAATTTTGCCTTCTTTAAGCTCAGTGCTTTGTAGTGACTGCTGTTGCGTGTCTGATAAAACACAGTGCTGTAATTTCTGTAACAGTTATAGGTACAACTGAGGAAGTGTTAGAAGAGATATTAAAAAAAAAAAAAGTCAATTTCAAACCAAAGGAAGTAAGGAAAGAATTTGTCACTGCTGACAACAGGAAAATGAATAAATATTGCAATAGATACATATCTACTCAATGAATTTATATTAGTATCAGAGAGATGTCCTGTCTCAGGAAGGCTGGTAGACTGATGTTATTAACTTCCTTGATGGAGATCTTTCATTTTAGGCTGTGAATTTGTGGTGTGACATCATCATTATCTTCTTTGTAGTTTTGCTTGTCGTCTTCTACTTCCTAAAGAAGTATGCAAATTATTGGATTTTAAAATACTAAATGGTTGTAATTTTCATATTTGCTTGTTCTGAGCTGGGCTTCTGAGTTCACCTTTTGGCACCAACATAAAAGTGGCTAAGCTGAGAAGTCTTCAATATTCTATGTGACTTAAGGCATACAGTAGATATCTGTCATTTTGGAAAAGTTAAGGTACGATGGAGTTGCAAAGACTTGGTAAATGTGGAGTGTATGTTGAGTCACATAAAGCTTTGGCATTTGTTGTTAATTTATTTCTACACGCATCATGAGAGTCCCTCATCAGCAGGAATTGTAAGGCTATAGAAGGGGCAAGAGATCATATTTTCTGCAAGAATTTAACAGCTAATTGTAGCAAAACAGCTTATGAACTGCTTCAGGGTCCTTGTTCAATTCTTTTTCAGTTTCCTGACAGCAGGGTCCTCTGCTTCTCTTCAAAGACCTTTATCATCCCTTTCTTGATTCTCCTGCTTTTTTTTTTTTTTCTTATCTCTTTTCCCCCACAGCTTAGAAAGCAGAAGTGTTTGCTAGTAAGTTGTAGTCACTTGAGTGTACCATTAACGTGTGCTTGAAACCTCTGGCAACCATGGCAGAGTTGTTCAGAACTCTTTATTGTAGAAAAAGTAGAGAAGAAAAACAATTTGAAAGACAAACAATTTGATTAAACAAAGGAAAGCAATTTCAGGGAAGCTGAATTCTTTGTTTTTATCCTGAATAGTACTGAACTCTTGAAATATAGGAATACCTCTGTGTCTCCTCTTCTGCTGTCCTTTGAGGTTCTCACAAGCTCTTGGTTCTTACTGATTTTGAACTGAGTGCTGTAATAATGCTCTTCCAGTGCCCACCTGACTCAAAACTCCTGGAAATCTGTGCATATCTGCTTTTAATCTTAATTTTCCAATGTATTAAGTGTCTGATAGGAGGAGATACATCAAGGATGAGAAACAAGATATTTCTGTGAATAAATCTGATGAACCCCAGACTTGAATTCCTTGAAAAAATTTTAGAGGAGTATCTGAACCTTTGTGGTTTGTATAAAATCTTAGGAACATTCTGAGAACAGCCAATCTGTAATGACATTGTCCTTCTGTATTTTCTAATCTGTCCTGCTACTTTGGATATAAGTCCTCTAATAACTCTTTGAAGTGCATCAAAATGTCATTTTGTGCAGAGTGCCTGCTCTTTTCCCTCTAGATCCTAGCTTAAAAATGAACGCTGTATCATAGGAGATCATTTTGGATTACAGAACAACTTCTCAAAATGTCAGCAGTAAACCCTCATTATCAATAATACAGCATTGATATTCAGTAAAAAGCCATTTGTAATACTTTCCAGTCCGTATCCTAACAAACCTTTTAGCTAGTAGCAATTCCCCAGCATCACTCAGGTTTAATGCAAGAGAGATCTGTTTTTTTTTCCCTAAAGAACTCAACTGAAGGTTTTATCCAGAGAATAAACTCCTGTTGGATAAGGGGCTTGCATTTTAATACTGTTTTAAATGAAACCATTTAGAGATGTTTTTAATTCCTCATCTTTACCCTTTTTAAGAAATAATTTTTAAAAATCCATTATCTGCTCAGAAACCATTTTTTTAAAAGTAAAAGTACATTACTGTTTACAAAATTATTTTTGTGCATTGAATACTGACTTGAATGCCACTAAATCTTGTTGAAAGCATGAGTCTCTGACTTGTGTTAATTTCCTTATTCTACACTTTTCTTAACAGCTTGCTTTCTTGTATGAAGTAAAAGAGTCAACGTTCTTGTGTTACTTGTTGTAATGTTACTTGAAACTGTAATGCAATAGCTATAAAGCTATTATTTTTTCCATGCATATCAACTTCAAAATTCTCACTGATTGCATTGGTAGAGAGTTAGGTCTATATGAGGAGCAGAGAAGAAAGGTCAGTGAAAAAAAAAACAGAACGTGAAGTCTTATACCTTCAGAAAAAATGTGCTGATGTTCGAGACAATGAACATGGTGATAAGCCTTGGTATTGGGTTGAAGATTAAAAAAAAAATCTGCATTGCTGGGCTTCCAGCACCATGTTACTGTACATTTTATCTTGTTTATGAAGATTTTAAGGCGTGGAGAATGAATTTGACTGTTTTTGACTTACCTGCGGAGGTTTTCTGACAGGATTAGATAGCTGCGTACTGGGAACGCTGTTAATATAAAACAGTTCATCTTACATTAACTTCTGTAAGCCATTAGCCTGTACTGAGCTGTCCTTGAACAAATGACTCACAAGGGTTGTTTTAGATATCTGATTGCCAACTGCTAGCCAGTCAATCATACATGAAACATTAGGAGAGCTTGTAAAACATAGTTCACAAAAAATTAATCTCACTGAGAGATAAGTGGATCTGTACATTTCTTCTTAAAAGAATAACAGTGAAAATTATCTTGAAAAAGCATCTTTTTCACGTTAGGTATCACTGCTAACAAGCATTCTTCTAGTAGCATGCAGCGCTAGACCTTCAAATAAAGATGTTTTTGAAAGGAAAAAGCTCTCTATTTATTTAAATCAAACTTGGCTAGCTTTGATTTTCAGAAATGATTCAGTAAAACATACTGTCACAAATATATGTCAAAGTCATTGTCAAATACCAAACTATTTTAAAACCAGATTGATGAATAGTAGTAGCTAAGCTTCAAACACATGTTTTTTTTTTTTTATAGTGTTATTAGTCATGTGCTTGAGACCTCTTCACTAGTTAACTTCACTAGTTAACTTCACTAGAGCCTGGAATGCCTGCACAGATTTTCTTTGTCGTATTTTCAGTTCTCCAGTGTATTTTATGAGCCTTCCTTCATCTTCTTTCTCCCTCTACACTGCTTGTCATGGGCTATTATTGAGCTATTGGGACATTGACAGCTAGGGGACTGTGACTGGGCAGCTGTCACTGCAGCAGGAGTTGTGTGCACAGCACAGTTGAATCTTGAAGCACTTTTTAGCAGGAGTACAGACTGTGATGGTACATACTGCAGTGGTATGCCTCGTTTAACACCTGAGAAGAATTGCAAGCAGCTGGAGCTGTGTTTTCTTGAACAGCTCCATCCAAAAGGGAGACAGAGAATACAAGCTCCAGAGAATAATCTAGAGAAACTTCAAAATGCAGGAAGCAGGATATTGATATAAAAAAAAAAAAATAATAATGGGGTTGTAAGGTTAGATGGTCACAACAGTCTCTGTGAAGTAAAAGACTATTAATGTACATCAAACCCTTTCATATTCTTGCCTTGGGTATTATGACTCTGAAGAATGTAATCCTTAGCTTCAATTCATCTGTGACAGAGGAATTAAGACAATTTTTTTTCCTTTGACATTCTCTGTCCCTCTTGTTCCACCAAAGAAAAGTTCAGTCCTATTCAGAGGACCAGGATGCAGCTAGCACAATTTTGAAACAGTACAGTTTCAAAATTCCTGAGTGCTGCAGAAGAGAGCTTAATATACTGTGGAAATTGTGTTTCCACAACCTGTGGAATAATACATTTGCACGAGGACTGGCAATAAAAGTTAAAATAATAATAATAATAAATATATGTTCACTTCATGATGGACTGCGTTCTGGTGAAGGTCAACCGCAGCCATAAGTTAATGATGGAATAACTTCAAGCCAAACAGTAAATAATGTAATACAAACTGTTAGGTGACAATAGTTTGCCTTACAGTCATGTTACACAGATAGCACAGCATGTTTGTGATAATGTACATGCTGCCCAAGGAAGAGAAAACCTCATGAGAACAGGTGTAAAAAGAAGGGCTTTGCTAACTCCATCAGAAGTTATCTAACTTCCTTCAGAACCTGGTATACACATTCTGAAAATAAGAGTGTAGTCTGAACAGTTTTATTTATACAGATGTGAATGACTTCTTGTGCTCCGAGTATTCATGCAGCAAGCATATGGGAATGTATTTGTGCTGTACTCAGAGACCTGAAGGCAGCAAGGAAAATGCTGAGTCAGACATATAAATCCTGAAATAAGTGAGTCAATGTTAACTCAGATCTGACCCTGTGCAAATCATCAAGAAAAGCTCATTATTTTGGATGCTTAGTGTGATGATTGCTTGTAATTCTAGCACCAGCAAACTGCTAATGGGCCAAATGTCTGTGAAGGAAGAAAGAGGAAAGAGACCTTGCCAGAGTACTTTGATTTTATTATCATCATTTTCTCCTTTAATGTGCATTAATATGCTACTTGGTTTTGTTCAACTTGCAGAATTCAACAGTGATACTTATTCTCAAAACTGTCACCTCATTTCTCGTAAGCTTTAGCCTTCTTCTGAAAAATGGTTGTCTGACAATATTTATTCATTTGAATAAATATTCAAGAGTTTTACTCACTAGGGCAAGGTTCTTGAGTTTGGATTGTCCTGCTCACACAGTCCCAGTACTTTGGTAAGCTGCTGCTTCTACATTGCTATTTTATTGAACCCGGCTGATGGGTGAACTTTTTCTCAACTTGTTCATGGTATAAATAGATTTTCCAGCAACTATAGCATCCAAGACCCCTTGCAACTGGCTTTATTTTGTGATCTTACAAGATAGGAATCCCCTGTTGCTATATGCTGTCAAAATTTGTCAAGTGTGCATAACTCAATATGTAATTAAAGTAGTTTTGACAAATATAAATCAGGTAGGTTGCATTCTGATTTTGTGTGGACATTTGCAATTGAACCCCTGTCAGAGTTTGGCAGACAAATAGCTGAAAATATTTTGGACAGTGTTGAAGCTGGAGCCGGGCACAGAAAGTCCCCTTTAGCTGGTGTGTTACTGAGAAAAGTCTGAGTACTGAAATGTCAGTGAATTCATTTTCTTTTTTCTTTTCTGCAATGGGAGACAAGTAGCTAGCATTATTTCAAAATAAATATTTTAATAGTGTTTTGTACTTTGTTGTGTATGCGGTGTTCTGTGTTTGAAATTAAAGCCTGAGAATAATAGAAAAATTGACTTGTTTTGTAGGTGCAGCATCCTTTTATGAGCTAGAATGATTACATTCCCTTCCAAGAAGTGTAAGAACAGAGAGGGATGATCTTGGCAGAAAGCGTTCTGTAGTTCGTATCATTTGTATCTAAAGTGCCAATTTCAAAAGCAGCCTTTTGTCGGGAGCATACCACAGCCCAACTTTTCAAATGTGATGAGTTGTTTTGCATTGTCTTGTTTTGTTAGTTGGAGGCATTTTGTAAGGTTTTATATTTGCTAGTGTTTTGTTGAACAGATTCTTTCAAAGGAACTCAGATGAAAAATTGAGGTATCTAAAATAATTAGTTGCTTTTAAACAATCTTTCTTTCCTTGTTATTTGATCAAATGCTTCTCAGAAATTCCTGATTAGAGCTTCTATGGGAAATTAAGATCCAGAATATGGCTATCAACAAGAATGCTCAGCTGACAGTCTCAATTTTGATTGATAATTTTAATGTAAATATGGCAGACAAATGAAAATACATTGGCCAGCTTAATCAAATAGATGATTTTTGAGAGAGCCTGGCTCCTGTCTGGCTCACCACCATCTTTTTGAGAAGGTGTAGGGATGTGCTGCCAGAACAGTAAATTCTGCTCCTGGTCCAACGATGCATATAGAAGAGGCTGTTTATGCGGGATCGGAGATGCATTTGCCAACAAAATAAATAAATGCTAAGAAATGTATCAGCCCTTCTTGCTGACTTACCCTCAACTGGCTGTGAAACAACTGGAAAATAATGCTGCCTAGAGAGTTGGTCTGCAGGTGAGAGGGATGATGAGCACTGTTTTTGCCCCCCACCTCATTACTATATCTATTGGCAATATTTACTCCCTTTAGTCTGGGAATTCCATAGGAATCACTGGTGCAATGTAGAGAGACTTGCAGACTGAGATGAAGTGGAAAGAAAATCAATCCCTGCTAGAAAATCACTAGGTGGTAATTCATCCAGGAGTCAGGCTAAAGTTCCTGTCTGCTTTTCATGATTTGCTGCTTCTGCTTCTCCTCTCCTATGTTATCACTGAAAAGAGGTCTTCTTTCAAGGTCTTCAGAAAGTAGGAAAACTTTCTTTTCTTTTTTTTCTTTTTTTTTTTTTTTTGTGAAGTCCAAGAGGGACAGACAACATTATTTATTTTAATATTGCAGATTCACATCACCCTTTGAATATTTCACTAAAAATTTGGAAGAGAAGGAGTTTCACAATTCTGACTATTAAAAATAATCGTGAAGACCATTGAGATGAGTGACCAGCAAGGCAAGGGAGGTGATTGTCCCCATTTTCCTCTGCACTTATGAGTCCCCATCCAGAGTATTGCATCCAGGCCTGGGACCAGCAGCACAAAAAGGTTGTGGAGCTGTTGGGCTGGGTCCAGAGGAGAGCTACAAAGACGATCAATGGGCTGGAGTGCCTCTTGTACAAAGAAAGATTACTGAAGCTGGAATTGTTTAGCTTGGAGAAGAGACTTAACTGTGGTCTTCCAGTACTTGAAGGGAGCTTAAAAACTGGAGAGGGACTGATTTTTTACATGGTCTGATAGCGATAGGATGAGGTGTGATGGCTTTAAACTAAAAGAGGGGAGATTGAGGTTAGATGTAAGGAAGAAATTTTTACTTAGAGGGTGGTGAGGCACTGGTGTAGGCTGCCCATAGATTTTGTGGGTGTCCCATCCCTGGAGGTGTTTGAGGATGGTGCCCTGGGCACCTGATCTGGTGGGTGGCAATCCTGCTCACAGCAGCAGGCTGGAACTAGATGATCCTTCCAACCTAAGCCATCTGTGGCTCTATGATTCTGTGAGAGCTGCCTTAATACTTGAATTTCAAGCTCTATTATCAAGTTGCTTCTTTAACAATTAGCAGGCTTTTGAATATTTGTGATAAAAGCTTTTCTTCCTTTCTTCTCTTCCATTTCTTTACTTCTGTATTCAGACAAGCTGAATATATGTAATCTAACTTATAGCTTTCTGGCTGAGATATTAACAGTAGATGAAGAAAACAAATAGATTTGTTGTTTGTGTTTCTGTGTTCTTTTTTTTTTTTTTTCCCTTGATGTATTTTGACCTTTTCTTCCACAACTTTGAGGAAGAGATTCCTAACTGAGAAAGACTGGGTTCATTAACTTAATCAAGGAGCAACCTGGAGGATGGTTAGCAACAGAGGGAGAAGAAAGTGCATCTATCTTGTATTATAAAGATTTATCATGTGATCAGAAGGCAGTTGTATATGTTTGTACGATTGCCTACATATCTCAAGTGAGTAACTACAGGGATAGGAAAAACACAAAGCAGTCTTAAATTTGGGGAATGTATTCTTGTGATACAGCACAGCACTGCCAAGGCTAAATTACAAACCTAATAATTTAAATAGTATAGTCTTATTAGTCACATTCATCAAATGATGAGATGGCACTGTGGTTCCCCAAATACCACTGGAGACAAATTATTGACAGTACTGACATTTCCACACAAAATCGACATTAAAAAGTGTTTTGTTCTGTTTTTCCTTTGGTAAGTAATTAAAGATGGGCAAACCCTCAGCAGCACTTGATTTCATGGCTCTCAGACATATGATATGAATGTACACTGTGAATCAGCGCTCTGAAAAAGTTGCCTAATGAATACTTCTGTGGTTGTTTTGTTTGCTTACTACAAACTTTGCTGAGGGTAAGTCAGCAAAACACCGCACAGATTTGAGCTATTAATTTTGACTAGAAGAAAATGGTTGAGTTCTTCAAACTCTTTAAATGACTAAGAAAAAAAGCTTTTTGGTTTTTTTTTTTTTAAAAAGGAAGTCAATAAGCTTCTAATGGGCAGAATTTTTATTCAGTAGTGACTTATCTATTAATCAAAGATTACTGATACCTATCATTCTCCCTGTAAAACTGTGTAAATGGCTACAATCTTCACAGTTTAAAGGTACAAGAGAGTGTAGACTTGATGCAGAAAGGAGATGATTAATACAACTGAAGAACTTTAGGGACTATCTGGGCTTTTTATTGACTGCAAAACTGCAAATACCAATGTTTTCCAGTACTTTTTTCATAAAAGACGCACAACTATGCATGTAACTAATAGAAATGTAACATTAGAGAAACCTCTTTACCTAGCTCATGTCCTTGCAATGAGATAGGCTTCATAGCAGGTGTTCATCCTTCATTTTCCAAGCATTTTCTGGGCAGCCTGGTCTGGTGGTTGGTGACTTTGCACATAGCAGGCTGTTCAAACTAGATGATTATTGTGGTCCTTTACAACCCAGGCTATTCTATTATTTTCTAACAACTTCCCTTCTGTTCTGATGACGAACAAAGGATGCTTCTGAATTATATATTTGTTTATTATTTGTCACCAGAGTATTTTTAGCAATCTTGATGTTAAGAGAGCTGCTGTCATTGTCACCTGTAGGATTTCTCTGTTCTAGACTAGCCCTAATGAATTCCTGCAGCTTTTCCTTTTAGGTCATATTTTTAAAACTTATTATTACAGGTTTTCTTTTTTATGTTCTCTTCAGGACTCTGTAATTCACTTTTGTCTGCTTTAAGCAAACTGGCCAGTCAGTATTCTGGCTGAACTCTTACCAGGAACACACAAAGCAAACCAATTTACTTCGTTTCAGATTTACAATATTCCTGCTAGTACAGTTCTTAATAATTTTCCTGTATTGTTGACACTTTCTTGGGTTTAATCTTGACAGCCAGATTCTTTCCTGATATACACTGATTGTTTGTTTCCCTTTGAATTATGCTCTTTATTTCTCTTCCTTATGAATATGTTTATAAGATTGGAATGTCTTAGGGACATTTCTCCTCCTTATGCCCTGGTCTTAAATGAATGGATCTTCAGATTAGTTCCTCTCATCCAAAATGCATAATAAATCTCCCAGTATGATGCTTTGATTGCATTATTTATTTCATTTGACAAAAAATTTACAGAGATTATGATTAAAACAGTTTAAACAGTTAAAAAAAAAAAAAATAAATAACAATTTCAGATCAGACCTCTGGAAGACATCACTTAGAGTCTCTTAGTCTGATAGTGAATAGTTAATTTTAGAAATTTTTATTGCAATTCTGCAAGTGCTTTCAGTTTATTGCACTTCTACAATCCCAAATGCCTCACTAAGGCCAAAGTTTGTCATCAGAGAATTCAGGGGATATCTTGTAGGCAAGCAGGTGTGCTGATTATGCTACTAGCTGTTAAGTCAGCTAGAAGGGTTGCTGTAGTCAGGTATTTATGATAAAACAGGGCATTAGGAAGGGTATGATGTTAAGGGTTCTTATTTTCACAACACTTAGCAACTCATCAGGTTTTGAATAAGACTGAGTGGTCTGTGATTCTCAGGTATTCCTTTAACCTCTTAAAAATTGATACTGTTTTCTTCTTTTTCATTTACAAACCAGGTGGAATTGTTCTCTAAAAATTAGGATCAGTTTTTGACTTGAAGTACAAGTATGTACACCTGTGTTTCTGGGGGAGTTCCTTCCAGCTGTAGTTTTATTCACCATGCAGGCCCACTGAATTTCTCATCTATCTGTGACTAGTTAGATTTGCGTGCATTCAGTCTCTTGCAGAAGCCTTTGTATGAAAAAACTGACTTCAGAAAAATCAGGAGAGAGTCCAAAGAGTGATATAAAATTCAAAAATATCTGCCACAGTATCATTTTTCGAAGCATATTTCTAAAGAACTGTTACTGGAGATGGAAATTTTGTTATACTCTGTCAAATGGGTGGTTTACTTCCTATGGTTCTATATATAACATTCCTATACATGGATGGAAGTGAATATGAAAGGTATGGAATGTAGAATAATTATTTTCTTACTTTCTACACCCTAAAATTACTCAGAAAATGAACAGAAGCTTTCTCAAACAAAAACAAACAAGCAAACAAAAAAAACCAACAAAAAAAAACCAACAAAACATGAGCTATGATTACCAGATTCCGAGTGATGCTTTCCAAGACGAGAGTGTGCAGAAAATTTTGGAAGCCCTTTCTGCATGCAAGCCACAGTCACGACCTGAATTATCTGATCTGGTCATTTTCACTGAATCCGTGCAAGCACATGAAGTGATAGCAAAGGCAGAATCACAGAAGAAAATGTTCAGGTCAACCCAAATTCCAATTGAAAGCAGGAAATATCTTATGCATGCAAAAATTATGAGTAATGCCAGGTAATATTTTTTACGTTATAAAAGTGGGGAAGTATGCACTTAATAAACTCTGGTAAGAGATGCATGGCTTGATCATTGCAGGTGAAATAATTCAACTGCTAACAAGTGGAGCAGACCTCTCTCAAAAGTCTTTCCCCTGCCCTGCCACCACTCCTGCCTGCCCTAAGATAATTCTGAGCACTGCCTTACTTCTAGTGAGAATCCTTATGGCAGGCTGAGGCTGATACAAGGTTAGACAGAAGATTCTAAAGTCAGAATTGATTTTGAAATAAGTAATTTGAATGACTTTTTAGGTAATTAATATACAGCTTGGAGCAAGACACCTAGAAGTAGCCAATATTCTCTTCCACATCAAGAATTCAACTGGAATCTTGCAAGGCAGTTTTGCAGATTCTCACAATGAGAAGTCAGACCTTCAGTGCAAGTTGCCTGACTCCTCTAGAATAAGATGAATCGTTATCAGTGTGCATCAGCAGAAGATTTCTACTGTGGCATAGTGGAAATGCTATGTCAGGGCCTGAAGCAGTCATGGAGCACCTGGTGGGAAGACATGGCCAACCTAGGGGAGTTCAGGTGCACGCAATGCTGCTGAGTGATGGGAAGGGCTGGAGCCAGGATCCACACCTTACAAACCTCATTTAAGGGCTGGCAGTTGAAGTGAGGGAATCTTTAGTTGGAGATTTGTCTACCTGAGGTCTTCTGAAGGTGAGTGGCTTTTTTTTTTTTTTTCTTTTTTTCTTTGCCCTCACCCCATTCATTTCTGTGTCCATGGCTGCTGCACTTGGGCTTGTCCTCAGTTGTTGCAGCCAGAGACTTAGCCACCCTGATGTTTTTACTGTAGTTTCTATCACATTGTAGCATTATAAGTGGCATGTTCAATAAGACAGGAAAACTGGTTTGCTGGGTTTTCTTTTGGGGAGCTACAGTTTACCTTGGAATTAAGCTTTAGCATTTCATAGGGAAAAATGTTTTAAATATGTAAACAGTTAATGAAAATTAAATGTAAAAGTAGGTGGTCTTACATTTCACTGGTGTTCAGACATAATGTGTTGGGTATTTTTTTCACTATACAGTCAAATAGAATAAAAAAGAGAAGTAAGAAAATAACAGCCTCCTATTTTAGTGGTACATACTAATTTTTACATTAAAGGCTCAATTTCTGATTTCTGTACTAAACAGAGAATGTTTCAATGATTTTTTTTCTTCTTCTTCTTCTTCTTTTTTTTTTTTACCCCCAAGCCTGGCTAAGTTTTTTGAACTCCAGAATCTCCAGATTGATTCTGTCTTCCCAATATGTGGTCTTTCATTACACTCTCGACTTTGAAAAGATTCTTTCCAACATTTCAGAAATTCTCTAATAGTACAAATGGCAGTGGTTACAGTAAATGTCTCACCTAGCTCAGGGGGATTCTTGCTTCTGGTAACTGAGGAAGAAACATTCTCTGATAACTGAGGAATGTTTCTGTAAGTTGAAAGAGAAGAATGACACATTCAAGCTGTGGTACATTTTATTGTCTCAGGCTTCATTGTGTTCATTAGGCCTTGAAATTAAATTTTCTTGTAAAACTGAATATGCTGCTGTTAAGATTTGCCTGGATGGATGCAAGAACGTAGTTATAATGAAGACAAAATGAGTGTTTTTGTTTTTTTTTTTAAACATATGGAAAATTAGAAAGCATGTATGTTCAATTTTTAGGTTATGTCAAAATGTAAATATTGGTGGTAGATCAATATTGTTGTATTTGCTGTTACTTTTTTTTTTTTTTTAACTTATATTTGGTTTTTGGTAATATGTGGTTATTTATCAGTCCTTAAGTGGACATAACTTCTATGTCTTCTTATGGTTATATGATGCTTCCTGAAGCTTTTGATTCATATAATAATATTAACAGTAAAAACGTTTTTGACTTCTCAAAAGTATATGGGATGGAGAGGAGGTAAAAAAGAGAGATTCTAAAAATAAGCTATATCCAACTTTCTATCTTCTAGCCAAGTTTATACAAACTTTCCATGACTGCAAACTACCATTCCTCTTGCTGTAGTTTTGAATCGTTTCTACTCTCAAGTAGTAGTTTTAAAGGTATAGCATTGTGATTAGTGTGGACCATACTAAGATTATCAGTAGTTAGCTAAATCAAGATCCTTTCTAATTCCCAATGATTTGATAGAACATCAATCTTTTTTGCTTCCACCCTCACTTTCCGCTTTCTAAGTTTATAGAGTTGCATACTTGCACTGCACGTGTATAAGTGTATATAATCTGTTCTGGTGTGTGTTGGAGATGAGAGGAACTGATAACTATTCTAAGTCTGAATTCTGTCCTTCTGTAAGAGGAAGGCACGTTATCTAAGCTTCATTGTGAAACTCTTGTTCCAAAAATCAAGTAGGGGACTATGCTGAACCTGGAGAATGGTGTTAATGGTGAAAAAAGACAAGGAAGTAACATATGTACAACAGTCCCATAGTTAATGTAAAGATAAGATTTTCATACATTTAGAATAGTCTAACTTCGTATTTATTTATTACTTTAACCTTGTGAAATATTTATTTATTATGAGCCAAATGAGTCATCATTGAGAATAATAGTTTTAGATGAAAACATGTCCATTTATCTGTTGATACTTGAATTAAGTGTACTGCATGTGTAGTGTATGGGTATTGGAAAACCCATTTGCTTGGAAGGAATATTTTATAAAGTTCATACTGCAGTGCCACAGTCCCCACACAGTGAGAGAGCTGCATGCTGATTTTGCTGGGACTAGAACTTGAGCACAGTAATCTAAATGTTTTTAGTCCATTTCATCTAGCTCTGATCCCCATAGTTAAGGGTCAAGTCTCTTCATCAGTTCTCTGAGAGTCCTGTGTATCTGATTTCATGATGACTTGAGCCCTTCTATAGAGAATTCTTGCAATCTTGCACTTACTGCTATTGCTATCAAGAATTTCTGTGGGCACCCAGAAAAATGAGGTCAATGGAATTGAAAGCAAGCCAGGAAAAAATCTGTGCATTTCAGGTAATTGCTGTTGTACTTGAGTGGACACCTTGTGGGCACACAGAAGAATCAATGTGAATAGTGGTGCTGTTTATTTTAGCAGATTAACAAGACTCAATGAAAAACAAACAAAAAATCCCTTCATTAATTTGACTTCATATTTGGGAAGAAAAAACTTTCTCTAAAAACTCTGGGAAACTGAGAGAAGTCTGTCGTGAGATCAAGAATGGAGAATTCAAAACTAGGGAAGAAATCCCAGGTGATGCAGTCAGTGATAGTTGCAATATCTCAGGGACGTGCAGTCCAGGGTTCTTGCATAATGTTACATGAGAGATAATGTATTCTGTACTGTGGAATGTTCACCTTTGCATTGCTGCTTGTAATTGTAGTTTCAGTTTCTAGTTCCTTTCTAGTATTTGCAGGAGCACTGTGATTTTTTTGGGTTGGTGTAGTATAGCATGATAACACTCGTGAATTAAAGTCTTCTTCTACACAGTACCAAAGTAGTTGTACTGGAAAGGTGCTGAGCATACCTGTTGGTGTTTTTGTGCACTTTACATGTCTGTCAAAATAAAAGACTATATGTCTGTGAAAATTGTGGAACTGCTGCTGACTGATAATCATACTACAACAGAGGTGTCGAATGGGGCAGGGAGGAGGGAGCATGTTGTATGTTAAATGTATGTGAAATTCCTAATTAGTGAATGACCCTGATCACGTTCCTCAGAAGTCTGTGCCCTAGAAGAACTTATCAAGTAGAAAATCACTTGTTGATTTTCTGTTTCCTTAGCATGAGACAGTAAAGAAAAACAGTGACTCTTCACAACTACAGATCATGTTGCTCATTCAGTTCCTACATCCAATGATATTCTTCTTTGCTATTTTATGTACGTGTTCCTTGGCACAGAAGGAGACACATCCTTGATGAATTCTGGCTACTTCCCAGCGAGTATTCGTTTCACTTACTCAGCAAGGTTTTAAGATCTATATTCTGGCCTAATATTGTTCAACACATTTGAATACGAGGGAGTCTGGCAGCTTTCATTGCGATGGAAATCTGTTGTTCTTGGCTTTCTTCGGTTTTGGCTGTGAAATTATTGATAAAATTAAATCGAGTCCTTGCTGAAGCCAATTGCAAACTCCCAAAGACTGAAGTAAGGCCAATATATTTGTGGCTTAAGATAAAATTTATTAGGATGTCTTAAAATCATACAGAATTTTATGTTTCAATTAAAATTGTGAGGACTGGTCAAATAACATATAGTTAAAATCCTGTTCTCTATTATTTTCTACGGTGAAACCTCATATTAGAAGAACTCTTATAGCAAGAAGATTACTTTTCTTTAGTGATCTTTGAAGGGCTGCTCACTCATCTTTGCACAGGGTGATTTTGCTGATCAGAGAGTATTAGTCCATATGTGTTTTCCAGTCTGGGGAAATGGAACTTCAATGACTTTTCTGAAAAGCTTTGTGTTGGACCTGGGTTATTTTTATAAAGAATGTATGAATTTACACGTATGCCAGAATAGGCTTGACTAGCTGTTGTTTGTCATAGACTTGGATAGCTTTGGTCCTTCCAGCTTTCGTTATTAAAATATAAAAGCATTTTATTGTCATTCCTGAAATTGCTCTCTGATCAGAAACAGATCAGACCAAAGTTTTACAGGTGAATATTAAAAAAAGGTTCTATCTGAAACTGGTTGAAGCCTTGCGACCACGATTTATATCTTGATTTCATTTGGGTTAATAATGAAGGTCTGCAGTCCAAAATAACCTTTTTTGAATACTTAATTTCATAATTGCATTGTGCCAAGAACACGAAGTGGGGATTAGCCAACCCGTGGTAGATGGTAGGGAGGTTTTCTGAAAGAAGTTAGTGCATAGTTTTCTCAGAAAGTCCATCTTTGCCCATATCCAACTGACTCTAGGTGATGTAATTTGACCGGAGTATAATTGAGTTAGCCTCTGCTTGAATGATGATGTAAGGTTTGATTCCTCTGCCAGCTCACTCAGGTTATATGGCTTTGTTCTGTATGCTAAGAGGTAGCTGTTAGCACCTGGGCAGGTAGCTGCTGATACTGAGAGCCTCTCTGGATGCCCACCTAGGGCAAGGCAAGGTCCTGGTGTTCTGTTCCATCAGTACTTCTGCTGTATTACAGTATATGTCTGTATTTCATGGCATTTGGTGTATGCTTTTATTTTGTTTGTTTCCTCTTGGAAAACTTAGTGGAAGCTTTTTGTAAGAGCAGATGCTTCTGTGACTCTGTTCATTGGCTTTTTCTCATACCCCACCAAAACAGATATAGAAAATTGTGCGGAGAGAAGCTTTTTATTCTTTCTGTCAGCACCATACAGAGGCAAAAGAGTTATCCTGAAAAATGAATGCGCTATTTCTTTGCAAGATTTCATGTGAGTTCCTATCAGGAGAAAAAAAAGTGCAGAAAGTAAAGGTTGAAAACATGCATTCTGCCACTATTTTGCCAATTAATGAGGCATTAAGTTTAAATGAAGTTGAACTCAAAATGAGCTAGTAGTGTTATCTCTGGAAGTATAAGAAAAAAACAAAGTACTGAATAAAAAAGATGACAGAAAATAGTTTCTATGACTATGTTTTTGAAATGATTCTGTCTACCATTGTCATTTTAGATAGAATTACTTTTTTCTGGTCTCAATTTCTAGCTTAAAAGAACAATGTAACTTTGAAGAGAAAGTGCAGAAAAAATGTGAGCTCTGGTAAACTAGTGAGATGGCAGTTGTCATCAGTTGACTTACAGAAGGTGCCTAAATAACTTGAAGAAAACAAACACTGTTTTGAAACTTAATGAGTTTATTATTTTTTTTTGTTTGTTTTAAAATAGGACTTCAGTACAGACCATCTCATTTATATTAATATCAGAGGAATGTCCTACCTTTAATTCTTCGCGTGATCTATAGGATATGGAATTCACTACTTTGCTCTGGCTGCCCCTACTGTGAAACTAAATAAGCACTTTGGTTGATAATTTAAGGTAGCATATCATAGAAATCAATCCACAAAAAATAGTGCTTTTGTGCCTCGCTTGAAGTGCCTTGGTCACTACAATGCATGTATTCCAGATTAATTTACGCATTCACGTTTGCATGTGCAAACTTGAAGTCAGGTGACAGCATCATCCTGCTGATAATTATAAGAAAATTTCCTCATCATATGAAATTGAAGTGGAAATTATATTTTGACAGAGTACTCATCAAGACAGAATTAGTACAGACTGAAATATGTCTGGAAAAATTAAGTGCATGTGCCTGACAAATAGATTCATCTTTCTCCAAAATGGTATTGTATTTATATGCATGTGATAAAACAAGTAAGGAGTAGCATGGGGGAGAAAAAAAGGAACTTTTCCTCCTTTGGAATAAACTAAACAAAAGATGCTTTATGTGGCATTCTAGAAAAAACGAAATTCAGTGTGTTTATTAAAACAGTTCTGCATGTCACATTTGAAAGCTTTCAAACACAGTGCATTCCTGTGCGTACTTCTAAATGTTCATGTCAGGGTTACACAAAATTGGGAGGGAGGCTGGGATAATGCTGTGAAGCTCAATGACAGTCTGCCCGTAACTCAATCTGCTTAATGCATTCTTGGGATCTGCTATTCAGAGTGTAATTCATTCTTCATCTTTGGAATATGCTCTGTATTTTTTTTTCTTTCCAGATAATTGTTATAAGTGAATGGACAGACAAACCTAGTGTGCTCTCATACACATCATCCATGCATGTGGAACACAAATGTTCATGGGAAAAATATACTGCAGAGTAGAAAAAGCAAGATTGTGCTCTGTATGTCAGTGTAAGATCTTATTCTGTTAACATCAGTGTCTCAAAGCTTGCTGGGGACACAGATGGACTTGTTCAAGTCCAGGCAAGTCCTGGGCAAAGGTTGTGAAATCCTTTGTCTGAAGTACACAGATGGACAAGGCCAGGGGCAAGAGAGATGAGCTGCAACTAAATAGCTGTGAAGTGCTCTTTTGTGTGGACTTATCTCATGATGATGGTCATCTCGGGGTTGGGGAGGTACTCACATGACCCTCGCCCAAGGCCCATCCATATCACACAGGCAGGAGGAAAAGGAGAATAAAAAAGGAACTGAAAACCATGAGGATAGGTTTTCTGGCAACAGATTCCTTACGAAGTGATGCCTGCATGCTGAAGTAGAAGAAGAGGTGTCTGACATCAGATTCCTCACACTAGGAATTCCTGTATGCTGACGGACTCTCCTGGGCCTGCTGCCTGAGTCCTGCTGCTTCCTCCCGGCTTGGTTCTGCGACTGCCTCCTGCTACCTGCTTGCTGCCCAAGGCTGGCCATGCTGCTGCCCCCCTCCAACCTCCCCTCCGCTGCTTCTGCCTTGGACCTTCAAACGTCGTGCCATGGGACACTGCTGGATCCTGGTGGTGACTATCCCCGCTTTATGCAATTCTTGCTTCTTTCTTATCTTTTCTATCGCCCTCCTTCCCTTCCACATCTCCCTGATTAGGATTTGTAATAAACTGCTTGGGCTAACATGTGAACTGTTGTTTCTTAATCTCATGCCAGATACACAGATATTAAAAGAACCTCATCTCCCTCCTATAAATTGGAGCGAGACAGGCAGGAGTAATGCTACAGATATCCATGTGGAGTTCCTGCTTACTTTCTACAACCAGCAGTCCATGTCTGCTGGAAATAGGCAGGATTTCTGATGTTTGGATTCCTTTCAGGTACTTGAAAACATCTTTCCCTGGTTCTGAGCGAGCATGGTGCCATGACGAAATAAGTTCATCCTGAAACAGGATTTAGGTCTTTAGCTGTGCATTTGCCCTTTGCCAGTGCACAACCTTGACTGTAAAAGGGCTGTGTTTTGAGGTTTAACAGGAAAGCAGTGTCGACTGATGTAGAAGCTGAACTGTGTTTTAAAGACTGAGATCTTCTGATGTCAAAACGGAAACCCTCAGAAAGAGGTCTTTGGTTCAATCTGTACTGTTGTCTCTTTAGTTTTATGAGCTTGACGGTGTAAACTGTGCTTCATGTCTGCCTGCCTTCCACTTCTTACCTCTGTGCTTGCTTTGTACCTTTCTTTGCAATAACTTGACTCTATGAGCTGTGAGAAAGGAAAAGAGAGTGTATTAGGTGAGCAGCTAACATCTACAGGGTGATAGAAGCTTGATTAAGCAAACAAAGGATGTCATATTAAGAATAAATAATATTAAGAATAAATAATGATTTGAAGATATATTACAATGGCAGTTTTGAGGAATCTAAGGGAGAGACAGATAAATTACCACCTTGTAAACTCATAGCTCATCTGCACCTCAGCTGACCCTGATTTCTGGGCGACTGCCAGATAGATGCCGTCCTTGCACGTGTTTGTATTCCTCTAGAGGAGGAAGAGAACTTGGCTGTGTGTGTTAGGCACAGCGGGACTGTGAAAAGATTCGGTCGTGAGCGGAGCAGGCGGTGTAAAACGGGACTGTCGGTGCGAGCCTCTGGCTGCGGAGGTACAAGAGCATTGAACTCAGGCTCAGCAGGTGGCACTATTGAGCTTGTCATTTTAGCAAGGCCACTTCCTCGCCGCGGTACCCCTCCTGCACGTTTGTTTTTTAATAATGAAATTATTTTAATATCACGGTGATGCTGCGTGAGTCTCAAAATGCAAGTCATGGCAGGGTATTCTTGTACTACTGTAAGAGTCGACAAAGTGCAAGAGTGAGGTTTCTTACTTTGATCGTTCCAGAAGTACATTGCTTTCTGCTGCAGAAATAAAAACTGTTATTGCATGAAATCCATTTGTAGGAGTTCTATTTTCTAATAACTAATTTTATTCCTTCCTTATTTGAAAGAAACTTATGCATTGAGGTGGAATGCATAATGGCACAGCAAAAAGTTGTGGAAGGCTGAAGTCCTCAAACTTATCCTGTGCTCCAATCATATGAGAGGTCCTACAGTGGGAACCTGCATTGTCTTTATGAATGTTTGCCTCATCCTTGTAAGTAGTTGCCTCCATGGCAACCAATTATCTAAGCTTTCAGTGACGCTTTGCGAAAGTATTAACAAATGCAATACTTCTTTGTTAAGGACTGTCATGGTTACTCTGGCTAATGCTTTTCATTTCCTCGTATATATCAAAATGGTTTCCAATGGTTGAATGCTCACATATCACCCCTGCTGGTTCACAACCAAGAGATGTTAGATGTCTTTGATGTAAACCTGAACATAACAAGGCTCTAATCTTCTTCTTATATTGATTTGTCACAGCAGAGTTTGAGTTTAAAAGAGCTAACTGTTCCTGAGTCATTCTTGAATGTCTGCTGTCTGAATTAACTTCTTCTATTTGTAAAGAAGTATAAGGTATTTGAGTCTTGTGTATTTTTTTTTTTTTTTTTTTTAACTTGAAAAGAGCAGGGTCAAGGGCTCATGATGACTAAGATGATTAGCTCTGCGTACAATTCATCAGTGTAACCTGTAGGAGATATTCTACCTTGAAGAAAGTAGAAAGTAGATAGCTTGTCTCTTGAAAATGCTTACAACTGGAATGTTAGTATTCTTAGCAGGTAGATAATGACATCCTTCCTACATCCTCATTTATGTGTGTAACATTTTGCAAGTAGGCTCCACAATGCAATTAAATACGCCTGTGTTCAGCATTTCCAGGGGTAACCTCCATTCTTTTTTATGTAGATCGCATTGTCTCAGGAGTGAACTGTGCCCGTGACAAAATACGTCGTAGATGTGTCTGAGTTATTCCTGTGCATATACTTTGATGTCTTACTTGTTATTTTTAACATCTTTTTTTTTTTTCTGCAAATGTCAGCTATATCCCTATGCCCAATAAACAGAAACAAGAACACATTGCAAATTTTGTGTTCAGTTTTCTCAACTTATTTGCATGGACAAATAATAACAAGTGAGGGTGACCAAGAGGATGATATTGGTGGTTGACTGTGGTCATGATAGATTAAAATGTAGCATGGTAAGCTGGAGTGATACTGACCACTTTAGCAAGGCTCTTGGAACTGCGTTTAGAAAACATCTATTGACCTATCAGTTACTGCTCAGGTTTTTCACTTCTTAAAAAAAAGGACGTTTACTCCTCACCTGTGAGAGACCAGCAGTTTTGGGGCAGATATTCCATCTGATGGAAAATATATATGGTTTCTAGCACAGGTGTTTCTGTAACACCTATAAATAATCGTGGGAGATTGCTTCAGCAACTGGAAGATGTTACTTATACATCAGAACTTGATTTCTCTTAAAACCAATAAGAAATAATCAAACTGTAGAGGTGCTGCCCAGAAACAGGACATCTTTCAAGGATCTGCCTCAGAACCTATGTTGCTCAAAGGATTTGTGAATCCTCTAGACAGTTTTTTTCCTAACATAGCGTAGAATAACATCAGCACTCTCATAATGCACAGCTGTGTATCTTGTACCCTGTGGAGTTTAATCTCTGCTCTGGAGAATTGCTTACATGACTGCCATCTGGATGCATACAAACTATTTTGTTCTTAGTTTTATAAAAACATTAGCCTTGCTGCTGAGGGGAGGTCATTCAGGGTGTCTTTGTCAACATGTACATAAAAACATGTTTTCTGCCCAAACAAGCTTACAGTGTATTACTGCAATGATGCTTGAATTACTTGGTGCAAACCATAGTGGCGGTAGGTAAAGAACGCAGTAGTTTGTCCAAACATATTTTACTAGTGAGGACTAGCACCATAGCAGTCTTGTGTTTGCTGCAAACTACATCTTCTGTGATAAGTCCAGATTGCTAGATGTGGTGTGAAAATGTCTCGAACTGTACATTTTGTCATGGTGTTGTTATTTGTCCAACACTGCCTTTGCAATTATCAGACATCCTCCTCAGTGGATTGTGCTTGATTTATTTTAACTCCCCTTCAGTCAGGCTTCTAGCATAGAAGCTGCTCTGCTTATGTTTCTTCAGAGCTCATGGGTACATTTGGTCTCTTGTTTTGAGCAATCCTGAGCGGCTTGGGTGGTCTTCATGTTGCCTGCCTGTAAATTAGCAAACTGATTTTATTAAGTATAGAGAAGTGGAAATTCAAAACAAATGATTCCTTCTTTTAGGACAATTATTTTTGTATTCTTTTAAGTCTGTAATGAAAAAATGCATTAGGACATGTTTGTAAGTGCAGTGAAGCGCGCTTCAGGAATTTGGCATGTTGGATATGATGAGAAATTTGCCAACCTTGGAAGAGAGAATATGTTCTCCTGTGTTACATATGGTCAGTGAGGAGATTGTGATTGTCATCTTCTAAGCCTTTGTTCCCTTGTTTTTTCTTTCTCTTTTTCCTCCAAGCTGTTAAAATCTAATGATGACAGCAGTGTTGAGACATGTGAAGGCTGAGGTTTGAAATTGCTTTTGGGAAAAGTCTGAACTTAAAATGTCAAATACTTCACGCTTAGCTGTGCCATTCTGACTGCTCCTCTTGGATGCTGTATTAATCCCATTTCACACAGGGAAACTGAGGCATAGATGAGCCATCATCTGCTACTGATTACCGTACTATAAAGATAGATTAACTGTCTTGAGTCTAGTTACTCTGAAAAACTACAGCTGTCTGAGCCAAGGTTTGGGAATGTGCCCAAGGATGGATTTCCACTTGACTTGTGGTTGGCAAGCAGCTACGTAGGGTCATGTAGATCAGGGCAGGGAGAGATCTGTAATGATCATTTATCTGGACTGTTTAGGCTCAAAAAAGGACTTTTGCCAACAGTAGATCTAGCTAGTCTTGTCTTTGGCTGTCTTGAAAAACTTGCAAAGCTAGATATTAGTCAGTTTGGTGACCTGTTCTGGTGGTCTGTCATTCTCTTAATGAAACAAGTTTTTCTTGGATGTCCATCATCTACTTGATAGCATGCAAACTGCAACTGTATATAAAGAGTGATGCAGCACTCTTCCTGTGCTGAACTGTTTGTTGGCTCTTCTACCTTCAACTAATAAAAAGAATGATCAGGTATCCACAAGCACCTAAGCTTAAGTGGTACTTTTATTCTTCCCTATCTTATGAAAAGGAAGCATTTAGGCTATACAGAGAGTTAAAACTGAAAATAAATTCTAGGTGAAAGTAATACTTTAACATTATACAGTCTTAAATCTAAGTATGCCGGAGTACTGAAGTTATTGAAGTCATATACTGAAGTCATGACAGAGTTTGTTGAGAGCTGCTGAGTGGTTATTTAGTTATCAATGGATTGTTGTTACTATCCCTGAAAGTTATTTTCATTCACAGTCCCTGTGAAATCATCTTGTTTGTCTTCATGGAATCATAGAATGGTTTTGGTTGGAAGGGACCTTTAAGATTACCTAAGCCCTTAGGCGGGGACACCTGCCACTAGACCAGATTGCTCAAAACCCCATCTGGCCTGTCCTTAAAGTCCTCTGGAGAGAGGGAATCCACAGCTTTTCTAGGCAACTTGTTCCAGTGTCTCAGAACCCACACAGTAAAGAATTTCTTCCCAATATCTAGTCTAATCCCTACTCTTCCAGTTTAAAGCCATTTCCCTCATCCTGTTGCTACATGCCCTTATAAAAAGTCCCTCCCCAGCTTTCCTGTAGACCCCCTTCACGTACTGGAAGACTACTACAAGGTGGCTCTGGACCCTTCTCTTCTCCAGACTGAAGAGTCCCAGCTCTCACAGCCTGTCCTTGTAGGGGTGGTGCTCCATCCCTCTATTCATGGCCATCCTCTTGAACTGCTCTGTCAGCTTGATGTCCTTCTTGTATTGGGAGCCCCAGAACTGGACACAGTACTCCAGGTGGGGTATCACAAAAGCAGAAGGACAGAGGGCTGTAAATCTCTATGCTACTAGCATGATAGAAGACGAAAGGATTATACCAATATACTGAATGAATATTAGTCAAGATTGCTGATTCATCTAGTATTACCATCAGGTTATTATCTAGAAGTGTTTCAGCTCTTAAAGAATAGAAGCATGAATTTCTTCCTATTTTGTGTGTTTATCCTCATGATGGATGTTATATGGCAGTCAGAGGGGGAAAGAGAGAGGGAAGAAATAGACATGAAAGCAATCAAGGAACAAGGAAAAAATCACGCCAGTCATTTTCCAGGAAGGTAATGAAATTCTCATTTTTGATGCTCAATACTACCTGTAATGACAGCTTCTATAATTCTTGATGGCTTATAAACTCACTGTATGGTATAAATACAGGCAAACTGGTTTGGAGATAATCTTTTATATCCTTCATCTCAGTAGTTTTTCCAGATGTTACTTAGGTTTTCCTTCTTCCTTTTCAGGCTCAGAAGTTTATTCCAGGCTATTATGAGTCTTTATAGGCTAGTAAGTTCCCCTCCTCTGGTCCTAAATGTAGAATAAATGCTAATTTCTACTAGCCATTGTTGTTAGAGTTTTTTCTTTGTGTAAATGCATCAGCAAATGGCACAGAAAAAAAAAAAAAGTTCATCAAATGTTTTGTATATGAAGTGCTTTCATCTTACTTTTGGATTTGCTTTCTTTTTGTCTTAATAGTAAAAGAGCTGTTCTATTTGGTCATGCCTGCTTTATAAATAAGATGATTATCAGTATCAGTTTTATTGATTTTACTGAGACCATGTAGCCTGTTAAATGTCAAAGACCGAGTCCATTCTGGTCTCTATTTATTGTACAGTCAATCATCTAAAGAACTTAGAGTGGCTAAAATATTTATAGATGTAAATGTGGCAGTTTATTTAGTCAGCATCTAAATCATAGAACTTCTCCACAGAATCTATGATCCTGTTTATTAAGAAATGCTACAAAATCTCCTGATTGCACAACACCTGGTAATATGATGTGGAAAGGACCTACGTGCTTAACACGTACAGTACAGGCTGTCCTCATTATTGAGAAAGAATTAAATGAGTGATGTGTCTGGGCAATTAACTAGAGCAGCAGAATGATTATGGCTGGGTAAAAAGTTTCAGAAAGAGTTGTTATAAGAATAAATATTCTTAGAAAAACTGAATAAAGGAAAGTCTCAGGTTGCTCTCATACTTCATACTGTTACTCAGCAGTTCTGTATTTCCCTCCTACCTCCCCTTGTTCGTAGTGGTTAACTGCTGAGGTCTTCTTAGACATTAAATGGTTTTACCTGAGCTCAAATTAAGGCTTACACTCCTGCAACTTTGACAGTGACATGTAATAGGTTATGAAATTGTGCTAACTTATTGTCAACGGTTTATGGGCTGGTCCGGCCCAGTTCCGTGACCAGCAGGGCGGAGGGATGTGCGGATCCGCGCCTCTGGGAAAGGGGAAGCAGGGGACCCCAAAATACTTGAAAACAACAGCACTAATCTGAGGTGGAACAAATGATTTTACTAAATATAGTATTAGTAAAATACAATGAGAGAGAGAGAGAGAGTCTGTTTGAATTGTATAGACCTCACCACAATGCTGGGGTGAGAAGTGCAGTCCAGTTGAGTGACTGAAGTACAGACGGCAAAGTGCAGATGGCAAAGCGCAGGCAGCGAAGCGCAGGCGAAGAAGAAGGATCAGGTGACCTTGCATGGAGTTATATCCCCTTGCTGACCGCAAAGCCTCCTGGGGAAATGTAGTTCTTCTCCATCGGACGAACATTCGGCAGATATCAAACCCCACCCCCAGTGCATTACATGATGTTATGGTGTGGAATACTGATGACCAAAAATCATAAAACCATGACACTTATGTTCCTTTATTCACCAATAAGAGAGAGGTGGTGGATTTGGTGGATTACAGTAACCTTTTAGAAGCAGAGAGAGGACTATCAAAACTTCCTTCGTATTCTCATTTTGTAAAAAGAATACAGAACAAGAGGAACAGGTGAATTTGTTTCTCCATCTCTTATAGAATAATTTTATGGACGATTACAAGAGACTATATTGAGCTGAGAAGTGCTGGTCTTGTCTCTTAGTTAAATTGACTGTCTCTGAGAAGTATTCTTGTTAAATTATTTTGGGTTTCTCAGGAAAAAGTAGCAGCAAATATGTTTTTCATTACAGAATGGGACTCCGTACTTCCTTTTTCTACAGGGAAATAGGCTACCTAAGCTGCTTCCTTTAGCCAGCTGAGTTCCCTTATTTACTGGCACAACTTTTCTTCCCAACCTGTTCTCTGTAGAAATCCACTAAATTCTGTTTTGGCCAGAAAAGATAAAAAAAAAAAAAAGCCTAAGCAGAGGTCTATTGTTCTCTTCTTCCTTTCCTCTTTTACTATCTTATTATATGTCGACTTCTAGAAGACATAGCTGCCAAGAGTATTTTCGGGTTCAGAAGAGGACTTACTGGAAGATATTAAGAGCTCTCAACTTCTTTTGATCAATAAGTCTCTAAACTACATTGGATTATTGCATCCCTGGTTGGATAAATGATTCAATAATTTTTATTAGATGTAGAGGTTGAAAATGGACTCCATAAGATTCTCTCTACTTTCTCTGAAAAGTGAAGATATAGCAACCTTAGATGTTAAGGTAGATAAACAAAAACAAGTTTCAAGACAAAGCTCCGGCAAGAGGCTTGAGGGAGTCCTTGGCTTTTTACTGTGTAAATTAATCTCTCTTAGCCAAAGGTAACAGTGATACTGAAATTCTATATGAAGTGCAAGTACTTGTGTTCTTCAAAGAAAGTTGAAAATCTTATGGTGGAAAAAATGAACCGCAAACCCTGAGTTGGAGATTATTGTTTGTAGACAGAAACAAAGAGGCTAACTTGATTAGTTGACTACCAGGGAAGACTAACAGGTGGCATCCATTCCAGAATTATAAATGCTTTCAAAGCAAAAAAGTGTTGAATAGGAAATGGCTGTTCAGTGGAGAATTACTTCATGAAATTGGATGTTAGGAAACCGAATCTTGAATGAAAATGAAATAATCATAAAATGGAAACTTCTAACTTTGAGATAATATTTTACTGTCCCTCCGCATCAGGACCCTTTTGCTAACCAAATTACTGATTCAGAACAGAGGGAAATGTGGCAGTCACCTTGGAAAAACGAGAGGGAGACATGCTAGGAGATTCATCAGGATTTTCTGTATTTCAGCAATATAATTTATTCATTGCAATTATGTCAGTCAAGGGACATCTAGAAATTCAATCAGTTCATTTCGTAGTTAACTTTTAAAAATATGTAATTGAGAAAATGACACTTTTCCATCTGACCTTAATGAACCCTAACTTTGTATAGCTGCTCGCATTTCAGTCTACAATCAAATACAATTAAGTTAAAAGATAAAAAATATGGTGAGTTGTGATTTGGAAGAAATTATGACAGACTTAATGGCTTATTTGCCCATGAAAACTGAAGAAAGGACTCTGGGTCTTAACCAATGGAGGTTAGTGAAGGACACTTCTTACCAATCTGAAGATAGTCGGACCCTGGGGTCATCAGACCTTATCATGGCATCCTTATGTCACGGGTTATAAAAATGTGAACAAAAACGCTCAACACTCAAATAGTTCAATATTTTGACATAAAATAATCCCTTCTACGTTAATGTCTTCAATGACTAGCTGCAGTGCATAATAAATCAACTAAATTATATCTAGAGTGTCTTAGTGTCTTATATCAGCTGTAACAAGGTGTTTTGTATGCTATGGTAGTCTTCTACTATGCTCTTATTTTGCTTGAAGACATCAAAATTCATATTCAATCAGATTTTTCCTCTTCACTGTTTCCTAGGCTACACATAAGACAATATATGTGTTGTTTTTTTTTTAAGAGTGGGGATCAGAAATGGAAAGGAGAGTGAAAAAGTGAATACACTGAGAAACAGTAAAATATGTTGTCTCACCGTAATGTTTTGAGTAATAGCTAGGCTATAGCTATGCTAGCTATGAGCAATAGCTAGGTTTCTTATGATGATTTCTTTTCTGTTCCTCCAATGAATTCTGTATCAGTGTACAAAATGCAAACTTTTAAATACAGTGCCTGACTTCAGAGATCCTCACAGGCAGCAGAGTGTAACAGAATTTATTGGGGTTTGGAGCTCTGTAGTCCGTGATTTTCTGTTGTTCATCTGTTTCAAGCAATAAATTTACTATCCCATCGCTACAGGCTGGGTCACTCAAAGCAAACTAATACGGGGCTTTAGGCAATGAGTAAGGTAATCTAACAGGAATGACAGCCAGTAAAATTACTCTGTGTTTTCTTTTTCAATATGGAGGCAGCCTTTGATCCTTCGAATTAGCAGATTATATTCTGAGGGGCTTCAAAGGTGTGTGCAAGTCCAAGCAATACACCGTCAGAAAGGTGGTCAGCTATTGCTTTCCAAGGCTCAGTTGAATCAGACATTGATGGAAAACAAAATATTGTGATCGCTCTGTAACTGCTTCATTAGTTACAGTTTTGCCTAGGCAAAGAGTACACGGTCCACGACCAAGTGAGGATTCGCAACTCCCTGATGGCTCTTGTAATGTTGTGTTGGTTCAAATTGAAGCAGATACTGAAGACTAACAGACCTAGAGAATCAGGCTTACGTAGTATCAACCTTTTAATTTCGTGTAGTATGCACCTTCAGGGACGCCTTCAGCATGATGCTGTTTTAAAATGACATCCATATTTTGACATAAAAAGATTACAAAGGATGCTAGTGCAGACTTAAATTAGAGGCATTACAAGCAATGCGTTTGCAGTCATACGCAAAAGAGATAGGCCTAAATTAAGCTCTATCCTGGAGCCCTGTGTACCTTTAAGTTGTGCATCTTATTCATTTGGAGTAGCTGGCTTCAAATTTAATGTTGCAGAAGCAATTTATGAAGTACACTTGTAATGACTTTAACAAAAATTTAGAAGGAACAGAAAACATGATAGGTAAGAGTGAATTTTGCTGAGACGTTGCTTTGAACTTGTCCACTTGTAACAGATAGCACGTGTATTAGGTCAGCTCTGCAGAATAACACGTGCCTATGTAGATGTTGTGTAGGTGAACTGGCATACAGGAGAACTGAATCTATAGTAACACAACAGTCTACTCAGCTGGGAATCCAGAATGTTGCACTTTTGTTCTTGTCTCTGAATTTCCCTGAATTTTTGAAATTGAATGTGAATTTGAAGTCCTGTTCATTTGTGCTATTAATGCTTTAAAACTTTAGAGAACAGATAAACTAGTTGTTTTGTTGCCTAGAAGAAACTGGCATAGTTGACTGCAGCAGCTTTTTTGGATCCATTATCATTCAGTTTGCAAATAAATAGTTCTGAACTTTTAATGTCTCGTATTATTTATGTATGTCTTCTCTAAGTAGCAACAAAATAACAGGGTTAATTAAGAAGTTGTTATTCAGTAGCTGGAAAGAGCCTTGAAAGGGTTAATGTTTTGTGCATTTGTGTAATTAGTAAGTTTTGCAAAACAGTTATTCCTTACTCCAGCGTTCATTATGAGTCTTTTTAGGGTGGATGTGCACTGCTGGATGAAGATCAACATTTTTTGCTTTGTTGGTCAGCAGCCTTACAGACTGTGCAGTGTTTTGTATTTCTTTCCTGAGCTTATTTGTCAATTAAAATCAATGGCATTTTCTGTAGGTGTTGTATGTAATGATTAGTGACAAGAACTAACTAACACAAAGGCGAATCAACTCACATCCCCATTAAACTTAATTTAAGCAAACTATATTTAATTTTTTAAAAAATTATTTTATTCTTTGGTTTGTTGCTAAAGTATTCAGCAATCGTGTGCTGATTCTGTGTTTTCTTTGCTCCCTGCATGGAGCGAGCTACTCTTGTGTAGTTAGGTGATTTGTAGAAGACTGCTCACCTTGTTTGTGCAAGTTCTTCCAAGCCAAGGCTTGGTCTAAAGATTTGATGATTGGAGTGAATGATAGCATGGGACTCGAGCACTTTTTTGCAGATGGCAGTAGCAAAGTTGCAGTTTCAAGTGATTATGCATAAGTTTTTTAGAGTTAATCAACTATTGGCACAGGGGTGAAATGCAGAATACGTTTTCATAATGCTGAGTGACAGCTGAAGTTGCTTATAAGAAATAAGAAGGACTGGTTGGGAAAGCTGAGGGCAGCCTTGAATGCAGTGACCATGAAATAGTGGTAAGGGACTGATATGAAAGAAACAAGACAATAAGTAGCATTGGAACCCTGGATTTCAGAAGTCTGTGAAACTGTAACAACTCCAAATATTATTGCCATTTTTTTTGCAGCAGGAAGGGGTAATTCAGCAAGAACAACCTTTAATAGGACTGTTCACCCCGCTTAATTACTATGGATGGTGCAGAAAAGAAGGGGATATCACCAGTAAAAACAGTATGTCACAACCTGCCATCCTACTCAGATTCAGTAGAAGTAGTATTTGCAAATAGAGCCTCTGGGTTAAATGGTATGAATATCTGAGCCTTTACCACTATATAGGGTTCAGGATTGCTTAAGATGATTCACTGAGTGATGGCAGCTTAAAAGCTCCCTCCCATTTACTGGTACTTTGCTTATTTTTTGGTCAAAATTAATGAAAAGGCTGGAGTGAGGATTAGGAGAGGATGGGGTGGGTGAGTGGGCAGGGAGGAAGGTAAAAACCCCTTAAGATGAAGGAACATAACATCGTGACAGTAAGATGTCAAGAACCAGTGATGTTTTCACATGCTTAGATGCTGACTGATATTTACTAATATAAGTAGAGCCAAGATGCTTAAGTACCAGAAGATCAGACCTTTGCTCTTTTTGGAATCACTTGAGTAATTTTGTTACTAGCCGACCTTCAGGTGTTAAGGTAAACACCATCAATGGTTCCACTACAATTATGTGCTTTTCTGTCACTTTTCATAAATGCCTACATGTATGTCATTGAAAAGAGTAATATAGAAATTTTCTTAGTCTTTGAGACGGGTGGAGTGAAAAGACTGTGAGATTTGCATGAGGTTAGATACCTCTAGGAGATAATGAACATTTGTTTTCTTGACCAATTTCTTCACTGAAATTTCTTCCTTGAAACAGTTCCGAAGCATTGGAACAGGCTCCAAGGGAAATAGTTGGGTCACCATTCCTGGAGATATTTTAAAAAAATCTTTTGTGTGCCCAGGGATATGGTTTAGTGGTAGCCTAGCACTGCCAACCCCAATAATTGCACTTGATGATTTTAGAGATAATTTCCAGCCTGAATATTTCAGTGACTCTAATTCATGTGGTCCAATCAGAAGAGAATATTTATTTATTCAATAAAGCTGTGGGATTGTTTGATGATATACTAAGAACGCATCAAGTACTATACTGCAACTGTGAAGAAGAAAAAAAGATTTCATAATATAGAAAGGGAAAAGGAAAATCACTCAGCTTCATGTTTTCCAGCATAGTGAACATTAAGTATGCCTTTGTTAAGAGGCTGAGGAGAAAAAGTGACCTCTTAGTTTCCTAGTGACAGGTAACAATGTTTGTAGTATATCTGGAGAGCTGCCACTGTTTCTCTAGATAAATCATACAGGCCCTAACTTTTGAAATGTATTCTTTTTTCTTTTTTTTCTTTTTTTTTTTTCTTTCATTATTTTTATTGTTATTATTATCAAACAACTCACTCATTAGTAGAAATTATCTTAGGGATTTATAGATTGCTTTTCTTCTTGCCACACTGTGGAGCTTCTGACTGTGTGATTCTGTTGCAGTGCTCACATTGCTCTGGTTACTGTAGTGGAGCGTGCTGGTGATTTGATGTGGAGAATGGGTATTCGAAATAGAGCAGAGTAGAGAGATGAGTGTGAGTGGCTGTACTCATGGAATGCTAGAATGAGGGTGTTCGGAGTGTAGGGGAAGGGAGACAAAATTACTGCGTTTGCATTGCTGCAAAACGGCTTGAATAATTCTTATAAAGTTGCTAGATGGCTTTCTATCTTCTGTCAGACTATTTGAGTGAATAGAAACCAGCCTAAGAAAAGAGAGGTTTCTGTCATGCTTAATGATTTTGGAGCTTTTATGTTGCTAATTTCTGTTTGTAGTTTAAAAACATATATGTATGTGTATGTATGCATATACGTGTCTTTAATATTTGCCCATAATGAATTGAATTCCTTTCTCTCTGAAATATTTGGACCACTCTAATGAACTTCCAGCTTCTGAAAATGAAACTATTGAAAATATTCCAAGATAAATTCTCTAGTCTTCCTAAATATTCTAAATTGTCTAATCAGCCTTTTAGGTGGTACATTTTTAGCTATCCTAAAAGGCAAGTACCATGGCATTAAGACTAAAGGCTCACGTCGCTTAAAATAAATGACCTTGACAGCAGAAACGAAAATGTTTTGTTGCAGAAGAGTAAATATCCAAAGTCCGATTTCAGCCTTTCCAGTTCTCACATGCCTGCCAGTAATCCCATGGTAAATAAGGAATAGTGCTTTGTGTGATGATAACTTTATAAATTCTAAAATGTTCTATCTTACATGTATTTAGGCAGTTTAACTAGTAGAAGTAGAGGCATACAGAGGAGCATAACGTGAGCCATACACATAATTGAAGGTGGGAAAAAAAAAAAGAAGAAGCATAGATTATATGATTTTAAGTATTGAGCATTTAAGAAATGAATCGTCTGTGAAATATTCGAAGGATTGTCTTTAGATTTCCAAAGCTGGAAAAGGAAAGGAATTTCCATTCTTCCCACGTCTTCAGCACTTCCATCTCACACTTCAATCTTTCATTCATACATTATAATTAAAAATTAATTATTATTGCAAAAAACTAATTTATTTCAACCAGAACAAATCCTAGTCTCACAAGATTTAAAACATTTTTCATCAGAAGGGAGAAACCAATGATTATATCACATGCTGAGAGGGCGGAGATGCTTTTGTGTGCCATGTTTACTTGGAAATATCTTCCTACTTTGAAGTAATTATATTTCTACCTTCACAAAAATCAGATCGAACCTCTTATTGAGTTATGCCACCTCATTTTTTCTTCAGTAGCAAGAAAACATAGAGGATAAGAAAGCATTACTTTTTAAAATTCATTTTTGAAGTTTAAACATAAGGGAGTAGAAAAGGAAGAAAAGCTTCAAATATTCAGCTAGAATAAAGAGTTTCTTAACTTATGAGTGATCAAGGGGAGCAAGATTAAATCCATAATGATCTGATAATTACCCTGCTTAAGAAAAAATCCTACTTTGCAATCAAAAATACTTGATGGTTGGATCTGTCTTGTGAGAGCCGTTTGACAGATATGTTAGAGGAGTTAGCTGAGAATACATTGGTTTTTAACTCAGTACTAGTGTTACTAACACGAGTGATATATGAGTAGATGATAGTAGGAAGACACTACTTTGCTAACCCATTTTTCCTGCAGTGTGTCACTCAAGTGTTAAAATGGCAAATAAAGTCAAAGGCAAGGGGAGAAGAAAAACCCTACCTTTACATATATACATTAAGCTCAGATTTGAATGAGCTTTTGGGCTTTCAGTAGATTTTTGAGGCTCTGACTCAGTGCTTAGGAGTCAAATGGAATAAACTGAGTTCAGAATTTTTCAGGGACTACAATGTAGGAAATTTCTATTTCTACAGCCATGGTCTGTCCATATTGTCAACATTATGAACATCTGTTTCCTTAATCTGGTAGAGAGAAAGACCATCCCACAAAAAACTAAATAGAGGGTGAGATATTTCTGTTAAGTCCTGCATGGCTTCCTGTTTTGAAAAGTATCATCAGGAGGCAGGCAAATCAACTACGAACAGGGTACAGCTACAAAAAAGCATTATCTTCTTCTGATGATGATGATTAACATTTTTATTTTATTACAGGAATGTTGTATTTTCTATTTTCTCATTGTTTATTTTAATTGTGGAAATAATTAGATTCATGTGTCGTATCTCGTACCCTTGGAGACATTTGTATTCAGAGGAATGCAACCCAAGATTTGCCATGTGTTTGGTCCATGAAAGGTGTCACAGAATCTGAAACTGTTGCGTTATGTAATTTTATTGAATTTCCTTTTACTTTTTCTCCTGTATAACTAGTGCAGAATTAGTAGAGTGGGCATGCAATAAAATAGATTTACAAAAAAAAATTCTGTTTCTGACTGAATTCACTTATGTTGAAATTGCATTTCAGAGGATAAAGAACAGTTGTGGTAAAACAGCAAATAACACTTTTTTGTTGTTTTTTTTTTTTTTAAATTTTCTATTGCTGAGTTAGGTTTTAAATTTCACTTACACAACTTCATGTCTTTGAGCTATTTATCCTTTCTTAAGACTATGGCACTTTTAAAGTTTTGGAAACAGTACACCAGAGAATCCAATTGAGAAAATACAAAATGCCTTCTGAAAATGCTTGAGAAATTTTATCTTGTTTGCTTAACTACAGACGACAGACTTTTTTTGCATCGCTGTGAAGTTCTCTATGTGGACATGCATATTTTCCACTCTTACTACCGTATTCTGTGCTGTAATGTTTTTTCACTACGGCACAGTTCATTTTATATGACATAACAGACTTTCCCATAGATGTACCAAAATATGCTGGACTTGTTTGATGACATCACTGAGCCAGGCTTTTTAACAGAAGGCTGAAGAGCTGAAGAGAGCAAAAGGTTTCCTAATTATTCACGATGATCCTTGATGAAAATGTCTGCTTGTCAACTTACTAATGGAAAGGAATTATATTTATATGTGTAATTAGTCTGTAACCTTTTCACAGCTTCTCTGTGTCTTACATTCCTGATGTCTTTTTCAGATCGCATTCTCAAAATGCCACAGATCAGATCCTTCAGTATGGGTGGAATATAGAGTGCATCTGATTTGTTATGACTTGAAGATTGGTTTTGTTGAGGTGTTTCCAAAATGTGACTACCTAAACTACCCTAAGGTAGTTTTTGTTTGTTGGTTAGGTTGATTTTTGTATGATTTGGTTTGTTTGTTTTGCTTCATTATGTTTTAACCTAGCACAAAAATGCTCCTAGCTAGTTAGAAGAAACATTTTGCATAACAACTGCTTATTTCCTTAAATAAGGGGTGAGTGGCAGGTGTGGATTTACATGACTCTTTCAGCAAAATACCTCCCTGTATTCCCTTCATTTATATCTACACTAACAAGGCTTCAAGGGAAAGAAATAAGCTTGTAACGCTGGTTTATGTTTATTTATATTTTACCAATTGCTCTGTCAGGCCATGGAAAACATTTCCTCTCAAAATCTCATTTTCAATTCGGCCAAACCGAATTTTTAACAAGTATTTTTATAAAAGGCGTCAATAACCGACTAAGGGTAGCAGCTGTTAGCTAATGTGATTACTCCTATCAGTGATATAAAGAGTACCACTGTCACTTCTGTTAGTTTGATACTAGAATCGTAGAATCATTAAGGTTGGAAAAGACTTCTAAGATCATCTAGTCTTACTGTCCCCCTATCACCAATATTGCTCTCTATTACCATGTCTACCATGTCCCTAAGTACTACATCTACCCTTTCCTTAAATACCTCCAGGGACTGTGACTCCACTGCTCCCTGGGCGTCCTGTTCCAATGCATCACCACTCTTTTTGAGAAGAAATTCTTCCTAATGTCCAATCTGAGGCACTGAAGCCTAGAATGTAAAACCTAAGTTGAAAGGCTGCATCAGGAAAAGCTACGCTTGTGTTGAGGAACTGCAAATAATGTAGCACTGATTAATCTGCAAGGTGATGCTTGTTTATTATTGGTTATGTGGATTTTTTATTTTATTTATTTTTTTTTTTGCTGTTGTAGTGCAATAGTTATAAAGCATGTTCTAGATATTGTCATCAGTTGTCATAATTGTCACTTCCTCAGAGACAAGTGCCATTGTGAACATAAAATGTTCTCGCTGGACCGAAATAGGGAAAAAGTACTGTGTGATACAGAGCAGTATCTGTGAAAAGTAAGAATTATTCTTCTATTATTCAGTTATTTATTTACTAGTCCTCTGATGCCTACTTCAAGAATGTCAGACTCCATTAAAATAACTCTTGTTGCAAAATTATTTCTTCTCCACATACTCATTCAGGTACTTGGAAAGATAGTGACGAAAATGCTTTGTACCAAGTGCAAATCATCTAGGGAATGTTTGAGTCAGTCCTTTCCAAATCCAAGCCTTTAGAAGGTCTTACTCCTTAAAACTTGTTCGTGCACCACATTGGTTGCCTTCCAGCATGAATTTGATTTCTGCCCCCTAATTGCATCCTGGTTCTGGCTCCAGGAAGGAGATATATTCTACTGATGACAACTTCTGACAGTTCAGATTGTTCTGTGTTATGGTGGTAACCTGTAATCCAGCCTGATTATTTACTTAGAAGACAGAGAAGGCTCTGCAGAATGTGCTATGAAAATGAAACCCCATGTCTGCTCCCTAACTTCTCCATCAGGCTACCAAAGCAGAAGGGTGTTGTGGCATTATCCTGGGAGTGTGCTGCAGTGTGGGAGTAAGTGGTGTCATCCCTGCCCTAGGAAAAAGTAACTGGAGGCCCAAATGATTCACTTCGGCTCTTCATTTTTTTCTGACAACAGACCATTTTGTAATTTGAGAGTGATGCTCCTTATGACCTCTAATCCATTTATGGCTAAGATGTTAAGTGAGGGTTTGAACCCTCTGTAGGCTTATCATCTAAAGCTGCCAAATAACCAGAATCATCCTGTCATACAGTTACATCATCCAGTGTTCTAATTAAAACATAATGAGACATACTAGTTTAGTTCCTTTCATTTCTAACTGCCTGTTTAAAACCCTTTCTTTACGAGGAAGGGTTTCCATTTAAGACAGATCAGGGAATTCACAAGATGTTCTTTTTTTTTTTTTTTTTTCTTCCCCTGTGCAAATTCTACTCTGCTAGTATTTGAGTGAAAGTAATTAATTTGAATTTAATCACAGTAAAGTTTTGTCCATACAGCTATGAACAGTACGGGAGTTAATTACAAAAACACTCAAATAATGGCTACTGAAGGAATATAAAAGGAGGAAGAGTATAAAACTAGCAAGCTAAAATCAAATGAACCAAAAAAATTGAACCATACCTCCTCCTCTTCCTTGCAAAAAACTTAAAGGTTTTCAGGAATTCATTCTTTTCATTCTCACTCTTTCCCAAATGCTGTCAAAACAAGTTGGCTAGAAAAAAGGTTTTTTTTCCAGAACTGTAATTGAAAAGGGCATTTGCACATGAATTATGTCACTGAATACATTAGTGAAATATACAGCAGCCAAATCACTGAAGGAACATATATAACAAAGAGACTGTGAGCAAGTTCTAGTGATATCTGTATATTCATCTGTAGAAGGCCTTAAGCAGTGGTTGAATCTTCATCTCACTAAAAAGGTGGGTCTCTGTTTGACTTCAAAGATTTTCTTGAGGTCAAGAAAGATTCTATCTCACTGATAGTTATTTTCCAGAGTGGGTCAGAACGCCATTGAGTTCTTAAGGGGGACAGAATTAAACATGTTGACACAGGTTTTCCTCATGCAAAGTTCACATGGTTGCAAAGTAAGTTGAGGACAGTGAAAGGACTTCGCTGTTGTCCAGCAAATCGCAAAATCAACCTTCTTTTATCCTGATGTTCTCAGGGGATCGCTGAAACTTGTAAGCAACAAAATAGATCAGTATTTCTACTTTTCTGAAACAAATAGATTTCAAAGTAGATACTAATTTTAAAAGAAGGAAAGTGGTTTAAAATGACAGATTCAGAGCTGTGTGTAGCTTCAAATGTAATGCAATTTTTGCTTATGCGAATCTAGCAGTTTTATGATTATTTTTTTGGTAGCAGAAGATTTACAACTTAACCATGTATGCGCAGTCATTCTGCATACAGAATTCATGAAATTTGCCCCGTAATTGCTCAGTGCTTCGAAGATCCAATTTAATTTCAGTGCTAATTAGTACACAATGCTTAATTGGAATAATAATGAAAGTAATGCCTCCTATTTATTTCCATGGAAACAACAACAGATATGAAGATCACACTATTTGAGCAACTTCTCAGCTATGAAGCACTATTTTTCAACATAATTTCAACCGCCATTATCTATGCGCTTCTGCCAGTGTGGTCAAGAGCCTGTGTGCCACACTTGTAAAAGTCATTGTGGCCATCCAGAGTGTGGCCTGTCTTTCACATCACTGAGGCTAATGCTGAAACATGCCACTAGATACCAAAAGACTTAAACAATTTATGTAGTATTCAAAGAATAGACTTCTCAACTTTCTAGACAAATAAAAATACAGTGATATGTTAAAAGCATAGTGAAGATGAGTTAGCTCTGAGATGCACATGCTCTAGGAAGTGATCCCATGCACTCAGCGCTGTAATAAACCTTTATCAGCTTTCTAAACTATCATTTAGCTTGGAGAGTTTTCTTGGTTAAGTTTTTTGGTAGCGCATCCACCACCTCACTGTTTTCCTATCTAAGGCTTGGTCTCCATAAATGTTCATCAAGCATTGATGCATGTCAATAGGTGCCTCTTCTTTCTGCATGAAGGAATGCAGTTCCATATTGAAATGAAGAAATTGATGCATAGGAATTTAACAACAAAGTTTTATTACTGTTAAGTCAGGTATTCTTTATTAGCAGTACGGGAAGCACTTCAAAGATGATGTAATTCAGAGCCCATTATATTTCCACAGGTAGTGCATATTCATCAATTACCTGCAAGATAATTAACATATAAACACCTATCACAGGTAGTGATTTATGAGGTTTACAGTCTTCTATTCCATGGTCTCTTCTATTGTCTGGCATCCTTTTAGTATCCTGACAGTCGAATTAACAGCCTTTTATTTTCATCCAATGATTTTCTTCACTTGCTCTCTAGATGAATTTTATTCATTGATGTATATCACTAGGAAAATGCCTATTGTAAGTAATTTATGGATACCAAAAACATAACATTTGCTTGCTCAGCACTCTGCCATTATTCCTGAACATCTGCTCTTCCTTGGTTAGAGATAAGTTTGGAAAACTGTCTTTTAATGATATATACAGGGCTGTTGTAAGATAAGGAGGATAGAGGATAGTATCTTGATATCTGCCTTGTTGCATCCTGATCTACTCTTGGTATTAGAAAATTTGGCCTTGTGGGGAGGCCCTGGCAGTGATGAGAGTTGGTTAGATACTGCTGCTGATGTCGGCCTTTCTGTATGTGATTGGGAAAGGGCTGAGTTTTGGGCATACAAGCAGCGATGTTTTTAATTTTTGTAATACTCTGTGCTGAGTAGAAGATGGTTTTGTAGAATGAAGTGACAGAAGACTTTCATCACCAATTTGAGCATTATTTCAGAGTGATTTTAGGGAGGAGTGGTGTCAGAGGAATGACTGCAGTGTTTGACTGGAACCTCTCCAGAAACGCTGGCCTGGAATTACATTTATTCTGTTTCTTATTTTGTGTGTATGTATAATTTAATCACATTGCTCATTACTCAGACTTCTTCTAGAGCTGAAATGAAAGGTCTTAATTACAGAGTTTGAGAAGAGATCAAAGAGTAGATGAGAAGACTCTTGGCATCAGAAAAGAGATGGCAAGAGAGCAGAATGGCAATATAAAACATCTTATTATTCAACTTTATAAGGTGTTTGTTTCCTCTATGTAGCTGTTTTGTCTTCAGATCACTTCCTCAGGCCCTAAGTTGCTGGAGACAATTGGGATGTTCTGCACCATCAGCAAGAGATAATTTCAAAGGGCAAAAAGCTGTTTGTAGCATAAATATAAATGCAGAGTTTATGGCATCTCTACATGTTTAAAAAGTTTATAATTATTATTAGTTGTATTTATTGTCATTGGAATTTGGATGCTTTGTATGCTTAAATGAAGGTTTTTTAGCAGTGAACTATGATCTTGGTTTCCTACCCACAGTTACATTCCTTGGACAAATAGGAAGTCAGAGAAATTGCAAATATTATTAATATACTGACTGTTGCCAACTTCAGCTTTGACAACTGAAGATTTTTGGTTGTTTTTTTTTTTTTAAAAAAAGCTATTTGTATGCTATGCTATGTATAATTACTAGAAAGTCACCTGACTGAGAACTGAGGTAGGAGCATGTATGTTATTAATCATGGAATTGATTTTTTTTTTTTTTTTTGTAGTTTTATAAATCAGGCAAAAATCAGTCAAGCAAAAAAAACCAAAAACAAACAAAAAAACCCAAAACAAAACAGAAAACCAATCAAGCAAAACTATAATCTAATTTGAAAGGAAGACACAACACAGTTCACATGGAAATCGTGTCACAGCTACAACAGTCAGAAGAGGAAGTCAAGATCCCAGTGAATGATGAACAATATATTGCTACCACAACGTATTAGAAGCTTAATGAACTCTAATAAAAGTTTCCCTTACTTCTTCAGTGAATTTATTTAACTTGTGAAGTAATGCACATTCGTTGGCCTGCAGTGGGAATAGAGTTCTAGCAACAATAATACATCCAGCACCGGGAGGATAAGGAAGATAAGGGCTACTAAGGGGAAAAAACACAATAAACCAGTGAAACCTCCAGGGCCATAAACTAGCCACGAACCTCATTGTTGATCTAGCAGATACTAGAGTTCCATAATTGCTCCTTCCTCATTTAGCAGCAATGGAGTAGAGCTACTATTAACGAATGGAATGATAATTGATTTGCAGTTTGGTCTCGGTTCTGTCTTTATTCACGTGAGATTGCAGGCTGCTGTATGCTTTATCTTGGAAGAACATATTTAAGATAACACTTAACTGTTTTTGGTGGAATAGTCTCTATTTCATAATTTGAAGATTTAGCTTATATTAGCATTGAATAGGTAGGGTTGGTTGTGACAAATTTTTGAAATTTCCAAGGATGGAAATTTCCAAGTCTGACTATTGTTATCATACTTAAAAATAGGCAAAACTTGAAGTATATATACCTGTACTTCTGCGAAGTTACAAAGCATAGGAAATGTGTTAGCATTTATTACAGTAGCTTTAAAAAACGGTGAGGAAAACAACAGATAATTGGTTTAAAACTACTTTTAGTTAGATGTTATCAATGTTTATTTTCCCCATTAGTAGTGAAAATGTTTTAAAAATTAGGCCTTGAAAAATTTAAAAATTTTAAATTTTTCTTCTATTTCATATTGCTTCTTAACATGCATCATTTTCTCAATTCAAAGATCCATAGAAGGAAGGAAAAGCTCTTCACTGTTTTCCATTGATGGCAGTGTTCAGGAAAAACACCTTGAGAAATGCTTGAATTTCTCATTTGAATTTTTTATTAAAATTTTTTTTTTGTTGCTTTATTAAAATAACTATGACAGGCAGTACGACATAATTGTTGTCATTCATAAAACAAAACAAAACAAACAAAACAAACAACAAAAAAACCCCCAACTTCTTAATTCTCCGAAGACATAGGTATGGGTTACAGATAATTATACCTAAAGGTACAGGAAGTTACATTACATAAACTTACATACTCAATATAGACTCAAATTTGTATATTATATATGTATGTATAAATACAATAAAGAAGGTTTATTTGGTTAAAATAACATCTTTAAAGTGGAGCACCTTGATTTGCTTCAGGCTGTTGTGCAGTGCAAATCTGACTGGACCAAAGGCCTTCATTATCAGCTTCCAGAAAATTTACTGAAAGGAGTCTCTATGCATCCATGATATAAAAATAAATTCTTAAAATGTTCTAATGTAGTCAGGGATCATGTTATCTCAGAAAGCTGTGATGATAGTATGCTAATAATAATCATATTCAAGACTTGAAATCTATTCCATTTTTTGCACAACAAGGACATAACAAGCATTCCCCATAACCAAAAGAAAAAGAGTGAATGGTGTGAAAGCTGAGCTTAGGGTGCCAGTGTGCTGTCTCCTATGCTTAATATCAGAAGACTCTGTATATTAACCTTTAAGTTATTAGGACAGTGGGCATTCCCAAACTGTTGATTGTGTAGTTGCTGAGATTTAAAGAGCAATGTGAAAAATGTATATGTTTTCACTTGAATTTTTGGTAACAGTGTGGTAGTGACGAATGAAAAGTTCAGTATGCACAAATGGGATATATTTGCATAGGGAAGTAATCAACAGGGTGTGGAGAGCACAGGTAGGAAAAGAAAATGCTGGGAAGATAGCAGAGCGCTGGATTTTCAGGTAATTGCTGGCTGGCAGATGATTGGCTCGTTACTTCTAGCATGATTTGAATAACTCAGAAGATGATCTAAAACTTATGTTCCCAGATTTGGTTAAGGACAGTTTTATTTTATCTTCATCAACTAAACTGATCCAAGAACTGAGCATGTTAATTCTCATTTGGATCTGTTAACTTTTTAGAACTATTTAGAATTGGTTCCCTTCTGCTATGACAAATGTATTCATCAGTTGACTTACTGCTGTACCCTTTGCTGAGTACCATAAAAAGACACCAGAATGTGACAAAATTGCCATAATTATATTTTAACATCATGAGTTCTAGCCCTGTAGCAGAACTATTTGCTGAAAGTCATACAGGGCAATATTCTACTGCCAATAGGAAAAGAGTAAAAATGCATGTTATTTTCATTGATTTTTTTTTTTTTTCTTTTTTTAGTGTGAACATAAAATCAAAATGCAATATTTTGAAATGTAATTTTGTGTTGTTTTTTTTTTTTTTATTGTTAGATAGTAACAGTTAATTTACGGACAGGTTTTTATTACTGACTGTAGAATTCTGAAGACTTTAGTCTTCATTTTGAGTTAGGATGAATATACGTTTTGAAATCTCAGTCTTTGGTGAAACATCCAAATGATTATGTGACTATTATATGGCTATGATTCTGTGACGCATTTTACCCTCTCTACGTTTCTGATTGCCATTGTTATATTATGCAGAGTGATTCTTGATTTTACTGTTTGAAACAGGGTTCAATTTGTATATAGAGATCTACAGGTTTTTTGCTTTTAGTCTCTGTAACCACTGAAATGAAAAACCTTTCTTCTTGGTTATGAACCTCTCTTCATTGGAGGACAAGCATAGCTATTTTTCTATGGCCACACGCTGACGTTCTCTGAATCATTTGTTTTCTCTACACTTTCCTTGTACTTCCTGGTCCTGTTACAGCCATAACAGTTTACAAAACTATAAAGAGAATGTGTAAAGGTGATTTATATTTTGTAGCCATTGAAATTCAAGGCCAGTCCAAAGACAGTGCCAGATGAGAGCAATGTATTCAAGACAAAACCATGAATCATCACAGCTGGAGGGGTGGTTCATTTGCAGATCTTCCAACTCGTTTTTTCCCTTCTTTTGTTGCTCTGGGACGTATTCTGGACAATAGTTTTGTCCAGAATAGTTTTTACTTAAACACACTTCAGTGTGGAGGTCAAATTTGAACTCTGATGCACTGTTGTTACTAGAAACAGGTCGCAGTAAAGCTACCGCTGTGAAAAAGCTGCTTAGAGAGGTTAGGTAGTTTTCTGTTGTGTCTTTTGAAAGTCTGAAAGTTTGAAAAGATCTAGTTTTTAGTATCATTTCATTTGATATTCAATCTGTATTTTCACTCCTTTTAGACAGTTCTTTCTACTTCGTATTTCTCTAAGTAATGTCACTGGTAAGGTGAAAAACTGATATCCTGGCTTACAGGGATCAATATGCCTTTCCTCCCACGGTTCTGAATGGTTTGAAGCTGAAAGCTTTGATTTAAATACAATTTTTGTTAGAAAAAAGCATATGATGGCATTTTGGTATGGATAGTGCTAGAGATAAGGAAAGCAGCGGAGACTAAACTGGAGGTTGAGGACTCAAGTACCTTATTTCCTAATGCAAATAGTTCTAAGCTTGTTTCCTGACATCAGCTGAATCTGGCAACGTATGTCAAGACAAAGATTATTTTTCTATATTATCTAAAGACCTCAGTTTCTATCAGGATCCTAGTACCATGAAAAACTGCATAAGAATAAAGAGTCTCTCCCTTAAAAACACTTATGTTCTGCAGAAACATAATGACCTCAAGTAAGAGCCAACTGACAAAAGCCAAGAGGGTAGGTCTGGCTGGAAGGCTACCTTCCCTTCCTGCAGGCACAGGCAAGATTCCACTGTCTTCCTTCACAGTATGAGCTAGTCAGAGGGCTGCTGCACCCTAACTGCTCCATCCACTTTTCTTCAGCTGTCACCTTTCAACAACACTAAATGGCTTAAAATCAATTAAAGTAAAATAAATAAACAAAACCAAAACACTCTTTGTAGAGTGTTTCCAGAAACAGATTGGATTTTCTGCTTACCCATCTTTCCTTCCTAGCCCGCCTCCTTCAAGTCTCCAAGGACATAGTACGATTACAGTCCAAACTGGGCCTCTGATGACAGATTAGAAGCAGAACTTGTTTGGAAATTCATTTTTTACTTACATTATCAATTAACCTGGAAGTGGGCTTCAAAATGCTTTAAAATACCTTCCAAATCTATTCTAAAAATGTAAAGTTATGCGTGTTTTTCTTAAATACTTCATGAAATTGGGAACAAATAGATTAATGCTGCAAAACTATTTAAACAAACATAAAGCAAGTAATAGAGTAAAATACTAGTAGACAAAAACACACTGTGAGGTTATTAGAGTTCACTGTGTTGACAAAAATCGTTGCCATACTTTCTGCGTAGGGATTAATTACATTGTCAAGGAAATTATCCAGATTAAAAAAAAAAATTGAAACGAGCATTTCCACGTTTCAATTTTGAAATGTTTCTTTCTTCAATGCAATTTTGCAATATGCAATTTTACAGGAGGTAAGTGTTAAACTTCAATCATTTACTTTTCCTTAAGTTTATCTTCTTTTTACAATCTCTTCTTGATTTAGCTGCTGTACCAAAAAATAAATGATATATGCAATTCAACTCAGCACCGAGTTGAAGTAGTTCTTTTAAGTAACCCATTGTTTGTCAAAGTATTATTATTAAGCCTATGGAATATTGCTTTTTTTTTTTTTTTTTTTTTTTTTTTTTTTTGGCTTCTGGACTCATGGGTTCCTACAGGAAGCATGGTTTCCTGTAGTGAAATGCAAATTGAAGTTGTTTTCCTTGCGGAGAAACATGGTAACCTGTTCCTCAGGAATTTGAATAAAAGCCAAATGGAACTTGCCTGTTGTATTTACAAGATGCAAACTGCTTTTCTTTACAGAGCAATAATGAATTTGACTCATGATTTTTTGAGTTGTTCCAATGGATCAATTTTCTGTGGCTCAGACCCTGGAATCCTGTTTCAATGGCTTGCACATTTGAATAGGACACTGAATAAAAATCATGGGGCCACTGATTATCCAGCTGGTGATAGTGATGTGAAAGAAAAGCTACTTTCCAGATAGCCATGCACATGTTTACAAGCGTGGCATGCAAGCTCTTGTTCACTACTGGTGAAAATGCAAAGCTAATGGTGGTGATTATGTTAAAAAAAAGTGTTTGGTAGTTAAGAAGTTGCTCTGTTAAACAGTATCGTTGCACTCTTTGCAGCTGTTATAGTTTCCATGGAAATAATTAGAAGGCATCACTTTTGGAGCAACCTATGAAAAAAATTAAACAGGCTATTCATGTCAGTCACAGACTCTTGCAAAAGCAACCTATTTCACAATCTTTAGGCCTTCACAGGCCTCACTAACTTAGAAACATTTGTAGCTGTTCTTGCCAGACAGCACAAAGCCGTGGGTTGTTTGAAAAAGAACTCTCTAGACCCTGGTTATTTGAGGGATTGCATTCTCAGTTGTTTTCATTATATTCTGTTTATCTGACCCAGTTTTGGAAGTCAGGTTTTACAACCTAAAGGTGTATAAACTCTAACTGCCCCGTTTTGGCAGAGCCTTGTCACTCTGCTGCTCTCTTCCATAGCTGTAGTAATAAGCTCCTTCAGATTTGTTTTGATTTAAATTGTAATTCTGGTCATTTCTGTGACATTGCTATGAATAAAAATGTGCGCTTGTGCAGCTGAGTGGGAATTCATCAAGTGAATTCAGATATGTTGTTCCTGTTTTGTTATTTGTCTCTGTAGACGTGGTTATGCAAACTGTATTTAAATGAAGTTTCAAATATGTCTTGGATGTGTTTTGAAGTACCTTCAGAGCTTTTTTCACTGTCATCTGTTAACTACAAAGCCACAAGGAGACCTTACCACTAGAGTATGTTAGAGTGCATGTAACACACCTGTTTATTTAACAAGTTTCTTCTTCTCCCTTGTTTTTATTTAATGTAGTCCACTGTGATTATTTTGTGTGTGTGTGTTCCAAGATGGGAAGCAACATATTCTCGACGTATTCTGTAATAGTTGTTTTTTTAAATACATTTGTTAACAAGTATTTACAGAAACACTCCTGGAATTGATATGCTTGCATTTCAATACACCTTTGTTCAACTGGCAGCTTCTCGCTTTACCTGTAACTAAAGGCAAGAAAAGCTGGTGTGCTGCAGGTACTCCAAAAACTGTTGCAGTACCACTTAATGGAAATTCACCACCTCTGATTATTTTCTAGATGATAAAATTTCTTTCACGTTTGGCCTTATAGTTATTCAGGGAGACTGTGTACAAGTTTTTCGTTGTTGTTGTTTTGTTTTGTTTTGTTTTTTAACCTAGGCCATTCCTTACTGTATTATACTGTATGCTTCATTTCCCTTTCAAGAAATTGTGTAATTCTGGTATAAGAAGTCTTTCAAACACAGATTTACTTTTGATCACCTTGTTGGAACAGAAAGGGAGTTTTTAAACTGAAGAGATAGAAATGATTAAGTCTTGCATTTTTACGAATTGTTGAAGAAGTACATCTTTGTACTACGTTTGCAAAGACTCTAGCTACTTAGGCTTCATAAGAATGGAACATTGGGTTCAAAATTACCAACCTTCAACTTTTTTCCTTCTTTTTTTTGTGTGTGTGAAGCTTGTAGTCTGTGCATGGCCTACATGGCTTTCTCTCAAATGAGATTCAGAGAGGTTTTTGTTCATGTGCTTATATTGTGAAACCAATTTTCATTTCTCAGCTTACGTATGCTAATTAGACAAAGGAAACAAAAGCACCAGATTGTCATTAGATGGAAAGACAAGCACAAGCTATACATTGAATGCTATGTACATTTGCATGTGAGGCTTGTGCAACTGTGTAAAGAAGAAAGAGTAAACAGATCAAAAAGAATTAAGAGAAAAAAACAGGCAAGTTGAACAAAATGCTTAATTACTCATCTATTCATATCTTGTAATGTTGGAGAGATGATTATAATCACCGAGTCTCACTTCATGTCTAACTCCTTGTTTGAAACCTTGTAAATAGAAGGAATCATTACAGGACCTGAATGACTCTGTGTTGTCCTTCCCTAGAATTAATAGGGCTCTCATTCACTTGCTGTTCCCCTAAATGCAGCAGGGTGTATAGGCACCCCTCTGTGAGTTGCCTTCTCCTTTGTCATATTCCCTGTTGTCATAGGCAAGTGAGTTCAAGTTTGTTTTATGAACATTATTTAACCCAGGTGACTTTTACCTGATTTAAGAAGACCCATAGCAGTCAGAGATACCAGCAACATCCACACTGATTCTAGTTTATGGTAAAATTTGTTATTGATTTATAAACCTTGAGGTGATCCATTCAATGTCTTCTTCCTCGCCATGGTTTTTAGTTGTTATAAATACTGAGCATTTTCACTAGCAAAACAACTTAGACCTGTATATGCATTCCAAACGGAGTTAGATCAGATCCTAATCCTTTCCCATGCAAATTGATTCATAGTTTTCAGATGACTGATGAATAAAGGAATTGACCATACTGTTGAGCTTGGGAAGGAAGACAATGTAGAACATCACAAACTTTGCAAGAAAATGAAAACTAGTATAATTGTTTGAATTCGGATACTTATAAGACACAAAAGATGAATATATACATGTGTATATATATTTCATTTCTTGTGAGGAAAAACAGGTATTTGACCACTGTCAAAAATAATCTTTTCAATTATGAACTCATGTTCACAGTTTTCCAAAATCTGTGCTTGATAAACAAACAAACAAACTCTGAGCAACTCTTTCTCACTTCCCCAGAGCTTTCCGATTTAGGAAGGAAATGTTATTTTTCCCTTGGATGTTAAAAAGTAGTTTTCTCCCTTTAAACTCCTTTCTTACTACTGAAAGTACATAGGATATGGATTATTGTATACTGCAAGTATACTACTCCTCCTTTTCTTACTTTTGTTTCACATTTCTTATGTCCTAGTTTGTAAATTCTCTACCACTTCCCAAGAAACCATGCTTTATTGTATTATTTTTTACTAAACACTTCTCTTGTGCCATGCATACCTATGCTCTCATTACGAATGAAAGAAAACAGTGCGTAACTTCTCCCAGATCTACTAGTGCAAAAAGATGAAAGAAGAGTGCCAGTATCTTTTACTGTGGGAAAAGGTTTACGGACTTATGTCCTTGATGTTCTGTTCTTGTGTTTATTTACTTTCAATTCCTAGAGGTTTAGAAAGAACATTGAGCAGTTCTTGCCTGCTGGCCTTCCTCCTGTGATCAGCCCCAGTACAAACTTGGACAGGTCGGAGAGCTGGGTGGAGAGGAACTTCATGAGATTAAACAAGAGGAATCCTACACTGGGGGAGGAATAACTGCACACATCAGTACAGGTTAGGGTCTGATCTGCAGGAAAGGAGCTCTGAAGAGAAGGACCTGGATGTTTTGGTGGACAACAGGTTGGCTGTGAGCCAGCAGTGTGCCCTCCCATTAGCTGTAAGGCTGAACTCTGTGATCTCCAGAAGTCCTCTGTCCAGAAGGCCCCTGTGATTCTGTGAAACAGAAAATTAGATGAGAATTATCCTTGGCTGTTTCTTCTGAGCCTTTGCTGATTCCAGTTCTTCCTAGCACTAGGTAGCCTGCTTGGCTGTTTCTGGCAGTGTGTAACTGAACCTGGTAATCTGCAAGTGAGCATGATTGATGTCTCATGGGGATGACAAGGATGTTTCATTTCATTCCTCATTTACTTACTGTATCACTGAAACTGTAAAGTAGAAGCTGGTAGTTAAAAAAACAAAACAAAACAAAGTTAATAAGCATAAGAACCATTATTTATTTATTTTGGATTCTTAGTAGAAAGAAATATACATGGAAGTCTTTTTTATTACTGCTATAGTGGAACAGAAAGAAAAAAATAAAACATACATTTTATTGCTTGTGATGAGGATAGCTGCATTTTGCAACCATAAGTATCATCACCAGAGTATGCCTCAGGAGTTGTGTAATTAAGTCTGGTATCACTGGTAAGAATTTTTAATGTTAGCTGTGCTGAAGGTTGATGCTGTTGTCATTAGTCTGAAATCTGATAGCTTGATGGGAAACAAGACTCTTTCCCCTCCTTGCAACTGTGAGATGTGGCAGGCAGATCGCATCCTGTGTGCAGACAGCAGCATGTTTTCTCCAGCTGCAGAAATTACCTCTATTCTGTTCCAGCACATCAACAATTTGCAGATGAAAATACCGAAATAATGCACTGGTATCTTATCAGTTGTAGGAAGATTAACATTTCGAACTGAAAGCCATTCCTGTGCTGTTGTGTGAATTATTTTGAGTTATATCATGTATGGCGACCAGGAGGTTGGAGCTCCATCACAGCTTCTAACAATGCTGCCTCCCACTCCCTTTTTTTTTTTATTTTAGTGGTCACTTTTTGTAAAACTCTGGTTGAAATAATCAGAGGCTGTGGTCAAAATCTTGCTTCTAGAATGGGCTCGCTAACCACTGCCTGGCTTCATGAACTCTCCTGGCCTTCTTGATCCTGCATCCATGGACTATGTCTTCTGATTATGTCTTACAAAAACGAAGGCAGAAACTTACTTTCTAAAGAGAATTCCAAGTTGTAATTCTGTGTCGAAAGAAGCACCTTTATGCAACCTTTGGGTAGCTTTTTCAATTCGCTGGAGAATTTCCAGCAAAATATATAGGAAAGAGGTCAAGCTGTTTTATGAGATATAGGTCATTACCTTCCCGAGGCACTGACTTGTTGAGTTGTTGATTTTAAAACAACTGTTGTGCTCTGCTTTCTCTGGAAGTTCAGTCGTTCAGTCTGTTCAGCAGGAAGAACCCCTGTTGTCACTTCATATTTTTCCAGAAAAGAGTGTGAGACTGCTATTTAATTTTATCCATGTAAACTAATGGCAAAGTCTGCATGAATAGAATAGGCAAGAGAAGGCAGGAGAAAACTGTTTAAATATGAGTGTTTCTCCTTTGAATTCAGATCTAGTGTCTGAGAAAATAGGAAATGACTGCACCATGTATTTCCGTTAAAAGTTCTTCTACTTTTACTTTAAGCCTGCATTTTCCTTCAGTATTGAGTGTATTAGAGGAAAATACAAATGAATACCTTTCAGGTACTACAAACAACAATCATTTTTTTAACCTTTATCAGTTAATAAATTTAATCACAGATATATGCTTTCAAACAGTAGATGTTAATAAAAACTTACTGGTTAAGCTGTATTGTTTTCTGTTATGAAATCATTGGAACCTGAAAATTGAGTTCTACAACTGGAGAAAAGTTAGGGAAGACAAAAACATTAAATCTGAATGAAACGTAATTCAAAAGCAAGAGGAATGCTAATGCCATGCCCAGTTGAGCTGTCCTACTCTATATATTAAATTATTAAGCAGAACAGTTAACCGAGAAATGCCTAGTGAACATCTAATAATTAAGGATATTTTGTGACATGAAAAAGCATTCATTATGCTCAGCATCTCAAATTTGCAGTAAAATGAAAAAAAAATAAGGTTTTTGAGTAAGAGAAAGGCATGTTTGTTTGTTTTACATATATGTATATATATACACATTTAGTTTAGAGCTTTTGTCTTTTGGGTGTGCATATAAAAATATGTAATTGATTTACCGATATTAATAACCTGTATGTTTTATGTGATATGATGCAAAACTTGTTTGACCATAAAATTGATAATTTTGGGCAAAGTTGAAAATTCTGCCTTAATATAATGATGTGCATTAGACACGTGATAGCAGGGATGTGCTCAATCTTTTGATATGAGAGAGATTGCTCAGCCCTTTACTCTGATGTGAGATTATATAAATTTAAAAACTTTGAGTGGAGTTACACTGCAACTATATTAGTGTCAGAGCTAATACGAAGTGCTGCTGATTCTCTAAGTCTGTGCAAACATATTCAAGTCTCAATGATATGATTAGACAATTACATTAACATTCCCATTTACACACGACCTGGATCTCTTGGAATGATGATTCAGTTACAAAATAATAATTTCATGAGTTGCTTGTGTTTATGCTATCTTCAAGGTGCTCAAGTGGTACCCAAATAAGTCTTTTTGATAATAGCTTGAGACTTGAATGCCATGATTTTGACTGATGAGTTACCATTGCTGTTAGGGATATCAAAGGCTATCTTTTACATAAATGCATGATGGTATTTTGATAAATTTATTTTCTAACACAAAGCAAACGCATGCAGCTGTGCTCAAGACCTTACCCAGGGATTTCATTTTATTTGACTTTTCCCTGAATGCTTAGCAGTTCTTTTGAAGTTTTTTTGTTGTTTGTTTTCTTCATTTTCTCTTCCGTAATCAATTACTTTTTTCCTTTATTTTCTTATTCCATGCTTTCTAATCAGGTAGAATATGTAAATGATGCCATTAATTTTCAGAAATGCTCAAAAAGTAAAATTAACCTATTTTGTTTTTAATGTGAAAATGATTATCTTTCAGCAACAGTTAAAATTAAGGCTAGGTAATTAAGAGTTTCCTTTTGGCTCAGGGAATGATTTTAGTAAAACCATCATGAGAGGTAACTATATTTCTCCTGAGTGAAGTAAGCTAGTGCATGGGAACATCTGAGTCACAGCCTGAACCTCTGATTGATCACCTGAGGAGGGCAATGTGTCAGCCATATGAGCACAGGTGAAGGCAATTCACCTGTGCTGTCAGAAGGGGTGGAACCTGGCTCCACCTCTCCTAGACCCATTTAAGAGCTGACTGCCAGTAGGAAAGGATCTCTTTTGGAGATTCTTCCTCTGGAGTTTTGTAGCGAGTCCAGGACACAGGTGAGCATTCTATCTGTTCTCTTTTTGTTATTATAACTTGCTTAGCCAAACTCTCTTATTTATTTCATGATTATAACATCTTTATATTCGTTGATTATACAACTGGAGTTGTTTTTTTAATTTTTTTTTTTTTTTTTAAATAAAGCCAGAAAAGCTGATGATGATTACTGCATAACTAATAGTGCAATTTGTTTTACAAGATTAATTAAAATATTTGATGTGATGGTTAAACTAAAAATCCATTCACTGTTGCATCATTGCCTTTTTAAGTCCATCTTATAAAATATGGAGAATTCTTCCTCTGTTAAAACAAACAAGTGATAATTGCAGTAAATCTGATATTTTCAATATCATATAGCAATTAGTAGTAAAACAAGGTTCCTGCTGACAGTTCATTAGCAGAAATTGTTCTCTGCAAAAAGAGGATAATTTTCTGTAATACTGATGAAGTGGCCAGTTCAATAAAACATAGCAACTTCAAGTTTATTTTGCTTAATTTTCTGCTCTTTTAAAAAATCTGTAGTAGTTTCATTTACTTCGTTGTTTAGAATCTTTCATGCTGTTCTGAAAAGGATCTCTAGCGCTCAGGAAGAAAAAGAGTTGGGAAAATATAGCTGAACTTTCTGTATTAGAAGAAGTGAGGCTCGTATGTATCTTGATTAGTGTGAGTCATTGCCATTGTTCTATGATCTACCTTCAATACAGAACCTATATCCTTTCTAGTATGATTTTTCTAACTTCCCTCAAGAACGTATAACCAGATTCAGGTTCTGAAACAGTCAGTATAAGGGGGAAAACTAAACCTGTGGGGAATATCTTAGAGGAATTTTGAAATTATTGTCTTGTATCCTTCGGTACAGTTGTATCTTACAAAATTAACAAAGAAGGTAATATTACAAGTCCATGGTAGTCCACATACAGCAGCAGTGTGTTAAATTATCTCCCAAGAACTACAGTGGATGAGGAATGACCAAAAAAAAAAAAAAAAAAAAAGGTTGTTGCCTTTGATTATCTCTTCCCCTTCTGCTCATGCATGTGCATGGCAATACATACAGACAGAAAATGAGCAGTCCAGGAAGTCATATTCATCCTCCTGATAAGAATGATAAAAGATTTAGAGTCTGATTTTGAGTTTCACTGCTCTTTTTGCTTCTTAGCGACATACCACAAAGTGCGTGATCTGGAATAATGCTAGTAGGAGCCAATTACAGTTTGTACACATCAGAGGAAGAAATCTGATAACTGAAAAAATATAATAATATCTATATATTAAATGTGTAGCAATAACAAAAGAGTGCAGTTTGTCCTTTACTGATAGTACTAAAAAGTAATATCCTTTATTTTATAAGTTGGTTCAAGTTTCTGGAAGCAGGTGTCACTGGATATATATAAGAGGGCTGAGTTTGCAGAAGCAGCCCCCATTCATTTCCTGAAAATCATAATGGTAGTATTTGTTTGCTCCTGTATTTATCAACTAAAGCCTGAAATAAAAGAGAAATTTTGTCAAAAATGTCAAATTTTTGAGTATATGGTAGATACAAAAACGAATTTTATTCTGGTTGTCATTGGGCAGTTATTTTTAATGAAATGAGATGCCTTCTTAAGATGCCTGCAGTGTGGAGAGCTGCTACATGGAAAACAGGTAGAATTGATGTTAAAATCTATACGTCCCTACAGTGCTCCAATGCTATGTGATCACATAATATCACATACTATGGATCAATTAGGCATCCATTTACTGAAATCTACATTTCACTGTTCATTAGCCTGGTAGTTACAAATGGAGTGCATATGAGTTAAGCATCATTTAATCCCAGGGCTAACAAAATGTAAAAGAATATGACAGCCTTTGTGCCTCTGTATGTTTGGAACTTTAGTTGGGATTTTTGGAATATTTAGTATTTTAGTAAAATTCTTACACTAATAACAGAGGTTATGGAATATTGTATTTCTGCTAAGAACGAGGTATCTGTTTTGTGGATATTTATTTGCCCTTTTATTTATTGTGTACTATGTAAATATGTTCCTAAAGATGATAGATGCTCTTATTTCCAAGTTATTTTAATAAAAAATGAAGCAGCTTTGTTCCTTTTAGTAGTGGAAAGTTACAGTTTGGTATCTCACAGAGTGAAAGAATAATTTTTTTGAAAAATTATTCCAGTGTCAAGGGAGCAGTATTGGATTTTGTAGTGAATTCAGCCACACATAGTTACATGCTGTGATGTTGGGAAAAGACACCTCTGTCTCTTTCGGATGAAAGGGAAAGAATATTTTAGTTTCTTTAGGTATCTGAATCAATTTTTGTTTTTTCAGGTGAATTTCTAACCAAATAAATGAGAACTGCATTTGTTTGTCTCATATGCAGGATGGTCAATTCAATAATGGTTCTTGGACTGTATTAGTGAATTCGTTGTTTCCAAAGTCAGTATGTACAAGAACTGTGAAATGAGATGATACTGCTCAAGGTCACTGGCACAGTGACGATCAACATATTGCAGGGTGTGAGACGTGCCAAGTGTAATATATTGGCAGAGCACGTTGACATTGACAACATCTCTGAATGGGTTTTTGCCAGGGAGTTCTTAAAAAATAATGGTAGAGAACAGATGTCAGAAGCACATAGATTTTCTGAGAAAGGAAAAAAAAAATGCTAGAAGAAGTGCTGATTACACAAGAACAGGTGATCACAAAATTAGGATGTCTGCAGGCTGACAGCTATAGGAACAGATGGAAACAGCATTCAGACTGAAATGGAAAGGAAATACAGAAAAAAATGCAGATGGTTTTAGAGTATAGGGCACATATGATTTTCTGTACTATACATATGTAGGTGAGAATACAAAAATAAAAAGCAAAAAATAAGCACTGTACATGTGAATAAGCCTGTGCCTTGAATGCTATGGACTTGACAACGCTTGGGTCCACAGGCCCAATTTTAAGTTGTTTCTTACATTTCAAAGTGGATCTAAAGCATTGTTATACTTATTTGCTCCAGAATAAATGACTTGCTGAAAGGAGAACAAGAAGCAATAAAAAATTCAACGCAGTGTCAACATGAGTGAGATTTGCATAATTACAATTTTGTACAGCATCTAGCACTATGATCAGAGTTCTCCTGAGCTGAGCAGTTACATTAGAGTGATAACAAAGAGTAGATGGATGAAACGAGGTTGAATGATGTGACTAAGAAGAATTAAGAAGGGAGAGGGGTACCACTTCCTTTGTAGTCACGATGGCATGGATATGACAAATTCATCATTTTCACTGATATTCCTATACCAGTGAAACTACTCTGGAAAGAGAGAGCTGAAATATTTAAGCCGTCAAAAAGGCTTTCCCTGCCATGACATCCTGATTTTCCCATAAGAAAGTCTCTCAGCACTGCTAAAGTAGTAGAAGTTTAGTAATGTCGGTAGGCCCACTAGAGTTAAGTGCCCAACTACCTCTCAGTTTGTAGGCATAACAGTCTTCACAGGCTGAGAGTAATAAGTTCTTCCTGGTGTTGGAAAAGCATTTGGAGGTTATAAGTGATAATTTTAGGATGAGATTCTATGCTTAGTCTTCTACTTGAATGATGCCTAATCTGCAATTAGGCATTACCACCATTAGGCATTAAATAGCCAGTGTTTTTATATCGCTCCTCTAATCTAAGGTAAGTTCTTTGTCACCAAATCCCTTCTATCTTTGAGTCTTTGTTATCAGAATGCAATCGATCCCGTATGGGTCAGTGGTACTGCAGCTAGTTCTTCATTTCAGCAGACAGGTATCTGATACTGTAGCAAAATGGTTTTTGTTGTCCCATATTTCATGAACGCAAGGGGCAATAACGAGGACGCATATTTGAAAGTGTTAGCAATATTTGGGTTAGTGACCTGTCAATAGAAACTGTTTGAATGTGCTACTACCCTCTGTAAGGCTTAAGAATGTGGTCTTCAACAGCAATTTTCTTTCATTGGTAGGTCTGATCAAATTGCAGGAAGTTCTTTTGTTTTTGCGTGTTTCAAACAGATTGTTTTCTGATCAACGTGTTTCTTATTACTAAGTCTGTTCACCATAAGAATCTGTGCATAACTTTTCAATGTTAAAAGAGTCTTCATGGGGGTCCGTGGATTCTCTACTGCATTCAAAACAAATGCATCCCAAGTACCCTCTTTTGTGCAGCTGAATTTTTCAGCGTTGTGCGACATGATTGCTGCATGAGTCTTATGAACATATTAGAGGTATGTACATAATACAACTTTCTTTTGTAAGGCAAACTACATTGATGAATTTCCATTTGGTGTTCTAATCATGGCAGTTCCATGCTTTGGTAAGAGTGTGATGAGTGATAGAAAGTGAAGGGCCAGGCTGTTCAATACTGTATTCAAGCAGTACAACAAATACAGAAGAATATAATTTACATCTTTCAGGATAATCTTGGCAACTGTAGTTCTGGCCTGTAGGGAACAGGGTTTTGAGGGAGGCTTGTAATGTGTCTAAGAGAATGCATATTTTCTTGTTTCTATAAACTTTACAGTGGCTCTGTTTTGCTCTGTGAGTTCCACTATATCATGGATTTCTCATTATAATTATCATTAGTTCAGAATTATGTCACTGTTCTTTGTCAGAAGTGGAAAGCGATGCAGTATTTTAGAGAGGTTCTTCTAGGGTAAAGGGAAGTGTCTTCCTACACATCAAGTAGAATAGTTTTGCTCAGCCTTTCAGTGAAGTTTTACAGTTTGTTTTTCTAAAAGTATTTTTAAAATAGCAAAAGAGTAGGAAGAGGATTCCGGTGGCTCTCTGAAGGCCATTTGTTCTTCTGTTCTGTACTGTATTGTTGAATATCATTGCTCTGACTTCTGGTTCCTGGCAGTCTGAATTACGACTACTACCCAAACTTCTCTTGAACAAAGAATTTGTATAGCCTTAACCTCTAGTATAAAATACCACTCACTAATGGTACTCATTTCCTTTTCTTTTTTCTTGAAAAAATTTGCTCATTTATTTATTGAGACAAGGATAATCACAGAAGTATAGAAGAGAGAAACAAAGTATTTCTTTATTATCACTACTAGGTTCATTTGTAATAAATACTTTGTATACAATAACACAGATTCTAATGTACAGGTATTAGGATATTGAACAACTATATCTGAGCTTCAGTGATGTAGGGAGGAAGATACAGAGCAGCAGTACTACAGAATGTACTCTTATAGATGGAAGCATGCAGGAATTTCACTACCGAAAAACATACAATTTTAACCTATTATGCCTACTTTTTCAAACATTGCTGTCCTGAGGATGCTGTCCAGGTAAATGGTAGCAGCATTGGTCTTTTGATCACAGTCCTCTTTCTTTCTGCCCAAAAATAGAAAAAGAAGCATGAATGTTAGTAGTGAATATTACAAAATATTCAGTAAATTCAGGCCACATTTTTTTTGAAGGAAGATTTTTCTATTCATGTTTTGCTAACTGGAAATAACGGAAGACTTGCTACAGGCATCCATATATGCTTGAAGATATAAGTTCTCATCCCTTTTTTTCTATGAATTTTTGAAGAAAATATCTAACCTACACCCTGCCAGCTCTCTAAGTGATAAACTAATTTCTATATGGGGTTGTCTTCTTTTTTACTGACTGTGACTGCTGTGCAAGTCACCTTGAATACATGTCATCTGTCATTTACGAAATGTGTTCTGTTATGTCATGAGAACAAAGTTGATAGCACTGCTATAGCCCATGGCTGGTTTTCAAGAATGAAACATTTTGAATAAGCGTGAACAAGATGAATAGCCTCCTGGGGTGTTCTGCGCAGCAAGTGAAATACTCTACTGCAATTCCTGTCTTTTGTACCTAGTGGTTTCACTATTTAATCTGTTCATGTGATATTTATCGCACAATAAAATAGCTAAATATTGGGTCATAATATTTAAAACAATGTTTGATGGTGAATTAATGAGTAACTGTGTTGATCTTTTAGTTTAGGGTCTGTCTTCTAAAATTTCAGACTATTTAGTCTTGAAATACATATGTGCTTCTCTTACAGCATTCTCCTAAGCTCACCTGTACATACCTACCTTTGACTTTTTATTGATAAATGAGCATGGTTTTATTCTACCTGTCATCTCTTTATACCTTTAAGCACACACATTGTTCAATTATGTAGCACAAATACTTTTCTGTGAGAGAGATTACTGAATTAAAAAAAACAAAGAAAAAACAAAAGCAGGAGACTATGTACTGGAAAATACATACGAAATGAGTTTTAGGGGTGTGAAGCGTACACAGAATTGTTGGATATCAGTGGTAGCTGAGGTTCCAAATCATCTCTAAAAAAGAAACAAAAGAACAGTTACCATGGAAATGTTATATTTGTAAGCGCTAACTTAAGTGGAAGACAGGTCAAGATAAAATGCTTACAGGAGAAAAAAAAACAAACACAAAACAAACAGGGTATGTCTTCCTTTCTGGAATAAATATAGAATCATGAGATCATGCAATGACTTGGATTGGAAAGGACCTCTAGGATCATTGAGCTCCAACCCCCTTTCTGCAGGTTTTCTTTATATTTATGAATGATTTTCAACTCTACATGCACATATTTGTGTAGTTTGCGTGGGAACTAGCTGTGGCAGGGGGATTGGAGCTAGATGATCTTTAAGGTCCTTTTAATCTCAAAACGTTCTATGATTCTATGAAATGTACATGCACACAAACACACTTGTTTTTTTTTAAATGTTTTCTAAGTATCTGATATTTATTGTCTCTAGGAAATATGATCTGTGAAATTTAGGAAATTTCTTCCTACGTTCCAGTCTTGGACACATCAGAGTCTGCAACAAAATCTGTAAGGAGCAATTTTTAAATTGTGGCAGAATAAAATTCTGAGGAAATGGAGTTATAGAAGAAGTTTTATTCCCCCAAATGGAGATTTCCTGATTATTGCATTTTGGTCCTGTTGCAGTATCTGTGGATGTGGTGCTGGCAGATCTCCAAAGATTTACTGTAATCCAATCTAGATGTTAGAAACATTCTGGATGTAACAAAACACTTCCTAAATCTTCTGAAGCTGAGTGAGATTTAATTTTCGTGTTTTAGTAAGATGATGACAAGCTGCTTTAAAAGGCGTTTGTGTTGACTTAGCGGACAGCAATACTGCAATGTGTGCATTTGTTTTTTATGGAATCATGGAATGATGTACTAATTTCAGATCATGATGACTGCAATCACTGCAAATATTTGCATTTCTCTGGACTTGTGTTTCCCTCTTTATTTCTCAGAGAAAATACACACAGATGATTAAAAAGTAGTTCAGTTCCACAATCTTGTTTTGTTCAAGCTGCTGTTTCTACACGGATAACTTTATCAGTTTTGTGGATGAAACAGAAACATTTTCTGAATCTTTTTATACGAGACTTTTTTTTTAAACCAGCAATAATAAAAAGTTGTGTAGCAGATTTGAAGCAAAATACTTTTTTAAATCATTTATACATTACAAATTCTTTTTCAGATTGATTTTGGTTCGTTGTCAATTACAAAATTCAAGACGCTTTACAAAGCTGGAGCTATTGAATATGAAAAAAAAAAAAAGCATGTCTTGCTGTCATTGGCAGTTGTGAAGCTAGGAAAATCAATATCTAATTGATTTAAAGAGCAGCATATACATATGTAGTGGAGAGCTGACACAAAAAGAGATCAGAGCCTGGTAGCATATTCTTGATTTGCAAAAACTTTCTTAGCAAAGTTCATCAGAACTAAAATAATTGAATTCGTACTTAGACTATAATAGCAAATTTCGACCTTTCAATTTTCTGTGCCTAGTAATTTCAAGGCAGACTGCTACTATTACTGACAGAGCTGGTGTCATTAAAACCTTTCTCTCAGTTGACCAGGAAGGCCTTTTCAGTGGCACAGAGTTGAGGATTCCTGGGGTGATACCTGGTCTTGGGTGGAAAATGATGGGAGTGCACCTCATACATTGCTGTGTAAAAGGGAATGCTCAAAAGCTCAACACTGAGATGAATTCGATATTCTTAGATTTCATAGAATCAGACACTGTGCGAATAGTCTCATTTTACGCAAATAACTTTTTTATTTACTGATTGTTGAAGATTATTTAACTATATGTATTTTATTGCTTAGGCTATTGTGTGGGTGTGCTCCTATGCAGACAGCGTATTATTCTATCTGCAGCTTTGTCATCATGACTTAGTGGATATTACAGCAAACAGAGAAACATTTATATCTTCACAGAGGGGAAACTGCAATCCATTTTGACGAAGTTTGTATGGATTAATGAAAGATTAATAACAGAAAATGAAGAGAATATTTGCATCCTTCACTGGAGAAAGTTAATTAAAAAGGATCGGCCTAAGGAGGACATGAACAGTCGGTAGTATTAAAAAAGGAAAAATAGCACATTGTTACCCTTAAAAGAGCAAAAAAGGAAAAAAAAAAAAATTACTGTTGGTGATTACCTTCTGGTAAGAAGATAGATTTGGCTCTCAAGTCTCAAAACTGACAGCTACATCTAAGAGTCCCCACTTAGCTTCTAATCTCTGGCCTAAAGCGTTCAGTTTAGCAGGTGTACCAGTGACCCATAATGGTCTAATTTGTGTTATTAGAATTAGAGCACTGTAACATGGAGGTATAAATAATGCAAGAAAGAGAACTATTATGGCAATTAACCATGGCATGAACTGCAGAAAAATCACCCCACAGCAACTTAGAATTCATTAAAGTAACAGAGAAATTATTGAGTTCTCAAAGCCTAGCACTGTGCTCCTGCAAAGGAGAACACTGATAGAATGAGAAAAGTGACATCAAAAGTAATCTTTATGTTACCAGAGAGAATGGTGTAAAAAAATTAAGTAATGGAAGACACTGAGTGAGAATAGTTAAAATTATACGGAGAATGTAATACTGTTTTCTGAAGCTTTAATAAAGTAATAATATATACAAATACTAAATTAGTGATCTCTTAATTCAAAGGTAAGAGTATATAGTTAAATGTAATGGGAGATTTTGAATGCATCTGATTTTTCTGGTGATGCAGTAAAAGCAAATAACATCTGTAAAGAACGGAGCCCTCTGAAGAAAAGATAGCTCTGCATGTTAATAGAGAGCAGTTCAGCCACATGAAGAAATCTGTCAGGATACCTGAATTTTGTTTTGCGTTTTTTCTTTCTCATCTTTCAGTTTCAAGGCAACTCTCCAGTAAAAAATAGCTTGACTGCAGTGTTACACTGGTGCTATGCAGATGATAAGGAAAGAGAAATCACTCAAATTGCCCTGATGTGTTTGATAGGTCTGGGGATGGGCGAGTACTAACTTGGGAGGTGAAGTCTCTTTTTTGTAGAACCAAAAAATTCTCTATTGAGTAATGAATATGATGATCTAGTCTCATGTTTCAGGAGTCATTTCCCTCAGGACCAGAGAGCTTCTTCATGCATTAGGTCTTAACAGCAGAATGATTTTAAAAAATCATTCCTTGTGTCCTTGTTGAGGTTGTGACCTGCTACCTCCTGCTCTCCTGATTCTGTGTTACAATTGCAGTGAGGCAGTGTGGCAGAATTAAGACATGGAGAACCTACCAGTGTGTCTGAAGAGCTGATATTAAACTGTTGTGTGACTGAAATATACAACGTGTTGACTGTTGCAAACAAAACTACTTTTTTTGGACTAGGTTAAGGACAAAATAAAAAGCAATTAATGAGTTAATAAGCTGTTCTAGTGGACATACCACATGTACTGTATACAACTTGTTGTGATGCTATGGAAACACAGTAATTATTGAGTTACAAATGAGAACTGTAGAATGCATATTCATTAATGAGGAAAGAAGAGTATATTATACAAGGAATAGGGCTAGGAGTATTGTGCAGCAGGAAGCAGCAGGGGCAGAAATGTGGAATACTAAGCAACAGAGTATTTGCACTGCATGATAGTTACTGCTGGATTCAGAGCCTGGTGCTGATCCATGTATTTAGTGCCATTGCCCAGTGATGTCGCACAGCTTTTACGCTTTTAGAGTACCAGGTGGGATATCGAACTTTCCAAACTAATGTCTAATTTGGCCATACTCTTTGCTTCCTTAGAAGCTGAAAAAAAGAAAATATGTTTGCGGAGTTGAGTAAGTTTTAATGAAATAAACTGAGCTAGGCTGTAGTACATAATTTAATAATATCTTGAAAAAATAACGGAGCTGAAAAGCAGTAGTTGGAGAGATATCATTTCAGTGAGGCTACTAGTGCTAGAAGGCTTGTATGTGCTTTTAAGTTCTTTTAAAATTTGAGCTGTAAAACCAATAAGCTTTATTGTCTCTTCAAATAATGCCATTAAGATCAGACTACCATAAGTTACGCAGGGTTCTTCCCCTGATGGTGTTTTCTCCCTTCTTTCCTCTATTACGTGATATCTCTATTACTTCGTATCTCATCTTCCTCTGGGCCTTGCTTTAATTTTCTCTTACTAAGATCATTGGTGTCGATAATTCTTTTATTATGAAGCTCAGAACTATAGGCTGTTTTTTTTTTTTTTTAACCCTTCAGGTCCCAGCACAACGGCATAACTTGAGGACCTTAGTTTCCATTAAACACTTGAAGATTTTTACCTTGAAGATTGCAGAAATAATTTTGAAACTGTAAGGTTAATGACTCAAAACCTGCTTAAAATGAAAATAACAGAAGGGGGAGTCATGTACTATAGATTATTATATTTTTTAAGTTCTTAGGAAATTTAAACCAACAGAACGATTTTATTATTTTATTATTTTAAGGGCAAATAGCATTATTTAAAGAAATGTGTTTTATGTGGTTGGCTTACAAGACATATCTGTAAGTTTTGTTTGTTGTAAAGCATTTGAGCAACTGTTGCTATCACTGCTGTTTCAATTAAGCACACTCTGTATTTGAAGTTTGATAAATACATCGTCCACTGGGATGTCTGAGAAATCTACACGTAGATTTTCAAGGCATTGCATTTAGAGAGGCATTTTCCTATTTATGTACAGACATTTATATTTGTTTTTCATAAACGTTTTATTCCCAGTTTTGGATTTCTTATGGGTCTGCAGCAGCAAAGAACATCTGATATCTGCTTATTGCCAGACGAGCATTATTTCGTAATTGTTGGACTAGATTTTCTTACAACCTGGTGTAGTAATTGCTTCAAACCCGGCATTTGGATTTTGATAGAAAACATTCCTTATTTCTGTGTTCCTGAGAGAGAATTCTGTAATGCACTTAATTGCAGAAGTGTATGTTTATCCCAGCCTGTACTGGATTTACTGCCACTATGGATTTTGTTAACTTTGACCCATGTTAACATTGTTAATGATAAAACACAGCAAGTCATAAGAAGTGTAGTAGGAGTAAGGACAGCTTTTGTGTAATCCTGGCCTAAGGTTCACAAATAAATGCCTAGCTGTCTAGCTTCTCTTGCCAGTAAAGCTGAAGATTCAGAGTAAATAGCAACACGTTTTCCGCCCCCTGTTCTGAATAGCAGGTGCACCAATTTGGGTTTTCTAGATTACAGATATAGATGTTTATGATGACTCATTTCTGAAATGGTTCTTTGGCAGTTGCGTTTCATTTCCCTCCCCTGATCTTTGCTTTGTTTGTAGACAGTGAATGCCACTAATAGCTCTACACTCTCTTGTAAACTTAAGGATTATATTTCCGTTGTCTTTAGTCCAGTTTCCAACCAGCATGTCCCATACACACGTGATAACTGAAATGTTTATATGAATTTTTATTTGGTGTAAAATACAGCTCTTCTGCAACAGACCATTTACAGTTTGCTGCACATTTTCCAAGAGGTTTGCTGTGTCCTGAAGGACCTTCATGCTGTCTGTTTTTTCCGTTCTGGTGATAAGCTTTCATCCAGACCTATACAACATATTGGTAACCATATTCTGGGTTATATATGAATACAGATGAGGAGATTCTCAATGAACATACCTCCTGTATGCCACTGGACCACATTAAAATACCTCCTGTGGATAATGACAAGTGAAAAATTTTCACAATGAAGATTCATGTAAGATGATATGAATTCCTATAATGATGAAACTGTCTGCTAAACACAGCGTCACGTTTAAAAAACATCTTTATAATTCCTGCGAAATTAGCTACTAGTTAGCTCAGGATTTTGACCATATGCAGTGAATACAATTGAAAAATATGCAGTTCTAAAGAACGGTTGTGGATTTACACTCAGTTTTTAAAATCTTGGCATCCAGCTCTTTTAAATGGCTGTTGAATATTTTTATGCTACTTTATATTATTATGCTGCTGAGAAGTATCTGTAGCCATCTATTGCATTGTAAATTATCCTCTCAAAAATTATTTTTGAAAGTAAAATTATTAGATGATTTACTGTATTTTGCAGGTTTTTTTTTTTTTTTTTTTTTTTAAGTAATTACAATATATCACTGAGGAGATTTCCTTTAGAGAGCTAGTCATATTTTTCTGCCTTTTATTGGCACATGTAAGAAATACAACAGAAAAAACTTCCTGGGCTATGAACCACCAACTGTTCAAGACTGGCTCAGGGAAGCACAACAATAAAGGCTAATTGATGGAGGGAAAAAGACATATAATTTATGTAACCTCCAGCAAGAGGAATTCACAATCTACAGTGTTGTCCTAGAGGACAGTTGAAACTAGTCAGTATTGCTTAAATTTGGAATGTCAGATACATACCCATATTCATTAAGGAATGGCAGATAAGGAATTTTAAATCTCTGTTTTCTGTCAGAAATCATTCAGCCCATAACTTTATTAAGGAATAGAGAATTCCAAACATATGGGAGCAAATAATTAAATGGCAGAGTGGCAGTAGGATGGTCATGCATGTCTTCTTGATTTCTGCTGGTAAACAGCCTTTAATTGATCTGTAGTTGTGTAATTACCATAATGTGCTGCTGAGCTCATTAATGGGCCTTCTATCTTTGACTCTATGGCTTTCATATAGCTCAAAACACACTAAGTCCTTTGCATCTCCTATACAGAACTCACATCACTTTTCCTGCTGCTCAGAGAAAGCAGTGTCAAACAGTGTTACAAGAACGATGTGTGTGAGCATATTTTTGCGTACACATTAAGCAGTATGTGTGTGTATGTATACAAATGCATGTGTGTGCAGACATTTATGTATAATAGAAAATGCTGAATTAATAATAAGAAACCAGATTATGCTAACTTGCAGACTAACGAGAATCTTAAAGGATTAAGATTTTTAAGATGTAACAATGAACTTCTAGTCTGATGTTTGTATACACCAATATACGTCTGGTATTGGTATATACCAATATATGTCTGATGTTTGCAACACCAATGTTCACAAATCCATGGGACCCGATGGGATTCATCCACGGGTGCTGAGGGAGCTGGCAGAGGTGGTTGCTGAACCGCTTTCTGTCATCTTTGAGAAGTCTTGGAGGACAGGGGAGGTGCCTGAGGACTGGAAGATAGCCAACGTCACTCCGGTCTTCAAAAAAGGCAGGAAGGAAGACCCAGGCAATTATAGGCCAGTCAGCCTCACCTCTGTCCCTGGAAAGGTGATGGAACAGCTTGTACTGGATGTCATCTCCAGACAACTGGAAGAAGAGGAGGTTATCAGGAATAGTCAGCACGGGTTCACAAGGGGGAGGTCGTGCTTGACCAACCTGGTAGCCTTCTATGATGTTGTCTCTGGCTGGGTGGACAGGGGGAGAGCAGTGGATGTAGTCTACCTTGATTTCAGCAAGGCATTTGATACTGTCCCCCACGACATCCTTATAACAAAGCTGAGGAAGTGTGGGATAGATGAGTGGACAGTGAGGTGGGTTGAGAACTGGCTGACTGGCAGAGCACAGAGGGTCGTTGTTGGTGGTGCAGAGTCCGGTTGGAGGCCTGTAACTAGCGGTGTTCCTCAGGGGTCTGTGCTGGGTCCGGTCTTGTTCAACATCTTCATCAATGACCTTGATGAGGGGATAGTGGCCACCCTCAGCAAGTTTGCTGATGATACGAAGTTGGGAGGATTGGCTGACATGCCTGAAGGCTGTGTTGCCATTCAGCAAGACCTGGATAGGCTGGAGAGCAGGGCATTAAAAAAACTGGATGAGGTTTAACAAAAGCAAGTGTAGAGTCTTGCATCTGGGGAGGAATAATTCCATGCACCAGTACAGGCTGGGGGATGACCTGCTGGAGGGGAGCTCTGCAGACAGGGCCCTGGGTGTCCTGGTGGATGACAGGTTGGCCATGAGCCAGCAGTGTGCCCTTGTAGCCAAAAAGGCCAATGGCTTACTGGGGTGCATTAAAAAGAGCTTGTCCAGCAGGTCGAGGGAGGTGATCCTCCCCCTCTACTCTGCCCTGGTGAGGCCTCATCTGGAGTACTGTGTCCAGTTCTGGGCTCCCCAGTACAAAAAAGACAAGGATCTCTTGGAAAGAGTCCAGCGGAGGGCCACGAAGATGGTGATGGGCCTGGAGCATCTCTCCTATGAGGAAAGGCTGAGTGAACTGGGTCTGTTCAGCCTTGAGAAGAGAAGACTGAGAGGGGACCTGATCCTGGTCTATAAATATCTAAGGCGTGGGGGGCAGAATGGCAAGGCCAGACTGTTTTCAGTGGTGAGTGGAGACAGGACAAGGGGAAACGGCTGGAAACTGCAGCATAGGAAGTTCCGCACAAACATGCGCAAGAACTTCTTTACAGTGAGGGTGACGGAGCACTGGAACAGGCTGCCCAGGGAGGTGGTGGAGTCTTCTTCTCTGGAGATGTTCAAGACCTGCCTGGACGCCTACCTGTGCGACCTGCTGTAGGGAACCTGCTTTGGCAGGGGGGTTGGACTCGATGATCTCTGGAGGTCCCTTCCAACCCCTACAATTCTGTGATTCTGTGATAAGGCAAAATGAAAAGCGTGAAACGCTTTCTCTTGTGATTTAATACTGAACTGAACACGCTAACACTAATCGACATGGCTTATAGGCAATGGTGTGAGTGCTAAGTGCTGGAATATGCTGAAAAGCTGAGCAGTCTTTGGTTTTGAGCAATGAGGTATCTGCTAGGCAAGGTGCTATTTTCTGGTTCTTGGAGTATTATATAGGTAGGCAGACATGAAAGAGCACTCACAAGAAGCAGATTGAAACTGTATCGTGATCTGTATTTAAGAGTATCTTGCACTAGGAGAGATCTGAATTCATTTTGTGATATACTATGAATTTTGAGTGCCGTGTTCATACTTCATTCTTTTTTAGATGTATTTCTCTGTTTTCATTCTTCTTCCTGGTTGTGTTATTGTTGCTGGCAGAGTTGATGACTGGACACAGAGAGGAGTTTGCTGTATAATATGCTGTAGCTTACTGCTAGGGACAGGCAGCACTGTTGCTGAAAACGCAAAAGTGGGGTTTAAACTTGAAGCAATTAACTGAAGACAGGAGGCAGCACTGAAGAGACTGAAGTGGATGGGCTGGGGGAGTTGTAAAAAGCAGCAGTCAGCAAACGTCAGAGACTGTGGAGAATCTGTCTGTAAGAAATATGGAATGGTGCCATCTGTCTCTGACACTCTTTGCTTGGTTATTCCCCCTAGATTCTTGTAACAGAACCTGGGCATATGAGCGGTGAGGCAGCTCGAGTAGCATGCTGTAAGAGATGTGATTCCTAGTGTTTGGGAAAAAGACTTCTTGATGCATGTAGTTAGCAGGCTGCCTCATCAGTTTTCTTGCACTTGGCAGTGCTCTAAAACAATCCCTTGCACAGGACAAAGCCCACTGCAGTGTATGGGAGCCCCAGCTCCATGAAGACTACAGCAGGCAGCTTGGAATTATGAAAACGATGCTGTATCCTGGTAGAAGTGCTTGTGTTGCACTTTCCTGTGTTGTATCTGTAAACAATACTGACAGTGCTGCTTTTTCACGTGAAAAAGATTGATATCAATTATCAGAGTGAATGCACACAAGATATCTTATGCTCAGCCTACCAGTAATGGGTTTTGGATTTGTGTCAGTACAGTCTGCATATGTGAAAAACATCTGTGTATAAAAGTTAGCTTTGGCTCTTAATATTTAGATTATATTAAAGGCAAGATTTTTATTTGCTGTTGTTTGGAAAACAAATATAGCAAGATGCCCTATTTCAAAATGCGGGATTTATTTTTTTCTTTCCTCTCACCAGGGCTGTACTACATAGTCTTATGAAAATCATGTTACTGCAGTTTACCTGTCAGTAAGAAGAGTGATGCTGTCATTATTGCAGTTTAATTTTATAACTTTATTTGAAATTTGCATATAAAAATTTCTAAAATTTCTCCATCCTCTTTACTTTCTCAAGGAGCACTTGATTGCATGGTGTAGAATTTTTTTAATTATCAGATCAGCACAAGAGTCTTGATAGCATAATAGAAGAACAATTTTGCGGCTAAATTCTTATGGAATAATTTATTAATGGAGTTGAATGAATAGTGGATTGCTCAGCGGAATGGCTGCATTGGAAAATCAAGTAAAATCTTGAGGACTGCATCTGCACAGTTCATCTGTGGCTGAACAAAATCTTTATCTTAAGGTTGCCAGTAAACCTTAATTTTCTTTTATTCCCATTCATTGTTTTAATGTAGATTATTATTCTGTAACTCAGGTAAGTTTTTAAATGAAACCTGCTCTTTCGAAATGGAAAATCTAAAGGTTTAATTCAAAACCTACCAAAATTGATTGTGTGCTTAATTAATGAATTAAATCATTGCTGAGTCAAATTTGAGTGAAATTCTTGAAAATTCAAGCAATAACAATAATTATCTCCTGACTTTTTATCAACTTTCAAATGCAGTTTCCAGTAAGTCACACAATGGTGTGAAATGCTGCAATTGTGCACGCTTATGTTTTGGAGAAAACAGAATTTTAGGACATAGGCTATACTTTTTACTTCTCAAATGTAAGGTTGGGCTATTTTTTAAAATTTTTTCTTTTTTTGCATGCTTTGACATTACATAAATAATTAAGACCATAAATAATTATCTTCACACTTTTATTCCCACAGGAGTCCCATTTGTTGAAATACAATTAACAGCTAGCTGATTTTGACAGAACACTTTCATTTTGAATTGTATATCATGGTATCCCAGGATTCAGGGAGCTATTTTGCTCACATAACCCCACAGTACAGGGTAGGTTGTGGAGTACAATTTTACTGGTTGCTTTTAAAAATAAGGCTGAGTGAATGTGAGTGCGTGAAAATAGCACTGCTTGAGAATTCTGAGCACTAAGGTCTGATGAATTTTTAATTAAGACACTAGATACAATACAAGATATGCAGCAAATATAAAATGTTTCTTTTGTTAAAAGTTTTTCTCTTGCAAATAGGCAACATAAAATTCTCTGAGGAAAGATTCTGAAAGCATAATAAAGTAACTGCCCCTTTAAGGTTAATTATGCTAATATCCTTATTTGAGTCAGCTTCTCCATTCTCTTCCAAAGCCATGCTTGCTTCACTTCACAGTTCCACTATCATGTAGTGGGCATGACTACCTGACCTCTGCAGAATGCAGAGAGGCCTTTCGCCCACTCCCCTTATTGTTCTACGGTGACATCTTTGTGTCTGTCTTGATAAGACTGTAGACAGTGTAATTCTTTTTTGAATGGTCTATAAACTGTAAAATATTGCCTCTTCATACAAATTTTATTACATTCACATGGCATAGAGTTTTGCTTGTAAATATAGCTCTATTTTACCATCTTAACACCTTGTGTTTGGACCGCTTTAGTTATTGCAGTTTAATGTCATATATCTATTCTAGACTGAAGGAAAAATTTAGGATTATTATTCAAAATTAGTAATGAGCACCTGGTTTAGGTACTGCTAATTAGTAACAGCTAAGTAGTATTTAGATATTCTATTTGAACAGTTCAACAGTGAATAGCTTGTGTTCTCCCTTTAGCTCTTTTGGTTTTTGGACATACTCTGATTATAATCTTCTCAGGGTACGACTCCATCAGCATTCTATTCCTTTGCAATAGGAATTCCGTGAGCTCGGAAATGGGAAAAGAATTGCTGGTAAACCTTTAAAAGGGGATGGTGAGGTAGGAAATAATCCATGAGAGGGATAGTTGAGGTTGGTCAATAAACTAAGCTGATGATCTGAATAAGCCAGCAAAAACTGGGTATCATGTCTGTTAAATCTGATATTACAAGAACACTTTTTATGGCAAGAAGTAATCATGTTCTTGTATGGATGGTAACAGTGTAAAAACTGCTTTTCTACATTTGTGTATCTTGCATTTCATTATCAGAGTAGTGTAGGAAAGCACTAACAAGTGATTACACAGCGAAGTTAACACAGGCTTAATTTCTTTCATAAATTACCATGGAAAAGAGACATCTTTTATGCATAACTATGACAAAAGTCCCTTTCCTGGTGTGAAATGACATGTTTCAAGTGAAACATGGCATCCAAAGCTCTGACATTCAGAAGGCGTAAAAAAAAGAAAGAAAGAAAAGAGTAGGATTCAGTGATTTAAAAGTAATTCTAGCCAAGGTGTTTGAATGCCAACTTGGAAATTATTTGCATTAGCTTTCTTCAGAAACGCTTTTTTGTGTCTGGCTCTTTGTGATATTTCTAGATCTAGCAATTATATCTTTGGTTTTAGGTTGCTATGGCTGCCATAGATTTTGTGACATGAATATGTACAGAACGCTAGCTATTTCACAGATGGGTAGGAAACAGTTTAATTGTATGTAGCATAAGTAGGTGTTTATCTACTTAACAGAAAAATTGTATGGGAATAATAGAAGCAAAAATCCCAAACTAATGATTTACTTAAATGAGGTACTACAGGAATCATGGAATTGTAGGGGTTGGAAGGGACCTCTAGTCATCATTGAGTCCAACCTCTTGCAAAGCAGGCTCCTCCCCCTCGCTTCTCTAGAACTGTCTGTCTGAAAAAGGACATAGATCTCCATGACAGCATTTAAATCATGTGAGCTGTCCCACCATGTGGCCGTGATTGCAATGAAATCATGGGCCTCTGCATGTACACAGATCTCCAACTCATCCTGTTTATTTCCCATGCTACACGCATTGGCATACAGGCACTTCAGGGAAGGTGCAGTTACCCCAAAAGAGAAAAGAACAAAACTTAATTGCAAAGACTTAGCAAATCTTAAATATCTGTTCTCACTAACTATTAAGGTGTTTGTTTGTGGCTCCTTTGTGTACCTGTACGGTACAAAAAAAGAGGGTTAGAAAGTGATACTGTTAATAGTAAGATGCAAGTGAATAGCTCTTAGAGTCCCTTCTGGAAAAGCAAGCTATCAATTCTCAATTATAATATTCCATTTGCTTTTAAGCATCACCAGGTATAAATACTGGAATATATGATCTAGGATCTTGCTTCACAGAGCCATGGAGAACTTTTGTTGGCACTTGCATCCCTTCCATGTCCTGTGCCATACCTCTGTCCAGGAGTACAGAAACTGCTGTGCTGGTAAGAGTGCCAAACACAGGTGCCAAGCTGCAGTGCTGTTTGAATTTCAGCCATGCTGTAGCATGGCTACAGGCTGGAGTGCCTGGCACAGAAAATGCTGGGCTGCTTTTATTGGATTTTATCTGGACATCTTCCTTTTAACTGAGATCAAGATCAAAGAAACAGTTACACTGAAACTCTTCTTTTTTCTAGGGAGTCACTCAGCAAATGGTGCTACTATCAGGCTCTAGAATTTTTCTAGTGTAAACGAGGAGATTTATCCTCCTTTTGTCTCTCTACACTTTCAGGGAAAATATAAAGTGCTCTGAGAAACAATATACTTAACACCTTGAGAACAGGGGAAAAAAAAAAAAGGAAAAATAATCATATGTCCTTTATGGGAAAATTTTCGTGATATTCCCCCCTGCTCCCTTCACTGGAACTGAGCACAAGAGGAGCAGGTTTTACATCTGATGCATGAGCTTTAAAAGGAAGAAAATAACAAAATTTAAACAAATTTAAAATACCAAAACTGAGCTCCCAATATGTCCTTTGACTCAGCACCTGCCTCTCTTCATCCTTCTGCTACCCTGGATTGAGTTAACAAATGTACCAAGTCTGAACTTGGCTGACAACTGTTGTGTTAAATGTGATACCAATGGCAGGGCAAAATGATCAGTGACATCTTAATGTGCTGAAATCTTTTTCTAATGTGGTGCTGAACCCAACAAACTAATCTCTATGTAAATATCTATGCATAGTTGAATGTTATAATTTCAGTTCTTCCTGTTCACAAGAAACAGTCTGTGTACGTGGTAGTATTTTGTAATAGAGACCAGGTCCTCTGTGAATGAAATACTTTTCACCTTTGGGAGATGTTGTAAAGCTTAGTCATTTGCCAATTATTAAGTGTTTTATGTTCTTCAGATTAAATGTGCTACGTAAGTGTAAATTAGTATTATTGATGAGCTTAAGCTGCAAGTTTGAATGCCAATGAGAACCTTCCAAGATAAGAAATAGCCATTATTCATCATGAAGGATGATGGAAAAATAAAATACCTTTCAAAGAGGGTAGCGTAAGCATCAAATTTGATGTGAGCTGAATCAAGCACAGTTGTTGAGTCAGCTGGAGTCTGTTGTTATCATAACACGGGTGTGGACCAAAAATTTTGGAAAAAAAGCCCTGTGCGATGGAAGAGAGAACAGTAGGATGATCATGTAAATTTGTGCTCATGCCTCTGTTGCATCCTTTTTCATTGGTGGTCTTAGAGATATGCATGTGTGTAGAAGGGAGAGAGTATAAAATGGTGGCCTGCAGCAGTGGAAATGTGTCTCAACTGGTGATTAGGGAAGGTGTGTAAACACCTTGAAACCTTTTTTTAAAGCTTAGAAAATATTCTCTCTTACTGAATGACTGGTTTCACTGGACTGACAAATAAAAAGTTATCATGCTTGCAGTTGATGTTGGACTTCTAAAAGTGATGGACTTTCAGTGTCTGCATACAGTCAGTGTATCAGCCCTGCCTCATTTTTCCTGGATTTTGAGGAGAGGAGTGCAGATGTTCTTTCTTGGGTCTGAAAGACATTTGAAGGTATTCTGACTACTTGCAGGATTACAGAGAACTCTACCTTGCAAATTTTGTCTGGCCACATAAATGTCTGTTAGCTGTACTTTCATACATTGATTTCTTTTGTTTTACAATTTTTTCTTTATTGTGTGTATATTTAATAAACAATAAATAATCACTCAAACTAAGAAACATTTGAAATGAGGCTACTTCAATTAGGCTACTCACTTAGACTCTGTATTGAGAAACCAAAATAGACAAAATTAGTTTGCTGGTACTGAATGTGGAAGTACAGAGTCATTCTTAAGAAAGAAATTTTCTCTTGCAAAGGGAAAAACTGAATAAAATAAAAATATGGATGGAAGCATTATGCAGCCACTTCTGAGTAACTGTGTCTTTATGCAAGAATGCTTGATATGCATAGATAGATCAGCTAGCACCTAGTCTGTTTACCTTTTAGAACCATCCTTTCAAAAGTGGTGCTTCTTTCATCATGGAAATATTATCCTTTTCCCCAAATACCTCTCACCTCAACCAGCAGCTATTCTAAGCAAATGGCTCACTGTGTTCAGGTGGACATTCAGATGGTGTATATGCTGCCAATATGAGGCAGAGTGAATGTTCTTAGAGTTGAATAAATGTATAAGATCCTGTAATTCTGTATTCCTAGATATCAGACTAAGAAATAATTTGCACTTTTTCTAAGCAACCTTGATTTACAGCATTAGGATAAAGCATTCAGTTGATCCTAAGCCAGAATGAAAAGAGCAGGACTTACAGCATATCTCACCATTCCTCCTCACAGTGAGAGTCTATGAGTAAGTGAGGAAGGAACCAGGAACTTGACCAGGAACTTCTCTTCCCACAAGGCCTCTGTGTAATTTGGGACTTTTTAAAGTGACTGGAGTGGCACGACAGGATTTTAGCTGTTAATAACATGGATGTCAGTAATGACGTGATTTCTGCTTCCCATTGCTTAATAAGAAATCTGTTGGCCTTAATGGAGAAAAGCAATCAGTTTGATTGTGAGTAATGTTAAAATAGCCTCCAGTTTGAGAAGGCAGAAGTTGTTCTGACAGTTTGCCTTAAAATAATTTAGTTGTATATACAAATTCTATTTTGATGAAAATGAAGAGGACGGAAGGTATGGATGTTCACTTTTAAAATCGTATGAACTTGGATATTTTTTCTAAAGTTTTTGACCTTATATTAATATCTGTATAAATGTCCTTACTTCAACAAAATTAAAAAAAAAAAATGCAAAAAAAAAAAAAAAAAAGACTAGGTAAAGTAGGTTGCTTGTTTATATGCTCAACCTACATGCTGTTTTAATTTGAGAACAGACTGTAAGTGGTATCATGTATAAAAAAAAAATAAATCTGTATTTGTAAATTATTTCTCTGCTGTTACAAAACTGGAATTACTTTCTTCTATTTTATCCACCCCTGTTATTTTTTTCACCCAACTGACTTTTCAAAAATGACATTTATCCGAAGCAGAGGGAAGCAAACCAGAAGTGTAGAATAACGGGATAGTGTTTATAGGGGTCACGATTCTATGTAGCACTAAACAGTAAATTTCTAACTCTGCAACTAATTCCGAAGAGTATATATATATTACTGAATCAGTCCCTGCAGGGATAGGCTTAGTCTTTTCTTTTATTGTCCAAGCAGAACTTGGCTGTTTCAAGATAACTCAGAGTCTTGTATGCGTGAGCACAAGGAAGAGTTACACAGGTCTCTCACTGTTACTGTTTTTGTATATAACTCAAAGAGTCTTTATTATTATTGCTTCTACATACAGATATCTGAAAGTAATTTCTGATTCTACACGTGTTGTCCTGATTAGTTTGTGTATACTGGTCTCCTGCATTCAATTTTTTAAAAATATATTTTAATTATTTGTAGAATTGTGACTAGTTGATAGCAGTGATGGGTATCAAACACGCTGAAATACTGGCTGAAGAGAAAAAGGCATAAACACAGTTTAACAAAAACCATTGTACCCTTATGAATTTCTGTCATTTTTCATACAAGGACTCTTGGCCAATGGTCATAATTAAAATTTTCTGTCAAGTTTTTCTCTTTGACATCAGAATATTTCACCACTAATAGAAACCTAGGCTTTGTTTGATCCTTTCTTTCTCTTAGACACTCTCTATTTTCATTCTTTTTTAATAAGGCGGTGTTGTCCTGAGAATAATAAAGAAGATTCTCCTGTATCTCCACAATCGTTTTTACTCTTTTCATTTTCACTGCTAAATATATATTCAAGGTCCAATTACTTTTAAATACTGTAGGAACCGGTCTGTTTCTTTCATTCTCCCAACTCTCTGGTTTATCCAAATAGATGATGTATGTTTTGGATATATTAGCACTCAAGAGAGCAACAGCTCTTTGCTCTGCATTTTCTTCAGCCTCTATCTTACCTTTCAGGTTTTTCCTCATTGCCATTTTACAAACAATATAATTGTTAGCAGCTGTATTGAAGATGATCTGTCTATGACCTGCTTTATGCTTAGGCAAAACTGTATGTGTGGGAAATTGATGTCAGACAGCTGCCCAAGCACAATTAAGGGATGCTGTGGGAGGGGATGCTATGAGATGATAAGCAGAAAAGAGCTTAGGTATGTTGCCAGAGCCTAAAAAGATAGTGCTGCATGAAGAAAGACTGATGTGTACATGTAATCATCCAATATTCTTACTTCTTGATAGACTGTTCACAGACTTTTGCACCCCAGAGTTCTGTACTCTTCTTAACTTTGTCAAAAATCTCTGCAGTAAGCAGATGTGGCATATGACTTTCTTGCCTTTCCTCTTTTCTCTCTCCTAATTCCCTTTGCCTGCTCTATCACAGGGCAAATGCTAATGAACTTATTTCCTATTCATGAGAATGTCAATACCTGTCTATCTGTACAAGCTTCATTGAAATTCAGATACACACCTAGGAGCATTCAAGAATTATATTAAATTCTGCAAGCAGTCAACTCTTCATAAGTTAATTAGTAATAGACTTTTTGAAGCCAGATTTTCGTCTGTTGTAAATCATTAACAGCCAGTGGACTTATACAGATCAGAACAATTGCTTGTGTTAAAATCTTGGCAAATGTTGTTTAAAAGAGCCTCCATTATATACAGGACTAATTACTACTTAAAAGGAAAAAGGACACAAAGTAGAAGCGTAATTGATATAATTCTGGCTGCTGGAGGCTGAAGTTTATTAGGAAGGTGGAACAGATGTTGCATTGCCACTCCACATCTGTCCTTTGCTCAGAAAAACACAGAACAGTGTCCATGGAAATGATAACACAGAGGTAACTTACTTTATTCATAATGTTGACATAATAGCATGCCACTTTGAGTCCTATAGCATAAAATGGGGTGGAGCCTCGGTAACATACAGAAGACACAATGTGAACCTTTGGTGTCCTAACAGGAATTTATTTAAAACATGAAATTGTGGTCTTCTTCATTGTTTATGGCAACTAAATTGAAGACACAGCAGGGAATATCTTCTCATTTGCTTAAGAGATTGACTGTTTGTGCTTCTATTAATGCTATCCCTATTATCCACCTTTCAGTTTATTGTGAGAAAATTCTGTAGCACTTGAGATATTTGATATTGTCTCCATTCTTATGCTGTTTCATCTCCAGCTATATCCACAGTTTATCAAACCACAGATAGCTCAGGTCTGTGTGGGTTCTTATCTTGTCTGTACTTTCCAGAACAATTTTGTTTTAAGAGGCAGTCATGATTGTATTAAACTATCTTTAAAAATAAACGTATTTACCATGTGCTTGTTTACAGTAATAGTTTAATGAAAGATCAAAAAGCTGTATTTTTTTTTTTTTTTTACTATTAGATGTACTTTCCTTCTGACTGAACTAACTGCTGTCAGTTATGAAGCTGAGCCATAAATTTTTATTTTTCTTCACTTTGTTATATGTGGCTTGATGAGGATAGACGTGCATTCTTCTGCACTGACAAGTGCCACAGTCCTTAAGGTTATGCTTTTCAGCATCAGTGTATGACAGGGAAAATCCTAATGCCTGCATATTGGCTGTCACGTTGAATGAGATTAGGCACTGATGTTTTTAAAGTAAACACAGTTTCTATCAGATAGGTCTCTGAGGTCCTGTAGATCTGCCTAATATATCCCTCTTGCCTTTAACAGCAGCACAGCAGCAGGCTTTTATTTTTATTATCAGCAACCTAGTTTACCTTGTGATACAATCTAGATATTAATGTAGTTTTTCTTTTTTCTCTGTGTGGTGTTAAACTCAGCCTGCCTTAATATTGTCTGTCTGCACATCTATCAACAAATATGTTCAGGAACCATTTTTATATAATCACAGAATTATGCTGTGACTGCAGGGTCCTCAGGAAGTCTCTAACCTAAATTCTCACTCAAAGCAAGGCCAACTGTCAGACCTGATCTCAGAAAGTGCTACTAAAGATCTTTTTGACCTTAGCTTCTTAGAAGCCTACTGATAAGGCAAATTTTTATGTTTTTTAAGCCAAGGTTTGTTATTCAAGGGCACTTCATGAATTTTGATGCCTCAGTAAGCGTCTGTGAATTCAACTTTTGTAGCACAGTATCTAAACGTTGATTCTCCACATTTTTCTACAATAACTGAAGTTATTTCAAGCCTTAGAGAGAGAATTATTACTGTATGCTATCAATATCCAATTTTAAAGCAGGAAATTTTAATAATTTATAATCAACAAATATGAATTATTTTTCTACCTAAGAGTTTTTGTATTTACAGTAGTATTTTTCTTGCAGTTGTTTCTTTTGACTGTCCTTGTCCAACTGTGAAGATATTATCTTAACTCTTGAGGATTTCATGAAGTATTGCTGATACCATGAGAGCAGTATCTCTCAAGCATCTTTTCTAGCCTTGGTCTATTGAAAGAATATATACTGAAGTAAATAGTAATTTCCTTTAGCCATTCTACGATTGCATGTGTATATATATATATATATGGGCATCCCACATAGATGATCTCCTCTGCAACATCTTCCAAGGATAGCTTGTATAATCATATTGGAATGCAGTATGAAACGTAATTGTGATATTTTATTGGATTTCTATAAACTTGATGCAGCTGGAACAAATGCAGTCTGGCTTAATAAGTTAATAAATATTTTTAAATGACTCCTTCTTGTGTCTTACGATATACAATGACATTAAAATAAATGGGTAAGGAAAAAGAAAGTGGGGTAGTCTAAGCAGATGCTGCTTAGATTATTATTTTTTAATGTTGAATGTAATATTTCTAGAATACTGTTACCTATTAAGTGCAAGTGGATTGTTAAGGCCGTGAACTACTTTTACTGTATGAGTTCACAGATTTTGTACTACTCAGACCATATCAGGAGTACATACTGTCTGTAAATGATACATGTAGATCTATGTACATCTGTATGATGCCAATGAGGGCTTATCAGTTGTGTGACCAAGTACTTAAATTCCTTTATAGTTGTGTGCGTGGTTTGCTCTGTGTCTGTGCTTTGGGACAGCTATGTTCTACTCTGAATAAGTCACAGGATTTTTGACTTCAACTGGGTTGTACCACGTGTCCTTTAGCTCTATGCAATTTGGCAAGCCTGATCTTTCATGTATGAGATGTATTTCATGAAAACAGAAGGTTTGGAAAGTGACCGTAAGCCTCTGAAGTGTTATAGATTTCACTGCATATAGTGTAATTATGAAGATGTTATCTTTTGGAGTGATGTTTACATATAGATGAATATAATATATATAGATGAATATAATATATATAGATGAATATAATATATATAGATGAATATAATATATATAGATGAATATAATATATATAGATGAATATAATATATATAGATGAATATAGATTCCCTTGTGATGTGAGATCTTTCTTGCTGTGCCACTGAGAGCACTGTTCTAAAACAAACAACTTCTAATAACAAAAGAGATTATTTTTTATGAACACTGCGCTTTTCTTAATTGTATAGAGCGTAAATTATGTAATGCTAATACTGTAACTTGTAATCAGCCTTTGTCTAGGAGAATAACTGAAAAAATGGAGTTTGACTGAAAGACGTTTGGCTGCATATAAAAGTTATAAAGGATTTTCTTTTATAGTGATTTCTATACAGATTTCTAAAAATTTATTCTTGTATTGAGAAATTTAGTTGATGTTTTCCTCTTTGGTTAAAATGATTCCAGTTTACATCTGCATAGCTAGTAGCTTCTTGTTCTGAAAATGATTTTGTTCATTCAAGAGCAGGAATATACATTTTCCCAGGCTGAAGAAGGATGAGATCTTTGGAATCCATCGGAGTGAGATAACTTGATATGAATTGATGTAATGGGAGAAGTGGAAGCCTTAAGGGAAAGACAGCAGGCAAAGGTTTAGCTTGGTTTACAAATGAAACTGTAAACATCAACAGTATCTCTGACATCAGCATTACCATGTCATAGCTAAACAGCCTGAGCTGAATAAAAATTCCTTTTTTCTGATTTGTCTAAGAATTCTTCCTTTGTCTTCCACGTGTGAATCAATTTCTCTCAATTTTCCTTTTTGCTTCTGTTCTCTTTTTTCCGTTTTTCTTTGTGGTGTTAATTCAGACAGTGTTAATGTTATTTAAAAAAAAGCCATTAAGACTTGCTGATCAATTCTGATAATTGTATTAGTTTGAATAGTTCAGTGGGCACTTAGACTTTAAACATTGATGTTCTGCAGAAATGCATTCTATTAAAGGTGCACTTAATAGAGCTATGAACGTTTCTAAAAGACATTAATTCTGCATGTGAGGATTTTAGAAGTTGGGGACTGCAAATCATCCTAGTTTCATAAATGCAAACACTTCCATTGAGCTCTTTTTTGTTTTTTCTCTCCAAAATTTTTTGGTTAAACTCATTTTCATGTTTTATTCATAGCAGCTAAAACAGCATGGATGCATTTTTCCTAGATTTCTCTTCCCTGTGTTTTAGTTCTCTAATGTCTTTGACAGTTTTAGCCATGCACACTACATAATCCATTGCAGCATTCAAAGCTGCTGAAAACAAATCCTATAGTATTTTACCAGCTCTTAATTGGCCAAGTACACTTTCCAGATTATTTTTTACAACCGTTTCTAGTGTTGACCTGAGCCAGTAGACCACTCACCTTTCTTTGCATCCTTATTTAGTTGAAAAATAACATTTCTATAGGCAACTAGAGAAGCATAAAATTTAGTTTTTCTGAACTCATCCATAGCACTGATACAAGAATATTCAGGACATATCTGCTTGACACGATTTTACATATGCAAAAAGAATCAAATGTTATCCTATTATCTGCTCTGATTGATAAGGTCTATATAGAGAGTCAGTCTATGGATTTATGGAGATGGATTTTTATGAATTGCTCCGGACTTTTCTTTGAGAAGGCAATAGGAGAAATAGTTACTGTGGCATGCTTTCAGAGAATGAGCTGTTTCTCGTGTTGTGTTCTGCTAGAGGAAACGTAACTTTGCGTAAGAATGGTGATTTTACCATCATGAATCTTTCTTAGTTTTGAACCTCATTTCATCCTGACTGAAGTAAAGCTCTAACCTAAAAAAAAAAAAAAAAAATCCTAACTGTCAAATTTCTCCTAAAAATAAGTAAAATAAAAACTTGATACAGAGCGATTAGTCTTTTGTTTGACTTGAGGAGGAAGGAAATGAAGAGTTTGTCATCCACGAATAGCATCTTTTCATTTTCGCATCCTCTTATTTGTGAGCCAGAGTTGTGTGACCTCGAACTGTCTTTGTAAGAGTGAAGCACTTCCCATCATGATTTTTATGTAGCTAATAGGTTAACAAGCTATGCATATGCACACTGTCAGTGCAAAGCCTGCAGCAAACGTTGTTATGTTTAAGATATATCTAAGACTTTACCACAAAAAACTATATGACAGAGTTGTATAATCACTTGATTACACCATATAATTATCAGGAGAAATAAGCTCAGGTAGCTTTCATTTGTGAACATAAATTGTTACATGTTACATGTCACAGATTTGCAATTATTTTGTCTAAGAACAGTTTTTTTGTCATGTCCTTTCCTGTTGGTGGTAAGGGAAAACTATTTAGATTGACATTTTGTTGCCTATATAGGCAGGTAACTTCCACTCCGCTGTTCAATCATTGTGACACGCCCTAAATAGGCAGAATAGGAAGAATAATTTCATTAAAGAGGAGGAAACATCATTTTTACATATTTTTATTTCAGCATACTAATTTATTAATAATAATGTTATTATTTCATAGTACTGTTTCACAGATCTAATAGTGCCCTCAGCAGAGACTCTAATGTGTACATTGCAGAAGTTATTTGAATTAAGTCTGAAACGTGATCAGTAATTCAAACTGATTTAAACCTCATAAAGATTTCTGTTCTCAGAAAATTATTTTTAGTACAGAGGATATGAAGGTGGGATTAAGTTTAAATTAAAGTGCTATTAAAAAGCCTGTGTTTGTAAATTAGTGATATTGGATAGAGAAGGGAATACAGCTGTAGAGTAAGATCAGGCAGATCTAAACAACCGTTCACATTTATTTTTCTTTTATTTTTAGCATTAAATCTAAGATCAAATTTTGAGTTTTGTTATTTGAGAAAGAGATTAGATTTCACACTTTTATTGTTTGCCCTGACAAATTTAAGACAATCCAGTTTAAAGTATTTAAAGAAGTGAGGTGCCAGTGGGCAGCAAAGATCTTCAGAATTTAAATATCAGCACTAAGATTCTTGAACAGCTGTGAATTTCCATGTCCCTTCACTTAAATCCTTGTTTTGTCTGCATTTATGGGAGTTTTTTGTTTCTTTTCTAAAATCAGCCTAACTCCAATGCTAGAAACGCCCATGCCATTGTTGGTTTAGTAGAGATGAGTATCTAGCATAATGTTCATTGTGTGGAGACAGCATAACATATCTAACTGAGATGTTAAACAAATTTGGTTTTTTTTTTTCTGAGTTTACATCTCTTTGTGGGTTACTTCTGGAAAACATGTACCTAATTAATTCATTGTTAGAAAAATCCAAAAACCTCTTTTCAACAAATGAAATACCAAAAAATTCTAAAAAGAAATCATAGCTTTTGGCACTTGAGCTTGCCTAAAATTAAAATCGAAGTGCACCATGCAACCATAGAGTTTAATTAACATAGCTCATACTGCGAATAGCAATTAAATGCTCATGAATGAGAAACATAAAATTATTCAGCAGCATAATTTGTGATTAATTCATGATTTTTTAAAAAATGTTGATCTCTTTCAAAATAAATCCAGAACACTAAGGGAGATAAATTCAGAGATGGTATCTGTCATTTTCCATACTCTGTATAGATTAATGGTAGTATACAGCAATAAAATATGTAAAATTCAGCTCATTTTGTTGTTCATGAAAAGAAGTGCAAGTGCCTTGTATGTCACAAAATGAAGATGAAAAGCTGTTGGAGTGGGTCCAGAGGAAGGTCATGAGAATGCTCAGGGGGCTGGAGCACCTCTCCTATTAAGAAAGGCTGAGAGAGTTGGGCTTGTTTAGACAAAGGAAGGCTCTGGAGAGACCTCATTGCAGCCATTGTGTACCTGAGGGGAGCTTACAAGCAGAAAACAGACTGTTGTTTTGCATGGGCAGATAGTGATAGGAGAAGGGGGAATGGTTTTAAGTAAAACAGGGAAGACTTAGGCTAGGTGTTAGGAAGAAATTCTTTACTCAGAAGGCAGTGAGGCCCTGGCACAGGCTGGCCAGAGAAGCTGTGGATGTCCCATTCCTGTAGGTGCTCAATGCCAGGTCAAATGGGGTTCTGGGCAGCCTGATCTGGTGGGTGGCAACCCTGCTCAAGGCAGGAGAGTTGGAATTTTTTGACCTTTAAGATTCCTTCCATTGTAGGCCATTCTGTGATTTTTATCATCTATAAGGTAATGAGGTATCTGAAATTTTGATTATTATTCTGACAAACCATTTTTGTTACACTACTGCTCTGGCCTCAGCCATGCTATCCACTTCCCATACATTTTTGTCTTGCGTCCAAATGTGTGACCCACGCTGACACTGAAACCCTACTTTTCCTCTGCCTCATTTACCTGAACTTGTATTGAATCACTGAAGTCCTTGTATAAGTCATCCTGGGGAACAGAAGCTTGGTATAAATAGCATGAAACTTCTAATGAAACAACAAACAAACAAACCCACACCTAACATTCCTCCTTCCTTCCCTCCCCTAATTTTTTAGTATAACTGAAGTATTCAAAAAGTGCAGTTGCAACATCAGAAGGCTAAACTAATCTATGACTTACAGTTTCACCTATATGTAGTGATAATATTGATGAGGGTTAGGGACCTCTATTTCAGCTCAAGTCTAAAACTGTATTTGTAACTCCCATGTATTTCAAAAAGCAGCAGACCCTCCTCCTATGATAAGTAATCCCACTCATAAAATTTCTCAACAACTGGAAATTGTAGCCATATAATTTAAATTGTAAATAAAATAGATGCAAATTACAATTCCACGTAGTTTTTTTTTTATATTAATATAAAATTTGTTTTATTTATAAGTGCAAATAAAACTGTGTGTATGTATATTTAGCAGTCTATATAAGTGCAAAAATGTAAAACAAGGCTTTCTGCTAGATTCCTGGCATATAGCAATAGGGAAGAATTACCCTTGATGTGATGGCTCTTCACCTCCACTTAACAGCCCTACATGGTTAAAAAGGCTGTAATTTCACTTCAGTCTCAACCAGTGTAAATTAGGTTTAAAAACTGTGTTATAGTCTCCCTTTCTCTGCTAACCTTAAATACCCAAGCACGAAGTGGTTTTCCCCTGTTAAGATGGTTAGCAGCGAATTGTCAGGGAGTTTTTGTCTCGTGTCTTGCAACACTGGTATCATGTGCTTTGAAAAGCAAAAAAATTCGAAGATACATACTGCTACAGACAGCAGAAGTTCATTTCTGTGACCTGAAAGATTTTTCTTTGATTGTCAGAAGAGTGCTGGTTGCTGCAATGAAACAAGACTTTTCTAAATTAGAATTGCGGAGAATCTCTAAGGTTTTCACCTCCAAGCTGATTGCCGTTTATCATCGCTACTGGAAGTTGGAAGTGCCAGATGACTCGTGAAAGCAGATCCACATTGACTTTTTTAGCAGGAGGTTTTCAGATGAAAACAACCACTTCTCAAGTAGAAGCTAAGAGTAAGTTAATTTAAATTCTCCTCTGTTCTTGTGATTGAGACTGTTTATAGTAAGTTTATTTATATTCAGGTAAGAGATGAGGTTAGCAAGCTATGTACACTGGTCTGTATTGTTGTCATTCCACGTATGTTTAAAATTTTCTTTAAAAATTACTGTTGCTGTGTTGGTTTGAAGGATACTTACTAGCATCCATATGAAATCATACTGAATAAAACCAGATTAACAAGTGGTGAGACTTCATCCTTCAAGAGCTTTTGGAGATAAAAAAATTTCTTTTAGATTTGTTACATAAATAAGAGATTATACAGTATTATTAAAAATGTATATATTTAATACATAGCATATAGCATATATTTCATATATATGCATTTTGTATCAGCTTTAGTACGTCTTCAGAGCTGAAATTAAATGCATTTGTTCAACACAGCATCAGCTTTTGAATGTTATATCTCAGTATGCATTATAACTAGCCTTAAGGCTACCCTTAGGCGTATATGATATCTTCTTTAAGCTAATCATTTAGATGTATTGTACAGGATAGACAGATCGTTAAAAGTAATCTAGAAGTGATGTGTCTGGGATTTGGATCCAGCTATACCAAGGAAGAAAATCTAAAGGAACATAACTATGTGTGATGGGCCAATGGCTCGATTCTTAATTTAGAGAACATATGTAAATAAGAGGGGACCTGGGTGATGAATGAAGACCCTAAGGAAATTATTGACTTATGTGCTCAGCTCACCTTGTTCTTACTGAAAATTTAAAGTTTCAATTAATTCCTATCTCTGACATGCTAGCATGGAATAATTGCCATGTGAATAGTAACAAAAAATGGGAAAACATACATATTCTAAATTAAAAATCAAAACGTTTCCTGACAATGTTAACAAGATTGTGTTGAAACCACCCAACAAATTTAAGGAAGGAAATTCAGAGTAATGTGAGAATGTTATTTGGGAAGATCTTTCTGTAAATACTGAGTTTTAGGGCTTGTGCTTTAAATTCCCACTTCTAATGTTATTTCTGCCACTTTCATTGTTCTTCATTCAATTATCAATTTACTTTCCTTCCCTCTGGCTCTTCTTTGCACTGCTTTGTTTTCTCCCATTATCTGTGTGGCTTTTGTGGATTTTTTTTTTTTTTTTAGTTTAATTTTTTTTATCCTTGCCTGTCTCTTCCTTGAGTCTGCTCTCTAACCTCCTCTTTTTTTCCCTCTGTTTTTCTTCAGATACAACTCTCAAACAATAACTTACTGCTTAATCTTACCTAAGTCCTAAGAACAGAAGGAATATAAGGAAATTTCAAAAGTTTTTTCTTTTTTAAATCAAAACAAAATCAACTAACCCCCCCCAAAATCCCACGCATAAATATAGCTGCTAAAGAACGTTTTAGAAGGAGACTTTCCTTTTGTCTATTTAAATATTGCACCTTTCAGGATTTGTGTAACTGCATTGTCACAAGAACTAGGAAACTAATGCTAGGAATAAATGTGCATTAGAACCAAAAGTTGGGAATACTTTTGTCTTTGCTTGCTGGTCAGAATTCTCTAGTTAAAATGATGAGGAAATAGGCCCAGCACTATGTGGCTTAAGCTCCGTGGCTTTTTGCTGGTCCACTGTATTTTAAGATCTCAAAATAGTACCAATATGACACAGATAGCTCCAGGCATGCAATCTCATTTTCTGTGGGAATATCCAAGGTACTATTAGGATGCTCATGCAGCTTCTGCTTTTGCTAAAGGAAGACTAACTAACCCACAGAAGATTAGAGAGGCGTTGACAAAACTGGGCCTGACTCACCTCTGTGTGTCATGATAAAAATGAAATTCCCACAAACCCTCAAAGCAATCTTCTCTAATGCAATAGGAGTTTACAGTAGATGGGCACTTACTATTCTGTGACCGTATCATTTTCAATCTGGTGCTAGAATTCTGAAAGTCAGACTCGTTCTATTGTCAAACCGTAGCCTAAGATAAATTGAAGTAGTGAAATACTGGAAATGAGTCACTCAGCACAGAAGTGCTAAATCTGCAACAAATTATGGACAACAAGATGCCACTGTGTGTATGAGCCACTTTTCTTTGCTGCCATTCTGATCGCTCTTGTTTTGACATTGTTCCCACTCTTCTGTTTTCTGCCAATTTTCTAAATATAATTTGACGAACAAGTAAGAAACAAACAAAACATAATAACAGAACAATTTATCTAAAGAATAAATTACACATAACTAGTTAGCAACAGAAATCTTGACTAAATGGCAGCTTCTTTTCTCACGGGTGTCTTTGAACATTGTTTAGAAGATCATAAAAGATCCAAGTTACTGAAATAACATTTCTGCCTTACCAGTAACACAGCCTCAAAAATCTGATCACTTTTCCTGCAGTTTGTCACTGGAGGGAAAAAAACAGTTTGCAAGGTCTGGAAGGAATACATTTGTTCTACCATTAATGTGGCACTGAGAAGCCTGGCTGAGACTTAATTGTCATTCTGTCTGTGTCTTTGTTACCTATATTTTGTAAACATATAGGTATCTATGTATATCATCTAAGTTAAACTACCTCCTCAAACAGTGTGTGTTCATACTTCCTAGAACCAGCAATGATATCATAGCAAGCACTGCAGGGTGTGAAGTTCAGTAACTATTCATTAGTGTGTCTTTCAGCTTAATACCAATGCTATGCAACACTTTTACATCTGACATAGTTTTATAAAAGCCAGCAAGTTTAAAGTACACATCTTCAATCTCCTTTGCATCTCATGGCCAGAGCAGCATATTTTGTTACTGTGCTTGACATGCTAGTCCCTGCTATATATCAAATTTATTCACTGCGTAGAAATGCCACTCGGCACAAATATGGGCAGTTAGCTCCACAAATATGTGGTTGGCTGAATTCCATTTTTGCAAATCATTCTTTCTGATAACTTGAATATGATCTTCTTTTTGCATGCAAAGTACTAGGGGAATATAGATATTTGAGCTGATCTTGTATGTGTTTGTTTCAGGGGAAAAATACTCAGTTACTTAAAAAAAAAAAAAAAAAAAAAAAAAATGTTATTCCCCACTCTGTCTGCTGGGCACTGACTTGCTATTTTTTTTTTCCCCACAGACATGCTTGTAAACAGATTGTTTATTATTAGTGTGTTGCTTTGTTTATTTTATTTGTTTATTTATTTATTTTTGTGGAGATAGATTGAAATATTTAAGTTCAGTTCACTGGGTTAGAAAACTTTGAAGTTTTTTAGCACGGAATTAACAAGCCTGCATAACTGAAATGTTCAGTCAATGCGACAAAGAATATTTTGAGCTTCTGAGTAATGTAAGGATGAAGTGGAAGTTTTTCAGTATAAAATCAACATTCAGTGATGAAAACTAATTGATGAGAAGTCTATTCATACATGTTATATCAGCGGATAGAATTAAATTAATATGACAAATGCAAATAATACTACTGTATTACATGCATCATCTGTTTAAGCTCTAAGACTTGGTAGGTACAACTACAAAGATTTTATCAAAAATCAGTATGGCATGTAGGTGCCATAAGTCTTGGAAAATTAACATCGATGTCTGGCTTTCACAGAGGATAGTGGGAACAAATGTGATCAATAAAAGACCATTTTGTTTCAATGCTTCTTAAAAATTAAATAGAGGGCAACAGAGGGGTTTTTGTATCGAGGCAGTGGTCATTGAATGACAAATGCTGTGAAACAGGAACTGAAAGGAACTGAATAGTGGGGAAAAACTTCACAAAATGAAGGAAAGCAAAAAAAAACCCACAATAACAGATAGTATAAAAATATTCAAGATTATTGTGACATTTAGAATTAATGATTTATGTAAAGTATAGAATATTTAAAGTATAGACTCTGTTGAATTAGAGATTCATTACTAAGATAACAAGAAAGAAGCAAGAAGATATACAGATGTAGTGGAAAAATTAATGGTTCAGGATGTCAATACAGGTGGACTAGTAGACCAGTCAATGTTTTTCCCTTTTTACAGGGGAGGGGCTTCTTCTATATATCTGAAAATGATAAATGTAAATATTTCATTGCATAGACTGAAATAAATATGGAGAGAATCAATGCTTTTCTTTTCTAGCAAATGAAGGAAATACTTCATTTTTACTCCAGATACCTAGCTTGGATTAGGAAAATTTAAAATATTAATTATTCTAAATTTTTCATTTTTTTCATATTCTTTGTTCATTTTACTGTTTTATGAAGGCCTGTTTGACATAATTAACCAGAATGATATAAACATTTGAATTTCCATTTCAATATATAAATACATAAATCATGAAATGTGGCTTAGGGTACAACCAGGTTCTGCTGATGTTGTCTGTTGTTTGGCTCTCCAGGAAGTTCCTCTGTGATAATTTCTTCATCTCTCTCCCTCTATTTTTTCCTATATACTCTTTCGTGGTGAGATCCTTTCTGTTCCTACCATCTCCCAGCCCACATGGTAGCATGTCTGTAAGAGCAGATGCTTTGACTTCACATAGGTCCAAGATATTTCCTTCTCAGTGAGATTAGAGACTTAAAAAAAAATTGAAAAAAATCATAAATCGTTCCGAGAAATCTTGGCATTTGCTAATCCACATAAATGTAGTATTTTATTGTGAGCATTTGCTTTTTGAAAGTCTTTCTACATTGTTGGTGGATTTCCAACTCTTAAAGCCATATGCTAAGATGGGAAATGACATTTGAGTCAAAGATTTTTTTTATTTTTTTATAAGATGTTGAATCCTGATGTATGTATATATATCTTTTTCTTTCTGTATAAGTTTGCTAATGTCTTTGAGTATATTCCTTTATATGACTTTTTCAGAGAAACTGTGGATTATGATTAATTGTGGGTTTCTTACTTCAGGACAGCATCTTTTTGGATACAAGACAAATTGTTTAAGATTTCCTTTCATGAGGGTTGAATTCTTGGAAGGGCTGTAGTTTTAGCAGAATCTAATTATTTTTGCCAGGTTCTTTTTGCAACCTTGTCATTGAAGGTGATGAAAAACTGAAGAGATGACACAACCCATCCTTTTCTGACACTGTTGTTGATGCTAACCTTTTTAATTCTTTCAGCTTATACTTCTTTAGTACTGAGCTTAACAAAGTTAATCCTTTTTAATAACCTGCTATTCTGCAAGATATTGAAAAGTCTTCATGTTTTTCTATAGTTGTAAAAGATGAGACTTTACTGCATCTCTTCACATAGCATGTAATACACTTCTGTTAGCTTGAAAGTTCTGTCCCTTCCTGTACAGCTTAATGATAAGGTTGAATAGAGTTTACTCAATTCAGTTGGATGAAAAATGAAACAAAAGAAAAAATGATGCTTAAAAATCCACTGCTGGCTCTTGTTCAAACTAAGATAGTCAGAAATGTTAAGCCAATCAGTAAGCATAAAGCAAATAGATGGGAAGTAGTGAATTCTCTGGACAAAGAAATGGTTCTGGATTTGCTAGTAAGCAAAAATCAAAATTCACAGGAAAGCCTTTTGTTACAGGTGAATCTTCTGATCATCTCATTGCAATGGGATAAACTGTGTTCCCAAAAGAAACCCACTGAGAATGTGGTTTTCTTTTACAGGTATAGTGGAAATGTTAAGTCACAGCTTGAACCAGTGATTGAGGACCTGGTAGGAAGGTGGGGCCAACCCAGGGGAGCTCAGGTGCAACAATGCACCCGAGTGACTGGCAGGGGTGGAGCCAGGATCCATCCCTTCCCAGACCTCATTTAAGGGTTGGCAGGGGAAGTGAAGTATTTTTTCTCTTCTGGAGATCACTCTCTACCTGAGCGTGTTACAGGCCTTCCAAAGGTAACCAATTTCTTTTATTATTATTATTTCTACACCTTCTGCTATCACATCTAAGTAGATCCTTGCTGTAGCCTAAGACCTCGCTGCTCTGTCCTGAAATAGAAATCAAAATTATGTGCAGAGGAAAATGTACTTAATAGGCTAACTTCAAACTTCTTTTTATCCCTTTGCATTTAACAATCATTTTCAAAAATATTAACTCAGTTTATGCAATTTAGTTCGCTGTGACAGAAGCACAAGTAGAAATTACTTTAGGAACATACTGTTCAATTAATGTTTAAGAATGCTGAGACTCAGTGTGGAAATTCTAGGCGTGTATACAGCATTAACTGAGCCTGTTTCTGCGTACAAGCTCTTGTATAAAAACAAAACAAAAAAAAAAAAACAACAAAAGAAACCTGTTTTAAACTAAAACATAGTAGATATTGATGAATGAGAAAGGATCATTAAACACCAAAATCTCATGTCAAGTTGAAAGCCTTTATCACTATTCACCTCTTGGAGCAGAATGTTTCACTTGTGCTACACGTGCTGCAGGTGAGATAGATGTTGAGAATGTAATGAAGCAAGTGAATACAACTCAGAAAATAAATATTTTTAGGAATTATTCACAACCTTATTTAAATGCTGATAAATGTTTTAGGTTTCAATGAAAAATATTTAGGGCTTTTTCAAAAAAATAAGTTTCTTAGGAAACTTAATTGATGGATTTTTTTTTTTATCACAGTTTTTGTGTCAAGTTTGTTCAGACCCAACCAAGTTTTAGAAGTGCATTCCTTGAAGGTTTTGTTCACCTGATTTGGATAAACAATTTCAGTTATGCAAACACCTGATTGTATGAAAGGAAATATGCACAGGAGAAGAAAGCCATGATATAGATGGCACTGTGACTGAAAAAGATTCCTTGAGTAAAGTAGTTGTTCTCTATAGTTCCTTTCTTTTGGTCAAAACCTCCAGAAATCTACATTTGAAGGAAGTTGCAATTTTTACTTCTTTTCAATTATGTACCTTACAATTTGAACGCTTAAAGAATCTTTATGCATCTTTTGATAGTATTTCACAGATCACAACAGTTTCACAATATGCAGTTCTTAGTTACAGAAGAGTTAAACTCCTATGTTTCTGGTTCTGGAGAAATTTTGTTCTGTCTGATGCTTGAACATTTCTGGAATAAGCAAACTGTTGAAGTTTAAAACCCGCGCATCGTAAAATGTCCGAGGTTGGAAGGAATCTTGAAGATTACTTAGTTCTAACCCTCTACTGTGGGCAAGGCTGCTGTGCAGTAGAACAGACTGCCCAGGGCCCTGTCTGCCATGGCCTTGAACACCTTCAGGGGTGGAGCACCCACAGCTTCTCTGGGCAGCCTGTTCCTTATGCTCTCTGTATAAAGAATTTCTTTGTAACATCTGGCATAAGTCTTTCCTCTTCTAGTTTAAAGCCATTATCCCCATCTGCTTGTGTAAGAAGTCGGTCTCCTTCTTGTAAGCTCCCCTTCAGCACTAGAAGGCTGCCACGAGGTCTTTCCTGGCACTTTCTCTTCAGGCTGAATGAGCCCAGCTCTCTCAACCTTTCCTCACGCAAGAGGTGCTCCGGCTCACTGTGCATTTTTGTCACCTTTCTTGTGATCCACTTTGGCTACACATCTGTGCTGGGGGCCCCAGATCTGGATGCTGTCCTCCAGACAGGGCATCACAAGTAGAGTAGTGATGGATAATCCCCTCCCTTGCCCTATTGGCCACCTTGTATTTGATGCAGCTCAGGATGCTGTTGGCCTTCTGGACTGCAAGTGCTGCTGGTTCACATGCACCGCGGTAACTTTTCAACCACGGTACCACCAAGTCTTCTCTGTAGGGCTGTTCTCAATGAGCCCTTTTTTTTTTTCAGACCGGACCAGGTCCTACTGGATGGCATCTTTTCCTTTCGTTGCATGAACTGCACGACTCAGCTTAGTGTCACTGGCAGACTTGCAGAGGGTACACTCAGTCCCACTGTCTATGTCATTGGTAAAGGTATTGTAGAACATCAGTTTCAGGATAGACTCCTGGGAGACACCGTTCATCACAGGCGTCTACCTGGATCATTGTGGGCCATCTGGGCCATTGACCACAAGCTCCTGGCTGCAACTTCCCAACTAATTCCTCTATCTGTATTGATTGGTTTGTGTCTGCAGAAAATTAAGTCAATCATCCTTGTCTTACACATTTGTAGTTTTTATATAATAGGAAGAAAAAAAGACTTCTGTCTATTCTCTTTAAAAGTGAGAAAATTTAAGTAAATTTAAAGAAAATTATCGTCAGTGGATACAGAAAACAGTAAAAAGTGTTTTTGATTTTTTTTTTTTAAGCGGTGTAAGGTCTGTTGAAAATCTTAATTTTGATTCATTGAGTTGATACATGCCACTGTACATAAATTTGTAAGAAATTTTATTTTATAAGCAGAAGTCAATCTGTTGATTGAATAGGTTTATTTGGTTGTCATATGTCTTCGTGAGTTTTACCACTAGGAGGATCTGAATGTTGTTTCTACCTTTCATAATATTTCACTTTCCACATCCATGTGAATCTAGACCTTAGATCTTTGGCCTTTAGTGAACTCTACTGCTATTACATCTTCAGTGCTATTACACATTTATTTGCATTTTTAATGGGAATACTACCTGTAGAATGATATTAGAATTCTAAGTATGTTTCATTACTTTCTTGGTTATTCAGAGAATAAATTCTACTCTTTGTGAGAAACTGTTTTCATTCCTTCTGCTCAAGCTCTTTCAGTGATCTTTGGTTGCTTTCACTACAGAGCTAACTGTCCTAATTTTCAAGAGTTGATTAAACAATTTAGCAAGGAGCTAGGTGTGATCACAGCTGATTCCATGCCCAAGTGAGTTTAGAGAGCAAGTTGGAGATAAGATGGAATTTGTGGGTTGAGATAAGTATTTATTAAGACAGAAGAGGAAAATGGAACAGATATGCAATGACAAGAATATTTGTATAGCTACAACACAAATACTTGTCACCTACTGACTGCCACACAGTTAACGATACAACTGTCTGCCAACTGACAGTCTGCTAACAGTGCTGGGTTTTACAACCCACCAAATGCTGCTAAGCAACCCCCGAGCAGTGGCTGCCTCTCTGGCCAATTCTGCACAGATTTATAGCTTTCCGTATGTGAAGTCATGTAGTAGTGGATAACCCTGGCCCAATTGAAGCCAGCTGTCCTGGCTCTGGCCCACCTCCTGCTGCTGTTCCATAAAGACAGTGGTTCTTCCCTGTTGAGTAGCCTGGGCTGCCCTTGGGCATGCTCCCATCATTCGGGAACAATCACAACATGGGTGTGCTGACAACATTGTTTTGCCTGAAATTTAGGACAAGAAGAAGTTCTTAGCTTTGTTTTGTAGTGGCTTAATTCCCTATGTAGGATTACCAGCAGTGCTGTATGGTCTGTGTTGTGAGCTGTCCTTACTTAGGTAAAGGTTAATAAGCTTTGCAACTCCAGAGTGAGCAAGAGTGAATCTGAAGGAAGCAACTTACAGTATGTTCAATAGCTTATCATAAAATAGAAGTTAGTATATATGAGGTATTTGTCAGGATGCAGTGGGAAGAATGTCTGAAGTACAGCAAGATGTCTAAAAGAATTAATCCTGTTTGTAATTACCTAGTCTAGTTACCTCTGTAGCATATTCAATTAGGTTTCACATTTGCACATAACTTACTGTGCACTTATCTGGTGATTTGAACATGAAAATATTCATTTTGTATGTAACCAGGTTCATGCAGAAACATTTGGTCATCTAGCCTCCCTCGAACATTTCTAGCTTATTTACAAATATGGATGGGATAAGGATGAATGAGACCAAGTCTAAATTCATTGAAGCCTCATTTTTCTGCATGACAGAATTCAACAGGCTACATATCCTACACGTACCTAACACAAGCTCCAAGGGCCAGTATCAAACCATAAAACTTTCATCAAGGTCGTGTCTGTTAATCTCTGTTGAAAGACAATTAACTATAAGGCACTGCCACCATGCTTATCTAATGATTAAGACTCCTGCTTGGAAGTGATGAAGTTTTATCATTTTCTCTAAATAAATGCAATTTAAAATAGATAACAAATCAGAAGATGTAAGACTGAACAAAAATAATTGTATGTTGCAATTTTAAGCTGGCAAATGACTTCTCAAGAAATTGTTTCTCGAGTACATCTAGATCTCTGATATTAAGTTAAAATTATTTCAAATCAAGAGGACATCTAGAATGCTCTGCTTTGACCCATATTAATTTGTCATTGCTCATTTTTATTTTTTCTCCTATTGTAAGAGTTTAAAAAAAAAAGCAGCGCTAAGTTCAAAGGTGATTTTTAACTTCAGTGGCATAAATAATCACACTATTCTCTAACGATTCATCTGCATCTCTATTGTATTTATTTGTTGTGCTTCTCCTATTTAGGAAACAGATGTCTTCACAACAGGTTTGTTGTTGCTTGCTTCTTTTTCAGTAAATTTTACCTGAAGATCAGGTTTGTAGTATCAATTTCTAAATGTTTCTGGAATGCTAGTATGCATTTTAGCATAGGTAACCAAAAACAAGAGAAGTGCTCTCAAGGTCTTTTACTCCTTACAGCTAGTGCAAAAACAAAGCTGAATTAAGAGTAGTACCTGCAAGCGGAGCAAAGTGAATAGTGTGAAGTACATACATATGGAAAATAGAGTATTGCCATACCAGATACTTGGTATATATGGGAGATTCCTTACTTTTGTTGATAGAAGACATAGGTGGTGATTTTTAATTCTTAGATTTTATCTTTAGATCTGGATCTGTGTAGAGTAGATGTAAGATGTAGCTCTAGGAAGGACATCAGTGGGTTTGCAGCACATATGTTCTTGCTGAAGAAGGGGCAGCATGATAAATATATTTAGTATTTTTATAAGCCACAGTTGAACAGCCTCTGTAACTAGGGAAGTACTGATGAAATGGGAACAATTCTACTGTCCCACATGCAGGAAATAATTAGGCAGCTGAATACAAAAGCAACGAGTAGCAGGTATAGAAATGACTCTGTCAGTGGTTGTGAATGTCTGTGACTTATGGCTGTCTTTTCCTTGCTTATTTCTTTTGCCTGAGTTGAACATGTACAGATGGTAATTCCCCTTACAGAAAATACTTTCAGTAACTCAAATTTACATCTTATTTAGAGATTTTTTTTCGTTCGCTATTTAATAGTGAGTGAAAGTGGGAGAATAGTGTATTAATTTGCTTTCTGTTCTGAATACACAGAAGGGAACAGGGAACGTAAGTTTGGTTTGGTTTTTTTTTTTCGGGGGAGGGGGGGAATGAGAATTCCTACTGCTCAAACACTTAATTCAACAGGAGGGCAAGGCTAATGATTTCTTAAGCAGTTTTGACCCATGAACACTTTATTTTCCTGTTGTCAAAACGTATTTGAGTATCTATTATTCTGAAGATTGTGAATGTGTGTGTGACATGGTATACACACAGTATGCCTGCATATGTGATGAGTGTGTGTTTGTACAGTAAAAAAAAAGTAGTGCATTTACTACAGTTGTATCATAATACACCTGTATTTATATAGGAATATCATAAGTTTTATTAGGATTTCTGCATGTTACTTGCTAAACATTGGGAAATCCCTGCGGATATTGTTGTTTGAGGAATTCCTAGAAAACTCCAGAAGAAAGTTTCCGAATCTTTAAAGTTCCTTGGAAGTAATAGCATGTTCAAAGAAAACCTGTAGATCCAATAATCACTGTTAAGTATTGGGGAAATCCTAGAGTAGTTCTTTCTCCAATAATTCTGAGAGCAATTACTTACTCCAATTAAGTTTTGGGTAAGATCTCTGGCTGGGAATTTAAAGGGGATGTCACAATATTTGTAGATAATTACATTCCTAGAGCATGTTAGGAAATGTCTGTGAAGACCTAATGTCTAGAAATTCTTGGGAAGTACTGAGAGATTCCTTGAATGCAGAGAAGCAAGTTCCAAGAAATCAGCAGGGGGAACTCCTAGGGAGCACCGGAGAACTACTAGAAAGCAGAGGAAAGTTCCTGGGAAATGTCGGAATTTTTGGAATTGACATGTGAAATCCCTAGAAAACATTAGGAAGAAAAGCTGTGAGGAAAATACTATTTATAGATACAATTCACATGAAATCATGTAAAAATTTCTAGAAATTGAAAGGTTAATTTATAAACAATTGTGAGGGGTTCTAGGAAGCATATCAGTAATACCTTAAAGTAGAAGAGAAATGCAAAAAAGCATAGGCAGTATATGTGAATTCCCTAGGGAATTTCCTAGAAAGTGTCTGGATCGTTCTTAAAAATGGACAATTCCTGTGAAGTAGTGGATGAGAGCCCTGAGAAGCTGGAAAGATTCAGAGGAGGCAGTGGTGATAATTACTAGAAATGAATCAGGTTGTCTCTAACAGTTCAGTATCATAAATTATAACATTTTTGTATATTACTGCAGGCTTCCTGTTTCTAACTAATGTAGAATGAAAGAAGATTATAGAGGTGTTCCCTGTTGATCATGTAGAAATGTCAGCAGTGCAGAAACCATCTGAAGATGTGAAAAAATAACTTGAACAAACGTCAGTGTTTTCATATAGGATCGTCACCAATTTTACAAGTGTGTGAAAATCAAATCTTCAAATTGCCAAGTTAAATTTGACAATTAAATTTTAAAGAAAATGCAAGTAGAAAGATTAAATCAGTAGTTCATTTGCTCCAGTATTGTATCTCTGATGCTTTGTAAAAATAGCTCCTAATGATGCTGAAATTATAATTCTCTATGTCCTCCTATAGAAAATAGTTTGCTTTTATCCACAAGGTAGAAGCTGCTAATCTTGATGTTGACAGGTTACATCTTTCAGCTTTTTATTTTTTTTAATACTTCTGTGCATTCTAAGTGGAAAATATATTTATAAAAAATAGTTAAGGTAGCTCTGAATACTCTTATTTTTGTGTACAGAAATAAATTTCCTTGTTGACAAGCATAGGTTGGCATTTTTTGCTACTCGTCTTGATTTTTAAAATTAAATACGTATGAAATGGAAGGTAAGAAATCAAAAGCTGAATAGTATCTATCTATATATATGTTTCAGAGTCAACTGGGAACTTTCTTTTCACTAGTACTTTTGCTCAGCTCTCAGAAGATCCTGCTTTCAAAATTGTCCAGTGCCTGGATTGTTCTACTGAATCTCCAGTAGCATTTATAGAAATGTAAATTGCATGAACTGTCTAAGTGGTGATAGGAGAGCAAATGACTACGAGAACACAAGGGCAAATTTGGAGATTGATTTGCAGACTTGCAATAGCTTTTCTAGAGCATGAAGTCAGATCTTCCTTTTTATTGAAAGAAGGTTTTGCCAATTTTAATCATATTCAGTTTTGAAGTTCTTCATGCTTCCTTTTTTGTACTTGCAACAATTTGCTTTTACTTCAGGTGTAATGTGAAATCTGACTGGAACCCAATCTGTGCAGTTCTTATATAATCCCATTTAAGTCAACAGCATGATGGACCAATGATAGTTCAAGCAGCTGTTTGAGATAAAATCAAATCAAGCATCTAAAATCCTTCAGAAAAGCAGAATTATACTCTAAAATGCATAAGAAGATAAAGTCTATGTAAAAGGAAAGGATCAAACACACAGCTAATTAAGTGTAAATAGTATCTAGGTTTTAAATGCAATATCCTTTATTATAAAATACTATTTTTAAAAGGATTTGTTTCCTCTTTGAAGGAGAGAGATTTGAGCTCCAGAGAATGGGCTTTTGACAGTCTTATTTCTGCTTGCTTTTCACTCTGTGTTGTTTCTAACCTTAGTTTTGAACTGAATCTCATTTGATAATGTCAGAACACAGGACAAACAAAAAGAAAGGAAAACTAGCTACATGAAAGTGCATTCCTAAAAGCATCAAAGAAAAAAGAATTACTCCAGAAAGAATGCCTCCAACACACAGAGATCAAAGCAATATTTAGAAAACTCAATACTTAAAATTTCACTACAGTACTCCCAGTACAAATTGGTTCTTAAATTGCCCGAACTCCTACTAAAGTAATTCCTAAAATGATTTGTGCATGATGCAAAGTTTGTCAGTGCTCTGATTGGTGATGCTGGTATTGACAAATCACAAAACAATCCTATCTATGCACTCACAGACTACTTTTTCTAATGAGGAGAGTATAACATCAATCAGTCTCTGATTTCTAGTTGACTCACTGGTGATAATTAAAGTGATTAGCGCAATAAACTGTAATATGTTGAAAACCACTGTGATACGGCATTGTTAAGGTGGTATAGCCTGCCCATAAAACAGGCACAGAACCTTCTCTTAGCAGTTTTCTGCTTATGTATGCAATATATCCCCCAACTGTATGCCTTTTAGGAAAGTTGTGAATGAGTGGAAAGCTATCAGTGCTCTTGATATTTTAAGGGCCTTTTTGAAACACTTGAAATTATTGGAGAGACTTAGTTTACTTCCATCATTGTCTATAATTGTTATCAGTGACTGAAGGAACTGGGGCTGTTCAGTCTGGGGAAAAGGAGGCTGAGGGGAGACCTTATTGCTCTCTTCCAATACCTGAAAGGTGCTTACAGAGAGAGCGGGGCTGGTCTCTTCTCACTGGTGACAGGACGAGGGGAAATGGCCTCAAGTTGCGCCAGGGGAGGTTTGGGTTGGGTATCAGGAAACACTTTTTTACAGAAAGTGTTGTTAAGTACTGGAATAGGCTTCCCAGGGAGGTCACCATCCCTGGATGTGTTTAAAAACTGTTTGGCTGTGGTGCTCAGGGACAAGATTTAGTGGAGTTAGGGTGATATGATTAAGGTGGGGTTGGACTTGATGTTCTTCAAGATCTTTTCCAACTTGAGCAATTCTATGATTCTATAAAGTTGGTAGAGCCACTATATTTTTAGTTGTGGGGTATTGAGAATGATAGGAAAGAGTGAGAGCCCAAAACTTTCTTTATCTTATTGATCTCTACTTTCTGTCTACTGTAGCATCCATTCTAGCTTATTCCAGCTTGAACTTGAATAATTCTGTGCCCTCCTGCTCCTTGTTTCTCAACTCCTCTTCAATGTTATGACCAGTAAATTCTTTGAAGTTGGGATTGTCTCTGCCTGCTCAAACAGGTCAGGAAATTTTCTGATAGGGCTGCAGCAGCATACAGCAGATTTTGGATAGTGTAAAACAAGTCTATTCTCCTTGAAATTATTGGCAGAGTAGATAATTTGTAACTGTGGAGAAATAGCCTTTTTTTATTTTCTATAGAAGAATGGGTATGAATAGGAAAGCCCTAACTTGCTGATTGAGAATGGAATGGTGTTATGTTCCACCATCCTTTTGTGAAGTCTTTGTTGTTGCCCATGAGTTATAATGAAGATTTTACTTCATTTAAAAAAAGCTTAAAAAAAAAATTACGTCTTTTTGATGATGTATATAAAATATAACTAAGTGCCACATTTTTTTCTGATTATAAATTAACACAATTTCTATGAAATCATGGACTTTGTGGTTTCACTAGCTGCAGCTGTTACTGGGCTGTCTCGTCAGCAACAACGCTGTTACGTTAATGCTTCTAAAATATTGTCCTTAGCTGGTTGTCTTTCTGATAAGGCTATACGTTAAATGGAAGGGAATTCAAAACCTGCAGCGCTTGTATGTCTGTTTCCAGAAGTCTTATCCACTACAACACTAAGGGTGTTAATTACTTTACGTGCCAGATCCCTCTGCAACAGCAGTTTCCAGAAACAACTGTAAACAGCAGGATAGGAATTAGTTTCCATCCGCATTCATACCTTACCCATTTTATCAACCCTGAGAAGCAACTAGGTTGCTCTGAAGAAAGTTTTGTTTAATATGCTATGTTCAGGAATCTATTTGTGGAATTATTTCCAAAATAATGCTTCTCTGCTACCTTTTTTAAAGAGAATATCTTGTCTTTATCAAAGATCTGAATTAGTTTAATTGTTACGTTGCCATGCCAGCATAGGACCCATTTGTCTATTTGCTCTGGCTGTAAGGATAATATGTTTCTGAGTTAACTTTTCTGAGGAAGCCAACTGTGGCTTAAGTGAAACATCATGTTCGTTCAAAAGTAAAAGCAAGGTCTTCAGACATATGTAAATGTATTGCTCAGAAGATAAAGGTTAGTTGATATTAGGAAGTTTTATTTTACTTTTTATGTTCCTTAATTAATAAAACTTGTAATCAATTAAATCATGTAGGCAACAGTAAATTTTTTTTGTGCTATTTGCTACCACAGCGGTGAATGCTAGAATTACCTAATATATTTATCTGTTAACTGGGTATAGATAACGATGCAATTAATTACCCAGAATCAGGCTTTAACGTCTATGGGAGTTGAGCATGTATACAGCAGTTATCTGAGTCAAATGAGTGGAGGATTCTTGGGATTCTTGGGATACTAGCTATAACATAAACTAAGCCACATCATCCAGTGATAACCTCTGCTTCCAATGCTCTAAAATAGCATGATTTATATCCATTAATATTAATTTGGTTCTTGTCATTGATATAACACCCCTAGAATCTAGAAATAAGCTCTCCTCCAGCGTTTATAAAGCTAGCCACAATGGCAAGCTTGTTTTTCTGACTGTGGAAAACTTGATTTTTACTGAGTTTTTTAACATCTTCACTCCCCACTTAATCTTATTCTCTTCATCTGATGGACTTTTTTTTTGGTCCAGTTTCCATCAGATATGTTTTAGATGCTATTCAGTAATTGAAGGCCATCATATTTCAGTAACCCATTTGTTTCTAGATAAACTATGAGTACATTCTGTTGCTGTATCTGGCTTCCAAACAAGGATGGGATAGCTGACGGTACTCAAGGAAGGCATGCAGAAAAACACCAATGTAATCTCAAAATGGTCTCTTGAAACAGACAGATGGGGAGAAGCAGCCTCAGGCAAGTATGATGTTGACAGTAAATACATGCGGCTTAGTCACCTAGTTGGCAGCTAATATCCTTGGTGAATGCTGAACTGAAAAGCTTACTGCTTCTTTCTAGTGACCTAAGAATGTACCTCAACTTACATTCTTAATTGAATGCCAAAACAAATCTCCGTATTGCAAATACCCTAATTCAGCTAATTGCTAGATTACATCTAAATTGACAGTTTGGAAGCATTCCTAGATTTGCTAGGGTTGAGATGTGTATTCTAATTCCTTCCCAATTGTATATATATCTGGTGAGTCCCAAGTGCACACTAGTTTGTTTTCCTCTGCATCAATATGGTTTTGGTTTTTTAGCAAGAAAATTTAAGGAAAGCTGGGAAGGAGGTAGTGGTGGGCTTCCACGTTAAGTGGAAGGGAATTCATAAGGATGGTGATCTAGACAAGAAGTGGAGTGCAAGCCTAACATGCAACGTGGTAAAATGGCTGCTCACTCTAGTAATATACTAGAAGTTGCTTCATTCGTTAGAGTGGGCTTTTGATCAAGCCAAAGATCTGGAAAAAACTGTGTATTTCTGTGACTAGAACAAACATCCAGTCTCATCGTAATAAAAGCACAGTTTAGAAGTGATAATACATTTGCTTTTGGAAAAAAAAAAAAAATCAATTTCCTTAGCAATCACAATAAAACCCACGGTGGCAGATGATAAAAACAAAGCTATCCTGCATTTGTTTGCTCTTTGCATTGTATTCTGTTATGTGATGCTACATTTTTCCTCATAGTGTAACCTGGATCTGATCCAATATGACAATTCCTATATTTCCATTTACTATTTGATTTGAGTAGGGATGATGTGATGAATAAGAACATCCAGTATCAGACTCATAATAAATATAAATGATGCCTTTTATTTGTTGTATAATTTATTGATTATTTATGCATTCCTCTTTGCATGAGTTAGCCCTTCATGCTAATTTATTTGACAGCTGGATTCATCAAAAGAATAACTAAGATATTTTTCATTTTAACAAATACAAATGGCAGCCTAGTCCTTCCCTGTCTGTTTTCTGAAGCATACAGAATAATTCTTGGAATAAATATTGGGTACTGTACTGTGTTGTTGTTTTTGTTTTTTTTTTTAATAAGAAAAAAACAATAATTTTGTAAATAATAAGTTATAGAATTCAGAGCTGGATAAGGCTTGTTAATTGATCTAAAATGTCTCTTGTGTGAACTGGGTAGAGGTTGAGTTAGAATTCTACTTTTGTACTGTGTAGGCTTGCATGAAAGTAATTGCTTCCTGTTTTCTTATGTTGTCCCACAAAGTCATAATGGGATGTTGGTGGTAGGGCAGTAGAAGTTGAATCTTCCCACCAGTGTTCCACTATGTGTTGTTGCTGAGTGACAGATGGCAGCAGAGGGGCATTCTGACAGAATGCCATCTGATATGGAAGTGTATATGAAGCAGAGGCTTCATAAAATTCCTCATGTAGAAAAAATGGCACCCACAAGAATTCATTTTTATGAATTCTGTGAGACCAAATAGTCTCCAGAATAGATGTGAGCACAGTGAGGTTGTGGGTGATGCATTTCAGTGGTGACTACAGCGATGTGAAAGAGAAGTTGCATTCTGGATGGCCGTGTGGATTTTCATGAGCATGGCATGCAGGCTCTTGTTCTTGGTCATCACTGGTGAAAATGCATAGCTAATGGTGGTGACTGTCTTGAAAAATGACTTTTTGTAGCTGAGAATTTGTTCTACTATGTAGTGTTGCTGTTTTATCTTTTGTAGTTTCCGTGAAAATAGGAAGAAGGTATTACTTTCACAGTGACTTAAGTCGTTTGGTAATATTCACTGCCTAACAGCTATGCTGAATCCTGCAGGGTGTAGATGCTACAAAACTTCACATGAGATTGCTTATATAAAAAAGACAATATGTAATTGTGATTTCTCTCTACCCTTAACATTTTCTTTTAAATCTAGGTTACTGAGTGTTAAAAACGAGGATTTTTTTTTTTTTTTTTTAGGTTATTTTAGATTAAAATCAGTAATGAAAAGAATTGCTGTGTTTTCTATTTAGGTTAAAAAAACAAAAAACAAACAAAAAAAAACAAACACAAAACTAGCAATTGATTTGAATGTTGAATGGCTACAAGTGGTTCAAGGATCACATTAGGACTTGATTTCAGTAAGGCTCATTTGACTACATATATTTTCTAGAACTTAGGAAAGATCTCATCATTATGACAGATACAGTACTTCATGGCACATTTATCTTTTTATTGGTGTAAAATATTCTGGTTTGTTAGAGGGGATGAGTCAGGTTATGTGAGAAGAGTGCTGGTTAATGAAACTAGTTGTGATTGGTTGTCATGGTTCTATGTTTTTATGGTTTCAGTATTCCACATCAAAACATCATGTAGTGTACGGGGTATTAAAGTGTCACTGCCCCAATCCCAGGCACCTATCCCTGTACATTACAGAAGTCACGGGATCTGGCCCTTCCGGGTGGGGGGCCGCTCTCTTGCTGCCTTGCAGTGGGTGCTGGAGGTGCTTTCCTAGCCGTTCCAAGCTTTTCAGGTTTGACTCGGTCCCGGGAACTCTCTCTCTCTCATCTTGTCTGATTTATTAATCTCAATTTCAATTAAATTGTATATATTGTGTTATTTTGTATTCCAATATTATAGTAAAATAAGTTTTCCTCCATAGATTGTTGCCGCTGCTCTTTTCCTCCCTTCCTTCCTTCCCATTTTTGTGGGACTGGGGTGGGGGGGTGGGCAGAGGCCTGTCGCCCCTGTCACGGACATAGATTGATCTGGTCAACTCCGTGACAGATTTTTGGCGCCCAACGTGGGGCAAGACTGCTTTTTAGCTTTTAGAACGAATCTCTTTTTCTCTCTGCTCTTAGAGAGCTTCGTTAAGGAGCATTATCAGTAGTTCAGGTTTCTGTGCTGGAAAACCTGACCTTGAAAGATTAGGTGTACTGCCAGTGTTCTGGGATATTTGTAAACTTTGAGCACTACTTAGTCTGAGTAGTGCCTTTTTTTACTTTTTTTCTTTCCCTCCTCTTGGTAGCTTCAATTCATTAACCCTTTTTTAGCAAGCACCAGCGATGAACCCGCTCGTTATCGTGGGGGTGCTGGGTAAAGGATTAAAAGCAATGGTGTTAGTCACAACCTACTGGCCAATAATCCATCTCACACTTGTGTGTTGTGGAATTGCATTCATACATGACTACCTAAGGGCACTGATGGAGACACCTATGTTTTACCTATTTGCAATGTGGTATGATTTGAACTTTGACATCTACATCCCAGAAGGAATGGCTAATTTCACAAACAACTACATCCCAGAAGGAATGGCTAATTTCACAAACAACTACATCCCAGAAGGAATGGCTAATTTTACAAACAACACGATGTTCAGAATCAATCCATATTTCTGGAGTGACCGGGGGCTCTCAAGAATTGACTGTGTTGGAGGCTGAGATAAGCCTCACTGGTAAGGACTGGCAAAAACATCCTATTGTGACAGGCCCAGGGGCTCCATGTGTACTAGGTATTGATTATCTCAGAAGGGGGCATTTCAAGGATCCTAAGGGGTATCGATGGGCCTTTGGAATAGCTGCTGTGGACACAGACAATATTAAGCAGCTGTCTGTTTTGCCTGGCCTGTCAGAAGATCCATCTGTTGTGGGGCTGCTGCGAGTAAAAGAGCAACAGGTACCGATTGCCACAAAAACAGTGCACAGGCGGCAGTACCGCACCAACAGGGATTCCTTGCTCCCCATTCATAAGTTGATTCGTCAACTAGAGAGCCAGGGAGTGATCAGCAAAACTCACTCGCCTTTTAACAGCCCCATATGGCCAGTGCGTAAAGCCAGTGGAGAATGGAGGCTGACGGTAGACTACTGTGGCCTGAATGAAGTCACACCCCCACTGAGTGCTGCTGTGCCGGACATGTTAGAACTCCAATATGAACTGGAGTCAAAAGCGGCCAAATGGTATGCCACCATTGACATTGCTAATGCTTTCTTTTCCATCCCTTTGGCCAAAGAATGTAAGCCACAGTTTGCTTTCACATGGAGGGGCATTCAGTATACCTGGAACCGTTTGCCCCAGGGGTGGAAACACAGCCCGACCATTTGCCATGGGTTGATCCAAACTGTATTGGAACAGGGCAGTGCTCCTGAGCACCTGCAGTACATTGATGATATCACTGTGTGGGGCGATACAGCAGAAGAAGTCTTTACAAAAGGAGAGCGAATAATCCAAATTCTTCTGAGTGCTGGTTTTGCTATTAAGCAAAGCAAAGTGAAAGGACCTGCCCAGGAGATTCAGTTCCTAGGCATAAAGTGGCAAGATGGCCGTCGTCACATCCCGACAGATGTGATTGACAAAATCACTGCTATGTCTCCACCCACTAGCAAAAGAGAGACGCAATCTTTTCTGGGTGCAGTGGGCTTTTGGAAAATGCATGTTCCAAACTACAGCCTCATTGTAATCCCCCTTTATTATGTGACGTGAATGAGAAATGAGTTTACATGGGGCCCTGAGCAGCAGCAGGCTTTTGAACAGATTAAACAGGAGATAGCCCGTGCCGTGGCCCTAGGGCCAGTACGGACGGGACAGGGTATAAAGAACATCCTCTATACCGCTGCTGGAGAGAACGGTCCCACTTGGAGTTTGTGGCAAAGAGCCTCAGGAGAGACCCAAGGCCGACCCCTGGGATTCTGGAGTCGAGCCTACAGGGGGTTGGAAGAGGGCTACACTCCAACTGAGAAGGAGATCTTAGCCGCTTATGAGGGGGTTCGGGCTGCTTCTGAAGTAGTCGGTACTGACACACAGCTTCTTCTGGCACCTCGACTGCCAGTGCTGAACTGGATGTTTAAAGGAAAGGTTCCCTCCACCCATCATGCTACTGATGCCACTTGGAGCAAGTGGATTGCACTGATTACACAACGAGCACGGATGGGGAACCTCAGCTGTCCAGGAATCCTAGAGGTCATCGTGGACTGGCCTGAAGGTAAAAAGTTTGGAACACCACCGGGAGAAGAAGTATCACGTGCTAAAGAGGCCCCACCATACAATGAACTACCAGAGAATGAAAAGAAATATGCCCTGTTCACAGATGGATCGTGTCGTATTGTGGGAAAGCATCGCAGATGGAAATCTGCTGTGTGGAGCCCCAGACGACAAGTTGCAGAAGCTACTGAAGGGAAAGGAGAATCAAGCCAATTTGCAGAGGTAAAGGCTGTCCAGCTGGCCTTAGATGTTGCTGAATGGGAGAGGTGGCCAATGCTCTATCTCTACACTGACTCATGGATGGTAGCGAATGCCTTATGGGGGTGGTTACAGCAGTGGGAGCAAAATAACTGGCAAAGAAGGGGTAAACCTATTTGGGCTGCTGAACTGTGGAAAGACATTGCTGCCCGAATAAAGAATATGGTTGTAAAGGTGCGTCATGTAGATGCTCATGTGCCCAAGAGTTGGGCTACTGAAGAACAGCAAAACAACCATCAGGTAGACCGAGCTGCCAAAATTGAGGTGGCTCAAATAGACCTGGACTGGCAGAACAAGGGTGAACTACTCCTAGCTCGGTGGGCCCATGAGACCTCAGGTCATCAAAGGAGAGATGCAACATACAAATGGGCTAGAAACTGAGGGGTAGACTTAACTATGGATGCCATTGCACAGGTTATTCATAACTGTGAAACATGTGCCATCATCAAACAAGCCAAGAGGATGAAACCTCTCTGGGAGGAAGGGCGATGGCAAAAGTACAAATATGGGGAGGCATGGCAGGTTGATTATATCACCTTGCCACGATCTCGCAATGGTAAGCATTATGTGCTTACTATGGTGGAGGCAACCACTGGGTGGCTCGAAACATATGCAGTACCCCATGCTACTGCCCGAAATACCATATTAGGTCTTGAGAAACAAGTCCTGTGGCAACACGGCACCCCAGAAAGAACTGAGTCAGATAACGGGACTCATTTCAAAAATTCTCTTGTAAAATACTTGGGCCAAAGATCATGGCATTGAGTGGATTTACCATATTCCCTATCATGCACCAGCCTCTGGTAAAATTGAATGATACAATGGATTGTTAAAAACAATGCTAAAAGCACTGGGTGGCGGAACATTTAAGCACTGGGAGAAGCATTTGGCAGAAGCCACCTGGTTAGTCAATACCAGAGGATCTATCAATCGTGATGGTCCTAACCAATCCAGTTCCCTACATACCGTAGAGGGAGATAAAGTCCCTGTTGTACATGTAAAGAACATGTTAGGAAAGGCAGTTTGGGTTCTTCCAGCTTCTGGGAAGGGCAAACCTCTCCATGGTACAGTTTTTGCCCAGGGACCAGGATCCACTTGGTGGGTAATGCAGAAGAATGGGGATGTCCAATGTGTACCACAAGGAAACTTGATGCCGGGGGAGCGCAGTTAGTAATTCTATGTATATATGTATATCCATGTGTGTGTAATGCATTTTAATCATTTTTTGTTTGTTTGTATATATATATGTGTATATATTTTAAGCATGATGTAACGATGTAGAATAAGGGGTGGAATGTCATGGTTCTATGTTTTTATGGTTTCAGTATTCCACATCAAAACATCATGTAGTGTACGGGGTATTAAAGTGTCACTGCCCCAATCCCAGGTACCTATCCCTGTACATTACAGAAGTCACGGGATCTGGCCCTTCCGGGTGGGGGGGCGCTCTCTTGCTGCCTTGCAGTGGGTGCTGGAGGTGCTTTCCTAGCCGTTCCAAGCTTTTCAGGTTTGACTCGATCCCGGGAACTCTCTCTCTCTCATCTTGTCTGATTTATTAATCTCAATTTCAATTAAATTGTATATATTGTGTTATCTTGTATTCCGATATTATAGTAAAATAAGTTTTCCTCCATAGATTGTTGCCGCTGCTCTTTTCCTCCCTTCCTTCCTTCCCATTTTTGTGGGACTGGGGTGGGGGGGTGGGCAGAGGCCTGTCGCCCCTGTCACGGACATAGATTGATCTAGTCAACTCCGTGACATTGGTTGTGCTCTGCATAAGCAGAGGTTAAGAATTATCAGGGCTTAATAGTCACTTCCAGCTATTTACTTTTTTTCCTTTACTGTATCCTCTGTGATGTGTTCCAGCTACACTTGGCTTGAGACAAATTTGTCATGTGATCACACTGTCTGTCAACCTCAAGGGAAACTTGATGGATGTAGAAAGGATAATACTTGGATTATCTGCAGCCAAGTCCTTCCAGCAACACGGTTGGGACTACTGTACTGTGTCAGCCTGGGACCACATTTTTTATGGTGTTTATCTTGAGTAATCTCACGATTTCTTGGATTGCCTAGAAGATAGGTTGTCTGTAGAGGAGGGAATCTGCAGTTGGATAAAATCTTGAAAAGATCAAGGAAGTAGTAAAGGATTTGATTTAAATGCAGATCAGTAAATAAATAGGGTTGATGTGCTATGTCTTAATAGAATGAAGAGACTTATTTCTTCAAATTCCAGAGTATCAGCGCAAAAGTCAAGAGCAGTCACTATAAAATTAATATAATGAACAGGTTGGAATATTGAAGGAAACTCTCTTGGTCTGCGTATCTTAAATTTATTTCCTATTTAACAATAAAAAAAAAGTATTTCATTATTAATATTGGTGGTTTCTAATCACATTTAAATTCTGTGTCTTAATTCAGCAAGGAATTTAATGGATCAGGTTATTAGAAAACTGACATAGCAGGCAAAAAATGAACTTTCACTTAAAATTCTGTTTTAGTGTTTAATAGGTGGATCTTGTCCAAGGGATTATATTAAAAAAGAAATAAATAAAAATAGCTTTTAAATGTTACTTTGACACCTGTTTCCTGCTTTGAAAGCTTTCCACCTACGCATTTCAAGCGTCTCCAGTCTTAGTCATGTTGAAAGTGCGTATTTAGTGTGGATGTATGCACCATATGTAGGATAAGTGATATAAGTATGCTTCACAGGTTGCAGTGGATTCATTACTTCAGAGGGTATGCGCATGGCTTCATGTAGGTGCCAGTGTGAGTCAGCCCAGGAGTATTGGAAGATAGCACTGTGGCAGAAGCAGCGTTCTGTTCTCCATGCGTGCATCCTCCAAGCAGCAGTAAAAGGATACCAAAGAAAGGCACTTCTGGAAATGGCTAAGCATGGCACTCTTCATTTCTACCACTTTGGAAAACAATCTTTACGTTCCAAGAAATTCAGTTTTTTCCTTGTACTACCACATGACTTGGAACTTTCCGATGAATGCCTTGCTACTACTGCATGAGTGAGAATGTTCAGGGCTCTACTTTGTCCCTGAAAGCCATGACCAAGTCCCATGTAGTGTCTGTTAACATTTTAAAAAATAAATAAATAAAATGAAAAAAAAATTATTCCACAGTCAGAGCTTTTCAAAGTCATAAGAGGAAGCTGTGCATCTGTAAGTGCAGGTAGCTATTCCATATGTGTACTACAGTAGAAGTTAACAATCTGTTTGGAAATGCCAGCCCCTGAAAATCTTTCATTCAAGGGACTTATCTAAAGCTTTCAGTGTCGATAATGAAATTGTCAAGGGCAGTTTCTTTTCTTGGCAACCTGTTTTGGTTTTAGAATGACATACGTGTGACATGAGTGGGAGATGGTGATCTTGTTTCCCAAGGAAACAGCTGTGCATGCTCAGGTATCTGAGGTGACACTGATGTATTTCCCCTCCATCAGAGGGGACTTGACTGAACAAAGTGCAAGGGGTGTTGGAAGTGATAAAAGGAACATATCGTTGCATATTTACTTTACAAGGAAGATACTTAAAGAAAATATTTTCTCAGCTACCACGCGAAATGTTCCCAGAGCCTTTAGAAAAATTGATCTGCCTTTTGAAGCCATGTACAGTCTGAAATGACAAGATTTCAGTCTCCAATTAGGAGATGAAGGAACTGGTCTTCAGACAATGTTGACAGCCCTCTAATGCTATGTGTCCTGTCTGTCAGAGCCAGTATTGAACTTTTTATGGTATCATTGAACGGAAATGTAACAGGAACATTAAAGCATTTACAGAGGCACACTAATTTGAAGTGAATGCGTGCATCTATATTTTAGAGCTGCATATTTCTTAATTGAGTTTAATTTATTGTAGTGTGATAGAAGAAGGTTAAGTACATTATGACTGAACATCTAGTAAATGAGGAGGAACGAGTAACTGCTCATAATGAAGAGTGCCTTAAAGACTCTGTAGTAATACTGAAGCAACGCAAAGACTATGTACAATTGAAAACCAAAGAGCAGTTGTATATGTGGGTTCTGTTACTGTCAACGTAGTCATTTAATTCTGCTTTTCAAACAGCAGAAACCCAAGTCTGGAGTTGTGGCAAGTGTGTAGATTCAATGTAGTAGACACCAGGCACTGAAAATACAAAATACTAACGTAAGTATTGCAATCTATTTCCTAGTAGGTTTCTGTATCTTCCTGGATGATTTTCTTAGGAATTACGATGATAAGGACTGCATCACTGGCATTCTTGTAATTCCTAGATCTTGGGGCTTTAAGAAATTTCTCTACTCCGTTTTTAAAATGTAAGAGACTTAAATAAAAACAGGAGTTATCAGTTGCTGATGTGCAGATTTGGTTCCATTCTGTCTAACAAAACTTTCAGACCAGCATTAATGTCCTTTGTCCATTGTCAACATGCTGAGGATGATGAAACAGGAGCTAGATTTGTTCAATTTCAAGAGGCTTTGAGTTGAGATCTCAGAATCAACATGTGTGTGGCTTGCAACATCAGAATGAAAATTCTAATATGTTACATCAAAGATGTTGCTGTACATACTCATATTTTAAACACCAAAATTAAGTGTATTTTTTTTTTTTTTTTTCACATAAAAAACCACATCAGCATTAGAGTGAATTCCAGTCTAGGAATAATTACCAGAACATTGAATTTTTCTGTGAACAGATTTGCATTCAATTAAGTAAATACAGAATCAGGATTTATAATTTTTTTTTGCATTAAACAGTCACAGTTGTGATATCTGCTGATAAATTACTGTAAAAAGGTTTTTCAAATGATTTTCACTTGTCACTTGCAGTAAAAGAGCCAACCAACTGCAAGTGCTGCCCTGATCATATCGGTGGAAGAGCTTAGTCACTTACTGTTCTGAGTATTTTGTATTTGTATTGAAATGAAGCTCTTCACTTTGAGAGTGTCAGCATGCTTGAACAAGCTGCCCAGAGAGGTTGTGGAGCCTCCTTCTTTGTAGGTATTCAAGACCCTGCTGGACACTTTTTCTGTGTAACCTGCTATAGGGAACCTGTGTTAGCAGGGGGGGTTCAACTAGGTGGTCTCCAGAGGTCCCCTCCAATCCAGCGGGGAGCAGGTTACATCTAGCTTTGAATCCTGTAAGAAAAACTATATCAGCCCTACCCAGGAGGCACAAAAATATGGTCTCATGGTTTTTTTTAAAGGGTGCACTGGAAAAAATATTTATCAGCAATAAGCCTATGTATTACTGTTATTTTTGTACCTCAATATTTTGTATATTGTAGTCATTTATTCTGTGAGGAATGTATGGTAATCAACAGCAGTTCATATGCATGAACCTAATTTGTTTTCCCGTCATGTAATCCTATACTGCGAATCTATATCTTCCTTGTAATCCATCATTCTGGCTACATCTGTTTTGTCATTGCTTGTGTTCAAGGTCTTCTCATGCATCACTTGATCTGTACTGATAATTATTTTCTTAATGTTTTTTTTCTGACTTTAATTCTAGCATTTATTTTTAACTCTTTATATCACATTAGGGCCATAACTCACTACCAATTCAGCCACATCAGCATCATTTACTTTCTTTTTGTGGTTGTCATTATGAGTAATAATTCATCAGATCTAGTAACACTAAGTGAAAATGAATTTCAGAATTAAACAGTGTTATATGGCTTAGTACAATCTGGAAAATTCCATATATTTTCATAGTTTATGTGACATAGTCCTTATTGCTGTGGTACTTTTTTCTTACAATTAATATAATTTTTATCTAGGTAAATCTATTTAGATAGGAACCTAATGTGTTCCTTTGGGTTGTGCTGTTAATTCCTCTCCTTTAACAACACAAGTGGAATTATAAAACACTTCATGTGCAGGCAGGTATCAGTGAATAATTAAATTCATGTATATATGAATTTAATATGTTCAGGGTTTTACAGATGAAGTTTTTCTCCGCTTTAAGAAAACAACCGGAATTATAAAATATTTTACATTCAGACAGATATCAGCAAGTATTTCAAGGCTTTTTTTTCTGCTACACTGTTAGTTTGTTGTTTTTTTTTTCTGGATATTTAATTGTTCTTCCGAATCTTTCAGTTCATACTTTCCTCATTTGTTTCTGGCTTGTATGACATATTTACTTAAAACAACGTTTCCAAGGTCAGGATCTGTACTGCTCTGTGACTAACGTTACCAGACAAGGCCAACAGAATAAATGGTGCAATGAATGTGTAATTGAGTATCAAGCCAAATTATAATTTAATTGCTGATGAAATGATGAAAGTATCAACTTCTCATTGACTATTTCCAGTCAACCTCTTTTGGTGCACCTGATATTCATTAATACTTAAGTAAAGGACATTTTCAGTACTATTAGCTTAAGCAATTATACAGTAAATCCACGCATTCTGATTATTTGAGATTAGAGAAACATTAGTTCTGAAGCAAGAATTAGACTAGTTTGCCTGAAATAGATACACGTATATCCTGATAAGGTAGTCACAGGGGGCAACATTAGCTAGCTCTTTCTTCCTCTTTTGAAAGCAGTTGAGTAAAATACTGAATAGCACCTTCTCTTGAGATCAGTTGTTTTTTTTTTTTAGCCTCTACTCAGCCTTAACATTCATAGAAATCAGCAGCTATTATAACTCAGCAAAGATTTCTGCAATTATGTTCTCACTAGCTCTACATTTTTAAGTACAAGGTCATGTCCAACATATGTGAACACATACATCTTGGTTTTGTGGTTTTTGTCATGCAAACATGCATGGTTGTTTTTTTTTCTTGCCATAGTGTCATACAATATCTTATGTGAAACAGTCAAATACAGACTGTTTCTTGTTTAGAACTATGTGACAGAAAAAGAACAAAGTAGGAAATAAATAAGAAATTACTGCTCACAAGGCTATAAACACTTGCTTAATATTGTTTTGACTGTGAAAATGCATGATAACGATACACCTAAAGAAAATGCAACCCCTAAGAACTGTAACAACTGGGGAAAAGGGAACTTACATATTGATAACGTTTCTTTGGAATAAAAAATTAATATAGATAGACTTGACAAGAAGACAAATATATATGAAAATTTGTAGATAAGAGATTTGAAGTGTCAGAAATAAAGAACAGATGAGACTTGCTGTAAGTGTATGTGTGTGTGTGTATATATATATATAAAACTAAAATAGGTACTTTTGAATATCTCTTGAATTTTCACAGAAGTTTAAGAACGAAGAAGTAGGAGGAGATGGTATTTCTGAAATGTGTGATAACAGTGAATGATCATTTTCCTCTTAAGTGAAAGGAAAATTACCTGAGTTGCAATAGCGATATTGCTGTGGTTTGATTGAGGATATATATATATGTGTGTGTGTGTGTGTGTGTATGTGTGAGTATATTTAAGAGAATAAAATTGAGTTACTTCAGAGGATTTCAAGGATCTTTTACTTCAAGACAGAAAACCAGTTTTGTTAGATCATTTATGCTAATTGTGTGGTTTTTTAACCTGTGGAAGGTTACAGTAGACAGTGGTCTTAATTGTAATGGTGCTCGGCAAATTGTATAGAACTGTTCAAGTGATGGTCTTGACACCTTCTGATACACTGAATTTGGCCTGTAAAAGCAAATTTTTTTTCATGACTTAAGTGAAGATGACTTGACTTTGTCATCTTTTCCTGTAAATGGAAGACGTAGCTTGCAGAAACAGTTAAGAAATGGTTTTGAATCCCAGCTGCTACCAAACTTCTGAGTTTTTTGTTTCTGAAGATTAAATGCCTATTCTGTCAATACTTGTGTAATTGTAAGATTGTGTTGTTTATTTGTATTGTGTATTTGTATTTCTTCAGCACCAAGGAAAAAAAAGAACCTTTGCAATAAGTTAGGCACCATTAGCTGAAGGTGTGCCTGCTACCTGAGGAGAGCACTCTTGTATGTTCTTGTAGCTCAGGCATTTGCTTTATTAAAGAGAAATGCTTTAATCTTACCATGAATTCCTTTATTGACAAAAAATGGTTTGCTTGATTGTTGTTGTGGTTTTTTTTTGTTTTTGGTTTTTTTTTTTTTTTTTTTTTTTTTTTTGCAATCTCACTGTAGTAGTTTTTTCATTATCTGAATTGAAAAACCATTATTGTCCACTAAGCATAATGAGCATATAGATCGAGTATCCATGCAGGCCTTCTGAAGAATTTGTTCCTCTTTCAAAGTGTGAGTAGCCTTCAGAGTTGCTAAGGAATTATGTGACAAGGGAAGTAGCTTTAACAACTTCCCATAAGTAGTGTGGGTGAATCATTGATTTTAAGTAAGGAGAATTCATATCATTCTTAATTTGATTAAGCATGAGAGAATCTTTAAACTAATAAATATTCAGCAGAATGAAACTGCTGCTAAGGCATGCACTAAGTTCTTCCAAAAATTGTTATTTCACTGAAATAACCTCCTATATAATTTAGAAAAGAGAAATCACTGTATAGTAATGCTATAGGAATAGCATTATATAGGATATATAATATAATATATTATATTCCTATATAGTATTCTTATATATAGTATATAGGAATACTATGGCAGAACTTACATCAGCATGTAAACTTGCTGAATTGCTCTGCATCTACTGTAATGGAAGACTGTCTTGACTGAATTCAGGACTTCCGTATGAATATCTCTGAATTTCAATGGTATGAGTGCCAATTTGCATTTGAAAAGAGCATACTGCAGTGTGGAATAGCAGAACAGTAAAAAAGAGTTCAAGGTAAATATGAAGACAGTCAGGAAAGTCATCAAATTGAATCAAGATGGAGCACAAGTTAAGAAGATGTTGGAAACTGGGCAACTTTGCCTTTGCCTCAAAGTTTTGACAGAGATATTTGCATATGTCTCTTGACAACGTGGGAATTTGGGGAATTCTGAAAAACTAGGAAGGGACTGTTGAAATCCCAATGGTGTGTTTAACCCCATAAGAAAAAAATTAAAAAAAAACATTTACAGTAGCCATTTATAATTACAGAATCACAGAACTGTAGAGGTTGGAATTGAACCCTAGAGATCTAGAGTCCAACCTCACAGTGAACGTAATAGCCTACAGCAGGTCGCACAGGTAGGCTCCCAGGCTGGACTTGATAACCTCCAGAGGAGACTCCATAACTTCTCTAGGCTGCCTGTTGGAGTGCTATGTCATTTTGACAGTAAGGGAGTCTTCCTTATGTTACTATGGAACTTGCTGTGTTCTAGTTTGTCTGTTGCTGCTTGTTCAGTTACTACTCACTACTGAAAAGAGTCCATCTCCATTGACTTAACTCTCATACTTCAGTTATTTATAAACAATTGTGAGATCCCATCTCAGCCTTCTCTAGACTGGACCAGGTTTATCAGTCTTTCCACATATGGGACATGATCCAGGACGCTAACAATCTCTGTGGCCCTTTCTTGGAGTTCCCTGTGTTTCTGAATGGGGGAGCTCCAAACTGGACACAGCACTCCAGATGCAGCCATGCTGGAGCAGAGTAGAGGTGGGGGAGAACCTTCCTTTACATGCTGGAACCTTACGCATCCTGTAAAGGAACCTTCCTTTACATGTTTATTTATTTTTTTTTAAAATGCACCCTGGGGTATCATTGGCCTTCTTAGTCACAAGGGCACACTGTTGACTTGTAGCCCACCAGGATGCCCAGATCCTTCTCTGCTGAGCTCTTTTCCAGCAGGTCACCCCCTAACCTGTACTGATGTGTGCAGTTATTCTTCCCCAGGTGCAAGACTCTGTACTTAGTCTTTTTGAACCTAATCAAGTTGCTCTCAGCACAACTCTTCACATTATCCAGGTCTTGCTGAATGGCAGAACAGCATCTATAGTGTCAGCCACTCCTGAAATAGAAAACTATTTTTGTCTAAATGCAATTGGAGAGGTATGGAACGAACTCTTAAATAAGGACTACTTCAGAGACCTTCACCCAATGGAAAAAAAAAAAAAAAAAAAAAGTTCTTTATTCAGTGAAAAACATTGTTATATAAGATCTGAAGAAGGCATTTCAAGAAGGGTTAAAAAATGATCTTGAATCTGTACAATGTTTTTAAAATAATCTTCATTAGCAAGCCAATGAGCCATTGTTTCATTCTAATTTACCCACGCAGCTAGCGAGTAGTTCTACCCCTGGGAAGATCTCCATCAATAAATTTCTCAGATAGCAGTTGACAGATGACCCCATTTGATCCTAAGTCCAAGCCAGGTGGAGCAGCAGGAGCTATTCCAGGGTGACAAACTTAGTGGAAACTGGCAAAGAACAGCATGAGGACTGATTTGCAAATTGAACTGAGATAGTAAGTTCTCTTTATATGACAGAGTAATCTTTTTTTTTTTTGAATTCCTCATTTTTGCTTACTTTTTAAAAATAAATATTATTTTCTCCCAACGGCCTTCAGTTAAATATGTCCTCTGTGAACTTCCTCTCTGTCTCTGAAGCCATAGTAGTGTACTGTTTAGCAATACTGGATGCTTAATATTATGCAAGGTAAAAAGAAGGATGACATACAATGATGTTGTCTGCTGTTTTAATTTTAGGGTTATATTTCAACTTAATCTTGATATTTTACAGGAGAATAGCTTTTTTTTTGTGCATTCTGGGTTTTTGCAACTTGATGTTATGTTAAGCTCTTATAACGATATTCATATGCTGGTATGCTACTGGTGTACTCGTTTATTCTTTTAAACATGCAATAAAGTCAGTTGGTGCCATCTGACAGAGAAGCATTTAAAGAGGCAGAGGGTTTGCAAGTTTATTTAGTAAAGAAAACACAGAATAACTGCTACTCCATGTATTAGCATTATTTACCATTAGATAAATTCCTCCTGTTTTTCTGAAATGTATGCAGCAAGCTGAGATGACGGGGACAGGAAAATGGCTTTATCCACTCAGTAAAAATAAGTATAGAGCAGGAAAGGGAAGAGAGAGATAAAAAGGGTTGAGTGGTAGTTAGTAGCTAAATGGTGCAAAGTGGTATTCTCAACAAATGGGAATGCAAATGCAGCTATGTTCTTAAGAAGAACCTGTGTAGCCTTTCTGTTGGTTGGAGAAAGACCTGGACTGAAAGATTGTCAGATATGTTGACTTTATGCATAGTTATTCCATTGGTAGATAGGCAAACAGGGGCTACTTTACAGCAAGAGCAAGGTTCTCTCTCCTCATTTTTTTTTCCTCCCATCCTTCTGGATAAGTTAGCTCATACTGTAACTCATGTATTTATACTTATCTGTAGGGATTTGAAGTCTGTTCTGGGGAAAGGAAATAACTAGTCAGATATTTTTAGTGCTATATTTTTTAGATCTTGAGAAATGTAACTTCCTGTAGTGGCTTTTCTATTTGTTTATCATTTTGGCCTGAAGAAAGTTACGGACTTTGTCCTTTGATAGTTTCATTATTACCATACTTAGACTCCTGCTTTTCCTGTGAGGACTGGAGTGAACGTGTAAGACAGGATAGTGGGAGGCGAGAATTTCACGCGCGTCCTACCCAGTACTCAGAGATGATTAGGAACTCTGCCATCACATAGCTACAAAACACTGTGTGTCATACCTTTTTGTATGTGCATTGCATGATTCAGAAATGTGTATTTATAGCTAGCTGCAGCCACTTGTAATTACTGTATCAAAATATTTACTATACCCAATTCCATTACAATTGGGAACTTCCTGGAAGCTGTACACACATAGAAGTAAAACTCTTGTGGCACAGGGTATAAGTGACGTGTCTGGTGGGGTAACCTTGCAGGTCAGGCTTCATGCTTAGTTCACTTAACTAGAAGCTGTTCCGTTCTTTACATTCAACAGGCAGACAGAAAACTGAAAATCTATGCTGCTTTGAAAGCGTAAATGAAAGAATGAGAAGTTATACACTGAACTGAGCAAAGGAGAGGTAAGCACATTGAGCTGCAGGACTAAGAAGAAGGAACTTTGGTAAATTTATAATTTTATCTTAGTTTGAACACATGAAGGATGATTTGTAGCGTAAAAGGGGTTTTTCTTTGCTGAGAGAAGGATGAATAGTTTAAGGAGACCATTCTGTTATTTTGGCTTATTTTTAAGTATTTCCATTAGTCCTGTAGATTTGCAAAGCATGACAGATGTATCATTTTCAAGTCTGAGACTTAGGACTTCTCATTAGGGTACTGCGTCTGTTGGTTTTCTTCCACATGTGACCCACTGCATTCACCCAATGATCAGTAGCTAATGAACCAAAGTAATTAATTTACTTAGGTTACCACTTAACACTGGTCTCAGTGAAGTTGTTTTCGTCTGCTAAGCTTATTCATTATTAAGGCATTCCCTTATTATGTTGAATGCACATCTAGTTTGTAGGCACACATATGTCTGATTTCTTTCAGATGGGGGAATTCCTTCAAAAGGAACATCATCGCATAGAGGTGTGAGGTCTAACAAAAAATTTGGGCTTTTAACATCACAGTTTGGAATTTATTGGCTCGGGTACTGACAGTAGCAGCAGAGAACTCCGGACAAGATCGTTTACTTCTTCCCAAATCTTCTGAGGCTCTGTTTTACTCATCCATGAATCGCAAACTCTTAATTCTTACAGGGGAAATGAAGTGGTGAAGAAGTTACAGAAATAAAGTACTGTATATTTAAGCAGCAAGAAAATATGCATTTAGCAAGGAAGGTTAAGGAAAAAACTTGAAATCAATAAAACCGATCATTTGGTATAATACTGATTTTCACCACTCCCATTACTCATGGCAGAGTGTGATAGAGAGATGTCAGAGTATGTGTATATGACTGCTTTTTTAAATATCTGACACATTCACATTCAGACTAAGTTAATAGAATTACGTTTAGCTATAGACATTCCTGAATGTATATAAAATAAGTCAGTGGTTTGAGGCCAGTTGTCCACTCTATGATGTCGTCATTTTTCCCGTAATGACACCAGCTGCAGCAGGGCTGACAGTCATAGTATGCAAACCAGCAATTAGGTAGGCATGGCAGGTGAACAGAATCTCAACACTACTCATGGTATCTCTATAATTATACTGAATCATGTTGCTGTGGGTGGTTTGGAGAGACTTACATTCCTCTCTGCCAATGCTGAAACTACTCTGTTTTGTAAAATAACGTAGATACAGGACAAGGGTTTGTTTTTTTGTTTTTTTGTTTTTTTTTTTTGTAAGGAAGTGTGGATAATGATATTTAATAAAAATATTTACAGGGTGTTTTAAATGATGTTGCAAAATAAACATTTGCTCTTTCTGGATGCTACCTTTTTCAATTACTCACGTTGATAGGTAGATGGGTATGTAAAGTGGGTGTCAACAAATTGAAAATTGTGGGTCCAGTTGATCAAGAATCTGTAGAACAACTCTTCTAAGTAGTATGTAGAATTCAGCCAAGCCTGCGTGTCAACGGTTTATGGGCTGGTCCGGCCCAGTTCCGTGACCAGCAGGGCGGAGGGATCTGCGGATCCGCGCCTCTGGGAAAGGGGAAGCAGGGGACCCCAAAATACTTGAAAACAACAGCACTAATCTGAGGTGGAACAAATGATTTTACTAAATATAGTATTAGTAAAATACAATGAGAGAGAGAGAGAGAATCTGTTTGAATTGTATAGACCTCACCACAATGCTGGGGTGAGAAGTGCAGTCCAGTTGAGTGACTGAAGTACAGACGGCAAAGTGCAGATGGCGAAGCGCAGGCAGCAAAGCGCAGATAGCGAAGCGCAGACAGCGAAGCGCAGGTGAAGAAGAAGGATCAGGTGACCTTGCATGGAGTTATATCCCCTTGCTGACCGCAAAGCCTCCTGGGGAAATGTAGTTCTTCTCCGTCGGACGAACATTCGGCAGATATCAAACCCCACCCCCAGTGCATTACATGATGTTATGGTGTGGAATACTGATGACCAAAAATCATAAAACCATGACATTCCACCCCTTATTCTACATCACTACATCATGCTTAACACATGGGATTACAGACTGCACTCCCCCAACATCAAATTCCCTTGTGGTACACACTGAACATCCCCGTTTTTCTGCATCACCCACCAGGTGGACCCAGGTCCCTGGGCAAAGACAGTTCCGCGAAGAGGTTTGCCCTTCCCAGAAGCAGGAAAAACCCAAACTGTTTTTCCTAACATGTTCTTTACATGTACTACAGGGACCTTATCTCCCTCTACAATATGTAGGGAGCTGGATTGGGTAGGACCATCTCGACTGATTGATCCTCTGGTGTTAACCAGCCAGGTGGCTTCTGCCAAATGCTTCTCCCAGTGTTTAAATGTTCCGCCACCCATTGCTTTCAACATGGTTTTTAACAACCCGTTGTAGCGTTCGATCTTACCAGAGGCTGGTGCATGATAGGGGATATGATAAATCCACTCGATGCCATGTTCTCTGGCCCAAGTATCCACAAGTGAATTTTTAAAATGAGTCCCATTATCTGACTCAATTCTTTCCGGGGTGCCATGTCGCCACAGGATTTGCCTCTCCAGACCTAATATGGTGTTTCGGGCGGTAGCATGGGGTACTGCATATGTTTCGAGCCACCCGGTTGTTGCCTCCACCATGGTGAGCACATAATGCTTACCATTGCGAGATCGTGGCAAAGTGATATAATCAACCTGCCATGCCTCCCCATATTTGTACTTTTGCCATCGCCCTTCCTCCCAGAGAGGTTTCATCCTCTTAGCTTGTTTAATTGTGGCGCATGTATCACAGTCATGAATGATTTGTACAATGGCATCCATAGTTAAGTCCACCCCTCGGTCTCTGGCCCATTTGTATGTTGCGTCTCTCCCTTGATGACCTGAGGTCTCATGGGCCCACCGAGCTAAAAATAACTCACCCTTGTTCTGCCAGTCCAGGTCTATTTGAGCCACCTCAATTCTGGCAGCTTGGTCTACCTGATGGTTATTTCGCTGATCTTCTGTAGCTCTACTCTTGGGCACATGAGCATCTACATGACGCACCTTTATAACCATATTTTTTGTTCGGGTAGCAATATCTTTCCATAGGTCAGCAGCCCAAATAGGCTTGCCCTTTCTTTGCCAATTATTTTGCTCCCACTGCTGTAACCACCCCCATAAGGCATTTGCTACCATCCATGAATCAGTGTAAAGATAGAGCATTGGCCACCTCTCCCGTTCAGCGACATCTAAGGCCAGTTGGACAGCCTTTACCTCTGCAAATTGGCTTGATTCTCCTTTCCCTTCGGTGGCCTCTGCAACTTGTCGTCTGGGGCTCCACACAGCAGATTTCCATCTGCGATGCTTTCCCACAATACGACACGATCCATCTGTGAACAGGGCATATTTCTTTTCATTCTCTGGTAATTCATTGTATGGTGGGGCTTCTTTAGCACGAGATACATCTTCTGCTGGTGGTGTTCCAAACTTTTTACCTTCAGGCCAGTCCATGATGACTTCTAGGATTCCTGGACGGCTGAGGTTCCCCATCCGTGCTCGTTGTGTAATCAGTGCAACCCACTTACTCCAAGTGGCATCAGTAGCATGATGGGTGGAAGGAACCTTTCCCTTGAACATCCAGTTCAGCACTGGCAGTCGAGGTGCCAGAAGGAGCTGTGTTTCAGTACCGACTACTTCGGAAGCAGCCTGAACCCCTTCATACGCAGCTAAGATCTCCTTTTCAGTTGGAGTGTAGCCCTCCTCCGACCCCCTGTAGGCTCGACTCCAGAATCCCAAGGGTCGGCCTCGGGTCTCTCCTAAGGCTCTTTGCCACAAACTCCAAGTGGGGCCTTTCTCTCCAGCAGCAGTGTAGAGGATGTTCTTCACATCCTGTTCCATCCGTACTGGCCCCAGGGCCACAGCACGGGCTATCTCTTGTTTAATCTGCTCGAAAGCCTGCTGCTGCTCAGGACCCCACACAAAATCATTCTTCTTCCGTGTCACCTGATAAAGTGGGCTTACAATGAGGCTGTAGTTTGGAACATGCATTCTCCAAAAACCCACTACACCCAGAAACGATTGTGTCTCTTTCTTATTAGTGGGGGGAGACATGGCAGTGATTTTGTCGATCACATCTGTCGGGATGTGACGACGGCCATCTTGCCACTTTATGCCTAGGAACTGAATCTCCTGGGCAGGTCCTTTCACTTTGCTTCGCTTAATAGCAAAACCAGCACGGAGAAGGATCTGGATTATTTGCTCTCCTTTCTCAAAAACTTCCTTTGCTGTGTTGCCCCACACAATGATGTCATCAATGTACTGTAAGTGCTCAGGAGCACCTCCCTGTTCCAGTGCAGCTTGGATCAACCCATGGCAAATGGTTGGACTATGTTTCCACCCCTGGGGCAAACGGTTCCAGGTATACTGAATGCCCCTCCATGTGAAAGCAAACTGTGGCCTACATTCTTTGGCCAAAGGAATGGAGAAAAAGGCGTTAGCAATGTCAATGGTGGCATACCACTTAGCTGCTTTTGACTCCAGTTCGTATTGGAGTTCTAACATATCTGGCACAGCAGCACTCAATGAGGGTGTAACTTCATTCAGGCCACGGTAGTCCACCGTCAGCCTCCATTCTCCACTGGCTTTACGCACTGGCCATATGGGGCTGTTAAAAGGCGAGTGAGTTTTGCTGATCACTCCCTGATTCTCTAATTGATGAATTAACTTCTGAATGGGGAGCAAGGAATCCCTGTTGGTGCGATACTGCCATCTGTGCACCGTTTTTGTAGCTATCGGTACCTGTTGCTCTTCCACTTGTAGCAACCCCACAACAGATGGATCTTCTGATAGGCCAGGCAAAACAGATAACTGCTTAACACCTGTGTCTACAGCACCTATTCCAAAGGCCCATTGATACCCTTTGGGATCCTTAAAATATCCCCTTCTGAGGTAATCAATACCAAGTATACATGGAGCCCCTGGGCCAGTCACAATAGGGTGCTTTTGCCAGTCTCTACCAGTGAGGCTGATTTCGGCCTCCAACATAGTCAGTTCTTGGGAACCTCCTGTCACCCCATGAATATAAATTGATTCTGTCCCTTGGTGACTCGAGGGCATTAGAGTGCACTGTGCACCAGTATCCACCAGGGCCCTATATTTTAGTGATTCTGATGTGCCAGGCCATCTAATCCACACAGTCCAATAAACTCTATTATCCCTTTCCCCCCCCTGGCTGGGGGCAGGGCCCCTCTATTTGTTACCTCCGTTGTCTGCAGCAACTGGAGCAATCACCTTTCTGGAGAAGTTCACCTTGGTGGTTGATTTGTCTTGTAATTCTTTTACCCGTGCTTGAAGTGCTGGAGTAGGTTGCTTATGCCACTTCTTCATATCTTCTCCATGGTTGCGTAGGTAATGCCACAAGGCAAAACGTGACGTGGTCTTACTGTTGTCACTTGTTCGAGCAGGAGGACGTCTTCTTTTGATAGCTGAGACGTTGGATGACACTGACTGGGAGGAAATCAAGTTGATTAGCCCCTCAAGTAGGCTGTTTTGGGAATTCTGTTCCTCATTGGATGTATCTGTTACCACCATGTATTCATCGGCATCAGGCACGATTGATAGTTTACCTATTATATCTTCTTGTTTGTTCTCCATTCTGTCCAGCTTTTCAGCTACTTTTTCAATGGCTGAAACACAAGCTCGTAGAGGGCTTAAATGTAACTCAAAGTCTTGAAGTTTATTAAGCAACTCATTTATAAGGGGTCTTCTTTCCCCTCTGCCATACATAGCTGCAAATGTACTGGCGTACCTTTCTGGTGCAGTCTTTGTGAATGTACGCCACATGTTTGGTGTACACCTGGCTCTCTCAGGATCATGCTCTTGGTCTGGCTCATCAGGAATGAAATCGGGGCTATGTAGTGTTTCCACCACAGCACATTCTCTCAAATAACGGATGCCTTCTTCCATATCAGCCCATTTCTTCTTCTCAGGCATCAGATCGTCTTTGAAGGGGTATCTTTCTTTTACAGCTAACAACATCCGCTTCCAGAGGGTGAAGGCCTGGTTCTGGCATGTACTAATACCTCTGTCAATGGCTGAGTCCCTAGCAATGCCACCCAGTTGGCGAGCTTCTCTACTATCTAGCCACACACTGTTGGCCCCATTGTCCCAGCATCGAAGTAACCAAGTAGCAATAGGCTCATTTGGGTGGCGTGAGAAGTCTTTTCTCAGACTTCGAATTTCATTCATTTTCAGAGATCGATCAACAAAGGTAACAATATCTTGCTCACCTCTTGCTCTTCCAGGACTTCTTGCCCTTGTAGGTGTTGGTGACCGTGGTCTTACTGAGGGCCCCTCCCCTGGACTCAGAGGTGCTTCTCTTGGCCCTCGGAGCCACTCCTCTGGACCTCTTTCCTCCTCTTTTTTCTCTTCTAACTGAGTCGAGATTCGCTTTGTTTTCCGTCCTCTTACAGGGGCAACTGACATCGATAGTGGTGCCTCCTGTGGTTGATCAGGTTGGTCAGTTCCAATGCTCTCATCCTCCAGTTCAGCTTGGAGCTTGTTTCGTTCGATTATGACAGTATCTAGCTCAGATTGGAGGGTGTGTTGTTGAGATTGAAGATTGTCGAGCTTGGATTGCAGGGAGTCTCTCTCAATTCGGAGGGCATCTCTCTCAGATCGGAGGTTTTTCCTCTGGAGCAGGAGACTCTCTCGCTCATTTTGAACTTTTTCCCTGAGACTCTCCCTTTCAATTTCAGAAGCTCTCTCTCTCTCCAGGATAGTATTGAATAAGGCCCGATAAGCATTAGCCAGGCCCCAAATCATATGTGCCTCCTCAGAACTGCCCAAGCCGCAACATTCCTGCCTTAAATAGCTGTTTAGACTCTCGGGGTCTTTCAGGTGTTCTGGAGTAAAGTTCCATGAGACTGAAGATTTCCATCTGTTTAAAGTCTTTCCCAGACCTCTCCACACTCCCTGCCACTCAGTATTCTCTGGTTTTGGGGAGGACATCCTCAAAATATAATAAATACTAATACTGAGCGAAATGATGAGCAATACATTCAGGGAGATTAGTAATGCGACTAGGTGTTCATTCAAAAACTGCATTACAGGCTGAAAGGTGAGACTGGAAACCTTAAAAAATCCCAGTCCTGTAAAATTGACAGCTGTCTCCGGAATTGTAAGCCACATTGTACGAACGTGCCAGGTCCATATTTCCACCCATGTTTTCAATTGATTGTATATGCCGATTGCTCCATAGAGCAAGGTGGCCAGCTTAATTAATGCCCAGTATGTTTTGAGCATTAGGAAAGAAGAGGCAGCAGCGTGCAGCCCTTTAAGAGTCAGTTTCACTACAGAAAGCATTTTTTTTTTTTTTTCTTTTTTACAGAGGCAAGATAGTAAAGCTCAGAGTTTACAAATATCCTACGATACTGGCAGTCCGCCTGGAGTTCTCAAGGTCACGTTTTCAGAGAGTAGCGGTAAAACAGATAAGCTTTCCCAACGGAACTCTCCGAGAGCAGAGAGTCTAAACAGCTAGAAAGCAACTGTTGCCCGCATTCTCCACCAAAAATGTCAACGGTTTATGGGCTGGTCCGGCCCAGTTCCGTGACCAGCAGGGCGGAGGGATCTGCGGATCCGCGCCTCTGGGAAAGGGGAAGCAGGGGACCCCAAAATACTTGAAAACAACAGCACTAATCTGAGGTGGAACAAATGATTTTACTAAATATAGTATTAGTAAAATACAATGAGAGAGAGAGAGAGAATCTGTTTGAATTGTATAGACCTCACCACAATGCTGGGGTGAGAAGTGCAGTCCAGTTGAGTGACTGAAGTACAGACGGCAAAGTGCAGATGGCGAAGCGCAGGCAGCGAAGCGCAGATAGCGAAGCGCAGACAGCGAAGCGCAGGCGAAGAAGAAGGATCAGGTGACCTTGCATGGAGTTATATCCCCTTGCTGACCGCAAAGCCTCCTGGGGAAATGTAGTTCTTCTCCGTCGGACGAACATTCGGCAGATATCAAACCCCACCCCCAGTGCATTACATGATGTTATGGTGTGGAATACTGATGACCAAAAATCATAAAACCATGACACTGCGATATACTTTCATCTTGTTAGAAAAATTAAGGCTAAGACTGAGAATATAACAAGTTAAATATATTTTCTGGAGCATTGCAGTGTTTCGTATGATTCTCATAAGTTCAATGAGGTGCAGAGGGTGCAGAGTCAATTTTTTCTCCTCTCCTGGAAGAAGATGTGTCAAGATCCTCCGAAGCACAGAGAAGTAGCCCTTAGAGGTTCAGCTTCAGAACGTGAGGACACTGGCTGATGAGAATGTACAAGATTTCTTCTTTCAGTTTCTTGTGGTATTAACCATTAAATATTTTGCTTATACCGCTAGTTGGCTAAGTCAAAAAAAACACTGAATATGCTTTGCTAACCCGTCTCTACTTGTGAAAAATAATTATTCATGTTTTCCAGTCAATTTAAAATTTAACTTGCAACAACTAAACTAGATGTTAGCTCAGATATACAAAGCTAGAATACATTGATTCTGTTTACTTCTCATTTTTTTTTCTGGTATTTCCTAAGACTTTCCATAAACTGTTCTTTTTGACCTCCCTTAATGCTTAGTTTCTTCATAGTGAGCATTCTCAGGCCTTTTCAAAGAAAAAAAGAATAAGCAAAGTCCTTCTCTGCAGAGCAGATCTCCTTGTGAGCAGTCCTGCAGAGGAGGACTTGGTGGTCCTGGTGGATGAGAAGCTGGACATGAGCCAGCAGTGTACGCTTGTATACTAGAAGGCCAACTGTGCTCTGGGCTGCATTAAAAAAGGAGTGGCCAGCAGGGAGAGGGAGGTGATTGTCCCCCTCTACTCGGCTCTTGTGAGGCCACATCTGCTGGGCTGCATCCAGGCCTGGGGCCCTCAGTACAGGAAGGATGTGGAGCTCTTGGAGCGGGTCCAGAGGAGGGCACTGAGATGAGCAGAGAGCTGGAGCAGCTCTGCTGTGAGGAAAGGTTGAGGGAACTGGGCTTGTTTAGCTTGGAGAAGTCTCCAAGGAGACCTCATTGTGGCCTTCCAGTACTTGAAGGGAGTGTATAAACAGGAGGAACGTCTGTTTACAAGGGAGGATAGTGATAGGACAAGGGGCAATGGTTTTAAACTGAGATGGGGGAGGTTTAGGTTAGATATGAGGAGGAAGTTTTTCACCCAGAGGGTGGTGAGGCACTGGAACAGGTTGCCCAAGGAGGTTGTGGATGCCCCATCCCTGGAGGCATTCAAGACCAGGCTGGATGTGGCTCTGGGCAGCCTGGTCTGGTGGTTGATGACCCTGCACATAGCAGGGGGTTGGAACCGGATGGTCATTGTGGTGCTTTTTAATACAGGCCATTCTATGAAATACTGCCACAGATATATGAGTCTGCTTCACAGATAGTAGCAGAAATTAATCCTTTTGAGATACATTTATATGTACATCAAAAAAAGCATGGATTATTAAATTTGCTTGTTTGATCTTCTCTATAACTTAAGTTGTAAAATTATGGTGTCCTGAACTTTTGTATAATACATTTATGCTCTATTAATTCTTATATTAGGAAACAATCCAGTTGAGATTCTAACTACAACAGTGCTTCCTTATGAGAAATTTTTAGATGGCAGAAAAACTAGCCTAAGTTGAGAGTCTTTGAACTCTGACTTTTTCTGTTTAATCAGGTTATGTTGATGTTACAGAAAAATCCATCCACTGTCTAAATGAGTTGTTTATAACATCTCCAATGAAGTCTCCTGGAATTTTAAAATTTACAAAAAAAAAAAAAAAAAAATTCTTTAAGGCATGTAATTTGGAAGGAAGATAACAAATGTTTCCAGGAGTGATTTATGCATCCTTTGTTACATGCACTGTTTGGTTTATTTGAATTATATGGATTATGAGAAATCTCCATATTTTCCTTATCTTGATTTCAGAGATATAAATTGATCATGAGAAGTTTTGAAATTCTTCTTAGAGTTAACTTCTCTCATCAGTCTCACCAAATTCCAGCATTCCTTATTATAGAATTTGAGTCCTAATTGTTTTACTTTTTTCTTTTTTTTCATACTCTCTTGCACTTGTGCATTATAGTTTTTCTTTCTCGTGTGTCTTGAAGTTGTCTTTGTATGTTGCCTTATGTCTTTTGTTATTGAATATATATAGGGAGTAGCTGTATTATGAGCTCTTATGGAAAAGACCTGTGTAGGTGCTTCATGATTGCTGAAACTATGTCCAGATGCCAAATGATTCCTCTAAACCATGTGCGCATGCAGTCCTTCTAGAACTGTGCTTATGCTGTTTCTGTGAGAGGACCAGCTCTGCAGTGTGTTCATTGTTGAATAACTGGGCCGTGAATTAAATGCTCAAGAAGAGGAACTAGTGCTTGCTAATTGCAAACTTCAGGAAGTCTTTTTGGTCTAGATACGCTGTCTTGTAACTTCAAGGTCAGGTTCATTTCCTTTTGCCTTTTGCTTATAATCTGTTTCCTTTTGCTTATTTCTTACTGGTGTTGAAGGTGTTCCTTGCACCTTCTTTGTAAGGCGAGGGTGTTTAAGAATGCTGTGTTGTTGAATGCTCTCATTGGCATCAATTTTTAGCTTATGAGAGATTGTTCAGGCAATAAACTTATGAGCCTACTATTTCAGAGGATCCTAGAAGATCAACTAGAACCCTATGAGAACTGTAGCAAAAAAGCAGCAATACTGAAAATCAATCCCTATAAGTGAAATTCTGCCTATTCAAAAATCTATTCATCCACATATAAAAACTTTATTTATATATTTATAAACGTATAGCTAATTTATATATAGAAATACATTTATTAAAATTAGTTCAAAAATTATCATTATTTACTTATTTTCTAAGTAGCTCCTACTTCCAGATATAACAAGTTTATCATCTGTCCTGTTTGTCCCATATTAGAGTTAACAGTTCAAAGTAATCAGTCCATTGTTCTCCACTTCATTGTGTAAGTTTATGGATCAGTGGAAAATTGTACTTTGAGAAGTACTAAGTATTACTCTGAGTGGTTAGTATAGTTGGTCTTTCTATCTCTTTCTGTGATAGTCGTCAGAAACCTGGACCTCCATACAGAGTGAAGAATTGAAAATGTTTTTTGGCTTAATTGCTTGCTATTTCTTTTCATTAATTTAATAATAATTTAGTAAGTGCATATTTAAGTGCAATGGCCAATGGAATCACTGCAGAAGAAATATTCCACTACAGAAGTAATTGGGTTTATAATTTCTAATGAAATAATCCAACTGAAAAAAAATAAAAATGAAAGGAAGTGCAGTATATTAGTAGATAAACATCCATATGTGTAGAATACACAGTGGTTTAGAGCATATATTCTGTACAGATAGTCCCCTTCAGCTGTATGAGATTGTGTTTCCACCAGAGGGATTTCCCCATAGAACAACTTGGAAGAATGACACAAAAAAGTGCGTAAGATTTTTCAAGTCTCAAAATAACATGAACTCCAACCGAAGTCCAGTCTTGTCTTTGCTGTGCAGTTAAAACATTTAAACATTTGACTAAGAGGCCTGATTTCAGGCAGCATAAGCAACGTCAAATGCACATCTTCTATCTGTTAAGAGAGATAAACAACAGCAAAACCCTAAAACAGAAGTACGATCTATAGCGTATGGGTCCTTACAGAAGTCTGTGAGACAGTGTTTCAGAAATGAACTTCAGAATGCTGTTTTGAGGTTACTTTTAGGGGACAAAAAAAAGCGCTTTCAGAGTTGATTGTGGATGGTGTTTTTTAGACCCTTAGTTGAGTTTTAGGCAAAATTTGATGCTTAAGAGTCACTTTAAAAATCCTTAATTATTTAATGGATTTCCTAGATGAAAACTTAAAACTTCAGAACTGTTAAGTATGAACTAATATTTCAACTTTTCAGACAGTGAGAATAAATTTTCAAATGCTAGGTAACCGAGATATTTAAAGTTCTCATTTTCCTTAGTAGAAAACAGATTTTTCTTTTCATTCATTTTCATACTAATTCAGTAATGCTTCATACTTCCGAGTTATAAACATGGGGAACCCAGCCATTAGGGAAGTACAGAAGTGCTCTACAGCACTGAACCCCACAGGATATAAAAGAGAAATGAGCTGGGAGAGAGAGAAAGTTGTGTCAGCTAAGGAATTAGTGATTCTTTAGGAAGCATAGGCTGCTTTAGTGGAAGTAGTTCATTTAATTCATTTAGGCTTTCCTTGCATAAAGTTATATGAAAAGTTAGTTCGAAAGATCCCATTAATTCTAAACAAATTGTCTTGATCTTTAAAGAAAAAAGCTGTTTTGTTTAATTACAGGCTTTGAGAATCTCTTTTCCTTATAATCCGCTAACACATAAAAAAATCTAGCACTAAGCTAAATGTCTCGTACAAAGCAAGTACCTAACTCACGTATTGAGGCAAGAAACTGAAGCACATTATTAAACACTAGTTAATTTTGTAAATTTAGATAATCTGATCATGTTTGAAATTAGGTGAAACTTGTCTATCTGTCCTGCATGTATGCCTTTAGTGAAATTTTGCAGTTTATTAAAAATCTATTATTTTGTACAAGCTACGTAGGTCCCAAAAGCTCATTTCTTACTTAAGGCTCCTTTTTCCCAAATACTTCTTCTATTTGAAGAATTATCAAATGTGAGGAAGCTTTGACATGTAAGAAGGCAGAGCTAATATGCAGAGTCTAAAGCCTATATTCTCCTGTGGTCATGTATTCCTGATGATACTGAATAGGTATATTGAACATGAGGAATTTAGCAGCACTTTTGTCCCTTGCTCGTTCATTCAGTAAGAAAAGAGTCAGCTCCCATGAGTTTCCTCTGTCTTTGTCCTTGTGTTCCCTTCTGCATTAAACTCCATGCGCAATGAGACGTTTCATCATCCCAGTGGGATGGAACAGAAAGTCTAATCAAACATCTCTTTATATGTTTAGTGAATTATTACAAGAAGAGTAACGTGTAACATCATTCCTAGTTTATATTATATTCCTATCAGAGCAGTATGACTTTCAAATGGAGATTAAGATTCAAAAGCAAATACACATGTAATTATTTCTTTCCCCAACAATTTCTAAAAGAAGAAATTAATATTGAAAAATAATAGAACCGGGCCAATACCACATCACCTCTACTGAAAATAGAATATGTCAACAGAATAATTTCTACAGATATTTTCATGCGGTTTCAAATGACTTCTAAATCCCTAGAACTGTTTCCCAAACAAATACAACTATCAAAGGAACAAATATGAACTGTGAGGGACATCACGTACAAATAAGGTAACTTTAAATACTGGCCAACATATGTGTCAAATATGATATAAAATATTAACATACTTATTGAAGAGAAAAATGGTCATGTTGTTTACTAAAGCTCTTCTGCACATCTGAAGTGTACTTAAAGAAGAAAAAAAAATCATTTATGTAAAAACAAAGAAGCATCAGGAGTTTAGGGCAGGCACTGTTGGCTAAGATAAAAAGAGTGAGATAGTCTGACAAAAGTCTAAAACTTTGCTGTATGATATTCAGCTATTTCAGAAGATGAACTTCAAGCAAGTGACAGCACAAACTGGTCATTGTAAACAAAGAATATAGGAGGAAATTAAGTTTCTTTTATAGTTGCTGTTTATTTTTTATATTTATTAAGGTGCTTAAGCATTCAAAACTATTTTAACATCCAAAGGTCCTTGCTAACATATATTGAATTATAAGTAAGTTCTAAAACCCATGTCTTACTGAATTTTACTCTTTTTCAGTCTTCTGGTTCTGTAATTGTCATTTGATTGACTTTCTCAGTTATTGGTTCCAACTCACATGGCTAGGTGTTAGCTAGCTTAGGAAGTATCTAAGCAGTAAATTAAAGATCAAGTTTGAGGGGATCTTTTTTTTTTTTTCACGTTACAATTATCTGTAATCTGTAAGTTAGTATATTTCTGGGACTCCTGTTTAGCTTGGGTTTTTCTGAGCATTGTAAAGAGGAATTGTAACTCTATGCATACCTTGATGAAATTATAATATAATGCTCTACCTAGCCCTTATTGACAAACCAGGCAATCTGTTTTAAGGCTGTGTGAAACAGAGGAAATTAAAGAACAAATAAGCGTGTAACTCTGAGTGCTTTCTAAAAGCTTCAGGAAGAGCTTTGGATGCATGAATATGCATTCATCTGCTAAACTGAAAGGAGCAACTGAATTTCATAGCTGTGCTGTGGAAGGTATATATTTAGTACTGCCGATGCCAATTTATGCATATTTTAATCTTATTCGTACTATCAAAGCAAAATGTAACAACAATTTTGTTATATCATTTAAAAGGAAGTTAACTTTGGAATGAGTTTCAAAGTGGGAGGGTTTATCTCTATAAAGAGATAGATAATCCCAATCAGGGAAGTGTGCGAAGCAGCTGCTGCTAAGGAGATATGAAAGGGAGATGGAGATAGAACTGTTTGCCCTTCTTTGTGCAGCTCAAATTGTTCCTGCCAGACATTTTTAAGCCTTGCTCTTGATTTCAAGAACAGCCAGTGAACCCAGGTTTTGCTGTAAAAAATATTTTAGCTTAGTATACATTTTGGACCTTCACTCTTATGTTTTAAAAATTTATTTTATTTTTATCAACATGTAGAACAGATAATTTTTCTCTGTGGTAATTTTAAGTTTTTTTAAGACTGTGAGCAGATCAGTCTTTCTTTAAACTAATAAAGACTAATTTAGTCATTCGTCGCTATCATTGCTTCTCAAGCTGGATGTAGTATTCCAGCTGATACCATACTAAAACTTATCAAATTATATTCTCACTAAACTGAAATTCAGAACATATGGAAGATGTTTCATTGCTACAGTCCATTTGCTCACATCCACTACAACGGCAATAGACTTCAGTGTAAGTATAAAACATATAAGCCAATTTTTAGTACAAATATAAAGGGTCTTAAAGCCTGCATTCCCAAAATAAACTATTTTTTATGCTCAGAACAAGAATATTCTGGTACTGTGAAAAAGTTCTACTCCTGGGTAACCACAAACAACAACCTCAGAATGTAGTGAGCCTTGGGGACAGAGTCTTTCATTATGATCTGGTAGACCTTTTATATACTCGATACCTTGTTGTGCACTGTGAGAAGTTTATCCCAAGGGAAATCAGGACAAATGCAACAAAAAAATATCATTTTATAGAAAGGTTAATATTATAAGGTAAAGATCAAGAATCTCTATTCAAGCACCAATTTCAAATTTATTTTACTCTTCTATCTCCATAAAAAAAAAAAAAGTTGTATTTTCTTTTAGAAAACTGCTCTGTACACTGCACCTACATTTAATATTAAAATTAAAAGTCAGCTGTTAGAATAGAATCTTGAAACTTGTTAATTTCTAAGATGAAAAATAAGAGTCATGTTCTTTGATGCGTGGGTGTCAATGAGGAGACAAGAATTGGATTTATTATAGTGTATTCTAGGGACCATTTTCAGATGAATCAGTATTTTGACTCAGGTCTAAATAAATTTATAGTGGACTGTGAATCTCCCTGGGCAGGAATGAAAAATATTATCCTACATGTGTATCTGTGACCTTGGGAGTGGGGCAATCTGCATGTGAAAAAAAGAAGGCCATTACATGGAAAATATTGGTTCAATCTCATTTCAGATTTTTGAAGGCACAAATGATGGGTCTATTGTTTCAGTAAAATAAAGGCTGATTAACTGGAAACAGAAACTTCCAGTGCTTTTAGAGCTTTTGTTTCTGGTTGCTAAGTTTTCGTGCAAGTTACGTAATTTAATGTGTGTATTAATATATTTAATGAATATCTCTTGACTTACCTGATTGTTTCTCTATTGTCATTCATGCAGACGAGCTCTAATAGAAATATGGAATAATTCTATTAGAATTATTTTCCAATAATCTTGCTATCTTCTCTCATAGCTCTATTTCAACCAATATCCTTGATTTTGATGGTATGAAGTTGGTTTATTGGTATCATTTCCAGAGAGTATCAAGTAGAATTATAGTTCTCTAGTCTTTAAAAATTTTATGTCATATTTAATATGTACGTTTTTGGAGACAGCGCTGTGAATTTCATTTATTAGCTTTAGAAACTGGTGTGTTTAGCTCAGAGACCTGCGTATATCCTGTTAGGGAGTAAAGTAGAGAAATACATTTTGGTGGAAGAAGAGCTTGAAACATCACTATACTGATATCTCTGTGGTAACTTCTGAGTCTGAAATTGACTTAACTGGCCTTCTGCAAATGATGCTTCTAGTGGAATAATATGGAATAACTCACGTTGAGCAGAAAATGAGTTTTTAAAACTTTCCTTTAGCGTGAGGGCTGCTTTGAAAATAATGCTATCTATTTTATTATGTTGGTCCACAATGCCAGGGGCAGATGTTGGTGCTATGGCAGTAGAGGCTGAACTTTCCCACCAATATTCCATTACATGTTGTTTCTGTGTGACAGATCAGCAGCAGAGGGCTGGTCTGACAGAATGACATCTGACATGGAAATGCATACGAGACAAAAGTGTGGCATTTAGTTCCTCCATGCAGCAAAAGTGGCATCCATTGACATTCACTGATGCTTGCTAGACATTTCTGGAGATGAAGCGGTGTATGTGAGCACAATAAGGTGATGGGTGGTGTTTCTGCAATGGTGACAGCGACAGTGAATCACCTCCACTAGTGCAGATTTTTATGAGCGTGACATGCAGGGTCTTGTTCATTGCTGACAAAAATAGCCAGCTAATGGTCTGACTGTCTTGAAGAATAGTGTTTTGTTGCTGAGAATTTGACTGCATTGTTTTCCCTAGTGTCCACCCTTGGTATGTGTACCTCTCATGAATTTGAAAGGTCATTTCCCAATGGCTGCACTTGCAATCTTGGGCTGATGCATTTCTGACCATAACGCAGCAATGTAGCTACTACTGTGTTCAGCTTGTCAAGAACTGCACTTTTTAGTTTTATACACTCTTACATGCTTTTCTTTCAGTGGAGTTGAGAAATGCTTACCAGTTGCTATTGCGGTTATATTCAGTATCTAAAGCAAGGTTCTAGAACTGAATTCCAAGCTGATAGGATAGAGGAAGTGTTTAAATAAGGGGGGGGGTGGGGGGGGGGGGGGGAGGGGGAGAACAAAAACTGTTCTCTATTTGCTACTTTTCTTTTTCTGCATTAGCTTTACTCTTTTTCTTCTTCTGTAAACCACAAATTGTTATGATTTCATTAAGAACCAGAAATTGAATAATACCCTGCTTGAAATGATCTGTGGAGACTGGTTCTCTGTGGGGTACATCCTTCTGTGGATTCAATGTTGTTGCTTACTGATAAGCCTTTGATTGTGGAATGCGTGCACTGGATGGACTTGCTTTGCCAGTGCTGACCTGGAAAGACAGTTTCCTGTATAAAATATTTGTACATAAATATACTTTCTAACTTCAATAAAATTTTCTCCCACCTAAAATCCCAGGTTATTTGAGGAACTTTTAGGAGAATTTAAAAAAATATTATAGAGTCCCTTTGCTAATGTGTAGTCTAGTCACTGTGACTGTTATAGCAAATGGGATTTACAGAGAAAGGAGAAAAGAAAGTTAAGTGATGTTTAATACTTTGTTATGCAAAATGAGCTAGTAATATTTCTGAATAAAGAACAGTCATAATTGTGTTAATGGGAAGTGTCACCTTAAAAAAACTGAGATAGTTGAAACTCGAAGTTGGCTTGGTACATATTAGTTGCAGTAGTTAGACTGTATATAGTGAGAAACAGGATTGATAAGTTGATCAGCAATGGAAACAGCAAAAGTGACTTGAAAGTTTTCAACAGAAACATTTTTGAGATAATTTATGAAGAAGATAAAGCAAGATTTGACCATGACAGCTATTTCAATCCCCTGGTTGTGGTTTTCTTCTTTTCATTCGTTTTGTTTTTCTGAAATTAGTCTTTATGAGTACTTTTTCAGGACCATAGGAATTCGTTGCTTAAAAACAAAACAAAAGCTTTGGATTATATCTTTATGCAGATCAAGAAGTTATTACTATTGTTGCTATTGTTACTGTTATTTTATTATCTACTGTTATTTTATTGTCATTATCATCATCATCACATGATTAGAATGCAAGTAATGTTACGTGCAACTCAAATTTTTGCAGTAGTTTTCAGTAAGTGCTGAAACACATAAGCACCCACTCAAATACTTGTGGCTCTGATCCATCTACTGTTTACTTATTCTTTTCTTTTTGTATGATTAACTCTATTACACTGCATGATTTTGAACAATGAAAACATTATTAATGCTACTGCCAAGGCATATCCACATTCAGATTTAAGTGCCTGATTTTAGCCATTCAAATTAAAATTTGATTGCTCCGTGTTCCTGTTCTCTCTGGTTTGGATCATGCAATGACACCTTCCTAACTGCCTGTTAATATTTCTTTTAATGGTTGCATATTTCTTTATAGAAATACAGCTGTCAAAAGGGAAATTGGAGCTTTTATTGTTGCGGAACACACATTCCTAAGACATTGTGTACAACCTTAGGGACATATGTGTTAGGTAAGTTTTTGTTTCTTCAGTGCACATTATCTTTTATCCTGAGCAGTGCAAATGGAAAGAAATGTACTTAAAAATTGGATTTCTCCTAAGAGGTGAATTGGCCACACTGTAGATGTTTGTCACTTTTTTTCCCTGTGGTTGGTACATTCTGCAGTGGTTGCACATTTTTTTGTGTTAAACATAGGAGACACAGTTAACAAGAAAAATGTGTTATGGACCACAAATAGAGATGTTGAGTTGAAACACACATTCTAACTGTAGGGAATTAAGATATTCGTACATTTAGGCTCTAATCTGTCTTCCTGTTTTTCTAGAATTTGATTTTTTGTGTGTGCGTTTTGAATATATAAGATCCTAAGAACTAATTCTGAACACCAAGATAGTCAGGAGTTCTTTTAATCAAAGTAAATATTTTCTGTTTTAATCTTCAAGTGATATTACAGTTTTGGAGAACAATGGATTAAAAGGGATGGGCTGAAAGAGTGACTCCAGTTTTATGTATCATTATCACCTTACATTTGAGAAAAGGTGATCAGATTGAGATATTCCAAGGAAAAAAAAAATCAGAATTGAAAAGAAATCTTTGATTGGAAAATTTATGGCTAGCATTATTTTAGTAGGTCATTAGTTGTCATCATGATTTACCAGACTGCTTCTCATCTTCATAATAGCCATTTAATTCCAATTGTGAAGCAATAAGCAGAAATGAAAGGGACTAAAAGTTTTGGAAGAGTCTTTAAGTGTACGTACTACCTATCCCCATTTCATCTTCTGTGGTTGTTATTTGTGCTTCTGCTATCCTGTGAGAGAGCACAAGACCTGTGATAACCTTCAGTGTAGATGTAAAGGGAGGAAAATGAGGTTACTTGCCAGCATTGTTGTTGTTCATTTGCTGCTGTCTGTGTTGCCCGTCAAATTCTCTTTGTCATGCAAATATTTGTCCAGGATGTGATTTGCTAAACGAGTAACTAAGTCTTTGCTCCTTCAATGGCTCACAATTTATCATTGTCAAAAATATGCAAGCATTTCTTTTTGTTAGATGGATGAGAGCAGAATATAAATGCTAGTATTTGACTGACACAGTTTCAGCACTGATGTCTGCGGTGGCAATCAATCACAAGTGAAGCAAGATTTCTGAAATGATGTGCTTCAAACCAAGGAATATTGCAGTGGGGGGATAACTAGTATTTTTATTTGTGTTATTATACTGTAATCTATGAAGAACTTGCTGCTTGCCTTACACATCTGATGATTGGAATCATACTTGGAACATGCCTTTGCTGTTTCAGGTACATATGCACTGTAAGAGCTGGAAGATTTAGCCATTGAAAGCATAGGTTAAGGTTTGAAAATAGTCAAGTTGGAAAGTGCTTGGAAAAGATCTCCTAAGTTGTAACAGGCTGTTTTCAAGGGTGTCTGTGAGAAAACTACTTTCCTAAGAGCCAATGGAAAATAAGTAGGAATGTTTTTTCCCTGAAGATTTCCTATTTTTTCTTCTTCTGAATCCTTGTATAAGGGCAAAGGCATGAAACTCATTCCCTAAACAATACTGTGTCATTGTGGCTTCATGAAGGGATATAATTGTAAGCAACAAAAGGTATATTTTAAGTTGGTTACAGCCTGCTGTATTTTCCGTCCAAAATCATCCCTCATCTTTTGTAACTAGGAGGGGTGTGACCTCTGCTCTGATTGCCAAGTGGCCAGTTCAGTTGACGTGTAACTGCATTACTTCAAAAGCAATGGGGAGGTTGAGCATGTGCTTTGTCACGCTACTGGCAGAAAACCAATATGTTTCTGTGTAAACAAGTAGTTTATCCTGTACCATAATTATGGCAAGGAGAACTAGTGGCTGAAGGAGGTATAAAATAACCTTAAGTGCATAGGAGTCACAATGTAAAGGGAGCAAAGGACTTCCATATCTGTCATTAGTACCATATAAGTACTATGCTCATGTTGTTACAGTCATCACGCTGACTCCAAGGTGATCATACTACTTATCCACAATATTTGCAGGTGAGTTCACGCTATTTTACAAACTAAGAAACAAACTCAAACCTTCACTTAAAAATGTGAAGATGAGTACCCATGCATACATTATGGTTTGCTGTTCTGAAAAGTAGTTTATATTACTTGCTACCCAGATACAGGTTTGGATAGAAATGCTCTAAAAGTATTTTGACCTTAGATATAAAGGCCACAAATTCATTTAAGTGTGATCAATTTATGAAAAAGAAAGGTTAGTAGCTCCAAAGAGGTGTTCTGTTCTTTTAATTTTTTTAGCAGAGAAAACCTTACAATGCAGGAAGAGAGGAGAAAATTTCTGGCAGCTTTCATTTTCACTCCTTCATAAGAAGAGGAAAGGGAAAGTGGTGTAGAAAAAAAGCCATGTGGGAAAGATTGGAAAAACTGCTGCTATTTAGTCTGAAGAGAGGTCTGTCAAGAAGAAAATAATTTGTACTCCTGCTCTGTAGATCACATGGTAGTTACCTTCTGTGCAGCAGCTGTCAAGAACAGTGCAATGAATCACGAAATAACTGAGACATAGAAGTCAACTTTCAGAGTGAGATAATGCATCTGCAAGGGTTTACTGTGTTTAAAATACATATATATTAGTTTGGTTTTGTTTTTTACAAAGCAGTTACGAGTAAATGGGCCTGCGATATGGCATAAAGCCAGGGCATGACTGGAAACAGAAAACGGTAACAAGGCAGATACATATACGTGTCCCATGGGTATTTGGTTTTCAGGAGGAACTTACAGTGCTATTTCATCTATGTGAGAGTTATGAATATTTGGAATAAGTGCATTTAAGAATATTTCACTTTATAATGACTGTCTGTCACTATGATGAGCACTTAGCTTTCATAGTGCTAGTGTACATGCTTTATCTTTTCTTTTGCAAAGAAGGCAAAAATATTGTTCATTGCTGTGAAGGACAGATCAGGTTATTGACAAGAAATAAAGCTTAAATGAGTCTTTGCCAGCCATCTAAGAGGATTCAATCACAAAAACATAGTAGGTGTAACTACTTCTCTTCAAAGTAACCTGTATATGTTATTGGAGGAACACAAATCTTCCATTCCAATTTAACTAATATCCTTCAAGGACATGTGCCTTTTCATCATCTATAAATAATATAAAGATATGTTTCATGTATACAGGTTTATTTCTTTCCGCAACTGTATTGTATAAAGCAGAGGCTAATTAGGCAACACTTGAATTGCATTGTTTTCACAGTGCTTTTAAACACAACTTTGAAAATTGAGTCATTCTCTTCTTTCAAGACATACTGCTGGAGTACTATGCTTTTCCTGCAGGTTACTTACATATGATTCACTGTTTGTTTTTGATGCAGTTCCATATAAAGATTTCATAGTATTTACTTCTGACTGGAGGTGAACAGGAGATAGTAAAATGGAAAATTGGAAAGTTATCAGAGAACACCTATACTCTAATACTAGCAATATTGCCTGAGAAGTTCCCTATAACACATGAACCAGTTGTGTCATGTGACATCACTGGAAGTACAGTCACAGATCGTGTACATTAAATCGTGTCAGTAAAGATCTCTGGGAAAATCTGCATTAGCACCCACATTTAAGCGACTGTAGAATGAAAATAACAAAGAGATGTGGTCTAATAAGATACAAAGCTATTCATGCATCCTGAAACAGTATTTCTGCATTAGGGACTGTCCTCAAATGCTGCCAGAAGTAATGAAGCATAAATAATAGGCTTGGAATACTTTGCCTAGTGAAGCGCAGATGAAATGTTAGACAGAAGATTAACAGATTCCATCCTTGACACAGGCACCATGGATGATTCTTCTTTGCTCATTACATTGCAGATATAGATGTGCTTCTTCACTTCTGTGTCCTGGCCAAGCTACCAGCTACTATATTCTCTTCTCAGAGATCAATCCCAACTCACTTCGTCATAGGGCAGGTGCTCCAGCCTTCTCATCATCTTGGACCTCCTCTGGACTCACCTCAATTTGTCCATGGAACTGATTGCCATGAAATGTGACTGAGGCCAGGAAAGTTTTAGAAAAGAAATGAGAGATTGCATGTAAGAGGAAACTTTACAGTGCTGCAGTTACAATTTAAAATAATAATAATTAAAAAAAGTAAAATATTATAAATATTATAAATTGGAATTTGTGGAAATTGATTCTTTAATTGATTAGAATTGAATTGATTAGAATTGATTAGAACCCCTTGCACTTTTCAGGCAGCTGAGGGTGTGAGTTCACTGTTACTGACAGAATAGCTCCACAAAACAAGTATTGAACTTAATTGAGTACGACAGACACAACATCCTAAATTTCAGCCCCAAGATCTTAGAGGTAACAGTATCATAACTTAATTAGAAGATATAAGAATCTTCCAAATGCGAACTCAAAATCTGTTTCTGAATTTTAAGTTTGATCTAGAAAAGGGATTTTATATGATCCACTTTTCAGCACTGAAGTGAGAATTCTGAAGCTAAGCAGGATTCACTGACTCTCAGTCTTCCAGGCTTAAAGGCAGTTTGAAAAGGAGATAGATAACTACTTGAGAGCATACAGGAGAAAAATTATTGAGATCTGTAAATCTTATTCTCTAGATATTCTCTAGATTTTTCTGGAGATAGGCAGTTTACAAAACATGTTTTAATGTGCAGTATCTTTTTTTATTTTCCTGCTTTTCTGACTCAAAATCATGGCATGGCTCATTTGACTTCCTTTTGGTTTTGATTTTTGGTCCTTACAAATCAGGTTGTACCAATGCAAGTATTTTTCTTTAAACAAACAAACAAACAAACAAAAAAACAGTAGGTATTTGTTCATTTTGTTTCCTTGTTCAGTAGGAACTTTGAGAGTAATGCTGTTGGTGAAATGTGGCAGTTTTTTTTTTTCTTGTCCAGCTTGGAATGATTGTCTTATTTACAGCCAAACTGTGAACCCAGAGCTCAGTTTAGTCATTCGAAGCAGCGAGCATTTTCAGTCTGAGGATGTTACACTCTGATGGAAAAGTCCAATGCAGAGAATGAATGTGCCTCTGACTTAATAACATAGCACTTAACGTCAAGTAGAATCATAGAATCATTAAGATATCTAGTCCAGTCATCAACTCATACCCACCACGCCTGCTAAACCATGTCTTTCAGTGCCACATCTTTCCTTTTCTTAAACAGCTCCAGAGATGGTGACTCCAACATCTCCCTTGACAGCCTGTTCCAATGCATTACCACTCTTTCTGAGAAGACATTTTTCCTTATGTCCAACCTTAAAGTAAATACCAATTTCTCATAGGCAGAAAATAAAATTCACAGAATGCTTTGTTCTGAGGGTGTTACAGAAATTGCCAGGGGTGAAAGAAGTTGTGTCGTCTTGAGACCTGAAAACATTAATAAACTCTGATTGAAAATGGTAGGAAGTTGGAGAGTGTAGTTCCAACAGGAAGACTAGAAAACCCATAAATACCGTGATGGGATAGTTAGAGCTAAAAAGCATGATTGGCTTAAAGTTATGAGATTAATACCTCTGAGCTTTCATGTTTGTTTGTTTATTTGTTTTATTTCCTACAATTTTCTAATCCTTAATACTGCATGCAGTTCACATTTTTAGGCTTTTCTCCACAACAGTAAGGCTAGAAATCTCGATATTATTTTTTCACTCAATATACTCCAGATGTGTTTTTGTTTGTTTGTTTTCATTTTTGGACATTTATCATGTAATAAAATTCATGAGAGATCATAGCAGAGATCATGAGCAGAATAAGTCTCAAACAAGTGCATTTGAGTCTAACCCCACTCACCGCCTGCCCCAATCCTAATTATAAAGTCTAAGGAATCAGAAAGAAGCAATACTGACCAAAAAGATCAGCCATGCTACGTGGATCTCCAGAGCATTTAAATGAACTCATGCTACGTGTTCAATAATGAAACTAACAAGTGTTATTTTGCAGGAGGAGCATATTTTGGAAAGATGCAGCAGGTTTTGTACAGGGCTCCTATTAAGCTTGTTAGTTAACTAGTACCTTACACGGCACACTGGCAGTGTCATCTGGATTGCGTAGTTTTGGCTAACAGTACAGTAGATCACTGTGAAAACCCACGAGTCTGAAGTTAAACAGAGTCTGGAAAATGAGTCAGTGTGTATCATCCAATGCTGTATGCCAGTGGTTCTTTAACTTGACTCCAGTCAATTCTGTGTCTACTCTTACATCACTTGGTTGAATATATTTTGTAGCTCTTGCCACTTTTGATTCTTTGTGATGTACAGACAAGACAGAAAAGCAACAATTGAACACTAGGGATAGATGTTTAGATTTAATCCTTGTTTTGGAGAAAAGAACAATCACCAACATATGACTGCTTGGATATAATAGGATTTCCTAGGAAGGGGAAGAGAATCTTTGGAATATAAACTATCAAATTTTGCAGGAAGATGAACGAGTCATTGAAATCATAATACTGCTTTGAAAATGCCCAGTAGGACTGGGTTAGAAAATATCCAGTAGTCTGGATTACATTGTTATAGGAATCTTTTTGCCCAGGAGCAAACTAGTTACAATATTACTGTGGGTTTTACAGCTCTCTCCTGGTTTCCTATTATTCTTTGTCAAAAGATTCTTAGCAATTTATTTTTTCTGATGTCAGAATTCTCCAGAATTCCTCACAGACACTTTTAAGAGACAGTAGCCTCCTCTAATAAAAATTACAGTATATTAAGTGAGTCTTATGCTTCATGAATTATATCCGTATCTTGTGTTTTAACTTGTGCATATGCAGATGCATGTGTTTATATTATAGTTAATATAAACTATAGATTATATTATAGTAATTATAAGCTATCTTTTATATGCATACATATATGCATACCTGGCTCTAAAAAGGGTCAAGATTAATGTTTTCTGTGTTTTTAAGTAATAATTAGGACCTTAATAAATGCATGTCCTAGTTGATTTCAAAACTTCCTAAAATACCAGACTGTTTAATGCACAAATAGCACTTTAAAAAAAAAAAATAAAAATAAGGGAAGAAAGAACTGGTTAGCCATGTGCCTTGTCTTGTGAAATATAGGAAGACAGGCACATACTAGGAATGGCAATAACAACAAACAGTCTGCTGTCCCCTGGCATTCTTCCAAGCATGTAATTGTCAACAGTGGAAAGGTATACTCCGTGGTAGTCTGTGTCACTTGGCTAAAATACTCTAAGAATTTATTATACTGTACTATGCGGAAAAACAATGTGAAGAAATATTGTGCTTTCAAGTTGACAAGGCACTTAAGTGGTAGACCACGTAATATATTTTGGTAGGTAGAAAATATGCACCCTTCTTTAGAAAGTGCTTCCACTGAAAGGCTTTAAAATGTCTTTCTCCATATTTGAATACTTTATTCTTCAATGCACGAATAGTTTATTTTTATGTCCAGCATTAGCATATAAGAAATCTCTCCTAGGTTTTTCACTCACAGACTGATCTCACTGACTCAGATATTAGCAGTCCTGTTGTGGTATTTAAATTCTCAAATCTGCACGTGTTTGTTCAGGATAGGATAATGTTTTCATCTCTATTGGTGATCTGCATCAGTGCATTCATACTGTGTAGGATTTTAATGTGAGAGGCCCATTTTGTATCTCTTTTTATCAGTGTCACAGGAAAAACCTGAGAGTAGGAAGAACTGTTTCACTTCAAGTAAAAATGTGAATGCAGGGGCTAACTCACATTTTATAGCTTGATTATGGCGGACACAAAAAAAATAGTGATCTCACAGTTTGAACTGCTAAGTGATTGTCCTGATTATGTGACAACAGGAATAAAAAATGAGGAGCATTAGTTACATGTACTACCTTGAGTGATAGTTCTCATGTTCTTGTGAAGTTAATGCTAGTAGTTGAGACTCTTGTTTCCAGTAGTACATTTCTCTTGCCTGATGTTTTCTTTAAAAATGAATGAAATGTAATGAGGATGTATTTCTGCAGCTCTGGCTTATAAAGTTAAGAATAAGAGTATAGCACAGAAGAAAGAGTAAAACCATAGTACAAATGTGAAGACAAAAAAACAAGCTTGCACAGGGTATTAACACTGCTTTACAGTCCTTTTACTGCTGAAGAATGATGGTTGTCTGATATCTCAGCTTGTCTTACTCCTTCTCCTCCGTACTGCAAGTGACATGCTGAAAATTCTTATTGTAATCAGCCATTTATGTTTATATAGCAGTATTCTTGCAAACATCTCAGAGTGCTTCGCAGTCATTACAATCAAATTAAAATACTAGCTCAAGACACAGAAGAATACGCATAGTAATTCCCATTTGAATATTAAGCGAGTCTAAACATGGATTTCTTTCTGGAAAATTCTAATAAACCAACTCTATGAAAATACATATTTTCATTTTACTGTTGGATAAAGAACAGAAGGCTTAGAATAGATTTTGCTACACAAGTAACTGCACAACATCATTACAGCGAATGAGCTACTCAGTTACTTAAAGTTATGTTTAAACTTAACTACTGTCTCAGGTATGTTTTACTACTGCTAAGATATTCTTGAAACGATGAGAGCAAAATCCTAAATTGTTTATCCATTATGAGCTGAGCATATTTATTAATAGTTGCTTACAGTACAGTGCATATACTAAGGGACTATTTCCAAATATTTTTCTTCTCCTAGTCCTTTAGGTAGTTGATGTATTTGTTGCCTGGCAATAACACATCACATCAGAGGGGTGGATTCTCTCATTTTCTTTTATCTGTTGTTCTGCTGATGTATAGGATGTGCAGTAGTACTCACTTTGGGGAACTCAGATTTATTCAACATGTCCAGCTGGTGGTGGTCCATTTGGCCATTTATGTTTTAGTGCGGTATCTCATTTGTTGATATTTTTAATGCTGACCATCGGTAAGCTTCTAGTTTGTTGGTGACAACATAAAGAAACAAAAATGCAATAATATTTGTTTCAAATTTTCATTAGGGAAAGTGTCAATCATCTTGCAAAATATGTTTTTCCATGGTTGCTTAGCTCTTCTGCAAGCAAACAGATGACATTTGGCTGCACTTGGCTGCAAGTAAGCAGCCTGCATATTCTCTAAGCTGTGCTTCTGTGTTACTACTTACATTGTGTATTAAATTATTGCCATACATTCATCCATGAACTTTGCAAGACTGAGTTTTTTTTTCCTCTGTTTCTTTAAAACTCCATGCTAAAACAAATTTGGGGTGGGAATTGATCAAATGAGTATCCCATATATAGGCAACTTGTTCTTGATATTTGTAGGTAAAAAAAAAAAAAAAAAAAAAAAAAAAAAGAAAGTGCAAAGAAGTGATTATATCTGGCCATACAATTCTATGTTATTTCTTGATAATCATCAGCTAAAGACATCTTACTGATTAAAAAAAAAAAAAAAAAGGGAAGTTCATGAGATTGGCTATTTTTAGTGCTGTTTTAGACTCCAAAAATCTGTTCCTTCCACTGGAAGCTCCTCTTTAATTGCAGTTTTAATGGAGGAAAAAAAAAAAAGAAAGAAAGAAAGAAAGAAAAAAGTTATTAGGGAAAAAACCAGACTATCAGATGAAATTAAAAAGACTCTATAAATCCTTTTTGTGAAAGAGAGAAATTTATAGGTTTAGCATGAATCAGTTATCTGAGTAGAAACTGATAGCATTTCGAGGATAAACAACATGGCTGTATGGTGTATTCCTTTGTGGTTTATTTTCTTGCAAATCTTTTTCTGGTGCTCTCATTGCAGAAACACCATCTGGGGTTTAACTGGGATTCTTTTCAGCCATGAAATAGTGTTGGATGAGGTGAGATTCTGTAGAATTACAGTATTTTGGCTGGGAAATTCTAAACAGGGGAAAAGAGCCCATTAGCAATATATAATAATATTCTCATGCTAGAAGAGATTAGAGCTAGCAGTTTTTAATTAACAGAAAGCAATGCAACTTACTGAGTCCATCGTATCAGTGATCAATATATAGTGCCTGGAAATCTTGACTGAGTTTCTTCCTTCCATTCTATCTTCATCTGTTGGAAGAAACATGTAATAGTGTGATACAGTCTCCTCTATAATTTCCTCGTAATAAACATTCTTCATGTAAGAAATGAAGTGATTGCTTCTTGCTCCTATAAGACCTGTTTTCATGAGTGTCAAAATGGCTTTCCTTTTGACTGAAACCTGGGGGTATTCTTAAGTAGAAATGATACTTGGCAGAATAATTTTTAGGGTGGCTATAGTGTTTTTAAGGCTGAAATACAGTGTTTTAGTTTTTGGACATCAAAGCTGAACTAGAATATAAAGAATTTGCTGGTGGCAATAGCTAACATTCTGTTACGATGATAAGAGGAGGAAAATAATCACATTGTATAATTGCAGCTATGTTTCAGATCCATGAGATACCTACCATTTTCCAGATGTAAATGAAAGCTGATGCTTTTCGTTACTCATGTTAACTCATAGTGAATCCAATACTATAGAAAGTTCACATGAAATCACCAATTTTTTTAGGAATTTGACTAGGCAACATTTCATTGATTTTGTAGTGGAGAAGCTTGCTTTCTTTTCTTGCTGTTGTAAAACCGTGAAAAACTTGTGGCAGTATTGCTCAAATCCAGAAATAGTTATGCACTGATTGCTGTAGACATAGCCTCCCTGTATGTACTGAACCTTTGAATATGACCACGCTCAACAAAAATAAGCTTTTTAAAATCAACATGTGGGTTGTTATGAGACTAGGTGAGTAATAATCATTAAAATTACTTGCAAAGTGTTGGTAGTGTTACTACATAGAAGAAAGATCTTTAAATTCAGAAGGTTTCTGTTTTGGTATTCTTATGGTAGCTCTGACCTTGACCAAACACATGTTTAGCATTAGATGTGTTAATAATTAATGTGAAGGGAGTTGATTAGAGGCCTAAAACTATATAGAGGCTTTCAGATATTGATGAATTCAAATGCGTTTTCTGATGTCGTGTAAAATGAGAGAAAATACAAGAATGAAAATCTTCAAAGAAGCATTACATGAACTTCTAGTTTACATGCATAGAACCTTACTCGCACTTGCTTTAACTAGGACTGTGGCTGTGAAATCACTTAGTTGCATTTCTAAGGCCATTATTCATTAATGTATGAAGGATCGAATATCAAATTGCTCGTGAAAACAATTTTCTACACATTAAGACCAGGAAGTTATTGAAAATTTCAAGAGACAAGCAGTTCATTTTAAATTTTAAAATATATCTCTGATATATGCTTTTAAAATCTCATCTATGTCATTAAATGCAGTACCTGTTTGTTTTCAGAACTCTATTTTATTTGGGTGTCTGTAGGTCCTTCTGAAGTGATCCATGTTATTCCTGTGTTGTAGAGGAATGTATTGTATTGTAATTGTAATGTATTGTACAACGTACAATAGGCTCTCAAAATAAGACATTCAAAACATAATAGAATTTATCTAAGGTACATAACAAAAATGTTCTATAAAACATATCCCAGAACCGGATAGCAGGAGATATTAATTAGGAAGCAGTTAACAGTTTTCACCCATGAGTAGGTAGCCTTTTTCTCCTAAGTCTATGCAAATGTATAGTACTGGTGATGCTGAATATTTGGAGACATGAGGTTCTCAATATTCAAACACTTAGAACACAGTTTTACAAGATACCAAAGACTTTGGTCCTCATTCAACACATTTAAGTTACTTCAGAAGCAATGTCTCCTGTAAATTTCTGTTGAAATTATAACATATAGAAAGAATACAATAAAACTGTTTGATATAGCCAGTTTTCAGCTACAAAATACTATTTTTCAACATAATCACTACCATCATCTATACATCTTTACCAACAATGAAAAAGATCCTGCATGGCATTCTTGTGAAAATTTGCATGGTTGTCTGGAACGCGTCTTGTCTTGTGCACTGCTGTCACCACTGCTGAAACACACCAGTGATCATCTCACTGTGATGACATCGACTGTTTGGTCTCCATAAGCATTCAGCAAGCATCAATGAATGCCGATGAGTGCCATATTTTCTGCATGGAGGAGTTCAGTTCCACACCTTTGTTTCATACGCACTTGTCAGATGGCTTTTTACCAGACTGTCCCTCTGCTGCCATCTGTCACACAGCAACAAAATGCAAAAGAATGCTGGTGGGGAGGGTACTGCTGTACTACCAACATCTGCCTCTGATTCTGTGGGCTGACATAATAAAATAGGAGACATGACTTTCAGAGCATCAGGTAGGCAGTCTGATATGTTCAACAAATCTGAGTAAAAAAAAAAAAAAATTCTATTTTTTTTTTAATGTAAACATTATTATACTTATCAAGTATATTTGAGAAATGGGTTCTAGAACATAGCATAACTCATGACGTTTGGCATTTTAGTAAATATAGAATCATAGAATCACCAAGGTTGGAAAAGACACACAGGATCACCCAGTCCAACCATCCACCCGTCACCAATAGCTCTCACTAAACCATGTCCCTCAGCACAATGTATATGTAGTATAGAAAAGGCTTCTGTGAAATATGTGTGGCAAAATTTTGCATTGCAGTGTGTTTTTTTTTTTACTGGTGAATGTTGTATCTTCTTCAAAACTTCTCTTCCTAGTTTGACAGTAATGTAGGCTGTAGATCTAGCCCAGGTTAATAAGGTGGAATATCTTGTGTTTTCTTATTCTTGAAAGGATGTTCACCTGTCTCCTTTCAGACCTAAATATTATTTCTTTATATAAGTTAGAGTATTAAATGGAAATAGATGTTTCTACGGTAACTTATTTCAGTATGCTCAAGAGGAAATAATACATTTCATAAGGAGAAGGAATCAAGGGTTATTTTCAAAGAACCATGAAAACAGTCATTTAATTACAGCCCATGTCCAACAGCATAAATATGAGAACTGAAAAAACGTCTTTAAGCATCTCTCATGTTCTGCATCAAAATTTATATATTAAATATACTCTGCACAAAAACATTCTATATTTTTACGTTCAGATAAAGATCTGAGTTTATATTTGGAGCATTTGCTTTAATTGATACAATTTTGATCTCATATTTACAGTGCTGCAGAGCTGCACTATCTACTTTTTAATGAGAATGCAAAGTAGAAAGAACAGCATGACTTCAATAATATTTTATGCCCACACAGTATGCTTTTTTTTTTTTTTTTCTTTTTGGTAATGATGTGAGGGTGGTTCCACCATGTTTAGATCAGAGGAAAAGTTTGTCCAAATAGAAGTGACATTTCTTACTGAAGTGATGCATGCCAATTACAGCTGGTCTATCCTATTTATTAAGAACTGGATGCAGAATTTATTTGTGAACTAGACATAGATTTTTTTTTTTTCTTAATCCATTTCTCCTGTCTGTTTTTCATTTCTTATCCTTCTGATATTTAAATATTTGCAAACCTCCTTCTGTCCAAATCGGCATTTTCCAACTGCTTATCTCATCAGTTGAACTAAGATTGTTTAGAACTATTTGATATTTTTCCGTGCTATTTGTCTTGAGACTATCTATCTTCTCTGCTTTTTGAGTCAATCAAATCTTTCTGTCCTTTTATATCACAGCATTTAATATTCTGTTTCAAAGGATACAGCAGCTTTAGAGTTCATATGATAGCTTCCTTTTAAAATAACCCATTCAGAAAATCAAAGGAGCACAATAATAATCCAGTTAAAAGATCAGAAGGAGAAGAAAATATTAAACTGTCCAATTCAGTGGTTTTCTGAAGATAGACAAATACGAAATCATTGATGCTTTCTGGCTAGGTTTATCTCTTTGCTCAATTCTTGTGCACCTGGGGTCACGATGATTAGCATGCAGTAGAAATGAAAAATGAAAAGGAAGCAAGAATGGAAATATTCATATGATTTTTCAATCCTTTTTTTTTAATCTGGCCTACTTAGGTCATAGGACAAGGTATGTAGAATGGTGTGCAGTTCATACTAAAATGAAATCTGGAACAAATCGCACTAAGATCAGGACCAAAATACACCATTCTGCCCCTGTGATAATAAAGGAGCTCTGACAACTGAAACACAAATTTAGAATGGAGGAGAAATGACAAAGTGAGCTGGGATGATTCATCCCTTATCCCAAAGCTACAAATCTTAACGTTTTGCTGGCTGTCGGCTATAAGGAGGGGAGATAACACCTATTATGTAATAAATGTTTTTGTCATCTTTTGTAAAAATTGAAACATTTTAAAGTAGTTATCTCTATTAATGTTCATCAAATGAATAAACAACACATCAGTAGATCACAACAAATTACTGCTTTGCAATGTCTTCCCACATCTGAGGCACCATGAAGGAAGTTAAACATGAAACCCAGGAATTGTCAGCTGATTGCTTTAGTGTTGCATGAAAAGCTATTGGACAAATTCAGATTTACATCTGTAGTTGAAAGTTAATATAGAACTGAAAGCCCTTCTGCACCTATCTCTACCACCAGTTGATGTGGAAAGATAGTTCTTTTCATCAGTTCTATTCTTGTCTTAAAGATCTGATTTACTATTTCATCTATCATTGGTTTGATTTTCTCTTAGAAAACAAACTGTTACAGTGTTATCATTGTAAAAAGTTACAACTAAATTTTACATCGTTATTGGAAGGTCCAAAGTACAACAGGATCGAAGAACGCCCAGTAATATGTTACAGCAGAAGAACAAATCAGGAAGAATGTGATGCTTTCTGGCTTAGTGTTGCTATAAACTTGGTGGAGGAAATTTAAAGATCACAAAAAGTAGGATAGATACAGTGAAGATGAGCTAGCTGAAGCAGAGATGATAAAATCTGTGGCTGGTCCAAAGATATTAGTTCTGGTTAAAACATAGGAATTTATAAAGAAGGTAGAAGGAAGTAGTCAGCTGCAATGAACAAAATAAAGAGGAAGTTTCTTACGCAATACAACCGAAAAAAAAAAAACCAAACTAGGAAATGAAAAGCTACAAAAGAAAGTGGTCTTCTCAGTAAAAAAACCTAATACCTAATCATAACTCACTGTAGCTGTGCAAAGCAGCATTTCCTGTACAGTTAATTTAGCATGTGCAGTAGCTATTGATAATAAAGTCCCCAGGGAACTGCAGATATGTCATATTTCTGTTTCGAAATACTGTAGTAAGTCAGAGTAGCTATTTCACCCTGCTGAAAGGATTTCACTTATGTTAAGAGTCAACTAGTAAATGGACCAAAATTTTAGCTTAACTGGCTTGTTGACTGGTGACAGGTGGCTATTTTTCAGATAGGGTATAACATAAAAATCAAGTAATTGTTTATAAAGACATTCTCTAACACCTGAGAAAATATCATTCAGATCATGCAGACAAATGTAGTATGGTTGCCTCAGTATGAATGTACTTAAGATCAACTGATTTGAAGAGGCATTTGGAGAGTTTCTGAAGACTCAGGTATGAAAATAGTAACACGATACATAATCTTTATTCAAAATGAGCAGCTCTACTGACTTCTTTCAAAGGATGATTCTGGAATCACATAGAGCAGTTTACCTCTGTTACAAAAATTGTAGCTTATCTCCCTCTCTTGTAAACTGTGATACTGGATGCTTGATGAAAACTGAAAAAACAATCATAACAGTTAATTTAATTCAACAGTACAGCATATTTAATAATCAGTGCAGATTCTGGATAGTGGAGAGAGGTACCACTCTTTGTGGACACTTAATTTCAACTATTCAAAGCATAGTCCATAATATAGGAAGAATCACATTATGGAAGTACTTAATTTCTTTCACTCAGGAGAGCTTGACTCAGTTTGCCATATGCCTAAATTCTAGGGATCGGATAAGAGAGATGAGCACCATTCTCAACTAATATTTTTTATTAAAGAATCCTGCCCAAAAGATTTTATAACAGGTAAAAAGAGCTGATGTTGTAATGAAATCTTAATTCGTTCTTTTGTGAAATGTTGTTGTCTTGTGAGAAGTTAGTTTATGGCCCAGAAGATTCTAGTAGTCAGATAAATTTTCCCCTTCACCTGAAAGAAAAATCGGCATTTCAAGTATGAAAAGTGGAAAGAAAAATCATCTGGGCTATATTAACATAAAATAATTGTGGAAAAAAATCAATTTAACTAATACATTCTTGCCATTTGAAGAGCTGTTCTTTAAGAGTACTAGGGACAAAAATCTCTAAGTAGAACTAGTGAAAGGTTATCTGCCATAAAATGCATTATTACTGCAAGAAGGTCTGAACTGTGCAGCATATACATATAGCATATATATGTAAATTGAAGATGCCAATGAACAAGGAGTTAACCAAGAAAACATGGGGAGAACACTTTTTGTTTTCAGTCTCTTCTCCCCCAGTTCTCTTACTGATAGTCTTATGGTATTGCAGTCAGTGAAGCTGATTTTCTTATCTACATTTAGAAAGATTAGGTTGCTGCTGTCAGAAAAGTATATGTAAATAGTAAGTCCGTTTCTTGATTATTGTTTTCTTTTTTCTCTTATCTGATGAAAAAGGCATGAATTCATAGTTGAAAAATAAAAAGCAATTCCTTGTTTTTGCTAGTTAGAAGATTATATTCCTCATGGTTATTTAATGTCTTGGACCCCATACTTAGCTTGCTGAATATCCATAGCATGTGTGTACGCAGTGCTTCAAATATAACAGTTTTTTGTCTAATACCTAAATCCTTATCTATAATAGATTAATATATATCATATCTAAGTCAATGGTAGCTAAATAGAATTTTTGAATAAATATCTCCGTTATTATGCCAGCTCTAAGGAGATTGATTTTTCTTTGACAAAATTCAGGTAACTACTGTAGTTACATTTCCTATGTTAAAAAATAGCGTTATTGTTAGAGGATCTATTATATTTTGGCTTTTGCAGAAAGAAAATACTGCCTATCTTATTACCCTATCTTCTGATGTTATAGTAAGAATATGGTTGTAATGTAAGCTGTCTGTCCTTAGTAATTAGTGACAACTGAAAGTTGCCATGTGCCATTTTGAAATCAGAATATTTATCTGGATAGTGAGTTTGTTCTACTTCAAAATCAAACGAGCTCTAAGTTATTCTTATTTCATCTTGAATTACTGAAGAATATAAAATATAATAAACCTAAACGTATAGAAGAAAAATACAGCAAAGACATTTTTAAATATGTGCCTTCATATGTATGTATTTTCGCTAGTTATTTTGGACATAATCAGATGCATATAACAAAACAGATTTTGCTCAGTTTCAACCTATCTTAAATTGCAAGAATGGAAATAAGAGCTATGATTTAGAACTGGTGCCTATTATAATAGCTGAGGCCAAGGCAAAAAATTGTAATGCTGTTATACATAACTTCATCTTGCTCATCTCCACCTAGAGAGTGTGTTTTAAATAGCTCTAGGCAAGAAATACTAAATAGTTCATAATATTGTACAGCTGGATTGCAGCATCTGTGATGTATGCAGGAAACGCTGTGTAATCTTTGGAATGCCATGAACAGTATTCATTTTAATGAGTGCTGTAACAAAAAAATTGCTGTTAATTCTGGAAAGTCTGCCTAATTAGTCAAGCCATGCTATGTCTGCTCCAAAAGTAATGCCTCCTACTTTATTATGGTGACCCATGACTTCAAAGGCAGATATTGGTATGGTAGAGGCTGAACCTTCCACGCAATATTCCATTACATGTTGTTGCTGTGTGACAGATGGCAGCAGTGGGGCACCTGACAGAATGGTGTCTGACGCAGAATTGGGTATGAATCAAAGGTGTGTGATTGAATTCCTCAGTGTGGAAAATACTGCACCCGCAGACATTCACTGATGCTTGCTGAATGTTTATGGAGATCAAACAGTGGATGGAGCACAGTCAGGAGGTGCTTCAGCAGTGATGATAGTGACATGAAGTCAAGCCATGTTCCAGATGTCCATGCAGATTTTTATGAGTGTGGTATGCAGGCTCTTCTTCAGTGTTGTTAAAATGCATGAGAAAGAGCGTTTTGTAGTTGAGAACTTTCTCTACCAAATAGAGTTACTGTGTGCTTTGTATTGGGCTGCAGCTTCCATGGAAAGAAATAGGAGGCAGTACTTTCAGAGCAACCATGTATGTATGTATATATATATATATATATATATACACATACACATAGTTTGCTCTGAATGTGTATATATATACCTCATTTATACATACTGTATATATACTATATATATATTTATTATATATATATATATAATTTATGGTAAATTTACATTTTGTTGTATACACAACATTACATTAACTTGTGTTCTTCTTTAATAACGTCCTTGTCTGTCTATGGAATAACCAGACTGCATAGACTGTCATTTACCTATGAAACTCATACAGTAATAGCCTACTCTCTTTGGAAATTTTGACTGAGTTTATGCAACTAAATTTATACTGGAAACAGTATTTTAGCTACAGTGTCCTCTAACAAGCATAAAATGCTCAGGAGATGAGGGCTGCTGTTGCATTTCCCTTCAAAAAAATGTGAGGACCACTTAGCAAAAGCTATTATAATCTCAAAGCAATTAATTCCCATCACTTCTCATCTGATTTAACAGCCAGCAGTGACCTGTATGCATTAATCCATTGAGTGAATCTGTATGAAGAATTTCTTATTAATTCACGAGCAAATGTAAAAGCCAAGGTTCAGTGACTGGAGGTGCTTCACGCTGAAGTGAAAGATCTGAGTCACCATGTGGGAGAAGTTTGACTGCTCTGAGTCAAGTTAGTGGGATAGTCAGCAACTGGAGGTGGCACCTGATCTGTTGAAGCGGCATTTGTATCTCCAAAGAGATGAAGCATTCTATTAGTGAGAGAAATGTCAAAACTAACTCCAGAATAACTTAGAGTTAAATAAACTGTAAAGGAAAGGAATGAAGTCTGAACGAGTATCGTGAATCGCTGCAGGTGAAACAGTATAAGTACTTCACCTGGAAAGGCTTGTTTCTGAGTAGGTAGCTACCTATGTTAGGTATGTATTTGAAAACTTTGAAAGCAAGAGAGGATTTCCAAAATAAATAATGATGCATCAATTACATGCATGTGGTGGATGGTGAATCAACAGTCGTTCTCAAATCCTCTACAAGTCTGAAGGATTTGAAGCATTCAGTAACTTGCCAGATCAGGCTCTGGGTTTTTTTAAGTAAATCAGCACTTTATTTTTAACAGCTAGAATTATTTATAACACCTAGACTTGTATTGGGTCTCAAGCACACTTTCTGCACAGATATGACTACAGCGTAGGCAAATTGCCGATGTTCTGCACAGCTCTGGCAATATCCCTTACAGTGACAAGTGCTATACATTCTGATCCTTATCTTAAAGAGACAGGTCTTTTTAACATTTGACAGAGTTTAATACAGCTATCGTGTTCTAGAAGGAAGAGTTTGCATGGAATGTGTCACAAGTTCAGAGGAACTACTGCTGCTTCTAGATGGGTGAGCGAGTAGTTGGCTACCTGTGAACTTGACTGTATTTTTTCAATTTCAGTGAGTACAAGTTGGCTGGGAATAACTTGCAGCTGGTACAGCTCTATTTTTAAATAGATTTATTAAAGGAAATTAAAATTAGCCTTTCTCCTTCCCCTCAAATTTCCATCTGCTACAATTAATATTAACACGATTTCTAGCTTGTCATTGTAGCTAATTATATTTTTAGAAAGATTCCATAAAATGATAGTGTGAAGCACATACACTCTGTATCCTTGTCAATCTGCTTGCAGAGAATGTGATCCTCCATAGTAGCATGTAGGTCAAAATGAATTTTATTTAATGCTTCCCAACTAATCTATAGCATATAAAGCACCCTTACATGCGGAGGTATTTCTGAGATATCATTCAAGCCTTCATCACTGTCACGCATTCCATTCCTGCTCATGGGGAGGCTAGTAGAATTCAAAGAAGGCTGAGATACTGTGCTTAGAATTAAGTAGGAAACATTTGATTGCCATTCATCAATAATACGTCTTCATCATCTACATGTTCTATATATATAACACAACTGTTGGAAATGCTACAGAGCTTTTCAAAGATGTTGTTGCTCTCTGCTCTTGTGGTTATCAAAGGTCCTCCTCAAATCAGGTCATGCCTTTGCTAAATTTTATTTAAAAAATGATGGCTTTAAATCTGAAAGGAATTTTATCTGGAATCTTCTGGTGAATTGTGTTAGTAGATTTATAGATTAAATTATTCTGACAGAATTGCCGAGACAGCAGTGATTCAAAGAAGCAGTTAAGTACTTAACTGGCTGTATCAGGTCTATTTTTATGAGAGAAACTTTATACTAAAAAGCTTATTAAGTGTTCTTTGGTGTGGTAAAAACTTTGTGTATATGATACTTTTTTTTTTTTTTTGGATGCTAAATATTGCTAAATTTTGGATGCTGAGTATTCCCAGCATGTGAAAATCACATTCTTTAAAACAGAATGTTGAAAAAATTTAACCTCTCCTCCAACAATTTGAGTTTCATTGACATGAATTTTGCTTGCTAGTTTTAGGTGAGGACATGTAGGACAGGCATAGAGGAAATGCTAAGTAATGGCCTGAAGCAGTGATGGAGCACCTGGTGGGAAGGCAGGGCCAACCCAGGGGAGCTCAGGTGCAAGCAATGCAGCTGAGTGATTGGAAGGGCTGGAGCCAGGATCCACCCCTTACAGACCGCATTTAAGGGTTGGCAGTGGAGGTGAGGGTGTTTCTTGTTGGAGATCCTTGTCTACCTGAGATCTTCTGGAGGTAAGCAGATGTTTTGTTTGCGTTCTTGGCTGCTGTATTTGAGCACATTCTTACCTGGTACAGCTTTGGGCTTTGCTGGTGTGCTGTCATTGCTATGTTTTCCATCATGTTGCAGTGTTATAAATAAGTGGTGTGTTGTTGTTGTTTTTTTTTTTTTTTTTTTTTTTTTTTTTTTTTTTTTAATTCACACTGACTTTTCTAACCACAGACCTTAAGCCTGATATAGAACTGAAATACAATGCAGGCATCGTGTGTATTTTTGCAGATGCATTTGCAGGTGAGCGTAAGAAGCATCATCCATCCAGACTCAGCTGTACAATTTTATGCTTTCTAGGCCAATTGCAGAGAGAACGATTTTGGTGCTCAGCACAGTACAAGCAACAGTACTCTGAAATATACACAGCATACAAAAACAAACAAACAAAGGAAAACAAAAACAACAAAAAATACTACTAACAATTAGTATTTTATTTTTTTTTGCAGAGCATGAAAAAAACTCTTAAAAACTTTCCCTGTTCTTTTGTTTTCATTGATTTTTGCTTAATAACTAACCTCAGGAATGACAGTCAAAAACAGAGGTAGAAACAATTAACGCTAGCGTATACCTAGGGGGTATTGCTGCTGTTTGTATGGGCATGTTAGAGATTATTCTTTTACATCGTTGTCTCAAAGCTTGCTGGGGACACAGATGAACAAGTCCAAGCGAGTCCTGGGCAAGTGTTGTGAAATCCTTTGTCTGAGGGACTCTGATGGACAAGGCCGGGGCAATGAGAAAGATAAGCTGCAGATTAATGGCTGTGAAGTGGTCTTTTGTGTGGACTTATCTCGAGGAAGATGGCCATCTCGGGGTATTCACATGACTCTTGCTCAAGCACCCAGCGATGTCACATGGGCAGAAAAGGAAGGATGAAATGGGGACATAAGATCACGAGGTTTAGTTTTCTGGCAACTGATTCCTCATGAAGAAGAAGTTTCTGCTGTGAGAAGCCTCACAACTTGTGCTTTCTCCCTCCTGGACTTGCTCTGCGCTCTACCGCAATGCTGAAGAAGAACAAAGGGGCCTGCAGTCAGATTCCTTACTACAGAATTCCTGCATGCTGACAGACTCTCCTGGGTCTGCTACCTGAGTCCTGCTGCTTCCTCGCAGATTGGCTCTGTGACTGCCTCCTGGTACCTGCTTGCTGCCCAAGGCCGGCCACGCTGCTGCTGCTCTTCCCCCCTGCTGCTTTTGCCTTGCACCTTCGAAATGTCATGCAACGGGACTGCTGGATCCTGGTGGTGACTATTCATGCTTTATGTGATTCTTGCTTGTTTCCTACCTTTTCTATCACCCTCCTTCCCTTCCCTGTCTCCCTGATGAGGATTTATAATAAACTGGTTGGACCAACATTTGAACCGTTGTTTCTTAATCTCACGCTGGGTATACAGATATTAAAAACCTTATCTGCCTCCTATAAGTTGGAGCGAGACAGCAAGGAAGAAAGAGCGGAGCTCCTTTGTGATAGTTGGAATGTAGTTGAAAAATTAAATAAGTAAACCCTTTGCTGTTCCAGAACTGTTACAGTCTGCTGTGTATCGAAACAATTCTTAAAAGTACCTTAGCTATTGCTGAGTAAATAAATGAGTAAACACCCTTACTGCAGTAACAATCAGGGAACACAATTTCTGGCTTGAATATATGATAATAAAAGAGGAAATGGTTAGCTCTTAATGACGATTTTCCTTTGCCAGTGTTGAAATTACAGTAGAAGGAAGAAGAGAAAGGGAAGTAGACATTCTTCATAGCTGGTGAGAGTCTTCAGCAAAAACACCAATTAACTCAATCTGCATAATGTCATTTTACTGATGGTAGTTTGAATTACTAGCAAATGTTAAAATAAAGTGTTTTTTATTTTTATCTTTAGAAATTGCTTCATTGAAACCAGAATTGTGAATTTTATTTTTCATATTTGAAATTTTATAAATATATGATCTGTATGGCACTAACTAGTTGTTTTGGTCCCAGTTCAGAAAATTAGGTATTTCTGCGTAATTTCAATTGCATACCTAAGTGATAGTTGAATCAATGCTACTTAACAATAATGTGGGAAACTGAATGGAGCTGTTTTCCTAATAGAAGAATGTTAGGTACAGAAGTTATGACATTTTGGAGGGTATCATAAGCAACATTTCTAGAGCAGGTACACTGTAAACAGATGCTGTCTCTACAATAAACTGAAGTCTGATTTCATCAGGCACTGAATGAATCGAGTTGACCCAGGTTGGTCTTAGCTCTATTTTATAGAAACAAGACCTGCCAGTTTCAGATCAAGAAGTTCAGTTCAAGAATATAACCAGTAGGGACAGGACTAATAAAGGCCAGCTGGTGATAGGAGTATACTATAGGCCACCTGATCAAGGGCAGACTGTTGAAGAGGCTTTCTTGCTTCAGATGCTGGCAGCATTGTGCTCACTGGCCCTCCTGGTTGTGGGGGACTTCAACCATCAGGATATCTGTTGGAAAGACCGCACAGTGAGCTGCAAGAGGTCCAGGAGGCTCCTGGGATGTGTTGATAACTCTGTGGTTCAGGTATTGGACAGACCGACCAGAGGTAAAGCATTGTTGGACCTGCTGCTCACCAATGCGGAGGAGATCATTAAGGGCGTTAAGGTTGGAGGCAGCCTGGGCTGGAGTGACCATGCCTTGGTTGAATTCGTGATCTTGAGGGATGTGGGCCTGGCAGAGAGTGGGGTCAGGACCCTGAACTCAAGAAAAGCAGACTGAAGCTGTTTAAGGAATTGTTGGCATCCCCTGGGATGCTGTCCTGAAAGATATTGATATCCTCTTCAAGGATGCTTTCCTGAGAGCACAAGAGCTTTCCATCCCTTTGAATAAAAAAGCAGGCTGAGGAGGTAGGAAACCAGCATGGCTCGGCAAAGGCCTGCTGGGCACGCTGAGGGCAAAGAAAGGTGCATACAAGCTCTAGAAACAAGGGTGTGTCATTTGAGAAGAGTATAGGGATGCCATCCAGACTTGCAGATGTGGGATCAGGAAGGCCACGGCGCAGGCAGAACTGAACTTGGTAAGAGATGTGAAAAACAATATGAATACATTCTACAGGTACACTGGCCAGAAGAGACAGCCAAACCAAGTGTACCTCCTACCTTAAATGTAAAAGAACTGGCTTCAACAGAAGAAGAAGGAGTCCTTTGCTTCAGTCTTCACTGGCAGCCAGGATTCTAATATTTCTCATATCCCTGAGCCCAGAAATTTCAGGGCCAGGATGATGCTTTTCTCTATTTTGTAATAGAAACAATTTTCTTTTAAAGGTGGCTTTCCACCATACAGAAGTCTGCTTGCTTACTTACTAGCAAGAAACACAGTGCAAGCTCTTCATTTTTCTGTCCTTTCTGTGTTTTGAAACTTGAGAAATTCACGTGTTGGATTCTTTGATAGTCCCCTTTTCCTAAATCCGTACGTCAAGGTGTGCTGGCCGCAACCTTTTTGTGAGAAGTTAAAAAATATATATATATTTAGTTTGCATTATAGTTAAAAATGAGATTATTTTTTATGGATTAAAGCTAGTGTAGTTTTAGTTTTCACAGTGAACTTAAGTCGCTCTCTGAAGAATCCTTGCCAAATACATGCCATTTTCTCTGTCTGGCATAATGCTGCAGTAAAGTGGCATCATTACAGCATTGCCTGTGCCATAGCTGAATTACTTTTCGAAGTCCTTAAGGAAGTGAATTCTCCTAGTATACCGTACAATCTACATAATCAAATTTTAGCATACTACTGTACTTCCTATCAAATTCCAATTCCCCTATGCCTGGTATGAAGTATGGTTTTGTGATGATTATCTCAGTGAAAAAATATAAACTTCTTAGAATCTTATAAAATGCAACTGTTCCTAGCTGGAGCTGTCTGAACACTTTATGGTGAAAAACTGCTGGTGACTATGGCTTGCTTTCTATAGCCAAGTAGTCAACCAATTACTTTCTCACTTCAGTGAAATCATTCTTAATTGTAATTTTAAATGAAAATTGTATAAGAATTCGTTTCAGCTAGTGTTTGTCTCCAACTTTTTGCTGTGACTATTCTTTCAATTAAGCATTCCCTACTTAGGTGTCATTATCTTGCCTGCTGTCAGTAGGCAGAGATATTCCTACAAGTTACTTTGAAATTGGATGGGCAAAGGACTCCTATAAGTTTCACCTTTTCTAAATCACGTTGTCATTCTCCATCAGGTCTTATTTTTAATTGTGCAATTTGGGTGCATTTCCAAATTATCATTGCTCAGCACTCAATGTTTTTTTCCCTAGGAGAATGGTTTGGATGGAAACAGAAGGAATCCAAGGGGTCTAGGGAAACTTGTTGTCACTGGGCACCCTGTGGCATAGACGGTAGACAAAGACAAAACTACTACACAAGCAGCCCAAGGGTATGCCCATTAAGTCCTCCTGGAGGAGGACCATGGCTTGCAGCAAGAACTGACTTTCATACATCACTACTAATACTACCATTACTAGTTGCAAAATGTGTTCTTATGCAAATGAATGCTCCTGAGAAACTATGCAGTGCTACTTTTTCTCATCTTCCTTGTTTCAGGCTCCTTTTTTCCCACGTTTGTCAAAAGTATCAAGTTGATTTTCATTTTGCAACCATATACGTGTTATTTAAAAATGAAACTAAACCCTTAAGCATTCTGCCAATGCAGTGTCAAGCTCTTCAAGCACTGATTCACTCTTTGTGAATGAAGTAGTGTATGTAAAGCAAGTCCTAAGAGGCAGAAATATCTGTGCTACTTCAGAAGTGTTCTGTGAGGCAGTGAAGCAGAGAGATCTGATAGCATTCTTCTCTTTTCTGTATGTTAATGTATGTTTTTTAGAATTGGAGGTAGGAATTCTGGATTGGGCTCCTGTGTTCAATTCAAAACTTTTGTTAAGGTAGCAGCTTTCAGAGGTTAGTTTTACCAAATCTTACTCTTCTTCACTTACCAAGAAACATATCTTCATCACATTTAATTTGCGTTGTTTTGGGATGTATTTTTAAAATAATTTCAATATATTTTTTTATTTTATGGTTACTGCTTGTTTAAACAGATCTCTCATTAGTGATTATGCAGGAGTCTCAAAGGCAGCTGTGCAAGATATAACATGATAACCAGGAACTGAACTCACCTCTGTAACTTATCAAGTAGGTCTTCTGGAGCTGATGGAAATTACAAGTGGCATATGGAACCTGCTGTTTTGTGTAAATTCTTTGTAACTCTGGAACTTCCTGTTATTTTGGTAGCAGATGAGAAGGCAGAACAGTGTTTCTGGTAAGCATAATCTGTATTCAACCAGGTATTTGTTTCCATCTCCCCTTTAGCATGCATACAAATAGCGTGATTGTGAAGTGAGGGGTATTTTTCTCTGATTTTCTCTGATAGTGATTACAAAAGCCTGGTAAATAGACATGATGAGATATTAGATTTCAACTCTGTACATTCCATTGGAAAATTTGCAGGTAATTTTTTATGTTGCTTGAAAATAGTCTCAAACAAGAGAACTTGGTTTGGTTTGCTTTTGCAATCTTGTAAGCCATTCTCAAATTGCTTTATCAGAACAGAAAGCAGAGCTGCATATTTTTTGCTGTTTACAGGACTATTTTTAGCCAATGCGTAGAAATCCACGAACTTACTTGTTGTAACTTGAGTTAGCACTGTAGTGTGACCTTCCTGTGCCCTGGTTTCATCCCAAATTGGATTAATAGCACACCATTACTTGGTGCTGTGTGATGTGTGCATGCCCTGGGCCACGCTGGGCTGCTTGTCAAGGTAGACCTGCTACCATGATGGCACGGGGCAGGGAGAGGCAGCAGTGAGAGTTCTGCCATGCCAGGGCTGTGGGTTGGACACAGCTGGACTGGGCAATTTCCAGAGGTCTTTTCCAACCTCTGTGATTCTGTAAAGTGATTTCCTAAGGCATTGATGAAATCTCATGTGTATTGATGTATTATTTGCTCTCGTGTGCGAATACAATATATAAAAAGCTGTAAAAATCTGAGCAAGTTCTTGCACATAATTGGTTTTCGTTATTCAGTTAATAAATAAAAGATGAGATTATTAAAATGTGCTAGCAATGTTCAATGAATAATAATGTTTACTGAGATAATATAAAATAAATAATACTGATGATCTTATCATCATGTTACAACAAACGTGATCATTAACTGTAACTTCTAATACTTTATATCAATTATGTTGTTGTTAAGCATCCAATAGTGTATTTTTAATGAACTCTTATTTACTGAACAATGAAATAGCTGAGTTAATAGATTTAATAAGTCATGCAAAAATGTTAATTTCAAAAACAGAGGAAAAGTTTGCTTGAAGTAGTGCTACTCTTGCAGGTCTATGTCAGAAGGATTACTGAGACCCTCCCACAGTGGTCACAGTTGCTCCAAATGATGTCAACACTGGACTGCTCCTGTGGCAAGGGACCCTCAGAGGTCCAGGTCCTGGCACTCAGCTTTCATGCTTTCTGCAACAAGCAGTTCTTAGAGAGCTGCTCTGATTTCATGTCTCCCACGTATCCTAGGAAAGCTTGAAAAGTTTTAGCAAAGTAGGGCCTCAGACACTGCGGCTAGGTTTGTATTTAAATGAAGATATCTCAATGGTTCACCTCAAGATAAGTATTTATAAAGCTACATGATTTCTTAAAAGTTTTTTTAAAAATCTGTGAGAGTGTGAAGTCTCTTTTGTTGTTCCAAAGGATTTATTTTGGTAGATTATCCAAACCTTTTGTCTAAGTTATAGAAGCATGCAACGTAAAGTACAGTTTCTACATGATATATTCATTAGAAAATACAAATCATTCTTTTTTTAAATTAGAGTAATTGGATTAGGCAGCTGGGTGTGTGAATGTAATACCAACAAGGCGCTAAAATGTTCTTTTTTTTTTTTTTTTTCTGAAGCTGTTTCTTGACACTGTACTACCAGATATCCTCAAGAAATTTCAGTGCTGTAGAAAACCTATTGTTTGGCAAACGCCAGTAGACTCCATTTAACTACATTTTTCTATGATGTTTCTTGACTTATTATTTTTTTATTTTTTTCTTTGTCTTCAGAAAAGGCAAGTATTGGAAAAAATGATTTCTCTGTAAGAAAATCTTCAAGTAGTGAATTCTCTACAAGGCAGATTGAAAGTTTGTTAGTGTTGATGGGGACATTTCAGGAGTCTTGGAATAGGATTTAAATTGGCTGTTCTGCTGAAATAGAAGAAATGAGAGGACAATCAAGCTTACTAAACAAAGAAAACAAATGAGTATACTCAATTATATATTCTGTACAACACTTGGTTAAATCCACTGAATTCACATGGGTGGAAACCATGCTTTTTCATTCACTCATCTCAGATTACATTGACAACTATTTCTAGTCTCCACATGAGACATAAATAACTTCAGTCAATGCAGTGACTTCCAGACAGCAGCAGTTACTCAGTTTGGAGAATGGTCTTACTGAGGATAACTGTATTTCAATTCAAAGTAATGTGAGGTCGCTCAGATTTGTCATATGATACCTGAGTAATTGAATGCCATATCCTAAAAATTGGTATGAGGAACAGCGTTTCTTTGTTTTCTTTAATTGCCTTCTTTGAAAAGCTTTTCTTCTGCTTAAACTTTCAGAAATCAATGGTATTTTCTTTAAAAAAAAAAAAAAAAAAAAAAAAAAGTATTTTAAATATAATGTTTAATTGTTGAAATATGAGCAGTTTTAGCATCAATTATGTATGTTCATCTTTCCTAAATTTTATCTTTCAACACCATGAGTAATTCTCTAAAGTGTGTGGAATAATTAGAATGCTTGATGATTTCAAGTATGGAATGTGAACATATATGTCTAAATGTTTTGAAAAAACGGTTTTGAAAAATATAAGTTTTAGCTACTCCATCAGTAAAATGTTCTGTTTAAAATTTTTAGCTTTAAAAAAAAGAGATGAAAAATAAATTTTTAAAGGACTGTATCTCTTTATCCTTCAGTGCAATTTAGACGTCAGGCCAAATTTATGTTAACTCATTATATTAGTCTGATTCTCATTTCAAAAATGGAGATTTAGAAGATTAAGTGCTGTTATGTGCAAGACTATAATTCTGTACTGACTTTCATCCTTATATATGCATGTATATATTAAACTGAAAACACTGATGGCATTTGTAGTCTGAGGTAGGCTCTGGTGATTGAGTGCTTGGCTTACATAAATCTTTTTACAGGTCACACAGATGATGAATAGTGAACTGTTTGAAAAACCTTGTGAAAACCTTACCATAAATGTGAGTGTAGAGGAAGTGAAATAATCAAAATCAACTGAACATAATATTACTAATCATTATTAATATCAGACAAATTGAATCTTTTCAGAACAGGAGAAGAATGAAACCATTCACATCGTGCATCCTACAGATAAGCACAGAACCAGGTGTACCTGGGATGGAATAATAGCAGGGAAGCACCGATAGTCTGTGGGCATTGGAGTCTGTGGAACAGTTCATAGAAAGCACAAAGAAGATCAGCGTATGACTGAAGGAGCTTCTGTGTAGCTAAGTAACTGCTTGGTAATTTATAAAGATGGTGCTCTCTTCATTTCTACAGTTACTATAACTGGAGAAGATAAGCTCATCTTCTGTGTAAATCTGGAATGAAAAAAATGTAGCCTTATACTTCCCAGAATACTAGCAACAAATTCTGATACTGTGGAAAAAGTGCTGTATACCCAAATTAAGCACATTTTGTGCTAACTAGATGTAAAATGACCAAAACTGGTCCAGATCAGACAGTCACATTCTATCTACAGGCACGGAGGGAGAGAGAACTCAGGATGCTCTTGATCCTAATGTAACTTGGTGTTCAAGTCATTTGACAATATTACCCTCTTTAAGGTATCTTTTTCATTAATTGCAGTGGGAAACTAGATTTCCTAAAGAAATCACTTGAAATATGCTTGGCTGCGGTTGAATAGGATCACTCACTGCCTTGTCTATGTGATGCCATGGATTTCAGATAGGATTGTCAAGAGTGAGGTGTTTGTCACTCCGTAAAATATTGCCGTACTTGCATTATTTAACAGTAGATATGTTAGAGGGAAGACATTTTTCTTTTGAATGTTATCTCAAGCCTATTTTTAGAAGAAAAGCATACAGCATATCTTTATGAGTAGGTTCTTTCTCTAGGAAGCAGAGGGCAATATCTTAGATTCTTTAAAAGAGAAAAAGAAAATATTTTTGATGCTACTTTAATTCACATGGCTTGTTACAACTCTAATGGGAGGAGGGTCCAAAAAGACAAGGCACTGCTTTCTCTCTGTCACCTCTCCTGCTCATGTTAACTGTACATACACAACGAAAAACACGATAAAAATGAAGGTCAGAGCTGTCTGGGAGCTCTGAGGAGCAGTACATGCCAAGCCAAAATAAAAAAAAAAAAGTGAACATGCTGCAGCTCAACATTTCTCCATTGCAAGAAAGATTATCCTCCTTTCCAAACAGTATAAATAGAGTATTCACTGACAGAAGGCAGTTTTGGAAGCTAACAACTTTGAGACAGTTGATTCCTTAATGGAACCAAATGAAGCTTCAGTGCGGGTTGGTCCACCAGCTCAGAAATGTCACGTGATGCTAACTTTCTTTTCTTTTCCTTTTTTTTTTTTTTTTTTTTTTAAACACAAAATAAGTGAGTTCTGTGAGGAATCGCATTTTAAAATACCAACACAATGTATAGCTTTGATATAAACTCAGGTTGTTTTTGTATATTTTAGCATTTGATTTCACTCTGCATGGTCTATAATCAAATGTAGGTGTTGAGGTAATTTAACTTTTAGCAGGATTTCAAAATAATCACTTACACTGTGTGCATATATACGCACTGTTTGTGCGTATCTGCCTGTCACTTATTCTTGCAGTATTTTTTTAAGCTGCTATCCAAATTCAGCATAATTGGATAAGAAGACATAAGTCTTAAAGAAACAGTTTCTGTAAAAATTGGAAAAATAGCTGGAAGAAATGAGATAGGGAGAGATAGGGAAGGAGGAACACAGAGGAGGGGTGCAGAGAAATCTTTGATGAAAGCTCACTTCCCAGGACACAAAATCAACAAGTTGTCTTAAAGAGTTACATATTTAGTATGGGCCTGACCAATGTGCCAGTAATAATATTTACTTAGAAACTAAGATGTACTAATTACTCATTTTAAACTCAGATGGGAGGAAGAAGGACAGGAATAGATCAGTCTGTATTTATAGTATGATTTGGACTTGGCTCTTGTGAGGCCCCATCTGCAGTGCTGCATCCAGGCCTGGGGCCCCCAGTACAGGAAGGATGTGGAGCTCTTGGAGCAGGTCCAGAGGAGTAAACTAAGATGGTCAGAGGGCTGGAGCACCTCTCCTATGAGGAAAGGTTGAGGGAACTGGGCTTGTTTAGCTTGGAGAAGAGAAGGCTCTGGGGAGACCTCATTGTGGCCTTTCAGTACTTGAAGGGAGCCTATAAACAGGAGGGGGAACAGCTGTTTATGAGGGTGATAGTGATAGGACAAGGGGGAATGGTTTTAAACTGAGACAGGAGAGGTTTAGGTTAGATATTAGGAGGAAGTTTTTCACACAGAGGATGGAACAGGAGCACTGGAACAGGTTGCCCAAGGAGGCTGTGGATGCCCCATCCCTGGAGGCATTCAAGACCAGGCTGGATGTGGCTCTGGGCAGCCTGGTCTGGTGGTTGATGACCCTGCCCACAGCAGGGGGTTGGAACCAAATGAGCATTGTGGTCCTATTCAACCCAGGTTGCTCTGTGATTCTGTGAAATACAATTCAGCTTCATGTTGATGGATGGGAGATCTCTTCCATATTTCCATGGTAGATATGTGCAGAAAAATACTGTGTATAAATAGCATTTCTTATTTTAACAAGGATATTCACAGAAAGAAAATCAACTAATGTAATGGAAGATTACATTTTCTACATTACATTTGTATTTAATAATATGCTGAATATATTACTCTTATGATTTCCTTGATAGAGAAGTAGGGAAATTTCCTGGTGAATCAGAGGTGAGCTAGAGGTAGACATAATGTGATGTAGTGACTCTTTTGAGCTGGAGTTGACTCCAGAGAAAGGATTACTTTTTAATCATCTTGCAGATGAATGTCACTTGGGTACTTGCAAATTTGAGGCCCCTAGAAATCGCATGAGACTTTTTTTTCCTCCACATAAAGCAAGAAGATGCTTACTGTTACATATACATAGGGTGAAATCTTGATTTCAGAAGTTATGAAGATTAAAGGTAAACTATTAGCAAGAAAATTGAAGAAATAGCACTGTGGATAACTATTTTTTCTCATGTAAAGGAGATTGCTTAGAAATGTGGTATTAAGACATGGGATAGGGTGACAATGTTGTGTATCTGACGATAATGCATGATAAAACCTATAATTCACATCTCAGCTAAGTCATAAGCATGTTACATGTCTAATGAATGTAAAATAATTTTTATTTAATTTTGTAGCCATTAAAATTTGCATAACCTATTTTAGTTTTGCTGGGAGTTGATACTACCCACTTATTATGGTGAACTATATCTAGTTCTTTTCATATATACATATTATTCACATTAAAAATTAATTTTAAGAATGTTCTAAGTTAGTTAACTTGTATTTTCTTTCGTCTTTGAATACAACTATTGGACTCTAAGGAAAATACTAGCTTTATGAGCAAATCTATGAATTTAAGACATAAAATGATTCAAATGTACCTTGGAAAACAACACTGCTTAATAGCCAATAGCCTTACATAAAAGCACTGCATTTTATGATACACATTTTTCACCCTGAACTCATAGAACTTTTTGACTTAGCTTTTTAAGATCTGCAGAATAATATGGTACATAAACTACAGAGGGGAGCAGCAGTAATTTGAGTGAGTGAGATCTGTAGTTATTTCCTGCAGCAGGAGTGTCCCTTTTATTTCTTACCTTGCAGAATTGGCAATTTGCAACATAAGGATCATTGTATGTTTATTCAAATTCAAGAATTACCATATTGTTTCAGGAATGAATCTGGAAACGATGTCGTATCTCTAATTCTGGTTGCTGCTGCTGCTCTGGTTCAATGTGATCATCTAAACTGAGCCACCCAAAGACGCCTTTAAGAAGTTCTGAGTCTTTTCTCAGCCATGTTGACCACTAAAATTCACTAAAGATGATACATTTGAATTACAAGTTTGTAAAGTGCCACAACTTTGAGATTCTGGAGCATCCTGAGAAACAGTCTGAGAGGGGGGTAAAAAAGCTGTGGCTCACTGCATGTCTCCAGTAATCTGCAGAACTGTATGGGTTTCCCTGCCCCAGGGCTGATTCAACTGCTTCTAGCTGGGATCTGAAGCTCTGAGAAAACTGATTTCGCGTCATGAACCAGTGTGGAAAAAATTGCTAACTAAAATATACTAAATCTCTAAATATTATTAATGGATGAATAATTACGTTGAAGACTGAAGTTTATTTTCTGGCATTTCATTTCTTTCTTCAACTGTTTTTCTTCAAATATGCAATCTGATTTTCATGAAGACTGATCAGTTATGATATTGCTTAATAATTCTGCTGGGTATTTTCCGGCACACAGGCACTAAGTTTAGCAGAGTTTCAAATATGAGTTCAATTAACATCTTTATCAGCTAAACAATTATTCTTATGAGCTGATAACTTCTGTATCAGTTGAAAGTTTTCATTAATTGCTTAAATTTGTTGGTTATAATTAGCTATAACTTTGAGCGAGTCTTGTCAGACTGTTGCTGCATAGAAAAAGAGGTTTTTATAAATGCATACGAAGAAACTTTGTCTCAGCACTTGAAATCCAAATTTTGCCTAAATATTTCTCGAGTACATTTAGATTTTTATTAACTAATTGTTTTGGAAAAGAATTGTCAAGTGTTGAATGAAAGGAATTATCTTTTATTGTCCCTGTCACCAGATAGTAGTGTAATGGCATAAGAGCTGGCTACATTTGAATTAGATGGTATGACAACATATCAGGTATAATGATCTAATGGAATAATATTAGAAAGTTTGTACATATATTTTGACAACTGCAGCCTCAAGGATACATTTCTGCCACATTAAATTGTTTCATATTTCATTCACTACATGGGTAGGCTGTAATGCATTCTCTGCAAAGAACATCCTAAAGCTAAGATCTATCAGTATGGATATCTCACCTTTCTCTATGCAAATTAAATAAGGGTGAACAATGAAAATAAATTATCTGAGAGATGGAATGATCCCTTATAATAGTAACCCGGTTTCTCTTTGTGCCTGCTTCATTTCCTCCCCTCCACCCACTCATTATTTTGCCTTAGAACATTATTAACATATCATTAAGCAATAACACATCTATTTAATTAACTGGATTTCACATACTTGGCCCTGAAAGTTAGCCTTCAAAGAAAATTTACCTTATGTGCTGGGAGAAAAACTCACTGTGCTCTGGCTCTATGTCGTTCATGTTGTTACAACTCTGCTGTTAAAAGCTGTGATAGTATCGGGTCCAACAGAATAGCTAGGTAAAGGAAAATGATGAGCTTGATCTTAAATGGTTCAATGGATTCTGATTAAAAACAATTGAACGTCACAGATGATCTGACCCGCAATAGATAGTGAAACCATGCTTCCAACTTTCCTTTGGAATGAGTGATTGGTAGTGGAAATTGACAATGAGGGCTTCTGACAAATATTGATATTTTTTTTTTCTTTTTTTTCTTTTTTTTTTCTAATGATAACTATTGCAGAGGCTCTTTGAAAGTATGCAAATAAGGATCTGAGCACACAATGCTTCAGGAGTTGATAAGGCAGCTTGTGTTCAGTAACTGTAAGCGACTGTGGCCCTTTATTAAGCAGTTTTGACTTTTGAATGAGAAGTGGTGGAAAGAAGAGAATAAAATGGTTAACATTGAACTTTGTCAGTTACCTTTATTGAAAAAAACAATTTCCTGCAAATCCTGACTTCTGTTTATGCAGATGGTTGTACCGAATTTTAAAAACATTTCACTTCCACTGAAGTTCTGAGGATGGTCTTATTGCTAGAAAACAATGCTGTATAAGGCTTCAGTTATCAAAGAGTACTTGATATTGTCAAATTACAGTGGATTTTCTTTTTACGTGCGTGCACAGCAGTCACTTAAAAGGTCGCTTTTAGGTAAATACTTGCTAAACAGGAGATCTGTAATGCTTTTCTGCTTCATATACTTGCTGGATGTTGTGTGTGTATAAGTAACTTTCCATAAGGTACTTCACTTGCAGTTCATCAGACATAGCTTCTGTGGCTTAAGAGGATTCAGGACATCTGAAGACACACACAGTCTCAGTACCCAGAAAACTAAAAATAGATGACAATAAGAGAAATAGTAGACATTTGAGTATCTTCAGGTTTAACAAAGCAGTTCAAGGGAAGGAAGGATATTACTCTGGCACTTCATTCAACATGTCTGTGCATCTTAAAATAGTTGATTTTATTCACAAAATTGATCCTCAAGTTAAAGGTATTAGTTTAACAAGAGCTAAGGGGGCCATGAAACAGATTTTCATCAGTTACAAAAGAGAATACAGGTTTTTTGTGGTCATATAGCATGTTTGTACCTAGATATGCTTTTCAAGTATCTGACAATTTTTTGTAAAGCTTTTGGATAATATTCTGGCTGAAAAATCCCTCTAACGTAAAAGAGATAATAAAATACTCTGAGCATCAAAGGTTACAATTATTGTTCTATGAACGAAGAAGAAAATGAAGATGATTTAACATTTTAAACTGTATTTTATAGTTATGTTCTTAGCTTTCTGATTGTTAAATGAAGGATTAAATTCACTATCAGAGCTCAGAAATATGAAATTTTCTCTAATTATTCTTTTTATCTGAAGTCAAGTAAGTCCGGTTCCATTTGATTTCCAACTCTTTCAAGCTTAATACATTTTTTGATGCATTTGGACAGTAGTTTGTTGGAAAGATGGTACTATCATTCAGTCTTTTTATCTTACATAAATCATGACATTTTTATGGTGACTCTGTAGCTATAATAGTGCTGTTTTGAACTTAAGATGGAATTCTTATATATGGAAAATGTGTGAGAATTATGAATTCCAAGTGAAGAAAGACAAAGCTTTAGAGGCAGGTAAAGGCTGGTATATTCAACACCATTCTAGTAAATATGTAAGTAAAATAAAATAATATAGATTATAATTAAATTATTTTACTCAATATAGATTCTTTCGGTTCTATGATGATAAAGGCAAGTACTTCTAAAATACAGCTTACAGTTTTGCTGTTCATTGAAACAGTTTGATGGTTATTACTTATTTCTGACTTAGCATCTGGTGCCAGAATGTAAGGTTACTCATATCACTGATCTCCTTAAGTACCCTTTCTCTAGTCCTGGTATATGGGACAAACTTTAAACAGCTCATCAGATTTACCATTACCTTTTCTGCATGCAGCAGTGCTACTGCTGAAGACTTCTTCACTTTTTACACTACTGTCATGATACAAGTACTGTGTGCAAGGCTGTAAGGCATCTTTCTCCCCTTACAAGCAAAGGTTTTGGTTAGCTGTTAAAATATGATAGAACACTGGGATAAAAAAAGTATTTTGTATCTAGTACATTGTTGTAATACAAATAGCATACCTCTAAGTATTAATTATTTTAGGTTGGCTTATACTACACTGTTAATTCATCTGTGCATTCTTCAAGAAGTGCAGGTTTTGAGTATGTCTGTGCCTAGATACAACTTTGGCAGTATTTGAATGAGTGATATTTCTCTAGGCATACTTGAATTCTATGATCGACTTGGATCTTTGTTTTCTCTGATTGGATAATCAAGATTCCACAGGTTACTATTGCTTCTGTCTGTTTCACTATGTACGTTTGTTGACTATGGTAATTTGGCTACAATAGAAATGTAACAGGATGGACAACTATTGGAAAACCTCCGGAGTTCAGCGCTCCTGTAACTGTAGCAAGTGGTATTCCATTTTTGTTTCACTGAAGCTTTTATAAAATATCTCAAATGCATATGTTTTTAACACTATATACATAATTTTATTATTTTTGATTGTTCTTTGGGATTTCAGTGATAAACGCTATCCTGAAAGCTCTGTTTATAACTTCCCAGGGACAGTTCTTCATCAAAATATGACTGTTTGTGTCATGTGGGCAGTAAAGAGTACAAAAGCAACAGAAATATATGAGATCAGTTCTTGCTGGAAGTTGAGTTTTAGTTCAGATGAAAATAACCAGACATCCTTTGTTATAAAGAATTAGAGAGAAAAATATCTTAAAAATGCTTATTTGGATGTTCTTCTGTCTCTTTCAGTTATATGCAGGGGGGATAGGTGACCCCACATTGCTTTCCCATCAACTTTTAGGTGCAAAAAACAGAGATGGTGACATAATCACTAAACCCTTTTGTTCTCTTCTGTTTCTTTATGCGTAGAGTTAAAGGTAAAAGTGTATTCTGCCAGAGTAATGTGTGCTCTATCTCTAAGTTAAATCAAAAAACAGACATAAATAGAAAATAAATTTCTACTTAAAACAAGTAGGAAGACAGCCATGTTTGGTGTTGAAACTTTAATGTTTCAAATAGACTAGGAACTCAGTACTTAAGTTTAGCATTTTAACATCTATGCAGCTTATAAATCTTTTTTTTTTTTTTTTTTTAGTGCAATATATTTTCTGCAGACCACTAGAGTTAGTCTTTGCTTGATATTACCTTGTAAATTATTGAGGCAGTTTCATACAATGCATCACCTTTATTCATTATTAAGAAGGCAAGCCACAGAACTCCCATATTTTCACTCGGGTGCTATTAATAACAAGAAGAGAGCTAGCCAAGGCAGGACAAGAATAAGGATTGTACAGAGAGAAAACATTACAAGTAAATTTTCTTCTGCACTGGGGGGAAAAGGATACAATTTTTAAATCTACTGAACATAAAATACAGAAATAAATTAAGCAAAGCTTGTTGTAGCTTTAGTTGACCTGTTATTTCATTTATCTAGCATTTCACAAATACATAGTCTTCCATTATCCTATATTATGCCAGCAGAAACTGTAAAGTGTTTTTTTTTTTTAAGAGAAAAGATGGAAAAATTCTTAATTTCAAATACTGAAATTTTCAGATAGATTGGATTTCATGCAGTGTTTGCTGAATGTTATTTATTTATTAATATGTTATGTTCTGAGGTAGGTGACATGGATATATGGAAGATATGGGTCAAGCAGTAATGCATAGCAAGTACTTGAAGGACATCGTATGAAATTCTGTATCCTAATGCTAGGGAGAAATCTGAAGAAAGAGCAATGTCCTTTTAAATTGTTGGCTCTATTGTGGAGCATGTAAAGCTTCCCACAGATATAGTAGGACATTTCTCACACCCTGTTTTTCGACCCTGTAGCTCTAGTTCTGTATTGCAAATTGAGCTTTCTAAGCTCTGTGTTCCCACTGCCATGTTAGATGCCTTATATGCTTCTGACAAATAATGAATTGTTTTATAGTCTTGTATGAGACTTTCTTTGCTTTTTGGTTCAAAGCTTGCTTCCTGAGGTATTTCTTGTGGTAAGACTCTAGGAGATGAGGAGAGATGGGTGTTGCCATGTGGCAATAACATCAGTATGTGGACAATTTTACATTTGAAAGCATTTATTTGGAGCTGTTTAACTTGGAAGATAATGTTCAGGACTGTTTACTGGCCAAAGATGTAGCCTGTGACCAAATAACTCCTGTTTGCTATGGGAGGCTGATGCCGTTATATCCTGTGAAGGCAAGATACAAGTTAGTGCCTCCCTGCTCCCTCTTATCTGCTGGCAAGGCCATGAAGATAGGAACAAAGGAGTTTCCTGCTGAGATTCCAAAGCCAGAAGCTGCCACTCCAAGGAGAGCTGACTCAACCACTTTGGATTTGAGCTGTCACTCCAAAAAGAGCTGACTCAACCACTTTGGAACCACTGAAAACAGGCCATCATCGACATGGTCACTGTTGCTGTCATCGTCAACAGAACAACTCTGCCTGATGACCCACCACTACTGAAGATCAATGACTGAACTACAAACCACGCTGGGTTGATGATGGTGACTATCTCCCTGTTGATTCCTATAAAGACTCCTTGCTTCTCCTTTCCTATCTTTTCTATTGCCCTCCTTCCCTTCCCCATTAGCCTAATTCATAATAGTATCCGTCCTCCCTTTCCCCATCTCCCTAATTAAGATCTGTAATAAACTGGTTGGACCAACATTTGAACTGTTGTTTCTTATTCTCACGCTGGGTATACAGATATTAAAGAACCTCTTCCCCCTCCTATCAATTGGAGCGAGACAAGTCTCCATGCATGCATCTAGCACTTTGCTTCATTCCTGTAACACCATGTGACTTAACACAGATAAAATCAGTCAATCATATATCAATCATATATTCCATTCATTATTACATCTTCACTTTTGAAATAAATCCTTGTGCATTTAAAAATATCAAAACATAGAATCAACCATAAATTTTGCTTTCTAAGTGTAGCTAATGCTTTTTGAGCAATGTGTCTCTCTCTCTCTGAGATCACCTTACAGACATGGTTTTATAAACTCTTTTTTAGAGCTTTATAAACCCTATAAGCCTTAGATTTTAACAAAACAGAACCCCTTTGCTTGGCGAATCAGTTTGAGCTCTGCACCAAATCAGAAGTGGGAAGCATATTTCTAAGGGCTTTTTTTAGAGATTCTTTTCTGCCTGTCCATATGCAGTATATTTTGCTTACTTAATAGAAAATATACTTTTTAAGCAAATCGTATTGTGAATTTGCTGTGAAAACTGTTGTAGTTTTTTTAACGCATATCTCCGTACTTGAATGAAACTAGAACATGAATTTGGCACAAGATAAAAATAAGACTCTTACTTAGTGGAGGCTCAGCCTGAGTTGTTTGGTCCCAGCTAAGCTTTTTTCTGATTGCTTAGGTAATATGTTGATTTGGGGTTGATCTTCTGCCTATCTTAGAGAGATTTTTGATTTGAGGTTTAAATAATATTTATTTAAACAGGCAATTCTTCATGAAATTATTGAAGTTCATTGGAATGTCTGTTCTCTTCAATTTTTGTATTGTTGATAATATACTTAGATACGTCTTATTAGTAGTAATTGCATCCCTGCTTTTGACCACTTGACATTAAAAACTCTGGATTGCTCTTCAGTTAAAATACCAACTTAAAGTCTATTGAAGTTATCAAACAGGTGCAGCAGAGACTTATCCAGGATGACACATAGTGCTTATGTAAGACTGATCGATCTTGCAATTCACAAAGCACCACTTCATGCAGCATACAGTGCCACGGCTTATTTTGCATCTCTGCCTACAAAAAGATTGAAAATCAGACAAGGTTGTGACACAGGGTAAAATATCTGGAAGTTTCAGAACAGAAAAAAAAATTGTTTTTCTTTCATTTAACTAGTGTATCTTACAGCATGAGAAGAAGATATTTTTTTTTTTCATATTCCTCTTCACTTGCGTCATTTTTCACAAAAGAAGTAAATATTTTAATGTGTCTTTTGGGGAGAAAACCAGAAGAGAGAAAATGTGGGAACAGCATAACTGCTTTTTTTTAAAAAAAAAACTTTTGGTAATTCTTCTGAGATTAACACTTCAATTTCTTCCATGTTTTTCTTGAATTTTTTTTTTTTTTTTTTTTTTATGCTTAAGGTTTCCTATTAATACATTTTAATTAACTTACCGGACTTGATCTACTATACCTCAGCTGTGTCTCAAGATGGAGAACTTTAAGATTCATCATTAAAATGCTTAGGCAAGGCATAGACTTAAAACATAGATGAGTCTATTTGTAGATCGTTAGATGAAATTATTCAATTTTATTGACATCAGCAAAGATGGGTTGAAATGGTGAAACTTTATGTCAGATATGTTGGAGTGACTGTAGAAGTATTCATGGCATAGTGGAAAAATATTTGTCCATCTTTGTCAGGGTACTCGAAATCTCATGAATCTGAAAATAAATGAAGACAAAGCTGTATGCATAAAACTCAATGTATTATCAAATCCTCCTTTTTAACATTTCTGCTGGATCTGCTGTGGGGTGTCATGAATGATCAGCACAACAGAACGCTAATAAATTATTTCTGAGTTTCAGCTGGGGAGATTGGTACTCAATGCTAATGCTAACAATAAAACCTAAAACAGCACAGTAATGGAAAAAATCTGAAATATCATATAAGGGCACAGCAACGATGATGAAAGACTGAACTACTCTTGGGAATATGGTTGGTATTCATAGAGAAAGTTCTGCTAAGTGACTACTTCTGCATTAAAATATATAAGGAATAACTGTAAACATAAATAAAAGGAAAAATTGTCTTTTTCTAAGTGAAGAACTTTAAAGAATGAAGAGCTGATATTTGAAGTAAGAAAGAATAGCAGTGAGTGTTCTCAGAATGTACATAAATTAAGTGTTCTTATTTTGAGCATAATCAATAGAGTCAAGTACTGCTCAACTTTCCCGCTTTTTCTCATCCTATGAGATCCACCATGTTTAAAAGCTGACTTTCTCTCAGCTGGTCTTATCAAAAGAATAAATTCACTGCTATTTTTTTCCTGGAGTTTACAACCATCTGCCTGACTATGAAAGCCTTTGCAGTGCTCAAGAAAATTGTGAAATGGAATAGATCTTTCAGGGGTATAAAGACTAATAATTTGCTTTGGCAAAAAACAAAAAAACAAAAAACAACCCACTCCACTAGTGGTTTAAGAAATTAACCTTCCTAGGCTATTTCAGAAGCATTTTAAATATTGCCTAGCTTGGCAGGCAGCTTTGTTCTCTCAAGGGCATCTGCCTGCTGGCCACACGTTCCTAGCCAAGCTGACATTCAGTGCTTCAAAGCAGTGCTCCGTGTTGCACTGGGGGTGACTATTTACTCCAGAGAGACAAGCACCTGAAACAGCACTGTTGAAACTACAAGAATTATTGTGGTAAGTTAGCTCTGTGGGTACTTCACTTCCATTTTTCCCATATTTCTGGCTCAGTCACTCTTCTTGCCAGCAGGAGGAAGTAAATGGATGCTCCTCGGAGGTGATGCAAAGTTTGCAGATCTGTTTTCCATGAAGAATCTTATTTACAATATTGGCAGACTCTTATTAAAGGTGCATGAGTTAAGATTCAGAGATCAGGTTTAGGTAGTTTAGGTAGCTGCATGTATATCTCTAAAACATGCACTGCAGTTGATTGTCAAAAACAAAAGCCCTTGCACCCTTTTCTACAGAATATAGTCATGTCTCCACACTGATGCATTAGTGCTGTGTAACCTCTGTAATAGGGATCTGGCTATAGGTAGCACTGATGGTTATGCTCAGATTACATCTGCTGACAAACTTGCTATCAGCTTTACTAAAATTTAGAAAGGAAGGACACTGAAGGACATCTTGAAAGTTTTTAGGTTTTACATATCAGTCATGACTGTTAAACCGCAAGTTTAAACTAAGGCTATCTGTGCAAAACTGCCAGTGTTTTTAGTTGGTTTATACTATGCGTCATGGTTTGCACTGGTGTCAGTAACAAGACTCAGTATTCTGCTGCCTGTCTGTGAATTGTTCCCCTCACTCTTCAGGCAGTGGTGACAGACAGCAGAGAAGGACAGAGAACAAGGATGTTCATAAGTTCAGAACAGAATTTGTGAATAAGTGTTTTTATGGACATTCCTCAGGGGAGCTAAAAAGGCAGTCTTCATCACTCCATGAACTACGTTTGAAAGGACTCCTTAAAAGCAAAATATAGTTTAATCTTAGTATCAACATAAGGCCAATAAAGCACAGAAAGGAAAGTCTGGAGTTTTTTTTCTTCTTCTTGGCATCAAGTCTTGTTCAAATAAAATTATAAAGAATAAATACTGGGAAAAAAAATGAAGAGAAAACAAGGGCAGAGGGGAGACTTTGCCTTCAAGTCGGCAGATCCAACACATAACAGCCGTTGTTTGTAGATCTGTTGAGGCAGAAAATGTCATTTACATAGCTTTTTTTTAAAAAAAATTTTTTTTCAAAGTAGAATTATGCTGTCAGAAGTAGTGGAGTTTTAAATTTTAAATCCACGATTCATGCAGTCATATTTTCCAGTTTGGTCAGTGGTCTTCAACCTTTCATATCTCATTCAGTTATACACCCATTTGGAACTATTTGTCTTTTTTCCTCTCTTTCTTTATTTCCCTCTTTCCTTTGTTATGGCACTTAATCTTCGTTTTTCTGGGTTCTCCTTGAGATCCTTCTGTTTTCTGTTAACTTGTCCATTCCTTTCACCTTTCCCATAGCACAGAAATACACAGCTGAGTATGAATTGCTTTCGAATTCCAGCTTCCTATTCATAGAGTCATTAAGTTTGGAAAAGACCTTTGAGATCATCCAAATTTTCACCTACCACCACTAAATATTTCTTGGACACCTCCAGGGTTGGTGGTTCAACCACTCCTTTGGGCAGCCTTTTCCTATGCATCACCATTCTTTTTGAGAGAAAATTTTTCCTAAATTCCAACTTGAACCTGTCTGGGCAACTCCCTTGTCCTGTGTCCAGGTACCTGGGAGAACAGCCTGACCCCCATCTCATCATAGTCTTCTTTCAAGTAGTTGTAGTTGTCAGTAAGGTCTCCCCTCAGCATCCTCTTCTCCAGACTAAACAATCCCAATTATCTCAGCTGCTCCTGGGCTAGCCACCCGGACTCACTACTAGCTCATGGTCTGCTGAGCTTAGGCCAATACTCCCAGATCCTTTTTCTCTGCAGTCTTCCAGCCATTCTGCCCCAGGCCTGTAGCATTGCTTAGGATTGTTGTGACCAAAACTAGGACATACACTTGGTCTTGTTAATTTTGTTTCTTTCTATATATATTTTTTTCTCTTATTCCCATATTTTTCTGAAACGTATCCACTTTCTTCTCCTCTCCCTTTAATTTAGAATATTACTGTACTGTGTTGCATGGTAATACCTCTTCCCAAATCCTTTCTGAGTCTTCAGAGATAGGCTCATATCGGATAATTGGCTACCTTATCCAAACGTAAGGTAAAATATGCATTGGCATGCCTTCATTTTGTTGTTTACATCCTCCAGTGGATGCTGCCACAGAAGAGACTGATAATAGAAGAACAATTTTGTCTTGTGTGGAGACTTAGTATTTCATTTGCTCAGCAAGTTAAATCCACGATGATTATTTTCCAATGATGAGACAGTGTGTAATCTTGTCTCTAATAAAGAATTCTGGAGTGTGAAAATGAAATAGTAAAAGATTTTGTTTTTGTAGTGTAGTCAAAAATTTGATTCCATACTTATTGAACCCGTATTTGAACCACTAGAACAGATCCTAGTATTTTCATTACATCAAGTAGCCTTTGTAGTGATTGTAAATATATATATATATATATACATATATATACAATAATTTGTGTTATAGTATTCCAGTATACCAAGCCAAGGATCTCAGCATGTATGAGGAATCAGGATTGAAAAAAAAAGCACCCAAAAGCTATTAATAGTGACCTATTCGCATTGAGAATATAAATTCAGAATGCTGTTGGAAATCCAGGCCTAAATCTAAGGAACTACTTTCCATGCAGACAGCCTGTCAAAATACACAGGAATGGTGGAACACCAGCCCTGAGAAGATTAATGTCCAAGTTTTTTCTGTTTAATTTAAGCAGAGCTTTCTAGAGAATCTCAGAGGATCCTAACACGCTGCTCCCAGGCAAACATCTGAATTCCTTAAGCTTGGTTGAGAATTTTAGCATGAGTGTCTATCTAAAGTCCTGCTTTTGCCTTGTTATCTTGTGCAGATGCGAGCTGCATGTATTCTTCTTCACTTCATACACTTACTTTTGCTGTCTCTCAATTGTCATGTGCACAACAGATGGAAATTAGCTGTGATAACTACCACTTCACCGACAAACACATAGATTAAATAAAACTATAGTTTAAATGACCTGTAAATATCTGAAATTCAACTATTCATATTAGGGGGGCTCAGTGAACACTATCCATCTTTTTGTTTTATTTTAGTGGGTGGTTATGCAAGCTGTCAGAATGACCATTTTGTGGATAAATTTTCTAAATGCTCATCCTAGACTACTGGGATATCTTTTAAGGAGTGGCTGCTAGGGAGGATGACAATTAGTGCTTGCTGATGGAGTGGGATTTTTGTTCACACTTGTTTAGGAGAAAGTCCTGTGAGTTCATCATCTCATCTGCCATGAGGCCGCAGGTAGCCATTAGATTTCTTTCGATTGCCGCTGCCTTTGAGTGCATTTTAGCTGACAATTGCAATGTTGAACTGATAATTTACTATTGTATAGGATGCTGATTCAATTCCAACAGAAGTCAAAGTGGATTGAGAAATCCCTAGGATGTTAATAGATATTAAGCATCTCTAGAATTGAATTGCCTTTTATTCTCTTCTGGATTAACATATTATTGTTTACACATTTTTGTGATAACATATGCCACTGTTATTTTTAAAGAGTAGAATAAAGTAAGTGATTTAAGCTGTTTTATCTGTATGACTATTTAAGCCTGAGGAAAGAAGTATAATTCATATAGGTTTCTAGGGGTAGCAATTAACATTAAATACATTAATACATTAAATACATCTCATTAAGGGGAGTTATTTTAAAAATATCATAGGGTCAATTATCTTCAAGATCCAGGATCGCTTATTGAAAGATTAGAGGTTGATATTAGTAACTACACAAAAATATATGAGGTTGTTTTAATGAGCAGAGGACTAATATGCATTTATGTGCGGGCAGCTGAGTGCTTTAGAGAGTGTTGAAGCAATGTACCTCCCTCCAGGGAAAGTAAAAGTAATGTCAAGTTATAGAAAAGCATAAAAGATACGAAAAAGGAAGCATTAAGGTACCTAAAAAGCTGCAGTGGTCAGCTTTTTATCATCTCCAGAGGTCCGAGGTTGCCATAGATGACCAGTGTTAGTACATGCACTGCTTGCATTTATATTGTGCCAGTTTTTAACTCTAAAATGTGTTTCATACTTTGAAAAGTTTGGAGATGCAAGTGAAGCTTGTTTCATAATCACAGCAAGATTTATGAAGTAGAAAATTACTTCATTGGAAATTTCATATAATCTGGATTTTTGTAGTAATTTGACATCTCTATATATACTTTCTACTTTGCACCAACTCTCTCACTGTTTAAAATCAAGACTGCAAGATATTGATGTTTTTGAAGTTGTCTCTGTCACATCAGTTCAACAGAACTCTGTACCTTGCAGAATTAAACTCCTTTGCATCAAAGATGTCTGAGATTACTGAGAAAATGATACATTTCTCATCCATTTATATACACATATCGATGTGCATAATGAGTACTTATTCAAAATCTTTGTGACTTGGTTTCTATTTCTCTTTAAGACTATTTGCATATTGTTATGTCATAGATCATAAAAGCAATTCTATGCTTCTGTATTATTGCTATGGATGAGAATATATTAAGAAATCTCCTTCTCCCAATCTAGTTGAAAATACTTTGGACCAAATAGTCTAATGCTTAATATCATCACAGCTTTACTAATTGAATGATCCTATTCAGATTTACACCATGTGAACTTTTATGTTAGATTTGGAGATTAAAGAAATAACTTATATTATTAAGAAGTTGCTAACATGAAAAGCATATACACACCAGTGTGCCATTTTCTTACTCAGGTCAACTTCCACTGTTTTATTTATTTTTTTATTTTATTTTATTTTATTTTATTTTATTTTATTTTATTTTGTTTTTGTTTTTGTTTTTGTGTTTTTTGTTTGTTTGTTTTTTAAATAAAAATAAGACATCAGATAAGATACTGTAAAGTAGCTAATTAGTATTATTATTTATACTGCAGATGTTGATACTGTAGAGATGTTTCCACTTTTCAGAAGTCCGTGTTTTGAAAATACAGGTTTAAAAGGTTGGCCAGAATTAACTGAGCTGCACTGTGGGCATCTTGTTATTTAGAAGCCGCTCTTAGCTATAAATATTATTGCGATATATGCTGCATAGAAAGTAATGAAGAAATGGTATTTTTAGTGAGGTGAAATTTGCAGCTTATAACTATTTTGGGTTAGCAGAAAAGAACAAATTTACTGCTGTACCTACGTATCTAGTAGAATTATATTTTTTGAATGGGATTCAATGTAATTTCAATGAAAATAGTTTAAGTAGCTAATAAGAATTTAACTCTGAAGTATTAACCAATATTTACATTCTACTTATGAAATTAATATGTAAAAAGAGAGTATTTGAACACTGCTCTGTTTAATTAGATAATGAATGCAATAATATCTGACAGCCCCAATGAGTGTTTGGGTCTTATTTAAATGTGTAATATACAGAAGGTGGCATGCTCTGGTCTGCAACCACTGTTGTCTTTCCGATCGTAAATGATAACTGAAGATTATGTTTGCTGCTGTGGCAAGTTAAGCTGAACAAAATGTGCATTTCCTATCATGATGTGGTTTCTCTTAGACTGTATGGATGGTGGGGAGATGTCTGGTGGTGCTGCAGAAGAGGACATTGTCTGCAACGTGCTGGTGCTTCCATCCAGCCCACAAACCCAGGGTAAACCAGGATTCAGTTTAAGAACAGATTGCTAGTATGGATTCTGCAGTTCAGACATAGCCTCAATGATTTAATTTGTTTCACTTGAAAATGTTTGTATTAGCATAATCCTGCTTCTAGCTTTATTCTTTCAGCTCACAAAGGAGGAACAAAAGAAATTTTTATGGGGTAAAAGAACACTGAATTAAATCTAAGTCTAACCCGAAGCTAATGCAAAAGGAGTAGCCTAACATCCTTCAAATCACAATATCTTGCTGAAAGTTTTAAACAAAGATCAATTGCATGCCCAATTACTTTTGCATCCTTTTTGTCTTTAGCACAGTATAGACTGAATTCTGTTGTATGAGACTTGTTCATCATACTTCATGCACTTAAGTTTTCCAGGAAAAAAAATGTCAAAACAAAATGTATTAACAATGCAAGGCCATCTTTTCATTCTTTTTTCCCTCGAGTATTTTCAAGGCTGAGGTGTCATAGGTAGTGAGCAGATCATAATGCCTCTATTCTACAGACACAAAATGCTAATATGCAGGCAGGGTTTGCTCCTCGCTTCACCTTCTGTTCACACTGTTATCTCACACACTTGTTCTGTGAGAAGCAACTCTGTCAGGTGACAGGTAGGTTTGCATTGCTGCTGCTTGACAGGTTTTGCTTATTGTATTTGTTCTGGGGAAAAGTGGCTTTAACAAGAAAGCTTTAAGGTAGTACCTAACTGTTCCAGTAGTGACTCTTTTTAGTTGCTTTGGTATGTAATCAGTATAAGTCCAAAACATTCGAAGTCACACCCAAGTTTCGGTAGGCTGACTAGTACAGCAAATGAAGAGATAGTGATCTAGCAAATGTAATGCATTAGTAATCTACAAGTCATAGGAAGACAGATGTCAACAGAACCTACTTATACATTATATATGTTTGCAGAGCCTATCTTCTCCTTAAATAAGTCCATATTATTTAATCTCAAGTGAGGCATGAGGAGGTATAGCTATGAATCTCTTTTGAGAACTAATTTTGCAAAAACAAAAGGAATCTAAAGAGGTTGGCAGTAATAGAAATTTATTAACAAATTACCACTTTGGCAGGCATTAGCTGGATAAAACTTTCTATTCAGAAGAGGAAAAGCATCAGCTAAGGGCAAAGAATATTCTTCATAGAGACAGGTATTTAAAATTTGGCAAGCAAGACAGACTTTGGACTGAATAGTGGGTCTAGAAACATAAGGAGAAATGCAGTTTCTTTCTCTCTTTCATTTTCCTTCCTTCCTTCCTTCCTTCCTTCCTTCCTTCCTTCCTTCCTTCCTTCCTTCCTTCCTTCCTTCCTTCCTTCCTTCCTTCCTTCCTTCCTTCCTTCCTTCCCTCCTTCTCTCCTTCCCTCCTTCCCTCTGTGTTTATCCTACTTTAAAAACATTGCATATAGCACTTTCCTTCATAAAAAGAGTGTTAAAAGCATAAAATCACATGTGATCACAAAATTGTTCTTCACAGCCAGAACCACTGAAGACAGATTGCTTTTACCAGTGTACATCAGGTCTATATGAGTCTTCATCTTTGAAAGCGTCCAACCCTCTTTCAGGCTCTGAGGTTATTAGCATACATAGAAGTGTGCTAACAAGAAAATCACACTAAATCCACCTACTTCTATTTCTTCTTCACAATTTTATGCCTGTTTAGAAAAAACGAATTAATTTGGTGCTTTTCCTAGGTGAGGTACAAGATTTTGAAGAGGTCCTGCCAAAAGAAGCTTCCAAAAAGAGAAACTAAAAGAATTTTGATGGAACAAAATGAAGGGGAGTATGTAAAAATGGGTGGGAAAAAAAAAAAAAAAGAGAGATTTTGGATATTTTTTCTGACTTTGCAACTGAATTTCTATATACTGTTAAGTATGTCCATCTCTATGATATGCTATAGGTTGTATATTTATTTATTGTGATGGTTTAAGTTATTTCTAATTTGTTTTCACATTTCACTCATCTCCAAATGCAGAACATCAGTAGTAATTTCTCCTCTATTGGCTATTTTCTGATTGGCTATTAACTACCATATAGGGAAATACAATTTTATTGCAATTACATTTTCTTTGCTTATATAGCAGTCGCACGCATAGACGCCCACATATTTATGCTAAGCAAAGTTCTTTAATTTTATACTGAAATCTAGTTAAAATGTTCCTAACTTGCAACAAGAACTTAATCAGGGGAAAAAAATTCTGAATATGCACTTAATTAAATTTAGAGTAGCAGATTGGAACCCTTCTTTGGACAACTATTTAGTTAAATTTCCAATAATTTTTACACTGATTATTTCTGGAGGTAGAGACTGCATAATGATACCCTCCTGATTAGCAAGTGAACAGACTGCAAACTGTATTTTAGTGTTATAGTGTAAATGATTAGAAATTAACCAACAAGCTGATCTGGATTTAATTTCAGTAAGTAGTATTTCATCATGGCATAGTAACATTTTAATTAAAAATGTTGAGGGTTGAGGGTAATGCTGCTTTAGTAGTGTAAAAATGAAGATGACTTGGATGTTAAGCCTTCATCAAGCAGTTTAGTTCAGTCTTCTATCTCACAACTAATATTTTTGTATTAGAAAAACTTTTTTATTTCTATTCTTTTAGTGAAATTTAGGTAGTGATTTATTTTGTTAGGCATAATACCAGTTCAGAAAAAAATCATATGGATTAGAAAATAACTCCTAAAAACAAAATCAACCCAGAAAACCAAGCTCTAACCCCAGATTAATGTCCCCAATAGATGAGGTACTCTGACTGCAGTAAGTATTAATGAGAACAACCCAACAAAGCTCAAGAGCTTACTATATATATTCTACAAATACCGAAGAAGATATAACTTTTGCTGCAAATTTCATGCTTTTGTGTCATAAAGATCCCGTCTAGACAGAAAGATGAGTGGTACCATGGCAATACAAATCTGCAATTTTTGAAAAATACTACTATCAGATTTACTTCTACTGTTACTTAAGGCAAAATTATACATATCAAATAACTTAAGTATCATCGTTGAAAGTTTTAGTAGAAAAGAAATGTAAAAATAATTATTAATGGGGCAACTTTTAAGATTCAAAGTTGTTTAGCTCTTTAACAATAACTCTTATTGTTGGAATTAAAACAAACAAACAAAAAAAAAAACCCAAAACCAACAAGACCTCATCTGTAGGGATGTCTTTTCAAGATACTATATTAAATCTTCATCCATAACATAAATTTATAATGTAGCTATCATTACAAACTCAAATAGAGAGACCACGGATTGAGAACTTTATGGGTTTTGAGCTATGAACCAATAATGGCACAAACCCTCCCCTCTGTCTGATGAATGTCTCAACCTCTGTATCTTGGGATGTGAAATTTCTCTTTCACCTAAAAGCACTTTTCCAAAATGAATTGAATGAAGGAGTGAGTGAACAATTTAAATAATTTTATTCACTTCTAAATGAAATAGTGTTTTACTGAAGAAGTCATTCTTTCGGGTCGTAGGCAGGTCAACGTTACAGAGCACATACCTTTTCTCAGACAACTAGAAGAGAAGCTTCCATATATTCCATCCCTTCTCAAGGTCTAAAATAGTTGCAGATTTCACTGCTGAATTAAACTGAGAACCTACTGATCTATCTAGTCTGATGACTTGTTCTGTTAATCCTGTAAAAGTAAAAAATAAATTTGTCTCTGCTTCAACTTCAGTTTAATACTGCAACAGAAAGTGTTAATTTTGTATTATGTAGATTAAAATAACTATATAGGAATGTGTATGTAAGTATGCAAAGGTATGTTCTGTGTAAGGGCATCCACTTTCAAAGTACTTGAAGTATCTTGGCTTTGCTAGAACCATAGAAGTTGAGCGCGAAAAGTCAAGAATAAAAATCAAGAGAAGTAGAACTTAATTTCTAATATGAACATTTGATATTACACTCTTAATGCAACACACAAATTTAAGTGTTAGTATTAATGTGGCGATTATCACATGTGAAAGATAATTCTTGTTCTTCAGATAGATTTTCAGAATGATACACTTTCATCCTCTTAAAGAGAAAATCAGGATGCAGTGGTTGTGAAAGTGGGGCATATAGGAACTGCTGAATCATGGCCTGAATCTCTGATTGAGCACCTCAGGCGAGCACTGAGTCAGCCCTGGGAGCACAGGTGAAGGCAATTCACCTGTGCTACTGGAAGAGGCGGAGCCTGGCTGCACCTCTCCTAGACCCCATTTAAGAGCTGACTGCAATTGGGGAAGGGTTTCTTTTGGAGATTGCTCCTCTTGGAGTTTTTACAATGAGCCTAGGACAAGGGTAAGTTTGTCATCTGTTCTTCTTCGGCGTGATAGCCTGTTTAGCTTAACTTTCTTGTGTTTCTTAATTATAACATCTGTATATTCATTGATTATGCATGGGGTTAATTTCTTTGTTCTGTATAGAGGTTGCACATGGAGTTGAGGGCAGACCTCTTACTCCTGGCTCACCACCCACATGAATCTGCAGCTCTGGCAGGTTGGTGCCTTGCAGCACCTTTCAGGTGACACCCATCCACTCTAATGGGTGCTCTTAATGAGAGCTTTTTCTTTTTTTTTTTCTTTTTTTCTTTTCTCTATGTAATCTCATTTATATTCTTCTTTTCCTCACCATCAGTTTGAGTTTTCTCTTTTTGATTTTGTCAAGCATGGACCCTATGGCTCTTCTTTTGCCTCTGCCTTATGATGTACCTTATGTCCACTGTCACAACTTTTCCTGAGTGAGCTCTGGATCTTGTTATCACAACTTTATTTGACTCATAAAGTGAGCAACATATTACAGTTCACTAGGTCATTTTGTGTGTATGCTGTCTCTCACTTTTTTTGTTTGTTTGCTTTTCCACAATGCAGCCTCGAATTTACTTTATAGTTCTCTGTTTAAAAAAAGAAAAATCTTCCTAGTTCTTGATTATACCTCAAGCAGTTCTGTCTGTCAAGAAAACTTCAAGAAAGCTATTTTAGACTGACTGATCAGAATATTTCCATGTGTTGCTGCAGAAAAATTGGAGATCACAGGTCATGTTTTGAAGAGTAAAATCATTTTAAAGCAAAGCTTAATATCATGAAAGACAGTCTTTCTTTTGATACTAGCAGGTAGGCTACTGATAAATATTTCTTTTGAAAAGATGCCTGTTATATGGGTATTTGTCATGGTCGCATCTCTTCTTTTGAGGATCGAAGAGTTCAATTCTTATTTATCAACACAAACTTATGTCTACTACCTTTCACTTAAAAGGGAAAAATGGATTGACTTTGCTGTTCTAGATTTGCATCCTTGAAAATTGTTCAGTAACTGTATTGTCAGCATCTGTTTGTTTTAACATTTAAATTTCTATTCTGTTAAACAGAGTCAGTGAGGAAAAAAGTCATGATAGATCACTAGGCTGGAAAAAGCTGGTCCTTGAATTTATTAATTAACTAACAATTCATTATTTTGATTTAGCGAGTAATTTTAAATGCTGCTTCTAGTTTGAGGGCACACGCACGTTCATACAGTACAACTCAATGTGAGGAAACTGAAAGGATAATTCTGATTATAGCTCATATTTTTGGTTGATTTCAGTGTGAAGAAACCAGACAATACATTAGTGTATGATTCTTTGGAAGTGATAAGTAATAGGGCAGTGATGACCCAGATACATCATCCACAGAGCTTGATCTGAACACAGTGCAATCAGTCAGGAAAAAATAATAAAGTCAACTTCAACGTCTTTCAGATCAAAGGTACAGTAAATCAAACGTTATATGCTGAATAAAACATACTGCTTCTCTTAAATCCCTCTCCGTGTCAGCAGTGAAAACCTTTTTTTCTAAGGTACTAAATGTGAAGAAACTAAATTTTAAAATGCTGAGATGGAGATTAAAAATTTTGAAAGACTTTGTATTGAGAAATTCAGAAGTTCACTAGTAGGTATTGAGATTTAAGTATGGGAGTCCTCATCTAATTCTTATGTCATTTTTATTTTTACATATTTTCTCCTTAAGAAACTGTGTAGTCACAACAGGTGAGTTCTGAAACGAAAGAGAAAATATACTGATGTAATAATGAGATATGAAACTTCTTTAAATTTGATGTGATGAAGAAAATGCAATAACTGCTTTGAAAAAAATTTTAACTGCATATTTAGTACTGCGTTACATGAGCCAGTAAAACATTATATCACCCTTACTTTTACTGTAATTGTAGAGACTGGTTCTACCAGTAAGGGCCAAATTCATCCTCACTTTTACATGTAATATTGGGGATGATTTTAAAACCATTGGATTGTGGTTCAGCATGATCTTGCTTATCTATAAATAAATAGCAGCAATATACTACAAGCTTCTTCTATGTCACCCTAGAAGTCTCTAAAAAGGTTCAAGTGCCCCTTTTGATGTTAAGTTACTTGTTTGCATCATAAGCTTTTAGTCTTTGCAATTCTGTGAGTTCATTCTTTGCTATTTTTCAGATGGTAGAGCTGATGCACAAAGAAACTAAAATGTGCTCAAGGTCGGACAGAAACCTGTCTGTAGAGTTAAAACACTCTGACAATTATGCTTGCATAGGTAGAAGTAATTCAATTCCAGTGTATGTAAGAGTAAATATTGAAACTGGATAAATTATTCACAACAAACATGTTATTCTCAATGTTTAAATCCTCTTCTACGTAGTTTATTTTCAGATTGTCATAAATGTGTGTATTTATTGGAAATACTCAAACAACATATTCTCATACACAGTATTTGCTGAGGTTACTTTCTGCATTCACTGCCAAACGTTTGTTTTCAACCTGAATTTTCTGATGCTATCACAGATTTGGTGTTTTCAATCTTCTCAGTGTTTTCAAGACTATTTATAGGCTTGTTTTTATTTAAGCTCACACGACCAGACACTCATAAGAATAAGAAATATTTGTCATTTTAGGGACATTGCTGGAAAAGAGCACTTTAATACACTATCTTGGGGAAAGAAGATACCCAGTGTTATCATGGCCAAATCATGAAGTTTACTCATATATTCATGACTTTTTTTCCTCTAATGTTCACTCAGTCTAGTATACAGGATATCTATGTATGCTGATGTTTTGCTACTGCAAACAGCAGTAGCAAAGGGACAGCTAGCAGGGACAAAAATGCAGTTAATTAGGCATGCTGAAAGGAGAACTTAGCTGCTTTAATATGCATTGCTTCTGCCACAGAATGTTCAAACAGCGGTGGTGAATCAATTTTGAAAACTCCAAGTAGTCTGGTTAATATAAATTAAATTAAAAGCCCAAGACTGCTTGATATACATTTTTTTTCAAACAGGATGAAATCCTGCTTAAAAAGTCCCTCTCAGACTGCCACAATTTAAAACAAACAAACAAACAAAAAAACACAAAAAAACCAACCAACAAAAAAAAACAACCAAAAACAAGAACCTAGATCCCATTTAACTGTCATGAACTTTTCTGCTTTTTCATTCACATCATTACTGATTTCTGAGATATCTGTGTACAAACAGAATCTCACTCATATTTGCATATTCCAGATTTATTAACTGATGATAAGATATGATTATTTATTTATTTATTTATTTTTAAGAAATAGCAGAAACCAAGAGAAAGAAAATTCTTCACTTTGCTTTTATTACACTAAAGGCAAATGGAATCCTGGTCCTGGCACTGCAGCTTCCTTGTGAGAGTTTTTTTTTCTCTTCTGAATTTGAATTCTGCTTATGTAGTGTTATCCTTAAACAGAGAGCATTTCCAAATCAGAGAGTATAATCACACTTGTAAGCTTTTACTTAGGAAAGAGAGATTGGAGACCTACATAAATTTTTGAGGGGACTCTTTTAGTCTCCAGATTTTGCCTGATTCTCACTCATTTTCACATGTAGGTTTAAATCTACTTCTGAAAGTCGTCATCTAAATGCAACACATTTCGTGTGATGTCTCAGCATATCTGAAGTATTTTGAGTGACGCTAAACCTATAATGGAAAATTAGACTGGGAAGACCTTAAGAGGTCCCTGACCCAGAATGGAATTAGTAGATCCTATGGGATACTAGACAGGTAGGTGTTGAATCTTTCTGTGAATATGGAGATTGCAAACCTCAGATGACTCAACCTTTTTTTAAGACTTTTCTGATGCCTAACCCGAACCTTACCTCTTCTCTCACCCACATGGGTATAAAAAACATTGCATTCCCTTTCAAATAACCTTTTGAATTTTTGGTGCTTCTTATCATTTTTCCTTTAGTCATCTTGGTCTCAATTTCTTCAGATTTTCCCTGCAGTTTATGACTTCTAGACCCCTCACAATTCTATTGCCCTACCCTGGACTCTCCTTCTCAGTGTGCTCATACTAAAGTGCCATGCTTCCTCTTCCGTCAGGCACTACTATCCCACTGAGGCAAGGCTAGGATCAGGCAAAGCACAACCGTATCGTATCATGATTTATTCTGATATCTGAACTTCAAGATGAGTGGCTTTTTTTTTTTTTTTTTTTTTTGGTACAGTATCATTGTTCTGTTGACTCATATTAAGCTTCTGGTTCTCTGTAAACAGTTTTCTGCAGAACTACTACCAGACAGTTGTTCCTCCCTCGAGTTTTGTGGAAATGAATATCTGACTAAATGAGCTTCAGTTTGTCCCTAGGAAATAGCAATCCATCTTTTCAAGCCATTTTCCCAGCTTGTCAAGTTGAATCTTCCATGTGTGATAAGTCCTCCTTTGGTCACATTTCACACATACTCTCCCCTTTATTTTTCTTTAAAACACTACACAGGACTGGAGCCAGAGCTCCATGCAGTTAAGTACACCCATTCATCCATTCAGTGCATCCCACTAATGCAGTCTGGTCTCAGTTTACCTATCTTTTTTATGAGAATGTTCTCTGGGAAACACTGGCTAAAACTTGCCAATACGTGTATGTTCTACTTCTCCCCTATTTGTAAGTAGGCTAGTAAAGAGTTTTAAAGCTTAAACTGGTAAAACATTTCTATAGTTTTAAAATCATAAACATTTATGGAGTATTTTTTCGTTGTAAAAATGTTTCATATAATAATGAAAATTTGTAGAAAAACGCATTTTTTACTTACATTGTTTCTTCCTTCTTGTGCTCTATTTTTTCTTCCTTTATCAGATGAAAAATATAAGTAGGAAGAGAAAATAGAAATAGAGATATAGAAATAGAAAATATATTAAAAAAAAAAAAAAAAAGAAAATTGAAGTTTGCTGTGTAACTTTTGTGAACTGTGAGGGAAGTGCAGTGCCTCCTTTTAGCAGTGCATGCAAGTGATATTGAAATCAGTCCTTCTCTGTGCAAGCTCTGTTCATGTACTTATAACCTCTTTGACTCATGAATAATCAGAGTATCTGCTTAAGTTCTCTATCTTCTGTATTTTTAAGGAAACAGTTTTTTTTTTTTTTTAAAGGAGAGTTATACCATAGAAGTAGGCCTTCCTTGGATTCGTAAACCATGGATAAAAGTACACAGTAATATATATCTAGATCACAAACAAAACAAATGCAAAGTAAACTAATCTCTCAATTCCTTTTTTTCTCTACTTTCCATTATAAAAATGGTATTATGTTTGCATGAGCAAACACTGAAATGTTAGACTGTGTCAGTGCAATCTTAGTTTGGTCCTTGTGAATATGTTTTTAATATTGTTTTTAATCATATGATTGTGTATTTTTTTTAAATGGAAATCCTTTCTTATTCTGCACATAATGAATAGTGTTCTTACATTTTCACAACCTGCTATTACTTGGATTGTTCCCTTTGCAATTCTTGAGTCATCTTAATCCTCTTTTTGAAAAACTCACCCATGACTCAAATGCTTTCCTGTAAACAGTTGTTTTATCCACAAAGCAAACAAAGATTTTTGTTTCCTGCCCACTCCATCTTCTTGCTAAGTAAAGCAATTTAAAAGTATCACTAATGGATGTGGCTGAACACACATAGAAAATATCCCCACCTAGCCCCAGTGTGTCTTACTACAATACAAGCACTAGCAGAAAACAAGCCTTTCTGCGTTGTTTGTTTTTAACATAGAAAATGATGATGCAATATGGGCAGCAATGCATGATTTCTGCTTAGCACACTGCAGTCTCTTGTGTTTTCTTCCATTGCAGGCTGTTTCCATGCTGACTCATGTTTCCTAACAGGGCTCTCTGACACAATACCCCACAGCACTGAGAACTCGCAACTTCTCTGCACAGCAGAGCTCACAAAATACATGTATACAGACTAATTTTTTACAGGAATAACCTATTTCCCAGGACTTACGACTCCAAAATGAAATCAAAGCTCACAAGCTCCATTTCCCTACAAAGGCTTAAAAATTCAAGCAGGAGGCACTAAGGAAGTGGGATACAAATATCCTCATGCCTTGTTACTTGCCTGGGAGCAGCAGCATTGCGCAATGCAGAGAATAAAAAGCTCTAGCTGGACAAAGAAGTTTCTTTTCAGGTTGGCTTGGGTTTGCAGTAACAAGATTAATCTTGGCATCCAACTAGCTTCTCAATTGGCTGGGGTAATACATGTGATAATTGCCCTCATTTTCATTTTCTTTAAGGGTGTTGAATCGATAATCGATTCTTAGAGCAGGGAGGGATTTCAGTGTCCTCTCCCCTTTGGGGGTGGGGCGGTGAGGAGGGGAAGGGTGGAAGGGAGATGTATGCCTGAACTGCTGATTGAGAACCTGGGGAAAGGATCTGGTCAGCAACCTGGGAGCACAGGTGAACACAAGTCAGCTGAGTGACCAGAAGGGGTGGAGCCTGGTTGCACCTCTCTTAGACCCCATGTCAGGTTTGGCTGCCACTAGGGAAGGGTCTCTGGTTGGGGGTCTCTCCTTTCTGGTGTTTTCCTCACAAGCCCTGATTGTTGGAGATGGGTGAGCACTTCTCTTTTGTAATATCTTTCTATCTGTATGGGAACTGCTGAGTCACGGCCTGAACCTCTGATTAATCACCTGAGGCGAGCCATGAGTCAGCCAGAGGAGCACAGGTGAAGGCAATTCACCTGTGCTGCCGGAAGGGGTGGAGCCAGGCTCCACCCCTCCTAGACCTATTTAAGAGCTGGCTACCAGAGGGGAAGGATCTCTTCTGGAGATCCCTTCTCTTGGTGTCTTCTGGTGAGCTCAGCCGAAGGGTAAGCTCTTCCGCTTATTCTCTTTGTGATCATTGTCTACCTTGCTTGATTCTCTCGATTATATTGTGATTACAACATCTTGATATCTGTTGATTAAACAACTATATTGCAATTATAGCATCTTGATTATACACTTGGCGAGCCAGGCAGGCCAAATATACTGAAATTAACATCATGTCTTTTTTATGGAATTTCTATAAATGGGTCAAGGGGGAGAACAATACTCCTCTAGAGAAAATGATTCCAGGGCAGATCCCAGGATTTGAGGGATCGCCCTATTATGAGTTAGCTACTATCATTGAAAAATGGGGTCCCTTACGCGTTATGGGCAATATCTCCCCATATCGCATGGCGGACTATTTTCAAGGACTTGGCAAGGATGTCCTCACTACTAAAGAAAGACAACTGGCTGCCTCCATGGTGGCATGGCCATTATTAACTGCCTTAAATCATGCGGACTTAAGAAATAATACTTTAGAAACGGAAAATCAGCTTTTGAAAGACCGCGTTGAAAAGCTAGAGCACGAACTTGGCGTTTTAACAGGGAAGAAGCCAATTCTACATCTTCCCATAGGCCAAATTCGTAGTATTTCAATAAATGATGACCAGACTCCTGAATCAACAGACTTCGTTGATCAGGAGAACAAGAAATCCAAATCAGACCTTGAATGTCCTATTCTGACTGATCCCCTGGAAATCCGTCCTGTTGTAACCCAGAAAACAAAAAAAGTACAGGACAGACCGGCAGGGGTGCCGCCTGATCAATGGCCCCCTGCCCAGACTCATTTACATGTAACGGCACGGCCATACACGGCAACAGAATTAATGGACTTAGTACAACGATTTCGGCAGAAGCCTAGAGAAAGTGTGCCAGCTTGGTTATTGAGACTATGGGATTCTGGGGCAGAAAGTGTCTTGGTGAATGGCCCAGAAATAGCCAAGTTGGCCACCATGACCATCCATCCTGCTCTCAGACAGAGGTTATATGTAGGTAATCAATATCGTGATGAAAACCATTCCATACTAGAATGGTTAATGGCAGCCTGCCGTATGGTATGGCCAAATAAATCAGACATACCTTTACATACAGGCATGTGGTCCTCCATGGAGGACCTTCAAAACTATATCCGCGAACTGGGTGTAAGAGAGGCCATCTATGAAGATACATTTGATGGCCCTGATATGGTTAAATTTTCAGCAGGGATGAGAGATTTAATTTTACAGCAAGCTCCCTCCCATCTGTATGGCACCTTAGTCTCCATATTGAATCCCCTTGTAGCATCAGAAGCCGTAGTCCAGCAGGCTGCCCAGTTAGTTGCCGACCTGGGAGAAACAGAACGCCTGCGGACTAGGCGCAATATTCGGTTTCTGGAGGAAGCAGAGGTCCTGCCGGTAAATAAAACCAAAATGCCGGCTACTCGAGCTCCTCCATCGGGACCCATAAGGGTATCCCGAAAACAAATGTTTAATGATTTAATTCGGGCTGGGGTCCAATTTGCTAAGATCGACCGCCAGCCCAACCATGTCCTTCTCCAGCTCTGGAGACAACTAAAGGACAATCAAAAATTCCAGAGCTACCCTAAGAAATCAAGGGTAAGAGCTATAGAGAGGGTTCCAACAACAACATGGAACCTAGAAGATTTTATTATTCCAAACAGAAAAAAGAAGCCACCTCAGGTGTCTCGGGCCACAATGCCTGAGCCATCAGAAGCAAAAGAATTGGCCCTAGCCCAATTCATGGAGTGACAAGGGATGTTAGTCCCCGTAGGGCCTCCAGACGGGACCGGAGGCCCTATGTAGAATTAACAATTTATTGGTCCCGAAAAAATATTCAGAGAGTAATGGCATTGGTAGACACAGGAGCAGAAACATCAATTATCTATGGAGATCCGGGAAAATTTGATGGTGACAGAGTGATGATTGGTGGTTTTGGGGGACAGACTATTCCTGTCACCCAAACATAGTTAAAATTGGGGGTTGGGCGTCTCCCACCCCGGGAGTACAAGGTGTCTATCGCCCCAGTCCAAGAATACATCCTGGGCATAGATATTCTATGGGGTCTGGCTCTCCAAACAACTGTGGGAGAGTTCAGGCTTCGACAAAGATGTATCAGTATCCGGGCGGTGCAGGCAATATTAAGAGGCCATGCGAAACATGAGCCTGTTTGCCTGCCGAAACCGCGCCGGATTACTAACGTTAGACAGTATAGACTCCCGGGTGGGCAAGATGAAATATCGAGAACGGTGCAGGAATTAGAAAAAGTGGGTATTATAAGACCTGCACACAGCCCGTATAACTCCCCCATATGGCCAGTGCGAAAGTCGGATGGCACATGGAGGATGACAGTAGATTACAGAGAATTAAATAAGGTCACGCCGCCTATTCATGCGGCTGTACCCAATATTGCCTCCCTAATGGACACATTGAGTAGGGAGATAAAAACCTATCATTGTGTCCTAGATCTAGCAAATGCGTTCTTCAGTATTCCAATTGCTGAGGAATCGCAAGATCAGTTTGCGTTTACATGGGAAGGCAGGCAGTGGACCTTTCAGGTCCTGCCACAGGGGTACGTGCATTCACCAACGTATTGTCACAATCTAGTGGCGCGTGACCTGGCTGATTGGAGAAAACCTGATGGTGTTAACCTATATCATTATATTGATGATCTCCTGTTGACATCCGACTCACTGGAGGCAGTAGGACAGGCAGCAGATTCATTAACTGCCTATTTACAACAGAGGGGATGGGCTATAAATCCCCAAAAGGTGCAAGGTCCAGGCCTGTCCGTAAAATTCCTGGGGGTGGTTTGGTCAGGAAAGACCAAAGTGCTACCCAGTGCTGTCATAGATAAGGTTCAGGCCTTCCCAGTCCCTACAACATCAAAGCAGCTGCAAGAGTTTCTAGGTATATTGGGTTATTGGCGTTCCTTTATACCTCACCTGGCGCAGCTGCTACGGCCACTATACAGACTCACAAAAAAGGGGCAGCTATGGGACTGGGGGAAAACCGAACAGGATGCTTTCCAACAAGCGAAATTGGCAGTTAAACAAGCTCAGGCATTGGGTATATTCGATCCTACCCTCCCAGCCGAGTTGGACGTTCATGTTACCCAAGACGGCTTCGGTTGGGGCCTGTGGCAACGCCAGAGCTCTGTTCGGACCCCCATTGGTTTCTGGTCTCAGGTTTGGCACGGAGCAGAAGAAAGATACAGTATGATTGAAAAACAGTTATTGGCTGCCTATTCGGCATTACAGGCAGTAGAGCCAATAACTCAAACAGCTGCAGTTATAGTCAAGACCACTCTGCCAATTCAGGGGTGGGTGAAAGATCTGACCCACCTTCCTAAGACAGGGGTGGCCCAAGCACAAACAGTGGCACGATGGGTCGCCTATCTCAGCCAAAGGAGCAGTCTGTCTTCATCACCCTTGAAAGAAGAACTCCAGAAGATCCTAGGTCCAGTGACGTATCACAGTGATGCACCGAAAGAAATACTGGTCGCTCCACCAGAGAAGAGTCCCGTTCAGGAGGGAAAATATCCTATCCCTGAAGATGCCTGGTACACAGATGGGTCCAGCAAGGGCAACCCGAGCAAGTGGAGAGCAATAGCATATCATCCTTCCACCGAGACAATCTGGTTCGATGAGGGGGATGGTCAGAGCAGCCAATGGGCAGAACTGCGAGCCGTGTGGATGGTTATAACCAAGGAACCCGGTGATGGTATCCTGAACATCTGCACAGATAGTTGGGCTGTGTACCGGGGGCTCACTCTTTGGATTGCACAGTGGGCCACCCAGGAATGGACTATCCATGCCCGACCGATCTGGGGCAAAGACATGTGGTTAGATATATGGAATACGGTCAAACACAGGACTGTACGTGTCTACCATGTTTCTGGTCATCAGCCCCTACAGTCACCGGGAAACGATGAAGCCGACACACTGGCCCGAGTTCGATGGATTGAGAATTCACCATCTGAGAACATCGCCCGCTGGTTACATCAGAAGCTACGGCATGCTGGACAAAAGACAATGTGGGCAGCTGCTAAAGCATGGGGACTGCCCATACAACTATCTGATATCATCCAGGCATGCCAGGATTGCGACGCTTGCTCCAAGATGAGACCGAGATCGTTGCCTGAAACAACAGCCCATCTTGCTAGGGGACACAATCCTCTCCAGCGATGGCAGGTCGATTACATCGGGCCCCTTCCTCGTTCCGAAGGGGCAAGATACGCCCTGACCTGTGTCGATACTGCAAGTGGGCTACTGCAGGCCTATCCAGTACCAAAAGCAAACCAGGCATATACCATCAAGGCACTCACTAAACTGATGTCTGCCTACGGGACACCGCAAGTCATCGAGAGCGACCAAGGGACTCATTTTACTGGTGCAACGATACAGCGCTGGGCAGAAGAAAATAACATCGAATGGCGATTCCACCTGCCATATAATCCAACGGGGGCAGGCCTCATCGAACGTTATAATGGTATTCTTAAGGCTGCCCTGAAGACAGACTCCCAGTCCCTGCAGGGGTGGACAAAAAGACTGTATGAAACCCTGCAGGACCTGAATGAAAGACCTCGAGACGGCAGACCCAGTGCCCTGAGAATGTTGCAGACGACATGGGCCACCCCGCTTAGGATCCAAATTACGGGCACTGATCATCAGGTAAGACCCCAGATTGGTAATGAAAATAATCTTCTGCTCCCTGCCCCTGAAAATTTAGAGCCAGGTACCCATAAAATAAAATGGCCCTGGAAGGTGCAAGTAGGACCCAAGTGGTGTGGCCTACTTGCGCCTTGGGGGAGACTATTGGAGGTGGGAGGCTCAGTAGTCCCTCCAGTAATAGGTACATGGCCTACTGATATTGTGGTCAACACTCCGATCTTTATTGCTAAAGGGACCCCCATCATGTCCCTGTGGCAGATCAGGACACCTCCTTTGGTGCCTGATATTGTTATGCAGCCGCAGATATCCGGCCAAAAGGTGTGGTACAGGCGGCCAGGACGTGCCCCCGTACAAGCGGAAGTGTTGACCCAAGACAGAAATACGGCCTGTATCTTGCCCTGGAGAGCAGACCTTCCCCTCCTGGTACCTGTAAAACATCTGTATTACTCCCCGTGAGTCTGTGAGCCTTCAGGACCACCGGAAGGAACAAAACGCCATCAAGTGTTCCAGTGTTGCTGTCAGATCACGTACAACACCCGGTGATGGTCTGCATGGGACTGATGGGACATAGAACGGACCTGCACCTCAGGACCTCATGCCTCCAGTCACATCATCGAGCACTGGCCCATAGAAGAACATGGACATTCACTAATCATCACTTGTCTTGAACTGTACCAACACACGTCGCGATAAAATTGTATAAGTGTCGCGATATACCGGATCTCTGTATTAGGGAAAGCTCACCCTTTTGTTAACCTGATCAGTGGTTCACGCCGTGAAGGGGTGGAGTGTATGGGAACTGCTGAGTCACGGCCTGAACCTCTGATTAATCACCTGAGGCGAGCCATGAGTCAGCCAGAGGAGCACAGGTGAAGGCAATTCACCTGTGCTGCCGGAAGGGGTGGAGCCAGGCTCCACCCCTCCTAGACCTATTTAAGAGCTGGCTACCAGAGGGGAAGGATCTCTTCTGGAGATCCCCTCTCTTGGTGTCTTCTGGTGAGCTCAGCCGAAGGGTAAGCTCTTCCGCTTATTCTCTTTGTGATCATTGTCTACCTTGCTTGATTCTCTCGATTATATTGTGATTACAACATCTTGATATCTGTTGATTAAACAACTATATTGCAATTATAGCATCTTGATTATACACTATCACACTACTTCCCTCGTCACTACATTTCTTGTAATGCCATTCCATTGCACTGATCTTCCTGTTTGTTATGTGGGGGATGCTATTAATAAGGCCTTTATTTAATAATCTTATTTGTAAAATATGCATAGAAGCACTAGCAGTTTTCTGCTTTTCAGCGCTGGGAATGCCTGAAGAGTACTAATATGAAGCACATATAATGTGTAATTCTGTATCCTAGAAAGTAATCTCTCTATATTTTTGAAGAAAGTTCAGGTTGCATTCCTGTTTCATACTTTAAGTACCTAGCAACAAATAGTAAAGCCTTGTACATGTATACACTTTACTATTACTACCTTCCAATTTTTTTAATGGACTTATATGTTGTTGCTTGCCATTCAAGAAGAGGCAAGGTAGCAGGAATTATGTAATAAGGTATTGTACTCTCAGTTCAGCAAAACAGCTTGAATTGAGGTAATGAGGGATACAAAGCACATGCAGTGCAGCTTCATTGTGATCTTGGTCACATTGCATGGGCTGAGAGGCCGTTGTAGAAATAATTAGATGAGACAGGAGGAAAAAGTGTATACTCCTTTTCATTGAAGTGGAGGAAAAGACTGATCTCTATGAACTAGACAAGGCAGAGTTTTCCTGTTGAAGGGCTGAGGCTTAACAGTGAATACCTGAGCAGTGTGTGCATAGTTGGGAGGAAAGTTGTTAAAGCTGATGTATGATACAGTGACCAGATAAGTTGTCTTCTCTCATCTGTTTGTTGCCATGTTTGAGGAACTGAGCTCTGGTCATTTTGTTGCTCAAGTTATTGCAGCTTTAAAAATGTCCCTGACTATAGATAACAGATTGGATTCTGGAGGAATCTACAGGACTAATTCTGTCAAGAACGCAGTCTTCTTGCGTTATTGTCATGCGTATAATTTTGTTATTTTTTTAAGCAGTGAAAATGCTTGTATTTCCAACTTTTTCTTCCAAATGTTATGTTGGTGCAATTGAACTAACTACTAAGTATTTCTCTAATAAAAAATGGTCGCTATTTTGAAACTTCATGAAACAAATGTAGATTTCCAAGACTATAACCTATTTACAGATAGCTGTAACAAGAAAGCTGTTTTTCAAAAATTATTTGTTATCAATAAGGTGCCTCCTTTCTTAATTGTGGAATGAAATGTCCCTCAATATACACACTCGCAGCATTCACTCTTTTGTTCGCAAAGTACAATACAAGTTGTTATTATCAATACTGTTTCTCTTTGCTGCTGTCCTTGGTATATGGGAATAGTCTTTAGCTAAGATCTCATGAGAGCTTTTCCTTTGAAGTCTCCACTCACAAAAGATATGTATGATATTATCTTAAAAATTCTGTTGCCCAATGTTTTAGTTAATATTTTCACAAAATATTGGCAAGTATTTTTTTTAACAAACCCTGAAGTAGACAAACCTTTCCTTTCATTATGAGGCCAAGATGACATTTTTTTTCACTGACTCAGTTTCCAGGGTAGGTTTTAATTTCCCCACTGAGAGCAATTGTATCAATGAAATAAGACATTTGCAAAGTGCTGATAGACCTGCGATATCTGCTGAAAGAGTTTAGACTATTGCACTGCAGATATGTTTTATGAAACCTAGTGTATCCTCTTTTCTGTGCAGTTGCATAGATTTCTCTCGGGCTTAAGAAGAGGTTAAGACTGGGTTTATGATGAAGACCTTGAACAGGAGGTCTTGCTGCCACTGCCAAGGAGCTTAGTGAGCTGTGTTAATCTTTATAATACCTAACTTCACCATTGAGAATGAGTGTAATAAGCACAGTTGAGGAGGAGTTTGTCCTTTTCCCTCAGCTCACTACTCATTGTTAAAGTGGAGCTTATACTTATGTACTTTACAGGTTTTTAAAGTAAATGAACACATGCATTTATGGCCCCATCTGCTTGTGCTCATGCAGATGTTCCCAACTGCTGAGTCTTCCTTGCATGTTAGTTTTGAGGTATGCTCTTAAGGGAAGCTCCAGCTCAACTTCAACAAGCCCAAATCCAAAATGAACCTTTCTGGTGATTTATACTTAGCCTTTTCCAATGACAAGCACAATACAGAGGAAGCTGAAGAGTGCAGCTGTTCAGCAAGTTTACCCTACAAAGTGTAAGTGGTACTTGTACCAGTCTATCTTTGCATTCAGGGCCTGGTTTTTTCATCAGTTTGCAAAGGAGTAATGTATGTTTAGTGCAAAACTGACAAACAAGCCTGTGGTTTCTATAGAGATGTTCTTTTTGAGTCAGGTTTCACACAAACCTAATTAGCTCCCAGGATGCAGTAGATGTTTGTTGTCTAGTTTATTGTCATTTTCTGATGAAGGTCATATAACAGCTTATTTTCTTGTGTATGGACAATGCTTTTCTAGTGAGATGTAATTTGATGGGAATTCTGCCTCATTGGACAAGCGGAAATAAACTTCCATATTTTATTGACTGTTGAAACAGTAGGTCAGAAGCTCAGTGAGTGTAGATCAACACAGCTGACTTGGAGGACATCAAAGCACCAGCAGTTTATGCCAGTTATGTTATTGCAGTTGTTTGTTTTTGAGAGCATTTTTTAACACGGTAGCCTGAAAAAGTAAACAAATCCCTTCATTGCTAATTCACTGCTAATTCACCTATTTTGTCTGCTTAAAATTTATTAAATCTGGTATAAAATATGTAGAATTGACAGAATTCTTTTGGCAAATGTAGTGTTTCTGCTAAGAAAGAAAATTATTTGCCTTCTACTGCCAGAACAGCAATTTCAGTATCTACATAAATGACAGGTAGCATGAAGTGTTGAAATAGGAGAGCAGGAAACCTATAAAATAAGGTATAATCCTTGGAAATTTACCTGGCAAAAGGAATTTTTTTCACCTGGTTTATTTTTCTTTACAATGGTAATACGCTTAATATATGCTCTCAATATTTACTTGGATCATATTGCTCAGTTCTCCTGCCCTTTTTCACCATAATGAATAGAAACAGCCCCACAATTCAAGGAATATTCTCCAAAATTGTGCATCTGAAATGGTTATGTAAGTCTACTGCATTAAATGTGTGCAGAGATGGAGCAGCACAGAACTTCAGAGCCTGTTTTCAACTTCCTAGCAGGGCAAGGAAGAAAAGGGAAAATATTTCAGTTTGCAAAGTCCTCAAAATAAGATTTTTCTGACAAAAAAAATATTGTTCATGGAAGCAGTTTATTTCATTTAAATGAAAATTTGTCTTGAAAATTAATATTTTGAGTTGTTTCTGAGAATGGAGAATTTCCATTGAGATAATCATTTCCTGTCAGGTGATATAATATGAAATAACGTAGTTGTTTCCCAATGCAAGTTGTTAACCACTAAAAAACTAACAAGTCAGTCTACACCTTTTAATTTGTGTGTCTAAAAGCATTTAGATCCACTTTATTCTTCTGATTAGCTTCTTGGAAGAATATGCCTTAGTTTGCTATTTATTTCTGTTAGTGGAAATAGAAGCTGAAGGAATAGCAATATCCTTGGAGTTCCTTCAATTCAATAATCAGCTGCTAATCACTTTTCATGTAAGTTCTCCAGCAAATCTATACTGGTGCAAATATCTGTGGGATTTTAAAATCTTCCCATGAGCTAGAAAATCAGAGCTCACTTCAGGAGATCACCCACTGCTTAATACTTTAGCTTCTTAAGAATTTATCTTTTTTTTTCTGAAATTTGATTTCTTATCTTGAAATAAATCCATGTCTAAACCAGATATGCAAATGGTTGTAGAAGTGGCCTTCGAAGAATTAACAGAGCTACGTGAATTTGTCTTAAGTAGGTAAATGACCAATTCAAAGACCTCTGAAATGTTGAGAGCAAATACAATTGTTTCAGAACAGCAGTGATGAGCAGGTATCCTTTTCTGTTCTTGAGAAGCACTTTCCACAGCTGAAGTAACTTACTTTCAGTAGTGGCCTGTGACCTTCCTGTGCATCTGCAAGTGAAAGCAATGTTCAACTTAATCCAGAACTGTTCTTTGTTTCAAAGAAACCCAGCCAACCATACAGCAGCATATACAATTGCTTATGTAATCTAAGAAGTACGAAAGCAAAAGAAAAATATATGTGCCACAGTCAAAAAGTGATAAACTGGGGCGAGGGAGGAATCTGCACATTTTGATGCGAAGATGATGGTATATCTTCAATAATCATTCCAGTGTTGATCCATGCGTATACAAGTCAGCACATATGCCTTAATATGTTTCCCCTTCCTTAAAATATTTTTTTTTAATGAAATATTGTAATTACTATGCCTGTTTTCTCCCAGAAAAGCGGCAGTTAACACCAACCCCCATTTAGGAGTTTCTCCACTTGCAAAATACTGTCTGAACATCCAAATGGTCTCTAGTATTCTGGAGGGAGCTCTTGAACTCTCCTTGTCAGCAACTGACATCAGCGTTACGTACGGGTCTTTACAGAAGTCTTATTTATTGTGACAAATCCAAGTGCTGACAGGGTACTCATCTTCCACAGAACTACTTTTCATGTCATCTGTTGTGTGAGCAAAAAAAAAAAAAAAAAAAGCTTTCTTCACTTACTAACTTGAATCGTGTATAGAAATATGCATGGCCTAAGCTCTGGACAAAGTCACTCACAGCCAGTCATGTTTATACAGGCATATGGGTATATGGAGAGTGAACCTTGCATATTGCAGTTAACACAGTTGACATCTGGGTACTGAAGGCTGCAGAGAGAATACTTACATAGCTGGAGACTGGTTTGTAATACTGAACTGTGTACATATATTCGAGGGGGAAAAAAAAAAACAAAACTGTGGAGTAATCTTCAGACCATATATACAAGTAACTTAATAATAGTCCCCTGTTCCCATTAGGTGGAGTAATTTCTAAATTTTTTGTTACAGAGTAGGTTTGAACTGTATCTGACTATTTTTTGTTATTGTGAGCTTGATACGGATATGTATCTGAAACCCTCACAGAGTTCAGTTAGCGGCAAACATCAGGGTCTATCTTCTACAATGAGAGGTGTGGAAACTCACACTGGTGGGTCCCAGTTGTCTGTGAACCTTTTTCATTTTATGTGATTCTTTGTGATATTCCCTCGAGGCATCCCTTTTACATTCCTCTGCGGAGATGCTTTTGTAATCAGCTGTCTGAGTGTCACCACTCTGAAACTGGACTTGGAACACATCTATTTCAAGTGCGGTGCAGAGCCAGCCCACTAACATATTGGAATAAATAAAACAGTTGTAGAAATGGGACTTGGACTTGCTGAAAAGTAAGTTCCAATCTACCAAAGAACATTATTGTTTTCTTTTACTCTGCATTCTCTTAAATAGGATGTATTCTAGGGAAGAGAATGAAGTGTTGAAAACTGATCTCAAATTATTCATATCAGTCTTATTTCCGCAATTATTTGGAGAAAATAAATAACCTCCTCATTATGTCATATCTTGCAGACTGGATGTATAATTGAGGTAAGTTGATACCTTTCAAGGTGCTTATTCTTAAAGTTTAGGAAGCTTCTTCTGAAGAACGAAGCTTGGAATGAATCTTTAGGGAATCAACAAGTCATAAGAAGGATTTCTTAAAAAATTGGTTTTAATGACTAAAGAACTTAGAACCTGGACCGCTGGTTTGGTAAGACATCCTCTTCTGTACATCTTAGATAAAACTGTACTGTTTGGTACAACAATTTAGGAGGGAATAAAATTTGAAAATTTGACTTCTTACGTGTAAAGAAGGAAAACTAAACAAATTGCAGCTGAATGTTTACAAGCAGAACTGTAAATACAACTTGAAAGAAGATGAGAATTCATTTAATCTTTTAATCAAATATGTACATTTTCTGTAATTTTATCCTCAAGTTACTCAATAGTTGAATTAGAACAAGAAAAAGGAGGTACTTTTTCAGGCGTATAACCAATAAATCTACTCAAATTCAATATCAGGGCACTCAAAGTATGTCAAACTATTAAATGATTTAAGCAGTAATTGAATTCAAGCAAGACAAGACTGTCAAGGACTTAAATTTAGTGATGACCATTATAGATAATAGACTTGTGGACTACTCTTAGGTTGCTATGGTAGTTGTTCATATCAAGTCCACTAAAACCAAAGTATAGCTTTTGCCCTTGATAGAGAAGAGAATTATTTTTTGTCCATGAAGACAGTGCCTATGATTTAAATCTTAGGAAGTATGAGTCACATTTTGTTGCAAAATTGAAGGCTATTTCATATAATGTTGTCATGTAACAGGTCGCCATAGAGAAGCTTGTGATTCCTTCTGTTTTATGTGAGATTAAGTTTTTATGAAAAGAGTAAAGAAATAAAGAGAAAGTAAGTTGTTCACAATGGCAGAGTAGTTACTGCATCAGTGTCGAAAGCATTGCTTTATTTCATAACCATTTTCTGAGAATTCAGAGGCCTGTTTGAACAATGTAAGTGCCCCTTATTTATTTTAGCACTTAAAGCATTATGTATGCACTTAATACAGTTATATAACAAAGGAGATCTTCCTTTGCCTCATAGTCTTGCTACAGTAAAACAGAAATCATCATCATCTTGGCATGTTCAGTCTTGATTATTTCTATTCCCATAACAATATAGCGTGAAATGCATATTTATGCTATTGCATTTCTTTTCTGTCATAGGAGCAAACCTAAGTGAATGTGAAAGGCAGTAGCTCAGTTGCTCTGTGATGGCAGACAATAGCAATAACTATTACATTGGAGCATCTAGTGGCCAGTCATTATGGTGCCTTAGGGAGGAGTGTCATTGCACAGAGCTAGTCTGTACATCGAGTAAAGTGAGAGGGACCCGTGAAATGAATAGAGGTTTTAACAGAATTTGACAATTCTTTTTTTTTTCCCCTTCTGCTTTCTTAGTCCCTCTAGTGGTAGCGAATGAAATTACTCAATAGCTGCTAGATCTTTTGGGGCACTTCAACTACCACTTGAACTATGCAGTCATCTGTACAAAGATCACCCAATAGTTGTTGATGATGATCAGCTATCTTAATCATATGGGAAGATTCTGAGTAAAAAAATCACTATTTGAAGAAAACTGCCTTCACTCCTTTCTAAATTCGAAGTTTGTAAATCAAAGCAAATTTTCCTGCTCTGAGTTACTTCCAGACTGTGTACCATAAAGAATTAAACTCAATTGTCAGAATTATATAAATCCTTTTCCTGTTTTTCCAATAATGTTTCTAATGTAAATAAACCTGAACCCTTGTGCTGCAATACTAAGTATGACAAGAACTGTACCTTTTCAAAAGAACCTGAAATACGTTGTCATCTGTAGGCAGAATCACTTTTTTTTTTTTATAATATTGTGCAATATTGATTACCTTTGTGTTCTTCTGATATTTTTTGTTTCCTGCCTTCTAGATCCCGCTTCTCCTTGTTGGCATTGTCAACAAAAATAAAATAATAATAAAAAGCTTCTTCAGTGGTGAGATTTCTCCTAGAAATATGGAGAGGCAAGCAGTCTGAGAAGCAGAGAACAGAGAAGGATTGCCGTTTGGCTTTGCTCTATTTGTCCTCTTTCTGGCTGCAGAACATACCTCTTAAACTGTGAAAAGCCATTACCAAGTGCTGTTTCATCTCACATTCTTCTTAAATATGAACAGCTGCAGCGCTTCTGTTTTCACAGTATTTCCTAGGTGCTTCCCAGCACTCTCAGTCATCTTTAGCAACAGGCGCTTGTGTAGGATTATAAGACTGGAACCCTGTAAGAGTTCTGTAAAGCAGCATATCTATTTTCCCATATCAATTCAATTGCCAAGTATTTTAGTTTGTAATTATTTTAATTATATGAAAGCAGTATTAGCATCATGATGTTAAGAGGAAATCACAGAATGGTGGGGTTGGAAGGGACATCATGAATCTCCATCCTGCCTGCCAGCCACAGGCTCACCAACCACTGCATTTAATCAACTATAATTAACAAAATTCTATGTAAGAATTGCTGTTCCATTAATTTATAGGAATCATGAGTATAATACATTAGTACAGCCTTTGCTCTTCTGATAATCTTCATGTTGTATAATGTCTATCATTGTATCTTTTTCTTATCCTTGCAATTGTAGTTTGTGGTGGTTCAGTAAATACTGTGATATCTGTAACTCAAAACTTAAGTACTAGGTAAATACAGTCTGTCCCAGGTTTACAGCCTGTGGAAGGCTATAATACAGGAAAATGTAACATCGTTCAGCCTGAGAAAGAAACAAAGCCCCACAGTGCTTCATGGAACACGCTGCTCTCAGATTGAGTTTGATGCAAGAATTAGAGGCTACTGTCATATATTGAGAATATCATTTTTGTTGATAAATTCTCTTCATTAGTGAGCCTATAGCCACAAAGCTATAAATTGTCTTAGAAAGTTAAGACTATATTGTATTACGTTGGAAGCACTTTTCAGCAGCACAGATGTTTAGTTACTAAATTATCCCAGGTGTCTCTGGAGGGCTAACAGTAGTTTGTGCTGATAGGTGTAGCTCATAGTTTTGGTGTACTTTGCATTTTTCCCTGTATTGTACCTGATCTTAATTAGGTATGTCCTTTCAGAGGAATGTAGCTGTTGGTTACGCTGTTGTCCCCAGCTCTGGTCCTATGCATGTCACTACTTTTCCAAGAGGAGCTGTTTTATGTACATCAATCTAAGAGGATCGTCTTTGAGCTGAAAGTAGACAGAGGCAGTCTAAACCTACTGCAGTGTAAGACAGGTTTTGTTGGACAACTTATCTCATCATAGTGAATACTTCAAACCAACCCTCATAATTATGCCGTTATGAGATTCTGAAGATGGAGGAAAAAATCAAGTAAAAAGGTTTTAATTCAAGCTTCAATTTGAGTTAAGTTATGCATTTGCTTTCCTTAGGATTATAGCGTCTCTAATACTCAGGTCCAAAAGGTGCCTGATATCAAAAGAGTGAAGTCATAATCCCTGTACAAGAAGATAGAAAAACTTGCTGAGTTGGAGAATACGAGTTCCTGTTAACATGGAGCATTCCTCTGATACATTGACCATTTCTTCTCTCCTTGAATTGCATTTTCGTCTTTCATGGGCAGCAGTGCGCTTCAAAGACAGTAATTCACAAGTTCTGCCAAGGGCAGACTTCTGAAGTAGTGATTTGAGCCCTGGGTTCAGCTCTTCCAGAAATACGGAAGGGATCTTCTCCAATCTGAATTTGAGATAATGCGTGGCTTTATCTGCCAGCGTTGATAGGACATTCTTTTTCCAAAATGTGTATGGAAACTACTGAATGATTTTCTTGTTCTCGTGCACTCAGAGAAAAAGCAAAATAATATCTGGTCTTATTTTTAATGTTCCTATGTACAGGAAGTTCTCCTTGCTAAACAGGCTTATTCTGTGCTCTGTGCTGCTCTGACCTTGGCAGACATTAATGTGTCAGACAGAGGTAATTCAAGGGCTGCAGATGGGAATAATATCTTTATAGATAGAAATTGTTGTGGTTTGACCCAGAAGGTAGCTAAGAAGCACACAGATTAAATTATTTTCTCACTCCCTCTGACTGGAGAAAGGGGGGAGAGGAAAAAAAAAAAAAAAAGAAAAAAAGAAAGACTAAGTAGAATTTGTGGATTGAGATACTGTTTGCTAAAACAGAAAAGGAAGAGAGAAAAAGAAATAATTCTTCAACATTTTTCGTTTCAGCTATTACCTATGCATTTTTGTCAACCACAAACAAGAGCCTGCATACCACGCTGGTAAAAATCTATACCAGAGGAGGTGACATAATGTCATTGTTGTCACTACAAAAACCCACCCACCATCTGACTGTGCTCACATTCACTGTTTGTTCTCCAGAAATGTTCAACAAGCATTGATGAATGTCAATGGGTGCTATTTTTTCCACACAGAGGAATTCAGCGCCACACCTTTTCTTCCTAAGCACTTCCATGACAGATGCCACTCTGTCAGACTGCTTCTCTGCTGCCATTTGTCACATGGCAACAACATATAGTGGAATACAGGTGAGAAGGTTCAACCTCTACTGCCATACCACCAACATCCTTCTCTGACACTGTGGGCCAACTGCAGGAAAGAGCAGGCATTACTTCTGGAGCAGCCCTGATAGATAAAAAGCAAGTTCTGCATATCTCAGCTGTTCACCACCCATCAATAGATGCTCAGCCAAACCCCAAGTAGAAGCTGTCTGCCCATCCAGCTCCCCACTGTTTTCAGGGTATTTTGCATGATGTTATATGGTATGGGATATCCATTTGGGCAGTGTAGGTCAGCTGTCCTGATTCTGTCCCCTCTCAGCTCCTTGTCGTCCCCCTCCACCCCTCCCCTTGCTGGCATGATAGAACAAGAAACTGAGGCATTAAAATATCATTGTCTCTGTACAGCACTGCTAAGCAACAACTAGAAACACTAGTGCGTTATCAGTACTGCTTTTCTCCTAAAGCCAAAACATAGCATCGTGTTAGCCGCTATCAAGAAAAAAATCAATTCTGTCCCAGCTGATACTAGAACACAGACAAGTTTTAAGTAACAGTGCAACACCTCCCTTCAATTAGGAAAGATCATTTATTTGAAATCTGAGAAAGAGCTTGTTTGTTCAGAAGAGTTTGTTTGCTTTGTACCAGCATGCCAGCTGTTCTGACAATTATTAACTATTTTTTTTCCTACTTTATCCTTCAATCACCAGTAGCTACAGCTCTACAACTACATAATACGCCAGTACAATTGGAGAAGAGTCAAGGCTATTTCTCAATTACACTTCAAAGCCTGAGGTGCTTTGGCTGTTCTGATGTTTTATCTTTCCATGATGAATTTCAAACTGCCGTGAAAAAGTTAATGGTCAACATTGCGAGCAAGCTGGGATTTTTCACCTACATGTCTCTGAATACAATGTGCAACAGAATACAGAAATTACAAATACAAATTATGTTCTTGCTAACTGGATTTTTTGCTTCATGGCAATGGTCATTTTGCTAGTGTTTATTGTTCTAAATTGCTTTCAGTATTCTGAACAATGCATGCTGATATTTTTGTGTTAAACAAGTGAATATTATAGCTGTACGTTGTTGAGCAATTGTTTTGGAAATTCTGCAAGTTTGACTTTGCTGAAGAAAGGAGGGAAAAGGCGGATAAATCACGTAGTAATGTTGAAAATAATATTCACTGCTGTATCCTGGTTGAAGGAGCAGAGTAAACATTTCCCTTTGCATGTTAATTTCTGTAGGTACTTGGATATTATTTTCATGGCATGGCAAACTCTAAATCAAATGTCTGTCTGAAGAAATTGGTGAAGAACCCTGCATCTACTTATTCAGATACCCTTCTGTGCATAATTGCACAATATCTAATGTTAGGATTCTATGTTTAGAGAAGTTGTTACAAGTAATGATGGAAACAGCATGGCTGAAATGTAGATGCATAATAACTCTAGAAATGCAGCTTGGCAGCTAGCAGTTAAAAAATGAGCATTGATGCTGACAGCTGGAGGACAGCAAGTACCAATAAATGAAATGAGGTGGCACTTAACAAATCTAGTGTCATACTGCAGGTAATTGAAAAAAAAAAGAACTGAGCACTTGTGTAGAATTTTCTGCTTTGGTACAGTGTGAACGTACGCTAAGAAGTACTAGAAACATTGGATAAAATCCCACATAAATGGAAACTTAATAATGATGTGGCTGAAATTCTACATTGTAATTCACATGGCAATTAAATGAGAAAACATGGATATTTATGGCAGCTGTCCCATTGCTGAAAATAAGTCAGTATTCACTAGCATTTCTTCTCCTCACTTAAAACTCAGATGTCAGCATTTCACCTCAAGTTCTTGGTGTTTCAGCACGTGATGGAAAAAGCCAGTCTCGAACTATTCTATTTAAAGAGGATTTTAATGGACTTTAGTAAACAGTGGGTCAGTTTCCTTCAAAATAGTCCTCAACGTTTACAACCGTTTAAAAACTACAGTTACAAGAAATGTTGGATTTCCTTCAAATGCTGTGCTCTAAGTTGTATCATGCCGCAGTACTTCAGCGAAGTTATTTTTTGCAGTTTCTGCAGAGCAGTGGCAAATGGCACGTCTCCTGCAAGCAACAACTTTCCTGGCTGGAGAGGGATGGCCTTGCCACTTGTGCTCTTCCCTTTTCATGCAAACTCACGTGCAGAAGGGGGGAAAAAAGGAAGTACACCTTTATTGCTCAGCATTGTTCTCGTGTGAAATCTTATGTTGGTGCTTAGCGAATACATTCTCTAGACATCTCGTGGAATATTTAATTTGCAGCAGAATGTTTGAATTTTGGAGTAAATTCTTGTCACGCTTTCAGAATAGTCCTCTGCAGGGAGGGAATGATGAACTGCAAGAAGAGTCGTCAATTGCAAGCACTAGCGATGGTAATGTTTTTCTTGTTAAAATACTATTGTTAAAAATTAATATGTGTATCATTATATTGATGAGTTACACAAATTGTTCAGTGTTTGTACCAGTTGTATGGAATAGAACAAACATTTAGGCTACCGGCCACCAGAGTACCTGTACATTTTTCAGGTTATATTATGTGATGCTATTTAAAGGTTGGCATAACATTTACATTTTTTCTTCTGACAGGCATCAGCAAACCAGGTGGAATATTCTTATTTTGAGATTATAACATGTTTCTACTGATTGATTTCTGTCGAAAGAATCTTCGTTATAATTGCAAGAGTACTTGTGATCGGTGAAATCATATTGCATCTGAGGCAGGAGTTTTTTAACTTCCTAGCACCACAGTGCCCATGGTTGGAACGACCACATGAGGAACCTCATCCTTTGTTAGTGAAGGATAAAATTTAATTTTCACTTGATTTATGGGGATCAATGTGAAATTTTGTTAGGAAGTCCTAGAATTTCAAGCACTAAAATTGATTCAACTTTTTTTAACTTGTCAGTTAAGGCCTTCATCCTTCATCCATGTAATTTTCATATAAAATTCATTGTTTTTCTGGCTCTGATGTTGCTTCTGAGGCTACGTGAATCCTGTGAAACTGCGGTTTGTAACCCTTAATTTTGGAGTTACAGTCCTTAGGACAATGCTGGAGACTTAAGTGAATCAGCACAGCTATTTCCCATGAAAGCCAAAGACTTGCACGCTGAGGTTACCACTCAGAACTCTGCTTCCTCTGGTCCCAAACACATTTTGTACTTCAGAGGATCAGAGTCATTCTTCTTACTGGGACAGCACAGGCAATAACAGAGAAAAATACAATTTTCAATAGCAATGAAAATGGAAAAAATACAATAGAGCAAAAGATAAGATGATAAGAGAAAGACAACATTAGAATGGGAAGGAGGGAGTGATTATATGATCAAATGTATCATTTGCTTGTTTTCTCTAAATATAGCGCGAGAGGCTTAGACGTGAGGATCTTGAATAGTCTGCTGGAGTTTTTTCAAAAAGTACTTACCCAGAATCATTGCAAATAAATAGAAAGGTTACGGTTCTTTTCCATTATTTATTTATTTACTTGTTTATTTTGTATGGATGTGGGTTTTTGTTTTTTGGGGGTTTTGTTTGTTGGTTGTTTGATTTTATTTGTTATTCTTCTGCATATATTGGAATCAGTGTATATTGGAATCAATTTCATTGACCCAGATGGGTTTAAAATGCTATTATTATCAAGCTCAGCACATTTTTATATCAGGAGAAGAAAGAGACCAGAATAGAAGAAACAAACAGAGCATGCCATGACATTTTTCAAATAAATAGGAATTTTTTTATTTCTTGTTTTCAATGTGCTTTGTTAATGATAAACATTTTTAAGAGGAAACATTACGTTTTCATTCTTCTAAGTCTATGAACATGGTGTGGCATTCAAACAACCTGGGTCTTTCTAGCCTTTCTGTTAAGTGTTTATTCCTACAGAAATGTGAATTGATTTACCATGTGTATGGAGTTTGAACTGAGAAATGTATTAGAGGAAGTAAAGGCATATTACGATGTCTGTTAAAATAAATAAATAAATAGATAATTGAAAAGCTGTAAGAACTGTCAGTTTTCCCACAGCTTTTGCACATCCTTAGAACTATGACATAACTTGAAAATAGAGATGCAAACCATAGGATATATATAGATATAGATATATATATTCTGACAAGTTTTGTTGAAAAAAAATGTATGGCTGAAGAGTTAACAACAACAAAAACTTATTTCTAGAATATAAAAACATTCCTGGGATTTTCAGCTTACTGTGCTATTGCTCAGTGAAGTGTTGCTTGCCTTTCTTCTGAGCACATCGTGTTCAATCCGTAATGCAAATAGATTCAGTTCCAATTCATTTCATCCCCATGTTTCACTTGTTTTTATCCACAAAGTCATTCTTTTGATGCCAGATATCTGCTTGCTTTTCTTTATTTCATTTTGTTCATTCGTTGCCCTGCTGCATAACTGAGCAGCAAATTTTATCTGTCAATAAGGTATATTTGAATACAGGGCTATTTATCTAGTATAACAGGGGTCAGCTCGTATTAAAACTGGCAAGATGACCGTCTCACTTAATTTGCATTATTTTATTGTGAGACATGAATTAATTCTGACCTTTTAATACAGCCCAATAAGTACAACGGCTATAAATTTTTTAAATGCTACAAAATAATGCCTCCTATTTTAATTCCATGGAAACTACAACAGGCGTGAAGAACACAATCACACTATTTGATAGGGCAAATATTCAGCCACAAAACTAGTTCAGCCACAAAACTTCTGTAACATAATCACCACCATTAGCTAAGCATTTTTGCCAGTTGTGCGCGAGAGCCTGCACACCATGCTTATAAAAATCTGCACCACTGGAGGTGACCCACTGCCACTATCATCACTGCTGAAATGCACCACCCACCACCACACTGTGCTCATATCCACTTTTTGGTCTCCATCAAAGTTCAACAAGTGTCAGTGAACGTCAGTGGGTGTCATTTTGTCCTCAGAGAGGAATTCAATTCCACAACACTGTGCACTTCCGTGTGTCATGGTTCTATGTTTTTGTTTTTGTTTTGTTTTTTTATGGTTTCAGTATTCCACATCAAAACATCATGTAGTGTACGGGGCATTAAAGTGTCACTGCCCCAGTCCCAGGTACCTATCCCTGTACATTACAGCAGTCACGGGATCTGACCCTTCCGGGTGGGGGGGGGCGTTCTCTTGCTGCCTGGCAGTGGGTGCTGGAGGGTGCTTTCCTAGCCGTTCCAAGCTTTTCAGGTTTGAATCGGTCCCGGGAACTCTCTCTCTCTCTCATCTTGTCTGATTTATTAATCTCAATTTCAATTAAATTGTATTATACTGTGTTATTTTGTATTCCAATATTATAGTAAAATAAGTTTTCCTCCATAGATTGTTGGCGCTGCACTTTTCCTCCCTTCCTTCCTTCCCATTTTTTGTGGGACTGGGGTGGGGGGGGAGGGCAGAGGCCTGTCGCCCCTGTCACGGACATAGATTGATCTGGTCAACTCCGTGACAGATTTTTTTTATAGAGGGGCCCTTCCACCCCTTATTCTACATCGTTACATCATGCTTAAAATATATACACATATATATATACAAACAAACAAAAAATGATTAAAATGCATTACACACACATGGATATACATATATACATAGAATTACTAACTGCGCTCCCCCGGCATCAAGTTTCCTTGTGGTACACATTGGACATCCCCATTCTTCTGCATTACCCACCAAGTGGATCCTGGTCCCTGGGCAAAAACTGTACCACAGAGAGGTTTGCCCTTCCCAGAAGCTGGAAGAACCCAAACTGCCTTTCCTAACACGTTCTTTACATGTACAACAGGGACTTTATCTCCCTCTACGGTATGTAGGGAACTGGATTGGTTAGGACCATCACGATTGATAGATCCTCTGGTATTGACTAACCAGGTGGCTTCTGCCAAATGCTTCTCCCAGTGCTTAAATGTTCCGCCACCCAGTGCTTTTAGCATTGTTGTTAACAATCCATTGTATCGTTCAATTTTACCAGAGGCTGGTGCATGATAGGGAATATGGTAAATCCACTCAATGCCATGATCTTTGGCCCAAGTATTTTACAAGAGAATTTTTGAAATGAGTCCCATTATCTGACTTAGTTCTTTCTGGGGTGCCATGTCGCCACAGGACTTGTTTCTCGAGACCCAGTATGGTGTTTCGGGCAGTAGCATGGGGTACTGCATATGTTTCGAGCCACCCAGTGGTTGCCTCCACCATAGTAAGCACATAATGCTTACCATTGCGAGATCGTGGCAAGGTGATATGATCAACCTGCCATGCCTCCCCATATTTGTACTTTTGCCATCGCCCTTCCTCCCAGAGAGGTTTCATCCTCTTGGCTTGTTTGATGATGGCACATGTTTCACAGTTATGAATAACCTGTGCAATGGCATCCATAGTTAAGTCTACCCCTCGGTCTCTAGCCCATTTGTATGTTGCATCTCTCCCTTGATGACCTGAGGTCTCATGGGCCCACCGAGCTAGGAGTAGTTCACCCTTGTTCTGCCAGTCCAGGTCTATTTGAGCCACCTCAATTTTGGCAGCTCGGTCTACCTGATGGTTGTTTTGCTGTTCTTCAGTAGCCCGACTCTTGGGCACATGAGCATCTACATGACGCACCTTTACAACTATAGTCTTTGTTCGGGCAGCAATGTCTTTCCACAATTCAGCAGCCCAAATAGGTTTACCCCTTCTTTGCCAGTTATTTTGCTCCCACTGCTGTAACCACCCCCATAAGGCATTTGCTACCATCCATGAGTCAGTGTAGAGATAGAGCATTGGCCACCTCTCCCGTTCGGCGACATCTAAGGCCAGCTGGACGGCCTTTACCTCTGCAAATTGGCTTGATTCGCCTTCCCCTTCAGTGGCCTCTGCAACTTGTCGTGTGGGGCTCCACACAGCAGATTTCCATCTGCGATGCTTTCCCACAATACGACACGATCCATCTGTGAACAGGGCATATTTCTTTTCATTCTCTGGTAGTTCATTGTATGGTGGGGCCTCTTTAGCATGAGCTACTTCTTCTCCTGGTGGTGTTCCAAACTTTTTACCTTCAGGCCAGTCCACGATGACCTCTAGGATTCCTGGACAGCTGAGGTTCCCCATCCGTGCTCGTTGTGTAATCAGTGCAATCCACTTGCTCCAAGTGGCATCAGTAGCATGATGGGTGGAGGGAACCTTTCCTTTAAACATCCAGTTCAACACTGGCAGTCGAGGTGCCAGAAGGAGCTGTGTGTCAGTACCAACTACTTCAGAAGCAGCCCGAACCCCCTCATATGCAGCTAAGATCTCCTTCTCAGTTGGAGTGTAGCCCTCTTCCGACCCCCTGTACGCCCGACTCCAGAATCCCAGGGGTCGGCCTCGGGTCTCTCCTGAGGCTCTTTGCCACAAACTCCAAGTGGGACCGTTCTCTCCAGCAGCGGTATAGAGGATGTTCTTTATACCCTGTCCCGTCCGTACTGGCCCTAGGGCCACGGCACGGGCTATCTCCTGTTTAATCTGTTCAAAAGTCTGCTGCTGCTCAGGGCCCCATGTAAACTCATTTCTCATTCGCGTCACATAATAAAGGGGGCTTACAATGAGGCTGTAGTTTGGAACATGCATTCTCCAAAAGCCCACTGCACCCAGAAAAGATTGTGTCTCTCTTTTGCTAGTGGGTGGAGACATAGCAGTGATTTTGTCGATCACATCTGTCGGGATGTGACGACGGCCATCTTGCCACTTTATGCCTAGGAACTGAATCTCCTGGGCAGGTCCTTTCACTTTGCTTCGCTTAATAGCAAAACCAGCACTCAGAAGAATTTGGATTATTCGCTCTCCTTTCATGAAGGCTTCTTCTGCTGTATCGCCCCACACAATGATGTCATCAATGTACTGCAGGTGCTCAGGAGCACTGCCCTGTTCCAGTACAGTTTGGATCAACCCATGGCAAATGGTCGGGCTGTGTTTCCACCCCTGGGGCAAACGGTTCCAGGTATACTGAACGCCCCTCCAGGTAAAAGCAAACTGTGGCTTACATTCTTTGGCCAAAGGAATGGAAAAGAAGGCATTAGCAATGTCAATGGTGGCATACCATTTGGCCGCTTTTGACTCCAGTTCATACTGGAGTTCTAACATGTCCGGCACAGCAGCACTCAGTGGGGGTGTGACTTCATTCAGGCCACGGTAGTCTACCGTCAGCCTCCATTCTCCACTGGCTTTACGCACTGGCCATATGGGGCTGTTAAAAGGCGAGTGAGTTTTGCTGATCACTCCCTGGCTCTCTAGTTGACGAATCAACTTATGAATGGGGAGCAAGGAATCCCTGTTGGTGCGGTACTGCCGCCTGTGCACCATCTTTGTAGCAATCGGTACCTGTTGCTCTTTTACTCGCAGCAGCCCCACAACAGACGGATCTTCTGACAGGCCAGGCAAAACAGACAGCTGCTTAATGTTGTCTGTGTCCACAGCAGCTATTCCAAAGGCCCATCGATACCCCTTAGGATCCTTGAAATGCCCCCTTCTGAGATAATCAATACCTAGTATACATGGAGCCCCTGGGCCCGTCACAATAGGACGTTTTTGCCAGTCCTTACCAGTGAGGCTCATCTCAGCCTCCAACACAGTCAATTCTTGAGAGCCCCCGGTCACTCCAGAAATATGGATTGATTCTGTCCCTTTATGACTCGAGGGCATCAGAGTGCACTGTGCACCAGTGTCCACCAGGGCCTTATATTTCAGTGGTTCTGATGTGCCAGGCCATCGAATCCACACAGTCCAATATACTCTATTATCCCTTTCCCCCCCCCGGCTGAGGGCAGGGCCCCTCTATTCATTACCTGTGGTAACTGGAGCAACTGCACTGGTGGTTGATCTGCCTTGTAATTCTTTCACCCGGGCTCGTAATACAGGAGTAGGTTGACCGTGCCACTTCCTCATGTCTTCTCCATGGTCACGTAGGTAATACCATAAGGCAATTCGCGGTGTATTATCCCTTACTTGAGCTGGAGAGCGTCTGCCTCTAACAGCTGAGATTTTTGATGGTGCACGTGAGAAGGAAGGTTCATCGTCTTTAATTAGGTGGGCTCGCATAAATTTCATCATCTCCTTCACCTCCTTCGCTAGACTCATTTGATTATCCTGATCTTCATCAAGCATCTCTGATACTGCTACAGGTTTGTCACGGTTAATCAGTTGAGACATTTGCTGCCGCGTTTCATTCAGTTGGTCCGTCACTTTTGAGATAGCAGCTACAGCAGCATGAATGGGGGATAGCAACTGTTGATAGTTTTGGAGCGTAAGAATTAATTCATAAATTAAGGGCGTTCTCTGTTGTTCGTTGTATCTGTCACACGCTGACATTAGTGTAGAGGCATATTTGTCCGGCGCTGTTGTCACGAGTTTCTGCCATATCTCAGGCGTTGTCCTTACTCTTTCAGGGTCGCGGTTTTGTTGTGGTAGGTTAGGAACAAAGTTAGGGTCATACAACATTTCCACCACGCCTATTTCCCTCAAATACTGGATACCCTTTTCAACTGTATCCCATTTTTTCATCGCAATCTTCAAACCGTTTTTGAAGGGATACTTTTCCTTCACGGCTATTAACACTCGTTCCCAGAGGGAGGCAGTTTCATCCGAACACCGACTAATTCCTCTATCAATAGCTGGATCTCTGGCAATGGCACCTAGCTGGCGAGCTTCATTACCATCCAGAGATAAGCTATGGGCCCCACTGTCCCAACAGCGAACCAACCAGGAAACAAGACTTTCATTCGGGTGCCGTGTAAACTCCTTTCTTGAACCTTGGATTTCAGTCATCTTTAGAGGCCGGCGAGTAGTAATAGAGATTTCCTCTTCATCACTCTCTTCTGCATGTCTCTTAGTTTTCCCTTTTGCCTTTCGCGATGGTGGTGGTTCTGAGGAGGGTCCCTCGCCTGGATCTTCCTCTGCCTCCTCCTCCTCCTCTTCTCTTTTTCGTTCAAGACGCGAAGACACTCGTTTCCATTTCTTGCCCTCCACAGGAGCAACTGGTATTGTTACTGGTGTCTCCTGTGATTGATTAGATTTGACTTGGGGATTTTCCCCTTTGGCTTGAACCTCAGCTCGGAAACTCTCTCTCTTCAGAATGGTATTATATAGGGCACGGTAAGCACAAGCCAAACCCCAAATAAGTTGTACCTCCTTAGATGTATGTAAGCCGCATAGTCCCTGACTCAAATACTAGCTTAGTTTCTCAGGGTCCCACAGGTGTTCAAGAGTAAAATCCCATGACACTGCGGGTCCCCATGCTTCTAAGACCTTTCCTAAACCTCTCCATATTCCCTGCCAGTCATCATTCTCTAGTTTTGGAGGTGACTCCTTATTACGAATGCGTTGGAGTACATTCAGGAGAATTGATGACACGAACAGCAACAACAACATGAGTATTAATTCAAGATTCGTAAAACGTTTGATAAACCGAGAAGAAAACCTGGAGACTGGTCTGAACATTGTATTGTTTGTAAAATTAGTTATTCCATTTGGGATGTAACTGTTTGTGAAATTAGCCATTCCATTTGGGATGTAGTTGTTTGTGAAATTAGCCATTCCTTCTGGGATGTAAATGTCAAAATTCAGATCATACCACATTGCAAGTAGGTAAAACATAGGTGTCTCCATCAGTGCCCTTAGGTAGTTATATATGAATGCAATTCCACAACACGTGTGAGATGGATTATTGGCCAGTAGGTTGTGAGTAACACCATTGCTTTAAATCCTTTACCCAGCACCCCCACAATAACGAGTGGGTTCATCACTGGTGCTTGCTAAAAAGGGGTTAATGAATTGAAGCTAACAAGAGGAGGGAAAAAAAAAAAAAAAGAAAAAAAAAGAAAAGAAAAAAAGGCACTACCCAGACTAAGTAGTGCTCAAAGTTTACAAATATCCCAGAACACTGGCAGTACACCTAATCTTTCAAGGTCAGGTTTTCCAGCACAGAAACTTGAACTACTGATAATGCTCCCTAACGAAGCTCTCTAAGAGCAGAGAGAAAAAGAGATTCGTTCTAAAAGCTAAAAAGCAGTCGTGCCCCACGTTGGGCGCCAAAAAATCTGTCACGGAGTTGACCAGATCAATCTATGTCCGTGACAGGGGCGACAGGCCTCTGCCCTCCCCCCCCACCCCAGTCGCACAAAAAATGGGAAGGAAGGAAGGGAGGAAAAGAGCAGCGGCAACAATCTATGGAGGAAAACTTATTTTACTATAATATTGGAATACAAAATAACACAGTATAATACAATTTAATTGAAATTGAGATTAATAAATCAGACAAGATGAGAGAGAGAGAGAGTTCCCGGGACCGATTCAAACCTGAAAAGCTTGGAACGGCTAGGAAAGCACCCTCCAGCACCCACTGCCAGGCAGCAAGAGAACGCCCCCCCCCACCCGGAAGGGTCAGATCCCGTGACTGCTGTAATGTACAGGGATAGGTACCTGGGATTGGGGCAGTGACACTTTAATGCCCCGTACACTACATGATGTTTTGATGTGGAATACTGAAACCATAAAAAAAACAAAACAAAAACAAAAACATAGAACCATGACACCGTGTCAGATGCCATTCTGTGAGACTGGCTCTCTGCTACTGTCTGTCACATGGCAACAAAAAATAATGGAATATTAATGGGAAGGTTCAACCTCTCCTGCCAGACCACCAACATCCAACTCTGATGTTGTGGGCCAACATAATAAATTTGGAGGTATTACTTTTGGAGCATCGCTCATATAAAAGTCCTGCAGATTATGTACATTTATACTACTTATTTATGTACAGCATATCTATCTTTTGCTATTTCTCATACAAGGCAAGGTCTTATTTTAGAAATTTATCTCGAAGTTATGCACATAGATGTACACTAGGATTTCTTTCAGAATTAGCCAAGATGAGTATCATTGCGATGAGTTAAATTTAGTATTGATGAATTTTTACTGACAAGCAAGTAGGATCTGTCAGAAATGCCTATGCAAATCTTCACTGCTCAGTTCTGAGTCTGAATCCTTCCAATTCTATCGAATATCAGAAACCTGGGCTGCTCTGAGCATTTTCTTATCATTTCAGTTTTTCTCTCCTGTAGTGTTTTAGGGGAATGTTTGAGTGGTTCCTTTCTTTCTGTTCCTCCAGCTGTGAGTAGTACAAGTCCTTATTTATTTGATGCAGATATTCTTCCTTTCCTGTATAATTCCTAAAAGATATCAAACCGCCTGTGGAAAATTCCTTTTTGCTATGAGCTCGTTCTGTAAGTTCATCCTGAGCTTTTAGGATACTTGGATGATTTTTGATAGATTTCCAGCATTATTTGATTTTATAGCATTTCTAGATGTTGGATTAGACACTGAAAATTTAAGAATGATAGTTTTTACTCTAAATCATAGAGTCTTGGCAACAAAACTTTAATAAGGCTCATCCATACATCCATTACTGGGTATTTTGTGAGATTCTGCTGGATTTGATACCTCTTCTATGAACTCATTTGTCTTCTGCATAGCTATTTAATTTGAGGAATGCTTTATGTTTACCAACATTTTACTCTTCATTTGCATTGCAGTTAAGCAAAACTTAAGATACTGGCTGGTATACAAGTAGGTTTATGTAAAAAGGCATATAGTTGCAGGAAAAATACATCTTTCTAAAAGTCAAGGCCAAAGGTAAGAGGCTGATGGCCTTCATTTGCTAGGAAAGCACCAGATATCTTTTCTGCTGTTACTGCCATGGTATACTATTTATCCCTTCTTACCATCAACAAGTACAGAGCTGAGCAGCTTTTATTCAGTCACCACCTCAGCTTCTCAGAATAGTTGTCTCAGCTAGACAGGGACTGTGAAGATAACACGTGTTTTTGAGCACCTGAAGAAAATGTAATTGGAAACTGGGCATTGCAGACTCCCTTTGTTTAGGATTGACACATCCACGGGAGTCACATGCTTTAGAGCCTGCTCTGGTTTTTGTTTGTCTGACACAGCTCTTAGCACCCCACAAGTTTAAGATAAGGAGAGCAAAATATAGTGGAAGGGTTATGTTGTTGGTTTGTTTTTGTAAAATCATAAAAGAGAAAACGTAGTTACACACAATTGTAAAGATCTTATCGAAAGCAGGTTGAAATGTTATCCTGGAGGCCTGACATATCTTCCTTCTTATCCAACAAGCTGATGACTACCTGCCAGGACCTGGAAGGGCAATACACACCTTTCCTCATGTGCCAGGGGCTCAGCTGCCTGTGTCTGAGCTCAGATGCAGCTACCTTAGATCTGATTGCTTTAGGAAGAAACAGCTGTGGGAAGCCTTTTGGAATTCCTTCCTGGTATAGTATGAGAGATGTATTTTATCTCATTTCTTCATCTTGGTCTTTGCCTGATGTTTGTGCAGCCTTGGTGACCTGGCTTCCTGACTAGCCTACAGGCTGCCTGCCTTGTTGGGGGCTTGGTAGGCAGTCAGTCCTTTGGCTGTCAGCTGGCCCTTATTGCTGTCACAGCCTGTGCTGCATTTGGTCAGCTACTGTGCCACTTTGCCTGTGTTAATGAAGACATTCAGTCTCTTGTAGTGTGGATATGTGGATACTTAGCCAAAGACCTTGTTTTGACTTCAGTCAGGAAGGATTTTCAGATCCTTCTGCAGTCTTCACCACAGTGAAAGGAATCAAGGTATACCAGATTAAACTTTTTGCATGTTGTTAGATGCTCGTGGTGCAAGATGTCCTTTCCTGCTGAGTAAATCCCAGTTTCTGGATGCACTGGGCTTTATATTCTCCATGTACATATGCTTCATTGGATGTACTGTTTGTCACGACGCAAATTAGATTATATGTAACACAGTATTCATTTTTATTAGCGTGAAATGTTTTCAAGAGAGGATAATGGATCTAGGAGTATCTGCTTCGTACATTTTATAAATAGCATACAATATACTACAATACACTATAATCACATAATTTTGAAAGTATGGATCATATTATCTGTTGCTCAGCTTCAAGGTAAATATCTCCTGAAAGAACATCTTTTCAGTTAACCAAATCCAATGAAGAAATTACGTTGTACTCTTTAGTCATACCTATTATGGCATTCAGATATATCCTGAATAAATATCCTGCTAGTTTCAAAGCTATTACCCATGCGAAAATCTCCAGCAAAGAAGATGTAAGGGAGAAAAAAATAAAAGACTGTGGGATGCTTGTCAAAATTGACACATATGGTGTTAAGTTATGGCCTGAACCACTGATTGAGCACCTGGGGAAAGGACCGGGTCAGCCCTGGGAGCACAGGTGAAGGCAATTCACCTGTGTGACTGGAAGGGGTGGAGCCTGGCTGCACCTCTCTTAGACCCCCATTTAAGGGCTGACTGCCACTAGGGAAGGATTTCTTTCTGGAGATTGCTCCTTGGTGGAGCTTTCCCTTGCAAACTTAGAATTTTCTGATACGGGTGAGCAATCTTCTCTATCTTGCACCCTTCTATTATGTTAGTCCTTCTGTCGTCACATCTTTGTTGTAATGCCTTTCACATTGTACTGTCCTGTCTGCTTGTTACACAGTGTGTTGCAGAAGAACTGAGGAGATTTGTTTTTCATTTCTGAATGAAGTCCTGAGGAGAGGAATTAAATTGTTCCACGATAGGCTTGATTGTTATCAAACTTGATTTTTTTGTTGAAATGTCCTTTTCTTATGTAGTCTTATTTTCTGTTGTTTGTACAAATTCATTTTTCCTTATAGTTGCCTCATCATAGAAAGATTCATTCCTGGAAAAGTTGGGTTGAGAAAGCATTCTCAATGAGCTGTAACCAAATGATCACAAAACTGCTTTCAGAAGCACTGGTCTTCACTTTTCTTGTGTATCAGTTAGCTAACACCTCTGCAGATTTGATGTGTGCCTTTTTGCTGAGGGGAAGAGGTAGATGTACTTCAACTTCTTCCTTTTGTCTTTTTCCTGTTGATATAGGACTCTATGGCTTTCAGGGCACAAGGAAGGAGGGAAAAAAGCACTTAATATATCATACTGTATAAGCATAAGATTTGCTTTGAAGTTGAAGATTCTGGCAGAGTATTTGAATGTCAGTCTAATGTTTTTCTTTTCAGACTTTAGCTCTCTATTAATCAGTGTCTCTGCTAGAACCTCTTTAGCTAAGAGAGTAAAGCAAGTAGTTAAGTCCTTGCAGAAGAAGATTTTAAATAAGAAATGACGAAGGTTATAAGGTAATGTTTTTTTTTAATGGAGGTGTATCTACTAGGATTTTCAGACTTCTATCCTGAAGAGGAGGTGGTAGAGCATTTTTTTTCCCACTGTGTTAGTACTCGTGAATTCGAGAAACCCTTCCGTTTTTCTTTTTTGTGTCTAATTTCAAGAAACAAATCTTATTTGAGCAAATTACTCTAAAAGTAAACTCTAAATTCTCTAACTGGGGCTTTTCCATGAGGGAATGCGTATTATAAATGAAACACAAGAGGCTTTCTGAAACCTCTCAGTAGTACCCTACTACATAGACAGTTAAATCAGCCAGCTTGCAGTCGGAGTGAGCTTGTTACAACTAGAACCCTACGCACAGAAGTAATTACTTATTCTGATAGTGATAAGAGAAAATGAAATGTAAATGCTTTACCTAGCAAGTCAGTGGCCTGAATCTTCTAATCAAAGGGCCCCAGCAGCCACCTCTCCCTCTTCTCCCTTCTTCCCGGCTGCCTCCCTCCCACCAGAAAAAAAGTTTTAACATATTCTGAGGTTTACAACTCTTCCTCTTTAACCTTTCACTTGCGTGTTTTTGCTGTGTTCATGTGTAATGTTGAAAACTCCAGTGGTTTCTCTAGTTTTTCTTCTGTTTCTCTAAAGACATTGAATCAGTACATTGTGATAAAGGAAGAATCTAAGGGGAATATATACATGAAAATCTAATGTTCACTGGTTTTACAGATGAAAAATTAAAATTGTGAAGCCATTCAAACTGGAGAAACAAAACTACCCAAAGAAAACAATTTTTTTAGGCACAAACACATTTGTGTTCATGTATTAGTATATATTCATATATAAGTATATATGCAATTCTTTACAAGGGTAGGTAATGACAGGACAAAGAGAAATAATTTTAAATTGAAGGAGGAAAGATTTTAATGGGATACCAGGAGAAGTTCTTGACCAAGAGAGTGGTGAGGTGCTGGAGCAGGCTGGCCAGAGAGGTTGTAGATGCCCATTCCTGGAGGTGCTGAAGGCCAGGTGGGATGGGGCCCTGGGCTGCCTGGTCTAGTATTAAGTGGGGAGGTTGGTGGCCCTGCCTGTGGTGCAGGGTTAGAGATTCATGATCCTTGAGATCCTTTCCTACCCAAGCCTTTGTATGATAGGTACTTTCCTTTGAAATGGCAATGGGATTTAATTACATTGTGTATTTACTTCTGTGATGCATGGCTGTAACTCAAGACTTAGTTTTTTTTTTTTTTTTTAAACAGTGTAAACAGAATTGAAGGATTTACTCATTACCTTCCTAAACTTAAGCTCTGTCACAGAGATAAATATTTACCCATCCAAGTAATAATCCTCTCAAGTCATTCACTGAAATACTCTAAAAAGATTATTTTGAAGTTTTGTTTTCGTGTTGTTTTTTAGTTTATGCCTGAGAAATAGATCAAGGATGCATTTTCTTACACAGCATTACCTAAATATAGAAGTAAACGTCTTTTGTATTGTTTTGGTCATTTTAGTTGTGTCTCTGTCCTTTCGTGGACATTGGTGGATGTGTGATTAGGTCCACAAAGAGAGATTTCTGCTATACTAATGAAACTTGTCGTCTTTGAATACTGAGGTAGGAGAACACAGCATACTGGTTAATCTATGAAGTGGACCTTTCAACTCAAGCAGGACCCTACATGAAAGAGGCTGTGAACTTATTCTTAATGACTGTCTCAATTCTCTGATAAAATTGAAAGCGCTGTAGAGGTTCAGGAATTCCACAGTCAATATATCAGTCTGAAGATTTAGAAGTAAATAAACAAGGACCAGCTTATTTAGCTAAGAAGGATAAATTATTCTTGAAGCAGGAAGCAGAGGAACACTTAATTAAATTTAACAAAATGTTATTCCCATGGACATCAACAAACTGCAGCCTGCAATCAGGCTTTGACAAACTGAGTTGCTAGGTATCCAAAAGCTGGTAGAGGCTGCTTATGAAGTTTGTTTCCATTTTTAGAGAATGGGATGGTAAAATGTCAACAGATGAAATTGTGGATGAGCTCAGTAAAAATAAAACAAGAAGACGTAATTAAATGTTATTCAATATATAAAGAGAGATGAGTACACAAATTAGAGAACTCTGTTCATATCCCTGACAAACACTGTATTTAGACAATGCTTGCATTAACCACTGTCCATCTGTAAACATGCTGGATGTTGTCTGCAAAAGGAAACAAAATCCTAAGTGCCTCAAAGAGGAACTCTAATTTTTTTTGGTGAATTGATGGAAAATTCCAGGAAAAAATGTTTTGAGCTGGTTGGTTTTGTTATATGGTTAACCGTGATTGTTTAGAAGGTGTCATTGCTACTGGTAAATCCTAGATATTAAACTAAAGCTAAGAAAGGACTGGTTTTAATCTGGGTATTGTAAAGAGACTAATTATTAAAGGATACTGTGAAAACTTTGTTTCCATAGATTTTAAGGTGGATGAAGAATTGATTGGATGATTGCAGCCAGAGGGATGTGGACAATGGCTCCATGAAGGCTGCTTGAAAAGTAATGCCTCCCACAGGCCACAGTGTTAAAGGAGGATGTTCGTGGCATGGCAGTAGAGGTTGAACCTTCCCAATGACATTACATTATGTCTTGTTGCTCTTTGACAAATTGCAGCAGAGGGGCAGTCTGACAGAGGCGTCCAACATGAAAGTGCATATGAAAAGGAAGTGTGGAATTCAACTTCTCTCTGAGGAAAAAATGATGCCCACTGGCATTCATTGACACTTACTGGATGCTTATGGAGTCAGTGGATGTGAAAGGTGCATTTCAACAGTGGTGACCACTGCTCACCTCCAGTGATGCAGATTTTTACAAACATGACATGCAGGCTCTTGTTTATCGCTGGCAACAATGCGTAGCTGACAATGATAATTATGTTTAAGAATAGTCTTTGTAGCTGAGAATTTGCTCCCTGAAATAGTCTTATTCTGCTCTTTGTATCTGTTGTAGTTTCCATGGAAACAAATAGGAGGCATTATCTTTGGAGCAGACTATGTCCAGGTGTATCCCCTAGATGTTGATTTTGGAAATAGTGCTCTTTAATACTCTTATTCATGACATAGTTTGAGCTGTATGCTACCACTTGAGTCATGACCTGAACCACTGATTGAGCACATTGGGAAAGGACCTGGTCAGCCCTGAGAGCACAGGTAAAGGCAATTGACCTGTGAGACCAGAAGGGCAGCCTGGCTGCACCTTACTTAGACCTCAAGGGCTGACTGCTCTCTGACTGACTCTCTGATTGGAGATCCCTCCCTTGCAGAGTTTGCTTGGTGAACCTAGAACTTTGGAGATGGGTGAGCACTTTTCCTTTGTAATGCCATTCCATTCATGTTAGTCCCTTTGCTAATGTACTCCTGTATTGCCTTTCCACTGCGTTGAGATTTCTGACTGTGGGAGAGCATACCTTCAGGTTTGCTGATGACACCAAGCTGAATCGTGTAGTGGGTATGACAGAAGGAAGGGATGCCATCTGGAGGGACCTGCTCAGACTTGAGAAGTGGGCATGTAAACCTAATGTGTTTCAGCAAGATTAAGTGCAAGGTGTTGCAGCTGGGTCAGGACAATCTTGGATATGAGTATAGGGAGTATACCCATACTCTCCCATAACCATACTCATACTCTCATACCCATGGGTATGAGACTGGGAGAATTCATTGATAGCAGCAGTGTGGAGAAGGACTTGAGAATCCTGGTGGTAGGAAAGTTGGACATGAGCCAGCAGTGTGCACTTGCTGCCCAGAAGGCTAGCTGTATCCTGGGCTGCAACAAAAGAATGGTAGCCAGCAGGATGAGTTAAGTGTATTTTCCTTTACTCTGCTTTCATGAAGACTCATCTGAAGTATTGCATCCAGGCCTGGGGGCCCCAGCACAAGAAGGGTGTGGAGCTGTTGTATTAGATCCAGAGGAGGGCTGTGAAGATGATCAGAGGTCTTGAGCACGTGTTCCACAAAGAAAGGCTGAGATATCTGGGCTTATTTAGCTCAGTAAAGAGAAGGCTCCAAGGAGACCTCACTGTAGTCTTCCTGTACTTGAGGGAAGCTTGTAATCAGGGAAGAGATAAAGGTTAGGTGTTAGGAAGAAATGATTTACTCAGAGGGCAGTGAAGCTCTGGTACAGACAGCCCAGAGAAGCTGTGGCTGCCCCATCATGGGAGGCGTTCAGGGCCAGCTTGGATGGAGCCCTGGGAGGTCTTACCTGGCAGGTGGAGGCTTGAGTCTTGATGGTCCCTTGATCATCTCCTTAAAGGGACTTGATCTGTCCCCTCCCTTCCAGGCTGTCATTCCAGGAGTCTGTCTGTGGCTTTAACCATGCTTACATGTCCATGCATTGGAACTATGGTATCACTAAGTATACAATTAACAATTTAATAATAGGTTTATTAAGTATTTGAAAGAGCTTGTAATAATATTATACTACAAACTGTATTTGAATTGCTGTCTTTTGGGGATATTTCACTTCATTCAGCTCAAATATTATGAAACAAATAGGATCAACCGTAGTATTCCTGTGAGCCCTCCCTAGTGTAAAATACCCCTTTGCGACTATAGACAGAATATATCTTTGCTTTCTAAAACTGTTGGTTTATGCCTAAACCTCCTGAATGATTTTTAACTAAATAGCAAAAGGCAGTGTAAAATCATAAAATGCCAGTAAGATCTGAACCGTATCTTCACCTTTTGGGTTATATCTCCAGTAATTGTCACTGGAAAGTAATATTTGATTGAGGAGCTTCTATGCTGTCTAATAAAACCTGTATAAAATATTAAGCTACAACCATTTCAATTTTCCTTCTCTGGCAGATTGATGAAAAGAATTTTTCACTCTTTGATAGGTAGCTTCCTTAAATTCTTCATGAAAATATATTTTATATATATATGTGTGTATATTTATATATTTGAAGATCAAATACCACTATTTGCATATAAAAAGTAGTAGATTGTATAGGTGAAGATAATTTCTCATGCAACCTCAATCATCTTATCCTTGAGAGCTGAAGTTACGATGGAACCGTAGTGAGAAGAGATGCTGAGTGTAGAATTGCTGATGCAATGGTTCTAATATCTGATCTGTTCAGCGCATTTCATTATTTTTTTATTATGCTCATATGTCAGGGGTATACCAATCTATGAAAATTGCCCTCTATTCCTTCAGAGATGATTTTAACAGATCAGTCCACGTCATTTTAAATTGTTTGCTGTTTAGAGTAGTTCATTTTGTTTGATAGTCAAATGCAGAAAAATGGTATTTTGTACGGTGACGAAATAGTTCTCTTTAGCTTTCTCTGTGACAGCTTAGAATAGAACTATTCATTTATATTCAGTCTATTACAGGGAAAAAAAAATGATGCTGAAACCTTATAGGAGAAGGCTGACCATTGACTTAGCTGGGATTTCATCCTCTGAACTCAGTGGGAGCAGGACCCTATTTCAGGGTCTTTGATGCAGTCAGTTTGACGATCTTATTGAAATAGAGTCAAATTAATCCTAGGAGCCATCCATCCAGTATGATGCTAATCACTTCAGAACAAGAAGATGAATTGAGTCTTTATTGATCAAGCCAGCATGATGACCTTGTCATTTTGATCCCACAAAACCATGGAATATTACTCTGTTCTAAAGATATTTGAAGAAGTTTATCAAAACACATGTAAAATGTGTTATTAAGACAAAGCTTAGAAAGACTAGGCAGTTCTCCATAGCTCAGTTACCTAACTCACAAACACTTAGGTTTAAGGGTCATGTTTAATGGTTTAGGTTTAAGCATCATGTTAGTGCAAAAATAAATTTGCTATCTGACCAAGTACTATGTCCTGTCCACTTCGGGTTATACGGTTTTAGAATGCTGCTGTTCTAAATAAGTAAATTAAAAAGAATAAAGAATACTTGAAATATTTTTATTTTGAAATGCTACTTTATTTTTGTAGTTCCTTCAGCACTTAAATTATGTCCTTATTTCTGTATTCTTGCAGGTGTGTTAAGTTTATTAAGTAGGATGGAATTTAAGACACAGGGACAGTAAGTCAGGACAGTAGCTAATAAGAACTTCTTTACTATGCAAAGTCATGAAACTGTTTCTGGTCTCACGCTTACCTGATCAGTGTGTTTCCAACAGTAGGGGTTCTGCAACCAATGAAGGTAGTCAGATTTTTCAGCTTTAATACCTTGATTGATTATTGTACAGTCTCCATCAAGTTAAATATTTAGGCAACTTTCCCAGTAACTGTGTTTTTAAAATGTTTTTCAGACTTTCACATATCCTTTTTGAAATCTTCTTTTTGGGGAGAAAACTGAATCATCCCTTAACGAAATAATGTTGTTTTTTTTTGTGCCAGCAAGATGATTTTTGTTTCAGGCTTAACACAAAGCTTTGCCAGAAACAAAGAACTATGTTTTTAGTTTTAAAACTAAATATGTTTTTAACAAGGCAGTAAATTGAGTTGGGATTTTTTTTTTCCAACAAATACCCGAATTCATTTGTGACTTAGTTAAAGAACTAAATGCTTTAGGGGCATAGAACTTCCTGTGATTTGTATCTTATTTAGGAACTGTTCACAGAATCACAGAACTGTAGGGGCTGGAAGGGACCTCCAGAGATTGAGTAGTACCACCCTGCTTAGCAGGACTTGTAAACTAAGCAGTCGGAGTAGTGGTCTTTGCAAATCTTGTGGTGTGCACATCTCCAATAGAATGTACAGAATTAAATAAATTTTCAAATAAGCTTTCAAGTAAGCAATCCTTTCTTGGTTTAAATCTTTTTTTTTATTATTCATTTTTTTTGAAAACTTTTTCAGGAGTAGCCAGAAGATTGCAGAGCATCCCCTGTCACAGGGTTGTCATTCAGAACGATATGTCCTGTCTAGTGTCATCTGGTACTCTATATCAAGAAGATGAGGCAGATTCAGGGTAAAATAATTCAGATGAAGAGTCTCTTTTCACACAGAGCTATGGCTAACCATTGCAGGCCAAAATTTCAGAGAGAAGGCAATATTTGCTTATTATAGACAGCTGCAAACGACTACAACTGTAAACTGTATTTGGCCAGGAGTTTTCAATGGAGGCTTGTCCCAAAATTAAATTAAAAAATTAATAAAAATAAAAAATGAAGTGTCCTCAGAATGACTTCTGAAGTTCTCTATTTTTATCTCATTATTCTGTATACTATGTCTTTCCCTGTCCCTCAAATATTTCAACCCTCCTCACTGCCTCTATCAAGTTCACTATCAAGTTCAGACAGGAATTATTTTACCGTTTGGCTATGTTCACAGATAGATACAATATACAAATACCTTACTGAAATGATAACACACATAGCATGGTATCCTGCTTTCTTATTGTCTGTCTTTAGTGAGAATGTCTGAGACTAGAACTGAGTCTTTTCTCACAATTTTTAGTAAGCAATTGCAGAAATCAAACCCTATTTTTCTTCAAATTATTGTTTATAGAATTATTTGTAGTTTTTATTTTGTGCACTGTTAATGTGCTTTATTGGAATAGTTTAAGAAAAAACACCTCTCAATGCGCAAATGGCTAGACTTCAAGGTTTTTTAGGCCATGTTTTTGCTATTTTTGTTTTTATCATCATCCTTCCTGGAATTTTCTTGCTTTCTGGTAGCATTTAATTTGCCTACCTAGCATTATTAAAATTGTACATCAATAACAAGAAATTAATCTTATTAGTATGGTACAGCAAAGTTCCCAAGTCTTGCCTTTAGAAGCTTCTTAAAATTAGTCTTTTGATATAATCATTAATTAGAGAACTTCCTTGAAGAAACAGATAAGGGAAAATGCGAAATTGCTTTGCTATTCAGTATTTGTCAAAGGCAAAGCTAGTTAGGTTAACAAGCAGGCTAAGTCAACTTAAAGTTTGCCAAGGCGTTTTCTTCACAATGATGAAAGGAATGCTGTGATTCATGCCGTAATGCTTAGTGTAAATGAAGAAATCAAGAAATCATACTTCTAGCCTAGTAACAGCAGTGATTCCAATTTCTAGAACTGTTTTTCATTGAGTCATGCTAGGAACAGTGCAGGCACATGACCAATACAAAGCACTTGCTCCAGAAAAGCTTACAGTGAAACAGCTTTAATAAGAGAAAATAGCAAAAGACAGATTGGCAGTGAGCACTGGCAGGCTCTACAGTAAGTGGAGCTTTTGCGATTGTGCGCCAAGTTCCCAACAGTCTGTTGGCCTATTCAGCAAACTCATTATTAATGTCAGTTATGAAGAAAACAGCTTAATCTTTGGAAGTTCCTTTGATGCCCCAAGGCTGGTGCTTCACTATTCTGTCACTTTCCAGATTGGTCCAAGTTTTCAAAACCAGGCTGAACTAAATGCTTTCACTACTTCTTTGCTGTCAGTTCTGGTTACTTTTAAAATGCTCGCTTGTTTCTCTGGGCTTCTTTCCCATTCTTTTTGCCCTTCATATTTTGTCAAACTTTTAGTTACTGCATATGCCTACCCTCAACAACAGACAAGCTAGATGGAAATTTTCCTAGATTTCTTCCAATATTAAGAAATGGTTTGCAAAATACAAATTGCTTTGCATTTCTTTCACCTTCTATCAAGTAAGTTTTATTCTACTCAAGCAGCAAGAATCTTAGCGAAAGCAGCTTAGTGGACAGTCAGTGCAATGTAATGGAAACATCTTAATTCCTCAGTGCAACCCTTGTTGAATGTGTGTTTGAAGAAAGTAAATCTTTAAGTCTGTGATTATCGGTTAATCAAGCACCAAGATGTTACTGCTGCCACCTCTTCTGGAGCTCAGGAGGAAAAACACTTTGCAAAATATGACTGATCCCTATTTTTCATCTGTATCAGTCCAAAGGTTATTGGTTACCTTTTATTCAGTGTTAGAACAAAATTAATCTCTTTTCTCAACTCCATCAGGTTGTCCTAAGTAGTGTACGTAGCTTTAAGTTTTGGGATGTTTTTTCACTCAAGAAATGGAAGATGAGTCTGTACAAGTACTTCTCTGCGTGGTCCACTTTGTCAGAGTGTAAGTTAGTGAGTAAGAATGGCTCATGCTTGTGTATGTTAGTTTGTACTTAATGTACTTAGTGCATGGATTATGAGATCCTGCTTTCGCTATAGTATTGTGAGTTTCTAACCTTGGTTTTCTGTTAAGACAGAATAACAAAAGGGAAGAAAAAATATGTTTTTGTCTCGGGTAAACCAGAGTCTTGTATTTTTAGAAAGAACGTGGTGTTTTGTCATAAACTAGAAAAGTAATTTTCTGTAATAATTCAAAGACTTGTTGGAATAAATTGAAATTAAGAGGGAGAAGATAAAAAGCCTGCTGTGTCCCTTCATTCTGCTGCCTACTCACAGGAGGGAGAAAAGGTGTAGAGCCTCTGGTGGATTCAGACATGCCTAGTTTCTCTAACATGGTTCTGATCTTGATGGTTATAATGCTGGCATCTCATGCTGCAAGGTACCCATGAAAATTAGTAATAAAATAGGCATCATTGACACGAATAACACTGAGAAATCTTTCTGGGTGCAGTTGCCACTACTTAGGTGAAATATTTTGACTGATGCCGAGCCAGCCTGTGTTTGACATACTATACCAGGACTGGCACTGATTACTGGCTTGCAAACTGTGATGAAAGCTCCTGAATAACAGCTTCCTTAATGAACTGGGTTGCATAACATATCAAGGCGGTAAGATAATGTTGTTAGCTAAATTGCTGCACCAGTGTTTCACTGCTGGTGAAATTACCATATTTACGTGCAATAACTCAGCGTTTCAGGAAAATCTTTCCTGTGAGCAGATATTTTTGAGCGTTGAGTTACGTTAACTGAAATAAACTGACTCCTGAAAGTATTTTCCTTTTACAGTTTTAATAGATTAACTAGAACACCGTATTGCTTATGCCACGTGCTTTATGGAACAGGCTTATCTCCTATGTATTTCCATTTTGAGTGTCATTTGGGCTGTTCATACTCAGAACAACAGCACAAGTCTGGATATTCATAAACATGTGCTAGAATTATACAGGAAGGAATGAATCAGCTTGGAGATTTACAGAAGACAGCTAACGTTTTGTAAATCAATCCAAATCAGATCAGTGTTTAAAACTACAATGCTAGAGGTAAAATGATATCTTATTTTCATGCTTCACACCTAGTCCTGGCTTTCTGTTTAATCAGAGAACAGAGCCAGCCTTTCATTATTTGTTTCTTAAGGTTTCTGTAAATTTTCCCTGTAATCCTCTAGCAATTGGATTAGCACTCATTCTGCTCCACTTAGTAAAATTTCATACAACTGAAATTGTCAGTGAAGTAAGAAGTACAGATTTGCAGCTTTGAGTTAAAAAGAGAACCCTGGTATTTAGTCATTGTCATTTTAGTTTGGCATTCCTCAAGTCTTATCTGTATTTATTCCAGCATTTCGCTTTAATGCCTTTCAATTGTACCCAGAAACTTGGAAATATTTTTTAATTAGATTTCTTTCTAGCAAATTTTGATGTTCTTATGTAGCTTTTCTTTAGAGAGTAAGCCATATTTTTTCCTTTTTTTTTTTTTTTTTTGAGGATTGCTGTGCCAAAAAGAACCTGGATTATAAAGATATTGTGATTATTGTGATTAATGTAGCACTATATCTTTTCTATCTTATTAACTAAATCCCGAATCTTAATTAGGAAATTATCTTTCTTTGACTATGGTACCTAGCTGCTTCTGGAAGAACATATAAAATGCAAGTTCAAGAATCCATTATCAGCCTCTTTTTAGACTTCAATTGCTGTAGTTACCCTTATAAGATAGTGTAAGTTTCTGTGTGTGTGTGTGTGTGTGTGTGTGTGTGTATATATTTTTTTTCAGCCTGATTTCTCCTAGAATGTCGTATTTGCTGTCCTCTCTGTTGGGAAAAGGAGTGATGTGCTTTCAGAAGTACTTTTTTTTTTTTTCTTCTGCAACTGGACTTCTAATCCATCAGAATTCTGTGTTAAATGCAGGAGCAGTTGATTAATCTAATCTGATGTATTCATATATTATTACACTGTCATCAGCATGTCATTATGCTTCCTGCACTGTGCTATTTGTCACAACAGCACTTCTATTTTTCCAAGACCTTATTTGTAAATGTTCTGTCAAAAGGAAATCTGCTTACAAGAGGAAATACACAAAAAACTGAGTCATTGTCTAAAAGGTATTTTGACTGGTGAACTGAAGTATCGCTTCTATGGATTAATCACAAGTACTTATTAACTAGTTTTTAAGTCGTAGACAGTTTTGGGTTGCCTTTCTACAGCCTGAGCTTCATCTGAATGTTTCATCTAGATTGGTCTTTGGGTACCAACATGTAGGATCAATACGTCCTGTGGTTTTCTCTTATGGTGGTACAGGAAATGAACACATGAGTTACTCACGCATTCCAAAGAATTATGCTTATTTGCATTTAGATATGATCCTTGGGCTAAGAGAATTGCAGATTTTAGCATTTTGTCTGCAGCAAGCTTGCAAAAGTTTGTCACCCACTGTTGTGATTTTGTATGCAGCCACACTTGTACTTTTCTCTCTGTCAGAAAGAGCAATGTCATAATATCAGTATGTATACGTGAAAGTAAGAACTTGTTTAAAATAGAGCTGCAAGAAATTGAAGAATTTACCAGGCAAAGAAAGCTTTTTCCTTTTACACACAAACATGCTTGAAGCCTCAATTATTGGAAATATCTGTATTCAGCAGAGAAATCTGACAGAAGAAGAGAAGATGTATTCAAGGCCAAGTGTTTAAAAGATAACATAAGATGAAAAAGCTGGGATTTTAATAGCTAAAACATAGATATTGGCCATGCTCAGTTATTCTTTCCAAACTAAGCTGATAAGACTCAGCTTCTGTGGAAGTATGGCTAGACTGACTTTTCAGAGTGAACTCTCTAGGGAGCAGCTTTCTACTGATTTCAAACTTCTTTAGTTGTGAACGTTGTAAAACTATTATGTTATGTACGTTAAACCCATGCACATTAAAGCCTTGCTGTGTTTAAGCAGAAGGTCACCTCTGTAGGTGACAGCAGCACCTGTTAGTTTTGTGTGAACTGCTGCATCCAGGTGTGGCGAGGGATCAGGCAGTGCTGGCCAAATGCAATGCTAATCAAAGAAAGCTCCAAGCCATTGTATGAAAACAGATCCAGCTCCGCATGAGCCCTGCAGCACAGTTCTGCCCTACACTAATCTTGCTTGAGGATGAGGAGTGGCAAGTTGTTGGGTTAGGAAAACCTGGGCTGAGATCAGTTCAGGATATTTTATTTTTTGGTGAATTCTTATGACTTTACAGTTCTGAAAAATGTGGGCCTGGAATGATCTCCAGGTTTTCCTTTATAAGTGTGTGTCCTTTTAATCCTTGAATTGACACATATCTTCAAAAACTTGACAGTGCCACAGATTTCAATAGGGGGCAAGCTTTCTATGTTTCTTTTTTGTATTTCTGAACATGATTCAACGAAAGAGTTATTTAATCCCATATTACTTACAAGTGCTCCGAGGCACGGTGCAGTATCTCATTAGGTCAGAATCACAGATAGTTCCTGGGAGAGCCCCTTTTTTTCTATGTATGAAGATAAGAGGATTGAGTGGCTAAATATATATTTTTTTTAAAAATCGTGCTGAAAACTAACCCTTCTATTTAGCTTAAGAACGGCAATAATTGGGACAAGAGAGCAAAAACCAGTCGCGGTTTAACATTAATATTTGAGATTTGATCATCTTATTCAAGCTCCACTTTAATTTGGAATTAAATTATTAAGAATGAGTATTTGCAAGTAGAATGAGAATTTGGATATCGCAAATTTGTTTTCATAGGATGGTTTTTAGGTATCTAAACACTTGATAAGATCTGCATCAATGTTTACCTAAGCTGGCTTAAGCAATCAGGGCATGCCATCCAGCTCAGCAGAAGTCATATGTTATTAGGGCACAACAATTACAAGCTACAGCAGCCCACATTAAGATGTATTATTGCTGAAAGCACTCTTAATATTCCTTAATATATTAGACAGTAAATAACAACGCATCATCACCAGCAAAGCCACCCATACTAGAGGGACAAGCAAAAGCTCCTCAATTACTTTGTCATGGTTTGTCACTTCCTTTAGTTTGTCAGATCTCTCAGGTTCACAGAAGATAGGAAGAGAGGGTGCTTTTTCTTCACCATTCATCATCCCTGTTCCAAGTGTGGATTGGATGCATCTGGAAAACACATAGCCATTCTCTTTATCTGATTATAGCAAGAAATGTTTTTGTTAATTACTGTTTTCAATGCATTTCTGTCAGTAAGAGCTGTTTGTTCTTTAAATAATTGCTTTTTATGAAAACATGAATAAGAAAGCATGGACTTGAAATGCTCGAAATGAGGAATGTATTTTTGCCTTCAGTCCTCGTTTAAGTCTCTCACTGGACTTCAATCTGTAATGTGAAGAATAAATGAAGTTTTTAACCATTATATAAGTACATATTTACCATCTCAAGATTTGGACTGGAATCTGATGACAACTTTGTGTATATGTATAGTTCTTACCAGACTTCTTATTCAACAAGAATTTCATGAGAGAAATATTTTTCTTTCTGGCTGCCTAAAGTAAAAACAAAAACAACTTAATGTATTAGCCAGAAAGAAATTCAGAACACATCTGTTTAGCACAAATGTTATTTTTTCCCCAATAAAAACATGTTGCTAAGTGTGTCTGACAACAATATACTTGGGAGAGTATTTGTCTTTTGGTATTGCTGTATTCCATTTATCACATCTGGAAGCGCTCACAGGCTACCAAATTATGGCATCAAATGATCTTACTTCATCAACAGTATTGTTACTTTATTTTTGAAGTCATTACGATGCAACCTACCATGTTATTATAAAATAATAAGAGTCTAAAGGAACATTTTCAAAAATTATCATAAATAAAGATAAAATTAATAATCTATTTTTTAGAATACTTGTGTTTATGATTCCCAAAATCATAGTCACAGTTAATGATCAGAAGTTGACTCATATGTGGGTAATTTGGAACTGAATATGGAAAACTCGGTTTGTATACTTATCCTGCTGCTATGATTTATAGTGTTGGTATCAGTTGTGAGATATGTTTTCAAAAGGTTGAGAATGATTATCAAATAAGGTTTAAATCCTTTTAGTAGTATTTTGGAAACTTAACTACTTTAAGTGTTCTTTTCACACTTGAAGCATGAATCAATTCTGTGTCTGTAATATCTGTTATTCATTCCAGTGGACTCCCATTCATTAAAAAGCAATCAAACCCTCCCCATCTTTTTAAAAAATGCTTGTAACTGTTGCAGTTCTTATTTCTGGACCTACTGGTATTAGCATCCTGTGATTTTACACTGACCTTATATAACACTCGTTTCTGACCTGCCATGGCTTTCAAGCTTTGTGACATTTCTGTCTGCAACAGCATAGATAGAGATCTTTCCTAACACAAATGTATGGAAGCTGTTTCCGCTGTAGTTAATATTTAGCTTCCTTTTCAGTATTTATAACAGACTGTTCTAGGGAAGGAACCTTTCATTTTTGAAAAGAGTAGGCAAAGAACATCTCTCTGGTAGAATCATTACTGATTTTGACAGTTTTATTTCCTTATTAGTGCATCTCACTCCAGTGAGATGTCTCCTCTCCAGAGGAGGACATTTTATGGCATTCTAAGTATCTTAGTTGGCATAAAAACAGTACAACAGGGCTAAATCTGTTGTTTAAAATACTGAAAAATACTATGTTTTACAGTAGGACAGTGCATAAATGAACTGTTAGTTACATGTAATAATTTTCTTGGCTTTGACTTCAAATTCTGTAGCTGTAAGAGTATTCGCGATATTCATTCTGAAGTAGATGTTAGTTTCTAATCTGTTTGTGATAGTAGAGCTGACTGCAGATATTTTTTAGCTGTGATAAGGGTTAATTCATGGAAGAAAGACTGAAGAAAAGGGCTTCTCAGGAGCTCTTGTAAGTTAGCTTTCCATCTTAATTGAAGTGATCAGCAAATTAACTTTCTATTATTTGTATACCAGCTATAGTTGTTCTAGACTAGGTGAAAAAAGTCCACAGAAATACCAAATACTGCCCAACGTCATTGGACAAATTAAAACACCGAAAATGGTTAATATGATCTCATTTTACCATTTCAGAGCCATTAAAAAAGTGTATTTATTAGTTAATTTTCTTTTAACGTTTGACTTCAGAACCTTTCAAAATAATTTATTTCAGCTTTCCCTGTAGTGATCAAATGAACTTGGCACAAACAGGGAAAATATTTCCATCAGTCCTAATTTTCACTTTTCATCCTTTTCCAGTTGTGAGATGTGTGCCTTTCTGTTTGATCTGTGATGTCTGTTGGAAAGGCCAAGAGATGTGTGAATAGATAATGCTGAGAGATCACTTCATCTGTTTCACCACGGGGAATGGCAGATGTGGCCATATCTGAGAGTTGTAAAGCCTGTTCTAAAGAAAGAATTTAGTCTTGACCTCTTAGAAATCATCACATGTGGTCCATTTAGTGAGGCTTTGCAAATTCTGCAGAAAAATAAAAGATTTGTAAGAGTAATGAAACAAAATCTGTAGTCTGTAGTTTACAGAGGATTGTATCTTCATGGCTGTGCTTTCATCTATTTATTATGCCCTGCTTTGACTCAAATGTTTTCACCATTACACCAGTTTTAAATATGTTAAAGAGGAGACTTTCCTGTCTTGTCAAAAGTAGAGTACCACTTTTTTTTCTCCCACCAGTATTGTTGCCCTACTGTAGACGTTTCAGAGGCCATACCATTAAATTTATTTTCAAGGCTTTTTTAAATTAACTCTTATTGCAAGTTTACAAATCCTGATTGTACCGTGAAACTGATTGCACATGATAATTAAGAAGGGCTTCTTTCATTGTTGAGATGATTTTTTTATCGGGGCAGAAAACATGGTAGGACAACAATTCGGCTGAAGAAGTTATGGGCTAGGTAGAACAGTTAAATAGAATATATGCTTGAAGTGACAGCCTTGGTCTACAGAGAGTTGATTCACAGCACTGCTTAAGCATAGAACCAAAGTCCTAGAAATTACTGTTTTAATTGAAACTTTTCTGATGTAAGCCGGCTCAGACAGTTATTTATTATTAGTCATAACTTTCTCTGATGCCTCAAAGTATACAGAAACCCTGCAATTAAGAGTTTTTTTTTTTTTTCTTCACAAATTCGCCAGCAAAGGATGGAGAGCTCAGCAAGCTGTCAGCCATCCTCATTCTGAATTCTGTAAAAGGCAGCAGCAACCAGACTGAAGTCCAAGGTTAAGTGTGCAATGTGCCAGGTGACAAAAGAAAACCATGTTACATCCTTTCTCTGGGATTCCTTAATTGCATGTCCTCTTCCTGCAATATTCATTTTACCTGTACACTCTTGAGCAAGTTCTGTATTCTTTCATGGTCATGAATAGTGGTTTTTTCCCTGTACAACCTCATTCACATGGACTATTTTGCAATATTTATTTCATAGATCATGAAATGTGGAAAATATGATCCTTTAAGCAGAGAACAATGTTCTGCCATCCTTTTTGTATTTCAGTTGTTTCACTAAATGTTTTTCCCAAAATAGGTGATATAAAAATGCTTGAGAGGAAATTAATTTCATCTAAGTAATGGGGCTTATTTTAGAGCCTCTTTCTCTGGCTAGGAAAGAAGGTATCAACTAGAGGGCAAATTGAACAAATTCACACTAAGTGCACCTGAACATGATTTTTTTTCCCATTTGCTTCCTTAGCATATTCAAAGTGGTTCTTTTCTTATAGATTTTTATATGACACAAAATATAGCTATACATCTCTTTCTCCTCCGCTTCGGGAGGAAAGCATGTGGACTCTCAAGTTTTAATAAATGATTAAAACTGTGTTATAATGTTAGTTTCTTTTACTGTGTGTTGTTTACAAATGAGACAAAATGTGATGTGGAGAGACAGTGTTTGGAGAGGCTATTTTGAGAAAAGTAAAAATAAAGATTAAGTTTATTCATGGTCTGGACAAATTAACTTTCAGACCCCACAGATATCTTGCACATCTTTATTATTCATTCTTGTGGTGGAGAGTTTCAGTGTGCTGAGGAAGTAGAAGGCCTTCCTCCTTGAGCTTTGCTGAATCTTTGTCTTATTGTGAGACAGAACATAGAGAATTTAAAAAGGAAAGGAACAGGTGCTTGAACTCGAATAAAAAGCTGTTATAAAGATATGAAAGAAAGAAACCCAAATAAACAACAACCTGTATTAAATCTTCTATGTTGCTGAGGAAATTAGCAAAATAATTTTACATAATTTGGAGCTTTCTGATATAATTTTTATTTTGTTGAAGAAGTAGGGATGATAGGTGTTTTGATTTTGGTCTGAGATCTTTTGGCATCTGAAGGGGAGGAGGCATCATGGAAAAAATGAAAGGACTTCATTAGTGAGCTACAGCAGTAGAGACACTGCTAGTGTATAAGAATCTTTTCTTCATGTTTCTTGCATATTTTCCAATATCTGTATACAAAATGTTTTGACATAATAGTGGTAGTATGTCTTTCTGCACATGCAATGATATTTCCTCCACAATTAGTTATTTTACATCAGTCACATTATGCAGTCAAAATTAATGAATCACTTTGTAACAATATAGAGAAGTCATATATGTATTTACTCTTTCAGATTGCTTTGTAAATGGCTTAACTGATGAAAAATATCTAGTAGTACAGCTCACCCAGTGCTTAGTCTCAGTAATCGTTTTGCTTTTTATGTAACCTTATATCAGCTCGCTAATCCAGAGATTTGTTCTTTTAAGTAGCTGCTCAGTGTTTGCGCTTTATCAATATTTTGTGTGTTATATGAAATATCATAGTGATTATACAGCCTCAGAGAACAGGGTCATATAGTCTTTATGAATTACTTACAAGCCTATATGAAGTGGACCACAGCTTGCTATTCCTTGGTAACTGCAGAAACAGGAAATAAATGTAGTTCTCTTTTAAAGGGGTGCATATTTCCTTGGACTAAGTTAGTTAGATCTGCACTGACATGGTGATACAGAAACGTGATTCTTTGCTCATTTTTTTTGCACACTTCTGCTCTTTTTAATTACATGCTTTAAAACTCACTGCGATGACAAGTGTTAACTTCCTGCAGTTTTGCACTCTGTTGTGTCATCCGGAGAAAACTAGAAGCAGTTGTGTCCAAAAGAAAAGGCCATATGAAGTGACAACTTGTGCTGGCCTGCAGGAGCTTGGTCATGTTAACTCCCTAATGGAGAAGCTAAAATATGTCACCATTGTACCAATCAGTTCCAGATGGAGAGAACAGTGTTTCCTCTAGTTGAATGTTTTGAGCAATTAAAAAATGTATTACTGCAGCTTTCATTATTTTCTGTAAGTGGTAATGATCTTGAATTTAGATATTGCTGTTTGTTGTTCTCATTTGACAATTTTAAAGGAATTCAGCAAAGGAAGAGTGAAAGATAAATTGCTAATATGCATTCAAAATTCATTGCTATTTTTCCATGCTTCAGGAGCCTTCCAGACAGCACATACTTGCACCCTATGAACAGAAAGAAGTATTGAAGCAATCTTTTTCAGTGATGGAGCTACTTGCAAAAACACACTAAAAATACCTTCGTGTGTGCTGAGACTCCTAACTGTAAGAGAAAAATAAAATGTGCAAGATGTAGAATTTTCTTAAGACCTGAACTATGAGGTAAGTTTCTCCAGGACCTTAGTGAACTTTCATCTTTTTACAAGAAATTATGTGTTTAGACACTCAAAATGTTTCTACTATGTAATAATCGTAAGACTATCAATATTTAAAATCTACTCGTGGTCAGTGTTTTTTTTATCTTTTTATCTGGCAGAGGACTCCTGAGGTAGAAAGGATGAACAATTCCATTCTGTCTTCCTTTTAGTCATAAGGAATTTTCTTTGTCAGGATTTATTAAGCATTTTGCAGCACTTTGAATGCTATTGTTTTCTTTTTTTTTTGTTACAGGTAATGGAAAGAAGTGAAGCTGAGTGACCGTACTGATGTTAGCTGGTACGTAGATGTTTCCAAATCAATATAAAATCAAGGAAGTGAAAATATATGCTGCAAACTGATTGAATTAAATGCACATCTTAAGGAAAACAGAAAATAATTTATTAATCTCGATGTAACTGGTGCTCTTGGAAATCATCCTTATTAAGGTCATTTGTAGGCCTCCCTCCTCCAGAACGTGTTCTGCTTTGATATTGCATGGCAACTCCACTATGAGAGCATCGAAGTTTATTCACAGGTGTTCTGCAGACTTCTCTGAGAGAATGTGCTTGTCTCCTCTTGGGAAAGGAAATCCTGAATAGAGATGTGCGATATTTCAGTTGTTTCTTAATATGTTCTTTCAAATACTATAAGCGTGCTCAGTTTTTAATCTTGTCTGTCAGGTATCTGTGACAGAAAAATAAACGTTACGTTCCCAAAACACGGGAGGTAACCAGATGAGGAGAGCAATATCTGTTTTCAGATGCTGAAATTGAAGATGTGGATGGAGTGAGACTGTAATGTATGAGGATGACAAAATGTGGGTAAGAAGAAAGCAAATAGGCTGACCTTAAATTCCACATGGCTGAGGGGAATGTCCACATCTTTGGTCACTTGTGTTGTCATTTCAGGCAAAAAAGCAGCACTGCTACACGTGAAACTGAAACAAGCGAGGCAGTAGGTGAAAGACACAGGTAAAACAGAATCTATCTACTACTATTTCTATTTCATCCTGTGTTTTAAGTGATTCAGAAAGAGATAGGGAGTTAAAAATCCTCCAACAGACATTAGGAATCTGAAGGCATTCATGAAATATTTAGGTGTGTGTGCTTTCTGTCTCTGCTCATCACTCTTTACCCTTCCGACTGTCCTCATTTCTGTAGTTTCTATTCAGATTTTATGCATAGGTTACTCCAGGTAACAGAGTGAAAATGTTACCCAGTAAAAAGTCAAGGTTTTTTTGGTTGTTACTGTAGAGTGCATTCTTAAAAATTACTTCAACTGTAAGGACTTCAATTCAGTTAATTTTCTTTCTATTTCCTACAGTCTTGTGCATTTTAATACTATTTAAAGTTGATTAAATGCTAAGCAGCAATGACATCAATAAGATTTTCATTTACTTAAGGCATACTGCAAGTAGCTCTATCATGGAAATAGACTTGGAATACTTCTGTATTTGTATTTTTTTTATGTGCCGTAAGAATGAGTGAGAAAAATCAGTTGCACTGATGAGGAGAACTTGGAATTACAGTAATATCAAAATATGCTCAGAAACCTAGCGCCTATGCTCTGTTAGGTAAGATTGAGAGATTACATACCATTTTTAATGCAATTAAGTAATTTGCAACAGTGCATTTGTAGTGAAAATGCCAAGTCACAGCCTGAAGCAGTGATGCAGCACCTGGTGGGAAGGTAGGGCTAACCCAGGGGAACTCAAGTGCATGTAGTGCAGCTGAGTGATTGGAAGGGCTGGAGCCAGGACCCACCCTTACCCAGACTTCATTTAAGGGTTGGAAGTGGAAGTAAGGGGATCTTGCTGCAGATCCCTGCCTACCTGAGGGCTTTTGAAGGTAAGCAGCTCTTCTCTTTCATTTCTGCATCTGTGGTTGCTGCACTTGGGCTCGTGATTTGCTGTATCCAGAGACCTTGCCACCCTGCTATTATTGTGGCACTTCCCATCCTGTTATAGTATTACAGCATTCAGAAAGCTGTTCAGGTACTTCTTACATAAACAGATCTTGTATATGAACTTGTTAGTTAAGTTCTTGGAATGAAAGTGGAGTGCAACAAATAGTATCATAGCATGCTGAAGGATACTGTTTTTGAACTATTTGATGTTTATGGAGAAGTCTTAACAGTAGTTTTATGTAAATGTGGGCTGGTCTAGGGATGTATCTTGAGGGAGTGGGGTAGATAAACTTATCAAAAGGCACAAGTGTTAGCGTACGAAAACTTTGGCTTCTGAATGCTTGATGTGACCTGATTTAAGTGAAATCACTAGGTGTAAGAAAATCACTAGGAGCCAACACATGTGAGCAAGCAACTTACAGCTATGAAAATCAATTGGCAGAGCACATCAGCAATTTGGATGTGTCCTTTTTGCAGGACACGATACAGCCTTCCAAAGAGATAGGCAAGTGGGGAGCATTCCTGCAAAAAATAATGCAAATCCAGGAATAGTCTGGTTTATAGTGAGCGCTTTTGAACAATTTATGCACTATGAATTTTTTATGCCTCTTATGGCAAGTAGTATTATTTGCTTTACAGTAAGTGGGTGTTTTCAAAATCATTCAGCAGCTAGTTCTAATGAATCTAAAAATAGTTTTTTTGTTTTTTGTTTTTTTTTGCTATTTTATTTATATAGACTGGGCTGAAGTGCACTTGGATGTAAAAAAGATTGGGAAAAATATCTAAGGATGACAAAATGGGAATTGCATTTGATCTGTTTTCTAGGTTCTGTCTCCTCAGTAATCTCAGGTATACAGCTAAACCTGCTTTTTAGTATGCAACTTTATTTATTTAATTAACACAGCTTTTAGTCTTCCTTTTTCATCTCAGGAGGAACAAATCAAATTTTTTGAAAGTTTTTTTAGAGATCTCTTTGGTACGTGCCATTTGTACCCATTCTGGGCTTTGTCTGGTACCATCTCTAATATCCTGTGGGAGCATATCTCCAAGTTTATAATCAGTAAGATCCTGGGAAGATCTCCAAGGGTCTTATAAGTTATAATTGCCCATCCTGAGTACTTAGAGCTTCTGGTTGGGCTTTTTCATGCCCTCCTGACTTAAAATATGAACCTATAATTGTAATAATGAAAACTAGGCACCTGAAATTATTTAAATTTCTCTCATTACACTTCAAAATCATCTGGATAGCCAATAGAAGATGATATGAAGGAAATTTCCTGAGGCCTGGATGTGCATGCAGAGTGAAAGAAGAAATAAGGGACAGCAGAAAATGAATAATACATAAAACGCTTCTGTGTGGATCAAAGAAAGGAAAGGGGAAATGGTAAAAAACAGGGAGAACATTTTCACCCTTTACTACTTTTCTCTGCACAGGTGTTCACGGTTTCCATGGAAACTTGAATATAGTCTGTTTTGAGGGGTGGGAAGTAGCGTTTATTCCATTTCTGTTTAACTGCCATAAATGCAATGGAAAAATTGATAGGTGGTTTCTGTTTTGCATGATTAGACCAGCTACTTCCACCAACAGCATTCACTCAAACCAACAGATCTATTGAACCTTGTGGTTAAATAATGAATATACTTTATTTTTACATATCACAGGAGCAGTTGTAGTCATAAAACCAGCCTAAGAGGCATCAGGAGTTAAAATTGAGTTTGTCTTTCATCTCAGTAGGTGATGCACTTAGATTATACTGGTTAAATGGATTTCTTCAAATGTATTCATCTATAATTTTCACTGTGTTTATGCAAAATTATTGTTTTCTTTAAAGAACTCTATTTTGTTTTGCAGTGTCTAATATTAGGTAAAGGGGAAACTAGTTTTTGTTATGGTATTTTGTTGTCCAGTGAATAATACTGAGAAGATTGATGGAAATGAAATAAAAATAGGCTATGCAAAATGAGATGTGTGCTTTTGTATTTATCTCATACACACCAATTGTTTGTCACTGGTGTGGACTTCATTTGTTCTGAGGCAGGCTACCTGTGGTTGCAGCTACACAGATGCTATCATCCTGAAGAGGCTGGCAGTTACTTTGACATTATCACTTCTTGATTTTACAATTAAAATCACAACTGAGAGATTTTTTTTTTCTAGCTTTTCAATGGAAGTAAGAATTATGAAATAGAAGGTGTTGATTATGAATAGACAATTTGTTAAGCTACTATCTGCACAACTGATGGCACAGAAAGTGCTGAAATAAATAGTAGCTTCACAATGCTGTTGTAGACACACAAACCCAATTCCTACAAGTCCCCAGGAGCAAAATATGGAATTAACTGTATCACAGGGAAAAACAGGCAGTCCTTCATGTTGGGAAGTATGTAAATTGTGTTCCCCATGTGGATAAGGACAGCGTAATGCTAAGAAGGTGATGACATTCCTGCTTTTTGTTCCAAGAAGTATGTATTTTGTTGTTTTATTAAGTGGTCATTAGCATGAAATGCTTTTAAAAATATATATACTTCAGCAAAGAGTGGGATTCCCTCTTCTGAACTGAGTCTGGAAACAAGAAGCAATACAAGGCACAGGCAAATTAATAAAGCATGATATTGGTGGGAAACTACAGGAGGAGCAGAGCTGCACTGCGTTAGACAACCCTAGAAATTTGGAATGGCAGTGATCTGCTAAAAATCATCCTTATGCTCAAATGCATACCCACTCCAATGTGCCTGCTCAAATTTTGCTCACAATCCAACTGCTGGATGTCAGCCACCATATGGCATTGCTTACTCAGCTTCACATGGACACAGATGTGATACCAATTTCTGTTCATGGCTGAAAGCAGCTACAAGATGTTGGGTTTAGATTTCTATAAGAACTCCAAACTGTAGTAGCTCGGTTCCATTTGATTATGGCAAAAGGAATGTTGTTCTCTTTTTTTTCTTTTCCCCTTATTATTTATCTGCTTTCATTTAAAAACAAACAAAAAAACCCCCCACTACTGGCTATGTTCAAAATGGAAAAAATGCTGTTAGTTCTGTACATGCATTATTGTTCAGGAGGAATGGGTTTGTTTTTCACTACAAATACACACTTCGATTAATTTGTCTTTTGAAAAAATAATAGGTGACTATAAAAAATACTGAACACATGAAAAGTTTTTTGAGATTAGATCTGAAATGCTAATTCAATTCTCATTATTAACACTAAATAAGTATGGTGTGTATACCATAATTTATTTAAATGATAAACTAAAACATTTCATTACATTTTTATGATCCTGGAGTCACTGTTTCTCTGTTTTTCTTCCTCCCTTCATTTTCTTTCTTTCTTTCTCCCTTCCTTTTCTTCCCAAATACATAGTTTTATACATGTATGCGTACATTTTGGTAATAGTCATATGTGTAAGTATATACATATAGTATACTGCCTTCAATTCTATTCTATATCAGTGGAATTGTTGCTGTGATGGTTTTAACATGTGGTTTTTGACAGTCATCCCCAAAATCCATGAAAAGGACGTCTTTTATTTCCATACACTCATAGAATTGCTTGAGTTGCAATAGACTCTTAAAGGACATCCACACCAATTAGCCTGTCATGAGCAGGGACACCTACAGCTTGATCAGGTTGCACAGGTGCTTGCAGGCAGACCGTTTGTTCACACAATTTATTGACATCAGTGTGTAGATTGAAGGTCCCAGAGATAGTGAAGTCTCTCCAAGTTTTTGAGTGGTCACTCTGGATGTTAACAATTCTCTGTTGTAAGCCTCCTCTCAGCACTCTCTTCAGTTGCACTATCAGGTTCCCCAAAATGTGGCTTAGCAGTGGAGAGAATGTGAGGGAGCAATACCTCACACATACTATACAGCTGTTGAGCAGTGTCTGCTGTGTGTCCAGTGTGCTCAGTCCTAGCCTCACCCTCACCAAGGGAGTGCTGGGATGGGCAAGTTTTCCACCTTGCCCTTAGTGAGTGCAACATTAGTGATGCCTTTTGCTTGGTGCTGCAAGTGATAGTGATTACGTCAGATTCCGTGCATAATGACCACCCAGGCCATACTGGTTCCTGTGAGGGAAAGGCATGGTGAAAATCAGTGGCTACAGGACTGCTGTCATCACCGGCTGCAGCTCTGGGGAGACCATCCCACAGAGAGCATTGCTTCTCCTTGCAGCAGGCTGCGTCCTGCCTGCCCTATTTTTCCTTCTGGTAGCTGATCATCCTCTGCCACAGCTCTGAGTCCCATCAGTGCATCATTAAATGTGAAGATCTCTTCCTGTGTCGCTGGAGACCTCTTCCAAGGTCAGACTTCCTGTGAGTTGATCTCACAGCTCATTGAACTTGAGCAGCACTGGCTGGATTTGGCACAAGGAGCTGGAAGATGTTGAGCAGGCTAGCTGTTCAGAATGCTGGAAACAAGATAAACATCCTCAGGCATCTTGTTGTAGCCTAAGAGGAAGTGGTTCAGGTATTTCTTCTCCAAGCAGCAGCACAAGTACTGCAGGAGATCATTTTCCCCCATAGGGGAAATTCCTTTTGTGTCAGGTTTGACTGGGCTATTGTCATCAGGTGGTGAATCACAACTGTCTTCAATGTTTGGGAGAGAAAAGCCTGTGCCCGCCAGCAGACAGTTGCAGATTTGCAGATAGTTGAGGTGGAGAGTATGGTGCTGGGCATTCCTTGGCTCTTTCTGACAAACTGCATCTCTACACCAGCATAATTTTTGACACGTCTGCTGCTGAAGCTGGTTTCAGCCTACGTCATGCTCAGGAAGATGTCTAAGTGGTTGAGCTGCACCCCAACCACTGTCTTGATTGAGAAGGTGTTCATGGAGGCACTGGTCAGCTTGGTCTTGCAGGAACTATGGGAAGGCAGCACAGTCAAGTGGCAATCACATGACTGACGTAGAATCGTCTAAGCTCTTTTGTCCTGATTCTGGAAGCATTGGGTGGTTTTCTCCCAAGCAGGTAGAAGTTCTTGTAGAAAGTGTATATAGGGGCCTTCTCTATCATATTGTCCTTGTCTTCTGCCTTGCTTGGGAATCTGTTCTGCTTCCTGCTGCTGTCTGGCTTATGAGGCAAAAGCCCAGCCCATACAGCAGAACAAGGAATACTTAGGGATCTTGGTAGATGAAAAATTGGATAGATACTCATCAGAAGAGTTTAACTATCATTTCATTCTGTTTTTGGGCACTTGGATGGTTCACCCTTTGAGTTAGAAAATAATGGGTGTGGTTGGAACTACAGAGTAGAGTTACTGTGTTTAGTATCTCACAGGTTCACTGAAACAATTAATGTACTATATTTCAGAATGTTGTCTCCTAAGTAATATTGGTAGAAAATGTCTAGATCCCATGGACTGGAGGCTTGAACACTTAATAGAGGATGTTGTTCTTGTTTAAGTTGTTTTAATTAAAACTTTCACGAGCATTGAAATGAATAAATATAAATAAAAATGAAGTGGGTAATAGCACTAAACAAGATGACAGATGCTAGATGCTAGTCACATAGATTACTGAATTATTGGAAACAACACTCTGAGGATGAGGGCAAAGATCAAATGCAGAATCACAATAAAAACAGAAAGCTGACTCTATGAAAAACGTCTGACAGAGCAGTTCTGACTCACCAATCTGATAAGAGTATTTTGTGAATTTGTTCATAAAAAAAGCCCAATGAAATAGCAACATTTTAAAAATGAAAGAAATACAAATATAATAAAAAAGCAAAAATCAGAATTCACAGAATTTTTGCATGTGTTAACAAGTGAAAAACATCGCGGCCACAGTCGGTAAGGAATACATTAACTTTAAAAATGTTTGATATTGAAAATACCTCTTAAAAACCTGTACCTTTAGTTGACATTCCAAGAACTTTACACTGTCACAGTCTTGAATCATCTTTTGAAGATCTGAAATACACAGTTAAGATATTCTCTTAATGTGCATAAGTTTTAAACAGGAAAGCATGCATGCACACACGGAGAATTTCTGGTTGATACATTTTATGTTTCACTGAAGTATACTTCAGTATGCTTCTATTAAGTGAGAAATTGTCGGTTCAGTTTGTATATATTCTTTAAAGAGATATTTCTTTTTTCTTAACAGCTTTAACTCACTTCTTTATAATTAATTATGCTTTAAAAATATAATTTTTTTTAAGCTTCACATATCAGGCAGAGTAAAAGAGCCATAACTTGAAAACTTAGGTGAAAATCTACAGACTGCTGCTATTTGCCCATTCCTTCATAGTAGACAGTTGACAAATGTAATAATCTGAATACATCTTGTGACTGGCAAGACAATCTTTTTTTACACATTAAAAGTTTACTATTATTAAATTCCTTGAAAAAGCATTGAAAAAGAAGCATATTTTAAAAAAAAAAAAAAACAAAAAAAAAACCCAAAACTTTGAGAAAGTATAGGGAAAAAAAAAGAAAAAAAATAAATAGAAGAAATCCTTTATCTACAGTTAATTTGGACTCTTGAAGTTTCCATAAATATTGTTTCCCTAATAAAGAACCGCTTGATGGCTTCTAAAGTCCTTCAGAGAGTTAGGACCTTGTTTTATAGACCTGTGGTAGTGAATTTACGGGCAGGTTTAAATTTAAAAAGTCCAGCTGTTTCTAGTGTTGAATTCTTAACAGTTAAAATATTGGTTTTATTTAGTTGTGATATATAGGACAGCATTTGTAGCATTAGAGGAGAATTAATTTACCAATCTATAACAGTGGGCGTCTATCCCACAGTTCAGATTTATGGAGGCCATTTACATGAGAATTAATGCCAGCATTTTACATCATCAAAATGAACAATATGATCCATGAGATGCCAATATAACTGTTTTCCAGGACCTGAAAAAATTAATAAGAGACTTTCAATTTATGCCATTTTTAAAAATCCATGGAAACCATTTCCAGAAAACACTTAAGTATTTCTCTTTTATGCTGAGTTTACCATGTTTGAATTTATAGTCTAGTGCACCTAGTTATGCTACTTAGGAGATAAACTAGACTTTGTAGTACTAACATAAACCAGGTCAAGATGTATCAATCTGTCACAGAGTTGACTAGATCAATCTACGTCCGTGACAGGGGCAACGGGCCTCTGCCCTCCCCCCTCCACCCCAGTCCCACAAAAAATGGGAAGGAAGGAAGGAAGGAAGGGAGGAAAAGAACAGCGGCAACAATCTATGGAGGAAAACTTATTTTACTATAATATCGGAATACAAGATAACACAATATATACAATTTAATTGAAATTGAGATTTATAAATCAGACAAGATGAGAGAGAGAGAGAGTTCCCGGGATCGAGTCAAACCTGAAAAGCTTGGAACGGCTAGGAAAGCACCTCCAGCACCCACTGCAAGGCAGCAAGAGAGCGCTCCCCCACCTGGAAGGGCCAGATCCCGTGACTGCTGTAATGTACAGGGATAGGTACCTGGAACTGGGGCATTAACACTTTAATACCCCGTACACTACGTGATGTTTTGATGTGGAATACTGAAACCCAAAAACAAACAAACAAAAAAATATAGAACCATGACGTTATATCACATTTGTAACAGATGTCACTTAATATCTTGCTTACTATGTAAAATGTGATAGAAAAGTAATAACACACTTGGTGTTCTAACAATTTTGGTTTGGCCAATCATAGTGATACACTGCTGTGTACTGACTGAATAATGTCCTTGTGTATAAATTGATAAAGTTTACGGGATGTTTAATAGAATGGATGTAGAAAAAGTCTTTTTGAAACTGATGTGATTTAAGTGAAGTTGTTTGAGTTAGTTAGTTCCAGTTGCTTTTGCAAATATGCTTATTTTTGTTGCCCTAACTAGGTAGCTAGTTTTTTGTATGACTTTGCATGTTCTAGCCTGAATGATCACATTACTTAGATTTTGCAAGGAGCTATGGATTTATCACCATTTAGAAAAAGAGAAAATTACTTTTAAGTGTTCACAGAAGTTATAGACAGAGTTGTTACTGAAGAAAATGTCCATCAGAACCACAGAACTTGTTGATAGCTCCACCATGCTCACAAGTTTTTGTGAGAATGGTGCAGCTGTAAACAGCTTCTAATGTGTTCCAATCTAGAGACAATATGACTGATGGCCAAGAGTCTTAACATTGTCCTTAACTATGTCAGTGTTAGCTGTATATGAAGTGGACGAAGTCATTTGACTTTCTTCATTGCTGTTTCTTTGTGTAGCAAGTAATGATTATCTTTCTTGTCAAGTTCAGTGATACTTATCAATAAAAGATTCTAAGCCTCGTGCAAACAAATGCTTACAGTTTAGTTCTTTGCTCTATGTTTTAAAAGTATTGGGAAGGGAGATGAAAAATTCAGCTAGAGTGTAAGTGTGAGTGGATGTTGTGGTGTAGCATTAACTGCAATAATCATTAGACAAGTTTCACTGTGAAGAACCAAGTGAGGGCAGGAAATATTTCCTTCTGTTATAATCCAACTGAGAAGCACTGCAGCATATAAAGATCTTTCTGAAGGAAAAGAAAAACCTAACAAGCGTGATAGAAAACCATGCAGTGTTGCAGGATATTTTTTTTACATGGAGGATATTTCTAATATTCTTATCGTAGACATACAGTGCATAGTGGAGAATACCAGACCAATGTAATTATATATTTACCATACAAAATCTAATTATTCTTCTGAGCTGCTATCTCAAAAATAAGAGTTTTCATATTAAAATTGCTTCTGCCAAACATCTTTGACACTGGGAAATTATTGAATTAAGATTAGAGAAATTAAATTATCACACTCAAAAGTTATTTTGGAGTTGAGAATGCCTGATTCTGTATTTGTATGTTTTATATTTAATTTATATTTATGTGTTTTTATAGATCCTCACACATGCTTGTGCTAAATAGGTGTTCTTTTAATTTAGGGACTTTTCTGCCTTAAAGAGATTTCCAGAATAAATTTTACTGATTTTATGTCCTCTTATGAAAAGGAAATTAATGACAGCTGTGCGTTCATGAAGGCAGATAAGGACTAAAAGGAAACCAAACAAAATCTTCAATGTGTTGTACTTGTAATTAATAATATATTTACCTTTTTAAGCAAGCTTATTAAAACAGGTTTCTTTTATTTGTATCTTGATTGTTCTTTGTCATTGACGTTACAGAATGGATATTTACAATCCATCCACCTCTGCATTGCTCTATAAGAATCTCATGTCTATTTTTTACATGTCTAAATCCTTCCCTGATGAGCTGGATACAGACCATGGTGATTTAAAAAGCAGTTAAAGCAATATTCCTGAGCCTACAGCTTTTAAATTCTTAAAGCCCTATTTAGACTTCTTCATTTCTATTTTAAGAGAAGACTTTATGGAAAAGCAGTGCAGGCATATCAGTAAAGAATATGGTGTTGTGTTTGACATTCCATTTCTTGATAGCTGGGGAGGTTAACAAACCTGCCTATGCTTTGGCCACTTCTATCTCTAGTGATACAAAAACCCTATTTCTCTTGCTGCCTCTCTTGCACAGGTGAAATGCAACCTTCCCTTCAAATAAATGGGCTCATTTGTATTCTTTTTCTCTCTAGTTTTGATCGTTAGCATTCTAGCATTTTAAGGAATGTTAAATATTAATTAATTCTAGCATATAGTTAATATAATGAATTAGGCATATAGTTAATATAATGAATGTAAATATTAAAGGTTGAATATTAAGAAATTGGGCAACCAAGTATAGATTCTTAAAATGTAGGCACACAAATATGTGACCTATTGGTGGAACTTTTTTTTTTTTTTGAAAGCACTTCTTGCAATTAGGTAATGTCTAAAGTGAAACACCTCTGAAAAGTGCATACCTTAGCTATGGTTTGGAATTGACTACAGAATGTTTTCCAAATTAATCAAAAAGCAAGACCTTGCTACTGGGGATTAAATTATAATTAGACATTTAAATTTCCCCAGTCTTCTTCATACAACATTTTAATTTTTTTCCTCAGTTTTTGCAGTTTTTTTATCCTGTAATTTGTGTTCAGGAAGTTTGTTTCCTATAACTTCCTGCAGCATATAAACAACATTACTGAACAAGCGTCTCAGATTGTATTGCAAAGACTGTCTTACTCCCTAGCTGTATTCTTTCTATGGCCTTTTGATAAAATTTTTATGCTGATTTAATTGTGAAGTCCTTTGGGAGAACTTCTCTTTCCATTACATGAAAAGCAATTTCAAAGTAATTGTTAGCATATAATTGGAAAAATACTTTTCAAGTATTTAATAACCCAAAGAAAAAATTGCTCAAACATGTACGTAATATGTAACTTTTGCTTTTTTTAATTCAGTTCAAAACAAAGCTTAGAGTATCCTCTATGATAAATAAGGTGTGCTGCAGGTGCTGTTGCAGAAGCTGTTATTTACATGGTCAGGACTGTTCTATTTTTCCATGATTTGGTATCTCATTTTTTAACAAACAAGCTCTTAGTTTCACTAATCCTCAACACAACCACAGCAGCTGGGAACTTCATTAACCCATTTAATGTGCTTTAATTATAATAATAAATAAAAACCTTTAGTTTCTATTTTACTTTGACTGTGGCAAAGCACACAGGGTCCAAGCATATAAATCCTTCTGCTTGTTTAAATAAAAGTAAGAAAGAAAGGAGAAAAAGAAACATTTAAATTGGACAGTTCTTATTTGAAAATCAGAGAATTTAGTTTAAACTAAATTACTATTTTAGAAGACTAGAAGACTACATAGAATGTATTGATGATTGTTATTGTGCACTTAGTGTTTCAACAGTGAGAAAAGCAAATATTCTGCTATTACTCTCTAGAGCTGAATATTCTTTTAGAAAAATGTATCTACCTAAAACTAAACAGATGACATAACAGATGATGACTTATCTCCCATTTGACAGAGAAGGCTTTTGCCTGATATATTTTAAAGTGATACATGATATAACCAAACACACAAAAACGGATGTAGGGATGTAGATTAATGAAGGATTCATAGTAATGAAGGATTAATAGGGAAGAGGATACTAGTATACTAATATTTTCCTCAAAAGGAACCGAAATAGACAATGCTACAAGGCCATAAATTTTCCCATGATTTCGCTACTTAATATTGGCAAGTATGAAGTTATTAGGGTGCTCAATGGGCAGAGTTAACAGATGAGATGGCCTTTCCCAGCTGTTTGTGATATTCTTCTCACTTTCTTTAGAAAATGTCTAGAAATGGTGAGAGTTGCAACAAATAGCAGGGTACAACTCATGCAAATTATCAATGTTTAATTAATTATGTATGTAACATATTCTAGAATACTAGGTAAGTATTTTATTGACTACTGAGATAAAAAATAGGCAGCAATTAATTAATCGTAGCATGCATATTCACTTTGCATTGAAATATTAATTATCACAGAGGTTCAGATTTATCATTTTTCCACGCCACTGCACATTTTAAGAACCAGATATGCCTTAAAAAGCTCAGCTTTCATCCTTCAATGAACTTATTCAGCTAAAGCATAAGAAAAGTATTATATAAGTATAGAAATTATTGTCTTTTTTTCCGTGAAATCAGGCACATCATTACAGAGTTGGGTGCTAAGATGTTGATTTCTTTGCTTCTCAAGGATTTACAAGCAATGCCAAACTGTTATCAAGCATTATTTGGTTGCAAACAAACAAAAGATTTTAGATGAAATGTCAACTTTTAAAGTAATTTGATTAATGACTAGAAGCAGGTAATTAAATAAATCTCATATGCTAAAGCAAGAACAATAGGTTGTAAAATTACTGAAGAATGTAAGAGGAAAAAAAATGTAAGTATTCTTACCTCTTAGATTTTCCATTGCTTACTAATACTTGAAAATGGAGTATGCGAATTTATAGATCCTTTGTTTCTAACACCTATTGTTATTTCTACCTATGAAGGAAATGGAGCACTCTTGATGTAGATTCTTGTCAAAACATCCAGAGCGTGTGCTACAAAAAAAATACTGGACAACACAATGCATTGCAGTGCCTTGGTGCTTTTCTGTGCTACCTGAACACTGGCTTGTGTTCCTGCCTGCACTTGAGGAAGTCAGATGCCTCAAAGCTGAACCAGGAAGGCACGGGAAAGCCGTGAGAAGGCACGAGAGAAGGCACGGCTTTCTCGTGCCCACTTCCTACTTCCACAGTTTCGTTCATTCTATTCCCAAGCTTTTCAAGAGGCCTCGTCATGGTCTGTGACTCCTCTTGACTGGCAGCCATCTCTGTGCAATGCTTCCCTGAAAATAAAAAAAAATTTATGATGGTTTTCACAGGTATGATGCTCAGATGTAATGCTAAACTAAATGAAATTAAGTAAAATGCGCCAAGATTCATAAATAATGTTTAATGAAAGTTGGAAGGCACAAAGCAGGACCATTGAGGCTTGTACGCAGCAGTGCTTGACTGTTACCACTACAGCTGGGCATGGCCAGTTGAAGGAAGGGAATGGCCACCACTATGTGGGAGCCCTCTGGGGGCACTTGAGACCACCGTGATGACCTTGGTCATTTTTTGTATTCAATCTTCGAGGTGGCAAAAGGAGAAACGGGTTTGCAACTTCACTCTAGTATAGAAGGCTGGATGAATGGGTGCTTATTAGGAGATTCAATATGCTTTAAACAAGGGAGAAATAAAAAAAAAATAAAAAAAAATGTGGGTGTAGGGTGTCTGTGTGTATACATAGGTGGCAAGTTAAACTTTCTAGAACACAGAATATCTACATCATCACTTCATGATATGTATGCATGGCCACTTTGGTAGAAAGTACGTTGCTGCAGATTTTCAAATTTCAGATTTCCAAAGTTTCCTCAAGGTACTTGTGAACAAGACTGCTGTGGGGAGCTGGTCTGTATCTGATAGCTGCCAACACCTGAACTGTGCCTTTGTTCTGTCTCTACTTCATGTCAGGTAGGGTCTTGTGGAATGGAAATAGGTTTCAAACATGTCCCTGACCAGGATGAATGATTCCTTGAGGCACATTGCTTATTGCTGCAAAATGTGCAGGCAACCACTGTGACCAGTAAGTGAGATATAATATAAAAATATAAATACTGTCTTTCTTGGATGAGAAGAAAAAGGGAGAAATAACAGTGAGAACAGTTTTAAGCATTGAATAATTATAATGATTACTAATATTTTAGCTGTAATGACAAAAATGAGTATTTTGAGCTCTTGGCAAATGGGTGTTACCTTTATTCCAATTTCCTGTTTGAAAGGTATTATCTCTGTGCCAAAATTTGCCAACTGTGAAACAGAGAAGTGTTACATAATATGTTATGTTACTACTAAAATAACTGCTAGAAATAATGATATTGTTAATGTAAAAACAGTTTTAAGCTGAACACAAGGAAATGCACATGGTACATTTATAGAAGATCTTTTTTTTCGTTTTCTTCAGTACGGAAACCCTACTTACCCCATCTTGTTTATGTAATCAGTGACGTGGAGCGCTTATACAAGCAAGGAGTAATACATGGCACCTGAATTTAAATTCAGACTACGCCTTTAAATCTAGTTCTGAGTTTTTTAAATTCAAGCATCTGTCTTTAGCCAAGGAAATAATGAATATTAAACTGAAATCTTGTACTAATGAATGTATTCAAAATTAAATCTCGTCTATCAGTTTACCGGATTTCTCTCCGAGTACACGTTGTCAAAATCTTGTCAGCTGTTAACAGATGCAATTATCTTAAATTAAAAATCAATTGGAATCTTGTTGGATGGGGGAAGACTGTAACTTAACTCTTGGTTGTACTTTTGTTGATTTATCTTTGCTGCTATCAAAGGCTTAGTGGTGTCACTTATCATACACAGGTAGCTGTATCTTAACAGCATCACCAAGGTACCATGTCAGCTTGTTTGAAAGACTCATAGCACAAAAGAATATCAGGGAAAGAGCTTCAGTGAAGTTGAATAGTGGTAGAGAGCGTGCTGCTTCCTGAATATGGAGGATTTGAATTATCCATTGCTTGTTATATACTGTATTTCCCAGTGATAACGAAGGAAAAAAAATAACTTAGTTATCTTAGTTAACTTAGTGCAATTAAGATACGAGAATGAATATAAATACATTAAATAGAGCTGTCTGGTGTTGAAGAAGGTAAAGCTGTTCAACTAAGCAGCTCATACACCTAAAGAATGTGCTGGTTACTTTTACATGCTTAGATTTAAAGCTCTTGTCATTTCCGGATATTGCTTAGTAGAACAGTGAGTAAGTCAAAATGCTTTTTAAATACAATGCAATGCAATTCTGACCCTTCAGTTAAAGGACGAAAGCGAAGATTTGTCGAAGAACGGGAATGAGGAGAAGCCAATTTTGCTTATTGAAGCTTAAGGATAACTGTTGTTTTTCTTCTCTGAGTATTTGTTTGATTTATTACTTGACACATTCTGATTAAGTAGCTTAGCCAAATATATAAACTATTACTCTGAAAACAGCTAGTGTATAAAATTGTTTATGCTTGCTTAAGTCATCTTTCTGCCAAACTAGGGGAAAAAAAAGTAAAAATCCAGTAGTGAGAATAAACTAATGAGAATTTACCACTTATTTTATACTCTAAGGATGCTAAATAAGTCATAGGAACAGTTCAAGAGTATATTAATTGTAATTTTTCCTGTGCTCACCAAATTAGCATGTAAATTAAACAATCTGCAAAGCCACTGAATTGGTACAGGAAGCCTAGGTCGGGCTTATAACCATTCCGTGTGCAGTGTTTGCCCATTACCTGTTCAGGTGAGTCATTTTAACTTTGTGCCCTGTCAGTGCAGTGCAGTCATGCCCAAGGGGGATATTCATACAGTCACAATTTGGATCTGAGAAATTCAGAGGTTTTTGTTTGTTTGCCTCATTCCCTCTGCACTTAATTCTTCCCTCATGCCCAATATAATGAGAGTTTTAAAAATCAGTATTAGTTAAATAGATTACCCAGCTTTGCTTCTTAAGTTATTAATATTGACTGTGTAAATTTGAAAGTTAATTTTGTGTATGGAAAGCTAGATGTTTGATGCCACATCAAGTATCTTTTTTAAAGGGATTGAGAAAGGCCCTTGTATAAATATGTCTCTAAAATAGCAATAACTTGCTATCAATTATTATTATCCCTAGGTTTTGATAATACCTTAAGATTGTTTCAAAGTGGTGCATTTATTACTGCAACAAATTATATCCAGGCCAGATGTGTCAGCTCGCGTTAACTTAGTTTTTTTAAGTTAATGCTCTCTCACACTTTTTACTTTCTAAAATGGTAATGGAACAAATAAAACCCTTTGGAACAAATATGCCCAGCTGAGTACTACTTCCTGATAAAGTAAGCTTAAGAATGTATGATCTCCTTCAAATATAAGTTAACGGTTTTTTTGATCATGTGATTTTTATCTGCCAAGTTTCAGTAGCATTAATTTCAGAAGAGAATATTAGGTTAGGATAGTAGCAATGCAAATACAGCCATCTTCTAATTTGAACTAAATAGTCTTTATTGATATTATCTGTTGCTGCTCAAGAAAAATGTACAATCAGATAATGAATGATGCTCGTAATGGCAGGTAAATCTTGTGGACTATCCAGTAAAAGCATGAAAGAGAGACAGATAAGAGAGCTGAAGGTAGTGACATTTAGCAGAACCAGAAATAGGTTTTGATTTTTACGTTCCTCGGACAACGTTTTACAATATCACTTTCATTTTCATATAACCGTACTGAGGTTTCAGCTGGATTTTTGAGATTCTTATTTTAGGACGTGCTATAATGAAATGAAGAGTTACAACCTCTGTGTAGAAAATTATGACAAGAGATTAAAAATAAAATAAAATAAAATAAAAAAAAAAAACAACCTTAGCCATGTAGATCTCAGAGAATCCATTTAAAATAAATTGTAATTTTATCAATTTTACATAATTACTAAAATACATGAAAAACTACTGGATGTCATTTCCCTGCAGTGTAATCTGTACAAAGTGAAAAGAAGAAGGCATTTTCAAATCAAAACATTGATAAAGTAGAGATGTAAGCATTTTTTATTAAAAACTACAGTGCTTTGCCATTTAAAAAGCAGGCAGCAAATCCCTAGCTGATATCAAGTTCCTTACATTTTAGTTTATTTGTACGGAATAAAACATATCAGAATAAAATATCTGAAGATACAGATGTGCTACTTCAAACAGTCCCAACAGCCACTCTCTCAAATTATCTTTTATGCAAAAAATACAAGTATATAATTCAGGGAATATGCTGATAACTGAAATTTGAAAGCTGTTTGAGTCTTGAGATATTAGAAATTCCAATACTGACTGCCAGGATCACTTGCACTAGATGAGCAGTGCAGATTTTACAGGCATCTGCAATTGTAAGTGTAAAGTGGAGAAGACCTCTTGAAATTGGAGCAAAAGATGTCCAACTTCAGTTAGAAAGAACACTTTGTACAAATAAATTTTCTCATGTTGTTATGACTTCAATAGTGTTTTGTTCAAAAGTAGTCAAAGCAACAAGGTTTTTGGCTTAAATTTGTTTCTCTCTCTGCAGAAAGAAGGCTTTCAAACACTGCTCCTCTAGCACACTCAAAATATCAAGAACTGAAGAGTTCTCAAATATAATCATTTGGTAAGGATACTGAGGGTTTGAAATCTCTGGTTCCCCAGGAACTCAAACTTTACACAGTCCTCATGTAAAATGGCAGTTTTGAAGTCTTTCCCTGCAGTCAGGCCTAGAAGTTTCTTCTGTGTAGGAGGTTACAGGAAAAAATAGAATTAGTTCAGCAAACTTGTGATCCCTAGCTAGCATTTAGCCAGCTTTATGTCTTTTGCTATTCATCTATTTTGTCTTATGATAACTACTTAGTTTATGTTCATAGTATGTACTGTATGCAGCTTTGCATATTGACTTCTCTATTGGAGACAGTTCCTGTGAAGCTGTCCTAGTGCTTGAAAACCTTAAATACTACCACAGGTGTGATATGCAGATAAGAAGTTTATGCTGCTTTTTATGGGGCTTATGGGTTGCTGTGATATTATAGTGCAAAGCATATGACAAGTAGCATTACAACATCGACTTCGTTGGGAATGGTTTTGTTTCTGTCATGGTGCCCTCTTGAAGTGGATGAACTGGATTCCATTCAGGGTAACTAGAGCACAGTTTAGTTCAGGACTCTGTTAGTGATTATTAAGTCAAGGGGACCAGGGGGGTCACTTCTATCTTCCGTTATAAGGCACTATAGACAGATGCTCCTGCCTCTTCTGTTTTCATCTGCAAATCCAAATTCCTCTTGTACCACGCACTGAGCGATCCAACATGAAATTTGCACGAAGTTATTCTGAGCAAGGATTTAATCCAAGCAATGGATTCTGCAGAATTGTTTGAGTCTAGAACCACAGAGTGGTCCTTGATTGTTTTGTATTAGCACCTAGCTTAATCAGGCATTATTTAAAGATGAGTCAGGTATAAGTGAATCACATTGTTTTTTAAAATGAAAGAGACTGGATCCCTGACAAACAAGTCTTCAGGAAATTCTACACTGTGACCAAGATTCTTTGTCCATGAATAAATTACATTTTTCTTAAGTGAAAATGAAATCATCGCATTCAGGAGTTATGAAATGTTGTGTTCATCTCCTGTTAATGTGCTCAATATTGCATTTGCTCTAAAGTAGCCTTGTTAGAAAATGAAGTTAGGGAAATGGTGAAATGGCATTTATTTTATTTGCTTTATGATTGAGAATTTTTTTCATCTTTTATAATCATATGATATACAATGTGATTCAGTGTTGCAGCTTACAGTTTCACAACAAATAAAATTATGAAAAAATGCTAAAACCTAAAACAATAAAGAAACTGATGATTAAACCAGGGCTTCAGTGCAGATAGTTCTTTACATATGCTTTGTCCTCAGCAGGCAAAATTCTCCAGAGTTTGTGAAAGTTTTTTGAGCACTGTAAGTTGCAAGACCTATATAAAAGCTGAGGAGGTTTATCACCTTGTTTGTTTGGCAGAATCAATCTATTAACAGGTCAAATGTACACTTTATTCTTTATCAAGGAAATTTTATGGCAACTAAGGGTAAATTTTAAAATCAATTATTATCAATCTATGGTATCTGGAGTAATGAAAGCCAGACTTCTCATTATAGCAGAAAAGATGCTACTCAGCAGAAAGATTTAGTATAATTCCCTAACCGACTGATGAATGAAAAGCTTACTGCAGTGAATTTGTGAAATCACTTTCTATTTCTTTCCTTTATTGCTGGTTCCTTGTGATAGAACACAAATCGGCTTTATAGCAGTCTAATCCTGTGGACATTCAGCTTCCTGTCAGCAACAAGTTCTGCGTGACTCTGCTTTTGAAAAATTCTAAATGGCATTGGATGTAAAAGCCATATTTGGTAGTATGTAACAAGGGGAAGGACTGTGAATTACAAGTATTGATATGTAGGGAAAAAAATTTTTAAAGGCAATACAACGGTAGTGTTTTAATGCTATTTGAAAATAGAGAGTTATTTTTAAGTAACACAAAAGGTCACGTAACTGGACTAAATTCTGCAAGTCATCCAAAAAGCCAAGCATATTCTACTAAAACATGTTCTGAATCTGTCACAGCTCCAAATGATGTGCTTCCAGTTTCAGAGACATATATAAGAAATAAGTAATTAAATAAATTTCAGGACTTATAAATGTATGAATACACAATAGTTACTGTCAGTTCTTACTCTGTTGCTCTGTTTTGAATGACTGGAGATTTTAACTATCTTACTGCTATTCAGCTTGAAGTCATTTTTGCTACTAGCCAAAGAATCATGCTGAAGGCTGTATATTCAGTTGTGAGGTTAATTGATGGTACTGGCATGCATTGCAGTCCTTGGGAATATTAATTTTATGATTAAAGAAGGGTGACTTCGTGAGTGAGTAGGAGTGCTTGCAGTGTGTCTATAGCTAATGTTCTAGTTGTACTAGACTGACTCAGGCTGGAATGTTCTTTGTGGAAGTGTTCAATAATATGTCAGGTTTCTCAGCACTGTGACAAGTGCTACATTGATGTTGGGGGGAAAAAAAAAGTTTTTATCTGGCCAACCTTAGAAATGTGAGTTAGGCTTTACCTTTTCATTCTTCAGTAAAGCCCTTGCGTGTTTTAGTCATGTGCTGCTTATATATTAATCCCTTCTCTTAATTACATAGTTGACGTTCCTTAGTGATCCTAGTCTTGCTGTTCTTTCTCATTTAATACGTACTACTGATAAAAACTCAAATATATTATTTCTTAACTTTACTATCTTGTCCTTAAAAATAATAATTTTTTAAAAGTATGTGATTTCATGTGGAATAGTAATATAAATGCCAGCACCAAAATCCTGGATTGCCTACAGTTTGTCATACTTTTTTTCTAGCAGATGTCAGGGTTCAAGTCCCTCAGCAGGATAGGAGCCTGCAATCCAGACTCCTCCTGCAGCTGGAGGAATAAAGCTTCATCGGAATGCTCTCCACTCAACCAGGTGGCCTGTAGTAGACACCATCCACAGGGTTCTGTTGTTGCCTTGATCTCTCTCTCTCTCTCTCCTATAGGCTTTTGATTTGCTCATTGCCATTCTACATGGACAGCTCTTCATATTTCATACTCTATTGTTTTCTTGATGTAGCAGGCAACGCCTCTCCCCTTACTTGTTTTGAAATGAATAGCCTATGTTTTATCAAGCTTAGATTTTTACTTTTGCTTTCTTAAGACTGATGCAGTCATTTATGAACATTGCTGACAGAACAGTGAAAAATAGTTGCATTAATATAGATAGTTTATGGCTACTTTTCTACTTTATAGGGTCAGTGCTGTGGTGGAAATTGAACACGAGAGTAGAATTGGTAGCAATACAAAGAAGATCAGTGACAAATTCCCAAATATTTATTAATAGCTCTGAAAAGATCTTCCTCTAAAAGACAGTTATTTTATCTTGGATACCTTTATGGTACTGCATTGTGTTCCCACTATGTTTTGGTCGCTCTAACATTCAGATGCTGAAGGAGAAAGGAGACTAAGGATCTAAAAGAAATTAATTTTCTATATTGAGTTTCAATAACATGACGAAGGTGGGATGGTCCCCGGTACTGACAGCAATGAATATTCTAAAACATGTGAAATTATTGTATTGAATCCTTATTGTTTTGATTAATGTCTAAGGTGTGCTGTGTGGGGGCAGTCTTCAGTAACTTCCTGTCATTCAGATGGGGCCTTTATCATATACATAACGTAAATAATTTGTATTGCCAGTGAGCAGTTTTCTGCCAGATAAGCTTCCATGTCACCTGTTCCAGAGAAGTAGTTGAGAAAGAATTTGACTGGGTCATATAGGTATACTGTATATTACACCATGTAGAACACTGTATTCTCTAACAGACAGCGCATTATGCTTTGGACTTGATTCCAGCTGGAAACGTATATGCTGTGCCAGCATGTGTTTGTTTATGTATATCATACACAATATATGTGAGGTGTTGCTATGTGTATTTAAAAATATTTATGTAATGCATATGTATGTATGTGGGAAATCATATGTTAACATTAGTGAATCAAATCCAAACTATAATGTGCTTCCTGTTTCATATATATGAATATATATATGATATATATGATATATATATATATATATATGAGAAAAAAATTGTCTTACATATAGTGACATCTGCTTTTACCATCCACTTGAGAAATCAAAATGTAACAGAAGGGAAGAAGCATCTGCCTACTGGAAATTGTCAAACTAAGCAGTGCGTCCCAGAGTGGCTTAGAGAGCAGGAGTCTAACCAAGCACTTCTGTGGCTCTGAGTGAGACATGGACTGTACAGTGGAGAATTACATGTGTTTCTTATAGAAGATCTGGAGTCATATAAAACTTTCTAGATAGTCATGTTTGTTGCTGGAACTGTCAATGTTTGGGCTGCTTAATACAGCTGGATTTTTCTGCTGTACACTTGTAATTTAACTGCTTTTAGTTATTTTGGATTGCTCCAATTCAGCTGGCTGGTCAGGTTGCTTTTACAATCAGTGGTATTTTAAAGAAAATTTCATTTAATAGAATCACCTCTGTTTGGCTAGAACTAAACTCTTTTGACTTTGTTTCAGTATACCACATTCCAAAGATAAAAAAAATGAACACAAAACCTTCTTCTTGCCTATTTTGTCAAATTTAACCTAAAAAAATTTTTACACAACTCTATTCTGGATCACATTCTTACATAGCTCTGTTGTGAAATAATAAGAAGAAAGTGTGAAACAACTAACATCTGATAATACTTGTGTATTTTGATATTAAATCAATGTGGTTAGCCATACACCTCCATACCCATAGATTCTTTCTCAAAAAAAAAAAAAAAAAAAAAAAAAAAAGGCCTTTTGCCAGTAAAATATGAATCCTGAAGAGCACAGATGATACTTGTTGGTAGAAGTGGTCAAGACTGTGGGAGGGGAGGGCAAGATAAAGATGGATTAAGGATGATTTTCTGCTCATATGCGTTAATAGTGTTCTTCCGCATTGCATCTTCCTGATAATGTTTTATAGCAGATCTCTCCAGCTTTTTTTTTTTTTTTTTACATGAAAATTAAAATAATATACTTGTATTCTGTTTAAGAGCAACGCTTCCAGATTCAGTAAAACTTGAATCTGGAGAAAACAAACAAGCAAACAAACAAAAAAAGCCCCATATCAGCCATATTAGTTTTTCAAACTTGTCAGTGACATATGATATTATTCTTAAGGTCTGTGGTTAACTACCAGCCTGTTGTCTAACAACTATGGTTTTATTTGCTGTGGTATAGTTTTGTTCTTGGAGTGTCTTTAAAGAATTTATTTTCAATGGCATCTACATCTTTCTATAACCATTCAGTTAAGTGTATTCTAAGGCACATATGTAGAACAACAGTAATTAAGTAAGCTAAGGGTATGACCCACAGTGTTTATTTGGCAACGTATATAAACATAGGCATAACTCTAGGTCCTGGTACAGGAGACTTCTTCAGATTCTTGCATTAATGTAGCATTTCTTTGTGATAAATATGATGACATGCTTCCAGATTGCAGGAAATAGGTGTTATTTTCCTTTCTAAGCCCACAAGGGTATAAGTAGCAATTTTTTTCTTGGAAAAACAATACATCTATCAAGAGCTTCCTTTTCCAGAAGAGGACAAAAAATGGTCTATTTTTGCAAGACCAGGCAGGATATTTATCGATATTCCCTGCAGCAGCAACTCTTTAAAAACCTTAGATACTTAATTTGCAAGGGTTCTCTTTGCCTACAGCCTGTTTCTAGGATATATGCAGCAAAGTGTGTCCATTACTAGAACAAGCTGTGATGTTTTCATCTGGTGTCATCCTCCCCTACAAGGATGGACAGTTATTAGTACTTAGTGGTAGGATATTAGCATGGAGCACTACAGCTAGTCCTCTGAGGACTTGATTCTAATGCTTGAATGAACATGTCCTTTGCTAGTGTGTGAATGCTGCACTGATGAGTGCTGGTTCTGGGTGTTCATTTTGTCACCAAACTGATTTATTTGGTGTTCCGTAGCTCATTTCCAAATAAAATGGACAAGGCCTTCAAATTTTACAGACATTTTATTTTAAATAAATAAATCCCAAAAACCCTAATCAGAAATATTTTCTGAAACTTTAGTTAATTAGTTGTGCAGATTTTTCTTTTTTGCTTCAAAAAATAACAGATACAGACTCTGCCATTGCAAGTCTGATCGTCACATCTGGGGCAAGATAATTTTCACAAGCTTTTAAAAGTGTTATTAGCAAAATAAAAACTAAGAGCGTGAGTACTATTTATAACAAATGAACATTTTATTTCATACCATGCAATGGCCAAATACTGATCAACAAGAAACTGGTAAAATGTGAAGAAGTTATCAGTAGATATTACTGTTTGGTTTTTTTTGCCTGTTGTATCTTAGCCATTCAATTTGCAGTGCAGCTGATAATCTTCACTTTTCAGAGGGGCTGGGTTAGAGTCAATTGATTTGTGAAGGTATTTTCTGTTTGCCTTTTTTATAAAATGGCCAATTTTTTTTTTTTTCTGAAGTATTTGTTTTATTTCATAGCTTGATGCAGTCTTCTGAAATTAAATAAAGGTTAAAGTTGAACAGAAGTGTGGGTAGCTTGCTTTCCTGGAACAGTGTAATAGACTAGCTGGAGCTCTTAAGTATTTTAGAAACTTTTTCATTTATAATTACTTCAGCAACATGATTTTTTCTAAGGTAATGCGTGAACTGAAGTTCATAAAAGCTAAATGATGCCCATATGCTGCTATTTTCCACAATCCAGACCAATGTCTGAACAGTTTAGTATAAAAAAAAAAAAAAAAAAAAAAAAAAAATCAAAACCAAAAACATGGGGGATAAATAAAAATGTTCAAGATAATCATCATTCTTCAGGGTGCATCAACATCTATTACCTTGTAAGTGTCTGATATGATAAGATGTTCATTTGATAGTGTTTAAATGTTAACCCTGATCAATAATAAAGAAAACAAGGGGTTTCAATAACTGGCAGTAGTTTATCAATGCATGTGAAGTAATGAGGGGATACCCTAGCAATTTGTTTTCTTGTAACATGCATGCATGCATTTGTTTTCCCAGGAGCTGAACTGGATGACCTTTAATGATATTTGTAGTTTGTTGAGAAGGTGATCTCTTCTTGTCCTAGCCAGCTAAATCTATTAGGGAAGAAATAAAGCTATATACTTACAGCTAATGCAGGTATTACTCTGCCTGATACATCCTTCATATTTTACATACATTGTATGTATTTTATGCAAATCAAATACAATTTTATCCACTTGTTAGCTATTCTTAGATACTGTTTACTATTAAATTTTATGTGTATGTAGGGTTAATGGAGTACATGGAGAGGGAAGTGATCTGTTCAAACTTTGCCTGAGTCAAATCCTTAGCTTCAAATGCTGATGTTATAATTTGAACATTCATCTACAAAAATCTCACCCAAAAATGAAAGAGAGAACGTGACCCCCTGAAAGCTAAAATGTGTTCAGATGTGAAGTATTCTGTTCAGATAATTCTGTTCACATACCAATGTAATTTCCCCAGAAATTCTAATTAGAAACTCTGTTTGTGAGATTTCTAGGTGCTACTTTCCTGTGTTGTGTATTTTTGGATATTATTTTCTATTTGCATAATGCATCTTTAATTAGTGATTAAAAAAGCATTCTCAAGAACTGTCATTTTGTTTCACTTTTGATTGAAATTACATACCATTTATATTCTCAAGGTTGTGTTCACTCAGATGGCAAAAGATTCATGCAAAAAAAAAAATTCCTCAAATGTATTTTTTTATGCTCATAATGGATTTTAACTATGAACATGGCAACATACCAAATAGAATATTGACTTACAAAGTTATCTGATAGTCTTGCTTGCATATTTTGAGTGAGTTGCATGGTTTCTTACCTATATATATTCAATTAAGCTTATGCATATCTATTTATATTTGAGTTCTTCTATAGATAGGTGTGTGTATACAATGACATGCAGAGTATTCGTTTCTATGGTTTGATGTGGATCATTGCTCAGGGTGTCATGGTTCTATGTTTTTTTTGTTTTTGTTTTTTTGTTTTTGGGTTTCAGTATTCCACATCAAAACATCATGTAGTGTACGGGGCATTAAAGTGTCACTGCCCCAATTCCAAGTACCTATCCCTGTACATTACAGAAGTCACGGGATCTGGCCCTTCCGGGTGGGGGGGCCGCTCTCTTGCTGCCTTGCAGTGGGTGCTGGAGGTGCTTTCCTAGCCGTTCCAAGCTTTTCAGGTTTGAATCGGTCCCGGGAACTCTCTCTCTCTCATCTTGTCTGATTTATTAATCTCAATTTCAATTAAATTGTATATATTGTGTTATCTTGTATTCCAATATTATAGTAAAATAAGTTTTCCTCCATAGATTGTTGCCGCTGCTCTTTTCCTCCCTTCCTTCCTTCCCATTTTTGTGGGACTGGGGTGGGGGGGGGGAGGGCAGAGCCCTGTCGCCCCTGTCACGGACATAGATTGATCTGGTCAACTCCGTGACACAGGGTAACTGTTTGTAATGTTGAGGGAGGGTTAGTCATGTTATCTTAGGCCCTGTTTTTTTTCCTACAAGCTGAATCACATAAAATAAAGATAAAATTACACAAGGGCCTTTTATTTTTAAGTGTGTATGCAGTTTTCAATAATATATTTCCATTTGGAAAAGTGATGTTGAGCATCTTGAATTGGATTGCAAAATGTATGAGTATTATCTTGTTTTTCTTTTTCTTAGAAAATACTCCTAGCAAAAGCGTCTTCCTAACGTGTACATGAAAATTATAGCTACTTTGCTGTGAGAAACCTGGAAGACCTTATGAGATATGCCCCACTGCAACTTAGATTTTGGGTAATTTTGAAGTAGTAGACCTTCTGTAAAGCATTCTAGTTGGATAGAAGGAAGTTATAAAGAGAATTTAAAGATTTTATTTTTAGTTGACTCTTGCAGTTTAGCGGCTACCTGTGATTAGTAAGACATAATCTAAACTAAATTTTTCTTAAAACTGTTGCTTCTCGTGGGCACAACTGATGAGTTGCAGAAACTTATGTGAATGAACTTCAGTACTGTCACTAGTTTAACAATTGAGCAACATCAGTCCCTTTAATTCATCATCTTTGCCAATATGTATATATTTTATTTTGTAAAGGGGTTTGAGAACATTATTGCCATAGTTGTGTTATATCTGCCATATAGTACAATGCCAGTGATGTATCAATTTGTATTTATATCTCTTTGTGAGATGTTCACATGAGAGTGAATTTTAGTTGTATTATTACAGTTTAATTTCAAAATAATTATCAATATAAAAATGAAATCTAGGCATTCTTCTGCTGGAATACTTTGAGTTTTCTAGATCTCAAGTAAAAATTTAGCAATGTATATCAACAGTAATTGACTGATTAAAGTTCTGTAATTATGACTTCTTGGTCTAATTGCAATCACAAGGAAGGCAGAACAAGCTATTTGTTAAATAACTGTTATGTGCTTGAGGTACTTCCCCTGCAGGTTGTTCAGCTGCTATGTTTGCCAAGACTCAAACATGATAGATTTGGGCTGATTTAATTTTGTTATTATGGATGCTTATATTTGACTTGAGTTGGTAAATTAGCTTGTCATCCAAGGTAAACCAAACATAGTTGGTGTGCCATTGTTGGCTCTTCTGTTTTTCTTGCTACTTTTCATTTAGTTTTTCATTTGTCTGCAGCTGTTGTAACGGAACATGAGTTATGTACTTTGTGACTGTTTCTCTTTAACACAGTGCAAGATGTAATTAGCTCACGCTTAATAGCAAACAATTAGTGATGCCTCTGATAGATACAAAAATATGTGGGAGGGAAATGTTACAAGAATGGTGTATTTCTTTTTACAATGCACTGACATGAAAGGAAACCTGGTTCGTCTTGTTAATGGAAGAGAATGAGTAATTTCATAATCTTTTTATGACAAAAATCTAAGCCGTGGTTATCTCTGTAATGGAGCTGTTTTCATTTCTTTCTTCTGCTCAGTCTATAAAGCTAGTTCTTTGTTTTCCCTTGTATAATGTGATAGTTTTATGCTAGATCATAAGTGCACCCTTGGGCTTTTAACGAAATTAAGGCTTTACAGTGACTTGTACTCTAAAAATAGCATACTAACTCCAACTTTGATGCTGAACACTTGAATGGAGGAAGAAATGTTACCTGTTTTTAGGCAGGCCATTAACATTCCTGTGAGGAGTTCAGAAGCTGAGTGCTGGCATACACTTCTCGACTCCGTAGGGATAAAATCCTTGATTTTCATGTGTTTTTTTTGTGCGTGCAAACCAATGTAATTCTCTGTGCCAACAAACCCCTCATGTGGGTGGGCAGGCAGTGCCCTGCAGGGACTGGGCTGGCTGGGGCTCTCTGCCTGCCCTGCTCCGTGGGTTGTGCCCACTGCAGGAGGGCACCTTTCATGTGTGGCAGGAGCACAACCCATGTGTTGTGATAGTTTCCTGGAGTGTGGTCACAGGCATTTATAATACATTACCACAATATGTGATTATATGATTAGGTATGTATTTGCAACGTAACACATTTCCTGTGTTTTATAGAAGGCAAGTGACAGGATAAAATACAGCTGTGAAACATTTTTCGATAGCTTAATTATCTTGAAATGTTTTTCCTTGGAGTCCCTTAATCTCGCAACTGTAATGCAGAATAGAATGGTTAACCCCTGCATTTTCTTATTCACTCAGCTGTCAGAAATGATCCATGCTCTCTCTTTATGGCTGTACACTTCCCTCTTCAGTTAAAGAAACGCAAAACTTATTTACAGCAGGGATCTATTACAGAACTTCTTGTACTCCATGTGTATTTCAGACTAAACTCTAAAGTAACCTTAATGACTGAAGCATCCCATGCTTAAATTCAGACAAATATATAAAGTTCCAGGACCTATCTTTAAGTAATCAATTTGTCCTTTCATAGTATTTCATAGTATTTCACCGCATTCTGTCCTTTCCTCTGTTCTCTGTATTTGGGGCTGTATGAACTTGACTCTTATCTGTAAATGATAGAAATGGCAACAACAATGACAAAACCTTTTAAAACTATCTGGAAAGGGCAGCCTTATACATATTTTTGAAGTCAATAATCTTGGTTGTTGTGACAGATGAACAAATCAACAAAAACCATGAAACGCTTCACAGCACAGAGTGTGATTCTTTCAGCACCAGTTTAACATGACTTTTTTAACTTTTTTTTTTATTATTTTAATGGGGTCTAGCTTAAAATCCGTTATAAACCTAGAGATATTGTGAAATGATGGGATTTATGCAATTATAGATCTCATAATGCTGCACTTCTGTTCTAGAAACATGGAAGCGTTATCAGTTAAGATAGGGTTGGAATTATATGCCTTTAGTCACCAAAAGCAATCCTGTATTTTTTTTTTAACATTTGTGAATTCAAATCTGAGAATTCTGGTAAAGAAAAGAAAATGTGTATGTTTTGTTATAGTGGATGATGAAGGATACAATTAGAGGAAGGAAAGTGATACATGTAGAAACAAATTAAGAAAAAGTGATAGTGTTAGGAGATGAGAAGAGAAAAAGAAATCATAAAAGTATAGAAGAAAGGGAAAGGAAGACAAAAATGTCATTTTAAAAATTACTTTAAACCTTTCTTGCTGTGAGTTAGGCAGTGTTGCTTCTTTAGGGAAGAAATGTAACTGAAACAAAATCTTTAAAATGCCTTGATACTACCTTCCTTTTATCACAGAATCATGGAGTGGCTTGGGTTGAAAAGGACCTCAGTCCTTCTCTAGTTTCAACCCCCTGCAGCAGGCATGGATGCAAACCACTAAATCAGGCACTAGATGACTTTATTATCACTGAAGTAACATATTGGTAAAATGAGATCAAATGCATTAATGTTCAAGGATGTAAATCATAAAATTAATTTCCATTCTTTAAAGCAAAAGGCAACTGAATAAAAGGTTTCATGGAATGTAATTGAAAAGGGCTAGGAGAGTTACCTCTGCAAGTATTAGTGCACAAGTTTAACACAGACATAGACCAACATTATCATGTGGAAAAAGAGAAGCTATTACTGTAGAGCACTGTTCAAGAAATGTGTTCTCAACACTGATTAAGTATTTCAAATAGTTATGTTCTTCTTTGTTGCTTTTAAGGATTTGAATCTCTGGTTTCTAAATAAGAAGATTATTTTTTGAGAACTAGAACTATATAATACAGTTCAGTGAAGTTTGCTGTTGGTGAAGTTTTTTTTTCTGTCTTCCATCTGAAAAGTGTATAGGATTTGTAGGTAAAATAAGTACCGATGGTGAGAAAAGATAACTTTGGAGTAGTGAAAGGAAGCTGGGAACTCACTGAGCAGGACTATAGCATGGAGGTTTTTCAATACCAGCTGCAATGATCCTTAGAAGAAAGCAAATCCAGCATAATTCAAAAAAACTGAAAGGAGGTGGATGATCCTTGACCTGTGCTGTGTATTTTCTCTACCACTCTTGTTTATACGTTCAGCCTCATTTTCACAGCTTCACTGTAAAATGAGACTCTTAAACTCGGCCACTTTGGCAGAGATTACTGAGATTTTAAGTGTCCAACTTCAGAAGCACTGGGCTGCTTCAGGTGACCAGAAAAAGTCATGGTTCACTTCTATCTGTCACCCTGGAAACCTCACTACCGCTCCCTTACTCTATCAGGCTTTTGAGTTGAAACTTGATCTTCATGAAAAATGTCTTTTTACTATTTTAAGCTTTTCCACTGGCTGGAGTTTTCCAAAGGTCTATTTTAAATTTTAATTGAATTTAGTGGTTGGGAGAAAAATGTCATATGTTCTGTTCTGATGGGAAAGATTTCTACCTCTCCTATTTTTGGGAGGGATGAAGAACTAAATGTAAGAAAAGTTAAACAATATATATTCATATTAGCACTAGGGGTTTATTTTGTATTTTACTTCCTTCTCGCATATCTGTTAAATTTCACCCTTTGTAAAAGACATGAGCAAGAAAATATCAGTGAATAAGGACAGCAAGTGCATCAAGTCTGATTTCAGGGCTTAGACTCGTTTAGAAAAATACGCATATCTTTAGCTATGACTTTATCTAGAAAAAGTTTCATGCACCACAAGAAAGAGATCCTTCCTTGTGTTTCCTTCTCTTATTCTCACATGCTAAGACATTGAAAGAGCAGCCATGTGCTGCAAGTTTAGTTTACGCTAGTCATCTCTGTATCATATTAAATATGTGTATTTGACAGATCTTTAGAATAATAATTTGACATATTTATTTTTACAGAATACCAAAAAATAGGATGAACAAAAAAGAATATGGAGAAATTGTTCTAATTTGAAATCAAACACTGTGCATTACATATACTGTCAAGTTCTGAAATAGCCATCCATTTTGTTAGTTTCAACTGAAGATTGTCTACGAATTTTGTATTACAACATCTTTTAGGAACACAGTGATTAAAAATAGTGTCAAAATGTCTTTTATTTAAAGAAATCCCTTCTTAAAAATAATTTAAGGGAGATACACACGTAACAGAGATGTGTGAGATTACATTGCAGTTCACTTATTCATAGACAAGAATTTTAAGTGACAAAAAACATTGTTGAAACTGGTAATGTATAAGAACAAACCTCTGCATAGAAGGAAGACAATGTCTGAGTAGAAGTCCTAACTTGGACCTCAGTTTAAAAACAAAAAAAGTATTCATTGAAATTGCTTCAGTGCTCTACAGCAAAATAAATGTTCAGTTTGTAAGATCTCACAAGTTTCATTGTGTTTTGGAATTTCTTTTCTTCCCAGTGACAAACCACAAGTCCTATAAAACATTAAAGTTTCAAAATTTAGTATAGATTTCTGCTACCTTTTTTGGTAGCCAATCAATAAAGGTTATGTAGAAATGAGAACAGAACACATTCCTTTTAGACAAATTTTAAAGATAGGCACAGTCATTAAGTGTTGTATTTCTGCAGTATAGGCTTAGAATTCTTAGGCTTCATATTCTGATTATTTTTACATATCTATTCTGGGCAAAGCTAGCTGTGTCTGTTTAAAGTAATATGTTTGAATATTAGTATTTTCATAAGAAGCAATTAAAATAAGTACGCAGCACATGCCCTAATGTATGCACCCAAAAAACTTATTTCTATCCCGCTATTCTGAGTTATGAATTACATGATAGGCAATGCAGTATTTCAAAAGCTTTTAGTTCAGAATTAGAATATTCGTATCTCAATAAAAATGAAATTAGGTTGTAATTTAAAACTGAAGATAGAGCTTAAAATTTTGTATTGTATTATTGAAGTGTGTTATCCAAGACAGTTCCTTTAATTTTGATACCATAGCAGAGGAGCACTTTCTGGCTTTTAGAATGCACTATGTATCATGAACAAATAAATACGTAGTGTTGAGATTAGTCTCTCTTTAGAGAAGCTGGCATTCATTCTCTCAGCTACCTTCTACTGAGCTAACAGTATTGATGAAATTCAATGACTCAGCTCCGTTTGGTTGTAACTAGAAATAGTCTTTCAAAATGTTTAGCTCCCCAGTAAAAATCCAGGAAATGGGCTGACCAGTTGCAGAAGACATAAGGATGTAGTTTTCTCATACCCTTCTTCCCACTACTGGCTTTCCCAGCAAGTTGCCAGGTACAAGTTTACTAGGGAGGCAATGAAAGTTTTAGTTGAAAAACACAGGTGTTTTTTTGTTTGTTTGTTTGGTTGGTTGGTTGTTTTTTTTTTTTGAGTGGATTTATGTATTCCTCTGTCTTCTGAATATCCACTAACTAAAACTGTTGGGTTTTTTTCCAACACGTCCCACAGATCCTACAGGCATAAGCACAGCGTCAGGGTACTATTTGTGGGATCTTAGGGAATGCTATGCAGAATTGCTGTACCACAGTTTGGTCACTCTAAATGCAAGATGGGAGAAGAAGAGAATTTATTTTTCAACAGTTCCTGTCTAATCTCTATTTGACAAAGTAAATTGTTGGTTAAACTATTTGATACTTCTATTAGCAAATCTGTTTTCCAAATATTTTGCTCTCCGGGAGTCACTTCTTCCTCCTTGATGTCTGTTGTTTAGAATATAATGTTCTCCAACTGTGTAATCTTAGAGGGCAGTAAACTCAGCCAGTCACTTCTGACTATCTTCAGCTCCCTAATTGTTTTCATTTGCTTGTTGATTTAATGCCCTTCTTTCACAACTTCTTCATTCCTTATTGGGATCAATTTTTGTTGTTAACTGTTGCCATATTTAAAAAAAAAATAAAAATTAGTTATGAAAGTTTGCATGTTTGGTGAGTCTACCCTTCATAAAAAGTACAATTCTTAGTTACGTCTACTCAAATGATCTTGAAGTATCTGGAAACAAGTTAGGTGGCATAAGATAGTGTAGCAATGAGTGTAGAAATACACTCCTCTCTATAACTAGTCAAAAAATATTTGAAAGTTCAGTTCTCATCATGCTTCCATCCAATCTCACTGCATCATCAAGTATTGGTTTACATCCCTTAATTCATATAATCTTGAAAAGGCAAACATTGAACAGAAAAACACAAATTTGTACTATTATTTGCTTATGAGTATATAAAAAAATTAATGTACTTTTGGCTTCATAGTATTTGTCTTTGCTTTCTATTCTTCTCATTCACAGTACTTCAGATAATAGTTGTAGTTTCTAGATATTTGATATGGCACATAACTATCAATATTTGTTTATAAATATATCTGGTATATAAATACTACATAAAATTACTAGAGCAACTGGCAAAAGTCAATAACAGCAAAAATAAAAATAAATAAAAATAACTCAAACAACAAGGTTGTACACAAATCTAAGTCTCAAAATGAACAGAGACTTGAATGCTTGTTTAATATTTAATAAGCCAGTTTGATGATTTTTATAAGGCTGACAGCCTATTTGAAAAGAGTTGTCATTAATAATGAATTAATCCTGGGAAGAAATAATAATAATAAAAATAAGGAAAAATAACTGAAATGCAGAACAAAAGTGAGAATGGAGGTTCTGGCTTGCATACGACCTTTCTGTTCTACTGTCAACGGTTCTCTTACATTGAATAAATATTCTTGTGATGTAAACTACTGGTTATTTTAAATATACATGACAAAGGTTTAAAAGCAGTTCTAATGACTGTTGTATCAGAGGATGGCATAAGTAGGTAAGGGTCCTCAGTATGAAAGTGTAACTTGCATATGATACATTCAACAAACATTTTGTGTCTGCACGACTTCAATGAAAGTGCTAAGGTCACCATCCAAGCCTGTGTCTTAGATACGGGAAGAAGCAACATTCATACTAAGGCGTTCATAATTTGTTCAGAAAATCAAAGAGATAAAAATGTTAGAGTGTGGTGTATTCATTTCTTGGTGATCAGCAGCAGATCACCAGCAGATAAGAGTTGGAAGGAGAGGTTATTGGGGTTGTTGTTTTTTTTTTTCACTGCTCTTTTAATTCAAACTATTAAAATAAGAAAAATAAGAGGGTTCTATATAGTATATTCTCTCATGGAAAAAGCAAACAACTTTTAACTTAACATCAAAATGCATTCAAGCACCAAACCAAAATCATAGTCATTTGCTAGAATCTTCATTCAGTTCAATTGTTTAACTTTTTTTTTTTTTTTTTTAATTTCAGTATGTTTATTAAAGGTAATTCAAGTTCAATGTGAATTTGTAGATGAACATTGTAGTCATTTTCTCAATTAAACTGAGAATTACTTACTTGAAATACTTGGAATGCATTATATAAACAGCTGAAGTATTTGACCCTTGATGTTTGACTGGCAGTTGAATATTTTGTAGAACTGGCTAGAGAACTTTTGGTACGAGGAGGACAAACTGCAGTGTGTTCCTGAAGCAAGTGTATAGAAATCAGGACTTAGATTCTGTGGGATATTTGTCCATTTCTTGTTCAGAATATATTCTGTATTCAGACTCAAAATTTATAATTTGTGTCAGTGTCTGAAAAACTGTAAAAGAAAAATATTTGGCAAGTTGTTTCAAGAATAGTTTTAACAAAAGCGCATCATTCTATTTGTACAAAAACCTGTTCATCACTCTTTCTGTACTACTTTTGTGATAGTGATAAACAGAAACTGGTAGTGTTCTGTTAGTATATTTTCAGATGTCATTACGTACAACAGATCTTAGCTACATTTTTTTCTCTCTGAGTAGTGTTCAGCAATAACATAGTCGTTTTATAGAATAATCATAAGCCCATCAAACTCTAATCTGAGGTCATGTATCATCTGTTTTTTCGCTTTTTAGAAGTCAGTCAAAGGGCGTCAGATCCTCTGGGAGTATTAGAGGATGGAATGAAAACTGCAGAATTACTGTAAGGCATGTCTTTTCTTGTTTCTAATTATTTCTGGTATATTGTTGATGTAACTATTGTTTGTAGCACCCGTTGTAGTGCTGCTCATCCTGCTGTGGAAATGAGATACTTCATCCTTAGATATGTCTGATGAATTATCAAGTAAACATACAGAAAGATTTGAAGTAGAGGTTGAAATTTCAATGGGAATATATTGTCTTTGATCATTTTGGTTTACATAATCATTTCAGCACGTACTATTCCGTATTTCAGGATACTAGTAATGCAAAGCAATATTGTGGGGTTGTGTAACTGTATAAATTTTACTTTCTGAACTTAGGATGTGTTAACGGGAAGGCAGTTAATGAAGATGTTAAAGCTGTATGGTTTTACTTACCAGTGCGTAGAAAATAGAAGTTGCATGAAAGATTGAAAACCTCAAAATCTTTAAGATTTTATGTTGGGAAAATGACAGGGACTTGGATCATGTTCCAGATTCATTTGGGGCTGTTAATTCCTCAGACTTTTTCCATCATTTCTCATGTTCTTTTTCTTCAGGAGTTAGAAGCATTTGCTTAATTTTTCCATCAGAATTTACACCTTTTTTTTTTTTTTTTTTTTTAATCAGAAATAATTATTCTACATCTTGACAATTATTCAATGTTCTATTTCTTTGTTGAGCACATCACCAAAGCTCTCTTTCAGCTTCAAAAGATCTTCTTTTCACTTTAATGAGAGGAGAAAAATGCAATATCATCACTGTATAAACCTACTCAGAAGACATAACTGAAGAGGATACTGTTTTCCATATAAGTATAGTTGTTTCTGAAGGCAGGTATTTCTCTCTGCTACTTGTCTCTGAGAGAAAAGAAAGAAGAGAGAAAACTACTAAAAAGGTGCAGATATCTCCAAGCAAAAGAGATAGCGCACAACTTAGAACATAGTGGTTTTGACTGTTTTTGAATGACTGTCCTTTGAACTTCAATGTTTGTTACTGCAATAAGCACATGCTAATATTTAGGGAGAAGTCTGATGCTGCATAAGATCTCTTGGATTTTATCTTATAAGATAAAATCTTTATCTTTATAAGATTGTATCTTATTTGTGTCCTATTTTGCTAGCATGCTCCTTTGTGTACTGCTTCATTAGTAAATGACTTAAGAACCCTTCTGTGAGGCGAAAGAAACCCGAGAACAGTAAGATCAAAACTAAGGGCATTTTCATGGCTGCTGATTTGTTTTTATCACCTGAGGTGAGGATGTTTCAAAGGAAATGAGAAGGGAACTAGAAGCCTTTCATTTTTTCTGGTAACCCCGGACATCCTTAACAACAAAAAGCTATATAGCAGAACCTGTGTGTGTTTGCAGTCACCCATACTTCTTGACAGCAATGGTATTAATACTTTTATTCAAGGACTTCTGTCTAACACAAACACCAGGGGCTCTCAGTGGTGCTTGACTTCTTTCTCTTTTCCACTTTTTCTGGACTGAGATGTGTGCTGGATGATCTCAGCAAGACAGCAAAATTAATTAATGCAGTTATCTGTGAGACTTCCTCAGCTGACCAGGAGTAGAGTGGACTTGGTAATTCAGTCAGTGCAATCCTCTAAAGACTGTGAGTATGGATACAGTTGCTGCTGAATTCTAGTAGTACAGAGAAATACAAACAAAAGCTGAAAGATGTCCAAATATTTTTTTTTTTTAAATCTTCTTCCCCTTCAAGAAAATCACTGTCAGTGTCACCCCTTTCCTTTCAGAGGAAATCACAGAGAAGGATCCATTTGGAAGCTCTCCAGAATACAGTAGACTAGGCTTGTTGCAATAATACATAATTGTTTTGATCAAGAAGAATAAAGTGGATTTAAAAAAAAACACAAAACAAAACAACAACAAAATGTCATGAATGTATTCTGAATTGGTGTTGTTGCAAGATGCAGTGGAGTTGAGCTTTGCTGGGGAACATAGCTAGGGTCATAACTTAAACTGGTGATTGAGCACTTGGTGAAGGGGTGTGGCTGCCCAGGGAGCACAGGCAAATTGTTTGTACCTGTGCTCCCCATGTGACCAGAAGGGGTTAAACCCAGAGTGGAGGGACCCTGATCTCATGTAAGAGCCAGTCACTGAAGTGCAATCATCTTTTGGTGCTTGGCTGGTTTCTGAGAAGGACTGCTCTATAGCTATGGGTTCTCTTCACCAGTTGGGTGAGTCTGGTGCTTCTTTATTTATATGACCATTGGCTTACCTGTGCTTTGCCTTACATCACTAAGAACGTCACTAAGAAGTTTTGCTTCTTTGTTAACAGTATTTACCTGTTGAAGCAGAATTATGTGGGACCAAATTAATTGAGGCTTCTATAGAATGCTTATGGCACATTTTATGTTTGTGCTAGTGTTAGGATTTGAACCTTAAAAAAGACTTGACCTTCTTATTGAAAAGACTTGACCTTATTATCTTGATACAAAACAGCTGCTTACTGTAAATACAGTATGAAGATGGGTTAGTTTTCTTGTTTGGTTGTTTTTTTGGGTTTGGTTTGTTTTGTTTTGTTTTTGGTAAAATAATCCCACTTTGATATTTTTCTTACCCTGAAGGATTTTTTTTTCAAATATGTACATGCTTTGATGTAAAGAGCTATATTTTCCTGTTGGTAACAAACAAAAAATAATTAAATTCCCCCTGCTTGCTTACTTAAAAAGTTAATTGAAAATTCCTCATGTGAGATTATGTTCAGTGCGTTGTAGTACTTCTCAAGCTGCTACTAGGTACTTTATAAGTGGTAAGGTGTCATCTAGTAGTTATTATTAATGATTCCCTGTTATATTTCTGGTTTTATTTTGTGTTCTGGATTTTGTCTCAGCATTGTTAACATCTATGAATCTAATAACACCAAAGATTTTAACTGCTTGTTTTCAGTGCTGAAGGTCTTAGGGGAATAAAGTTCTTCAGCTGGTACTAGGGAAGCCTTGCATTATGTGTTACTGTAAAATACAGAGCGGGATCTGTATTTAACATAAACCAGATTTTCCATTGTATGAAATAGTGTCTCAGTCGGCTCAGCTGACTTCTTAAATGTATTTGATTGTAGTTATGTTCTGACCTGAGTATTTTATGATTAGGGATTGCTCTTTTGGTTGGCTAGTCATAAGAATTTTCAGTTATGTTATAGTATATAATGTTCTTAGGAAGCAAGAACTGCTTCCAGTTGACATAATAGGAGCTGGTATGTTTTCAAAACTTTTGTAGTAGCAGATAAGTTTGTTGTCAGAAAAATAGGGATTCTGGAAGCAGCATTAATAGTAATTTAAAAGGAAAATCTTCGTGGTTGCATTCTGGAGAATCTCTGTCAGATTTCCAGTTCTGAGAGATTGATCAATGATGGATTAAGAGACCTGTAAAGAAAGGGATTTAAGTCTCAATTCATATAAGAAATTTGCTGTAGGCACCCGGTGGAAAGACTCAGTTGAAATGGTGATCAGCCTCGCAATCATCCTGCAACAAAGTTGCTGATTTGTTGGTTATAAAACCATGCAGGAAAGGTGATATAAGGCTGATGGAAGTCTAAAATTTAAATTTTAGGGGAAAGGGAAAAATCCTGTATTTTTCTGTGTTGAGAATCAAGGCAGGAATGAGACTTTAGCTGGCATCTGTGAGCAGTGTTTCAGGTGTGCTCTCGTTGCACTGCTATGTGTGCATGCTCTCATTGATAGCAATGTAAGCCTGAAGTCATATTTCAGGCAAGTAACATGGTAGACATATAAACTGAGAATGCCAATGTGAATTTGAATTGAAATGTGCTGGAAAAGCAGGGTGACACTTTAGAAGTTGCTTCGAATAAAAAGCTCAAATCAAAACCTGGCACTAAGTCATGACAGAAAATTACCTGTGCTTCAGTCTACCCAACTGACTTAAAACATGCTTAACTATTCAGGGCATTTTATTTGAGTGTTATTCAGGCATTTTTTGGTCCTCCTAGCGCTTTGTGCGATACCACCAATGCTCACCTCTGATATCATAGTCTGCCATAATAAAATAGCAGGTATTACTTTTGGATCAGCCCTTGTACATGCGATTTTTCTGCTCTTTGTGCCTATTTATCAGTTGTTGAAAGCAATTTAGAAACATAAACTGCATGGTGATTAATTTTAAAAAAGAAAACACTGTACTATTAGCAATTTTTAAGTTGAGTCTAACTGCCTTGAACTTCGATTCTGCTGGTAGTATGGAGACATAAATATGTACTCATAAATATGCTAAGATCAGCTTGGTTGTTTGAATGTGAAATATGTAAAGCAGGTGATTTTGTTCATTGAATGATATTAATTATTTATTCCTAGAACTCAGAATGTAAGATCCTACTTAGTTAAGTAAATGGGAAATGTCTTGTACAGTTCTTTCAGTGGGAATGATTTTAAAATTTTAAGTTCAAATTGCGTGATGTGTGTCAACTGAGCCACGCTATTTTCTTCTAGCCTGCAATATGGGTCCATAGCTTAAAGCTGCTTTTCAATATGTTATCCTGGGATATTACATGTCAGCGGAACAGTGCTACATCTATTTTTAAGTTTCAGAATAGGAAAAATAGGGATGAATATTCATAGTATCCTATTGCCTTTGTAAGTGTCCTTAAAATGCTTTTTGTGCAAGCTGTATTTTTTGCTTTAAAGTACTGCATATATGTATAAGTAATACAGATCTATTTCCCTATTAAAGCACATAAGATTATCAGCAGACTTGGACAATTTTGCATGAATTATATCTTGCTGTATCTATGGATCCAAACACTTGTATTCCCAAGTTTAATGGCAACAAAAAACATCTTAAAAAAAAAAAGTTTGGATGGAGTGATAGCAGTTTCTATGCTGAAAACTGCCTAAGGAGTAGTCTGCTGGAGAAAACAAGCATGTTAAGAGTGGACTACGTTTCATAATAAAGGATAGCAGTGGCTTCCATATCATTTCAGAATGATAATTGCTGTAGAAATATGATTTTTATTATTGTTTCTGCAGCATTCTAAGTTAATGAGTTGTCTGTCATCTTATCTAGCATCTCATTTAGTAAGATTTTTAATTGCCTTTACTAATTTTAGTATATTTCTAGCAACAGCCGAAGTATGGCATGCTTGGAAATGTTTTGGGTTTTTTTTTTTTTTTTTTTGTTCACATCTGAAGCACACTTACATGGGAAATATAGTATAGAAATTTTTATATATATTTTTAGTGTCTATGAATTGATGATAAATGCAGATAAGCTAAGGTATTTTCACATGGGAGGATAACTGAGGAGACTAAAGGAACATCTTCAAAGCTGGATTTGGGATGACTTCTAGGTATCTTAATACAGCTTAGGACATGTCAACAGGACATACAGTTAAAGATGGTTTGATAACAGCTGGTAAATGATTATCTGCTTAGACACTGTTAGTCTGTATTGCCAACACGTTAATGAGTTGCAGTCTCTCTTTCACTGAGGAGTGAACAATTTTAATTTGACTTGTACTTGCTGCAGGGTAAGAAAACATGCAGAGTGAATTACCATGGAGCTTTCAAGCATTTAGTAACCAAGACCTTACAAATGATTTTTCTATAATTTCAAAATAAGCTTGTTAAGTGAGGCCTAATCAGAACTAGTTCAAGACAGGTTATAAACAATAAATGGTTTAATTTTCTGTGGATCTTTATGTCATGCTATGAATTGTAAGCAGTTTCAGGCATGCCTTCAGAAAATTGCTTAAAGATTTATAAAAAAGATTGATATAGCAATAAATACTTAGCAACGGTTGTGTGTATATGTATAGATTAAGAAAATTCAAAGTGATAAGGTATTTTGTTATTTAACAGATTAAGTAGACAATCAGTGACTATCATTACAATAGTACTTTTGTAGAAAAGCAAACTACAATGTGCCAAGAAAGAAAATAAAACAATTTACTGGTAGATTTTTTTTCTCCTTAAAAGTGAGCATCTACTTCTAGATTTGCACAAATAGAGCACAAATTTCTAGAGAAAAGCATACCATGTACAATAGCATAGACTTTTTGCATGTTCTTAGATTAAAAAAAAAAAAAAAAAGCTACCACTGTTATTTTGGAGAAATCTGTTCCTAACTTGCCTTTCAAACTAGAAAGCAAAATCTACTGGTCATTTCTAGGAAGCTTCAGTGTTGTGTACAAATGAAGCTCTGCTGTTTTGTTTTGTTTTTACAATATCACTGCAGTTTTTGAGCTGTTCCCCTCTTTAAGTTAGATAATGTTCACAACATGCACGAAAGCTTTTATGTACTTTGAAAACTTTTTGGTTTCATAAATAATTATTAAAAAGTAAAACTATTCAGACTAAATTAAGTACATGTAAAATTGAACTAGTTGACTACTAAACACATTGTTCCTTCACTGTGTGTATATATTTGGCTCTTAGTATTGTATTAGGCATATTAACATTTATTGTATCTTTACTGCTGAGATCAAATGAAAATACCAATTCCTCATACTTGAATTGAGTAGAGGTTGAAAGGTTGTGACCTTTTTTATAAGCGTGACTTTGGGTTGGCTGCTTAGCTTTTATGAGAGCACAGTTATGATAAGAGAGAAAAAAAGGACTCAGAAGGTGAAACTACTGCAGAAAAAAACGGTGTGATGTGGTAATTGAACAGGAATCATAACATAAAGGCAAGACTTATGTTATAAAACATGGATTAAAAAAATAATAGGTATGATGACTGGATACAATATACAGCCAGGAAAATAGGCGTTGTAAGACTTGAACTGCAAATGTAATTACAACAATAGAAATAATTGAAACAAAAGAGAGGCAATTCTGACTCAATCCTTGAATATTCTTGCTTAGTAGGCTATATTTAAAAAAAAAAAAAAAAAAACAAAAAACAAACAAACAAAAAACTTAACAAACCAAGTTTTCAAGCAAACTTTAAATCAAATTTTTGACAAAATATAAATTCTCCAACTTTTTGTTGCCTTATGTTTAGTAGTTTTTTGGAACTTAGTAAATGTTGCCATTCTCTCTCTCTTGTACCAGATATGCTTCCATCAATTTTTCAGGAGGTGTGCTCCTTGTTAACAATGCAAAACATGTTAGGATTATTCAGTTCAAGTGAATATTCAGAAGAGGTCTTCTAAAATAAACTAACATCCGTACTGGCAAAATGATAGGTGTCTCTTATGTGGCGTCTTCATGTCTGTATGAAAAGGAACTGGTGAGAATCTGAAACAATCCCTCAAAAGCTTTAGCTTTTACATGTGATTTCGAGGAAATTCAGGTTGCCCTGAGCACTTAAGCATATGTTGGTGCATGCTCTATGTGGTGTTGTCTTCTTGGTTGCCGTTAAGCATCTTTCAGTGGTAAACATCTAGCAAAGCAAAAAGATATGTTTATACGTTAGTGTTTTTTGTATAAACACATTATTTGTGACTTTACCTATAATTTTTCTGTATTTTTTCTTTCACTATAGTGCTGGATAAAAATTCTTAAAACTAAAAACTTTAGTAAAAATGAGTGTAGTATGTGTGACAGATTCTTTTGAAGATACAACATCCATTTTATAAATTAACAGAGCATCAAAAAGTTTCAGGCCTTGAGAGTAAATATAGATTGTCGAGTCCATTACTAATAATTACTCTATATCAGAATGTATTGAAGTGAGGAGCAGAGAGTACATTAAACATGTAAATAAGCTGAAACCGCTAGTGCAGTGGGATTTTCTGTGAAGGAAGTGTACTTTGTCTCAGCTTTACAAATACTTGTTACGAAATATTTATATCAAAACCAATCCGTGTGCTTTACCTTATCATGATTGTCTTTAACTTACTTTGGTAACAAGATTTTAATAGTATCTCTGAAAATACATTTTAAAAGTAATTATTCAAACCATTCAATTTCAGGAACCTGTCTCAAGATAATTGAATAATTCACTACTAAATACTTCATCTAACTCTGCTGCTACATAAATCTCCAAATATTTCAATCCCTTTAGGCTCCAGTGCAGTTGGAAATTACTTATTGTACTGTAGCAGAATACATAATTCAATTGCAAATCACCAGTTACTGGATTTTTCTGCCAATTTGACTTCTCACGTTTACTATACTTGTAAGCAACATAACCTAAACCAAGGAAGACTCGAGAAATGTAAGTAACATATTACTTAAACTAGATATGCAATCAATATTAATACTACTTTTTATCTTAAGTGTTTGAAGCTTTCTCTACTTAAATATGATCAGATTGATTCAAAGTAAGATTGAACAACACAGTGAGCCACAGATTCTAAGTTACCGCAACTCTTACCCACTTGGGAAGACATGAATATGCACTTGTGGATGAGTTTGAAAATGGTTCTTCAAGCTGTGTCTCCGAGATATTGCAAAGCGAAGGGTATTGCAGGGATAAAGAAAGCAGGGAGTCTCTCAGGAGGAATACTGACTTCCATACTTTTATCTGTTTTGTGCTCACTGTAAGGTAATACCCAGTTTCTTTCCATGCTGCAGTTAATTTCAGGTTCATGGAGGACTTTATTTTGAGTTGTATTTTTCTATGTTCCTCTCCTTTCTTTGTTCTACTGTATTTAGTTCCAAAGCACTTTTAGATGAAATGCAATTCAATTATTTTAATGCAATTTGAACATGTTTCTGCAAGCAGAATTTGCTAATACAGCAGAGAAGGAGATTGCATTGAAAGGAGGAGTTTGCCCAGGCTTGATTGAACATGCTCATGTCAAAGTTTGAATAACTAGGATGCTAATCAGAGAGGAATATGCACAATTATAGAACTGGCCTTTGTAAAATCAAATCAGAAGCATTTGCCATGGTATAACCTCTAACTTTCTTACCTTACAGAATTCTATCTCTTGTTTTCAGAGAAGAAACAAAAAAAAAATTTCACTTATGCAGAGCAGGAAGTTCAGAAATGCTTGGTAATTACTGACCTGCAAGAGGCTAAACCAAAGTAGAAGAGAAGTTTATGAAATTCCCTTTTTCCACATCTTGCTCAAGAATCCACAAGACTAAAAATAAGTTTCATTATTCATCAGACTATAACAGTGTCTCTTATTCCAAAGTCAAGTCACTGGAAAAGTGCTAACTTAGCCCTGCTATCTGTAAGCTACAGGAGTACCTTCTTGCCAAAGAGATGAATATGCTTTAGAAGGCAGAAGTTATGTTGCCAAAAAGAAAGAATTATTTGAAATAGCTACTGCTGGGTATTCTTTGAGAACCAGTATCAAATGTTTAAAAAGTAAAAAGAAAAATCACTGATGGAATTGGGTAAGGCTATAAAGATCCAGACAAAAGCTATGTTAATGTTAATGGGATTTCTTCTTAAGGATGAAGTCAACTCAAGGAAGCCCAGTAATAAATATAGCAATTCACCTGAAACTTGGGAAAGAACCATCATGGCTTTTGTTAGAAATCTGATAATTGTGAGTTGCAAACAAATGCAGGACAGACACTGCAATGTAGACAGAAGCTAAAAAATTATATTGTATGCTTGGGTTAATTTACCTGTCTATTGTATCTCCTTATAAGTTGCAGGAGCAAGGTTAGAAGCAGTGAGACTACTAGAGTGGCTTCTGCAAAATAACAACATTTACTGAGGACCCTACGTTGTTCTACCAGTCTCTGATCAATTTTTTTATGCTGTTTGTTAGGCTGCTGAATAATCTCATTTGAGACTCTAGTATGTTGTGAGGGTTTATGCTTTGAATTAGGTTGTAGATCTGTTACCTGAGCCTACCTTCCATGCCACAGGAGCAAAAGGGATAGAATACAAAATAAATATGATGTGAAGGTTAATCTATGGATCTGTACAAAAATCTTTGCTGCTAAATATAAGATAGCAGGAATGATGGGGAATGTAACGTTTGTACAACCATCTTTTTAATAGCTGGACTGTTGACCATGATATTTGTTCTTGGTTTTACCGAGTCTTGTTGCGTGACCTTGTGCAAGCTACTTTATAATTCTGTGTCTCAGTTTCCCCATCTGTCAAATGACACTTGTAAAACAATCTGAGATGCTGTGGTAGATGATGTCATGAGAATTAATAATACGCTGTTCAGAGAGTTAGAGGCAGATAAACAGTGACAGTAAATGCTGGGCTGAAATATCACACATGTGAAAATAGTTCTACACAGTAGTATAGATAGTGGAAAGAGTATTTGTGTTTATACACATATATGAGAGCAGGAGTTTATTTGTAACTTCAAATGTGTATTTTTAGGTGACTTGAAATTGTAGATTTGTAAAACAATGTTCACTGAAAGCTTTACTCCCTGAAATATTTGATTTTTTTTTTTTTTTTTGTTTTTTTTTTGGTTGTAATTTCCAGAATGTTGATTATGCAATTTCACTTACAGTTTTCCACTGACACTTTATTTTAAAATTATAAAAATCTGGTATGGTATAATACATTAGGAACTCTTCTGTTTCTATTTTGAGACGCCGGTTTGTCGAGAGAAACACTGTGAAATAATTAACCGAGTGTATTTTTTTTTTTTTTTTTTTTTTTTTGAACTTCTAATTTTTGTGCTAGAAGAAGAAGTTAATCGAGGACGAGATTCTATGTCACGGCACAATATTGTTCAAGTGCTTGACTGTTCAGCTTTTCCTAGCTTAGGCTCAATTTGAACCATTAAATATTTGATTTATTTAGTTGATTTTTTTTTTTTTTAACCATCACTTTTCATGAGGCACTTTCCTGGAAAAAAAGCTAGTTAATTCAGTCAAGTTGTTGTTTGATTATAGGACGGTCACAACTTGCTTTTTTGTTGAATGTATGAATTGAATCAAGTTCTTCGTGCTGTGTGTTCAGGCACTTGAAGCAGTATTTTCTCTTGCATACATTTACTGATGTCATTCTTTTTATTATCATTATTATACTTCCTCCAATATTTCTGTAATTTTTGATGTAAAGATATTTGACAGATGTAATTTCTAATGAAATCCTGAGAGTCATGGACTTCCATGAAAGTTTGCTTAATTTCAGTATCCTGTGGATTTGTATTCTCAGTATATAGTTATAGGCTGGTAATGATTTGTCTTTTGTACTTAACACTCCTAAATTCAAATTCTGATAGATATGTTAAATCTTAGTTTAAAAGGGTGTATCAGGAGTTTCTATTTCCCTTGAGAATATTTTTATGGAACTCTGTCAGAAATTCCTTGATGAAATAACTACTGCCAGCTCTTTGCTTCAGGATGTCTGCTTTCTGCTGGATTGGACAAAAAGAAGTTTCTTGCTTACTCAGCTGAAAGTTGCTGATATGAAAATTATCATTGAAATAAGTTTGACTTCTTAAAGACTTTGTAATTAACCTATTTGTTGATCAGGAACCTACGATGATAACTGGCTATGTTTTGCTAAGATATTTCCATTCACTACCAAAATAGTGAATAAAAAAGCTACTTTCTAGTAGCACTAATGGAATAGAGGCACACTCACTGCCAGTTTAAGTCTTTTGCACATTCTGTTTTGTACTAGCAACTTTCTTAAAATGTGATTTTAACTTATTTTTAATGATGTTTTGTTTCTGCTAATTTGCTGCACTTACAGCATCTCAGGCTGTAGCATATTAGTTTACTGAAGTAATTTGGAAGTCAATTTCTCTCGCAAGAGAAAATAATTACTACATAGATGAGCAGAAAAACAAGTAAGTAACTAATTGTGAGCCTGTATTATTTCTCAGTGTTCAGATGATCAAGTCACAAGCCTCACAGCAAACGCTTTGGATGTTTTCAAATCATTCTCGCATAATATTTTGTTCTATTCTGGATATTGCAACCAAAAAGAGAAAAGTTCCTTACATCCTGAAATCACCTCCTCAGATCATTTCTCACAGTTCTGTAGTCTTTTCTACATCTTAATTGGATACATCAATGCCTTATAAAATGCAAATACCAGCTATTTTTCTCAGTCTATTAGTCTGAAAATTCAAAAGTTCAAGAAGCACTGTAAGTACTCTGTGAAACGTTCTATAATTTAAGAAAACCCTTATGCCTCCTGTATTAATTTCCACCTCTATTTCTCAACATATTAGTGGAAAACTATTAACTTGTGGACTTTCTGATTGCTGTACTGATCAAAAAGGGAGGAGTATTTTTTGAAGTGTCTTTGAAGAATAATGACAGCAGATGAATGATGAAGCAATTGAATAACTTCAAACATAATTATGCGAGGACTGCTCTGAAAGCAATGCCTCCTATTTTTTTTATCTTGGCTCTCGATGTCAGAGGAGGATGCTGGTATGATGGCAGTAGGTTTTGAACCTTCTCACCCATATTCCGTTGCTGTGTGAAGAATGGCAGCAGAGGGGCAGTTTGATAGACTGACGTCTGATATAAAATGCATGTGAAGCAAAGGTGTGGAACTGCATTCCTCCGTGCCGGACAAAATGGCATCCATTGGCATTCATCAATGCTTGCCGAACATTGATGGATACTTAACAGTGGATGTGAGCACAGTGATGCAATGGGCGGAGCGTTTCAGCAGTGGTGATGACAATGGTATGAAAGACAAGCTATGTTATGGAAGACCGTGTAGATTTTCATGAGCTCAGCATGCAGGCTCTTGTTCAGGGCTGGTGAAAATGCATAGTTAATGATGATAACTATGTTGAGAAACAGTGCTTTGTAGCTGAGAATTTGCTCTCAGATAGTGTTATTGTGCTCTTTGTATCTTTGTATGTTCTAGTTTTCATGGAAATAGAAAGAAGGCATTACGTACAGATATAATATAATGCTGATCTTTCTGTTTATGAATGGTCAGCTTCCTTTCAAGGACTGCATGCTCTGAAGTGTAGCATTGATGCTTGGGTCCAAACTATAGTTGTGGATCTAGATGCACAATGTAAGTGAACTAACTCCCAAAGAAAATTCTTGGAAATTTAAACGTTCCTATTGTGTCTGTAGTGAGCTAAATAGAGATTCAAAGTTAATTTCATGTGTCTAATTTTTAATTGAGTTGAGTATGTTCTTATTTAAGTTACTGGGTAGCTGAGATACTATTGTGAATTTATATTACAATAACAATTGGTGTATGATTTCATAGAATTTAATGTGTGCGTATTTACTATCATAAATTTGTAAGAGTTTGATGTTTTAATGAAAGCTGCATTGTTTCCAGAGGGAGAATCTATGTAGTAGGTTATGTGCATGTGAGATGGTTTTTAGTTTGGATCTATAAAACAAGAGTAGGTGGTTCTTTCTGCTGTGGTACAGTTGGTTATAGGATTTTTTTTCTGATACTAGAGCCTAATGAATAAGGAGAAAAAAACAAAATGTGTTTCGCTAGCAGGAAAGCAGTACTATTGAACAGAGAAGTTATATTTTGTCATTCTGTTACCTATGCTGGTCAGAAATGTTATGGGGTGTAACTACAAAGTTGCCTAGCAACAATGAATAAAATATTATTTCTTTTTAATGTTGTCTTTTTCATCAGAGATCTTGTGATGTTTACATGTGAAAAATAATATTCGATATATTGAAAATAATGAGAGTGAAGTAGCTGTTTAGACCAGAGGTGTCCATGACACAGATTTATCAAATGCCTGCAGATTAATTATTCATGGTTTCAGAGGGTGGGTTTTTTTTGTGGGGGAGGGGGTTATTTATTTATGAGTTTTAACAAAATAGATCTTAGCCTTTTTTCTTTCAGTTTTCTTGGGAAATAGTGGCACAAAAATGCTTTCATCTCCTGCATTCTGTAATGACCTTGGTAGTACTGATATGCTAATGTATTCAAATGAGACATTATGTTTCAAAACCCACTAGCGGAGATTAAAAAATGCCAATATACTAAAAATAGAAATGTGTTTGGAATGGTGGATATAAATTTAACTGTGTTCACTAACCTAGCAGTCAGATTCTGAAAATAAAGGTTTTGTCCAAGGCCAGTAGCTGTAAGGGAATGTTGTTGCCACAATGCTTTCAGCAATACCTGCCCTGATTTCTTTAGTAAAGAAGTACTGGGTTGGCTCTGTTGTAAAACATGAGAAGCCTGGGTCACGTTTGCCCCGTAGGCGGAGCTTTGCTGGAAATGGAAGTCTGTCATCAATGGCAAAGATGGGCAAAGCAAGAAAGATCAAATTTAGCATTCAAGGCTCTGCTGTCCATACTTCTGCATAACATGCAGAACACCTTCTGTGTTTTTCATCATCCGTCATAGACGCAAGCTCAGTTGTTTGTAGATCAGGTTGTTGTTGTTTAGTGTATGTTGACGCATGGAATTAGCCTTCAATTTCCTAGTATGTTACTGTGCAAGACAATGCCACCAATGGCTAAATGCAAGTTGCAGACAAACAAGCACCAGTGCACGAATGAAAAATTTGCTTGCATCAAAATGTAAGTTGTCTTTTCAACTTGGTAGCTTCTCTAAATCAGCTCATTCATGAAACAGTGAAGATAACAGGTTTTTGAGTCATTCCTTCTGTAAGCTACCTCTAAATATTCCACTTGCTATATTCATGTATGCCAACTCTTGCAGCACTCGTCTCTTGCTTAGGGGCTGATTGTATTCATATAAATGTTAACAATGAATACTAGTGTAACCATAAACATTGTGTAGATCTAATTATCAAGGTCTTAAACATCTGGATTTCTTACTTATTTTACCCTATTATTACTATAGATGTTAAGGTTTCTGACTTTTCTTCGTAGCAGGCCCTCATGATTTAAAGTCTATGTATAGGATGTAATAAAACTATGCTTTTTGGCAGCTGTGGCACGGATAAAGATGGATAGGAATTGAAAGAACAATAATTTGGGATATCTTGTTTACATCTTTCACGCTTGGAATTTAATCCAACTGAAGAGAATCAATTTTGTTTATTCATTCTTAAGCTATTTTAATGTATTATGGATAAACCAAACAGATCTATGTTCTTCGGGATTATCTGCGTCAGTTAGATAAAAACATTAATTGATTTTTTTCATACATAGTAATCAGTGAGTGCACAAAATTTGCATCAGAAACCGTCTCATAACACAAACAGATCTCATTATCACGAAGTATCTTAATCTTTATGCTTTCTTAACAAGATAAACATATAGGAGAAAAGTACTACTCGAACAAGTTGTGCCCTCTCCATCACTATCTACGTAGTCTATCATCCACCAGAAACTGATTGGATCAATCATATTGATATGTCTAAAACTAAAACATTTGGGTGTAACTGAGAAGCAGGATTGTTTGGATCTGGATTTTTTTTTGTTTTGTTTTTTTTTTCGGTCAGAGGTTTTTTTTTTCTTCTTCTTCTTCCTGCATATAAACACCAGATGACTCAGTACAAAGGCAACAGAAGTAGTTGCCTCTGTGAATATGAATATACTTTCTAATTGCCTCTTGGCTTTGACAAGAAAATAAAGAGGAAAAAAAATCAGTTTTCTCGTTTCTGTTAAATCCATGTTGCCTCAGTACTTTCTAAGTGAAAAGCAGTAGATATTTCAGTGTACATGGTAGGAATCATAATTAATACTCAAATGGCATTATTGTAACTTCTGCATCTTCACTTCAGTGCTTAAGAGTCCTTCAGAGCCAGCAACCTCCCTACAGTCTGATAGCTTGTCTTTAACCACTACCTGTTACCACCTTCTTGTTAAATAACACTGTCCAGGTCTTCTAAACTCCTCCTCCAGCGTAACTAACAATTTTGTGCAATCCTGTCTAAGCTGATATTTAGATTCTTAAAATTTTACTCATAAATTGCATTTTTTCAAGAGACTTAATCTAATGCTGCATCAATTTTTTGTTAATTTACACAGCATTTGTTCCTTTGTGTTAATTTACACATCATTTGCCTCCCTGCATTTTACAGGAATAACGGTTTTCACTTGTTTTCACTGTAATGCTTTTATCTGTTTCTTGTGGTTTTTAAATACAACTATTCTAGCTGATTTTTGAAACTATCTGCCTAAACCATATTTCTGAAGCACAACCTGGGGGCTGAGAAATCACAGTGGATTTACATACTTCATTCCCAAAGCCACTCATCATACTCAGATGCAGTATATTATATGAAACAAGATTACTTTGAAATATTTTACGTTCAGACTCTGGAGAGTTTTGTAGCTCTGTCTGTAAACACCTGCATTTTGTGAAATCAGAAGCTAAGGCAAGTTAGAGATCATTCAGCTACATTTCCACAATACATAGCCGCTTCTCCTATTTGCAGTGTAGGAGGTCTGTGTCAGAGAAGATTTACTCTAAAATCCTTTTGGAATTGTGTATATGTGGTAGTAGCCCTTGCTATTTTTAAATAAACTTTCAATTCTTGTGCTCTTAGCAGAGGAAGCAAGGAAGTAACTCTATCTTCTATCCCCTGGGCTCTGCATTGCCTTGGCAGAAATGTTTGCGTGTCACCCAGAAACATGGCAGAGCATAAACCATTCTGGATGTTAAGTACGTATTGCAAACACTTGTTTTCTTTAGCCTTTAAACTCACATTCTTATGTTTCCAAAACAATCTGATTATTTTTTTTTTCCAGTAGTATCAGATGTGAATAGCAAAGGAGAAATGTTTTTAGATCAAATGGGAAGGCTGTACAGAGAGAAAGAGAGAGACAAAGCTGTGTCTGGTAGAGATACTAGAACTGTCAATTATGTGAGCTCTTGACTGGCAGTGGGGCACCAGCCAATCCAAATGTCTGGGAATCAAATTCTGCAGTAAACTGAAAAGCAACTAGACAGAACTGGAATAAAGAGGGGCCAAAAAATGGCTGTCCAGTTGTTTTCTAAGGAACACTTCCTTGGTTGACTTGATTCTGATAACAGAGATGAAGGAACCTTCTTCACCAAAGAGAACTTGGGTTAGCAGAGGTAAACCACCTTCATGTCAAGATTTGACCTAGGTCTGCTGTTGGCTATGTATGGAAAAGCTAGGTAAAGCTTGTAAGTTCTGTTATGGAGCTGAAATTATCAGATGAGGTGGTAGAGTTACTAAGAAAAACAGTTTTCTGGAAACAGGAGGAGTCCTCATTTAGTGGGAAGCTGCTCTTGTCAAGGCTGTACCTATAAAGCTGATGTTTAATCCTCTTTATAAGATAATTTTTCCTGTCTTTTTTTCTTTTTTTTTTTTTTTTTTTTTTACTTCTACTGAAGGAAGAAAAAGACCTTTTATAAAATACTCTAGAGAGCAGACACTGTAATAATTTTGTTATAATCTCCTTGAAAATACAAGGTTGATGCATTTTTGTAATCCATTACACACTGAGTTTTTTTAATAGTAAGTATTGTATGTGTTTTCTACAGGAAACTACCATACTTTTTACCTCTTTCAGCTATTTTCCTCCATGATTGCATGAGAAATGAGGTGTATTAGCCAGTTAGTCTTCACAAGAACATATGTACTAAGTGGGTAAATATAGCATTAAACATTTTAGTGTATTTTTTAGTTTTGGTTATGTTTTAAACATGCTTTTTCACCTTTTCCAGTCATAGCACAAGACAATGTTGTTAAAATGCCCAAAAGGTGTTAAAATCGTACAAACTTTATGAGTAAGAAGGATCCTCGTTCTCTTGAGTAGTCTCAGCAACCTTAATAAAAATGTGATGAAATATTAATGAGAGGAGAGTACACAGGAATGCTGCTTGTAAACATTGCCTGAGTACTAGCAGCCAAAATTTTCAGCTTTATTTCATATGCACTATTGTAGCGTTGATTTTCAGCGGAATTGAAGAAAATGTTCTTTTCTGCAAAACTGAAATCTATGGAGGAGGTATGTTACCATTAATGGGGTGTGCTCCTTTGGAAGTGAAATCGTTTATGTGTAGCAAACACTGAAATAGAAATTCTGCTAGGAGTACAGGGTGGTGAAGGCAAGGTAAAAGGCTGTAGCTTTTCTGTTTGTGCCTCTGTATGCTGTGTGTGTATGTACACATATATACACATTCTGCAATACATTAGTGACTGATCTCCAGTATTTGTGTTGCAGATCAGTATCTCCTTGAAAATAGGGTTATCTAGTGTTAGGGATTTAACTTGGAAGAAATTTTACACTGATAGAAGAAGATGAATGAATTATAGTTTTTAGTTTACAACTTAAATAATGACAAGTAGGCTCAACTTCTGAGTATGAAACTTTTATTAAAACTTTTATGTGCTTAGAATGGAGTAATTTTCTATGGTGCTTTCAAATAATTATCATAATACCATAATGCAGAAGATTCACGCGTACCTGACAGCAGCAGGCATTTTTGTATGCAGGCAGAATTGTAATCCTTACAGTCTTGCTCATGGAGTTTGTATGAACAGCTCATATTACCCGAGGAGCAATAGCAAGCATTCAGTTCACGAAGTGAGCTCCAAATCCCCAGTGAGTTTCCCTAAGAGAATAAGGCCTGTTAATTCAAGCAGTTTGACTACACGCCAGGAACTTTGATGTGAAATTCTGCCTCTGTGAAAATCCAATGGGGATCTTGCTATTAACTTCAATAGATGCAGGATCAGGCAAAATATTCCTATGTGAATTTGGTGCCACGTTTACTCATGCAAGCAGTACTATTGTGATATATATTTCATCCTTTCTCAGAGTGTATCAGAATAAATAAAAATACTGTAAGAAAGCATGACAGTGGTGCTTCACAATTGGTATGTTTAAGGCAAGGCAAAATTAGATCTGCGTCTGACCTAATGATGAAGGTACAAGAACAACATAACTTATTTTTCTTTTTCTTACCTGATTCTGCTTTTTATGTATATATTATCAACATATTCTGTACAGCTATCTGAATTGTAAAGGTCTTGTTAGTCATGTGTAGTTTTCCACTTTCAGTAATAAAAATAATCCTCTGCATCTGTTACATATTACTCTGTAATATGTAATAGGACTGATAAGTTCCACATTTTCTTGTGTTTGCTCTGCAAAGTTTTATTTGAATGCAACTAATTAAATAATGTCTGCTACATTTCCTCTGTAGTGTCTTTGGCATATTGAAAGTTACACAGCGTGCCAAAGAAATACTGTTTTATACAGTATAATTATATACAAGTACCATTGACAATGTCAAGGCTGTAAAATATTTACTCAGCTTGTAAAATATTGAGCATTAAAAATGTGAAACACAAGTCTGAAAAAGAGGGAAAAATATTTAATCTGACAAAAAAGTGTCTTTCAAAAGATCTGAAGCTTATTTGTTGGGAATAGGGGAGGGCAAATGAATTTTTTTTTAAACACTGCATACTATAAAACAGTTTGGTTTTATTTTATTTAGATAAAGCTTATTTATTTCAAGTAGCATGACAATAATTCCCATTTCAAGTGGTTCACAGATAGTTTTTTGTTGTTGCTGTTGTTTTGGTTGTTTTTTGTTGTTGTTTTTACAAGTAGAATGTGTTTTTATTTTCTTACGTCTTCTCTACCAAGTCTCCATTGGGTTACAAATATATCAGACTTAATAGCCATGTTGCTTACTGAATCAAAGTTGAAATTATGATGTGATATTCCAGAAATTTTCTCTACTAAACTCTTTACAGGCTGGCTTTGCCACTTGCGGAACTGTTTTTTCAGGCTCAATGGGTGTATGAAAGTTGATCATAAGTATTATAGTACTTTTGTTTGGTTTTTTATTTTATTTCAATGTCATGTTCTTTAAGTTTTGAATCTTTCTGGTTACTCACTCTTTCTCTGAGTGTATTTTGAGAGAGTACAGGGCCAGAGGGGCAGATTATGTAATTCCCAGGTATTTTCAATTTTCAAATAAAGGCAGAAAACCATGTTGCTCTTAAATTGTGCCTCCTATTTATTTCCACGGAAGCTGGGACAGATACAAAGAGCACAAGATCTCTACTGGAGAACTGGAGAACTCTATGAGAGAGAGCTCATAAAACACTTTTTTTTTTTTTTTTTTTTTTTTTTTTGTAGCAATCAACACCATTAGCTGTGCACTTCCACCAGCCCTGAACAAGGGGCTGCATGTCAAGTTAATAAAAACTGCATGGCTGTCTGGAACATGCTTTGTCTTTCATGTCACTGTCATTGTCACCACTGGTGAAATGTACTACTCACCACTTCACTTTGCTCAGATTCACTGTTTGATCTCTATAAATCAGGTTCAGCAGGTTTTAATGAACGTATCTGGGTGCCATGTTTTTCTGCAAGAAGGAGTTGAATTCCACATCTTCACTTCATACACACTTCCATGTCGGGTGTCATTCTGTCAGATGTCTATCTCTGCACTGTTATCTGTTGCACAGCAACAAAATATAATAGAAGATTTGTGGGAAGGTTCAGCCTCTACTGCCATACTACCAATATCTGATTCTGATGTTGTAGGCCCACACAATAAAATAGGAGACCATACTCTTGGAGAAGTCTTTCTATTTTGATGGATGTTTTGTTTTTTTTTTATTTTTTGCTGTATCCAAGTATCCAATTCTGCTCTTTGATATATATTCTCATAGCAGCTGAAATCTATTCCTAGTTCTGTCCATTTATGGGGAGAAGGGGAAGGAACCAACACTGTGTTTATATGCAGACTAGCCAAGGGCAAAGCGAAAAAGGAAGAATACCATGCAGCAAAGCAAGTTAGCTTCTCGATGGTTACAACCCAGGAAATGAATTAGGCCAGCTTAGGAGTTTCTCCTATTTTGAAATGATGGACCTTTGAACTAGCTAAGAATGTGATGACTTGGCATATGAACTTTAAAACCTGATGGGATTTTTTAATGCAATCTGGAAAAAGGAGGCTACCTGATTTTGGAGGGAATCTGACTACCTAATCCAGAGCGAATTGGCTGTAGCTATTAAAATTCACATTTAACAGTGTGATCCTTGTTAAAGTAATGTAGTTATTGTCTATTCTCTTGGGAAGCCATAATCCCTTACAGATGAGTTGATATTGGATACCATCTGGCTATCAATGTTTATTTTCAGGAATTTATTTTCCTATCAGGTGACCTTATAACATTTTCATGAGAACTTTGTATGGTTAGGTCAAATTTATCCACAAATGAGATAGATATAAACTGAGTTTGAAGTTAAGTCTGAAGTTTTAAATATTGTTGATAGGCTTTATTGCTACCAGAATATGAGAATCATTCACATTAACTCATTCCATGCTTAGTGTCAACACTTCTTTTGCTCAGTCTTTCATAGGCTCTTTAGCAAACACTATACCTATTTATCGCTCAAACATTGTTGTCTGTCTGATTCAAGAGCTGCCTTCTGAGGGCTTGAATAAAATGTAGAAAGCATTGTAGGTAAAGGTAAGATGTGCTCTGTTGTGCTTGTTAAATGTAGAGACTCTGGAGGCCTTAAGTGTCTTGTCATTTCCTATGTTACCTGTGCTGCAGTGTACTAAGCTGGAATCTCCCATGGGGAGCTGAAAGGGAGTCCCCCTGAGAAGCTTGAGAGTTGCCTGGTTGAAAGCCTATGGTTTCATAGACAAAACGAAGAAAACTGTATGCTACACTTTCAAGAGAAACTTTGACTTAAGTGTACTTCAACTGTCACCTTTGTGCTCAAGCAGTTGTAGCCCGTTAGTACTTTACAGAGTTAATGTATTTCTCTGAATTCAGGTTTCAGAAATACAGGTTCTATCATCTGTCTGAGAGGGAGTTTCCCTATTGTGTGTAGCAAGAAAAATGAGTGTTCACAGTATGGTTTTATGTGGAAACTCTGTAGATGTGCACGTGGAGGAGAGTGTCCTGCTACTAGCAGCAATGTTTCTATTTCTTTGATCCCGACTGTGTGCTCATTGCACTTTTATCTCTATCCGATGGCCCTCCACCACTATCTAGATTTCAAGTGCTTGTTCTTCATCATTAACCGTTTTCATGCTGAGCTGCTCACTGTTATAGATCTGTAAATAGCCTTTGCTGCTGCTTGGTGCAAGTGAAGCCAAAAGATGTCACTGTGAGTAGGGTCTGAGTTCTCACATGGAACATCTGCACAAAAGACAAATATTTACATGTTTCATAATAGTGAGCATGACATGTTCTTCCTTTTTTCGTGTACTGTATCACTTTCCTTCCTTAAATGTATTTTAACAGGAGAAGAGGCAGGTGCTTACATGTGCCAGTCATTCAACCCAGAAATTTGGTGGTGAAAAGACCAGAAGTAACAGACCATGTAGTGGTTAGGCTTTCTAAAGTAGTCCATTTAAATTCTACAGCAATTTTTGAATTACTAAGTAGGATGTATTAAAAGTGAATTATGTTTGTTGTTTTATTAAAATTCAAGACATCACATCTTCAAATTCTCATGTAGATAACACAGATGACATCAGAATTCACATGTAGAAGTAATTTTCTCAGTATTGCTCCTGAATGAAGACTTGCAATGTTTATCGTGCAGTTTTTATTATTCCATTTCCATGGGTGTTCCATTTTAGATTCAAATCAGACATTATTTAATGGCTTCTAGGGTACTGTGTAGATCTGGAAAGTCATGTAGATCCAGCATAAAGAAGAGATAAGAAGGGATATGGAAGGATAGATTTACTTTTTGAACTTCATTTTAACTTGCAACATGGAATCTAAGTCTAATGGATTGCCAGAACAGTCGTTTTCTTCATGGCCACAAAACGTAGCTTACTTTGTTAAAATTAGGGATCTAAAAAAATCAAAATGAATTGTGGAGATGAGATGGTATCCGCTCTAGGCTTTAACATTGGGCTCAAATGTATCATGCTTACTTCTGTGAATTAGTTCCCATCGTAGAAAACAAAATTCTGAAAATAAGTCTTTTGTAGATTATTTTTATCCAGATTCTTAAGAATATTTTATGTTTTCATTTAATTTCTGTTTTCAATTTCAAAACATAAAACAGCTCTTGTTATTTTTAACTCAACTTAATAGTTTCTCTAAAACCTTTTATTTTTCATTTATTTTTCAGTACTTGCACCAACGAAATAGAAATAGTCATAGTTACTTGAAAAAATGAGTTATTAAAAGACAAAAACAAAAGAAAAAGATATTTATGCTTCAGGGAATAAATCAATTCCCAGTTCTGTAGTATTAGAGTAAAGCATTTCTGTAGTGGTCACTTGTATGGTTTGGATATCAGATTTAATAACTCAGTTCTTTTATTCATTATAATAACTCCTACAAATCCACAGGATGATGAAGGAAAGTCTATCAAGTAAAAAGGCTGACGAGAATTAATGTGAAAATATCCTTTGTTCTCCCAACACTGGACAGGGTTCCTCATTAATAGCAACAGAACTCATCTGCATACACTGAATAGTTTAATTTTATTCTCTGCATTTAATTGTTGTACCTTCAGACAGAAGTTAATATGTTGCATGGCATATAAACTTTGCAGAGTAGGAAATTCTCTGTAAATTGCATTGCTATTGAATCCAATTTTCATCCCTTCTGATGAGGAAAAAATTTCTTTCTCACAAATGGATGGTTATATATTTTGAACACTTCACCTTTACCTCTAAGAAAAACCCTAGTGAGGAGTTATTTTCAACTTATTTGTTATTTTCTAAGAAGTGCTCTTAATTCTTTCTCAGATACTTCTACGCATATCAGTAATAGATTCAAATAGCAAGAGTTGCCAGCAGTGTGAGGGTAACATGTAGATGTTTTCAAACATGGTTCTGTGATTTGTCATATCTCAACCTGGAATTCAAAGGAGTTCCACAGAGTGGTTTAAGTTCATTGGCCGCGTTTCTTCAAATGTTCTCATCCATGAGCAACTTTTCCTCTGTTTCACAGGTAGGCTAGCGGGCAGGAAATTTGATTTGCCAATGCTGAGGAAATAGCATTTGAGTAGGATTGGAACTGAGGAATATCTGGCTCCTTTGTCTTTTCTGGAAATATTCTTTATAGGTAAATGTTCATCTCATAACCATGGTAATAATCTAACAGCCCTGAAGAAAAAAAAAAAAAAATTATTATATTACACAAGAATTTCAGCCTGTAAAAACCTCCTATGTTTTAAATGCCAAGGTAGTAAGAGACTGCAGAATAAGCACCGGTAGGATCTCTACTTGCTCAGTCAGTGTTTAAATGACCAAATGAGTGGTTAAATAATGCTGTGCTTTTAGTTATGGCACCCATACTTAGAGCAACCACTAGGGAGTAGTTTATGGCACTACTTTTTAGAAACTATCAGAGAAAAGACAGCTGGCTTACATGTTACGCTCTTAGACATCGCTAAATTGATTTCTAGATCTGCTTCAACCATGCCTTGCTACGCCCATTACAGGATATCTCTCTTTACCACTCTTTTAAAGACTGTGTTTGTTATTAGCTGCAGCTAATATCTTGCTGTATTCTAAGAGAAGTTTGAGGATATTATTGCAAATTCATTCACCTCTGATTTTTTTTATTAACATCGTGGCAAAGTGGCTGCACATCACCTTTTTTTTTTCTTTTTTTTCTTTTTTTTCTTTTTTTTCTTTTTTTTCTTTCTTTTTTTCTTTTTTTCTTTTTTTCTTTTTTTCTTTTTTTCTTTTTTTCTTTTTTTCTTTTTTTCTTTTTTTCTTTTTTTCTTTTTTTCTTTTTTTCTTTTTTTTCTTTTTTTTCTTTTTTTTCTTTTTTTTCTTTTTTTTCTTTTTTTTCTTTTTTTCTTTTTTTCTTTTTTTCTTTTTTTTCTTTTTTTTTTCTCTTTTTTCTCTTTTTTCTTTTTTTTTCTTTTTTCTTTTTTTTTCTTTTTCTTTTTCTTTTTCTTTTTCTTTTTCTTTTTCTTTTTCTTTTTCTTTTTCTTTTTCTTTTTCTTTTTCTTTTTCTTTTTCTTTTTCTTTTTCTTTTTCTTTTTCTTTTTCTTTTTCTTTTTCTTTTTCTTTTTCTTTTTCTTTTTCTTTTTCTTTTTCTTTTTCTTTTTCTTTTTCTTTTTCTTTTCTTCCTTAATGTTCTTATGCTTACTAAGAGTTAAAGGAATGAGGCTGAGTTATACCAAAACACTGAGACAGCAAATCAATTTTGGAAACAACAGACCTGTTTAAGTGTGATGTTCCACTATTTTTGCTCTCATATAACTGTAGCTTGTTAAAAACAAACTGAAAATGGGTACCAAAGTGTTGTAGAAAAAATCAATACACAGATTATAATGCTCTCTAATATATCAATTTATCTGCCCACAATCTAGAGGGTTTATAATGTGCCAACATGTACAAGGAAGTATACATCACCTGTTGTTCATGCTGACCAGAGCTTTATCATGTAATATTAATGAACTCAAAAGCCCTTTTCGACTTTGAAAACCTTTGTTTTAGGTTTTTGAAAGGAGTTCGGGAGCCAAAGCCAAGGTAGAGTAACCCTTTCTAGAATTTCTCCAAGTTGTTTTGATGAAATCTGAATACATAAAATAAAACCTCATTTTTTTCTGCATTAGTTTTGCTTTTTCCCAGTTTGAGACATGATTTTAGTGCATTTTGATTTGATTGTTGTGGAAACAATCACTGTACTCCCACACTGTCGTTAACAGTACTTTTTTTCCTTTGTGGTACCTAGAGAATTGAAATTGCCTTCTTTCTTTTAGGTTGCCTGAGATGAATTAACAGTGAAATCAATGGAATTTGGAACAGCTCTTTGTGCTCTGATTATATTCATGAGGGAATTTTTTCACATGAGAATTTTTCTTCTGCTAAAGTAGAACTGATCTTGGGCTGTAACTATCCCCTCGATATGACTTCTGCCATCTGGGAAAAGATGCTTAATTAAAGAATTAACTGTACTTTAATACACAGAAATGTAAATGCGTACATCTGAGAGAGAAATGTAGGCCACGGTTTTATGGTGAAGATAATGAGTGGGGAAAAAAAATCATCTGAGGGAACGAAGGCATAATATTTTAGGACTGAGCAAAAAGGTAAATGAGTCCTAGGTTTAGAACTACGGAATGCAAACATTTATCTTTATATATCGAAGACGGGCAATAATGGAATGTTTCTAGTTCTCCATGTTCATAGATAACGTGGCAGATTACAGAAAGAAAAGATTTCTTAAGAAACATAAATAAAATTTAAAATGAGACCCAATTAATTCATTTGATTTAACTTAATAGACATTTAATAGTAAACAAATTTGATCTTAGAGGATTTACTGATCTGGAAAGCAGGATAATTACCAACTGGGATAATTGCCAGCCCTTGCATTTTGTGTTCTGAAATGATAGCTGAGACTTGATCCAGCATGATTCCAAGAAGAAACCAGCCTGTTGTGAAGTCAGTCCTAAATTTTATAGAGGTGTGTGGAGAAGTGCATCTGTTTTGTGTTGCTGTCAACTGTCACTGTATTTGAAATTATATCTTGTTTGAAGACTCACTCAGAATCTCCAGAATGCCTAATCATTTCAAGATTTCACAACAAATATGGTCAAAACAGCTATAAGTTTAGAAAAGGAAAAAGGCCACAACCACACAGCTGAACTTTCAATACTTATTTGCTGGTAATTTCACCTGTCAGTGCTTTTTTTTTTTTTTTTTTTTTTTTTTTTTTTTTTTCCTTCCCCTCTCTCCATCCTTTCCTCAGGTATTTGATTTGCAGCTGTGTGAAAAGGACAGGCCTTTCACAGAATATCCATGGAAGCCTTAGGTATTCTTTGTGAGCGGGTGCTGCATTGTGGCAGAAATTTCACAGTGGGGATAACTAGGTATCACTCTTAAAATGACTGGATGAATTCAAGAGCGCTTGGAGGGTATGTAAAATTATTACTAGTTTGATGTTAAATCTTGTTATTGGAGATTTAGATTTTTTTTTTTAATTTACTTAAATATGAAAGAATAGAATATGTATCTTCTTCTCTAGATATGTAAATCATGGTGCAGTTGTGGTGAGATATTAATGTGACTTGTGTTAAAGCAAAGCCTGTGCTTTTCCTTGGGAAAGCTAATGAGTGAAATGATCCCTTTGCAGTATAGTGTGTTAGTTATGAATAGCTTTTGGAAAAAAATAAATGGAAGTTTTGCTGGAGGACTGGGGGCCAGGCTGGATGTGGCTCTGGGCAGCCTGGTCTGGTGGTTGGCAATCCTGTACATAGCAGGGGGTTGAAACTAGATAATTATTGTGGTCCTTTTCAACTTGAGCTTTTCTGTGGTTCTGTGACATGATTCTATGATGCTTTTTATCGAAATAACTGCTTTCCAAGAATTAATGAATGCCAGTTTGTTAGACACGAGTTTGGACACTTTATTTGTCACTGGTTAAAATGTGGCAACTCAGTGAAATGGCACTTTTATGGAAACAATGGGAAAAGTTGCTCATGTATGAGAATATTTGAGGAAACACGGCCAATGAACTTAAACCGCTCTGTGAGCACATTTCATTGTGCTCCTGTTTTCTGTATTATGAAAGCATCTGAAGAGGAGCAAAGTCAGTTCGTTGTTTTAATGCGTATGTTCTTAAATGCCGAAATCTTTGCATAACATAATTTAAAACATTATATAAGGTGCAAAATTCTGAGACTTCATTGTTTTGTGTAGGCACTGGAAGAACAAGTAGAATGTAGAAGGCATTCTATGGAGTTTTGACAAAATATAAGCTTCTTGGAAATCTGATCTTGGATGCCCAAGACTGCATATGTTTCCATCTCAGGTACAAGATATTTGCCTAAATTCCTTTTAAAGACCTAGTTAAAATGGACATTATAATTTTTGTTTGAACTATTTTGTTATAATGTGTCAATTGTCTGTTTCTGAGTCACAAAGAATATCTTATCCACTAGCAGTTACTCTCAAAGCTACACTTAAAGAAAAATAAAGAAATATGCAGAGGAGTGTAAAAGTTCATCCCTTCCATTTAATCTCATACTTATCAGTGTTGTGTTATGTTATTGTCAAAATTCACAGTGGAAAAATACACAGTTGGTTTTCCCACAGAAATAGGCAATACATTTCTTTGGTGTTTTCCCAGTATGAAAATTTTCTGTTACACTGATGCAGTATCACCTTAAAACTTTTGCGAGCCAAATTGTGTCACTAGTTATTTCTGAATATTATGTCAGTTCTCAATATTGAATATCATTTTGTGCCTTTGTGTTGTTCCTTTCTCTCTAAATCAGTGATTTTGAAACTAGATGTAGCTTTTGTATGGAGGAGGAAGTTCAAGGGTTACATAGGAACTGAGTTAAGCTTTACTTATCTTGTTATCTGTGAGGCTTCATACTTAAAGGCTCTGGAGTGATCTGCTAACATTCTTCTCCTTTTTTTTTTCTTTCCCCTTCTTCCTCCCTCCCCCATTCATTCAAGCATTATTTTTCTCCATCTGTGAAGAGGACTTATTTAAAAATGTCAGTTCCCTACAGTATTTAGTGTAGCCTGAAAAAAGAACAGTCTTAAAACAAAAAATCCCAATTTTATTTGCTTTTTTTTCCTGGGTAAATGATTGTTCTGTTATATGGCTTTTAAAATTTCATTTGTTAGTGCATAATGAAGTAGAGTAATGTAGTGAACAAAATCTAGCAGTATAAATTAATTCATGTTCTACTGTGATGTGAGCATGCATTATGCATTTGGATTTTATTCTGCCTGTGGTTATTGTTGTTTGCATGTGATAATATGAAAGGATTAGTATATTTTCTTCCTTTATTTCCCTGCACTGTTCACATGCAAAAGATGGTAGTGTAAGTGCATTTGTTCAAAGATTATTTAATGCAGATAGTTATAACAACAGCACAGGATAAACAAATAAACATTGATTTAGCTTGGAGGGTTGGACTCGATGATCTCTGGAGGTCCCTTCCAACCCCTACGATTCTGTGATTCTTTAACTTAGGGGAGATTGACAGTCACAACTGTGATATATATGTATACATGCCCAGTAACTTATTTGTTTTGATAAGTAAAGAGAAAGCTGTATTACTTGGTTATTGAATCTATAAGATATCCACTTGAGCCTTTATTTTAATGGTTAGTGGAGCACTTTTTTTTTAAACACTACATAAGCATAACTTTTCTGTGAGTTTTTGATTACGTAAAATATGAAGCTCAGAGCTTAAGCTATGGTTCTATCTGAGCCTTTTGTTTTAGATGTTAAGGTAACTTCCTGATATCTCTTTCATACTAATATTCCAGTGGATTTTGGTGTCTGTGAGATCTTTACCAATCATTTTCACTAGGGGATTACTATTAGAAATAGAGTTGAATTCAGCATGTGGGGCATAATGTTCCTAGGATATTAACACTGGAACTTGTGTTAAGTTAAATTTCAAGAAATAGCCAGAACAAGCCATAAAAGTTGGTGTATTTTTAAGCACTTTCCTAAAGAAAGTAGCTCAATCATGGTCTTTGTATTATAAGGTACAGCACACAAACTCACAAACTTCATTGGTGTTTTTTGTCTGCTCAGAATTTCACCCATCAGTGTGTTATCAGGTGTCAGGCATGTTTTGTCATATAGAATTTGGTTAGTTTACACTGTAGAACTTTTGCTCTTCATTTCACAGCTGAGCTTGACATTCAGGATTTCTTCCTGTGTTGATTATCTGCAGATAATGAATGCTGTTTGTATATGTGTATATTTTTACCTTAATTTAAAAAGATTTGACATTCAAAAAATAATACGTCAGTCATAGATTTCTAAAAATAAGCAAGATTAATCAAAGATAATTTGCCTTCTCACCTCTTCATTCAAATTATGTTTGCCTATGATTCTTAGTTTGTAAGGAAAGTAGAATTAGCTGTGTGGTACGAAACCCTTATGGACTTTAGCGATAGCTGTTGTTATCATTATAGTTTGATAAGTAGTTTAAAATAAAAGTCTACTTCAACTGAAAGGAAAAAATGGTGAAAGAGAAGTCATTAATTTATGTTAATAATTTATCTCTTTGACAATCAGTTGGTTATTACTAAATGGAGGAGGAAGAATTTTGCCTCTGCTTTCTGCCAGCTCCTACAACAGACTCAGGGTGCATAACATGTTGTGGTAGCTGGAAGTTAGTGGTAGAGCTGGCAGAAGTGAGGCTGTGAGAGCTTAGAGAGGAACATCATGCGCGAGATATTACTTTACAGTATCACGTTAGTGGCTGAGAATGAAGTCTTAATAACTTTTACATCACTACAAAGATGTAAGTAGGATAGTAATGATGGAAAAGTGCCATCATGGTATAGTACAAAGAGTAGGGGACATAATGGTGTGATTTCATAAGCACATTCACTTTGCGCATCATGGAGATGCTTTTTCTTGGCCATGCAGCAAAGTTAACTAGTCAAGATTAAGTACAGTTAATCGTCTTGTTCTAATTTTAGTACTGATCTGATTTAAGTATCTTTCATCGTGTCATGTATAATAATGGAATAGCTGTATAATAAAGTGGAATAGCTGATCTTAGGAAGCAGTGGAATGTTTCTGCTGGGGAGATCCACAGGGTACTCTATTAATTCTCTAAGGCAATTAGAAAGATTTTTTTTGAATGACATTTCACCTCAAATACATCCTGCTTTCAAGATGAATAATTCCTATATCATGTAATATTTACATCCATTCACACTTTCCTTTAATGCATGAGAATTGATCCTTTCTTGAATCTTTGTACGTAATACGATGAGGTAAATGGAGATGAGGTAAATGGAGATAAGCCACTTAAAATTTAAGAGCCTGGCTCAAAAACAGTCCTAGCTTACAGTGGAGTAATGTAAAATATATGCAGTCTGTACTGTCTTGCAGTGGTATCTATTGTGTTAGGTAGATTACTGTATTATCTTAACTTACACATTAAAGGACTGGATGGATTCTTCAAATTGGCATAGCACTGCTATCTTCATTTATACCAGCTCACACCAGCAAAGAGTAAACTCTGAAAGGAAGAAATGTTTCGGGTATGTCAGGCATATACTTACATGTAAGGTCTAATGTTATTTGTTACACTCCAGTAAGTGTACAACTCCAATTAAGTGCTGGCTTTAAAATAAATTATGGTGAGCTGCTAAAATCCTTTGACATAAATTAGAAGTTGTTCTTAAAAGAGTGCTTAACTGATAGATGAGATGCTATTACACAAACTAGAGCTGCTGTTATTAGCTGCTGATCTGATATTAGGGACATAAGTGGAAAGTATCAAGTGGGCAACAAATGCACCAAAATTTGTAGGCAGCAGCTGCAATCTCTGCATTGAGAGGAGGTGCAGCAGGAACACACACAGATCTAGAAGGTGCTGGGTTACAAGGAACATGTTCTATTTTGGAAGAACAGTAGATTATGCTATTAGGCTGCATGAAATTCTGCAGGGTTTTGGAACTTTGTTCTTAACAGGGAGGAAAAAAAAAAGGAGAGGTGGCTGACAGCTCAGTAAAGAGAGCAGCTTTGAAAGTAGTGAGTGCTGAAGCTGGAGGATTAAGTGGTGGCTGAGAAAATCATGCTCGGTACAGACCGAAGTATCTCTGACATATCTCTTAATCAAATCTGTACCCCCTTCCTGGCTGTTAAGATACCGTTCCTATAATTTCAAATACAAGGGCAAAGGGTCAGAATTTCTCCTGCTGCTGGAAGACACAAGATTACAGCCTCCCCTGTATTGCAAGTTGTTGTCACTAGTTGTTTAAGCATAGCTTCCAACTGTTCTTCCTTCTGTGCATCAAGGATTTCCTGCAAGGTCTAAGAGCATCATCCTCCCTGATGCTGTACTGCTTCTCACTTTTTCCTCTAACTTTTTCCCAGTGACTCAGTCTCAGCACCCCTCTCTCAGGTGTGGCTGCTGTTGCTCCCCACCTGAGTCACAAGGTGCTCCTTGCAACTTTAGATTTGGGCCACAGCAGAGGCTGTTTGTGTGTAGAACCATCTCGGTCATGGCCTCCAGTTAACAGGAGGACTTTCTTCAGGTGGAACTTGGGCTCATATCCTGCAGTGTGTCAGCTAAAAGGTGTAGCTCCATATAATTCAGTGATGCAGTTTGATGTGCACCGCCATCTCTTGAGCTAAGGAGACGTAATTAGTGTCGTAGTGTGCAAATTGAATTTACGTCCCCAACATGAGAGAGAAGTTACAGAACATCCTACAATGTTTTCATGTATTTCATTTGGTATTCTTCATTAATTTCAATTAAGGCTGCAAATAATCTGTGTGAAGAGAGTACAGCAATGGAGATTACTGTGGGGTTGAAGTGCATGTGTGTATGATTTTATAGGTCCTATTTAGTGTCTACTGAGATGTATTTTCCAATTGGAAAGAGAGAAAGCTATAGTGGAATGTACAGGTGACAATTTCTGCTTGAATTTTCTGAGAGAGAATCGTTGTGACTGCTCAGCCAAGATCATTACATAACATTAAAAGTGGATACAATCCCACTTGACTTTACAAGTGAAACATACAATAAATTTCTGTCAAAAGATTTCTGAATGGCCTTTCTAAAGTACTTTTAGGAATTTAATTGCAATGTTAATTGGAAAAAGTTGAGCTCCGTGATGTTCTTATAGACCTGGGTCAAGAGCCACAATTTTACATTTATGGTAATCTAATGATAAACAGCAGTACAGAATCAAGTGGAAAAAAACAAGGCAGACTCATAAAACCTTGGTGATCTCTGACTTGACATCTAAATTCAGTTAGCAAAGAAGTATCACTGATTTGCTATAAACCTTATTAACTTATTAAATAAACCTTATTAACTAACAAAACCTTAAAATTTTACATCTAGTTCAAGAAATAATAATAATGGACACAAGGCTAGTGTGAGCTTGTTGAAAAACAACTGAAAACTCCAAAATGTTCACAGTATCTAAAGGAAAAAATGAGTTTCATAAGGATTCATAAGGTGCATGTTTAACTGGCTTTGGTTATTGGACAACACTGGTTATGTATCAGAAGAGGCTACAGGAGCTATTTACACAATTCACAACAAAGACCCACGTTAAAAGTGCATTGGTGTGTCATCACTGCATAGTTCTAATAGTGCATCTCATCAGAATGTTCAGTTTCAGTTACAAAGGGGGAAGAACAGATTAGAGTACGCTTTTTTCTTGAAGGATATGTGCTTTTAAAAACAAAGATTTAACTACCTGACATGCCAGCTTGTTCAGGCTGCAGGCACTTTATGCTGTGTAACAGTAGCATATACCACATGTGGAAGCTTCGCTGGGGTTGCATTGTTATATATTTTTTTTAACATAAAATAGGGATTTTTCTTGGAAAATGGAAATAAATTTATTAAATGTTTCCAAGCATTTTAATTGAAAGAAACAGTAATTTGATTAATTTAGAAAATCGTGGGTGAAAGGCTGTTTGTACCCTTATTTTTCAGTTTGTAGCTGAGACAAATTCGGGAGACATTTTCATAAAACCTATTGTTTAACAACAATAAAAGCTGGTAACAACTGTAGAAAAGTACAGCAAACAAGTTGATGGACAAAACGTTCAGTTAAAGAACACCTGCATAAAGTTGTATTGGAGGAAGCCTGTATGTTTTGCAATGAAGCAGCCTAAAGAAAAAGTGAAACCAAAAAAAGTGTGAGGATCTCACTGGCAGTAAGAGAACATCTGCATAGTAGGAGGTTAATTATGATGGCAGCTGAAAATTTGAATTTGGTCTTTGCTTGTTGTAGGTAAGAGGTGAATAATGAAGAAAAGTTGAACTATTTCTCCAGCTGCTCTCTAAGGGGATAACCGATGCTGGTGGATAAACAAACTTCCTGTGAGAGAAGATAACATTCAGAGAGCATCTAGCTCATGGCAAAACAAGCAGTTAAGGAATTGGCTGGGAAAGTGCTGGGGTTAAGAGTGATAACTACCTTAGTATCCAGAGGGATAGGAGAAGTGCTTCAGTGTCTTTAGGGAGGGTATGATATGGCTTAATTGGCCCATTATGATCTCTTCTTCCTTCAACTGGAACCACACAGTGCTCTTCAAAGTTTTCCAGCTGTCACAATTACTGTTCTGGACAAAGTGAAATCCAAGGAGAAAGTGAATGAAAGATGATGGAAGTTAAATTTTGTAGTATTGGGGAAAATCATAGAACTTTTATACTGACATTTGAATGGAATGTAGTAAAATGCAGTAGAACCAGTAATCAGACAGAGACAAGGAAATTCACAGGAGAACTGTGATTTAATTAAGGAAGAGGCTGGGTTCCCTGAATGAGAGATCAGGTCTAACAAATCTGATTGAATTTTTTTTCAAGCACGGTGTTGCATTATGCACATCATGTCAAGGTTTCTCTTATATGAAAAATGCCTGTTTAATTTGGATATGCATGAATTACCCCATAATTGTGTACAAGTGCTTGATTTTTTTGTGTGCGTATTATAAAAGAGAAGATTACAAGAAAATTATTTTCTATTTAATCTACAGTAGCATGTAAGTCTAGAGAATTACCTTGGGCTAGATCATGCCTCACACAAGTGAACTCAAATTGCAGTTCCTTCTCAGTGTTTACTCTCAGTGAAGGATACCTGTGGGTTAAAAAAAAAAAAAGAAAGAAAAAAAAAAAAAAAGCCATCAGAGACAACCTTACAGACCCCACAGTTTTCTGTCAAGTTCTGTTAGTGTGGTGAATGGTCCCTACTATAGAGTCTTGAGTCTCCCTTTAATGGGGATTTCCATAATCAGAGCAAACTTAGCTTCACATCAAAGGCTCAAACGTACGATGTCTTTGTTCATCTTGTGTTACAGGATGCATGAAGAAAGTGTGTGTAAATGCTGTTTTTCTGGTGTGGTGCCCTGGATGCAGTTCTGTAGCTCCTTTGCTTTGCCAGTGCTGTGTGGTCCCTCTTGTATGGCTTAGTGTACTCTCAAAAATTGTGGCTGATGGTGAAATACATACTTAATTCAGATCCACTATTCTTTGTCTCTGGTTTACAACTGCAGTTACCATTCAAACTTTAGCCTTAATCATTTATTGCTGAAAAGAGGAAGAAAAAAACAAAAGCTCTATATCTATGTCTTCCCAAGATCAATCTGGTTCCTAACAGCAGAAAAATTATGGGTATAGTTCATTCACTGTAATGAAGTATTAATAACATCAAGTTTGGTATAATTTATTGTTCTTATTATTTTTATATGATCATTTAATTCATTATTATGACATTAAAGTATTTAAATAGAACAGTTTAAATTTGAGTAATTACTGGATTGAAGTATGATGTAATCAGATAAATATTTGTACAAACACTTTTATCTGGGGAGGTGATGGGGAGAGAGGGTGAATGGGGGAGGTATGTACAGCTATACCAAGCAATGAATGCTGGAAAAGTGGTCCAAAAGCAGCTGTTTTCAATTCTATCCATTTAATTATGGATTTTCTACCAAAACAAGTACTTGTTCTTCAAAACAAGGCAAAATCAATTCAAGAAACATTTAAAATTGTGATGTTTTGACTGGGATTTGGGAGATATGCATTATGATTTTTCCTCTTTAATGGACTTGTTTAGACTTCTGTCATCTTTCCTAGTCTTTTCCCAGTTAAATGAAAATGGAAATGTCTCTGGCAGAGACTACTGTGGAATTCATGTTCTTTTATTTATGTAAACTATTTGGAATTAAGGCAATAAGAAATTACAGAAATATCAAGGAATTAATTCTGTCTGAAACACAAAGCAGACATCAAAGAAAACCAAATTGAAATATTAGTAAAAGTATTTTTTTATTTAGTAATGATGTTTCATTTGTGTTAGCCTCTGCAATAACACCTTGGAAAATAGAGTCCCTGGAGGAAGTAAGATTTGCACAAACACAGTTTTGAAGAGGGTTGTTTATTCAGAAAAGGATAGCTATGTAAATAACAGCACATGCTATAAGTCTATTTGAAGTTTTGTGAATTTTGTGAATATATTTCATGTCTATTGGTGTCTCCAACCAGTGTGGCTGTCCAGATAGCAGGCTGTAGAGTTGGAACTGTTCAGGAACCCCCAGCATGTCTTCCTTTCAGATCCAGCCATGAGCTGACCTCCAGTTTCAGTCCAGAAATGTACCTTTCTGTGGAGTTAGATGCTCTCTGCCAGCTGATATCTGGCCTGCTGTGATCTGCACAGAGATGGCAGAAGCTCAGAGTGCTGTATTTCTAATATGCTTCATGTGACTCATGCTTGAATTTCAATAATATCAATTAATATTAATTACCATAGAGAAGGATGCCTGTATGAATGGATGAAGCCAAATACACAGCTTGTTTTCTAAGTGAATGACCACTTCGTTTTTCTCTTCATGATCAAAACATGTCAGAATCTAGTCAGTATCTTTTGCTAGTATAGCCATATGTTTTTTTTCCTGCAACCATGTCAAGACCCATATGCTTGCTGGAGTTTGTTTTCTTTGCACACTCCAGAATTTTTTCGTGACATTGTCTCTTTATTTGTCTGCAAATAACTTAACTTCTTCTTGGAGCTGACATTTGTGCAAATAAACAATTATTTTCTAATTAAATATACATTAAACTTAATGGAAAATGGTTTAACCTTTTTTTTTTTTTTTTTTAAATTTATTTTAAGTACATTTAAAAGAAACCAAATGAATTATTCGCTAGTTGAATATTTTTAGATTTATGAAGCTATGTCTTGCAGTGATATTTTTGTGCTTAACAGCTTGTGTACTGATTAAAAAAAAAAAAAAAAAAAAAAAAAAAAAAAAATTCTATCAGGCAGCCGCCATTGATGAGCCAGAAGATGAACTGCTTATGAGAAACCTGAAAGACATAAAACTGAATTTAGTAAAAAGTGCAAACAGGTTACTGAAATTTTGGACATCCAGCTCATTCAGCTGTTTCAAAACAGTTTACCAAATAGATGGAAATTTCATTTATTATAAAATGGTTCTAATACATAATTGCTCTGATAGATTCACTTATTTTCAGATTTATGAATGTATAAAGCTAAAATTGTGCATAATGCCTGCATACTGGTAATACTAGTTTTCCCAACAACTGCAGACAAACTTACCTAACAAACGTACCTAACAAACTCTGCCACAGCAGTAGAAAAAGTCTGAAATTCTGCAGTTTCAGTGTGGACTGACAAAGCCAACATACCCCTGGATAAAGTATAGAGATAGAAGAGTGGTGGTAAGTAGAAGTAAATCAAGCTTATCTAGTTTTATGTGGAACACCATCAAATTTATCTGCTTCTGCTTGCCACTGCTAGGAAACAAAATAAATCAGTTTGTCTGCTTGCTGAATTAAATAGCATGTTACAGAATGCAAACTATGAAAATGAAAGAATGCATATGATGTTACCTCACTTGAGAGTTGGAGTCTGAGAAAGGCATTGCCAAGTTTATTCTGCTATGCTTTTCTGTTATGTTATGTTGTTGATTGATTTGTTTTTTTATTAATCCTTTTTTTTTCTTTTTTTTTTTTTTTTAAGATGAATTGCCCTAAAACTAACTAACATAAACAAAATCCAACATTAAACTGTTTAGATACCTGTTCTGATTGGTGATGTTTAACCAATCTTGTCATTAGTGTTACCATTTGTGTGTCTCTGCTAAGATGTCGGTCATGAGCCCTGCTTTCCTGCTGTATTCCAGAACGGCTTATGCTGCAATTTGAATGTGGGATTGGAAACAAGTAAACTGGTGGCATTCAAATACATTCTTGTATTTTCACTTCCTGAAAAGCAACAATGAATTTCAACTTAGCAGTTGAAAATTTGCAGTCTTGGATTTCTTTGGAGGATAGTTCTGATTTTCCTAATGCTTTAAATTCAATTTGTTAAGCAGTGGATAAAAGCTTTTCTAACATCTGTTGTAAGCTTTTTTGTGTTCCTTATAGGAAAATGGAATCCATTTACAGGAAAATCAATCTTATGATTTCAAGTCAAAATTGATTTAGGGAAAATGCTGTTGAAAAGGGATGCATTGGTCAATGAATCAACATGATGATGCTAAACTGATTAGGGGTATGAAAAGGAATCGATCATATTAATCTTGATCAAGGAATTCATGAAGTCTAAGGATTTTTAATTACTAGCTCTCAGGGGATTGATATAAAATAAGCATTAGCTGTTTATAATTGTCACAAGTATTCAATATCACTATTGTTATTGGAGTATTTTCCGCTTAAACATATGCTCATTGAGACTGATTTTGTTAATTAACAGTGAGTTTTATTTGGGCAATTGAACTAGAAAACGCAGAACTATTTTTGTCTCAGGTATTTTTCCCTTCATTTTCTTTGTCTCTTTAAAACTTCATCCTTAAAACAGTAAAGTTTTCTCAAGGCCAGGGATCAGAGTGAACTATATTAACTGAAAGGAAAAAAGGCCTGTGTGTGAAACCAGGAAATTCTGATGAGATCTTCCTGTGATGCAAATGAAGTAAACATCTCTGACCTAGCAGTCATACTCAGGAAAGGCTTTTAACAGCCATAGGTTACTTTTCCCACACCTTTGCTGCAATTATTCAATGGTATTATTCATCGAGTGTGCTTCAGTAGATGCCTTCTTTGCATTCTTAGCAATTACACAGGTTATTTCTGGAACAACAAATATAAACTCACTCCAGGCTGTTGACAAACTTGGAAGTAAGGCTATGCAAATAATTGACTGTCAGTTCGGCACACTAATAATACCTATAATAATAAAACTATTGGTTCCGCCTAATAAAAAAGCTTATTCACTTCATGCCAAAACACCAGTTTGGGAATTAAGTAGATCATTCTGTATAAAAGGAAAGGAAAAAATAATAAGTAGGATGTTGTTATGTACTTTAAGCTGAAATAGATAATGTGTTGTTCCCAAGAAGGAAGAGAGTAGAAGAGGAAGTCTGAGAGTAACGTTTAATTTTAAATCGTCATACTCTTGATGCAAAGCAGCATATGTGATACTGGCTTCAATGCTCATCTCTGAAAACATCTTGCTACTTAGCTATGGTTTTAGCTACTCCTGAGCATTCTTCTGTGGATTCTCTGGCAGATTTTGGACATAGCTTCCAAATTTTCTTCTGGAAATTGTTCCTGATTTTACATGTAAATGCCTTTATGAATAAATCCTTTTTCTTGCTTGGTTTCTCACGGGAGAGCAGTAGAGGCACAATGAAGACAGACTCAAAACCCTGCAGGAGGAGGATGGAACTGATGTCAAGGTCACTTTCTGCAGTTTTTTGTTTTGGTTTGGTTTTGTTTGTTTTACCTACTGATTAAATGGAAGTTTCAAAACCAAATGGATCTACCAACTTTATTTCCGTTATTTTCCTTTGGATAAAATCCTGTCAGATTCATAATCTTTCCCAGAAGTTGATTAAAAACTGCCCAGATTTGCTTCTAATCCATTGCTTACTTATCCTCATTAGGAACTACCTATGCAAGGAATGTTTCTAAGTGGTAGTACTGGTAAAGTTTACAGCTAAATAACTATTTGCCAGGCACTAAGATAATTTAGAAGCTATGATGTAAGAAACCTTTCGTCATGGAGCTATTATTATTACATTCAGTACATAATAATTATAGCCAGTGTCTTTTCTGATTTGTGAAGTAAACTACTGAGAATAGCAATAAAAATAATGATAGAAAAAGGCAACATCAAAAAACCCTGTCCTTTACACTGCTTTGCACTTCACATGTTCACATTACCCAAAAGGCTAGTGAAATATTGCTAGTTCTAGCAGTTTGTAATTTTCAGATGACAGTAATGTTTATTTTCTGGTCTTGTATCGTGACATAGAAAAAATGTCATGTTATCATGTCTAATACAGGGAACACGTTAACTAGTTTACATGCATAAAAATGCAGATCACTGAGGAAAAAAAAAAACAACTTATAAAACTATTTTCCTTTAATTTAGAATCAAAGATTATTTTTATTGTAAGTAATATTAAAGAAGATTAACAATATATGTTAACTAATGCAATGCATTATTTTGAAGTATCAGACTTAAGATAATAGGAAGAAATGATTAGATTTTGCCAGTCCCTACTCCCCTTAAAGATCCCCTTAAAGAAACTGGTAGCTAGTATTGTCAGGTACAAGGGAAAAATATTTTATCATTTAATGAATAGATCTCCAATTTGCTAAGAGTGCTTCAGTTGATGTGGATGTCTCGGTCTGATTTGTCAAGTCTGGCTTGTAAAGGTGAATGGAAATGGGCACAAAATAGAAAGTATAGAACCTGGTGCCAAAAAGCTTAAGTTGAAGCTTGTAATGATCTAAGGAGTTTAACGCATCAAGTACATAATGTGAATATAGCACAGCTATCAAGGTTAAAAATCCCTATACAGGTGGTGGTAACTTCAATGATAAAGATTTTCTTTTTAATTTTGTTTCCATCAGAGAACATCAAACTGCATTAAAAGCTGTTGTTGACTCTGCTCCAAGGGCTGGGAGATATCCAATTGACTGCATAAGCACAATTATACGAATTGGTACTATTGCACTGCTGTTTGAAAACGGATTGGATGAAAGGAATGGTGGCCTAGGGGTTTTCCAAACCTTTGTCATTATTGTCCAGAAATATGAATATGAATAGGTTTTGAGTAGAGGGAGAGAGAGAGAGAGAGGGAGAGAGAGAGAGAGAGAGAGAGCGAGAGCGAGAGCTTTGTGTGGAAAATCTCTAACTGAAAAGAGTAACCTTTCTGAAGTGTGTTCTAAATACACTAATTAGATTCTTTCCTCTTCCCATATTTTTCCCTTAGCAATTTTAATGCTAAACTGTCCCTGTCTTCTTGACCTTTACTATTTTCATGGTCTGTATTGAAGCCAAACATAATGATACATTGAGAATTTTAATGGCATATACATAAAATAAACTGCAGTTTAAACTTTACAGGAAGCACTGGTCACTGCTTATATCTAATTAGGTGTCATTTCTTGTTTTGCATCAAGTTCCTCTCTACTTATATTACTGTGATAAAAATAACAGCAAGATCCTTTCTAACTTTGTTTTTTCACCTTTATACATGAAAACAGGATCGCAGGTTATGTCAGGGAGGTTGTGGCTATTCGTGGAAGAACTGGATCAGTGACTACATTTTTGATTAATTGAGGGCTGTTGTATCTCTCATGCAAAAGCAAAAGGAACTTAAGATTGAAAATATGGCTTTGGAGATATTTATTTCATACAACAGCTGCAATTCACCGTCACTTCAGAACATCCTGTTTGCTGCAAGTCAGCTTCCAGGTATTGCAAGGCAGTATTATTTATCACAGCTGTGTATCAACCACATACTTTATAGCATCGTGTGCATTTCAATGATATGTGAAGTGATAGAAAAAAAAATTAATTGGACTTGTGAAGACCACTGTCCTAATCTCTGTGGTTACAGCAGGGTATGTGTATCATGGAGATAGACAAGAATTAGTTCCTAAACCAATTATAAATTAATAGAGCAACCTTAGAGGTTAAATTTTTCTGCAGTGGGTATTTGCTAAATATACTTTATTAAATAGGTTAAGTGTTTCAATACATTTATTTACATAATTGTTCATACTGTGTGAAGAGTTTTTTAAAATTGGAGAAGGTCTTTGTTTCAAATCTATCACAAAATGACAAAAAGCTGTAGTTGTTTTATGCTGTTTATTTCCCTTCCCATCTTCCTCCAGCTCTCCCCAACCCTAGCTTCTGTTTGAGACTGTAAGCCTTGCAGCCTCCCATACCCAAATAATGTCTGTAGTCATAAATATCTACACATGAAATTAGTACACTGAAAATAGATATCTGTATTAGTTGATAAGTAATATTTTCATCAGAAATTTGAGGTAAGAAATTTAGTTAAAAGGGTTCTGAATCTGTGACTAAACATGTTTCTTTTTGAAGTGTCAACATTTGCACTAATAGATGGGAAAACAAGGCTCGATTCTCCTTCCTTAAAATATGCAACTTTTGAATTTCTTAATTCTATCACATTGTGGGTAGTACGCTGTGTATCAGATCTGCCATCTGGCTAATTACAGAGTAAGACCAAGCATCTTCTAAAATACCTGGAATATAGAAGGTGTTAATTTTGAAAGATGCTTTTTTCCAGGATATTCCTTCCTCCTGCCTGAGCCAGTCTCAAGCAAATTATGTTTCCTACAGGCTGGAAGTGACAGCTGTCTCTGGCAGAATCTCTCTCTTCAATGGCAGGTGGTTGCTGTGGCTGCCCCACCATCCATGCTGGGCTGCAGGGTGTTTCCTAGTGCCAGCATGGAGGGGATGTCTTTGGATTTAGGGGTTGATACTCTATTCCAGATCAAGTGTCTTGGGATAAAATGGAAAGTAGTCTATACTATGCAACATATGTAGTGTACAGAGTAGTCTATACTTTACTTCCTTACTCCAGGAGATGGTAAAAAGAGGAACTGTCTGCATGTGAAATACGCAGTATTTAATAAACACTGAAATGGATTTAGCTTTGAAAGAGACTTTTCACATCTGTTCTTGCTTAAGTAATTCAAAATTAAGACATAGAATTGATTTTGAATTATGTCAGTCATTCTGGTAGGAGGTCAACATTAGCATTATACAGAAGAAAATTATTCTAGAAAGTGTTTGTTGACACAGTCCGTTTCAGATTGGAAGGCTGAATTTTAAATTCAGAATACTATAATTATTTATTAGATGCTTTTAATATAAAATTTAATCCCTCTTGCTACCCAGTACCCTTTTCACACTTTATTCAGCCTAAAGCATAACCATATAATTGATCTGATATACTAGCAATCTTTAAAAATCAAGATTACTGTAATAGTCCAGGAATCATGTGACTTCCAAATCTAAAATTGTATTATATTTCTTTTCCCCAAAGATTTTTTGCAAGGTATTGAAGTAATAATTTTCTGGCCTTACATGTTGTTTACTGAATTGCTTTTGAACAAACTATTCAGATAATGATTTCATGTTCCCCATGGCCCAATTTGAACTTGGTGCTTGGTAAATAAGTAAGAGTTTATGTCAAAGGCTACTTCATTTCTGGTCTTTATTTTCTTATGTGTAATGTAAATATAAATTTTAGACTCACTTAAGAAAAGTTTGATTGATATCTTTCAGCTATCTTAATTACCTGCTTCTGGTGTTAACAAACGTTACAAAATGTGTTTGTAAAACACTGTTAGCTATGTGTTGTAAGTAAAAGTAAAGTCGTCATAACATTTGTTCCTCAGCAGTGTATTGGGACTGAAAGTTCTGAACAGCTGTTGAAGTTCTCTTTGTTTCTATTGTACTGTCTATGCACTGAGTATTTCTAAGTGTTTGATCATTCAAGTGTTGCATTTTGGAAATGAAGATTTTCAGGGGAAAATTGATTTGGATCAACTGCAGTGTTGAAAATCTGCTATGAAGAATGGGAGGCTTGAAAGGTGATGGTGAGAAAAATATTTTATGACAATGCTGAGTCCCGTGAACAAAGCTAAATCCAGAGGGAGTGAACAATAGCAACTTGCACTTGTTTCTAATGAAATGATTTGAAAGCACAGAGGTAAAGATGTTGGCTGCCTGGAAGTAAGAGCTTCTTCCTTTTGTTGCTGCAATTAAAACTTTGATAGCAGCTCTCCAGAAGAAAAAATCTTTGTGTTTTCCAGAATAAAAGTAGGCTGGGTAAATACAGACTAACCCAGATAACTGAGAGTTTAAGTATTGTGGCAAATGTGTTAATTATCAGCATCAGGAAAAGCAGAGTAATAATAACCCTTTATTGTGTCATAGCTGTGGGATCTGGGAGAGCTTTTTCAAGCAGTGGGAAACTGCAGGCTACTTGAATTACTGGATCCAGGACCCACATCAAAAAATTTCAAACTTAATTATTAGGAATAGATTAAGTGGTATATTTTTCTGTTGTCTTATTCTACAGCTAGCGCTAAAGATAACACTTAAGTGCCATGATAATTACAAACCTAACACCACAATTTTTTTCTCTATTGAAGATACCAAATCCACAGTATTTGTGTGAATCAATGAATCAGTGTGAGAATAAAGATTATTAATATTTGGGTTTTTTTATGTGCCCATTTCCTCTGTTCTTCTTTAAAATACTCATAACTTAATCTTTCTCAAGAGACACCATAACTGGCAGTCAGGGATGTATATGGAACATCAGTAGGAAAACAACACCAAAAGAAATACACATCAAAGTTGGCAAATAATAATGAATAATAGTAGCAATTTAATCAAAGGAAAGAGATCATGCCACAGTGTACCAACATAAATGGGAACTATTTGAGAACTGTTGGTGATAAGTGGATGGTTGGACTGGGTGATCTTGTAGGTCTTTTCCAACCTTGGTGTTTCTGTGATTCTGTGAAATTTCTTCAAAGAGTTCCTAGGTTGTATTTTGTTCATAGTTCTGTTGATTTTAGTAGAGAATCCCATGATAATTCTATTTTTTTTTCTAAGTTTGGCTATTTTCCTTTTCCCCACTGATGTGATGGAATTCCAAGGTGCGTGTTTTTAGGAAATAAGTTTTGTCTTTGAACTGGTGGAGAGACTCAAGTGGTCACATGGAAAATCACAAGCTAGAGTGGAAGAAATGGTGATAAAGTGTTGTACTCTAAGGAAAATTCATCCTAGTAAGAGCAACCAGAGCATGGCACACTGCAGAGAGGTCAGCACTGATGTGCAGATGACTGTACTTGTTGTGTAGGGCCTTTTGTGTTCGGCCAGCAACTGAACAGCAAGCAGATCTTGGGCAAAGTCCTTGCTGTTGGCTTTAGTAATTGAATCTTATTAATGCTTTTTCCTTTCAGCTAGTATCCTCTTTTCTCATGCCTTCTTTTATGCCACTAAAACACTGCTTTGTTGTCCTTCCTACTACCTTTAATTTCTTCCCACTCTCTTCCTACTACCTTTTATTACACGCAGATTGGCAGCAATTTCTGTTGTGTTTCAAATCTTGTGAATTTATTACAAGCAAACATAGCTATTGGGGATTGAAATATTTTTAGAGCAAATTACAGTGCAGTATCAGGTGGTATTTCCTCGTATTGTAACATTAAGTAATACCAGGTTTGGAAGATGAGCTAATGTGCTTAAAATACAGCAACATTATTCCTATTTGACAGCTACTCTCTCCAAGTTTGATTTTAGGATGAACTTTCTCGCATGGGATTTTTTTGAAGGAAAGCTTTAGAAAATCTTTTTGGTCAGGGAACGACTCTTTCTACATTTCTTGCTTTTTTTGTTTGTTTTCAGAAGGAAAACAGTTATTTTAAAATTGCTAGCTGCTTTCCTCATTAAAATAAAAATCTGATTATGTGCATATGAAAGTATGCATTAAGTCAAGCATTCTATTTAAGATATAATATACTTTTGGAAGAATTGCAGATAATCACTACCCTAGCTGCAGGACTGGGAAGTCAGTACATTGACTGCATTATGAGGAAGAAAGGATAAGTCCTTGATGTGTTTGCAGGATTATGCATAAAGGCGTAAATAGTATGTGAAGTCCAGCATATAGCAATATCTCTTTGCTTGGAACACCTAATTCCCCTGAGCACACAGGCTTGTTTGCTGGCATTCTAGCACCAGTCAGATTTTAAAGGCTGGAGAGGAACTGCTGCTGGATTTGGGAACATCCACTTGTCACACGTACACAGCTGTGTTGAGATTCTTACACAGCACACTCTCTCACTCTCTGCAGGACTTCTCTGTTGTTGGCTCTTCTGGCCACACGCTCTCAGCCTCCCTCTTACTGGATGACTTGCATATGCTCTTGTTTCTGAAGTCCTTAGTATAGGTGTAATTTGAGCAATTACAAGTGTTTCAATGTCTGTATTAGTGCTATGACTAATATAAGTGTTATCAAGCTCTAAGTGCAGAAATATGGTATTCTCTGAATTTTTCAGAATCGTGAGACATTTGTATATATTTTCACCTTCCCTCAGTTCAGCCTTATTTTGGCTCTCACCCTTCCTTCTGAAATCTGTTTCCCTGCTTCTTGCTTAATCTTTCATAGATTACTTTCTGTTTTGCCCAGGCAAAGGCATGTAATTACAAGTGTGAGGTTTTATTTGGTTATCTCATCTTTAACAGAAGCATCTTTATGTTGTGTGTACTGTGGCTATTATTACAAGCATTTATGTGAACTGTAAAACTGCATGGCTTTTTAGATGGATAATACATGTTTTCTTTCTCAACACACTTGTGTTTGTATTAGATGAGTGTTAAATTTAGGAGAACAGTTTAGGAAATGCAGAGTGTGTGAGGATAGTTTAAAAATCTTGGCTCTAAATGTTTAGAACTGTTGGTTGATGAAGGCAGGGAAGGCTTTCCAAATATGTGCAGCCAGCATGAGAATTCTTTTTAGCAGAATATTCAAAGAAAATAAAACATTAAGGAAAGGCCAGGGAATTGTGCCTAACTTGCAGAAAGCGTAGGTGAAACAGAAAGTAAAAGGATTTGTGTGACGAAAAAAACTTCTATGCAAAGATTTATATATCAGGAAGGCAGTTTTTAATTTGATGCAGCCAGAGATAGGAAGACTTTTCAAGAGGTTATTCATCTGTTTTTATATGATGCTACAGAATCTGAAGAGGAGAAGAAAACATGTCTGTGTTCTGGACAGAACGTTGATCTATTTACAGGGTAATTATATGCTGTGTAACAATTAAGGATTATGCCTTTTTTTTCAGCATAAAAGATAACATACTTTATTTAATGTGGTATTCCAGTACCTAAAAGGGGCCTATGAGAAAGATGGAGAGAGACTTTTTGTCGGGGACCATAGTGAGAGGACAAGTAGTGGCTTTAAAATTATAAGAGAGTAGATTTAGATTATATATAAGGGAGAAATTATTTATTCAGAGGGCAATGAAGCACTGGAACATGTTGCCCAGAGAAACTGTGGATGTCCCATCCTTGGAAGCATTAAAAACCAGGCAGGATGAGCCTTTGGGCAACCAGAGGTGGCAGGAGGTGTTTCTGCAAATGGCAGGATGTTGGCACTGGGGGATCTTCAAAGTCACTTCCAACTCAAACCATTCAGTGAGTCAACAAGGGCTGCTCCAAAAGTGTGCTTTTATTATGTTGGCCCACAGTATCAGAGATGGATGTTATTAATATGGCAGTAGAGGCTTAACTTTCCCACTAATATTCCATTACTTTTCATTGCCGTGGCATTGACAGATGGCAGCAGAGGGGCAGTGTGACTGCCATGGAGGTGTGTATGAACTAAAGGCACGGCATTGAATTTCTTCACACAGAATAAATTGCACCCATTGACATTCATGCTTGCTGAATGTTTATGGGGATGACCAAACAGTGGATGTGAGCACAACGAGACAGTGGGTGGTGCGTTTCTGCTGGTGAGAAGCCATGTTCTAGATTGCCATTTTTATCAGTGTGTCATACCGATTTTGTTTATTGCTGGTGAAAATTGCATGTCTGATGGTGGTGATTGTATTGAAAAATTGTGTTCTTTAGCTGAGAATTTGCTCTATTAAACAGTATTATTGTGCTTTTTGCATCTTGTAGCTTCTGTAAAGCAGATAGAAGGCATTACTTTCCAAATTACTGACGTGTGATTTGTCCATTCCTAATGTCAGAACCAGAACAGTAAGGTAGCACTTGAGCAGTTACTCTAGCATCAATTTCTGTTGACAGTCTTCATGTTAAAAAATAATAAAGGAAATATAAGTATTCCCACATATACACTTCTTTGACCAGTAGAAAATATTACATAAATCCAACACAAAAGCCTTTCAATCCTAGCTTACTGTTGATTTATTGTTGCTTTAACTTCACAGGCAAATTACACGCTTGCATCCTAGCTGCGTGATCTTCTACACATAGCAAATTAGATGATTATAAGCTTCCTCATACGATTGTTATCTTCACTTACTGTCATTCAGATTAATGAAGAATAATAGAACCTTTTGCTGACTTGGATGGACTATTGCAAGTGCTGAAATATTTACTGCTGTGATTTAGGAAATTCAAATCATATTTGCACACATGTATAGTAAGAATGAGAGTAAATATGTGAAATGTTTGAAGACCTGTAGCTTTCCTTTACGATACTGCTACATATGAAAACTGTGTGCTGCACTTAGAACAGGCAGCTCATGTTGATAGTAGAGATCGTTTACACTGCAGTGGGAGTGTAGCAAGTACTTCAAGGAATGAAAAAGCAATTTCCTCCTACCTTAAGATATCTTTACATTGTTTTGTTCAGTTATATATTCAGACTTCAGATTCTTATTTTCTTCCCACCATGTTTCATCTCTAGATGTTACTCTTTGTTGCTTAGCTTCTTCCTTTTTTCCACCTTTAGTTTGGAGATTACAAAATGAATGGAAGTATTTATTAATAATTTCTATTAAAATTCTAATAAAATAAGATGAGTTGTGATCAAATCATTGCAATTTTTGTGTAAATACTGTATATCATATTTTAAATGTGCACCTTTTGCCCATTAGATTTGAATCGTGGAGATTTAAGCGTAGTAACTATTTTTAAATACTATAAGGTCATTGGCATTTAGTAACTGCCCTAATAGCATCTTGGACTAGCCACATTAAAACAAACGCACAGTACCAAACAAAACACAAACACATTATTCCTCTTTCTGTAAATGATAAGCAGATCTTTATGTGACTCATGTGATTTATACTGTTTTGGGCATTAGAAGAGTCAAGAAGCTGGGAACTGAGAGAAAGTCTAGGTGTGAATGCGTAAGAGATCTGTAGAACAATCCATAATTTCCTCTGGTTGGAGTACCTGGCTGTGTAACCTATATGAGATTGATCTGATTCCAGTCTTTTCTCACTCAAAAAAAAAAAAACGAAAAAAAAAAAAACAAAAAACAGAATACTATTTTAAGAATTTTTCTCTGGGTATCACTCTATGCCAAAGAGCAGCTAGGCTATTGAATAGGATTTGTTTCTGTATTTCTGATGCATTTATTAATTTTTACAAAATAATCATCAAGCTCGTCTGTTGTAGATTGTACTTGTTTTGGTGGCTGTCAAGTATGCTTTTACCCGGTGAGTTTTTCAATGTCTAAGTTTAACTGCCAATGCTAGTATGATTGCCCACCACCTGATTTTATCACACAGATGGTCCTACCTGACGATCCTGTTGCCCTTTTCCTTTATTGCTGTGATCACATCCTATTACTGTTTCAAATCTAAACAAACAAACAAACAAATAACCAAAAAAAAAAAACCAAAAACAAAAACAAAACAGAACAGAAAAGAAAATGGAAAGAAGTTTCCTTGTGATTTTTCATGGGTTTTACTTTTTTTCTCCATTTGGCCACAATACTTCATGAAAATATTCTGTTGGGAATGTGTGTTGATTATCATACTGCATGGCTTTGATATAGTGGATGCTGTGTGGTAACCTATGCATAGTTTAAATCTGCTTTGCTCAAATCTCTCAGACTGAAATTTTATTTTATTCAACTATTAGCATATATATCTACTGTTCCTTCTTCCTTTATTCAAAACGATGCAACAGAAGGCTTGTTTCTAGAAGAAATATTGTTTCACCTCCTGTTCTTGCATAATTTGTTGAACACAGGCTAGAGACAGAAAGTTTAAGAAGAAAATTGCTAGTGTAGTATCTTGTTGAAGTATCATCTTCAACTGCAGGGTGGCACATTTTCAAAGGCACTTCTAAAAACAGCTTTTCACAAGATCAGCCTACTAAAGTAGGAAATGACAGTTATGCACAAACAGTAGTTCCCACTTCAAAGCACACTCTTCTGTATTAAGAACTGGAATTATTTTTAATTAGAATCTGTTTTTTAAAAAGTCTGATTAATTATTAGCATAATAGCTAGTAGCACTTAATAACATTTAGGATTGCACTTAAGACTAAGAGCTAATGATAGAAATAGTAAAGTTCCTCTACCAAATCAGATATTTCTATCTCCTGAAGTGTATTGTTCTAAACTCCTAGTAGTGAGGAAATACTGAATGGTGACTAAAACTGAGGGCGTTTCAATGATGGCTGCTCTTTCAGTTTTGTCTGAAGGATTTCCAGCACATGAAGAGGTATAAGGAACTGCAAGACAGACATAATCACAGAATATTCACTTTTGAAGTCTTAATTCAGTAAGCCATCTGATTTCAGTGTGAGTGAACTTAGGAAAGACTGAGATTTGGATTATGCATCGACTCACGTGAAAAGATTTTAATAAGTAGGCATCACTAAGAAGAGTTCAGCAGTTGGTAAAGATACAGTCTTTCTTTGTATTTGAACGTGCATAACTCTTACTGACTGTAACTACAGAAACGTGGCTGTGAGTACATTTATTATCCATCAAATCAATTGGTCTTTAGGTCCCTCTCATTGTCTTAAGTTCTTCAATATACATAGCAGCCTATGTATGCAGGTACTCCCTATCCTACTCAATGGCATGAAAAAAGTCAGTACAGCTCGTCCAGCCTGCAACCGTACTGTATCTTCTGGAAAAAAAAAAAACCCTTTTATAGGCACTTTTTACTTGGATCTACTAACCGTTTCCATAATCTTGAATTGCCTTGAAATGAGGGTGATAATCTTATTGAATGTCACGTGCTTTCTCTATTTTCTTAAATTTTAGATTCTTTGGGGTCCTTATTTTTTCCAAGTAATGCTACTTTTCATTTGGGGCCTTTCAGTTTGTAAGCAGTGAAGTAGTGTGGGTTCAGTTCTCAGTTCCTCAGCAGCAGTGTCTGATTGAGATATTTTCAACAGGGATTTTTCACTAAACAAAGTACAGCTCCCACCATTGTTTAATGAAGTCCTCTTTCTTCATCAATGCTACATTGTTTACTGAAAACATAATTAGGATTTTTAGAGAAAAATTATGTAATTTGGTTATGACTGTCACAAAAGCCGCACAACTTGAAAATGATTCTCAGAGGTAATGAGGACGTTGACCTTACCTTCGAGCTTCTTGAAATTCATGGGTGTTGATTATCTTTAATCTTAAGTTAACATCATTTGAATGCTGTACTTAACAGCAGTGCCCTGTCATCTTTCAAATGTGTTATGACTCAGTGTAAATTTCTCCTTATTTTGGAAATTATAGTCTCTCATGCTGATGAGCGTCATTTAGCAATGATATCAAGTCAATGAAAAAGATTTTTGTCCTGAATTCAGGACCTTTAACCAAAATAGTTTTTCACTTTTAAAGCAGAATCGACGTTAATCGCGTAGATAGCACTTCGCCTCACCAGTTAGAGTAGATGTAAGAGCTAGTTGTCCCTGACTGAACCCTAAAGCACTGGCATGGTTTAACTCATCAGTTCTGCTGAGACATATGCTCCAATACATGTTTTCTGTATTGGACACAGGAATTGGAATTTTGCCTCCTATTTGATTTGGACATTCTATTTTAAAATTGTGTGTTGCTAGTGAGTTGTTTAGACACTGTCAGAGACTGTATAAATAACTCTTTGACAAAGATATGGGTTGTCCCCAGATCCCTCAATGTCATCTTCGTTGCCGAATATGCATCTGTTTGTTGCTGAATTGCCCCTTTCTATTTTCTTCATTATATTATTTGTCTTCTATCAAACACATGTAGAACGGGCTAACAAAAAATAACACAAATAGTGATCTGATTGGATATGCCTTAATGAAGATATGGTAGGGTAAAAAGTCTCATTTCAAATTTACAAAAATCTTTTCATTTTATCTGTGATCTCCTCTCCAAGCTGAATAATCTTTTTTTTTTTTTTTTTTATTTTGTGTGTGTGTGTGTGTGTATAGCAAAAGTCAGGTGCTCTGTCTTGCATTTTGCTTACTGGATTATTAGATTAATCAGAGTTATTCATCTTTCTCTGTTTTTACTTCCTATGCCAATTTGTATAGCGAAAGAGTATTTTTAATGCTTTTTGAATACGTTTTGGTGCATTTTAGATGGTTGTTTATGCTTGTTTGCATGGTTGACCAGGAGAATCAGCAATACAATCGCTGCAATCAGTTCTCTGTAGGTGGCAGTAGCAGACATGACAAACACCACTAGCTCCCTGCTAAGTCGAGTGAAGCTGATACAGCGTTGCAGTTTCACTGCAATGGCGTATGGCAGACAGTGTGCATTTCAGGTAGGCAAGCACTGACCTGTGTCTGTGTCACCACAGTCTTCAACCTCTTCAGAATGCCAATTAAAATTGTTCTGGAAGTGGTGATAGCTGTTTGTCCGGCAGTAGGCATTTGCACAACTGCATTATTGTCTTTACTGTTAGATAACTGTCTAATTCGTTTTCTGTTTGTATTCTGTAATGTTCCAATTTTCTGATTAAATTTGGCTCTCTAGTTGTACTCACATAATGCCTTTATCTTTTACCTTTTCATCTATTCAGAACTTCCTTCCTGAGAATATCAGATGCCATGCAGGGGAAGGGGAAAGAAACTCTTCAAAATGACAGTGAGGATAAGCCAGTTCAATGTCAGCTCAGAGAACAAACCTGACATATTTTTCCCTCTTTATGTTCTGTGGTCCTTCTTGACTTAAAGCCACAGAGAGGATTCTGTTTCAAAAATTTTGTATGTTGCTACCTTTTAAGGTTGATGTTGTAGCACACTTCTGCAGCATCAGCCAATCAACTGAAAGGCTGAGTAAATATTTCTCAAATGCTGTGTTGTACTTCTTTCTAATTGTTATTGCTGCCTTTAAAAAAATAATAAAAATACCAATTTGATCTCACTTCTACTGGGTACAGGAGTTTATGACGCCAGCCTGAATCTGTGTAATCTGATCGTGCCCTTCCAAAAGGGAAACCATGTCAAACATTAAGTGCATAGTTCATTATGTGGTAATGACTGGGGCAGCAACTGTAAAAATGTGAAGGTGGCTCACTGGCTGACCAGTTGGCCATATAGCTGTTTGAGGGGATGCTGAAAAAATTCCTTTAACAAGACTGTTAAACCCACTTTGATTGTAAAGGATGACTATTGCATTTTACCTCCCTGAGGCCTTAACATGCTGAAGCAGGTAAGCTGTGCAGGTTTTCAGGAAGATACAGACTCCTAAAAATAAATTAATCGTGCATTATTTTTTTTTCCTACTGGCATGCACTAAAGTTGATAAATATTTTTTGTGCATGATGTAATTTGACCATAGTTTTTACTCCTCATCTGATTATGTAAAGTAACGTTCAGAAATATATGTTGTCATTACAGGCCAGATAGTTTCTGCCAGTCATGCTCAGAAAGAAAGATAATCCCTTCAGAGTATGAAGCTAACGCTGGAACAAATTTTAGATGTCTTATTTTCATCATGACCTTAGTATCTAAGGTATTTAGGACCAGATCTTAAAATGCTTAAAGCTCTCCAATGGAATTTTCAAAACCATTCTAGAAACTCCTATGCAAAACCTACTTTTATTTGTCTGTGTGTTTTGGTATGCAATTATTTTTAAAACTGTGCCTTCATGGTTTTTTTTTTTCATGTACTTGTGTATTTTGCTCTTTTCAATGTATTTTCATTCTGAGAAGTCTGGAAATGTATTTCCCATGAAAAAGTGTATTGGCAAACCAAATTTCTTGGTTTCAGTTATCAGTGTTAGTGTTAGTCACTGGATTAAAACAGTGATTCTGCTTGTCTTGGCAGAAATCATCACCAAGTAGGGAAGTAGGACAAGGCTGAGGAGGAATTGCGCACAGCAAGGTGCAGGGACAGTGACTGCCTCAGCGAATGGCTAAGATCCTCTTCTGGCAAGGGGAAAACCTAGTTTTCCCCATACTGGCAGTGTTCAGTCTGGCTTTTGGAAGTACCCTCCCTGGTCCCATCATTCATGTCAATAGCAGTTAATATCTCATGTTAGCTCACAAGGGATGTTACTGAAAAGCCAGGAGCTCTTTATTTTCAAGGCTGGCAGTTTTTTGGATCAGCTCCCATCTGGCTTACTGTTGGTTCACAGTACAAAGACTGTTTTGCCAGGAATGATCAATGATCTCCTGTGGGTTATCAATTGTGGTCATTGTTCCATCTTGATCATAGTTGATTTGTCATCATCCAGAGACTATGTGGACCACAAGGTTTGCTGTCATAAATGATTTTCAGCACTTCCCTGTATCTGACATTTATACTCTCTTAATATGTTCTAGTGCTATCCCGCGCTGTTCAGATATGACCATGTAGGCAGCTGTTCTGTCATTCCCTTCACAATTTTTATTTTTTGTATGTTTGTTTTCATTTTAGTATTAACCCTGAACAATGTGAAAATAATAAAGTGAAGGAAGGAATAACATTAACTTATTCCAACATCAGGTTTTCTACTTCTGCAAGGGAATGCTTCTGTTTTGATGTGTCTGATGTTCTCTTGTCTGTGATAGAATACCAGATGGCTATTGTAATACTGACTTCTTATAGCAGGGTGATGTCTTCTGCATTATGTAGGCCGCTGCTATACCTCAACTTCATTACCAGAACTTTTTCTCTCAGCGATCCTGGCATACTTAAGACTAATCCTACTTGCGTCTTCCTGTTTACATAGCAGATACACTTGTATCAGGAGATGGATGCTTTTTTTGCCAGCTACTAGTGTAATTTCTTGAGTTTACAATAGTGAAATGCAATCTTTTATTATACTAGAATCTCTCAATTGAAAAGACTTGGCGTAGTTTGCAGGAGACCTGAAGAGTCATTTCCATACTCCCTTTATACAAATGTGAAGTGTTTGTACTATGAATTATAATAAAGGCAAGAATGGAAGAACAAAGTGGGTAAGTTATTTCTATACTTCTTACTCCTTACAATTTTCTTACATTGTACAAAGGATTGTAGTTAGAATAATGACAGCAGGCTGATATTTAAAACTGAAGAATACTTCTGTTTAAGTGAGGTCCAGGGCCCTCGGTGAAGTTGGTGTTCAGTGCACTGAAAGTGAGCTATAAGTATATGCCTGAAGTAAATGTTTAATTGAGTGATAGTTAAGGGTCATTACTAACTTTGAGACTGTAGACTTAAGTATTTCAGATGACTGGCCAAATACTTCCATTGTTTATTTCCCTTGAAATTATTAATGTTTAATTCCATGTATTTCAGGACTGGGTTAATATCATTGCAAGGGATTTATGCTTAGGGCTGGATCACACTGAGTCCAAATGAACGATCATTATTAAGAAAATGAACTGCAGCTCCCTCTTATCTGTCAGGACTATGTCAAGCACGAGAGCAGTATAGCACAATGATAAAAATAATGATCAAAAATAATGGCAATAAGAAGCTTTCCTTGAAGTAACATCAGAATTGCATCCTTCCACCATCTTGTTTGTGTAGATAGTTAAGCGCAGCTCTGATAACACAGCTTGCTTGTGGATCAGTGTTATGATAGGAAAGCTCATGTGCATCATCTGCCTTATGGCAGTTTGCCACACAGATACCACTTAAGCTGCTGTTCTTAGGAGCTCTTTTGGAGGTGCTCCTTAAAGGCAGCAGCCTTACTTCCTTTCTCTATATGGTAATGGGATAATAATGATCTTCACAATATGACTTCATTTTGATATTATACTTACTGTTTCCCTGTAATTTGAGGTTTTATTCCTCAAAACAGAATCAAAACAGAACAGAATCAAAACAGAACAGTGTAGGAACCATTAAGGTAGTAATGTTAGAAATAATACTTCTGGAAGTATGCAGAGAGTTCTTAACAGGCCCATTTTGAATGTGGAAAGAAAGGACCTTACTATGTGTCTGCTGTCCTGAGGTGGGCCCTGTGATGGGTGCATGTTCAGCACCAGACAGATGTTCAAGAGAGGGATTCTGCAACCTGCTATAAATGCACGTTTACTAGAAGGCTGAATCAAGATGGCTTTCTTATTGCAAGAACACAAAGAAAACAAGCCAAGAAAAACAAAAAAAAAAAAAAAAAAAAAAAATCTAAAACAAGTTGGTAAGTTTGATTATAAATAAAGTTTTCAGGATTCCATTTTGTTTTGGAGTAAGCTTAGCTCTAAGGCATAGTAAAGAAATGTTGAATTTAAGTTTGATACAAATTGGAGTAAGATTGTGGGTTGTTTGGCCAGCAAATTGATCCTGGCTATACTGCTAAGTCAGCTCACCTTAAGAGAAAGGTAGAAGGCTAGTACCTGCTTGTATGTAATGCTCTAGTGAACAGCAATGGAAAAGAAGCAGTAAAAATACTTTGCATTTGAACGCCATTTTGAAGTCGCACAAGTAGAGCTGTAGTCATGCTGAGTGTGCCATTGGAGGCAGCCTGCTCAGTATGTGCACAATTACCATGGGAGCTGAGATTACTAAACAAGGGGTTAAAATGCTGTGCTAGGAATCTCTAACAGTGGTCAATGAAGTGTTTTGTATGTTAATAGTCATGTTTGGAGCTCTACTGACCAAAAGAAAAAAAAAAAAGGGTAGAAGAGGATGAGAAAGGAAGAAAGCAGATGGTTCGGTACATGATACTGAACATTATAGACAGACACACAAAGTCAGGTAGTAAAAAATATATGTATAAAAAAATACCAAAGTTCGGCTCTTAGATCTGTGTTTAGGCAGCCAACAAGTTGACTTTTTCTTTTACCCCCTGAAGTGCTGCTTACCCAGCAATTTCCATTAACTTCACTTAAAGCTGTTCAAAGTCACCAGGGCCCTGTTGGCCCTGTGGTCAATGCACAGGAACTCAGGTCCCTTGTCAGCAGTTTCAGTCAGCATGGAACTGGCATACTTCAGTCAAGCCAGAATCAGGTAAATCCAATAACCCTTATTCATCTGTAGTTGCTTTCTTATATTTACTTTTCATTTTCCTACCTTAACATGTTAGAGGGGTGCAACTGAATCGTAATCAAAAATTTGCGATTTACACCAGAGTATAAGTAAGCAAGACATATAAATATAGTAAAAAAAGAAGTGAGTAAGGAGAACTGAGAGAAGAATAAATCTTACTTCAATGAATTCAGAGTGAAAAGACTTTTCGCTAAGAATCTAAAGCAGAAGATGAGCTGAGATGGCCAGCTGAGTACATGGGCGAGTTAGTGCTTAGTGTGATAAATGTTGTTTATGTACACACCAGCAGGATGTAAACTGCAATGGCTTTTTCTTCACTTAAAATTTAGGAGTGGAGCATTTGAACAATTGCTGATCTTAACGTCTTGAGATTAATAGGGTTAATTTTTCCCAACCCAAACCATTCATTAGACCTCAAATAAAGAGTAGCAATGCATAACCTATTCAAGGATTAGAACAAGCTCTTTGGCAGTACCAAAAATTGGCTGTTTTATCCTATTTTACAGCAACAGTAGATTTTATCTAAATATTCACAAACAGCAATACATTCTAAATACATAAGTAATCCTAAGATTATTAACACTATCCAATAAGACAGTTTGAAGTAAGCTTGCTTTTTTTTTTCTTTTGTATACGTTGGAAGCATGTGAGACCTCATGTATGACTTTCAACAAGACATTGAATTTCAGTTCTTAATAAAAATTGCAAAATTCTTCATCTGATGTTAATCTGATCTTAACCTAGATCTTCTTGAGAATCTCTCTGGTCTTTTTCCAGTGTTAGTTCCTTTATATTTCTTTTCTGACTCTACAGAGAGTGAGTTAAGGGGATCATTCTGTCCAAGTAGCTCTAATATCTCATATTTGTATTTGGCAGTACTTCCAAGTGGCTGTTTAATCTTAGCTGTATACTAGAATCTTATTTCTATTTGGAATAAACTGTAACTGGCTGTGCGACTGTTTCACATAAATCATAGTGCATTTAGACTTCTTATAAGAGCTTCCAATAAACTTCTTTTTGTAACGTAAAATTAGCTTTCAAATCATCTTCTTTGTAACCAGTGTTAGCAGAATGAGTGTTCTGATACTTTATTTCCAGTGATTACAAATGATAGTCTAATATATGCTGTTGTTTTCTATTCCATTTCCTTGAATAGATGTTTGCTTTTGTTCCCTGAAGGTGAAACAGTAAAAAAAAGTTAATAATAAGTAAATAAATAAAAATCTTTTAATATTGAAAAACAACTGTATAGTAGGTCTTCAAAAATAATAAATTATTGATGTGTTCTTGGCAGAGCAGCATTTAGGTGAACGTGTAGGCCATTACTGCAGATGCAAAATGCTTGTGAAATTCCACATGTATTACGTAGGCTTATAATTGTATTGTATACAATAGAAAGAATATACATAGAGAGCTTTGGGCCATTATTTCTACACAGCTATTTACCTTTATACAAATACTTATTTATGGTGCATTGCTTTATTTTGTAGTATAAAAGTGTTACATGCTTCTCTTGTATTTGTCCATCATTCTTAGGTTTAAGTATAAAATGTAGAGTGTTGTCTACTTTCAGGTGTAAAACTTATATTACTGGATTAGTAAAAGTGACTGCTTACCTCTCTTTGGGATTACTGGATTCAATCAAGCAAAGATTTTCACATCTTTTGCTCTGTCAAGTTTGGACAGTAGTGTTGAAAAACATAAACATGTTCAAGCCTGACCTCCAATGGTCTCTTTTCCTTTTTTTCCCCCTAGGTTTGTGTGCTGGTTTTGTAAATGCCGTGCTGATGCATAACTAGAATGTTTGAAATTTGAAAACGTTTGGAATTTAGCATACGAATGTAGAATGAGGTTACCTGAAAAATTGGTAAAGTTATGATTGTTACTTGATTCCTTGGTTTGGTTTTTGATTGTTTTTGCTTTAACGTGAGATTACACTGATTTATAAGAACTTTTTTCCTTGTAGTTGTGCTCACTGAATTATCTGAACAAATAATGGTGTTCCTGACAGTACTGTGCTACTGGGAACTCAGCTGTTAGTAAAACATGCAATAAAGCTGCCTTCCAGCACAGTCTGCGAGGGCTCAGTAGAAGGCAAAAATCTAGTCCTGAATTTGTGTCTCAACACAAACGTTCAAAACAGCAGTCTGTTCTGAGAGAAATGGCTGAATCTTCTAAGTTATATATTCATTCTCTAAAATGAATTTTGATATACTGTAAGTAGAAACCAGATTCTGTAGATGGAAACCACATAAATGACAACAAAAATGCACACACACTCATATATAGCTTGCAATGTAGATAGAGACACCTTGAACAGAACTTCTTGTCTTCCTGCTTCCTCTCTTTTTTTTTTATTTCTCCAGTTAGGCGGAACTTTTACTGATTATCAAATTAGTCAGCAGTAGTCGATTTTGTGTTTTGATTTTAAACTTGTGTAGGAAAGTAGGAAACATTTATACATGTGTGGGTGTGGTTTTTTTTTTTTTTTTTTTTTTTTTTTTTTTTTTTTTTTAAGAGATGTGGCCTTCTAATAGCTCATGTATTTCCTTTGGGGAAATAGAATCTACATGTCGTCATTTCTACAAGTTATAATTGCTAAAACAGCTTGAAACTTGAATCTCTGAAATATCTGTGAGTAATGCCTGTATGATATTAAGAAGGCTCATTAATTAATTACTCTAATAAGCTGAAGGTGATTCAGTAAATCTCTAGTTAATGCATTTTGTAAATACTATGATTGTACATGTGACTTTGTTATTATAAAATGATTTGTTCCCCTGACATACTCTTCTAAGTGAGAAGTAGTTGCACAGCTGATCTTTTCGAGAGGAAAAGGTGAAATTAATGAATGAATCAGTCAGTCTTTCACCCTTCATTAACACTGAATTCATTTCTTAAAGAAATGAAAGATTGTCTTGAGTCGTTTAGAGTGTGAATTTCATTCCAAATGCACATAAGTCCTCATCTATTTAGAGAACAATGGATTAACAATGAAGTTTAAAAATGTATATATCCTTCACAAATGGCTAACTATGCTGAATGGCAAGAACTTAAATCTATCTTGACTCTGTAGTGAAGACTGAAAACATGCACAGGTTAGTAAACTTGGTTATAACAAGGGAACAAGTGAAATAAAATGAAGTAAGTGAAATAAATAACAAGTGAAATGCTATCTTTGAAGTGAACGTTTTCTGTGTTACTAATGTGTAAATAGGATATGGCATTTTTAATGAATTCATAGGACTAGAATTTCAACATTTCAGAAGGCAGTGGTAAATGAAGAAATGATGACTGCAGTTCTGACTGCAAAGTACTGGGAAATAAGGGTTCTCACTTGCATTCATAATAGATGTAGGAAGCGTGCTTTTCCTTCAGAAAATATATTTTTTAATATATTAAAATGTCTGAATAAATACTAGTCATCTCATACAGTAATCTTATAAATAGGATCAGATCACTGTTATGGCAGAGGGTCGTCTTATGTTCCTTTAAATGGTGACTGGTGACTCACTAGGTCATCCTTCTTTTGAATCAATTTTAAACCAGTGTTTCATAAAGTGCTAGTAGGAAGCGTAGTGTGGGAAGTGCTCTTTCAGATGGGACCATATGTGGCCATGAAAGTTTCCCCCATTCTGTCTTAATAGTAAGATTCTGATGTTTGGAGTTCTGTTTAGCCATGCTGAATTACATTCCTCCTACTGCATCTAAAAATGACTCCTCTAGTTTTCATTTTCCTTGATTTGAATAAAACCAAGGACTTCAGTGTTTTGTCTTGTGGGGCCCACTGAAATACATTCTTAATGAAACTGAAATCCACAATTTGGTCAACTACAATGTTCTATTTCTTTAAGAATATCAGGAGATGCTATCTTGAATTGTTCTTATTTGTTATTATTCTTATTGTATTATTATGTATCTTATTATCACATGCAGCCCATGTGATAACCTTTGCTGGTTTTGTGGTTTTGTGTTAAAACTGTGTACGTATCAGATGAAAATGTGAGGAAGAGATCTTCTGCTGGAGTCAGTAGAGAAAGATGTTAGAGAAGATCAATAACGGTGTGCAACAGTTCTGCAAAACCAAGGAGAAATCCTGAAATGTGAATTTCTGGGTGACGTGATTGATTGCAGTATAGCACTCTGCTGAAAGCTTTGTAAGGCTGTGCCCCATTTACTCTTGTATGTGAAATAGTGGGCCTTCAGTCCATGACTTGGGGTCCACTTGGTTATAGTTACAAAAAGATACCAGATCTAAAAGAAGAAATCTAGCTTATGATTTGTATAATATATATTATATATTATATAAATATATATATAGCTTATATATAAGGCAGTGCTTTCATTATGTAGGAATTACAGCTTGTATTCGGTGATCCTTATGGGTCCCTTCCAACTCAGGATATTCTATGATTTTATATTAAATGATAGCAGGCTATAAAAAGGATATACATTTTTTCCCCTGTATGTTCTGTTGCTTTGATCAGATGGGGATTTTTTGATAGAAAGATGTTTCTGTCTATGTGATTTATCATTTTGTGTGTGAAAGAAGACACAAGGAACATACTGATATTCAGGTTTGTTTGTTTGTTTTTTAATTGGATCAAGTACGCCTATATAATTCCCCTAAGGCATCTGAGTAGATAAAAATGCTGAGTGTAAAGCCACACTTACCTGGTAGAAATTCAGCTATTTTGTGTAACATTTCTTTTCCATTCAACACCATCTGGCAGCTGCAAAGAGCTGAAAGAATAAAGAAAAAAAGCCAGTTGTATCTGCAGGTAACATTCTTGTTACTTCACAACAAAATCCAGAAGCTCCTAGCCTAAATATTGGTCATGGCTAGCTTATTGACAATGGGTAAAATGCATATAACATCTTTCACATTTGAACAATTCTGAGATCCTTGATTAGATAATGTAATCATGATACTGAACAAATAAGTCAGTCCTCTTACTGAAGTTATTCAAATGGTAAAAGTGATTAAAAAAAAAGAAGGTGAAGTCTTTGGTGTGTTTTGTCTATATACAGGCACTGAAAAAGTGAACAGGCAGCTTTAGGAAGAAGACTTGGAAGGAAGAATAAAACATTCAGAAAACCTGAATTTTTTCAGGAATATTTTAGGATCACATGTGGTTGGTTTTATGCTACTCCATCTGCTTCTGTATTAGAATAGCTAAAATAAGACAGGGAGAAAAACTGTCTTTAAATGTTTATTGATCTTTTCAATTAAGCTATTAATGGTTTGTAGATTTACCAATTTTTCTGAAAATACTTATACTTCAATTATGCAAGCTCACGAGTTTACAGGTAAACATTTTGAATGGGAATTTTGAATGTTGAATATATGAAACTGTGAAAATAATTACAAAAAAAAAAAGAAGAAAAAGAGAGAAAAGAATGTCATAGTTTTCTATATGGAGGTAAGCTTTTTGATTATTTATTTGTTTGTTTTTTTATTTATTCCTTTGCTTCAGGTTCAGTTGCTTAGTGCAGTAGTTGAGATGATTGAGACCACTGTGACAGAGGGTGAAGGAGACCTGGAAAATATTAGGAATATAGTGGGGTGGGGGAAATGAAACTAGACTTTTAATAGCTGTGCTGTTTCCAGATATGTAATAGAGAAGAACACATGAAAGGAGCAATGTACAGGAGGTGAGTCCAGGCAACTTCTGAATTTCTGTTCCAAACAAGATATACTTAATTCTGGGCTGATTAAAACAGACACCCTTATTCCAGGTTATTGTGCAAAACAAGAAACTCTTATTAGGTCTTAAGTTTTTCATATTTCTGTCCTTAAAACCCAGGATTTGCAACACACACAGTGCAAGTACTATGCAAGATCCGTTCTATAATCCAGCTGTACAAAGACACAAAACTATCAAGACTACACCAGTGGACAGGGCCTACATGTTTTGGCGCACAGTACCAGGGTGCTGGCTCACTCTCCTTGTTTGGGATGTGGCAGTAGAAGCACGCGTGAGAGTAAGATGGTGTTCATGGAAATGCATTCGTCAACTGAAGGCCCTCAAATGGGGGCAGTTGACAACTCTGGGAGCCTGAGAGTGACTTAAGCAGATGCGAGTTCTCGCCCTGTGTTATGTATATCCTTATTCCATGTATGAGACACTTACAAGTGTAATGCCTCATATTTTATTATGTTAGCCCACAGTGGCACAGGCAGGCACTGGTGATGTAGCAGTAGTGGTTGAACCTCCCCGGCAATATTCTGTTGTATTTGTTGTTGTGCAACAGATGATGGCAGAGGGACAGCCTTACAAAATGGCATCTAACATGGAAGTGCATATGAAGCAAAAGTGTGTCATTGAATTCCTCCATGCTGAAAAAAATGTTACCCATTGACATTCACTAACATTTACTGAACATTGATGGACAGTGGATTTGAGCACGCTGAGGTGGTGAGTAGATGGGTTGGTGGTGTTTTCAGCAGCAGTGACACAAAGACAAGCCATGTTCCATATGGCCTTGTAGATTTTTATGAGCATGGCATGCAGACACTTGTTCACTGCTGGTGAAAATGCGTAGTTAATTGTGGTGACAATGTTGGAAAATAGTGTTTTGAAGCTGAGAATTTGTTCTATCAAATAGTGTTATTTTTCTCTTTGTATTTATTGTTGTTTCCATGGAAATAAATAGGAGATGTAACTTTTGGAGTGACCTACGTAGTTTTCACCCTGGGGCTTCTTAATAATGGGAAATTGGAGCAGTATAAACGTTGACAGAGAGACAGGGAATTGCCGGTGGTGTTAGAATTTTCTGCTAAGGCTGTGAGAGCTACATATAAGCAAAGATCATTAGGAAGACTTACTGAGCAATGAATATTGCTCACTCTTACTACAGGGATAATGCTTAATGCCTTAATTTCTATTACTCTTACAATATTTTTCATGTTACGAAAAGACAAGAATGGCAACGTTTGTCAAGGCTGGGGTGTAGGAATTAAATTTTACTTGTAGAAGTATTGTTTACTGGAGAGCAGGGAGGAAGAAAGAACTGTATATGTTTGTCGGTTAATTGTACAAATACATGGACAATAGAAGCTGGATGTGAACTTCATGTGATCGATCAGTGCCCAGGTGTGTGCTTTTATGCTGAATTAAACGCAGTACTGGGAATGACTTTTTTCCCAAGTCAACAATGCAGAGTCCTTCTTGAAGGGTAACTCATGGAGCAGCAGTAGGGTACCTGATGTGCCTTGAGCTCATACAGTCTAGTTTACCTTACAGTATTTTGTTCACATGGTAATATTTATAATAATGTATTTTTCAGACAATCAGCATCGTGTGAGAGAAGATGGAGTTTTAGATTAGTTACATAACTTAAATGATAACAATGGGAAATTGCTGTGTGGTGGGTTCTTTTTTTTTCCCCACACCAGACATAAATGCCTAAAAAAAAAACCCCTGTGCCTGTAAATGTGTGGACAGAGAAGTGTTCCCCTCTTTTCTTTCTCCCTCTCTGTAATCATTAACATTCATTCTGTAGACTGTCAATAATTACTTGTGGGATTACAATTACTTCAGAGTGGATTTGTTTCCACATTCAATGGGCATGCTTTCCCTTTTGCACACACATTCTCTCTTGCTCTTTCTTCCCTTTCCTGTTTTGTCTGTCATAATATTATAGCTACTCTAGTTTTTCTGAAATGTAGTGGTTGGTGTGTGTAAGTAGTGGGATGACATTTTAAGCATAAAGGCTTAAAGCTGTGTAGTCTTTAATTCCTCTTCTTCATGCAGTTACAATAAATTCTCTCTTCCTCCCTCTCTCTGAAATTTAGATTACTTGGTTATGAATTATAGCTGATGCTGACCTAAAGCATTTAAGTGGGTCGTAGTCTGATTTTTCAGACTGCAATCTCCAATTGTATGTGTAAAAGTGCTGCCTCTATGTCTTAGCACAGGCTCGTAGTTGTACATAGACAAAAAAGACAGCTGGGAACAAATGAGCACACAATATTTTACAAAACTTTGCCAATTAGCTGTTTGATCTGTCAGAGTGTCAGCATAGGATGTACTTCTCAGTAGCTGAGGGAACTAAATTGACAAAGATCAGTGTAAAACAGCTTTTAAACTTCCCTGTTAAGTTCATTATAAAATCACTGTTGCAATTGATCTGTTTCACTTTAATTTATAACCTTGTGTGTCAACACACACTGCTCTGAGGTATAACGGCCTCTTTGTGGCTGCTAATGGACCATGCCAAAGGCTAGCTTAATCATAGTGCTGCACGCTGCTTGTTGCCTAAATTTATTGTGTCGTTACAGCAGAGAGCAGGCCATACATGTAACGTCTTTGTAATAACTTTTAAGTGTCTAGATCACTGTGCAAAATATCATGTAGGTATTTTCTTCTTTGTTTTACCTTTTATAAACAAAGCGGTTTTATGATGGCGTGGTTCTTTTAAGGATGTTTCCATCTCTGTCATTTGAATTTGGTACTATCAGATCTTTGAAACGTGTATTTTTGTATGCAACAGTAGCTGGGGAAAAAGTCCAATAAAACTAAATAAAAATTGTGAACTTCCTCATAAATGTAACATTATTCAGCAAGAAGAAAATAAAAGCAAAGTGTCAGGACACGTTGTATCTTTTAGTTGTATGCCCATCTTTGCCTAATGCGGTTTTATTACACTGCCTTAATTGAAATGAAATGTTTATAACAGACATTTAACCAGAATTCAATGATTAAATAGACAAATTTAATTCCGCTGTTGTTTTTCTTAGGTAATCAATGTGATTTAATGACAGTCTAATTGAGTACTTTAATTTTGTGAAAAGAAAACTAAAAGAAAATTCACTTTCAAAATTAGAAGTAATAATGGAGGTACAGGATGATTCCTGGGGATTAATGACTCTGAGAAAGCTGAAGGCTCAAGGATTAGCTGTGGGTTTTTAACCTCAGGTGGTCGTTAATTCTTCAAGTAATGCTCCATGCCCTGAGCATTATTAGAATTTAATAGTGATGGAGTAGCAAATTTTAGCAATTAAAACTTCAGCTATATTTTTAAAATGCAGATTTTTTTTGTCTCACTTTGATATCTTCATACAAAGTTGAGCATGAATCAAATCATCAATAATATCCAGTCAAACCTTTAGTGTTTTTCATAATTTGCATGCTTTGCAATTTGAGGGCATGTTACGTCCTTGGCGTGTTATGTGATTGCAGTTGATGAGCCATGAATTGTTGTCCCATTAGCTGTGCCCCACACACATCTAACTATTAGGCTGGATGTGCACTCTACTAGGGAGACTTGAACTTGTACAGATGCTTGTTTTTGTCAATAATGATGCAGGTGCCACTAGTTTGACTGGCATCAAAATGACAGGGTAAGTAATGTGCTCTTGTCTTCAGCATCCTAAATGTTGATTTTCTAATCCTCCTGGGATTAACATGCAACTAGACCTTCCTGGACGAAGGAAGAGCAGCTGATGTAATCTTCCTGGACTCATGCAAAGCATTTGACTCTGTCTCGCATGATGTCCTGTTACCAAATTGGAGAAAAACAAATTTGATGGATGGACCACTCGCTGGATAAGGAATTGGCTGAATGGTTGCACTCAGAGATTTGTGGTCAATGGCTCAGTGTGCAGGTGGAGTCCAGTGCCAAGTGGCATTCCTCAGGGATTGGTGTTGGGAGCAGTGCTGTTTAACATCTTTGTAGGCAGTATGGACAGTGGGATCGAGTGCACTCTCAGCAGATGACACCAAGCAGAGTGGTACTGTTCACACACTAGAGGGAAAGGTTGCCATCCTGAGGGATGTGGACAGGGTTGCGAGGTGGGCCCATGCAAACTTCATGAGATTCAACAAAGTTGTGTGCAAGGTCCTGCACCCGGGTCAGAGCACTCTCAAGTGCAGATACAGGTTAGGCAGAGAATAGCTTGAGAGCAGCCTGAAGGAGAAGGTTCTGGGGGTGTTGATTGATGAAAGATTGAATGTGAGCCAAAAACGTGCACTTGCAGACCAGAATGCCAACTATATCATAGGTTGCATCAAGAGAAGTGTCAGCAGCAGATTGAAGAAAGTGAATGTGCCTCTCTACTCTGCACTTGTCAGACACCACTCAAAGTTCTCAGTCCAGTTTGGGAGTCCCTAACACAAGGAGGATATGGAGTTGTTGGAGAAAGTCCAGAGAAGGGCTACCTCCCCTACAAGGACAGGCTAAGAGAACTGGGGCTCTTCGGTTTGGAGAAGAGAAGGCTCCAAGGAGACTTTATAGTGACCTTCGAGTACTTGAAGGAGGCCTACAGGAAAGCTGTGGAGGGACTTTTTAGAAAATCATGCAGCGACAGGATGAGGGGAAGTGGTTTTAAACTGGAAGAGGGCAGATTTAGACTAGATAATAGGAATAAACTCTTCACTGTGATGGTGGTGAGACACTGGAACAGGTTGCCCAGTGAGGTTGTGAATGCCACCTCTCTGGAAGCATCCAAGGCCAGGCTGGATGGGGCGTTGAGCAACCTGGTCTGGAGGGAGGTGACCCTGCCTATAGCAGGGGGAGGTGGATTTAGATGTACTTAAAGGACCCTTCCAACCCAAACCATTCCATGATTTTACTAGATCTTTTGGGGGATGTGTATGGACTCATTAGTCCAAGGGAAAAGCAAGAAAGTTTCCTTCAAGCTAACACTGTAACTTGTTAAAAACACTATGAAAAGCAAAGACAACTAAATAGAATCAAGCCAAAGAGATTTGTAGTTGAAATTGTCATGATAACCAAGCTAGCTAAGCGCAGTTAGCAAGACATTCAACAAATTATCCATATGTCTCTTTGCACTGTATTTTCTAACTCTCTGGCACTGTATTTTCTAATTCCTTTGGTATTCATGGGTTCTCTTTGATGACAGGCCAAGAGCATAGAAACCTATTTGTTTTCCTGTTGACATTTTGAATCCCTGGCAAATGAGTGTATTCTCTAAGATTAAAATATACATATACATATATTTATACATACGTATACGAATTAGAATACTGTGCATTTTTCCAATGTGGAGTTGCCAAGAGTGCTAAAACAGTCTTCCAAATATTCCACAGTATTTAAAATAGTTGTCTAAAAGCTTGTAGTAACATGTCTTTGGTTTTGCATGGTGTTTTTTGTTATGGCTTCAAGCAGCCAGTTCTGGTGATCTTTATTCATTTCCATGAAAATTAAAAAAAAAAAAAAGCATTTTACTGCTGTTAGATTATCTGATACCGTCATGTTAGGCTAAATTTTCCTGTATGCAAGCATTGCATACATACGTAAGACATATTTGGTTCTTATACAGAGAATCCACAAATTCCCCCAACTCTTGGCAATGCACATGGTTTTCTCAAATCAGTCAGTCAGCACGTGGTTCAGAAAGAACTCCTGAAATGCTTCGAAATAGTTGTTGTTCCATGAACGCTTTTTGTTCTATGAGTCAAGGACAGATTAGCAGAAAAAGCAGCTAATCCCAAAATCAGCAGTTTATGTTTGACTGGAGCACGCAGAATAATAAAAGCACATAGAATTAAATGGGTCTCATTACAGTGTTAAAGACATGTCTGCAAAGAGGTGAGTGAGCCAGTCATGGTGAGCCACTTTCTAGAAGTGATGTTAGGTGAGAAAAGGACTGGAAACTGCTGGCAGTATATCCTGATTAGTAAAGCCATTGTTAAAGTGCCAGTATAGATATAGGTAACCCATACGATGCAGGTAGCGCATTAAAGCATGAAACGCAATGTGTTTGAAAACACATGGCCTGCAGATTGGGCACAGTAAGGTTAAAATGTGTCACATTTATGTTTTTAAATAACTTCAAGTTTCGACTTCTTAGTTTCATTCGCATTAATGAAGAAGTGAGTGTAATAGAATAATTTTTTTTCAAATTAATGCAAAACAATAAAAACTCTAGGGCAGCTTTGATTATATAAGTTAATTATAGCAGTTAAATGTTGACAATGTAATATATTCACCAATTATTCCACTAAATAATAAATCTCCTTTTGCTGCTCTCTGCTTGTCAAAATAACAGTCTCCATTTTAAAACAGTCTCAGCTGAAATGTGCATTTGTGGTTCTGATATCACATAGATGCTGCAAGGAGGAATAAATTGGATGCTTGCACGTTTTACCAGCCTTTTCATAAACAACATAAACACTAATGGCAGAGAAGCTAAATTTATGGCTGCTGCTGTTAATCTTGTCTACATTGTCTACCCTTGCTCCTTACTGATGATAATATTTGGAAGTTAGAAATTTTGAAAAAAAATGCAAGGATTTAATAGAATTTTAATGGTATTCCAGAATACTTGTTACTGGGAAAACAACTGCTGTGCTTTAGTGACTACTGTAATGATTCCAGTATTTTGGGCTTGGAGCTAAGGGGAAGAACTTCTTGAATGCAAATCTGTGGCAACAAAAGTATGGTTTAAAATGAAAAATAAGCTGAAATCCTGTTTCTGAACCAATCTTGTTGCACATTTTCTCAGATTTTTATATCATATTCCTCTGTAATCCTCGTATATGTTCCTACAGATTTTTATCTCACACTCCTGTAACGTTCATATGAGCAGCATGGAGGTACAACCAATTGGAACTGGGATTTTATTTTTTCCTTTCAAGTCTGAACATAATGTTTTCAGTCTCTCTACAATACATGACAAGATATTGAATTTCTTGTTTCTGGAGTTCAATAAAAGTACTGCCACTCATGCAGCCATTGCCTTAAAAAGTAGTCCTGCTGGTATATGAAAAGAAAGGTTTACAGATCACTCTTGATTTTTAAAGGTTAGAGTGTTAGTTTGCCCTTCAGATGGCTGCCAGGTATATGTCTATATATTGGAAAACTATTGCAAAGTACAAGAAAACAGTAAACATTTTCCAGTTCAATTCCTTGCTGCTGTAACCCAGTTTTGAATTTCACAAGAATCGTCTTCTTACTGTGTACAAATGAAATCTTATTTACCAAGATTTATTTCAATGGCCAGAAACTTTTTATACGTTCTTGTTGATCGATCACCCTTAGGTAATCTTTTTCTGTACAGATGATGTATTTGTTATGTTAGTCAAGCAGAGTAGTTGCTACTCAATAATTATAGGAGGATAGAGAAAGGGAAGAAGTTGGGAGTATTAGTAAGAGATCTGAGATTTCCACCCTTTCAGACTTCCAAAGTTTTAAATATCAGTACTGAAGACTGTCCTCTAAAAATAAAGGTTAAATAAGCCTCCATCACCTTTGACCATCTGAGCTCGTGCCAAGACACAATGTGATTAAGATTTGTTGCAGAAATATTGACTGAAGGCACTCTCAGCAGATCCTTCTGTGGAGCTAGGGGGCGGTTTGTGTAGCTGTGACTTCTTTTGGTAGCTAGGTGAAAAGTAGGCAATTTTTTCATCAAAAACTTCAACAGTGACAGTTGGAGAAAGAGTAATTTCAAAGACTCTTACTGTAAATGTTTAAAAATAAGAAAGAAAAAATGAAATTTTAGAAAGATTTGGAGAAATAATTTCCTACAAATGTGGGGTGTATCTTAAATAATAGACTGGAAATAATACTGCATGACCTCCTACTTGCTTTATCTGCAGATAAAAATATTCACATTAGTATACAAAAAAAAAAAAAAAATCAATTCTACACCTAGAATATGGCCTTTTAGTTTCTGTGGATTTGTTTGTTTCTTAAATAATTAATGGTGACTCTCCTAATGAAATTCATTAATTAAGTTGAACACAGGTCACTTTATAATAACTGATGGAATTTTTCTAATTTTTTTTCTTTCTATTGCAGAATCAATAGCAGAGATGTAGAAAGGACAAGACGATGGAATGAAAATGTTCAAAAGTCCTTGCAGCGCTTCCAGATGCCGATAGCAGAAACATATTGACGTTAAAGCCTTAACAAAAAAAGTGAGTTGCATTGTTAATGACTGTGTTTGTGTCTAGTAGTCATCAGTTAAGACTCATAAATGACAGTCCGTAAGATTAGAATATGACTTCAAAGTACTGTTGGTGATATTAAGGCTGAAGAGATGTGTTTTTCCTCTTGCAGATAATGAATTTGGAAAGGGATGATTGCAAAGTACTGTGGATGATCTTATCTGATTTCAGTTTACCCTGTTCAGTAGGTTGGTGGGGTGTAAGGATGTGTAACTTCATGCATCTTTATCTCTTACAAGGTTTCAGGTAACAGCACTTAAACTCTGTTTTCTCTTTCTAAAACACCAGGAATGAAAGATGTGACATTATGCTTAGTGTTCATAACTGCGGAAAGTAGTTTTTCCTAACATTAAAGTTTCCTTCCCTGAGGCAGCTCAGCCTCTTCAATTTCCTTCTTTGTCCTGTGCAAGAATACTTCTGTGCCTCGTGCAAAAAGAGTTCTTTTATATTTGAACATTAAAAGTAATACCGAATTCTATGTGTAAAGCAAAAATTGAAGCCTTTGTCCATAATATTTTTTCCCCATTGAGTGTTCAGTCATTGTGGAACCTATAAATCAATGAAAATCTTTATCAAGAAACAGTTGACCCATAGGATGTTTTTATATGATTTTTTTTAAAATTCACTCTGAATTCAGAGTGGGTTTCATTGGGAGAGCTCCCTGGAATTTGGATGTAGTGAAATCCAAATGTGCCACCATTCCTATTAAATAATTAAACTATTTCAAGTCTCTCTAAGAAACTATCTCGACTTGTAGTGAAAGATGCATATTCCTCCTGTTTGTTATCTGTTGCCTCTATCTTCACTAAAATATGAATTAAGACTATTACCTTACTATCTTCCTTCTTTATCTCCATTAAACCACTGTCACTGAAGACAAATTTTGCCCCATTTGTTAGTTTTTACATTATTCTACTTTTCTCATATATGAAATTTTCAGCTCAAAGATAGTTTTTCAGTTTTTTTCAAATTGCTGTGATATTTCTGTGGAGAGAAGTTAAGGTTTTTCTTCTCTGCATACAGACCTCTGTTAGTGACTCTGTTGTATGGTGTGACACATTGGATTCACCCTTCACAACAGTATTTGAAAGCCAGCAGCAGGAAAATATTAATACAAGAAAAAAAAATGTCTAAGGAGTTTAATGTTGGCAATTCTCTCTGGTGTCAGAGATAGCTGTAAGAGAGAAGGCGAATCCTCCTAAGCTCTTTTTCCCTATTTTTCCTATCCTTGATTTTTATTTTGGAGTGAGGTTGTGAGGGGACAAGGGGGAACCTGAAGGTAGAAGCAGATGTTTTTGAAAAGATGTTTTTTCTTCCATGGCCATTGGAAAAAAAATAGTATATTTTTAGGTAAGTGAAACAGCATGCATTTTTCACCATTAGAACTACCCATAACTTCCTTTATTTTTGCACAGAAGGAATAGCCTGCACGAATTTACAAAATGGCTGGGGAGTGCACTCAGGAGGGTATTGGCCTTTCTTGAAATCTGCCATTAAGGCGTGTACTGAGAACTTTTTTGTTTTAGCAGTTATACAATGCAAGCATTGCTGATGTGCAGATCCTCCGGTGAACCAAACAACTCAGTATCCTAAATTGCCCCCCTTCAAGGCTGTGTCCCTCATATCATTCTTTGGAAAGCAGTTGTGGATTTTACTTCCCATAGGCAGCTTTTCTGCTTCTGAAAGGTTGTATGTACTGATGCTTATAACCTGAATATTGAGGATCTGCCATATACTTTACATATACTGCCACATATTTTGGGCCCCTCACTGCAAGAAAGATATTGAGGCCCTGGAACGTGTTCAAAGGAGGGCAACAAAGCTGGTGAGGGGTCTGGAATATAGGCCATATGAGGAGAGGCTGAAGGAGCTGGGAATGTTCAGCCTGGAGAAGAGGAGGCTCAGGGGAGACCTCATTGCTCTCTATAACTTCCTGAAGGAAGGTTGTAGTGAGCTGGGGTCGGCCTCTTCTCTCGTGTCATTAGTGATAGGACCAGAGGGAATGGCTTCAAGCTACGGCAGGGGAGATTCAGGCTGGACATGAGGAAGTATTACTTTTCAGAAAGGGTGGTCAGGCACTGGAATGGACTGCCCAGGGAGGTGGTGGAGTCACCGAGCCTGGGGGTGTTCAAGGAAAGGCTGGATGTTGTGTTGAGGGACATGGTTTAGTGGGAGCTATTGGGAACAGGTGAATGGTTGGACTGGATGATCTTTTAGGTCTTTTCCAATCTTGGTGATTCTATGATTCTATGATACTTGAGCAGTGACTTAGAAGCAGTTCCACATGATGACTCACCTTGGCTGCTATTCTCTCTTTTCCAGGTATTACAAATGTAGCTTCAGAAGAGCTGTCACTAAGTATTCTGAGTAAACCTAGTTTTTAGTGGTATGTCTTAAAATAGTTAACGACTCACGTGGTGTACAATGAACATAATCAGCTATTTTACTACAACCTACCAGCCTTGTTGATTTGACAAAACATGAAACCAGAAGCAAAAGTTAATAATTTAATTAGGCCATTAAACATCTGCTAAGCCTTTATAGCTCCACAAATGTAATCATGTCATGAAAAAGCAATGGAATTTAACATTGAAAAAAATCTAAATGAGGATTTTTCCCTTTCACTTTTTCTACCTGTACCGCGTTAACAGTGTTTTTTTCTCCTGTCACTGATCTCTTCCCAAGAAATGAAACATCTGTAAAATGCTACGTTAGCAAGGTATTTCTTCTCATATTATATGCGGAACATAATTCGTAATTTGTGTTTCAGGCAGCAGTTTAAATTTCTCTTGAATGGTAAAGCAGGAATAGCAGTTTTACTGGTCCATTTCTGTAAAGAGTTTTTGAAGCTGCTGTGGAAAAACTATACTACTTAAGAAATTTTAGAGTTGTTTGGATATTCAATTTAAATGCATTGGGTTTTTTGATTTGTTTTCATTTTTCTATTTTTTTTTCCCCCATAAAAATGAGATAGTTTAGAAAGGAAAATGTACCAGTAGTTCTGCAAAGAAAAAATTCAGTTGTTTCTTTCCTTTAAATTTTCCTGAGTTAAAAATGAGTTCATGAGTTAAATTTTTTTTTTTTTAACTCATGCCCTGAAAAGTTTGGGATTAATTTTCTTTCCTTTAGAAGCACAAAGCCTAAATCTGTCTGACTAAGTCATAGCAGTTGGGATTAAATGCCCAAAAAATGAATATCGCTCCAGCATCAGCACGCAGCAGTATGTAACTAATGTAAGAGAGCTTGGAATTGGGCTTGTGATTGAATTATGTTACAGGCTGTGCCAGATGAGATTGTTGAAAATCAAGCCTATAACATAATGAATATTTTACTGAGCCAAATATTTGTAATATAAAAACAAGCTATTCTAGTTCTCACAGCAAAGGTACAAAATAAATATCTTGCAATCAAGCCTGTCTTTGAATAAATACAGCAGAATATGATTAAAAATACAGTAATCAGTGGGTTATTTTGCTCTCATTAATTTTCCTTTTTCCATCTTCATATTCTTCTAAATATACCTTCAGGTTATTTTTAGCAAAATGTATTTTTAATTTCTAAGCATGCTTTCTTTAGCTTGCAACACACGCTATTGTCTATGTGTATATGATTGCAGGAATTGATGTAACCCATTCATATGTTTGTCTCACGTATCTACCCCGTCTACCTCTGTGATCACAGAATCACAGAATGGCCCGGGTTGGAAGGGACCTCAAGGATCATGAAGCTCCAACCCCTCTGCCACATGCAGGGCCACCAACCTGCACATTAAATACCAGACCAGGCTGCCCAGGGCCCCATCCAACCTGGCCTTGAACACCTCCAGGGATGGACGGGGCATCCACAGCCTCTCTGGGCAGCTGTTCCAGCACCTCACCACTCTCATAGTAAAGAAATGACAGGTTGTTAAGCAGTGGTTCTTGTGCGTATCTGCTGATCTTGCCTGTCGATGACTCTGCAATGGAAGAGATTCTAAGCTCTGTATTTTGGTTCTTTGTTCATAACTATGAGGTAGATTATATGTATATAATATGTACATAAATAACAATTTTGTTACTCAATGAGTAACTGTCTTTGCAGTTATAACACTGCATTATTTCTTAAAGTTAATATTATCTTTTAACTTTATGTTGTATTTTAATTGCCTGCTTTAATTGGCTATGCTTTAGTAGTAAAGAATTGCTGATTATTGTATTAAATATTTTTAGATGTTATTGTAGTTCTTGGGACTTTAACTTGGATAAATTGTAGGATCTTTTTTTCTCTTTTCATTCTTTTCTTTAAGAGCTCAGCACATATATTGGTCGAATCTCCCTATGAATTCAAATCCCTGCTCTTACATAATGGCTATTAGACTTTTTCAGATCATTGTTTGGAGGTAACCATGGTATCCACATATTTAAAAAGCATCAAATGACTTTTTTTTCATCTTCATTTAATTTTATTCCTTATATGCTGGATTGTCCTAAAACCTCTATCCATATTTCTTACTGTCCTGAGGGCCTCTGCTATACCTGCAGGCATACAAGATACATACAAGTAAATTTCAAAGGAGCCGGTCTGTAAACGAGATCTTTTTCCTGAGTTTTACAAATAACTGGGCAGTAGCTGTGTTTGGGGCATCTCTTCCCAGGCCTGAAAAAGCTCTAAAGCTATTCACAGCAGGTGCTGTCACAGAGCAGTGGGAGAGTAGTGAACACCTTCCCTTAGTCAGTGGCCTCTGATGTCAGACCCACACTTTATCCTCCTTCTACTGTGCTTTTTCAGGTGACGTTTAAAGCCTGATTTTTCTAATTAGTGCCAACAAAACTGAATAAAGTTTCTTGTTTAAATCTGTCATCAGCATCAATGTCATGCATCTGCTTAGGTATGAGTAGTAGTGAATTGAAAGCTAAGAGTTAGGCCTGCTCTCCAACTTGAACCACTTCAGCAGCCCCCACCTAATGAGGAGCCTGTACTATCATGGGGCTCAAGCCAAGCCTCTGCGCTGATTCTGCTGCGTCTTCTCAATGCAAGAGTTACTGCCTCAAAATAAAGCTGCTTGTCTTATGTCAAGAGAAGTTCTCGTAGGCTCTCAGCAATAGCTTAAGGAAAACTTTAACCAGTAGCTCTATACTGTATTTTCCTGTGTTTTGACTTGATTGCTTTTATATACATTCTTTAGTGCAATGGCGCTGGAAGAGAGAAAGCTTCTGTTACTTTCTGACTGGCTTTGAAAGGTCCTGGATATATAGGGACTGTTTCCCCAACCAACGCAGAACTCAAGTTACACAAAGGAAAACTTTATTGGAGAATGCGTCTTATGGCTGGAGAAGTCATGCAGGAGCATATGATATCATGAATATTGTTATTATTTCCTGGAAACTACTGAAAAAAACAGATAGTTTTGTCACAGACATAAATGTTTTGCTTAGTGTCAGTGCAGCATCCATTGTTTGCAAAGGCAGGTTATCCTGTGTGTGTAGAAATCATGCCCGCTGCCATTAGCCTTACCAGCTGTTACAGGAGACTGCTGGTCAGTCACAGTGATCCAGTCTGGCCATTTTTGATATTTAATGCAAGAAATGTAAACGTCTTTATTTAGGCAGGTGTTTATCTGTGCTGCTCCACCTGCAGTTTGGATTTCCTCTGTGTTTGCTTGTCTCTGTTCCCTATTTCTTGTGCTATAGTGGACTTAAACTTGCAGCAAATCCTACTGTATCAGTTGCATCCAGACAGGATTTAGCTAGGTCACAGAGCCATTTTCACCTGGTCAATACAGAAGAATTACATGACTTGAACTGCAATTCTCAACTTGTTGTAAAACCCCATAAGAAAAAGCCATGCTACAGTGAACAGATAGAAACAAAGCTTTCTTTGTCTAATAGTGTTCAAATATTCGTTAGATATACATATATATATATACATATATATGTATATATATAAGGCAAGTGTCATCAAAAGTTTTTCCTAAGACATTTTGTGATCTTTGAATTCAGTATTCATTCATCATTTAGGGAAAAATAATAATTCACTAATTATTTTCAGTCAATATAGGTAGAGATTGAGAGCAAATATTGACATCATATGGGAGGACAATTGCAGATTTTTTAATTATTATTTTTTTAAAATATTTCTCACAGTGCCTCTTATTGCCATTATGTCTGGTTCTTCTTGTCCGCTTAAACTTTAAGCACGTCTGTTGTTTCGGCATCAACAACTGGCTCTGTCAGTGTACATAAGAAGTCTCTGATCTCTTCTGCCACCTCTGCACATTCTGAATCCTGGGCTGAGACTTGCTCAAGTCGGAGTGGGGTGTTCATACCAAGTCCTAGAAAAATCATGATGGGGAACATCTAGTATATCTCAAATCTTGTAGTGGAACCAGCATGCTGGTACCTAACTTAACTTTTTAATTATTAGTGATTAATTTTTAATTGCTACATTTCATAGTTCTTGGTTGGTTATGCACCAAGGTAATGACTTCTTGTGTTATTTGAAGGGTATCATTCGATGTAGCACCTATACAGTTTTGTTAAAACACTTAGATTTAAATCTTCTGCAGCAAAGTCATGTTTATTAAACATTCCATGTGTTAATTACTGTTCACGAAGATCAAATCTTGGGAAAATATTGCAGATGGAAAATATCTAGCTTCCTGCTTTAATTCCCATAATTCTATAGACTAGAGAAGTAAAGATTACATGTATTATAAACTGTATTATCAGATAATCCATAACCAGATGCCGTTTTAATGATAGGCATGTGCTTTTTGTGGTATTCCTGGTAAAGCAGTATGAACAATTTAATCACTTCATTAAAAGATATGGCATAACAAAGAAAGGAAAGTCCAATGCTATTTAAAATAATCTTTACAGTGTATTAAATTGTTGTATTGGATTTTTTGTTTTGTTTATTTGGTTTTGTTGTTGTTTTGCAATGTAATGTTCTGTAAGTTGAACAATAAGCTCGTGATAAGCAAAGGAAATGTTGAGATTTTTGCAGATACGAGCAGTGTTATGACAGGTATGATGCTGTATCCCTAAAGAAACAGCAAGAATGATTTGTACCTTAGGATAATGGATTTTAAATTTTTTTTAAAATAAGGAAGATTTCACTGTTTCAGGTTGTGCCTGAGATGTTGGGGCTGGGAGATGCTACAAAAGGTATTTTCCCTTTTTTTCCTATTATTTCACTTGTTTGTGTGATATTGTGGTATTTTTTAACTGCTTGTGTAACCTGACTGTATTAATACCCTTGTGTTCTCAGAAGTGGATCTGGAGGATTCTGTCCTTTTTTACTGGAAGTCAGTGGGATCCTGTCATTAAGGTACTAGACTGGAAGTCAGGACTTTTCTGCTTGTGTCAAAGACTTTTTGTGTAGGCCTAGCCTGGACAGAGCATTTGATTCTTATTACTGCAGTATTCCGTCAGTAATTTCAGGTTTTGATTTATTCTCTCAATTTGTTTAAGAATACACGTATTCATCATGTTTGAGATAGATGTAATACTAATGGATACCTGGATACGGTTCATTGGAACACTGAGTTTTGTATCTAAATTATTTCTCATATGAAGCCAAGAAAGTTATGATTTGACAGAAGAAAGAAAAAAATCAGGAAAACTCTTTGTCTTAAATGTGAATATTTGTGATTTGTCTAAAAGCATGTTAATTTTGGGAAACAAAGCTGACTTTTTCTGCTGTTTTAGAATTTACAAATCAGTGCAAATCAGTTGCCGTCATTTTGACTTGAACTGAGTTTGCTTTGTAACTTAAAGAGGTTGTAATTTAGCAAATAGGTAACACATGTGGTACTGTTTGTATCATTAATACTGTATTGCACGTGTTATAAGCATTGATGCTGCTAGACCTCTCAGTGGCTCAGGTTAGTGGAAGCTATTTAAAGAAGTCTCTGACCCAGAGATGCTCTTAAATATGATATCTTATATTCTCATTTCTAGATTTATAAGCCTCTTGCTGTTGTTGTCATCTGAGCTTAAAACTTTCAGGCTGAATATGTTCATTCTTGCTGTTGAGGTTCATTTCTCCTTGTCTCTCTTGGAAGGATAAATAAGTATACAAGCAAAAAGAAATGCAGTTAAATAAACAAATGCCTTTGAGGGTTTTTTACAGTAGTTTTGATGGTGAGTTTGAAAGGTATTCTAACTATCCACCTCCCATCCAAGACTTTGAGAAATCTCCCATCTATCATTAATTATTATAACGATTCTTGAATCACATTTCTCACTCCACTTCATAGAGACAATTACTACAAAGAACAGTTGGCAATACAGTCTAACTTCAAATAGAATGAAATGCTTACTGCAAGCCGACCCAGCCAAAAAGGAAGCTTTTAAAGCCTGCTTTGGCATCCTCTTCATGAGTAGTTTTGCAAATCTGCAGCACTGCATTGACTAATAACTAAAGTGAAAGAACCATCATTTGCAACAAATTTGAAGTTTTGAAAATTTCCATCTTCCATGTTAAAATATTTTGAGTGCTTCCATGTATGTGAAATTTAATTAATTGGAGAAGTTATATTTGCAAGTTATATCTCCTCTGAATATCAAATAAACAAGACTGCACCCTGGACCAGTGAAATTTATATTGCTTCCTTCAGCTTATCTGTTTGGATGAAAAAACATTATTCAACCTTTAGCTGAAATCAGTTTGGCTGACTCTTGAGGGTAATCCCTTTACCATCTATTTTAATAAATCGTTTAAAATAGCCTTCATACAATATGTGAAGAAATGAATTTTCCTGTTAAGAAGGAGCCCAAGCTAATCATATTAATAGACTAAATTCAAAGTGGGGATTTATAAAAACAAAACTGCTAGGTTTTCTGTCCCTTTAAAACTATCAATTAACTGTTTAAAAAGTGCACAAAGAAATATTAGACCCTTATGAAAAGTATTTACACAAGCCAATGCACAAAATAAATACTTAGGGCTACGTTATTTTTTCAAGGAATATATGTGCTCATCTGACTTGATGCAAAGCCCTGACTCCTCTCCTAGTAATCCAAGAAAACATGTCTTTCCTTCAGAAAATATTTTGAGGATTAGATTTTAACTATATTTTTGGAAAAAAATGTAACTGACTAGAATATTTTCACATGATGTAATGCTTAACACTTTGATTTACTGTCTTATTCTCTCACCTGTTAAGAAAATATCCAAATTTCCATGATATATCGTAATCCAGGAAAGACATCTCCGAGATTTCTCAATGAAACACTTGTTTATGTATGAATGGGCTCCAGACACAGCCCATATGTTTGTACTGGACCATAACATTTCTGCCCCTAGATGCTCCACATTCTCCATTTCGTAGAAGGTACAATCACTGGACTAATAGGGACAGAAGATGAAGCTACCACCAGCATATTGGGTTTTGAGTGGTACCAAAGAGACATATCAGATTTTAAAATCATAATCATTGTAAATGTATTCACTGTATTCTCATTTATTATGGTTTAACCAGTCTGATTATATCAAGCATGTTCTTAAAATTGGGACAATTCATCATATATCATGATACAGTTACTACTGCTTTTTTAACAACATATAAAATCAAAAGATTATCTGATCTTGGAAGTGAGTCTAAAACTGTTACGTTTCCTGGAGTATGCAGTGATTTCCTTTGAGCATCCTTTGAACATCATGTGGAAATATTTGATCACTGTTTTATGAAGTACACCCAAGGAATATTCGGATGTCAGCTGGTCAGTCTATTTCCATATCCACTCAGAGGATAAGGAACATGCTGCGTTTTTATTATCTCCAAATAACAAAAATCAGAGCTGCCAATGGAAGTGGTGGACAGCCATCAACTGTTAAATGCGAAGTCAAATCAAATGTATATTTTCTAGAAGAAACCAAAACAGAATCCTGGGCATCTTGTTTGGTTAAATCTCCATCATTCATTTAATGAATGTTAACTTGAAATGATGAATGCAATTTAAAATAAGTAAAGATGTAATTTCTGACTGATTAAGAAAGAAAACCTTTAGAAGAAAGCTAAACTTCAGAAGCCTGCATCTCATTTATATTTAACAAGTGTATCGAATCTCTTTATCTCAGTAGAATCATAGCTGCTGATGCATCAGAAATTCTTAAGTGTTGCTCATTTATTTGGTGGTAGGTAAAGCAAAATGTTTGCCTGCTATCAAAACAAATAGCTGTATTTAAAAAAAAAATTGTGCTTGTCATTCAGTAGGATAGACTTTGAGCTTATAAAATGCAGAATTAATTCTATTTTTCTTAAATTCCACATTCAGTTAGAAATTCCAGTAACAGCTTATACAATCCCTACAGAAAATGCTTTGGTCTCTGTCCTCTGTTCACTTTTTTTTTATGATTGCAGGAAACATAGGTATTGAAAGAGTCTCTAGCTTGGATCAAGAACCTTCAGTAATGTGTTGTGATCATTTAATGTTGTCATAGATGATGAAAAATATGTTTATATCCTGGTTTTATAGGATATCAGCATAATCTCTGTTCAAATTTAGCCATAATTTAGGGTCATAATTAAATGTGCCATTACCAAATTTGTAGTTTAGACAAAACTTTGCATTTACTGGCAAACTAATACAAGTGATTGGAAATATCAGGGTAAAGTAGCAGCTAAACTATGATTGATCATTTTTATGAGCTGAGGTAAATGGAAGACCAATTACAATAGCTACTGCATAATTAAGGTGCAGAGTGTTGTTATGGGAAAAAGATGCATTTTGAGGCTTTCTGAATATGATTTTAATGACTACGCTTGGGTTAAAGGTTAAATGTGTTCCTTAATGTTTGTCAGCAAGCCTGTGAGTGTCATTAACGTAGTGGAAAATATTGAAGATCACTATTTTGCTTTTCCTTCAGTGAATGTGGTATAGTCCACATAGTTCTAATTGCTCTAATTTCTGTTACTTCAGTTTACTTGAATAATATATATACTCTCATAAAATAATACTTCATTTTAAAATAGAATTATAAATGAATGCTCTGATTGGAGGTAGGTAGGGTGTTTTAAATGGTAATAGATCAAAATATAAACATGAGTGAAGCTAATTCATAAATCCTCTTTTGGAGTAACACATTTCTCTTCCTTCTATGATTGTGCTGAAAAACAGTTATGGCATATCATGTCTTACTTTCCTCTTTAAAGTGGCTTTTCATTTTTAGCCTAACATGTAGTAAGCTGTTTGCAGTTATTTTGGGTGTCCTTTGTAGGAGTATACTTCCGTAAAGTGGAATCTCTAAATTGAGAGAGGACAGAATATGTATTACATTTTGTATATTGAATCTTAATTTTTTTCATCCATATGTATGGTCCCATCTGCTTAAATACACTGAACTCAGAGAGCAGGGGTCCTCCTTTCTTCTTCTCCTTACTTTGAAAATGATTTGAACAGAGAAGCATAATCTGTTCTAAATAAATGCACTTCATTCATTCTTTTAATGCACCTGGACAGGGGAATCAATGCTCTACTAGAATTGGAATATTTTTTATGGTACAATTCAGGATAATTCCATTGTCCGGACTGCGATATGGCAATAGGGTTTGCATGCCTGAAGTCTGGGATTTCATGTTAAATGTAACACAGATGTAATAGCACCTGAAATTACTCTCCCTAATCACCTTTGTACACCAAAATATTAAGTCACTCCAGGAAGATAAATGAGAGGCTGTTTAAGAAACATATTGAATGATCAGCTCACTTGGTATCTCTTTTGCCTATACTATTGAAATCTGTTTACTGGGCTTCTTAGAGCAAGCAGGATGGGTCATTTGTTTTGTAAGGTCTTCTGTTAATTACTCATGAAATTTTAATACAAGTGTATCAAGAAGATGGTGATGTAAGATTGCATTCATGGCAGTTTAGTACATTTAGATCTATTAGAATTTTGTGTTTGCACGCTTATAGAATTTCAGATAGGGGTTTTGAATAAATTAATAAATATTGCAAATAACATCAGATGAATGTGTTTTGCCATGGAAACCTGAGAATTCTCTTAAAATCAATCTAAGTGAAAATAAATGTTTTGCCATTTTTATCACGAGTGATGCTATTGCTAAGACATGTCCATTTTGGCATGCTATTAAGAAGGAATGAGAGAAACAGCAAGATTCCTACGTTCATAAAGGTTGAGTGGATCAGTAAACGAATTTATGTTGATCATACATTGAAAGGCAGCTGTAGAACTTAATGAATGAAAGTAGTTTTGGAACAAAAATTACTGAGCAGCAGCAGTAGTCCAGGCTTATTTGACCACAGGATATCCTTCTCAGAAAGCACACACAGTAGATTGTTTGTAGGGTGAGGAAGTGTTGGAAATATTCTCTTTGTAACAAAATACTTTTTTCAGAGAAAGTACTTGCCTGACAGTAATCAGATTAAGAGCCTGGGAATCTGAGAATTAACACCAGCATTGAATTGCATACACTAGAATTTTCAACATTTGATATAATAGTTGTGCTATAAATTCTCTCCTGTTTTCCTAGCCTAAATCATTTTATAGCCCCTTTTACTGAAAAAGGCGGTAACTATAATGGTTTCTCCATCCCATTTGTTTGCTGTAAGGGAAATAACGCATAAATTTGCTAATTCCTCTCTCTTATTTTTTTTCTTTTCTTTTCTTCCCCCCCTGGAATTTGACCTTCTGTAAATCTAAAGGTACACTGTAAACCTCCTAGAATTTCATTTCCCTCGGTTGCTTTCACTTTTGGTCAGACAGGTAAGATCAGAAGAATGGACTTATAAATGGCATTTGTATTACGTGGTTTCTATTTCTCAATATACCAGTTCTTATACAGGAAGCTGACAATGGGCCTGGGGTATGGCAATAACTTTTCTTCTTTCTTAAGGAAGGAAAGTAATTTGTTTTTGAGTAGGGATTATCATTTTTGATCAGTTTTCACAGTTTTACTGCAGTTGGACCTTCAAAATTCAAGATTATTCTTGTTTTTCATAATAAATATGAATTCTTCATTTATCTTCAATTTCCAGAAAGCAAAAAATCTTTTTTTTTTTTTTTTCTTCGAGTTGAGGTAGCTGTTTTGAAAGACGTGGAAGGTACATTTTGATTACTTTAAAAATGCTTCCTGTCATACTTTGTTGCGTTTTATCTATAGAGAGTGCATGCTCCTGAATTTGTCTTCCTCTGAGTCTCAGGATAAGAATAGCACTCATGTGCTTCTAGCTCCTTAGAAAGACATACAGTTTAACAAACTTTAGTAAAACTTCCTGATAACAGACATCATGTTCACATGTAGTAAAATTAGCATTCACGTAAAGACTTCTCTAAATCCCGTTGCTCTTGTAACTAAAAGGTCATGCCTGGACAAGGATATGTTCTCTGAATAACTAGGAGCATTAATACGCATCACCAGAATAACAACAAGTGTAAGCTAGTGTTTTCTGAAAGCTCCAATGACAAGCTGCTGCTTTGCATTCAAATAACGGTTCTACCAATAAACAGCAGAGACACCTTGCCATGTTATGGCGAGCCAAATGGCATACTTGCCAATATTCAATCACTGTGATAACGATTATTTCTGTAACCAGACAAAAGGACAGCCAGTCATCTGTTACCACCTGGAATTTCTCATTCTTTTCACATCTTTCACATTTGAATTCAAATTATGAAACTCTATAGTTGAAGTTTTCTCCCTGATTCTGTTCACACAGTTCCAGTCTTAAAACTACTTCCTGGGAGAACTGTCTGATAGTTTAGCTGCTCTCCAGGTGTTTAATACCTCTGACTCTGTCCAAATGAGCATGTAGTTTAAGAAAAATCTCCTCAAATTACTGTCTTTGCCCTATCTCCTCCTGGCTGGTTGTTTCTATTCCCTCCCTTTACAAGGAGATTCCAGTGATCTAGAGAAAGAGTGCTACAGATCCAAGCATAGTGTAATAAAAGCCTATCCCATCAAGATTTTCTGCTAGTTGGCCTGTAACAGGACAGAAATATGTCTATTTTGTAACTAGCTGTTGCTCTGTAAATCTTCTAGGATGTAAGTAGTTTATTTAGAATGCTGTTATACATTGTCACTTCTTTCCCTTTCAAACCTGGCCCTGAGTGAAAGGGCATTAATAGTCAGTTGCAATAATAAATGGAAGGAAAACAGCAATGAATTGAAAAGTTTTCACAAGTGTGTTACAGGAATCAAGAAACATAAACCTACATTTACACTGATACAAAAGAGGTAGGGGTTATGCTGGACTTAGAAGGTACTATTGAGAATTAGCTCTGGTAAAAGTGAAATAAAGCTCTGTCCGAAAATAAAAAATAGAAACAGCAATATAGGGAAAGGAAAACGGCATTTTCATTGAATGGGAAGGCCTTACGTAATTCTGTAGAACCTTCCTGTTCCCTGAATCATCTAACTAAATAACCTTGTTCATCATTAAAAAACATTACTTAATTGTGTATACTTTTCTACTAAAATTGTACTTGCCTGTGTAGGAAAATATATCGCTATATTGAACGTAACTTCTTTTCATTATTTCTCTTTATGAACACAGTCATGTGAGCTACACACACACACACACGTATCTGTGACTCAGGGAAAGTACTGGAATTGCAATTTTGTACTAAGTGTTTGCAGAACCACTTCAAGTGTTATTCTAGTAGACTGATGAAAGTCTACTAGAAATACCAAAGACATACAGCAGTATGAAGGAATTAAAAATGTGAAAGTAGAAAATTACAGTGAATTGAGGACAAGTAAGAACTACATACCAGTGGCTTCAGCCCTTTTATTTAACCTGTCCGGATTCCTCTGTAGGACCATCCTACTTTCAGGCAGATTAATGCTTCTTCCTTGGTGTTGTCTACAAACTTACTGAGGATGCTTTCAATTGTTTCATCCAGATTAATTAAGATGCTGAACAGGGCAGGGCCCAATACTGATCCCTGGGGAGCTCTGCAACCAGTTGCCAGCTGGATATAACTCCATTCACCACCACTCCCTGAGCCCAGCCATCCAGGCAGTTTTTTCTCAGCAAATTGTGTACCTGTGGAAGCCATGGACTGCCAGCTTCTCTGGGAGCATTCTCTGGGTGTCAAATGCTTTGCTGAAGTCTAGGTAGGTTATTTCAATAGCCTTTCCCTCGTCCACCAGGTTGGTCACCTGATCATAGAAGGAGATGTGTTTGGTAAGGCAGTACCTATCTTACAGGAACCCACGCTGGCTGAACACGATCCCCTGCTTGTCTTGCATGTGCAGTGTAATTGTACCAAGGTGATCTGCTCCATAACTTTCCTTGGCACCAAGGTTGGACTTATAGACCACCTGTAGTTCCCTGGATCCTCCTTATGATCCTTCTTATAGATTGGAGCCACAATAACAGTCCTCTAGGATCTCTCCAGTTGCCCAGAACCATTGTTAGATGATGGAAAGTGTCTTGGCAATCATGCCCATTAGCTACCTCAGCATTCTTGGGTGGGATCTTGTTGCCTTTCTCCTACATTGTCCTTTAATTGTAGCTTTGAGGGGTTCAGAAGCTGTACATTTTTACATCTGAATTCTAGTCTTTGCCAAGGAGGTCTTCCTTTATCAGCTATCAGTTTACACGTTTTTATTTTAGTTAAAGAAATATTTTAGTAAGTCAGCATATTCCTTAAATGTTAAGGAATATTTTTAGAAAAGTATTTTATTTTAAAGCAGTGTTTGTTTTAAAACAGAAAATTGATAGAAAATGATAGGTAAGGTTTCAAATGATTCATGCTATTTTAAAATGTTAATTAAGTGATTTAATCCTTACTGAAAACACATATTCATTTTAACAGTTCTCAAGTAATTTGAGTAGAGTCAGAAGTTTGTGAAATGACGAATGTAAATAGAAGAAGAATGATAGGGGCTTACTTCTGATGTCATTAAAAATAATCAGTTTTTAGTGTAATGCTCATTCTTCCTTAATGGGGAGAGATGAATGGAAAGTTAGATTTTAATACTTTTGTGAGGCACTTGCTTGTTAACACCTTTTCTTTAACTGTCCAGCTTTTCCATTCCATCAAGCCACGCTTTTTCTTACTTTTGGCTTTTGTTTCTCCAAAATGCTTCATATCTTTCTATATTTAACCCAGTGTTTTGTTTGGTTTCTTCACTGTTGTTGCTCAAATAAAATTGGCTATAAGAATTTCTATGCCAGGTTCTTGCAAAGCATCTGAATTGCCTACAGTGATATCACCCAAAACTGTTGTCTTGCTTGATTTTCATTAACCAAGCAGAGTTTGACTACATCAGCAATCGCATGGAAGCCCTCCAGGTAAGAGAGAACTGCTGTGAGGCACAAAAGTATTCATTAACTCTCCTCCTTTTCTGTTTTGTTCAACACTGGCTTAATGCTCACGTTCAATTATACCAATAGGACTACACATCTGAGAGTATGCTCTGTTAGTTGATGTGATTGACAGGTTTTAAACTGACACTGAGGAGCCTGTGCAGTGCAGCCGATTTCTCCACATTCAGCTTTAAAATAAGCATCCTCTGTAACATGTTCTTATTCACAATGCTTTTCTGTCTCCTCTGTTCATACTCTTCAAACAAAATAGTTATTCCTTTATGAGTATGAGAGCTATAGACCAGTAGAGATCTGACCTTACTCAAGGCCCCTCGAAGGTTCCTGTGATCTGTATTGTAAGATTACAGGTATTTACTATTTTTGAAGGTAAAGCAGAGCAAGCTGTCCAGAGAGGCTGTGGATGCCCCGTCCCTGGAGGTGTTTAAGGCCAGATTGGATGGGGCCCTAGGCAGTATGGTCTAGTATTAAATGTGGAGGTTGATGGCCCTGCCTGTGGCAGGGGGTTGGATCGTGTCTTTAAGGTCCCTTCTAACTCAAGCCATTCTATGAAGACCTTTAACTCCCAATGCCAAATAACAACATCATTGTCTTTAGAAATATTTTCTGGGTTGAAATTTTGCCTTTGCCCAGATTTGAGACTTTCTGCTCGTGAATGTTCTGAAGATTTAATACGGACAACTGACCCTTTGATTCTTCAAGGGGTTATGGATACTTGTTCAGGAAAGTAGTTTTATCTTTGCCTCAGAATGACTGAATGCCGAAGGAGACACCTTGTCTCCATGAGCAATTCTAATACAGGGGTTTAAAAAAAAAAGCCTGAGTCCTACATTTAAGGTTTTGTGTGAGAATACAGAAAAAGAAAATGAACAAAAGAAAAATTTATGAATAATTTTGGGACTTTAGACGTGGTTGCAAATAAAGATTGCTCAATGTTGCCAGAGGGTATGGTGATGGCCCTTTCATCTTTCTTTAGTTTGAAGTTGGACTCACAGTCCAATGGCTGAAGAGTTGCCATATGATAACACAAGTGCTTACAGCTCTGTGGTGCTTGCATAATTATTGGAGGTTGGCTATTAATCATATGAGTTTTTTTTCTTTGGCAGGTGAATGATCTGGAAACTTAAGTTCATCTTTTTCGTTCTTTTTCTTTAAACTTAAAATTTCATCTTTTTCATCTGAGAAAAAAAATATATATATGATTCTTAAATACAGAACATGTTGAAAGAATCACTTTTACAGTCCCAAATTTTCTTACTCCTGAGAATGAGAAGTACATTCAGATATAAATTTTCTTTCTTTTTATTCCCACATTTACTTATTTTTTTTTTTAGTGAATTGCTTGGCTATAGTAGTGGTCTCACTTTTTTTTTTTTTTTTTTTTTTTTTTCCTTCTGTTTCCTTCCTTCTAGTTTATGTGTTTTAAGGCCTGAGTTTCATTTGGGTTTTGGTGTTTTCCTTATTAAAGAAAAACAAATAAAAGCATTGTACCAGTATAATGAAAATGGATTAATGAAGCATCAAAGTGTGGCATGCTGAATATGTTAAAATTGAGTTAAAAATAAATGCAGCTACTATTAAGTGCATGTATAAGTAAAATGGCACCCATAACAATATTAACATGAAGAGTTGGGAGAGCAAACAGTTACCGGCATGAGAGCTTTACAAATTATGGTAATTCTCATCTCACGTGTAAAGCCAATCAATGTATTGCTGGTAAAACTTTTTGCTATCTAACTGTTATTTGCAGGAATTCAGAACTTCCATTATTTTGCAGACACACTGAAAAGCTGGGTATCATTTTCACGTTTTAGTGCTAAGTATACGTACACATTATTTTCAGTTGTGTGGACTTAGTGTTTAATTCCAGTAAATACACCAGCAGAGCAAAAGTAGTTCAGCTGACTCAGCTTAAAAATGTTGTTGAGGTGTTGCTGACATGATAAATAATTTTTAATATTGAAATGCTAAGTAGCTTAAATATTAAACTTAATCATGAAATTTAAATTCGAACTTCTTAAGATTTTTAAAGTCCATATTATGTTTGATAACGTTATTTTATGTGCACCAGTGAACTTAATTTTTAGTAGATGTGTAACCATGTCTCCCTGTGTAATGACAGCATCATACCCTCAGTAATGACATTTGGAGAATAGTTGATTACACTCAATTTTCAGGTTTTCTCTGTTTACTTAGCTCTTACATGCTGATGGTTTTACAGAATCCCCTCTGGGAGCAGTGTCACAATAATAAACATTTTTAAAACATGCACTAGTTGAATTTAACTGCTTCTAAAAGTAGTACAAAGGTAGTAGAGCGTTCTGTTTATTCTGCCCAAGAAGATGCTGAAATTAGGGCTAAATGACTGATTATAACATTGATAATGGAAAAGGAGCTGACCTCAGCTGCAAACAGGGAAAGAGCAGATGGTAGAGGCATATGTTATGCCCTCTTATGTTAGATAAACACAATAGCTGTCTCTGTCCCTTCAAACACCATTTATTTAGCAATAACCTTGACCATTTTCAATAATGGCTCAATCTGTCCAAGAAAAGAATTCACTCTGCTGCGTACTACTAGAGTCTTCCCTCCTACTGATGAACACTTTTCCTTCTTTCTCATTTTCAGTGACTTCAGTGCAGCCTGTAGCTTTGTGTCTCTTAGATACACAGGGATTTCACTCCTTAACAGCTCAGTTTCATTTTCATACACTTTACTGCTCTGCTGTGATTTTGTTTATGTGTATGACTGTGAGTGTTGTTTTCCCTGTACTGAGACCTTTCCTGTTGAAGTTTACAAAAGCTTATTTTGGCGATCTGCATTAACTTTCTTCCTGAACTTAATAGGCTGCTTGACTGTATTCCATGCAACTCCACAAACATACAGATGATACAGCGAACATCGGGGTTCAGGTGTCAGTGTTTTGCAAACAACTCAAGCTTTCTGAAAATGGAATCATGTTGGTAGCATTAGAAAAGGATATAGCTGTATGTTTAGTACAGACTTTTTAACTTTGTGTGTTTAGTATAGTATTTTTTCACTTTGCATTTCAGAGTACAGGACTCAGATTTTTGGTAACAGCTGTTACCATCCCTGGATGTGTTTAAAAACTGTTTGGATTTGGTGCTCGTGGACATGATTTAGCAGAGGGTTGTTAGGGTTAGGTATTATGGTTAGGTTGTGGTTGGACTCGATCTTTAAGGTCTTTTCCAACCTGAGCAATTCTATGATTCTGCGATTCTATGCTTACCTCTGCTTTGTCTGGTCATTTACTTACAGATCTTAACCTACCTTCCTCATTTAACCACCTTTTAGTTGCTGCTGTGAGAATCCTTAACACCTAGATGAACTTAATTACATCTCTGTATCTTTAGAAATCAGCTAGGGAGGAAAATCAAAAGGAAAGAAAGAAAGCGAAGAGAATAGATGGAGAGGAAAATGTAAAGCAGTCATGTGTAAGTAAGTCCCAGATGCATTCATTCAGAAAAGCTGTAGCATGTGCATTTCCTTGAACAGTTCAGAGAGTTTAGTGTGTCTTTGTAACCGATAGGCATTTATTAGTTTCAGAAATGCTAAACTGTAACTGTATGATTTTTTCTTTCTTAAGCAGTTTATGAGTCTGTGGTTTCATTTACAGACAAAGGAAATAATAAAACAACACTATCTTGAAACATTAAGGATTTTGAACTATTTGCCCAGTAAGAAATCAGATTCAGAACAGATTAATACTTACAGATCAAAATGGCATGCAAAGGGAACCTCTGAGACACAATGACTTCAAAATGTGCTATGATGTAGGTTGATATCATCTGGGAGCAAGTCCATGGCTTTGATTGTATATTTTTCACATGTTTCAGGAACATACCAGATCTTTAATGCTAAATGAAAAAAGGTTGAAAGGGAACACTGGTTCCAAGGTAGGCTTTGCAAAGTAGCCAACATCCATGCTACTAGAGAAGGCTGTCTGCATCTACAAATGCAGACCTTGGACCAGTACAATCTCGCTTTGGAAGCAGAACCTACACTGAATATACTTAGCATACCTTAATACTTGACTATGGCATTTTTTTGGAGATGGGACCCCTAAAACTACCTAAAGATGTATGGGGACCAAAGGGACAGTTAAGCAGTGTAAATGACAAAGGGTCCTATGTCCTATACTCTCCATTATTCACATTTGTTTATGAATATCAGGGGAGCCAGAGCACCTGTCCTTCAAGGAGCAACATAGTCCATGCTTCTTGCAGTCAGTAAATCAGATTTTTATGAATTATTCCAGGAAGCAAACTTAACACATTATTTGTATCACTGAATAGATAGGTCTTTCTTCTTCCAGGATCAAGTCTCCAATGAAGTTTCCATCAGTTCTGCCTTACAGCATATGAATATGGAAATATCATATAGAATTAGAGAATGAATACAAAAGTCGAAAGAGTTACCAAATCAGCATAGAAATAAGTGTATTGATAGTACTACCTTGATCTACTATTATACAATAAGAAATGTGTAGTTTTTGGCTTTCAAAACAAGAGAAGATTACTGTAAGGTTGACACTGCATTTCCTCCTTGCTGCCTAGAGAATTATTATTATTATTACTACTATTAGAAACTCTAGCAATCAAGCAAAAAACCTGAAGTCAAACAGTACCTGGAATAGATTTAATATCTATTTTCCGTGTTTTGGAATTTTTCAGCTTTCAGTTGAATAATTTTCAGAGTATTAAAAATATATATTGTTTTCATCTAAGGAAATTCTCTATACTTAAACACTTTAAATTTTTTTTTTTTTTTTTTTTTTTTTTTTTAAGATAAGCTGGATATGTATGTCAGGATTTTAAAGACCTACCCAATTACACATATATCTGGCATGGTGATGGAGGTTTTTGGTTTGTTTGGATTTTTTTCTTGTGTTATACAATGGGCTTTGATTTCTGTGAAACGTTTCACTTACTCTTTGTTTATAGATTATTAGCTCAATTGGTCTTTTAGAATCCTTGTTACTCAATTCTGTGTGGTCTCTGTGTAGTTGACTGTAGTTGTTAATTGATCAGTTCGTTTTGTTCAACCACAAAAGACATCTTTAAATCCTTAAAATTCCTGAAGATATTACAGTTCTTTGAATTTCTTAGGGATAATATGTTACTGAAATGGAGGAAAGAATTTCTTTAAATGTCTCTGTATGTAATGTATCAGCTTATGAAGACTAGCATATTTTTTCATGCTTTCATAAGTGCTATTCAAATTATTAGGGTATCTGCATATGATGTGCATTATATGGTTCTGTGGTGCATGAGACCAAGATTTCATAGAAGATATGAAAGACATAATATCTTTAACTGCCTGACAAGCAGAGAGATTTATGAGTGGGTCTGGATTCAGGATATTCAGTTATGTTGAAGCTGAATTTTCTTTTCAAGGATTTATCTTAGCATGTACCAGGAGTAACCATAAAGAACCAAAAGTCCACCAGCCCCAAACAGTTTTTCAGTTTATAGTATCTTATTTGTTCATGCTTCAGAAAAACTGTGGTGAAATGAAGCTATCTCAGAAACACCTGTGCAACTCTTTAATTTATGGCAGTCGTAGTGGAAGGATGTTGATTCAAAGGCCTGTAGTGTTTCCTCCCCTCAAGATTAAGATTTCCTAGTGGGGATTTGTCCTACTAGTCTGTCTCATCTGATGTATCAGTTGTATAGGAGATTAAAAATAATACAAAATAAAGTTTAATAAATGCATCAGCTATTGAGCAATCTCCTTTGACTGCCATTTTGTAGTATTGAAATGTGCATATATAACATAAATTGAGGATGGATAAATCCTTACAGAAAGGTAATTACTTACAAATATAGTGCACATAAGTAGTTATTCCTGGGGCAGATGCTGCGCTCTACTAAGAACATCCTAATTATATAATAAGGCCTACATGTTTTTGATGTCATTCCTGAAATGGCACCATGTGTGTAAGATGTGTAGTTTCAGAAATGGAGTGACAAATAAGCAGTTGGCTGATTAGTAATACAGTAATTTTAGATGCTCTAATTGTGGTGAGTAATAGTCACCCATCTTCACCTCTTGCCAAAAATCTGTCTTTGGCAGTTAATTTAATTCCATTGATACGTGTTGTTTTTTTTTTGTTTTTTTTTTTTGGTCACGGATCCAAGTAATCCCACTACAGGGCTTTTGATGCAAAGTAGTCTAGGTAGGATGTGATACAACATGGAGTAATGGCAAGGGCGACAATTGTCTGAATTGTCATCTCTGATGACAAAGAATGTCAATACATTGAGAATCTCTGTTTTATTCAGAAAGCTTTGTCTTCAAGTTACGTGTGTCTTTGCTTTTCCAGTGCTCTTAGCTGCTGTATTGCAGGATTTTGAGAGATTGGGCTTTTTTTAGATGAATTTTTCCTGTACCTTTGAACAATATGAGCAATTTCAATAAATGTAAGAAAAGAGCAAGCAAGAGGTTCAACTATTAAAAAAGAAAGGAAGAAAGGAAGAAAGAAAGAAGGAAAGAAGGAAAGAAGGAAGGAAAGAAGGAAAGAAGGAAAGAAGGAAGGAAAGAAGGAAAGAAGGAAAGAAGGAAAGAAGGAAGGAAGGAAAGAAAGAAAGGAAGAAAGGAAGAAAGAAAGGAAGAAAGAAAGGAAGAAAGAAAGGAAGAAAGAAAGGAAGAAAGAAAGGAAGAAAGAAAGGAAGAAAGAAAGGAAGAAAGAAAGGAAGAAAGAAAGGAAGAAAGAAAGGAAGAAGGAAAGGAAGAAGAAAGGAAGAAGGAAAGGAAGAAGAAAGGAAGAAGAAAGGAAGGAAGAAAGGAAGGAAGAGAAAGGAAGAAAGGAAGAAAGGAAAGAAAGGAAGAAAGGAAAGAAAGGAAAGGAAAGAAAGGAAAGAAAGGAAAGAAAGGAAAGAAAGGAAAGAAAGGAAAGGAAGGAAAGGAAGGAAAGGAAGGAAAGGAAGGAAAGGAAGGAAGGAAGGAAGGAAGGAAGGAAGGAAGGAAAGGAAGGAAGGAAGGAAGGAAGAAAGGAAGGAAGGAAGGAAGAAAGGAAGAAAGGAAGAAAGAAAGGAAGAAAGAAAGGAAGAAAGAAAGGAAGAAAGAAAGGAAGAAAGAAAGGAAGAAAGAAAGAAAGAAGAATATAGAACCTTGATGACCTTGATGATGAAATCCAAGAGAAAGCAGGGGGGATAGATGGGGGGAGAATTGAAGAAATGGGACCCTGAAACACATAGGGGACTAAGTAGACAGAGACCATAAAAAAAGATGATATTCCTGTTAACAGCATAGACGTGTGTGCTATAGGGGCCTTTTCATCTGCTGTCACAGACAAGGGGACCATTGTGCTAATCTTAACATCAAGACTCCCTTGAAAGGTATACTTTGTTCTGCCACAAAAGATACTGTGTTCCAGATGATATTTAAAAATCATAATTCAAAACTGCATCTTTTTTTTCCTTTGGCAGAGAGGAGAGCGCAAATAATTTTAGCAAGTGTTATTAGAGCAGATGTTATTAGATAGGGGATAGAAGGAGCATCAAAAATGCTGATAGGGATTTTCTCAGTTTGCTGCTGCTGGGACCCTGCAGAGACTAGGCAGTCTTAGTTAAAGCTGCAGCGTGCTTGCTCTTTATGGGAAATCTATCTCTTTTTTATTATCTCAGTTGTGAAATCTATTTACAGAAGAGGAATTTTCCATTCACCTTTCTTAAGACCATTTTATTTCGCTGCTCAAAATGGAAGGACAGTCTGCAGCTATGTATGGAAAGTGAGTGTGATTCTTTACCAGGAATATAAATGAAACATTTTCCTACTAGTTCACCATTTTCATTTTCTGTGTAGATCTAGAATGTTTGCTGATTGGACTATTCCCACACTAAAGGATATTATACTGTCACTTTTAGCTTGCTTTCATTTTGTTTTCTTTTACCTTGACATGTTTTCCTAAAGTAGACCAGTCTGATAGATTGATGGTGGACTAAAATACTTTTATATCCCAAGTTCCGAATTTTCCAGCTTTGAAAGCACTCTGAAAAATATCATGCTTACAAGAAAACTGGCATGTTCAATTTATTGGTTTGTATTGTTTTTAGCAGTGTCTGTTTTGAAAAAGAACATTAAAAAGTTGCTGAAACAGGAAAAGAAATCTGTATATGCATTAGAGTTGTTTTCATTATATTCATTCATTATATATTCATTATATTTTTGGGGAAGGGAAGAAGGACATTTGTTCTAAGTGTGCCTACACATCTTGATGGTATTACCATAAAGAAATAGGTAGCAATTGTGGAATTAAGTTGTTGCTAATGAAATTACATGCTGCTTTTTTGTCAGCTGCTTCTCCTCTTCTCTGTACCCCAACCCCGACTTCTTCCCTCTATTTACTTGCTGTTATTGCTGAAACTAGCTCCCATTCCTCTGCAGCAAATCCATCTCCCACTGTCTGTAGCTTAGTCAGAACATCTCTTAGTCAGAATAGGCTCTTGACTAGGATTTCTGTGAAGATAATGAATTGTTCTCCACAAGCAGCATTTTGAATGCAAAGCTGTTGTGAGCACAGAGATTTGAGTTACCTTCCTGACAGGATAAGAGAATATAGACAGTGATAAATTTTCTTGCCCTAAATTCACCAAGTGCCATAATAACATTGTGCTGGGATGATTTTCTTGTATTCTGTCTGAGCAAGGGGTTAAACTGTTTGTAAATCTCTGCACTGCCCTCTGTACATTGCAAACTCCCTGACATTGCTGCCAGAAGCCTGAGAGGTGCAGAGCAAACAGCAAGCTTCACTCCTGAAGTCAGGCTGTTGTGTGACACTGCCTGCCATGCTGTGTCAGGGCCATTTGTATGCTCTCAGATAAGGCAAGAACACAGTTCTGCTGCTCAGCAGCCAGTAGTTGTTGAATCTGCCAAGCAGGAACTAACTGTGCACTTGCAATCTTTGTGTTGCCTTGTCATTTTTATTTTTAAAAAGCAAATTACGTAGCCTGTACTAATTTTGCCACATGTCATTGGGACCACTGCTTTTTCTAAATCTTACAAAGTTTTTAAACAAGCATCTGTCATGGAAGTGCATATGAAATGAACGTGTGGATTTGAATTCCTCCATGCAGAAAAAATGGCACTCATTGACATTCATCAACACTTGCTGAGTGTTTTTGGAGACCAAACAGTGGATGTGAGCACGATGAGGCAGTGGGAGGGACATTTCAGCCATGGTGACAAGGATGTGAAAAGCAAGCCATATTCTGGATAGCCATGCAGATTCTTCTTACATGTGTGATGTGCAGGCTCTTGTTCATCACTGGCAGAAATGCATAGCTAATGGTGAAAACTATGTTGAAAGAAACATGTTTTGTAGCTGAGAATTTGCTCTATCAAATAGTGTTATTACGTTTTTTGTGTCTGTTTTGGTTTCCATGGGAATAAATAGGAAGCATTACTTTCAGTGTGACCAACGTTTCCTTCATATTTGCAGTGTTCATATCTTCTGTCTGCTAAATAGTTAGCTTTTTTGCCTATTCCTTCCATTACTATGAAAGTTCTTCCTGTGGAATCTAAGTTGATTTTCTCCCCTGATAACTCACTGCTTAAGTGACACCGTTAGAGAGTGTGGATTTAAGTTACCACGTCAGGAAACAGAAATGGAGCAAACTAGCCTTAAGCTACTTTGGTCTTCGGATCATTAAATCCCCATTCTGATATTGTTATTAGGAACAGGCAAGTAAGCTATACTGAGCAACTCATTTACAAGCAGAAATATTCAAGTGTTATAAAAAGCCTTTTAGTTTTTCCTTCGCATGGAAGGAAATATTCTAGTGTCTCTTGTGAATTAAAACAAAAAAACAAATACATAAAAGGCATGCTATTTTCACATCCTACAGGAGGTTTTATGGTTTTTTTCTATTTCAATGGATATTTTATGGTCTCAAATTTCACACTCCACGTTAGACTTCTGCACTATTAAAATCACTGTAATTCAGTCTTAAGTTCTTACAATTCAGATGTGTATGAGTACATTCCCATTTACTGGAGTAGAATTGGACCTTTTTTTTTCTTTCAATATCTGTCCCTTTAGGATGGAATTACATAACGTTATGCAGAATTACAGCACTGACTTCTCTGAAGCTAAGTGTTCATCCCTTTTTCTATTAAAAATGGTTCGTTCTTCTTCCCTGTTATTTCACTTCTTCTTTCTTTGTAACTAAGGAAACATTCATAAGACAATTATGAAATGGAAATAACTAATTAAAATCAGTGAGCATGAATGCTCACTAGACCATATAGTTTTATGCATTTTTAAAATAAATGAAAAGGAAAAAAAAAAAAGTATTACTTTTGCCATTTGTGATTGATACAGCAGACTACTCCATATTCTTCCTGTTTTCTACAGAGCTTCAACATCACTGAAATAAATGTCCACGCATCCTGTTTCTAATGAAATGATTTTCAAAATTACCAGATTTCCAAAAATGACAAACTTAGACTAAATAAGATGTATTCTAAATCAGTACTTCGGAATATTCATTGAAAATTGCAGTCAATGATATGGTTTTTGTTTGTTTGTTTGTTTGTTTGTTTGTTTTTGGTTTTTTGGTTTTTTACAAAGTAGCCATATATATATATATATATATTTTTTTTTTTTTTAATTGAGAGTCAGTGTAAGTATTACATTCATAATTTGGATATGGAAGCCAAAAGGAAATCTTCCTGTATGGAAGCCTGTCATTTGTGTTGGTGCATACAGTTGTTTTTGAATATGTATATGTGTATATAACTTCTTCTACAGGGAATTCACAAGTTGCCACTACATGGTCTGGCGTTTGACTCCAGCTTGTAGTGTTGACGCCGTGTCTTGTCACTGGTAATGATGTTATTTAGTCAGGTGTCACCTTCAGACTTGTATTTGTTCAATAGGACCTGAAAAACTTGCATATGGCATGTTTTCTGTTTCAGTTGTAGGGGGTCAGACTGTTCCTCTGCTGCCGTCTGTCACACGGCAACATGTAATGGAATACTGGTGGGAAGGTTCAGCCTCTATTGCCATACTACCAACATCTGCCTCTGACATTATGGGCCAAACAGAGTAAAATAAGAGATGTTATTTTCAGAGCAGCCTTCATATAAAGTCACCTCCAGGTTTTTTTCTTTTATCTTTTTGGCAGACCTACCAAAGGAAGTAGGAGTTGGTAGAAAGTCTCCAGTTATCCTCCAGAGTTAAGGTTTTCCTCACAATTTTGAACCACTTATTCATCTTGTAATACATTCAGAAATAGAGTTTTGAAGGAGTGTTAGGTTCTCTGCTTTTTGCCTGCTGGAAGGGGGTTGCAACCTTACTAATTGGAATTGAGAAGTATGTCAGCTTGAGAAGTACATCTGAAATCTCTTGCATTGATGTAGCTGTTTTTATTGAAAAATATAGTTGAAAAACAAGTACAACCACAAATTTCAGTCTGTAGTATGAAGCTATGCTGATATTCTCTCAGTTTGGCTTATTTAAAATTCTCACATCATTAAATTGCATTGAATTTGCCATTAAAAGTGACATTTCTCTCAGGACTCAATTCTGTTAGGAGCTGGCGGCAAAATCTTGGTGATTCAGATCATTTTATGTAAGAGAAATAGACAGAGCCAGTTAGCGTGCATACGCTCTATTTAACTTTGTAATTTTTTTCATTCAATTTATATTAAAACTACCCCACCCCTCTTAAACTTGAATGTCTTTTATTTTCAGTCTCCAGACCTTGCTGTCATAATTAGTACAACAGTTAGAAACGTGTACTAGTCATAACAGCCTTTCTGTGATTGAAGTTTGAGATCATGTGAGTAACACTGGAAAGCTTCCTCCTTGATATCTATAAGATAGTTTCAGGAGTATGAGTTGAGTTTGCAGTCAGATACTCCTAATTTTTTTTCACCCGAGTTCCTTATATGAGAGAAAAAAAAGCAACAACTTATAGAAATTTATTTCTAGACTTGCAGCACGTTTTTAAGGTTGCTATTTGAAGATAATACTGGAACTCCCCAAATACCTTAAACAAGTTAATGTATACCTGAGGCCACACTTAGAAGGCATGTAAAGCTGCCTAGCCCTGTGGAAGCGATGGAGATATTCCAAATAGCTGACCCTTCAGATTTCATCTTAGTCATTTGACCTGACATAGATATAATTCGTTTTTCACACTCCCAGATCATGTGAAAGTTGATATTTGCATAAGGCCTTAACTTAACTTAACTTACCCACTAATGTGGGTTCTGGGGTCACAAACTTCGCAATCTGTAAGTTTAAAAAAGGGCAGTGTTCCTGTCTGATTGGAGCATATTCCTAAGGATGGAAAGGTAAGCATTCTGTAAAATTAGTTGTAGTCACATTGCCTAATTCCATGTCATACTTAGTTTGTCATATTTGGAATAGTCTCCTTCGTGCCTATTGTTCACCCTGTCTGCAGCTAATACTTTCTTTTCTACCTCCAAGATAGATGTGCTTCCAGAAAGCCTTGTCATTTTAGACAACCATACAGATTCAGAACACAGCAGAAACTGTCAAATTATAGACCTCAGCAAGAAAAATCCATAGCCTATACACTGAGGAGAGTTTAGGCTCTAGTAGGAGACCTAGAAATGAGAGAAGAATTTCAGTACTGAGTTATTTAGCAGCCTATTGAAACTTTTTAGCAAGCTGTTGTATTAAATACTAGACTTACACATTTTTCTTTTTTTTTTTCTTCAGTAAGTTATTTTGGTAATTTAATTATAAGAATAGTGTATGATAAATTGTTTGGGCCAGAGCTAAAGAAAGTCCACAGAATGCAGTCTGGCCTCACAGTACTATGAATATAAAAAAAAAAGCTTTGATATTTACTTGCTGGAAGGGGTTTTGCACCATTTAAGTTCCTGTCTCTTTGTCACTTAGTTTTGGCATTTGTGTTTAACAAAGAATTTTTTGCTATCACAGTTCTACAGTCCTTGCAGTGATGTCCCCGAGAGAATGAATAGACTGTTTAATGCACTCTTGTCCTAGAATCAGGCAAACATCAAAGGCATTGTATGGTTCATTATTAAAAAAGTATATATATACTTTCACAGGAAGGCTTAGAAATTAATGTTAGACTGTTAGTCTGCATAAGGCGCCATGGTGTTCAAGGATAGATTCCAGATATTCTGAGAAAAAATAGTCTCTTCTTAAATATAGTTTAAAAAACTGTGTTCCTAATCTACTATTGATTTTAATAAGGAAGTAATATGTTATATAAATGCTGGACACCATACTATAAATAAGCTATTAATGCATATAATAAATCTATCCTATGAATGTATTAATCTCAGATACTATCACACTGCATTCAATACCTGTACGTGCTTTTAAGTTCAGAAAATCTGTTCTCAAGACAGCAGGAGCTTGTTCTGATCTTAGATACTCTATTGCATGTAATCCTGCACATCTTGTTTAATCAGCTAATCTACGTGTGTGCAAACACAGTGGGCGACTTTTGAAGATATGAGGTAAGAGCTCAGCTACACCTCAGATTGTAATAGTGAGAAGGCAGCAGAAGGAAGGAAGGTCAGAATGCACTGCCTACTCTTAATTACATTTTTTAGACATATAATGATTAATCAAGATTGCTAATCTTTCAAATTTTGATACTTGTTCACTGGTTTGTGTTATAGATTCCCTCAAGGACTAGAAAAGATAGTTTTTGATTCTTGCACTGAAAAAGCTTTCTCTTTTTGCAAAAAAATCATATGAATCTACTCAAACTTTCAGTATTGAAAACTAGTAAATTCAACATTTGTTTTTCCAGTCAGTGGCCAAACAGAAAACAAAATCAATTACATTCAAAATAAAACTTTTGTGCGTGTGAATTTGTGAAAACTTAAGTATTTTGAAAGTAATGCAGAGTACTCTGTACTGCCAAGAACAAGACGTTTTCTCTCCTTTGGGAGTTATCAGTGCCCACTACAATATTATAAGTTTTAAGTTTTGAAAATACCATCATTTAGGAGGTGTTTAAGTATGTTTTACAGAAAATGTCCAAATTTCTAGAAAAAGCTATTTCTCAAACTTTTGCCAAAACTAAAATAGTGTGAATTATTTCATCATTCTGTCATCAAATATTCTACTTAAACGAAAAGCAATTAATATTTACAACTATGCCCTATACTTGACTGATCTCAAACGTTCTGTTATCTTTTCTGAGAAATCACAGCCCCTTTGGTTGCTGCCAATAGTCATTATTGAGCAGAAAAGGGGCAGGAGATCATGCTGGATTTGGTCCTCATTGAAAAAAATGAATCCTCAAACAGAAAGCTGCAAATTAATTTATGTTTGGCCTTATTAAGGTATTAGCAGCCATATTTTGAAGACCATTGTTTAAAGATATTCTCAAATTACTATCACAAACTTGTGAAAATGAGTATACTCATAACATTAAGGATCTCCTTCCACCTTTCTATCTTATCACCCATTAAACTGACAGAAAGGAACAAGTGCTGTCTGCTAACAACAAATTTTTTATGTTTGTTGCCATTCTCAATGCGATACCTGACTCGGTCTTTTTCTCCAGCTGTCACATTTCATTAGCTCTTTCAGTTCACTTTGCTTGCACAAGATCTTTTTCCCCTGTAGTTTTGACACAGTTTTGCTGTTGTTTTAAAATCACAGTAATCTGTGAACTTGTGGTAACTGGTAACAAGATGGTACCTGCAAAATATGATACCAGTTTGTTATTGCAACAGATTACAAGAATGTGTTTTGGGTGTTTTAAAAAGTATGCTTCCCAGTTTGAACATGGACTTCAGAAAACTATTCTCAAGCTTGGCTTCTGCAATGACAATTCCAGTTCACACGACGCTAAGGTAAAAGCAAACTGAATGGCAAGGAAAGAGGGGAAATGGGCAAAAGCCTTGTGCATGCTGGAAGTTAATTTCTGAAGCCTTGTGCATGCTGGAAGTTAATTTCTGTGTTGCATCTTTATGGGCAGGGGACGTGTTGGAGAGGTGTCTGCCTGGGCAAGACATTTTATTATCTGTGTCCTGTGGTTGAACGGCTTTACATTGAGAATACTGTATTATTTTCCATGCATGTTGTATTTGAACTTTTTGATTTTTTTTTTCATTACAATATTCAGGAAAGAAACTATCTTTAATTGTGTGAATGGAGAATGCACAAGTTAGTTTCATAAAATAAATAATATGTATTTGAATGAGCACGACGGTAATTAATGAAGCTTTCTCTGAAATCCCCAGTGACTCTTCTTCATCCGAAATTTGGTATTTGTTCTTTCACCAGTCTGTCTAGGATTTTTCAGTACTTTCTTCCAGTCACTGGATTTTACCGTAAGTCTATTTAGCATTTTTTTCTAACTCTGCTAGAAGTATATGACTAAGTAAGAACTCTGCTGTCATTTAAATACGTTTTTCAGTGTCGTGCTGGGGAAGCAAAGCCTGAAAACCTGAGCTTTAGCATACCTAGGAGATAAAAAGCCAGGCTAATTCCAATTTTTGATGCTTGATTGTACAAGATCTCTTAAGACCCTGGGGTCTCCCCACTGCTGCTTGCATGACCTGATCATTCCCTGTGTACTCATAGTCCCTGACTTTTTGTCCCTTCCTGTCACTGCAGCTCAGTGCAGTTTACCTAATGCTATCTGAAGTGTTGTTTTTCAACACTGGCACTTTAAAGGAAGGCGAGAATACATGTGAAAACAAGACAAGGAGGCAGCAGAAGGCCTAACAGGGAGCACCCTCAGGGAATGAGGACAAGAAGTGAAAAAGGCAGAGCTGCAGACGTGTGTCTTCACCATGTCATGGAGGTGGCACGGGCATCAGTGATCCTGACAGAGCTCAGCCCAGCCACGCATGGGCAGTAGCACTACCAGCCTGGAAGGAGCATGGCTGTGACACACACACTTGTGCACTCTCCATAGGAGAAGGCCATGTCAAACAGCCTGTCCACTGGCGCATCAGTCAGATGAGCTACAAAGCCTGCTTCAGGGGCTGGTCATGTTGTGTGAGTACTTTGTTCTCCTTTACATGCCACCAGAGAGGTTGTGCGTGGTAAAAGCCATGTGTCAGATAAGCTGTGTGTGATGGGAATTATTTAATTCCATAACTAACTTTTTTTGCTTTACTGAGATGAACTAAACTCTATGTCTGGGCAGGACTCAGAGTTATAGTTGTGGATGCATAATGGAACTAAGCTAGATATTACTAAGTTTTATTATGGATAAAACTCCATATTTATTTGATATTTTGCACTCTGACCACCTACGCTCTCCAGCCTTGCTGTTATTTACCCTTTTCTTATTCCCTATTGGATAGGAAAGCAAGAAAGATGTCCTTCAATAAGAAGGTAAGAATGTGTTTCTGACTTTCTATGCTTAAATAGTTAGGAAAATACTGTTGAAGGCTTGTTACTCGGAAGTGTGAAATTGTCCAGAGAAAAGGAGTTCATGTTTTCATCTTCTTAAATGTTAACTGCCTCCAAAAGCACTGACTAATTTATGACTGCTTATATCCATTAAGGTTAAAAGCAGGAGGCTTTTGGCTATTCACTGGTATTCTTCTGTGAACAAGTAATGATTTCCTTCCAGTAGGAGGAGTCTTCCCAAAGAAGAAGCTGCTCCTTCCCATGCCTCTCCCTTGGCTTATTCTCTCTTTAAGTCTTTTTTACCAGGAATATTTCTCCAGATCCACATTTTGTTTATCAGAAGTTTAAAGCAACACAGAGATGGTCATTTTTCTTTTACAGAAGAGGCTCCAAAGTCTCCAACAGCAAAAACACTGTTTTTTAATGGGGAAGAATTTATTGAAGACCTTTTTTAAGCTAGTGGCAAGGGGCTGCTGCTGCTCTTATGCACATTCACAGGCTATTTCTTGATCAGAATATTGCAGGGCTGTATATTCATCCTTCTGGAAAGTTTTGCCCAACATCTGTATAGGGCATCTAAGTCCAGAACTGAGAACTGTGAATATGTGCTTCTGCAGAGAACTGTACCCAAATCCCTGCTTTTCTTAGTTGGAAATCTGAATCCTTCCCAGGTTTTCAAATTCCTATTTTAAGAAAATATTTTTGCTCATTTTTAAGTTCATATATGCAATCTCCCAAAATTAACAGATCTCTCAGTGCCAGAGAAGCATCACGGAAATACTTTATGATAAAGGTAAGTAATTTTGGTCCTACCTCATGTCCTTCATGAAATTAAGAGATTTTGCTGTTGGAAAAGGTTATTTCACCATAAAAACATTGCACATTTCCTCTGAAAACTACAAATGTATGGAAATGCACGCCTGTTCTCTGGAGGTTGAATTTCACCATTCTTACAGTGAATATCTCTTCTCCCTGACAGAACTGGCAGTTGTTTCACCTTGGAGCAATTACACGAGTGCTCGTGAAAATGCCAGTTTTCACAAAGAGAGTCACAAAGGGAAACCTGGAGGTGAAGGATATTTTTCAAATGATCATACTTCTCAAAGAGGGTATATAATATATATCAACCATTGACTAAAAATGATAAAGATATATTGCTGCATGTGTCTTCTCTATCTACTCTGGGTAACACTGTAGTTTGGCTAAAAATGCGGCTTTATATCTAACATTCCATCTGTGTTGTTGTAATAATGTAATTCAACTTCAGAATGCAAAATCCTCAGTTTCACTTTTTTTTCTGTGCAGAGAAATATCAAGAAGGGTGAATTGGAAAGTGGTTCTGTTCATATATGAAATATTCTTGGATAATGTCCTAATTTAGAAATTGCTGTAGATCTGGTTCTACAAAGAATTGGTCCAGAATGCTCTAGGGTAGTAAATGGATTCAGACAATACGTTTCTTCAAGGATTCTGATTTCAGTTGAGTGCAGACTTCCTGGTAGATGGTATTGCTGCATATATATATTTGGCGAGATCAGTTGAGTCATTTCTACAGGAAAGTGCCATGTGTGATATGATAATGAGTATTTGTAGAAAGCTGTATGGCCAGTTGAAGTGCTGCATACAGATGTGTGATCCTTTTCCTTACCCAGACTTAAACAGGTTAAGTTGTCCTTATTCCCTTTATTTATGATTGAATTTTGCATCTAAGAATCCTAAGTTGTTTCCTATTCTGAATCTGCATTTCCCTTTAATAATTTCTTGTGTGTTGTTAGGATACTAAAACTTTATTAAGCTGTATCATCTTTCCAGTATGAAATGCCAATACTTAATTACCAGCACTACTTGGATGTGCTTCAAGCTATGAGCTTTTATTCTTTTTTCATCCAGCAGGTGAAAACATCCACACTGTATAAAAACTCTTGCTTTCTTCTACATTTCAACAATAATCATATCAAAGTAGAAGTTGGTGACTAGAAGCGCATTTAAGGATGGATCCTGCCCTGCTGAAATTATATTGAAATTATGTTCACTATCTTATACCTCATTCTTCTGAAAAAGATAATTATGCAGGGATTTAGACTATTGCTGACCTTTCTATGGTAAACAAGAACAGCATTTATGATGCTTCCAAACTCCTAGACAGGACTTATTATAATCCTGAAAAAAGCCATAGCAAGTATAAAGAGAAAAAGAAAATCCTGCTTCAGGAGTTTTAGTTTTCTATAAAACTGGGAAATAAACAAGTCTTAAGGAAGGATCTTATCAAATACATTACCATATTTCACTGACTGCAGTAATGCTGTCCTGAGTCATACTAGTGGTGGCGGCTGAGAGCAGCCTCTGTCTTACAGAAGTTTCTAATACTCTTTCAGGAAGTACCCACTTGATAATTATTTATGTTCTAGAGATGTCTGAAGGTCTGGCCAAATAAGACAACTGACTGTGAGAAGGTGTGTGTGTGTAGTACAGTTTCACTTCAGGGCTTTGTGACCTGTACAAACAAAATTGAAAAGAAGCGGTGAGGAGTCTTGCCCTTTCTGTCATGTAGCTGGGCCTTGGAGATAGGAGGGATTTTCATGTAAGTAACTTGTAAGATAGCAGGGAGCTGAGCTGTTTTAACAAAAAACAACTGTGTTTCTGCCAGTGGATTAAGTTCTGTAATGAGCAACAAGCCATGGGTTTGCTCCTGCGTCAGCCCAGCCGTGTGAACAATGTTACCTGGAGAGTAAGAACATCCCAGGTAAAAGCTTGGAAGTGGCAGAGCCAGGACAACCACAGGGCAGCCACTGCCAGCAGAACACCTTGCTATGAATGAAGGACTGGAACTTAATTCAAAGTAGATGAAACATTCCCTCACATCAGGACAAATAAGGGTTTTTTTTCAAGTTACCCAGTTTGTTAGTTCTTCATCTGAGACTGCAAAGTCAATTCCTAAAAGTCTGTTTAAGATCTGTAACAGAAGTGGCACAAAGAAGGTGGAAAAAAAAAGTTAATTCTGAGATGGAGGAGGATCTTGGAGACCTGCAATTGCAGGCAACACAACTGTCAGGTCACAGCTTACAGAACAAATAGCAATAGAAATTTTTGCATTTATACCATTATGGCTTAATTATAAAAGAAATCCTACGAAGTATTCTTGGTTGGCCTGAACCCATTGAGTGATCTAGACAAAGGAAAAACAGTAAATGCCTTTTGAAGAGTCTGAGTCTGCCAAACAATGGCTTTCAGTTTTAGATCAACCTTGACACTGTTTAAAATGAAGTTAGCAGCATGCAAGAAGTGATTGTACAGATCTGATGTGCACGCCACAAAACATGCGGGAAATATCTTTGCCTTTTGTAGTGCTCTGATACAGCACACCCAGAAGGAACTGTTCTTAGCACCATCTGAAGTTGAACTTGATGACCTTGAAGGTCTTTTCCAACCTGAGCAATTCTATGCGTGTCGGGAAAGTTCGTTTCACTGAAGGAAGGAACAGAAAAACTCTGTTAGTCACTGCCGAGTGCATTGGTTGATGAAGCGTACTGGCTGCAGTAGGAGTCTCCAGAGTCTTGGTGTATTGCTGATGGGTAGCAATGTTTTCTGATTATTTAAAGAGCAGTTAGTGTGGATGCTGTGGTTACAATTACAAGCCAAAATTCTACTTCTCTGAGGGGATGAAAGGTGTTTTAAAAAAAAAAAAAAAAAAAAAGGACTTTTGTGTTGTTATACAAAAGGTGCATGCAGTATGCAGTGTGGTCACTTTTAAGACTGCTCCAGCAAATATGTCTGCCTAGTATGTTAAAACCATACTAACAAAAATGGTTTCAGAATTAATGGATGGTGTTGGCTAAAATATAGATGACTTAGATATAACTGTTCAGGATGAAGCAAATCTATGTACTTGTGGCTGTGTAATGGATGTATAACCTATACAATGTCTGGTGCTAGAATGTACATCAATACTTTTACATTTATGCATTGGTATTGAATCACAGTTTGTCATGCCTCTCGTCATGATATGCTTACCATTTAAATACAGAGACCTCACACAGCAAGGCAATTAGGTAAATTAAGTACACAACCTTCAGTTTAATTCTAAGCCTGGGACCAATTACAATGGAATCAAGTAAACTGATTCTGCCCAGCTCTGGAAGTATTGTACAAGTAGGACTCCAGAAATGCTCTATCTATATGTGTTTCCTGATGAGAAAACTCATCACAGCTCCTTAAATAATATTCACTAAGACAGACTTTTCTGCACCCTGCCACTTGGTGCTTCCAGTTTATACACTACTGTAGAAACTGAAAGGTCAGTTTAGGAGTATCCCATCTCAGTAACGACGGTTCCCATCTTTCAGAATATTCTTCTATAACTAGATTTCCTTCTGCTCAGTGCTGGTTCTCTGTAGGTAACTAAAACCTTCCTCTGCTAGCCTACAGGATATTGGTCTGCTGTAACAGTAGTTGAGTCTGCAGTGTATGGGTTCTGTGTGCATCAAGAGCACATCTGGTATCTGATGAAAATGATCCCCATGAATCCTGATTGATCTAAATATTTACTTGTTTTGTTAAGAAATCTGGACTTACGAACTTCATTCATAGGCTACTGAAGTAATACTCACCATACTAGTCATTCTCATCTTCAGATTGCTGCAGTTTCATTTGTCTTTTATTAGCATTATTTAGAGTATTTATTGCCAGTGTTGTTTTTAGGGTTAGTACTTCAAGCAAACACAGCAACAATATTGATTTAACACACTGCCTACTGAATGCTGAGATTTGGTTGACTAGGTATTACAACACCAACATTTTTATAGGGAAGAAACACCATTTTATGTACCACATGGTGAGAGAGTTACTATATATATATATATATATATATATATATATATATATTCAAATTTATTATCCATCCGAAAAGGCACTAGTTCCAGACACTTGCTTCTGCTTTTCCTTAAAACACATTATGCATCATATAATGCTATTGTAAAACTGAGTTTACAACCCCAGCAGTACAGATACCAAAATGTTAATTGCGTAGACTCACCTGCCCTGAGCTGGACATGTGGTGTGAGTGGATGACAGGAGCCCTAAGCCCAACTGCAAGGTACTGGAAAGTATTTACTCTGTTTTCAGCAATGTTTCACTTAGGGATGGAGTGTTTTACTACTGGCAGGAGTTTTCAATGTATAAAGGGAAAGCTTTGTGAAGAAAGCATTTTTCGTAATTCCTATAGGCTACAAACTGGAAAATATCTAGGGCTAAAGCAACTACTTTAGAAGGTACAAGAAATGCAAAATTAATGGAAGAAATTACCTATTCCTTACTGCCTCTCTTAGTCAGACACAGCCTATGCCTGTCCTAATCCATTATCCTGTCAACGCTGATGAATAGCAACAGAAAATCAGTTTTACTAAAAGTCAGATGTTTAAACTTCAGAGGAAACAAAATAAAAACGCATAGCCTAAAATTTCTGCAGCTAGCTAGATTTGTATTCTGTTCCTCAAGAAAAGCCAGGCGATGTAATTTAGCTTTGAAAAAATGGCACTAGGATTCAAACCTCACTCAGAACTCAGCTGATTTCTCCTATGATACCACTAACCATCCATTGACAAGGAGAATTAAAAGCTTAAAAGTACAATTTAGAAACAGTACACAGAGTGGGCTTTTTTATTTTCCTATGGACAATTTTAATTTGGTCATAAATAATGCGTTTAAATACTTTGTTCTGAATCTACAACCAAAGAGAGTTGTTCTGTTCTCCAGATATTTGTACTTAACTCTGTAACAGAATATATTAGAAAAAAATGATAGAATATTTCTAAGAATGTAGAAACATCATCTTTGTATTCAGCTCAGTTATTTCAGTGCTTTCATCTGCACCTTTTCAGTCACTCAGCTTCCCTTTGATGAATTCCATAAAATTAACCAAATAAAAAATAAGCTAAATTAATATATTGGAGAAAGATTTTGGATCTCTACATATTCACTCTTTGGGAACTAATTAAAATTTGATTTTGCGACTCTTGGTTTTTAATGCAATTCTCCAATATGACTGCTTTTTCTTATGATTATTTCATGGTTCTGAATCAGGAGTAATGTAATTGGTGCCCAGAAGGTTTGACACTCACAATTTTTTGGTCATAAATATTTAGGTTTTCTAAGAGAGCTTAACTTGATTTATCTATGTTAAAAAAAGGTATGGTGCAGGCATCAATCTCTTTGATCTAGTAAGTTGTGTGATGCACTGCCCTAACAATCCAGTAAGCTGGTCTAGAACATTGAAAATAGAGTAATTTTCTTTGGTGGTGATTCCGAACATGAGAGAAAAATGAATTACAATAAGAATGCAAACCCTCTATATCCCAGTTTGCGATGCAGTAGTTGAACATCAAAACTGACCTTCATAGCTTTGGAAGAAAGAAGAGATTGTACTTCCTTCTGCTCCCAGTTTGAATTTTTGCTTGGTTTTTAATATTTTGTTATCTAAGTATTTTCCTGATTGGTCAAGATTCTCTGAAAGGCTAAAGAAGGGCAACAAGGCTTGTGAAGGGCTTGGAGAATATGCCCTCTGAGGAGCAGGTGAAAGAACTGAGGCTATTTAGTCTGGGGAAGAGGAGGCTGAGAAGAGACCTTATTGCTCTCTTCCAATACCTGAAAGGTGGTTACATCAAGAGCAGGATCGGTCTCTTCTCACTGGTGACAGGACGAGGGGAAATGGCCTCAAGTTGCACCAGGGGAGGTTTAGGTTGGATATCAGGAAAAACTTCTTTACTGAAAAGGTTGTTAAGCACTGGAATAGGCTCCCCAGGGAGGTGGTTGAGCCACCATCCCTGGATGTTTAAAAACCATTTGGATGTGGTGCTCAGGCACATGATGTAGCTGAGGGTTGTTAGAGGTAGGGTAGTATGGTTAGGTTGTGGTTGGATTTTGAAGGTCTTTTAAAGTCTTTTCCAACCTGAGCAATTCTATGAGTCTATGATTAAAAAGAGGATTCTACAGTAGATTTGAATCTGAGCAAAATCCCTTGGTTTATTGTTTTTTGTTTGTTTGTTTGTTTGTTTTTGTTTTTAAATATGAGCATGGCCACTTGTGAACAAATAAATCAGAGTTCATGTGGAAATCAAAATATTGCTTATGGAGTAACTTTGGATTTTGCTTGATTCACCTGACTGAATTGCAACCAATAAGAAAGTTCTCTTTAATTCAGTACACAATAAGAAACATTTGACTTTGAATTACCACACTGCCATACAGGTCACTTTTGAACACTGATTTTGAAAATACGTTATTCAATTCTGTTCTCCTTAGAATTAGTTCACTAGTTTGGATTTGTTGTATGTTTTTCTTTTTTTGGGGGGGTCTTTGGAAAAGTAGATCCAGTTGCAAAGGCACAGTTTGCTTTCAAAGATAACTGCCAAACCAAAAATTGTACTCTAATAATTACAACTACTCAAAAGAAATTTATGTCATTAAACAGTGATTTTCCTTAACTTAATGGCTTTTACTGAAGAAAATAACATGTAATTAAGCACTGATTCAGTAACTATAGGAATGAAACCTGACAGGGGAAAGAAAGTTTCTGCCGCCACTGCAAGAATACCATGGTTAGGCATGAAGCAGCAGGTCTGCTGACTTTATGGGAAATACCTTCTAGCCCATCCTGAGCAAGGCAGCAGGAAGCAGAGATCCTCACAGTTTATACAATTTATTCTTCCTGTATTTGAAATGGATAAACATAGATAGCTGCTGAAGAGCAAGCAACACCAGTGTAAGAGAAAAATCTTCCCTCTTGGAGGATGTTTCTGCAGGGCATGGTCTTGTGACAAAGAATATGATTATTTTGTCATTTTAACACGATGGCAAGTACTGTCATAGGTAACAAAGACTTCATATGATGTGCAGAACAAGTCTGACTTAGTAGCACTCTTTTTGTTTACTGCATTTTGCTTCGGAACTTCCTTAGCTATTAGCACATAGTAAAAGTCTGCCTTTCCTATAGGCATGTAACCCCAACAGTTTCCCTTTTAAAACTAAGTCAGTTCTCAGTTGCCAGGTGAAAAACATAAGTAAAAACATGCTCCTGTTAAAGTACAAAGGAACTCTGCTATTGATTACGGCTGGAGCTAAATTTCACCCTTTGATCATAGAAATGTAAAATCATAAAATGGCTTGGGTTGGAAGGAACATTAAAGTTACCTAGTTCTAGCCTCCCATCGTGGGAATCACAGAATCACAGAATCACCCGGGTTGGAAGGGACCTCAAGGATCATGTAGTTCCAACTCCCCTGCCTAGAAGGGCCACCAAACATATACATTTAGATCAGGTTGCCCAGGACCCCATCCAACCTGGCCTTGAACACGTCCAAGGACGGGGCATCCACAACCTCCCTGGGCAGCCCGTTCCAGGGCCTAACCATTCTCCTTGTAAAGAACCACTCTCCTTGTAAAGAAAGGGAAGGGTTGCTAGTCTTCACATCTGGCACTAGATCAGGGTGGCATCACTTGATGATGCCATTAAGTTTTTTGCATTTATATTCCATCCTCACTTCTTGAATATTATGATTTCTACTAAAATGTAGCCATGTTGAAAAAGAAAGAATAAGTTTTTACATTTGCATAACTTTAATGATTGAACTAATTGAGCTTAATGTTTCCTTCAAAGTTCCCACTTTGGCTGGCATTGCTAGCATTGAAATTGCAAATATATATCTCAAAAGAAACGTATTTTTAGTACGTTTCATGAGATTGGAAATGAGGCCTTAAGATGTAAAACACTTTTTCATCTTAGCGGTAATTCTTATCTCACTTTTGTATGTAAGCAATGTGCTATGGAGGATGTCAAATTGTGTATGTTGTTAGCTGTATTACAAATTTGCCTGCTTGATTTTTTTTTTTCCTTAATTCAATCAAAAGAAGCTTTTAGAATGAACAAGTAGGATATGAAGCAAGGACCAGACAAGAAACCATTCTGTACATTACCTCGTAAGAATTAACGGTGAGGCCATTAATGGAGAAGTAATTAAAATCATATCACTGCTTTATCAAAAGGATACTTATTCATTAAAAGCTTCCTCATATTAAAACAGAAAGCCAACTTTATATTTCAGTACAGTTTATGCAAAACCAACAAATGAAGACAGTGACTCTAATGAACCAATGTTAATAGGATTTTTGTTCTTCATATACATATCTGTATATAATTTTGAACTTATATGCAGCGTATTTATTTCTTAGGAGCAGTTTCCATTTAAAAAGCTGTTTGTCTTAAGCAACCAGAGGAAGGTTTTTTGTGTGTGCCTATTGCATAGCAGGATTGAGAAGCAGAGGCTGAATTTGAGTTGAATCCAGGCTTGTTATCAAGGGTGTAGAAGTAATGATCTTTCCCTGCCTTCAGAGGGAGAGCAGTAAGATCTGCAGTATAGTTCATTATTCCTCATGTGAACACAGTAACATAAGGAAAACTTATACTGTGCATTGTTCTTGTCTCTTCCTCATGCTGAAATAACACAAGCTATAGCACTTTCAGCACCGGACCTTTATATAGCTGAAAATGAAGATTTTGTAGAGTCATAGAATGTCCTGGGTTGAAAAGGACCACAATAACCATCTGGTTCCAACCCCCTGCGATGTGCAGGGTTGCCAACCAGCAGACCAGGCTGCCCAGAGCCACATCCAGCCTGGCCTTGAATGCCTCCAGGGAAGGGGCATCCACAACCTCCTTGGGCAACCTGTTCCAGTGCATCACCACCCTTTGGGTGAAAATCTTCTTCCTCATATCTAACCTAAACCTCCCCAGTCTCAGTTTAAAACTATTACTCCTTGTCCTATCATTATCAACCCATGTAAACAGTTGTACCCCCTCCTGTTTATACGCTCCCTTCAAGTACTGAAAGGCCACAATGAGGTCTCCCCAGAGCCTTCTCTTCTCCAAGCTAAGCAAGCCAGTTCCCTCAGCCTTTCCTCACAGGAGAGGTGCTCCAGCCCTCTGCTCATCTCAGTGCCCTCCTCTGGGACCCGCTCCAAGAGCTCCACGTCCTTCCTGTGCTGGGGACCCCAGGCCTGGATGCAGCACTGCAGATGTGTCCTCACAAGAGCTGAGTAGAGGGGGAAAATCATTGTCATTTTGTTTGGTCAGGAGATACAGGAATTCTGGTCTTGCTTTGTGGTTGGATGTGTGGGATTTATGTGGCGAGATTTTTGTAGTGCAAGGCTGCAGGGTGGGTGCTGTGAGCAGAGCCCCACAGCTGCTCCTCGTCAGCTCAGAGTCAGCTCCAGCTGCTCCTGAGGGGACTCGCCATGAGCATGGGTGCATTTCTGGGAGAGCAGATTCAAGGAAGGGAAAAACTGCTGTGCAACGGGAGCTGGGAGAGAGGAGTGAGAGAGCATTTGTAGTGAAGCTGAGATGCCCACTAGGATAAAAGCATCACACTGAGAGTATACAAGAATTTGCCCTTGAAAAAAAAATTTAAAGCTGTCTTATTTAGAGATTCCTCCGTGTGTCCTCATGGAGTCCAACATTCATACCAGCTAATGGTGGGAAACTTACTTTGATTTCTGGCTGCCAGATCAGCCTGGTGGGTCATATACGCATCATTGGGACTTAAAAATAAAATTCATGAAGTCATTCAGTATTGTATTTCTTTCAAATCCAGGCATGTTTACGCATGTGTATTTGTATTCAAAACTGAGCTGTGTGACTTTTGTAAAACGGCTGATGGATGGATCCCATTATACCTAATGTGTTGAAGTCACAGAAGTTTGTTCCACAGCCAGAATATGTCCTGTTCTGTTTATTCTAGGATTTTAACATCTTCATCCTAAAATATGTGTCTACACTCACATATATGCTGATATTTGCATATAGAAATAGGTAGGTCACTCTGAAAGTAATGCTTATACTTACAATATTCTTATTTCCGTGGAAGCTACAGCAGATGCAAAGAGCACAGCACTGTTTGATGGAGCAGATTCTCACCTTCAAAACAGTATTTTTCAACATAGTCACCAGCATTAGTCATGCATTTTCACCAGCCATGAACAAGATCCTGTATGCCACACTCATGGCCATCTGGAACGTGGCTTGTCTTTCACATCATTGTCACCACTGTTGAAATGCACTACCCACCGTCTTACTGTGCTCACATCTACTGTCCGGTCTCCATAAACATTCAGCAAGTGTTTATTAATCTCAGTGGGTGCTATTTTTTTCCATGTGAAGGAATTCACTGGCACACCTTTGCTTCATACGCACTTCTTTGTCAGATGCCATTCTGTCAGACTGTCCCTCTGCTGCCATCTGTCACAAGGAACAAAATGTAATGGAGTATCAGTGGAAAGGTTCGACCTCTACTGCCATACCACCAACATCTATCTATGACACTGTGGGCCAACATTATTAGTACCAAATCCCTGATTATTGAATGGTAGAGAATAACTACTATGAAGAGGGCCATGCATTGGTGTATTCATAGTACGCCCAGGCAAAGACATACAGAATTACTAATACTAATTTAGAGTAATTAATGCTTCTTTAGTTTTCTACTGAACAAACAGACACCTATAACGAAAGTAATTGGTACATACAACGTATGTTGGCACTTAACTGGTTTTGAAGTTGAATCTTTTTTTGTCTGCTATTTTTTTAAAACTCCAAGATTGGAAGTTGTGCTAAATTTTGCCAATTCCATTGCTTTCAAAATCCTAACATTTTCAGACAATATTTTTTCTTTTTCTTATAAATCACAACTTCTAATATGGGTATTTGTATATAGAAAAATACCATGGAGGTATTTATCAATTGACATTCGATCTCTTGTTCCCTATGAAATACTTATTTAGCAGCTGTCTTGCTGCAGGCATTGTTTCACTTCTTTTTGTCTTTTCCTAGTGTTTTTCTGTTTGCAGTTAAATTGAAATATTCGACAGTGATAAAACCAGAATTCTCAACTGCTTTGCTTTCTATAACTCCTCATAATCTTTTAGGCTTGGTATAGAAACCTTCATACTTACACAGGGGTGCTGAGAAACAGTTTATTCTGACTCCTATGTGCAAAAATAATAGTAATATTAATAATAATTATACAGAAGTGTTTTTTTCTATATTCTTAAAGTCCACCAAGAGCTGAAGTGCTTGGAAAATATGATTTTAAAGATGAAAGATCTGGCTTATTTCTTCCTGATTAAGCTATGATATGATGATATCCTGTGGGCTTTTCCTGCTTAAAAGGTTTGTTGAAATGTAACAGTAAAGTGGAGTGCCACAAAAGTGTTTTCATGGAGTTTGATAGAGCAAGTTCTTTGTCTGGAAGGATAAGTAACTATACTTCTTGATTTGTAACTTGTGCTGCGTTGGACTTTCAAGGCAGCTGTTAAAGTTACCCATTAAGTCACTGAACCTCTTATATAGCAGAAATACGACATCCAAGATCATGTTAATAGCACTTACTACTTTTGATGTAATTCTCCCAGGCAATTGCTTTACATTTGAGATCTATTAGCTCATATTAAGAGAAAAAGCTGCTTAAAAGACATCTAAGAGTATGGAAATCTGGCCACCATGGGACAAATTGTGGCCTAGGCCATATGGGATCAGCTCCAGCCAGAGATGGAAGATGGCTGGGTACAGCAAGAAAAGTATGGGTCAGTGTTGTTCAGCACTGCTACTTGTGAACAATTCAAGGTTACAGACATGAATTTCCAAACTTGCCCCAAAGGTATTAGAATGGCAATGTTTCAAACATGAGAAGTACTGCTCTGCACAGAAGCCTCATGCAGGCTGAACATGATTCAGATCTCCTAACAAGAGCCCGAACAAAATGCTAGTAGTGGAGCTACAGAAAACATCATTACAGAGCTATACAAATGTTGTTTTGAATACAAGGAAATTGTGATAAAAGAATTTACCCAGGATTTCAGAGCAAACCCATTCTTGCGGTGGTTCACTCTGCTTTGGTACGTGTCTGTACTACAATAAAACGTTCTTGTAGAAATAAATTTCTGAATGACTGTTAATAGAATGAGGTAATATTAATTCCGAGTTCATTTCTCTAGGATCTACTCAAAGTTAATTGCTGATAGCATTGTTTTCCCTGTCACTGTTTTTCCAAGTGTTAAAATGAGCAATAACATTTGGCTTGATCTGATATTAATTTGGTCATTCTTGGCAGAGAAACCAATTCTTTTGGATGCAATTTAATTCTTGAAAATGATGAGGAAGTCTTAATTTGCCTGTAGTCTTTATCAACTTTGGACTTCGCAAGAGTATAAAATTTATTTTAAGTTCTACTTTTTCTGTAACTGTTTTATTACTCTCTCTAATATAATTTCCTGCGCTTCTATAGCCCTCCTTTGTCTCTGATCACTCTAATAACATTACAAAAATAACACTCTAATAACATTACAAACAACATACACTCTAATAACATTACAAAATAATTGAAACCATTTATTTAAATATAAAGCCCCCCTTTTTTCTTTTTCCTCTTAATGTAACAACTATGATAAATATACTATTTACCCAAAGAGTATTACTACCCAATTACTTACCCAATTACTACCCAAAGAGGTAAGAATTTAAAACTGGAGGTGCACTGTGGTGTTTCCCTCACAGATTTATAAACAGCATTAATTCCAATTTGTGGCAAGTTCAGAAACTGGAATAGCTGGTAGTAATTCACTATCTGGATGCCTCAAACTCTTCTTAACTTTGACAATCTCTGTTCCTTTGTGTTCGTTTCCAGGAGAAATTCAGAAGGAATATGCTGGATGCTTTCCCGGGTTGAGCCTGTGTGGCAGAGCTGCTGCTGGAGAATTGGTGGGCTGTAGGCACACATGGGAGAGGGAAGGGCCCCACCAAACACACACCTTTCTTCCAGGTATGCTTTTAAGAGTTTATGACTAACCCTACAATGGGCAGTGGAATTAAAGGTATTCCAAGATCTGAAGCACACTATGTATTCCCATTCTGCCTGATTAATTGGAATAGAGTGTATTAAATGGGATGGAAAAAGTGTAAGTTTAATGGGAAAAAAAAAAAAAAAAGACAGTGATTCATAATAGTAAGTAATTGCAACTTTATCTGCTGATGAATGCTTGCTTCATAAGCTTTCTCACTTGTTGTCGTCTTTATTTTGTACCAATTCCTGGAAAGATTTGAATTTTTATTTAGGGCTTTGTCCAGGACAGATTATTATATACTGTAAGATTTTTGTTGGCCTCAACATACTTTGGAGCAAGCTATTTTGATGGCATTTTCCATACTTGCTTTCAGATCCTTCTGCATTTGGCACCCTCAATTTATGTTTCTGACAAAAAATTCAGGAGTTACAATGATTTGGAGAGTAAAACACACAGATTCTGTTGTCTTGTGGTAGCTTCGGTATCACAAGGGCATTGTTAAGAATGGTTACTATATATCTCTGTTGAAATAATTATTAAATGGTGCTTAAGAGACTGATACAAAAACACTAAAATCAGAATAAGAAAAACCTACTTCTATTTTGCTCTTGCCGGACAAAATTTTACTCAGTGAAGTACTTAGATTTTATGGTCAGCTGAAAGCAGAGAATATTAAGAACTCAGATTGATAAGAAGCATCCTGGGCTTCTAGGATTTTGGTTACTTAGTAATCAATTCCTCCAAGGAATGCATTCAATTTAGTAATATTTCTTGATTGAAAACTGTTTTGAAAGTTCTGGGATGCATTATTTTTGTTAATGGTATCTCAGTTAATCATTATGAGCTGTGCCAAGAGTAATTTTTCTCATTTGTTGCAACTTGTGCTGTTCCTCCCCAGCTACCAGAAGCATTTCCAACATCCGTGTAGAAATACAGGGTGCAATACTTCAGGCTGTATGCTAAACACAGGTATATAGCCCCAGTCTCTTTACAACGTTTAGTTGAAAAAAAAAAACCTTCATCTGCATGCCTTGCCTAATAGCTATTTCAGCAATCACAGTGTGGAAAAGTGGTTTAGTTCTAAGCACTGGTTAGTGGGATAGGTGAAAAACTATTTATATGCTTCATATGAAGGAAGGAATAGAATTACACACACCACAGACAAAATGCATGGTTCTCCCTGACTGCAAACCAATGATTAGGAGCGCACATGTAGCTGAGGTGGGGATGAAAGCTAAGAGGAAGGATGAAACAACAATATTCCAATGTTCTACTTTGGGAAAATACCCCAGGAGTGCAACATCCTTTGATGGAACCAGCCAGAATCCCAACATCCTTCATTTGTCTTAATCTGTATTACTTGCCACAAGGCAAGTGTCCAGATGGGTTTTTAATATCTCCAGAGAAGGAGACTGCACAACCAGAGCCTGTTACAGTGCTCTGTCAGCCTTAAAGTAAAGAAGCACTTTCTCATGTTGCGAAGAAACTTCCTGCGTTCTGCTTTGTGCTTGCTGCCCCTTGTCCTATCGCTGGGTACCACTGAAAAGAGCCTGGCGCCACCCATTTGACATCTGCCCATTAGATATTTATAAGCAGTGATAAGATGCCCTCTCAGCCTTCTCTGTGTCAGGCTAAACTGTCCTAGGTCACTCAGCCTTTCCTCACACAGGAGATACTACAGGGCCTCAATCATCCTTCTGGTCCTCTGCTGGATTCTCTCCAGAAGTTCTTTGTCCTCTTTATTGAACTGGGGAGCCCAGAACTGGATGCAGTACTCCAGATGTGGCCTCATCAGGGCAGGGTAGAGGGGGAGGATCGCCTCCTTTAACCTCTTGGCCACGTTCTATTTAATACACCCCAAGATACCACTGGTCTTCTTGGCCACAAGGGCACACTGCTGGCTCATGATCGACTCATTGTCCACCAGGACATAAAGGTCCTTTTCCACAGAGTTCTTTTGCAGCAGGTCAGCCCCTAACTTGTACTGATGTGTGTGATTATTCCTCCCCAGGTGTAGAATTTGAAGAAATGTTTATGCACCAATCACACCATAGGGTGAAGTAACTGTAGAGCTTGTATTGTTCACAGCTTGAGATAAAATTTATATGGATTAACAATGAATGTCCTCAGATTTTATAAAGTTGGAGAAGAAAAACAGGCTTCTGCATGTGCATGTGGAATATGAACATACGCATTTCAAATACATGCTGTTGAGTGCTGACATGGATACAGCTCCAAAATGGTCTTATTTTCCTGTTTTGAAATTCTATTTCTTTTGTTGGCTCTTCTGAGGATAGTTATTCTGAGATCTGCAGGACTGCTTCCACGATAACAGCTAAAGCAAACATAACTCCTTGAACTTGTTTATTACATTTTGCTATTTAAAGAGGATGTCACTGGTTCTGCTGCACGGAGGCATATGTAAAGCCATGAGGAACAGAACCCTTGTCATATCACTCTGACTGTGGCATACCTACTGCAAAGCCAAATTTAAATCCTATGTGACAAAGCAGTACATGCATAAACAGCATATCCGTTGTTTCTGTCACATCAGTCTTTAAGACTATATGACTTTACCATGGATAAACTGTTCAATTCTATCCCAGTCACCAACGTCCTTGGGGAGATACTAAGGATGTATTAGCATTCTATGAAGAAAAATAAATTATATGTTGTTTTCTGTTCATGATAGATGTATTTCCAGAATAAGTAAAAAAGTTGGGCTATGATACAGAGTGAGTAGGAAGAAATGCAAGTGAAATTTACAAAATACCTACGTAAATTAGAATTAATGTGCTGAGCAGATTCAGTTAACAAGAGTGGGCTGATTTGAAAAACTGATTATGATTTGAATATTAATTCCTAAGGACAGAAAAGTAATCTAGAATAATTTAGAGTTTGTGTTTTTGTATACATCATAATAACTTAACTAACAGCTAAATCATTACAGGACCAGAATTCTATACATCACCTGCACTCAGGTGTCTGAGTGTAGCTCTGTAACACCTGTGCAAGTAAAAGAGCTTTTCTCTTTTTAAGTAATTTATTTATTTTAACTAAAACCTACTCCATTTGAAATACGCTTTTCTTTTCTGTGCGGTTCTGTTGTGTCAAGGTCCACAGACATTTCATGTTTTTAAACCAAAGAGCTGTCTTTCTTCAAAGACGATAGTAGTCAATGGAAAAGTCTTCATTAATTTATCCAGAAAATATCTGCTTTGAAGTAATTCAGTTAACTGTGGCGTACTGAAAGCGTTCCCCAACCAATTTGAAGAATGGTTTGTCAATCCCAATGGTATAGATAGGAAACGGTAAGAAAAGCTGACAAATCTTTGCTCATAATACAGGAAGTCTTTCAATATTAAAGAATGAAATGGCTGCATTTGAGTCATCTTAATGGTATCATTAAGATGCCTTTCTGTTAGAGCCATTACAAATTAAAGAAGTTGACAGCTTGAAAAATCTTAGTGAGGGAAGAAGTGCAGTTGAGACGGAACAGAACTGAAAGGCTTCAGAACTTGGTCGTCTTAGTTTAAAGGGACTTAAAAGCTCTCTGTCTTGTGAGGGTTGTAAAATAGTTTTCACGTGTTATATTCTCCCAAGATGCATGTACAAATGGCTTGAGAATGAATACAAAGAACTGTTCATACAGGATGTAACAAACAGCAATATGTTGCAGAAGAGGCAAGAGTAGAAGGGTGTTTGTGCAGGAAATGCAATGCCTGGAGCAGGACAGCAGTCCACTCGGTGAGGAAGGTGAGGACTGGCAACCTTGCACATAGCAGGGGATTGAAACTACATGATCATTGTGGTCCTTTTCAATCCATCCATTCTATGATTCTATGACTGTGCAGGACTCACCCTTACAACTATCAGCACCTAGTTGTACATGTTCATAAGAAATCTCAGGTCCTAAAAAATCAGCAACAAAGCTTCTGTGGATATCCAAGACATCCCTGTCTTGCTCATCTAATTGCTTTAGTAGGTAGGTGTCCACTTGAGTAACTGTGCAGTTCTCTTGTGATTGTCTCTAAATGCCTTCACCCAATCTTTTTCCTCTTCAATGGATAGAAATCTGTATATTCATTCTCTCCAGAGCCAAAGTGCTGTTGTTGTTTAGTTGTCTTAAAGCAAGAAAAGGTCTGAGGGATGCACTTAGCTGATCAGCCGCTTCTGGAGATTTCCTAGTAGCTCTTAGCATAGGGCTGTCTTAGAGAAGCTGCCAAGATGCAGCTGGATTTGTTCAGGTGACAATAATCTACATGTCTTCTTAATGTACTTCTTGTATTATGTCATACTTACTTTGGCATTCCTTCCAAACAAAAAAATCAAGCAGATACATTTCAACTGCAGTGTCTTCATAGAATCATAGAATGGCCTGTGTTGAAAAGGGCCACAATGAACATCTAGTTTTAAACCCCTGCTATGTGCAGGGTCGCCAACCAGCAGACCAGGCTGCCCAGAGCCACATCCAGCCTGGTCTTGAATGCCTCCAGGGATGGGGCATCCACAACCTCCTTGGGCAACCTGTTCCAGTGCCTCACCACCCTCTGTGTGAAAAACTTCCTCCTGATATCTAACCTAAGCCTTCCCTGGCTCAGTTTAAAACCATTCCCCCTTGTCCTATCACTATCCATCTTCATAAACAGCATCTTATCTTCTGTGTTTGTGTATAGACAGAAAAAAAAATGTATTTCACATTTTGTTTCCATTTTCTTCCTGTTCAATTATTCTGTATAAATATTAATACATTTCTACATAAGTGACTAAGGAAATTATACCCAAGTATCATTACCAGGAAATGACGCCAATGGTTTAATAGTTTAGAAGAAGGGGTTAAAAGCATTTGCACACATATGGTGTTATAAACCATTTTCTAAAATTTGGCAAATGGCATTAAGCTCACCCTTTGGTACCGTGCTGTTAACCCTTCAGTGACCACTCCAAGTATTTACAGAATGGTCTGTCCAGAAGGTGAGACGGAAGCAAGCACTGCTGATCGCAATGAACATAACCCTCTGAAGTAGATGAAGGAGTTGGGGCAGCCTGAGCATCCGCACTTGTCTGGGAGCATCCTGGTAGCCGTGTGCCTATGCCATCCCTCGCCCCGGCTGCCGAAGAGTGCTGTCCCTTTGTTGCAGGTGGCTGCTGCTGGTCTGTGCTTTCCTGGAGGGAATCCCTTTCACAAACAAACGCTGCTCATTGTTAGCCATCAGAGAGCATCAGCGTCAGAAAGCATCTCGTCCTGAGCCCCGGTCGTTGGCGAGGAATCCTCTCTGAAGGCGTCTCCACCTCCCTCCCTCCACGCATCTTTTTGCCGTGCGGCACAGCGCGATGGGTTACTGCCGCACCGCCGCCGGATGAGTTCAGGCGCTCTGCAGTTGCCCTCTTTTTCTCTTCCTTCCCTTTCTCTTCTTCCCTTTCCCAGGCTCTGCTAGCCGTAGCATCCACCCTCCCGAGGGCTTTGCCCGGATCATTTATTTATCTTGTGCGCATTAAGAAACCACCATTAGGCTCTGGTGGGAGGCGCCTTACTCGCTGAGCGCTCGCCTGCCTCCCCTGCGCCGCGAGAGGAATGCACAATTGAGCAGGAGCTGCAAGCTTGGCAGGGGTTGCCGTGTGCGTGCCTATCTGTTGGCCGGATCCGTGCTTTTGCCGACTGGGTCACTGGCGTCCGCCGCTTCAAGGGCTCATTTTTTTTTTTTTATTTATTTGGCTGTGTTTTTTTTTTTTTTTTTTAATTATTATTATTTTTTTTTTTTTCGCCGGGCATCCTCACCGGAGTTTTACTGCGGGCCGGACTTGAGCACGGACGCGGAGAAGCCGCGAGGAGCCTTGCCGAGCCGAGCCTCCTGCCCCGGGCCCCGCCCGCGGATCGGCCTCCCTGGCCCAGCGCCGGCCGCGGGTTGGCCGCGGGGCCGCGGAGTGGCGGGCGTCGCGCCGCCGCCTCCCCGCCGAGCAGCCGGGGGCTGCCGCTGCGCCGCGGCCGGGCAGAGGCGGGAGCCGAGCGGGCGGGGGAGGGAGCGAGAAAGCGAGAGAAGATCCCCTGGCCCCGAGGGGCGAGGAGAAGGAGGAGAGGCGAGAAGGAGAGTGGATGTGAAGGAATGTGCCCTCCCGCAGCCGGATCCGCGCGCTTGGGATAAAAAATCGTAATAATCGAGAAGGCTGACCGCCGCGACTTACTGCACGGAGGAAAAAAAAAAAAAAAGAAAAAAAAGGATAAAGGAGAGCAAAGCCTAGGAGTGACGGGAGAAGAAGGAGAGCGCCTTGGCTAACGCGGGCGGCGCAAGAGGAGGGCGCCCGGCGCGGCCGTCCCGCTGACTCCGCGGCCGCGGGAGGTGCGCGGGGCGGCGCGGGGGTCGCCTCGCCTCGCCTCGCTATGCCGGCGGCGTGACCGAGCGCCGCGCGCCTCTCCGCCCCGCGCCGCTCCGCTCCCCTCCGCCCACCTCCGCCGCATGCCGCCGGCATCCGCGGCGCGCTGATGCCCCGGGGCCGCGGCGGCGCTGCGGACGGCCCCTAGGATGAGCGAGGGGGCTGCCGGCGCCGCGGCGCCCGGGGCGGCGGAGGCGGCGGCGGGGGGCCCGGGCGGGGATGGGGCCGGGGGGCCGCCGCGAGAGCTGCGCTGCAGCGACTGCATCGTCTGGAACCGGCAGCAGACGTGGCTGTGCGTGGTGCCCCTCTTCATAGGCTTCATCGGCCTGGGGCTCAGCCTCATGCTGCTCAAGTGGATCGTGGTGGGCTCCGTCAAGGAGTACGTCCCCACCGAGCTGATGGACGCCAAGGGCGTGGGGCAGGACCCCTTCTTCCTCTCCAAGCCCACCGCCCCCCCCCGCGGCGCGGAGACCACCGCCGCCGCCACGCCGCGGCCGCCCAGCCGCGTCAGCCCCCGCCTCACCACGATGAGCCGGGCCCCCCCGAGGCCCCCCGGCACCCGCGGCCCGGCGCGGGGCGGCCCCAGACCCACGGTTCCCCGGCAGCCCGCCGCGCCCCACACGGCGCCGCCCGCCAGCGGCCCCCCCGGCACTGCCGGCCGCGCCGGTCGACCGCCGCCCGCCGCCCCCAGCACCCCGCCGCTGCCCGCCTGGCCCACTGCGGCACACGCTACCTCCTCCTACAAGATCTACGTCCACGACTCGGCGCCCTCCTGGACCTTGTCTCCCTTCCAGGAATCTACCACTACTACGCCGGAGACCACCACGACCCCCAAAATCCGTAAGTGAAGCGCGCCGGTGCGCTCGGGCACACCCCTCCCGCCGGTCGGGTCATCGGCATCGGGCGCCGTCCGTCCCGGGGCTATTGCAGCTCGGGGGACGCGCGGTGCCCTGCGGGAGGCCGGGGAGCGCCAAGTTCTCTTTCCCCTGGCTGTCTCTCGGCCTGTTCCCCGCTCGTGTGGCGGGCGTCGAGGCAGGAACAGCCGTGGGAGGCGGCTGGAATTCGCTGCGGTTCATAGGAAAAGCTTTCCCTTCTAGTCTGGTGTGAGGGCGGCATTTAGGAGGTGTGGGAAGCGAGGGGACAAGTGATGGCCCGCCAGGAGGGGCAGCGACACTGCTGACAGTGAGCAATGGGAGCTCGGGGCGGGCTGCGTTTCTCTGCCGGTGCGGAGTTTCTCTGGCCGTCCAGCAGCCGGCTCACACCGAAGGAGCCCTCAGCCCCGGAGGGGTGCTGTCTCCGGCGCCGAATTGGGCTGCTGGGAGGAACCCCGCCGGAGAGTGGCACCGATGCGCTCCCGAATGCTCACAGCAGCCCAGGGCTCCCTGGCTCCAGCCAGTACTGTGCCGTCTGCAGCCTCAGCCCGTGACTGGCTATTTTTTTTTAAGCGGAGGAGGTGGCTCGTTCCCTAGTTGCTCTTTGTGCCTGGCTCTTCCTGCACTGCGGGGCACAAACCGAAGCATTTGGGTTCGGTCCGAAATTTCGTTTGAGTTGGGTGCATCAACTTTCAGCTTCTCGTAAAGGTTATTTAGGACAAATGCAGTCCGTGCCAGAGGAACTTCTGTGTGGTGCTATTTAGTGAAATGCTCAATTGTACTGTATTAGAGTCTTCTGTGCTTTTTCAGATGCAACGTAGGAAATGAGGAGCCTGTGTTCTCCATTAACTCTTAGTTGCTTTTTCTAGCAGTGTCAGTTCGATCGCATGCACCACCTGGATTGCTTGTACAGCCAGCAGCTCCCCTTCTGCATACAAATGCATGCTTATTCCAGTAGAGGATTTGGGTAGCTGGTCATTTAAACTTAATTTTGTCCATTACATCTGTTTTGCTGATGAACCCTGGGACAGAGAGTGTATGTGCAGCAAACTGATTTTGTGAATTGGCAGAATAGGGAGAAGAGTGGCAAACTGGATGTGTACGTGTGGGTGGGCATGCAGGTGGTGGATGGCTGGGAATGATTACGAATAAAACTGCCACTAAATCAGAGCAGCAAACCAGGCAGTAACTTGCTTCCCCAGCATCTGCTACTGCAATTGAGAAAGAGCCATCTCTCACAGGTGTGGCTGAGCCTGGTTGCTCTTTAGCTGCAATCAGAGGAGCTTCAGTGGTACCAGAGGGAAAATCTCTTGTGGATCTGAGCCTTAGCTGTCTCACTGAGGTATATGGAGCTGTATAGAACACTTGGAAAAAAAAAGCAAACAAGGAAACAAAACGTGTGAAGGGAGTGTGATTTGCAACCTGCGTCTCTGATCTCAAATCCTGTGTGCAGCAGTACCTTACTGGCATTTCAAACTGCAGTGACGTGTGTGCCTGAAATGCTGCTGGGCTTCCAGCCTGGGTGGGACCTGTCAGGATTTAAAAGCTGCCTTGAGAGCTTTGCCCTTCTCCTTTTTGTGTCTCTTTGGGTCTGGAAGAGAAGTCTGCTGCAATTTTCTCCCATCTCCGTTGCCTCCTTACAAAAGGTATAGAAGGCAGTAAAATCCTTATTAATAAATTATTGTCACTGGCAGGACTCTTTTGCGTTCAGGGTGCACAAAGGAAGAAGAGAGCCTTGAAATGTTCCTGGCAGTTTTACAGTCCTGTAACTGTTCCTTGTTTCCGGGAGCCTGCTAATACCTTTTACAGCAGGGTGTTTCCCTTCATTAAGTACAGCTGGGTTATAGGATGAAATGCAAGAGGTGCAAATCCAGCAGAAATTGACCCTGTTTGGGCACATTGATAGCAGAGATTATCATTAATGGAAGATTAAATAGATTACATAAAAAAGGATTTGAATTTGTAGGGCATGTGGCATAATTTATTTATTTAAAGCCAGCTGTATTTCCCTGATGCATATAAGCCTGTCCAGGGATACATGTGAAATTCTCTGAGGCTGCAGTATCTATCAGAAGGGAGAGGGACAAGTAATGTATTCATCCTGCCAGGAAGTGCTGCCATGGTGTGACCCTACAACAAGTACCTGCGTCTGCCACTGAGTTCGCATTGCCCTGACTAACAGCTCTTAGCAAGGAAGGGTATTCTTTTAAACAAGTGCATCCTCGTTTTGTAAATTCAGCTGCATGGTCCTTATGTGGCCGTTGCTCCGGTGGCTGTTGAAATGGAAGTCGTGGATCTGTTGTGTCGCGTGAATACAAATCTGACATGACAAATCTGATGCCCCTGCTTTCAAAGCAGTGCACAGCCCTGTGTGATCCGCCAGCTTGGCAAGGCACAGATGGAGGCAGGGGTTATGGGTTATTTAGCCTTTCGTGGCTTCTAAGAAAAGAAGCAGCTGTCATTATTCATGTGGCAGTTCATTTAATTGCTTCAACGTGTTAAAATGGGCTCAAAATGTGACTTGAGGAAATGGAGAACAAATTGGGAGCTATTTCTTCAGAAAGCCGGATGATTGCCCACCTGAAGTTGATGCCGGTAAAGCCTTTTCTCTGTGTGTGTATTCAGCTGAGGAGATGTTGTGAAATCTCTCACTTTTTTGTGGGTGTGCATAATGACAATAATTCTTGGTTGTGTTTCACTCAAAGTCAAGCTATCTGTGAGCTGCTTTGCAAGTTCTCGTTGAAGATCCTTCAGGTTCTGACTAAGCAAAAGCCATTGACTCATCGGCTTTCTATCTGTACTGTGTGCCTGCGTGTGTTTCTCATGTTCATGTACAGATTGTGGCTTTTTAGCCTCATTTCCCAGCATTCAACGTGAAAATCAATCATTGATTTAGGATAGCCTAACCCACAGAAGAGCAGAATCAGCCAACTGACTGGAACGCGCCGGTGAGGTTTTATTATTATCAAACCATTGGTTTCATTTCTATGGTGTCATGCCCTGATTTTTTCCACTGTGCATTTTTTTCATGGTATTCTGAGTTTTTCAGTAATGTTATTATCTTTAAATTGAGATGTTGTACTTATAGGTGTGTTCAGCTGTGAAATACCCCGTGGTTTCTGTGGTGTTCCTATGACAAAAGGCTAATGCAGAGAGCTGAGGTCAGGCAGGTGGGGCTCAAGTAATGCGTTGTAACCAGGGAAAGAGATGTTACAGAAATCTTAATCAATAGATCTTGTGAAGTCCATTTGCGACCTTCTTTTGTGTCCAGACTGCAGCCTGAACACACTTTGATTTCCTGCTAAAGATTTTCTAGTCCAGTCGTTTGTCCTAGTCATATCTCTGTCTGTTTGCTATGCACGGCATGGGTTCAAGTAACAAGCATCTGGCAGCTGAACTGCTACCAGCACTGACATTTTGGTGAAAGCTGTTTGTTTTATTTTGCACTGACTCAAATATCTTTTTCACATTAAAGATGACACTTACATGGAACTGCGGGGTTTTCACCAACTGGAGGGTGTAGTGGGAGGTGCCAAACTGTAGTAAAACCAGACCTACTCTTTCCAGAGCTCTGAAGCATCCTGCCAACGAATGACAAGTATCTGTGAGCGCTTTGCGTTGTGATCGTGAGCTGTCATTGGAATCAAGGAGTGCACACATGATGCTAGAACACGTGCCTGTAGCACTGAGTGAGATTAATATGGCATAGATTAATAATCTATGAAGCATCAAAGGCCGTGGAACAAAGAAAAATATATCGAACTGGGAACTCTGAAAGCATTTCCTTCTTGTCCTCATTCTACTTGCTTTCAGTTCCCATACCATGAGTCAGTGTACCACAGACGTGATTAGATTTGTGTTTTCCGCCTTATATACTTGTCAGCACCAAAGCTAATGCCAAGATACAAAATAACAAATAGAGAATATACCCTGAAGCATAAGTATTTGTAATTTTATTTTTCATTTATTGTGGTTATAACTTCTTTCCTCTGTTCAATTAGGTGGAATGACGTTGGGCTTAATTTCACTTTTACATTTATAATCCTTGTTATAGTTGGGAACTAGCACACTTTTCATCAAGTTCATAAGGAATTTGAATGCTTATATGAAGGCTGCGCTCACAGATACGTACGATGATTCAGTTCAGATATATTTCCCTTTAGTTGAAGTATTTGTTGGAATAGCATGACCTGGGAGAACTTTCACAGGACTGCTATGATAAGAGGAAGGGATATGGCTGAAATGACTCCATGGTGCCTTTTAATCCCTATGAAAAATCTTTTGGGGGCTGTAGAGATTCTCATTATGTTGATTTAAGCTGTGATCACTGGCAGAAGCAAAGCCTTGCATTTTATTGGGCATATTTTTTTAGCAACTATACAAGGACATTATGTGATATATTATATGTTGACAACAGAATACCATTATTAAATTAAAGTATTGATTCATTACAAAGTATTATGCTAAAGTAATGTCAGTGGTTTGTCTAAACCCACAGAAAATGGAAATTAAAAATTAAAGCGAAAGACCTGTCTCTGTCTACAGCACTGTGTCTAGTGTTGCAGTGCATTTATCATCTGACTCATTGCTTTGAAGCCTTCTGCAAAGCCCAGTAAATGCAAGGATTGCTGTGGATTTGGCTTTGACTTTATCGGTAAATTCTATAGCTCATGTGGCTTTCAGGAAGTATCTACAGCATCCTGTTGTTCAACTTTGCTGATTTCTCCCATGATTTGTTTGCAAGCGCAAGAAAACATGCCTAGTGCAGTCATGTGGGGTGACCTGGTCACAAAGAGAAATAAATGCATAAAAACTTGTGTCTTTTGCATGTCTCTGAGCTTGCTGAGTTCTTTTTGAAATTTATTGTTATGGGTTGAACAAATCTGCATCTTCACTGCAGGCATGGGGAGAAAATACAAACAAGCATTTGGATGTTTGCAGCATCCCTGTTTTCAAGGAGGTTCTGGACCTCAAGGTTTCTGGCTTGGTCTCTGCTAAGCAAGGCAACTGCTTTGGTTGTGGTGCTTGGCCTTGCAGCATGGGTTAGAGAAGAACCTGCACAAAAGTAGAAATGTATTTGATAATTGTAAGAGGGTTCCTTGTAGATAACTGAACTGAAAGCCAAGTTGAAACACGACTTTTTCATTTGGAAGTCTCTTTCAGGTTCTGTTGTCTGGAAGGGATTTGTTGTCACTTACTATTAAGCATAGGTATTGTTTTTGCGTTACAAGATTAGACTAAATTCAGTCACATAAAGAACAAAATACTTTGGGTCATGGAGATGATGTCTTACTCTAAGGGACTTGGGATCAGTGTGATGGAGTTTGAAGAGTCGTTGAGCAAGGAGACAGTGGTTTCTCATCAGCTAATTTCTGCAGCGGACCTCTCTTAAACCTGCTTTCATACCTGCCGTTTTTTTGAGTTTTTTTTTAGACCTTCTAAGCCGTTCTTCTGTGTGAAGTACAGCTGTAGTGGAGAAAAGTGGCTTGCTGTGGGGCTGACCCACCAGGCTTGCCAGGCTAGGGCTTTACTGAGCAGTGCAGATGGCGGCAGGGAGAGGAAATGCATGCAGGTGAGTGAGTGGATTTAACCAGGTATTTATTTTTTTCTCAAACAAGTGTCTGCCTCCCCTTAGGTCAAGAGACATTCAAGAGAGAGGAAGTGACTAAAGCAGCTCTGAGGAGAATTCTGATAGATTCATTTGTAAATTTCAGTTTCTTTATAACAGAAAAAACACTTAATTGAGTTAGTTGTTCCTGATGAAATTTGTTGACGTGAGGGAAAACACCTTGCAAAGTGCTTACTGCTGAATGTTTAGATGTTTGTTTCTGAAACTTTATCAATATGCTTTGGCTCCAAAGGTGCGTGTACTCAGGTATTATTTCAAAAGATAGATGAGTAAAACCTATACAGTTCTTTCAGCATTTCATCTTTTCTATCTCCGTGTATTCTGCCCTCAGTGCAGTGTTCTGTATTTCCAAAGCTGTGTTTCTTACACAGCATGTAAACAGGAGAATTCTGTGACTTTAATGCCTTTACAACATATAACCCTTTTTTTTTTTTTGTTTTTGTTTTTTTTGCACTGTGTGCCTGATGACTGATTGCTGAGTGCAGGAGACAAGCTGTTAGCTTCAAAGATAACTCCCTTCGTATCGTGTTTAGCAACAGATCGCCATAGATCTTTTTAAGTCCAAAGCAATGTGTGTTTTATCCATAGAGTAATTTGAAATTTGTATGTTTGCAAGAAGGAAATGTTCAGGGAAAGCTCAGGTGGAACAGAAGAGGCTCACTGTCCAGATCTTGCTGCAGTAGCTCAGAATGAACTGGGAAAGAAGATAAGGGGAAACCTTGGTCTGAAATACCTCAAGAAATTCCTTTTTCCAGTCCTCGTAAAAGAAGTCAATCAACTTGTACTGCCTCTTCTTTTTGCTGTAGCAAATCCTGTTGATTTCTTCTTCTTTTTTTTTTTTTTTTCTTTTTTTTTTTTTCATTTATGGCTTTGCTTTTTTTTTGCTTTTTCTTTCTAAATTAGAATGAATGCTTTAGAAATCCAAAGGGCCCTACTCTCATGTCCCATCCTTCCCCTGTTCTCAGCTTGTGCTTTATATTTATATGGAAGATGCATGTAAGTGATGTATTGACCATGTAGTAGGCCCTCTTTGTAGAAAAAGGATTTGATATTCTGATCTGCTAGAAGAGAGCTTTCAGTGAAGCATTCTGTAACTTTGCTAGCAAAAAAATTGAGGAAAGTATATCTTGATAATATTCTGGGTAGAAGATTTGCTGCATTAAGTAGTTCACAGTCTTTATTTTTTTATAATGGGATTATTGTATGGCCCAGTTTTGCAAACCTGGAGGCCCAATTTAGGATGTGCTGGCGATGCTTTTAGTAGACTTAAGCATGTGCAGAATTGGGGTCAATAAATGAGAACATCTGTGTGATAAAATCTGTTACTGTGTTAGATTGTATTGTCAATGCTTACAAAACATGCTGTGCACATAGATGTACATCAGTTTGAAAATGCTGCTTTTTAAAAGTATTCAGTATTATTTAAACATGCTTGTTAGAGTTGAGCTTCTGTTAATGCTTTTTCCTTTCTGTTTTTGTGTTTTCACTATAACCATGAAGCAGTGCACCATTATGCTGTGTGTTCTCTGCATGAAACATGTCCTGTAGTAAAACCTTTGTGTTCTGGGGGATTGCAGCTGGTTAGCTGTAGGCTCTCAGGAGAAATGGCAGTCGTGAATTCTTTTCATGCCACTTATAAATAACACCCTGCTCTGAATTTTATTTTATTTTTTAAATATCATTCTGGAAAATAATACTTCTTGTTTTGTGCACTATTTTCCTCTCTCTCTGCTACGTTTCCAGGTAGCAATATGACAGGGATGAGTTTTTCCTGAAGCACATACGTTGTTTTCTGAAACATTAGAGATGCCACACTGCATTGTATGGGAAAAGTATTTAAAAAAAAAAAAAAGAAAAAGTTATTATCTTCATGTTTTTCATTTCACAGCATCACTGCAGTTAAGTTCATGATTCTAGTTCTCAGGGACTGGGCTTTGGTTGCTGGCTGTTACCAGCTAGAGGGGCTATAGCACTGTGAAACAGCAATCCACTAAATTAGTATTAATAACAAAGCGCTGCTTTTTCAGATTTGATTATTCTCATTGATGTCAGAACTCTTAAAGCAAGCATTTTTGATAAGATTGGGATATTCTCTTGCACTGTCTGTGCTGGTCTGTTACTGCACTGACAAGGGCTTTTTTGTTACATGGTAAGCAAGTGTTGTAGAAAACATACAATCTAGCCTGCAATGCTTCTAAAGGTAAACAGGGTTTTAACAGAAACAAACTTGCATAAGTGTGTTCAATTATACTACACTATACAATGCTAACGTTTTAATTACATCTCCTGTTTGAGTTGATGATAAAATAGCATTTTCAGTGGTGTGCTCCCAGTGGCTGACAGTTGTGGGTGGATAGCGATAGGACAAGGGGGAATGGTTTTAAACTGAGAAAGGGGAGGCTTAGGTTAGATATCAGGAGGAAGATTTTCACCCAGAGGGTGGTGAGGCACTGGAACAGGTTGCCCAAGGAGGCTGTGGATGCTCCATCCCTGGAGGCATTCAAGGCCAGGCTGGATGTGGCTCTGGGCAGCCTGGTCTGATGGTTGGTGATCCTGCATAGCAGGGGGTTGGAACCAGATGTTCATTGTGGTCCTTTTCAACCAAGGCCATTCTGTGATTGTAGCCATCCCACCTGCTCAAGGTTGAGCAATACTGCTAAATACTAAGAAACCGAAACCAGTTGTAGGGACTCAGTTTTTTCCACGTGTGTTACAGTGTAAGTGGTGAGAGGGCTATCATTAAAGTTGTACCAGGCTATTCCAGAGGTTATGACTTGGGAGCTGGTTTATTAATACTTTGAAAAAACAATCTATTGATTGTCTCCCAAGTGCTGTGCTTTGTTTGTTTCTTTGTTGTTTTGTTTGTTTGTTTGAAGAGAAAAGCTATGTGGAGAGAAAAATAATATTGTTGTTCAATCTCTCAGTGATTTTACCAAAAAGAAACAGTTTTTGTTTGAAATATAGAGATGCACTGAACTGAAATGTTACAGTCCTTTTGCTGCCATCTAACTTTTTGAAAGCAAAAAAAGAAAACCAAAACATTTGCAGTGCTGGGTTCAGTGGGCCGTGGGTTCAGAGACTTCACTGATGGTATTACTCTGATGGATGTCACTGCTCCTGATTTAGGAGGGGAGATGTACTTCTATAATTATTTCATAAATAGCCTGCTTTACCGCATTAGTCTTTAGCCTTCAGTCTGACCCAGCTACATAAGGGACACAGTGCTGGAGTTCAATTTACTCTAAAAACTGTGCTTTTTCAGTAAAAGGCCAAAAAGTCATGTACAGTGTTTTTCCTTAAGCAGCCTGAGTTTCTTCTGCTTTAGATTTCAGCCTTTATAACTTCTCTTTATGCAAGGCATTGTCATGTTTCACTGGGTCAGCTCTTTAATCTCAGGACTGTCTCAGTGTAATATCAACATAAAAATCAGCTGTAGCTCCTTTCCATTAATCAAAATCATTGGAAACAGAAACATGCTGGTAAACTGTAGCATCTCTTAGCAGGTGAAGTTGTTCCCTGTGAATGCTGTTTATGGGTTTATAGTACATACTTTTAAATAAGCTGATTATCTTAAAGCACTGTCGAAAAGACCCTATCTTTGCCATTGAACTGAGGTTAGATACTTTCGTATCAGGTTTGCGTTAATGCACAAGGGCTTTTTCCAACCGCCTTTCTTTCGGTGCTGTGCCAGCAGGCTGCACTTTTGCCTCAACCAGTTAACTCTAGGGCTGTGAAGCTGGGGACCTTCGCACTCAAGATGATAATAAAAACACAGAAAATGCAGCATTCAGAAATACAGAGCTTAGTCTGAGAGCTTTATCGGCACCAAGGAATGTTTGTCCTTGGTGGCTGCATTTGCCTTGCCGTGGAGAAGGCTGGCTGGGAGCTAAAAGGGCTGCACTTCTGCTAAGGGAGCTGTTCTGGCAGCATTAACCACCCTGTCTTCTCTTCTGCAAAAGCACAGAGGGGGAAAAAAAAGTGCATTTAATACCTTTTTAGAACAGGAGCATGTTCATTACAGAGGCCTGTTCAGTCCTGAGTGAAAAGCAAGAATAGTAACTTAATATTTTCTATTGGTTTTAGATATGTCTGCCTGCAAGACAGAATTCTTGCAGGTTTTAGTTCCTGGATGCTGAATTTATTCTGGTATATGAAACTGAAATTTTAACAGTGATGTGTTTGAGAGGGAAGAAGGGTCAGATATTGTCGTTTTAAATTCGGAGGGGGAGATTAGAGTCTGCTTGCATCCACTGAATTTCTGTAGTTGAGTAAGTCTTGGCTAAACTTCGTGCTTACATATGTGGGGACGGCTCTCACCCATTGCCTTGGCAGGTGTACAGGATTTGTAGCCAGCTGCAGCATTGCTGCTGGAAGCCGCGCCTATGAATGTGGTCGAACACAGTTTGAGGAGCTGCTGAGTAATGTTCCTCTTTGCTCATTTGTTCACAGAGGGTATTTTGGAAACATGGACGGTTATGTATGCAATGTTGCTAATAACTGAAATACGTTTACCTCTGATTCTATCAGTGATCCTGACTGAAGAGTGATATACCTGCAGAATATGAAGTGTTTTGGACTGAGAGTAGAGCTAGCAGTCCCCTGTGAAGCGATTATTGTGGATAATCCTGCAGTGAGGATAAAGTATATGAGACGATGAAAAGAATCATCATCCTTGTGAACTGTTTTAGTTTTTCATACTCTGAGAATTGTGCAATTTTAAAAGCAGTGTGAGTTTATTAGGGAGCTTATTTTTTAATGACAATCGCATAAAGAAGATGCTGTAAGATTATATCTAATGAATTAAATACATTACATTTGAATTATTTAATTACAGATTACTTTTCGACCATCCCTTAACATCCTAATACTCTCAATATTTTTCAAGATTTTAATCCTGTTTATTAATGCAACCTGTAGGACAGCATAGACTAGTAGCATATATTTCCTTAGGAAATACTACTTAAAAAATGCTACTTAAAAATAAGTTTACTGTATTTTATGTAGTGAAACATAGTAACCAACACACAAAATGGGGTAACGAGCTAACTGTTGTCAGGGGCCCTAACGATTTCTGGGATGCAGATTTTAAAGAGAGAAAAGCTGTAAGGTGGCTGTTCTAAATATGATCTTATTCTGCAGAAATATATTCCACTTTTTTATGCATGTGTCACTGGTTGTGGCTTTGAAGACTGGATAAAAGATTGAAGTGCAGAATTTGAGTTGGGCTCTGAGGAAATGGTCTCTCATGTAACTGGGCATTCAGTGGGAGCTGTGGGCTGCTCCAGCTGCTCTTTAGAAACCACCAAAAGAAGGATAGATCACAGGCAAGCACTGGCCTAGATGCTTTACATTAGAATTAAGGTGGAAAGATTGCTGGAGAATGCAGAGTCCAAAACATAATGATGATCTCCTAATTAACGCCAGATTTTGGTTAAACTGCATTGACAAGAGGGTAATTTAAGATTTTAAAGGTGAGCTCAGCTCTGTGTGGGGATAATCAAAAGGGCCAAAAGAAGTGAATAGGAGGATGTTATCTGAAATATGTGATTTGACATTTCAGTACTGGTTATGGAAAATAAATTGATATGAAAAGAAAGCCCCAAACCAAGCAAAACTTGCAGCAAAATTCCTGAGGTTCAGCAGTACATCATGTCTGTGTTAGTTGCTAATATGATTTCCTGCTTTATGGAACAAAGTGACTTTTCCCTCTGGGTCCTGACAAAGCATATCCCATAGTGCATAGATGGAGATAACGTTAAATGAGCTGTACTGCACTGTTGTCTTTGAACTTCTGCCCTTCGTAATTGCAACTGAAATTTGCAAGTTCACCTTGAATTTGGTAAATTTTTTCCCACTACCACCAGAAAATCAGTAAGTTGGACAGTGTGTTGCTCTTGTCATAGATAACTGCTGTAGGATTACTTTATTTCCATCCTTTTGGCGTGCTTACCAGTCTGCATTCTGCAAGACTTGGTGATGGATAAAAATGAGTTACTACTTTTCTTCAAGCTCATGCTTTCTTATTTGAGAAATAATGATGTGGTGAAGAAAGTGAGAAATGAGAGATGTGTTACAATGAATATGCACTTAATCTAAATGTCAGAAATATTGTGGATTATGTGTGTGATCATTTTCAGTAGTTCTTCAATAGATCTGATACCTTCCTTTGTTATACTAGATTAAAGGGAAGCTTGTAGTTTTTGGGTTATTCAAAAGTATGTCTCCAAATATAGCCAAGGTATGTGTCTGAATAGCAAAGTGTATCTGACAGTGGTGCAGGGCTGTGTACAAGGTGCCCTAGCAAGCGAGTTATTCTAATTAATAATTCCTGTCTTTTTGTTCTGCAGTGTGTTGAATCAGGTTTGAATTTGGGGCACTCATTAGGCCAACAGCTGCCATTATGATAACCCCTTTAAACCTTTTCAGCTTAATTTTATAGGCAGTTGTCACCGGGAATTTTAGTAAGGACTAAGATTTATATTGCTTTTGCATTACATGTTAAAGCTGAAGTGGTACTGTTGCCATATCTCACATCAAAAGGAAGAAACACATTCGGTGTGGTGTAGTCTTCTATACATAGAGACCAAGTGCTCTCTGAGTAGGTGGGATCCTTAGCCAAATCCCAACCCAGTGAGATAAGTGAGAATAAGTGGGCCTCAGCTAACATTTAAAATAAACATAAAAGAGTGCCTTGCTTACCCTAGTCTGTTCTGCATATGCTCATAGTTGACTTTTATTGAAGGAAGCTGTGTTCATCTCGAAGAAAAATAAAAGAAAAAAAGATTTGTTCTAACAGTAGCAAATGTAATTATTAGCACGGATCTGGGATGGAGCTTGAGGTAGATTTTGAGCTAGCTCAGCAGAAAATTGCCAGATGCTGATTTTACCTTCTTTCTTTTTAACTCCCTTCCAAAGTTTGATTCTGATACAAAAAAAAGTAGGTTTTTTTGTTTTATTTTACTTGATTTTTTTTTTTTTTTTCATGGCTTCCCCCAGATCTTCTTGGCTTTAAAGTGTAAGTAGATAAATGAAAAACTTGCTGAATGTTGTCCTATTAGCTTATTTTTCCTGCTGTTAGCTTAAAGGTTTCAAAGTATTGTCCCTATGAAGAAAAGATACTAAAGGCATGTTAGGAACAATTTGTCATCTCAAAATTCTCATGCCTTTTGATTGTTTTAGTAGTTTAGAGATGGTTTTATTATCGTTGTTTATTACTGAAGATTAATATTTTGTTTGCATGTAGACATATGACCCCAGCATAGTTGTTTCTATTGAAGGCTCACTTGTTACGCATTTCAAAGCTTATGTGAAATAATTTATGGCAGAGCTTGAAAATATGTTTTGGTAATAGCTTTTTTAATGCCTTTAGGACATTTAATTGCCATTAAGTGGCATAATCTGCTGTTTGGAATGGAGAGCTGGGAGTATTCTGGTTGCAAACACGATAATGAAATGAAAACAAGGAGGAGTAATAAATGAATAGTTCGGTACTATTAGCAGCTTGCTTGGGTTCAGCATCCTGTTTATGACCAGAGTCTATGGTGTGCATCACCTAAGGGGAGATATATTTTCCCCAGGCTATTTGGGGTCTGATCCTCACTGTGCTGAAATGGTCTTAGAGTGGCATTAATTTTGACAGTGGTGGTTTCAGCCTATGGATCTTGATTTGTTATGGCTGAAGTCAGTGGTGTCTGTGTGTGTGGCTGGACACAGGGCACAGTAGACAGTCTGGCCCAATTATGCAGGACTTAAACGTCCATTTTACTGAGTAGTGGTATCTGTACAGAAGAATTTTTGGCAGGATTTCTGCGTTCTGCATGACTCTCAATGCTTCTGCCAATCTTGATTTGTAATGTTTACATCGTAATCTCATTAAATAAGCATCAGAACTTTAAAAATCAGTTTGCAGTTTTGCATGCTTTGCTTTAAAAGTAACGCAGAAGTTAAAGCTTTCCAGGTGTTACATCCCTTTCCATATATCTTAGTTTTGATCACGTGTCAGGGTGCTCAGCTGGTAGGCAGGTGAGCAGTAGGGGAAACTAAAAGATTTGTGGTGGCCATTTGTTTGAAGCAGTTACCTTTCCAGTTTTCTTGGGGTTCACAAGTAGAGCTTTGATGGTAATATATACTCTAGTATGAAACAAAGGGTAGTATCTCTATGTCATGTGCAATTTTGGTGTGTAGTATTTCTTTTTGACCATCATGCTGTTGGTTTGGGTGGTTAGAATTTCTCTTCAGAAGTTTCTATCCTAGATAAGTGTCTGTCCTTCAGAAAGGAAAGCTATATGGCTCTATGTCTTCCTACTGAAGCAGTTGGTTGCATAACTACTGTGTATAGTCACTGTGAAATGCATCACTGAATACATGATTTTTAGATGGTTTTGTATATGTACTGAAATTATAAAATTCATGTTATATTTGGAGTCTTAACCTGTAATCAATGTATGACCATAGGAAGACTGGGTACTCCTTTTTTTTGGTTGCTGTTTTGGGTGTGATTTTGTAATAGGCAGGAAATCTAATAGATTCTGTATGGCTGCTTATCAAATCACATAAAAATTCCACTGATTGGTTCTGCAGAACCTTCTTAATTGAAACATATAACAGTTATTGTCAAGTTCTGCAGTATTTGGAGAATATATTCACAATAAGCATACCAGAAGCTGTCTTTCCTCATTTCAGAGTTTAATATATGCTATTACACTTATTCCCTACTGATGAAATGGCAAGTGCTGTTTTCAGTTTTCTGCCCTGAGTCTTCTGTTGTTGCTAAAATTTTCCAGAAATGCCCAGAGAGGATGGGACAGCACAGGTAGGAAGAGAAGTCTTGTGCTCAGAGGCAATGAGAAAGACAGATTTAGAAGACTGACAGATTAGAAAAGCTAGAAATTATATGCATTATGAAGCTCAAGCATTTTTTCTCATAGGCCTGATTGATTATGATAAAACTGCTGCCTGTAGGTGAATTATTGAAGAGCTAAGAAGGAAATAACTCCAGGATGAAGTGCTGTGCCCAGAGCTGGGTCTGGCATCAATTCCTACTGTGCACTTCAGCAGAATCCTATACTATTTCTCCCAGGGATTTTCCTCAGATGGGTGGCACTCCTGAAAAGAAAGTAGTAATACGAGCTAGGGAGGGAATTCCTTCTATCATGAGCCATTAAGGTGACTCTTCCATTTCCTCTACGGAAAGGCTTTCTAATTGGTTGAGCCTGTGTTACTTCAGTGATACCATTGCATTCAGAGCTGAATGAACATTTCTTTGTATCTACACAAGCCTCAAAAAACAGGAAGTCTTGCCCAAAGTATCTTATTCATGATAGTGGAGCTCACAATGTTTTTATTTCCTTTTAGTATCATTTTAACAAAACAATTATGGTTGGACAGCTGTATCTTTTAGAATTCCACCTAATAAGAGAAATTTAAATTCAGAGTTTCTTGTGTAATTACTGGGAAGATCTAATGATGGCATTGAGTCCTACTTATTTCCTGCCTTGTACCATTTGTCTCCAGCCAACTTTCACTTCATTGCTGCTTGCTGCAGAGGTAAAAAGTATGGGTGCAAGCAACTGAGAGACATAGATACGATACTTGCTTATCATTAAGAAGATAGTTACTGTTCTGCATTTGGAACTTGATTCATGTTGAATTTTTTGATGGGTCTTTCCTAGTCTATAGAAATCTTCTGAGAGTCTTGGGGGGGGAGGGGGAAGGAAGAAATTTATAGAGTGCACCAGTAGAAATTTCGCTCTCCATGAACTGTCATTTTCTGACTTTAAAATACATTTTTTTGGGAATATCCTGCTCAGTCCTGATGAAAGTGGGAGACACAATTGGGTACTTAATCTGGTTATGTGATGGTTGTCAGCTCTATTTTATTGCTGTCATTTTTTTAATAGATTGTTCTATTCTTTTCACAAATGCCCTGGAATGCACAATGAACTTTTAAAAGTAGTTTTCTAGAACCTTTTCTTGATGCTTCTTTTATGCAAGTGCTTCATTTTCTTTGTAAGTGGTTCCTGCTAGGAATGTAATGTCTGCAGGAAATGTTCCTCTGTCATGTTCTGTGGTAAAGATCAATACAAAGAAGTCATTTATTTTATCTGTAGTATCCATTATTGATGCCTGATCTTTTAGTGGAACGTCTGATTCTTTCATAGGCTTCCTGTGAAATACACTTAAATGCCTTGTTTATTGCCTTTAGCTAATAGCTTTTAAAATTCTCCTGGTTTCCTGAATTATTTGCTCGGGATAGATTTCATTTTTGAAAGGATGTATTGTCATTTATCTTCCTGTTTTCCTCTGTTACATTCTCTCTCAGTGAGAGGAGAGCATTCCATACTTGCATGGATTGGCTTGCAGTGTCATTTGAGATATTTATGTTTTATGTTCTCATACTTCTCCTCTTCCGTTCCTTTCCCCTTCCTTTTTCTTTTTTCAAGACTCCCGAGTCTTTGACAAGTTTTATTTGTAATGCCTACTGACTTCCTTTTTCTTCATGTTTTGAATCGGCTCTGCTTTTTTGTTTTTCTGTGAGAACTGAGTTAAAACTGATGTCCCTTTTATTTTTTTTTTTATTTTCCTTCAGTCTCCTTTCTGTTCCAAGAAGGAGCTGTAGAAGGTCCTGATGTTTTTCAGAGGCAATCAGCTCCAGGTCAGGTGCATTCAGGGATGGAACAGGGGAGCCCAGCTAAGGGAGACCCCAGAGCGAGGGGAGATCTGCCCAGAGCTGATTGTATATTTTGCTGCTAGAAATAACAAAATAAGACTATCAGAATATATTCATGTTTTTCACCTTTTTGTTACAGTCTCTGATCTCCATGTGGCCACAGTGGATTAGTTTTCTTCTGTATTTCAAATGGAGAATATCCAAGTTATGTACTCTTCTGTGAGTCTTTCCTCACCTTATTTCACAAGAAAATATTTGAAGATTATTCTCAGTGCAAATCAAATTAAAGTTTGTCTGATATTGTTTTCATGTGCTCATTGTTTCAAATTATAATTTCTTTTATTATCTTTATATTTTGAGATCCTATTTTGTTAGACATGGAGATGAGACATTAGAGAATAATTCTCTGAAATGTTTTCCTAAAGCAATAAGGATATGTATCTATATGTATCATATATATATATATATATATGTATGTATATCAAATTCTTGCGATTGCTCAAATTACAATGTTGATACGACTGTACTGCATAAATATGGAATTTTCCGCTGCATTCCTCGGTGCTCAAGTCCATGCAGTCTGTTCTCCCAGTAAGCGGGGGACTGGAACACAGAAAGTAGAAGGAAGAACTTCTTTACTCTCAGAGTCCCACAGCCCTGGAACAGGCTGCCCAGAGGGGTTGTGGAATCTACTTCTCCAGAGATACACAAGTCCTGCCTGAATTCCTCCTTATGTGACCTGCTGTAGGGAACCTGCTTTAGTGTGAGCATTAGACTTGATGTTCTTTCAGGTCCTTTCCAGCCCCTACAATTCTATGGTTCTGTGAAGTCCTTATCCTCTGTGTTGTCTACCAGTTAACTTCTGGCTGTGGATACTTCAGGGGCTTTGTTTTGCATCTCTCTGCTGACTGTGTGAGAGTTGTACTACTAATTATGTGAACGCTGAACTGTTGAACAAACAGTATGCAGAGCAGTTTTACTCTCTGATGAAGGATCAGTTTCACATTGATTCCTTCATTCCGAATACAACATCCTCATTTGGAGAGGATGCCAAAGATGTTTTGATACAATTTCCCATTATTTACTACTTTTAACTTCTCTTCTGTTACAATATTTTGAGTTTGCAGCTGCTAAATTTATCCTCCAAGAACCAAATAGATCACTGAGATGGCGGGCTAAATAGGCCTATCCTTTCCTCTGCATATGAGGTACTTTCTGTCTTGATTCAGATGCAACTGTCTTTTGACTATACATAACATCTTTTAGTTATATGTACTGCTGCACTTTTACCTTGGAAACCTGTGTTTTAATGGATTTATGTCTCTAATCTCTGAAAGAGATAAACTGTTTCTGTGGGTACCCAGTTATTTAGTGACTTTTCTTAATTTCAGACCGTTATCTAGTACTATTAAATTCTAACATGTTAAAATTTAGTGAAGGGGATATGTGTTCTGAATGACAGATATCTTCAAAAAATCTGATCCATCATTTTAAAAGGAATCAACTTTTCATTTAAAAATAAGTTATCTTGGCTTTTTTATTATTTTCTGCTTCCCAAGGAATAAATAAAACTTCCCAGAGTATTTGCTCTTTAATATCTTCATCAGTGATGTTGACAGTGGAATATAGTTCACCCTCTGAGGGTCTGCAGATGACACTAAGATGTGTGGTGGTGTGGTGGAATGCTAAGTCAAGTCCTGAAGCAGTGATGGAGCACCTGGTGGGAAGGCAGGGCCAACCCAGGGGAGCTCAGGGGCACACGATGCAGCTGAGTGACTGGAAGGGGTGGAACCGGGATCCACCCCTTCCCAGGCTTCATTTGAGGGTTGGCAGTGGAGGTAAGGGTTTTGTTTTTTTTTGCTGGAGATCCATGTGTACCCGAGGCCTTCCAAAGGTAAGCAGCTCTTTTCCTTCATTTCTGCATCTGTGGTTGCTGCATTTGTGCTTGTTCTGATTTGCTGTAGCCAAAGACTTTGCCTCCCTGCTATTGTTGTGGTACTTTCTGTCCTATTATAGCATTACAGGTGCAGTCTACATGCCTGAGGAGTGGGATGCCTAGTGAGATCTAGACAGGCTCAAGCAGCAGGCTTAGGAGAGCATCATGAGGTTGAACAAATCCAGTCCTCTTTTCCTAAAATGCTATTTTAATCTTAGTCTTAGTGCCTTATTAATTTCTATCAATGTCATACTGCTTTAGCCGTTCTCATTCTTGGTGAAATGATTAAGATTGTGATAGGATGGAAAACTTAATGTGTTTTTTATTTTACTGCTTATCTGAAATGATGTGAGCACTGAAATTTTGATGAATCAATCTCTGCCCTTTTTCAGTGCCCTTTTAAAACTTTATATATGTATAAGAAGAGATCTTATTGCAAAGCAAAACTGAAGCATAATTGTTGTCTCTTAATTTTTATGAATTGCAAGATTTTTTTTTTTTAATTAGGATGTTCCGTATTCCTTTCTTCTTTCACAGCACAGAAAACACAGGATGATCTAGACCTGGCATTGATATTATCTATCTGATTTATGCATTTTTTTACTGGATTTAAAAGTTGTATTGCATTGTATGATCTCTAATGGCTCACAGGTTGAATAACGTTAGGAAGCATTAAAGACCTGGTTTGATGTCAAGTTTAATGCTCTTCCTAAGAGCAATTTGTAGAGATTAGGATTTAGTGAGACATCACTGGAGGATTAGCAATTGCTTCTGAAGGCATTCTGAGTTGACAGCTAATGGATAGCTTTCCCCGATAGCTCTTTTATAGTCCAGTGCAGCTGGATAAAAATCAATGAGAAAGTGAACTTAATTTTGTTTATCCATTAATTTTGGTTTTAACAGATGAGTTCAGCTGCTTTAGTAACTTGTTTAGTACATTGTCCCCATCTATCACAATCTAGATAACCTCAATTAATGCACTGATTAATCCTCAAATTCTTCTTCAGTTGTTCCCTTCTTGACTACATGGTGTGAAGGAAACTGTTTGCAGCAGGCCTGAGAGGATAGAGCGTGTGATCCTGAGTGCCCCTGTAATAAGCAGATTGTGAAGAAATGTAACTCCTTTCTCTTCAGGTATCCTGCCCTTCCTGTGTGTATACGAGAACTGTAATTAAACTAGTTTCTGCATTTGCTTTTCTTAATTTGTTCTACTTTTTGTTGTTATTTAAATGTGAGACTAATAATCACCTTGAGCTCTATTACTAGCTGGGGACTCCAAAGTGCAATTCAGATGTCATTGTGGAAATACCAAGCAGGATACAAAATGGCTTAATTTTATAAGATTAGTGTATGTAAGTGGAAAAAGAACCAACTACTGTGTAACTGTGAATTTATGCAGGACTTTTTCTAAGAAAGTCACAGCCCTTGTTTGGAATCTTCACAGCTTTCCATATTTCTTAGCAGTGCTTCTGAGTAATGAGCCCCATCTAATTTAACTGTTCTACTTCTTAACTTTGACTGTCACATCTAGTGACACTGGCTGGGGGGGCAGTTCTTTCCTTAAAAAAATAGTGACGCAGAATACAAATATAAACTGATATGTTAATTGGAATATTTTCAGTGATTTTTTTTTTCCCTTTAGAAATAAGTATTTAGTTATTTTTCTTAAGTATTCATGTACTTTCTCAAAGTTCTTAAAGAAGACCACAAAATAATCATTTTCTACACTACAAAAATATTCTGGTTTATACTTGTAAAATTTAACTTTTAGGTAAAAATGATCCAGAGTTATACTTCATAACCAAACAAAAGCCTCTAGGCTGCTCTCATTGCTAGAACCATTTCTCATCCTATAGTTTGATGTTGGTGCTGCTGTGATTCAGCTAGCAGTGCCACACCTGACAAATTAGTGTAGAAACAGCTTGAGAATTTGCATTTATTTTTACAGGTCGTGTTTCTGTTTTGTTTGTACCTTCGTTGGCTGTTCTTTCAAATAGATAGCGCACACTGGGCATTGTTGCTGTCTGGGTTTCAACACAGTAGTTGATGAAACATTAACAACAGAGGAACGTGTGTCCGGAGCTTCTTTTCAGGAGCTGCCTTTAAATTCAGCTACTATGTTAGGACCACATATCCCAAAAGAGCTGGTGGGGGGCGGAGGTTCAGCTTCTGAGCAGGGACAGGGCTGTGTGTGAGTAGTACCACAGCTTGGGTGCTGCTGACGTACTTTGGCCTTGGGGAATTAAGGACACCGAATTCGTGCTGCACATAGCTTTTTATGCAGAATTTCTGCAACTGATCATTAAAAAATGCTTGTTAGTCTGAATCTTCTGAGCTAGAAGTACTTTTAATTAGCCCATCCTTGTTGCTATAGAGCCATATTTATTCAGCAATCCTAATGCTGATCTGATGGATTGAAGCAAAAACTGCTATGAAATCTTTTGTGGTGAGAGCGTAGCACAGAATTGAAAAACATGCACAAGTGATGCAAGGATGAACACAGCTAGGAAATTTCAGTGTAGCTGCAAGTCCTTACTGCTCTGCTTGATTTCCTTCTGCAAAAGAGGGTGTGCATTAGCTAGGCAGGCTGCAGAGATGGGCGGCCAGCCTGTGGCACCACATAGTGCAACACTTTGACTGTTTCTTGCTGTGTTGGTGCTGAGATGTTTCAAGGGGGTGTAGGTGGTGCTTTATTGTTTGCTTATGTTATTCTTGTTTATATTATTCAATTCCCTTCCTTTAAAGAAAAGGACTTCCCCAGTTCTGAATGAAACTTCTGGTATGGGACGATTCTTTAAGGCGTCAGGCAGAGTGGAAGCATTAGCCAAGAGTGGAAGCTGAGACTCTAAATGCTCAAACTGGAAACACTTTGCAGCCATGCATAGATATTGGATAGCGGGTTGTAGCACCCAGCCAAGCATTTGGTAATGTACAAACCTCATCTCCAACTGTTTCTAAAACAGACATGTGGAGAGATTTTTTGGTTCCTATTTCCAAGTTCAAATTTTCACTGATCGCTATTTGAGATCCTGTGAAATATATACACCATACTTCATAAATCTATCCTAATTCAGCCAATATAATTTAGACTATTTGTATTCTGCATCTGATTTTTACCTTTAATTTTTTTTTCCCCCAGAAAATGGTGATATTTGAGTCATTTTCTTTTTCTAATTCAACATATGTAGAAACCATGCTTTTCCAAATAAATCAATCCCATAGGCCTTCATATTTTTCATATGGGTGGGCTTTGAATTCCACCTTAGCTAGTCATATTTTGTGTTCCACTTTTGCTAGGTAAGAAAAGGAAGATGCTAGCCTTTTCTCAAAGTGCTTCAAAAAGGTCAGAAGCACTTATGAAATACAAAACCATTATTCACCTCTTTGAAGTTCTAACTCCTTTCCAAATAACCCATCGCTGATGGATCACTCCAGTACAAAATTACAGCTTTCTATTCTAGCTGCCTTATCTGCTGCCATCTCAGTTTTAGAAAACCTCAGAAAAGATGTGGCTCTTTCATCACCAGTGCGAGATGTGTTCACAGGAAATAGTGAGCTGCTATACATCTTTCAAAGTCCAAGTCACCGAAGGTTTGTATGTGGCTGTCTATGGTGAGCAGTTGTCTCATGCAGTTTCCATTTCTGCTCTTGTAGGAAGTGCACAGTTTTACTGCTTCTAGCACATGTGGGGACCAGCAGACTTGATGTTCTTTCTTAGTGCAGCCCCTCAGTGTCAGTCATTACCTGGAGATTAGTTTCAGGCCATTAGCCCAGGGAGGGCCAGCTATCGGTTCAGCTTTCCTATCGCTTATGAGACGCTTATATAGACGGTGAGCTATCCGTTTTCTACTCAAGGAATGCTGTTTCTGGAGTTCTGTTATTTTTCCTGTATGCACAGTAAATATTACTATTCTTTATGCAGTTTCACCTCTTTGTTTTTAGTAACTATCAGTCTCACACTGGTTATTTTTAAGCTTATCTTATTGTATATGCAAAATAAAGGGGTTGGACTCGATGATTTCTGGAGGTCCCTTCCAACCCCTATGATACTGTGATTCTGTGATATAGTACATATTAGAGGACTTTATTTCGTTATGTTCACGTGTAAGTCTATCGTGACTACTACAATTAGAAAGCATTAATTTGAATTTTTAAATAAGGGCTTTGATCCTGAGAATAATTACAAGCATTCAGTTACAACTGTGTGTTATCAATGTATATTATGTATGTCTATTAATATGCAGAGAAAATACTTACATGCAAGTTACTGATGTATGAGTATTTGCATAATTAAATCCCAATTTTTATCAGCTTTGGCATACACGCTAGCTGTTGTTACCATATATGCAGTAATGTTTTGCAAGGGTAATGAAATTTCAGTAGTGGTTTAGACACTTAGAAACCTTGGTTTCTAAGGAGAAAATTCATCTTCCCAAGTGTGTGTAAATTCTTGAGGTGTTATGGCGTAAACCATCCCTTTCATCTTAAAAAGCTTGTAAAATTGAGTAATTGATTGCTGATGTACATGCAGCCACACATTTTGCTTTCTTCCTTACTGAAGTGCAGCCTCCATTGATAGAAAATACACTTGTACGTTAAGGTTATGCAAAACAGGATTTAACAGTTGGGGATTACAGAACTTTAGTTAAACCTTCAAGGAAAGTTAGATCAGTAATGCTACAGTCTTCTTCTAAAAATATTTCTTTTAGTATTCCAGAATATCTGTGCCTTTGTGAGAGTAAAAAACATATATATCTAGTAGAAGTTTCCTGTCTAGTTGTGTTTTTTCTTTTCAATGTATATATTTTTTTTGTTTTAATAAAAAGAAGTAGAATATTTCTATGATTATCTCTACTCTCAAAGCACGGACAGATGTTTCTAGTGCATTCAGCAGTCTGTTCCCATGGAGCCTGGCTTCCTGAACTTGCCTGGTAAGGTTCTGGTGCAGCTCATGGACCAGATGGTTGCCTCTCTCCCATGCTATGGAAGGTGCTTCTTCATCTATTGATTCCTCTTTGCTCATCCCTTTTGGGAATAATGAAAGGACGCTCATGTTGCCGCAGGTGATACTTCACCTTCTTAAATACTTGAAGAAGTCTTTTATGCGGAATACTGCAGCTATCTTAGATTACATAGGAGCTCCTCATTCTTCTGTGCTACCAGTAATCTAAGTAGCTGATCACTGAGCTAAAAGCAATTATGGTAATTTTGTTTGCTATGTAAAAGTACAGTGTAGTCAATGTTAGAGTAAACATGACAAACTTGCCAGTTTAATATATAAATATATAGATGTATCCGTGAAATTGAAAGCAGTTACAAGTAAATGGAGTGGGAGGTAATACTGAGACATAAGAATACCAATGATAATTGGTAACTGTGCGGGCCTGATTCATTAGATGCCAAAGAATGAAATCATGAAAGAGAACTTCTTTGGATTTAAAAAAAAAAAAAAAAAAAAAAAAAAAAAAAAAAAAAAAAAAAAAAAGATTAAAAAGGAAGCTAATCAACAGAGAATAAAGCTGAGAGCACCACATGGTAGGAAATAGGTAATTGCAAAATAGTATTCAAGTACAACTAAAAAAGAGTACTGTGAATTACTGTAATCGTCTTTGCAGGTGATGCAAATTTCATTTGGCAGCAATGAAATTCTAAAAATTGTATGGTTCTGATGGTTTTATAGATTTGGTTAAAAAAAACTCTTGAAGTAAAGCTGAGGTATAATTTTTTGCAAATACTTATTCCTTTTGGAATCTCTATCATAGATGGATAATGAGATATTTCTGTTTTTCTTTTTTTTTTTTTTTTTTCTTTTTTTTTGCAAGTAACCAAATTATTTTTTTTAATAGCTCAATATCAAGTTGTGAAATTTTGATCTGCAAACCAAGTAATATTACGTATCTGGATAAGGAGCTTTTTGAATGATTAATGCTGTTTTTTAGCATTTAAGGCATCCTGTGTGTGCACAAAAAGCCTTGTGAATGACTACAGCCATGATGTTTATGTTTGGTACAGGTAAGGTAAAGTGACAGCAATACTGGTCAAAATCATGGTGAAGCTGTTGTGGAGGCACAGCTGCTAAAAGTAGAGGGAATCTTGCCTAAGCTAAAACACTGAGAGAATCTCAAGTTGTGCTTGTGTACATGTTTGCCTGTGCATCATTTGATTGATTTCATCACATGAAAGAAGGGGGGACATCCTTTCAAGTGAGCAAGTGGTATACAAGGTCCATGTCTGCATGTATCATGTAAAATCATGCTAACTAGGCCATGAAATACAAAGCAAAACAATTGATCGCTGGATATCTTAGTGGAACAATCTCAGCATGGTGCTTGCTCCGGCCACAGGTCTTTGTATCTAATGAGGCAATGTTCAGATGAACGTTGTGTGGGTGTGTTTGAATTCTTCTCACGTATAGATACCCTGCAGGTTTGAGTCCTGACCTCTTTGCACATTTTCAGTTCTGATCTCGCTCAGACCTACTTATCTAATGAGATATAAGATCATTGCCTGAGGAAGGAAGACTGTGGCACATCAGAATTCGGAGAGATGTTGTTTTACACTTGAGTGGAAGTAGCAGGGAAGGACTTGCCAAATATGCTGTGCTTTACAATTAATATTTTAAGTAGGTTTTGAAGATGTGTGTGCCTCGTTCTGCTCTTCGTGGCTGTATAGTGGAATGAAAAGTGGGATTAATATGTTTCCTTCGGTGAAATGAAAAATCTGTTACGTTGCAAGTTTTTTTTTGCTATTTTACAGCTCACGATTTTTAATTCTGTGTAGTGTTAAGGTGAATTATTCGGTCAAGATCAGTTACTGAAGCTTTTGTGTCATTCCTTTATCTTGTGGCAGCATGTGGAAAAAAGGTTAAAACCTACAGGACAACTTCTAGAATAAAATCTATGCTGATATCTGGTATAGCTAGTTTCAATTGTCACTTTCAATTGACACTTGCAGAATTTATTTTCTGTAAACAAAATGTCCACTAAGGAATAAGCTCTTCACTTGTAATCCATTGTATGTTTTTCTGCTTGTTTGTATCACAGGAAAGTGTACTGCTATATGGGTTTTGCTGATGACCTTTCATTTTGACTTTTGACATACTCCAAGTGGTAAAGTGTGAACCAAATCAGATCAGTGGCCTTTACAGTGGAAGGAGACACGTGACACACACAGCACCCATCCCGTAGTTCTCTCTTCTCTCTCAAGGTTATATTGCAGTGGTACAGAATAAGCAAGATATCCACGTAGTTTACGAAGCAGAGCCTTCTGTTTCTTTATGTAGATTGCTTTGTAAGTGATGATTTGATAACATGGTGCTTCCGCTGGCAGTGTGCTCTGCGTGCAGTTGATCTGTGAGTTATCAGAGGAGCACAAGATAAGAGCATGCTGCTACCTTATGGATTTGCTCCCTGCAAATCCCATCTGCAGCCATTAAGCCCTCCTGGTGGCAACACAGTTCCTTCTTGTGCTATATACCTGCCATGTGCATATGCTGCTGAAACAAAACATGACACGTGTAATTTTATATAATAGAATCACGGAATCATGGAATGGCCTGGGTTGAAAAGGACCACAATGATCATTCAGTTCCAACCCCCTGCTATGTGCAGGGTTGCCAACCAGCAGACCAGGTTGCCCAGAGCCACATCCGGCCTGGCCTTGAATGCATCCAGGGATGGGGCATCCACAGCCTCCTTGGGCAACCTGTTCCAGTGCATCACCACCCTCTGAGTGGAAAAACTTCCTCCTCATATCTAACCTAAACCTCCCCTGTCTCAGTTTAAAACCATTCCCCCTTGTGCTATCACTATCAACTCCTGTAAACAACCGTTCCCCTTCTGTTTATACGCTCCCTTCAAGTATTGGAAGGCCACAGTGAGGTCTGGATTGTTTAGATTTAAAGACCAGGAGCAAAATTCCCTTTAATTTAAACCTTCATTGTATGTGCCTAACATGGGAAATCAGTAATAGCTTAAATACTCTGCAATCAGTCTATGTAGACAAATATTCAGAGGAAATACAGAGAGCTGGATCAACCCCACTGTATGTGACTTGGTTGCCTCCTTAGGTGCACATCTGCCTGGTACATGTTTGATATTTGACATCTTGTTGAAATTTCCCAGGGTGTTCCTGTGCTTCAGTGATGAAGCTGAGCACTCAGAATGAGGAATTGAGGTGTTTCAGCTCATAAGAATAATTTGTTTATTAGTTAGCACCTGAAGTTACTGCTCTCAAGGGAGATATTGAAGAATAAGTAAGAATTCTTATGTAGTTAACAGAAGATGTTACAAACCCTGTCACTTTCTTGTTGCAAAAATAAGTCAAGCAGGATGTGTTGCCATAGAACGTTGCAACTGTGAGCAATGTGTTAAAAGTGAATTACTATTTTATACCGGATTTTGAAATAAAACTTTGTCCATCTCTTTAAGTGCCCTTTCGGATTGCATTCATTCAGTAAAACTTGCCTTTCATGTACCACTGCTAAATCATGGAGGGCAAAGCCCTGGCCTGTGGTGTGGAGAGCACCTTAAGGTAAGCCCTTCTTGCATGTGGTCCCACCTTGTTCTAAGGGGCTCTTCCTGAATGGGAGCAATGAATTGCTCAAAACCACCTTAACACAGTGATGTCGTTGTCCCTGTGCTTCTGTTTTGCACTTTCCCTTGAGTATGCTTTTATACTTGGAGCTGTGTGTCCCACTAAGTAGGGTGTTTGAAGGTAGGAGTTGTTCAAAGTGGTTCTCTATAGGGTCTGTAAGACAAAATATCTTCTGTTTTGTATCTTTATTGTCACCCAAGCCTCAATCTAAGAATAGTTTGAAATAAAATCAGCAGATTATGTGCAGGCAGATAGCTCCTTTGCCTGTTGTGGAAAGATGGGGTACATGGGCTGGGGTTTCAGCCTTGGAACAAGGGTGGAGGCATTATGCTTCTCCTGATAGGTATTTGTGACAAGATACGTGTGATACGGAGTTGGTAGAATTAAAACATCGGGCATTCCACATTTTCCAGGTTCTACCTTTATGCATGTGCACTTCATCCAGAGGCTCGCACACAGGTTAGGTACTGATCCCCTCACAAAATCTTCATATCCTCGACTACTTTATGTCTTTCAGTTCTAGCGTTCTGATGCTTGTCATCTGTCAGGTGATTGATTGGCTTAAATCATATTGTATGCAAGTATAAATGAGTCTGCAGATCTTTTGCCCAAACGATAATCCATGAAGGCCAGAAGATGCTTGCTTTTAGTCTGTACATTAAAAGTAGTCTATTGCTGTTAGTTATTAATGTATCTGCTGTAGATGTCTAAGCAGGAATAGGAGTTGCTTCTGTTGAGCTTTGCTGTGTAGAGGATGAGTGTGATGGTACTGATCTAATGCCCGGTATAAGTACCTTGTTTTTAACTCAGTTCCAAGCTGTGTAATAGTAATAGAGAAAATAATTATACTGTCATTAAGGGAATGAGCAACGAGTTAGGCCACTAGGTGATATTAAAAAAAAAAAAAAATTGTAATCAACCATTACTAAGGTCTTTGCTGTAAACACTTTGTGAATAACATGGTTAATACAGTTATGCTACAATAGCTGTCACATTCTTTTTTATGTCTTATGTAAGATGTCACTTATTTCGTTTTGGGGAAAAAGTAGTATGGAATGAAATTAATTTTTAAATGTAGTCAAAGCTAAGATCAAACTGCTTTGTTCTTTATCTCACCAAAGAGACCATTGTGCGTAGAAAGTCAGTTTAATATTACATTCAAGACGGTGTTGATATGTCATATATTTGAAAGAGTGAAGGTTTTAAATATTCTGCAGATCTCTTCATTTGTTCATGGAGCGAGAGAGGTGAAAAACCTGCAGGATGTGCCTTGTACAGCTCAAATATGGTCAGCATGCTCTCTGCATTTTCTGAGGAGACTTTGTGAAACATACAAGGCACTGTTCTGTACTTGGCAGGAGAAATTGGAAGCATGTATGTATCTCTGCTTTGCCATGGCATAATGAGCTTGGTCAGAATTAAAAGGGATTCTCTCTGTAGGTCTGTCCAGTGCTAGGAGCATCGTATTTAAGTCAACAGCACATTAAAGCAAAGATGAGTTATTTTAGGAGATAAATTAAGAGAAGAAAATGATCTGTAGCACTCACATAGATTTGTCTTTGTGTCTGCATTTTCTGATTTACATTCAGTAGAGATTCTGTGACAACTGAAATTTCCTGCCTCATGTTGCCAATTTCCAGTATTTCATTCTGATTTATCTGACACTTGGTATTTTTTCAGTGCTCCAAGACTCACTGTTTTATTTGAGAGTCTAGGCTTTCCTTCTTTCTGTCTCTCTTTTATTTTTTTCCCCTCATGGAGTAAATTGTCATGAGAGTAACACTATATATTTTTTTTTCTATGAAGAAGTGAAATACCTACAGATTAGATTTGAGATATGGGAACTTCAGATGAGGTTAACATGAAAATAAGAGAGAGAACTAAAGAACCTGCTGAGTTATTAGGGAGGACAACTGGTAAAAATAATAATAATAATTAGGTTAACAAAAAGTCATTTATCTATTTGTAGATTTAAAATCATGGTAATTCCAGCCTGGCCTCTGTTCTAGAGGGACCTCTAATCCTGTAGTTTTGTCTTATTGGATCAAAATGTGTCTTTTAAAAGCAGGTCTATAAAAGTTTTCAAAAGACAACTGCATCACCCAGCACATAAATCCCAGTAACTTCTGGGACATTTCTATTTTTTACCTGCTGGAACACTTTCCATGTCAATCAGGCCCTGATTGCAAAGGTTGCAAAGTTGCTTTTAGCTGCGTTACCTGTAATCTTGATTTAAAGATTTCGTGTGATGGAGGTTGTGTAAATGCATAAAAAGTTGCATGCTGAAGCTTATAAAAGCCTGCCTTTGCCTCATCTTAAATAGATCTGAAGATGTTGTTCTAGGCGTAGCTAAAGGTAGAAGATCTTTTGAAGCTCAGTGAAAATCCCCCTTGAGGTGCTTCTTTTTGTTTTATACGCAGTTACGAAAAAAAAGGTTACTATCTTTAATGAGTTATGAGGAACTTCTCTTTGATAATGATCCATTGTAATCATTCAGCAATCAAACTGTCCTCTTAAACCTGCTGTTATTTAAAAAAAAAAAAAAAAAAAAAAATTGCTAGCAATTTCATTATTACATTTATTTATTTATTTATTATATTTTTAAAGAAATGAAAATTTCTTTATTTCAGTGTTCTTCAACATTTTATAGTCATAATTTGTGCATATTAAATTACTTACTTGTTGTTAGTCTCAGAGACGTACGGGATTAGGATTTCCATCAAGCTGGCTGGTAATCCTGGCCTTATTGAATTATTAAACGTGCTCTGAGCAGGGGCTTGGAATGGAATACCTCCAGGGAAGCCCCTTTTAACCTGAGCTGGGCAATGATTCAGTCCCACAGAAAAACTCTGATACGTAACACAGGAAGAAGGTGGAGAAATTAGTTGCCTGGAGGAGGTACTGTGTGTTGGCCATTTGTGTTGTGCATGGCTGCTCTAGGTCATTGTTGGCTGGTAGGAGCTCAAAAAGCATGGACACAGCCCACCATGTTAAAGATGTTTGGGAAAACACTCTTCAGTTTTGTTTGTTTTTTGAACAGCTGTTGGCACGTACCTTTGCGTCTGCTTTAGCAATAATCTTATTTCTATGAGTGATTACAAGTGTAAAAAGTACACAGCTTGCTCAAGTGATTATTAGTGTGAAGAGGTTTGTAATTTCAAATAAGTATAATATTTATTTTCAATGACTGCTTTAACACATACACGTTTCTGTCAAGCTGTAGTGGATCTGGGATGTCAGTTCTAGAGTTTCACTGGGAAAACACTGGTTTTGCTGCCATCAAGCATGCGTTTCAACAACAGCACCTCATTTTAACTTGGAACTTTTATTTATTTATTTATTTTTAATTACAAATGTGATTTTCAAGTAGCAAAAGAGAAATGGGAATCTTCCTTTCACAGAATGGCTTGCATTGGAAGGGACCTCAAAGATCATGAATCTCCAAACCCCCTGTCACATGCAGGGCCATCAACCTCCATATCTAGTACTAGACCAGGCTGCCCAGGGGCCCATCCGACCTGGCCTTGAACACCTCCAGGAATGGGACGTCCTCAATCTCCCTGTTGCAGTACCTCACCACTCTCTTGGTAAAGAACTTCCTCTTATATCCAACATAAGTATTCTCTCCTTCAACTTATTTTCCCTTGTGCTGCCATTATTTACCCTTGTAAGAGTTGACTCCCCTTCTGTTTGTAGGCTCCTTTTAGGTACTGGAAGGCTTCAATCAGAACTCAGCCTGGTCCGACAGACACAAACCAACAGCAGCACAGCCTTTGGCAGAGGGGTGCAGGAATGGCTTACTGCCAGCATGAGTTTTAACTCAGCCAACAGCCCGAGTCCAGAAGCTCTCAAACAGGGTTTGTTTGCCTATTTTTAACCCACTGGTTATCAGCACAAAACTATCAGTATGATACTTTTGTGTTGGAATGGCTCTCTGTGCTATTTGGTCATACAAATTTGGTTTAAGCTCTGGGATGTTGCCTGAACCTGAAGGGTTTTCCCTTCTAACCTGACTCCTCTGAAGCCAGTTGGAGCTATGTACATAGCCATCCTCTGAGTTTGTTCTTTGGTGCTGATCTTCTGCCAATTCAGAATGTGCTTTCAAGTGTAGTTTATCTCAATTCCAATCCTTGTAATTCTCATACTTAAGCTGTGCAGATTTTATCGGATCCATATGATGGAGAATGGCTCTTTAAGAAAATTGACATTTTAATCACAGTATCATAACTAAGGGTTTTATATAACAAACCACAGCAACAGCTTGTCTGTTCTTCTTTGAAAGGATAAAAATCTGTTGCCTTTCATTCTCTGGTTGATAAGCTTATAATTATTGTACCAAGAAGGGTTTCTAATCAAATGAGGATGAAGTCCAGGCATGTGTGAAAGAAAATAATCTGTTTAACACTATATTCATAGAATCATAGAGCGGCTTGGGTTGGAAGGGCTCTCAAAGATCATCAAGCTCCAACGCCCCTTCCTCAGGCAGGGCCACCAACCTCTGCATTGAATACAAGACCAGGCTGCCTAGAGTCCCATCCAACCTGGCCTTGAACACCTTGTTCACATTCTTATGTACTGATACATTTAGAGGAAGATTCTATGACTAGACAGTGTTGGAACAGCATTCCTGAATGCTGCTTAAATGTCTACCCGCATTCTGACTGTATATTAGATAAATATTTTGCAGTAATCTTCTGAGAAGAAAAAAGGAAACTGTATCAAAAATTGTAAGGGGAAAAAGGTTAAAATCCAAACAACAAACTAATGTAATACTCCTGAATGTACCGGTGAATACTACAATGCTTTCCCTGTTGCACTCTTGCAGAATTTTGTGCAGGCACAGCCATTTACTTAGCTAAATCTGGGGGAAGGTTTTAAAGAACAGAAGACAAGAGAGATACAGAGAAGAGACAATGCTAGAATTTTTGATGTGGATTTTTGAGAAGTGGAAACATTCAAAGAAAGTTGGTGGATGTTTTTCCTATTGGGTTGTATACAAGCTGTAAAATAGCTGTGGACAGTTACTCTATTAGGAGCCCAAAGTAATGATGTTTTCCATATTCTGTGAGTTTTTTTCCTTTTTTTTTTTTTAATAGAATCACGTATTTATTAAAAAAATACACACACGCACAAAAAAAAAAAAAAAAAAAACAGGACTTAAATAATATTGGAAAATGTGGTTTACATTTTTAACTATTCTTCTTAATTAATCTTGCTTCTGAAGATCAGGTTAGAGGAATATATTCATGACCAAAGGAAATCCTTCCAAAGGAAATTTGCTGGTCATGATAATGAACCCTTCTAGGGCAAGATCCATCAAGCTTAGTGGAGACCATTGCCTGAAAAATCTGCAAGTTATGTTGGAGATGAGATTTCTCCTATCTAGCAGTTCTTTCTGTCTTAGCATGAGTTGTCATGCCCTCTAAAGAGCTGATCCTTTTCCTTTCTCCTTTCTCTAGAGCTTTGGTACGTCCTCCATCGAGGGACTATACTATTACCATTGCAGTAAGCTGCTAACCTGGTGCATGTACTGCCTGTTCCTTCTCCTCCATGCTTTCCCCAGCTCTTGTAACCTTCCTGAGCTGAGTTTTCAGAGAACTGACTGGTGCTCATTCAGAAGAGGATTTGGTTTAGCAGTTAAATCAGGAGAGTGAGGCAGTTTTGTTTGCGTGGCTCTATGAAACAAAAAGCTGGGACCGGTAAGTGAATTGTGCCTCAAGTTATTTTTCTGCATTTCTGGCACAGACTGTTAGTGTCCTTTTAAGTTATACCTATATTGTTGAGTTAATATGTAGAAAATCAAGAAGATCTATTGCTTTTTAAAGCAGTTCTAAACAGCTTAATCCCACTTTACATACTACTTTACCTGTGAAATAACCAGGGAGATATATCATGCTTTTACATTCTTGCTTTCAAGTTTTTTCAGCTTGCTGTTTCAGTGCAGTTCCCTTTGTGAGATTTTCCTTTCTTGGTATTGCTTACCTAGGAGTAGCCTCCAAAACCCCAAGTAACAAGGCAGTAAATTGATGCAGTCTTCCTTGTGGCTGGCTGACATTTCAAGGGCTCAGAAGGGAAGCCTGGACAGAAAGTAGTAAACAAGCATGAATTCTTTGTGTAAACACTTGAAGTAGACCTCAGACAGCATGGTGCTTCACTTCAGTGTGGCCCACAGAGCCTACCTCACTTGGAAGCTCCCTGCATGTATGCACAGAGGGTCTGGACAGAGGGTTCTGGTTAAGAATAATTAGTGCATCTAATATGTGTATCCTAATATGGACAAGTGGAAAGTGTTGAAGTATAATAGGAGGTAATGATGAAATGACCCAACGGATGTCAGGTTTAAGTAATGGAGGAGGTCCCTCTAACGTGATTATTTCGTCACAGAGAAGAAGTGGTGTGACTGGAGCTCTAGGACAGAAGTGCCACAGAAACAGAATTACTGAGCGTCTCTAAGATTGCTTGACAGTAAGCCATTATGCAAAAACAAACAAGACAAAGGGTAGAAATTCACTTCCAGGTATGTATTTTGATTAATGTGGGAATCAGATGAAGGGGACCCTTCGTGTTACAAATAATTTAACTGTTTTTGTGACACGCTTAAATTCCTTGGGCCCCACTGTCATACAGTGTAAGGGAATCGCTCAGAGAACTTGAAATAGCTTAAGGACAATTCTGAAAACTATTTTACTTGACAAAGGTTCTCTGAGAGAAGTAGACTTGATCAGCAAAGAGAGAATTTTTCTTGTAGTACTAATATTGGATTGAATGAATGGATTTTGAAAAGTGAGCTATTTCATTCTTTGGGGTGCATTAAACAAAATGCCACTAAGAGCTTTTATGCATATGCTTTTTTAATGTAAATACTGGGTAAATTAAGAGATTTTCTTAATTATTCAATCAGGCTACAGTATTTTACAGTAATATGCATGTATTCAGCACTGTAACATTCACGCCCAGGTGAAGCCAACATACCTTGTCCACCATTTTTTTAATATCCGAAAAGTGTTTTGTTCTTCAGTACATTCTCATTTCATAAACTAACAATCCTTGTTCATACTCTCCTTCTATCAGCCAGAGAGATGACATAGAAATGTGTGTGCAAAAAGCAGCATTTTCAGTAGTCAGCATTCATCTTGAAATAATTTTTTATGCTTATAAAATGTGTCAATGGCATTTCATCCTCGATGACACTTTTTGCATTTAATTTGTTACTTTGCTTTCAAACAATTTGAAAAAAAAAAAAAGATTACAGCGATAATTTTAATGTGTTGTTGTGTTTAAGGTGTTCTGCAATAGGCAGGGATAATAAAAATTGTTTCTAAGTGCTATTAATATTTATAGAAGGAATAAATTTCCGTTTATGGTAATAACTTTCATAAGATCTATTTAAAAAAAAAAAAGTTGTAATTGTTTCTGAAGCATTCAAAGCATTAGGAAGAACAGCTTCATTTACAAGTGGTACAAGTCCCAGAGATCAGGCTGAAAAAGGCTTTTCCAGTTACTGTCAGTTGTACAATTCTCAATGCCCCAAATGACTGTTTTTAGAGGTCCAAATACGGATGAAGAAAAACAGGTTTTTTCAATAAAGATCTATTTCCATCCAGTGGATGCCACTTTGAAATGCAAACAGATGGATAGCTCTGTAATCTAGTAGAGAAGAGTAAATGCCAGTGAATCAGAATTTGCAGCAAAGAACAAGGGAGGAAGGTGACTAAACCACGCTCCTCAGCTCCTTCTTCTTTCCCCAGCTCAGAACTAAGAGCAGAGATTTGCTGAGGGATGCTCGTGTCATTGCTGTCTGCTCACTGGAGAGCTGAGATAGCTCTGGCTTTGCTGCTGACTGCACAGCACAATGCTAGCGCTGCAGCTTGTCTTTGCTAGGATGGAAATGTCACACAAGGTGAATAAAATTCTTAAGCTGGAAGTGTGATAAGCCTCCTTTATTTTCTGAAAGCTGAAAATAACCATATGGAGAAATGCTGGGTGTATTTGTTATAAAATTAGATCGTTTTCGATTTGATACATTAGAACTGTGAGTTAAGAACCTTAAAATGTTAGTTTCACAGTATCTTGTTAATGATTCTCATTTAGGAATCTTAAACAAAGTTCTCCTTCACTTATTGGCAGTGTGAAGAGCCATGTGAGGTGTAGGTGAGGTAACTGATGAAGTTAGCAAGTTTCAGCTGTCTTAACCTGCAGGCATCAGATTGGATTTAGATGCGAAGTATAATTTACTGTGAAAGGGGGTACTTGCAGTCCTTACCTGGGACAGGGAAGGGTTGTTCTGGAATTGGAACCACACTGACAAGGGGTAACAAGCTGGTGATGACTGACTGAAAGAGTTTGGAGGAAAGGAGGAGAAGTCGCACTACCAGGTGCCCTTTCTGCATCCCCTGCTCAGCCCACGGTCTGGGAGCATCACCCTGCCTTTTCCTTTTGCAGCTTTAAGGCATTGGATGGATACTGCAATCTTAAAAAATCATCCTTGCTCTGTGTCAAGAAGGGGACGTTAACATTTGTGTGTCTACTTTATGAAGCAGAAGAATTTAAACTTTTGGGAGACTTGTTTAACATATGGCTAAGTTCTCCCCTGAAGCTATTCGAACTCATTCTTGGAAAAATTGCTATTACTTGGGTATGTGCATATTGGTTTTTCAGGATGTGTAATAAGGCAAAGCTTTCCACTTTACTGGAGAGTTAAAATGAATCCATAAAGTTGTCTTATAAATTCTCTCTCTTTTGACTGGGTAGATATTTCACCTCTTTCCTGCAGGTAGTAAGCAGGAGAGAATAGGAATTGCCAACAAATCAAATTACAGAACATTGAAAATGTCAGAGTTGTAGTGTTCGTTATGCTCATTCATAGAATATATGAGTCATTAAAATTCTGATATTGCTTCAGAAAGAGAGAGTTTGTAATGAGAGTAAAAAAAAAGCCATTGCTTCCATTCCTCTTCCTGGCAATGGTTATTGTGGAAATTAAGGATAATATCAAAATGATTACCTGTTTCTCATTCAGTCTTAGATTTTAGATTTTCAACCCTTAATGTCCTGCCTACCTCCAATGTGAGATACAGCACTCTTTGAAGTAGCACTTTAAAAAAAAAAAAAAAAAAAAAAAAAGCTTTTTTGAATTACAAGCAAAAAAGAATTCAAATTTCTTTGGACTTTTCTCATAATGCAACGTATTTCAAGATATTTTTTTCTTAGAATAAAGCTGTTGTTCATTTAAAGAAAAATATTTAAGTTTTTTGTATAGAATAGTTATTTTTTTCCTCTTAATTCTCTAAGTATAGGCTAGAGTTGAATTCTTTCAAAAAGATGCGTATGAACACAGTTATCCTTTACCCAGAGTTCACAATGCCAGGTGAAACTCATAGAATCATGTCATAGAATCATAGAATGTCCTGGGTTGAAAAGGACCACAATGCTCATCTGGTTCCAACCCCCTGCTGTGTGCAGGGTCTCCAACCAGCAGACCAGGCTGCCCAGAGCCACATCCAGCCTGGCCTTGAATGCCTCCAGGGATGGGGCATCCACAGCCTCCTTGGGCAACCTGTTCCAGTGCCTCACCACCCTCTGGGTGAAGACCTTCCTCCTAAAACAAATAAAGAATTAGTTTGCCCATTTTTCTTTACAGTCAGTGTGGACCAACAGCAAAAATAATTAACAGATTTTTGCTTTAATTAGTGACATGTAAGTGACGCTTGTGTTTCCTATATTGTTTCGTGAATGCAAGGTCTCTCTTTTGTTGTCTTTGTAATCCTTTTGTGAGGCTCTTCCAGGTACTGCTTGAAACCATGTAACTGCGGCTTTTTACCTGTTTTTCTTGGGGAGATGTGCCAGCTCTAACCAGAACAGATGAAACGCCTGTTTCTGACCTCAGCTGTCTGTGTCACAGAGCCGTTCTGTACTTCACTTGCATTATGCAACTTTGCAATATCAGCTTGTGTCTGCAAGAAGCGAATAGGAATCAGCACATTTGTGCAATGTTTGAGCCTACAAGCATGGCTGGCAAAATGCCTAAGCATTGTAAGCACTTTGGAGTGGTCTGTTCATGGCCAGTTTCTTGGTCTTTCCCATGTTTGTGAAATAACAGCTTTCTACCTCCAACATGTTCAGTGGCAAGAAAATTGTTCACATCCTTTTTGTGATCTTGTCTGTGACTTAAGCAGTCTAAAATCCTGGAGTCACAGCTCTGGGAATATCTCAGTAGTCTCACTAGATAAGAGTTAACACACAAATAGCTTTTTTAAAATTGTATCGAAGTATATTTTATAGTGTTTCTGGAGTAGTGGTCTAATAATTTGCAAGGGCTTTCACTGTATTATACGAACTATTGAACTATGTTTCTGTTGCATAGAGAGATCTGCATTTGGAACTCTCAACTCTAAAGTCATACTGTACTTGCTCCCTGTTGTATCAGGTACTCCTTTGTACAGTACACTTAATTAATAGTTTGAAAATAAGCATTGCAATTCCCCCGAGATGGTATTATGTTCAAAATACAGCTGTGGCTTGTTGTAAGAACACTTAAACTAATAGAGTAAAATCATGTAGTGGGTGATTTGAGGGCTTGAGGAGCCACTTACTTGCAGCCACAGAAGGAACGGTAGCCACTCCTCAGGAGTCCTGCATCTGTAGGAACAATTACTAGTCAGTGGCAAAGCCAGAAGTGCTGTTATTCTCTACACCTCTCCAGATACAATCAGTGCTACAGGTGGTGAAGTGCAAACTAATTGCAGCCACAGCTTGGTCTGTGATTGATTTTGACTAAGCATGGAGAATATAAATGAATTATGTTGAACAACAACAACGTAGATGAACATTAGAGGTTTTTCTTACTGAATAGGTTTCCAGTCATTGTAATTGAACACATCAAATATCCTGCTCTACGTAGGATTTTGTTTGCTTTCAGAATTGCAGGAAAAAATTGTCTTTTTTTTTTTTGTTTAAACCAGGTAAAATTTGTAAATGGCCTTTTATTCGAACAAATTAAAGCATAATCAGAGGAATTGCTCTTTGATATTTTTTACATGAGAAAATAAGATGTGACTGCTTGCACTTGGTTGTATTTGCAGATGGGCTGAGTGTTGCTCTTAAAATTGAATACATTCACTGGAGGCAATGACATGTTTCTGTTTTCTGATCTGAAATTACTGACCTGTCACATAGGTTACATTTCAGTTATCTTCAGCAAATTGGTAGAAAGGCTTTTTTTTTTTGTTTGTTTTTGTTTTTAACATTGAGTTATGCAGGAAATGAAATATTTGCTATTTGTATAAGGAATGAATCAAACTGTTTTGACCTGAAAATACACTTGTGGAGATGAATAGGTGGGGAAAAAATGTGGCTTTGTACAGTGCATTCCTAAATACTGTGTGATCTGGTTAGGAAAATAAAATTGTTCATGTAATAGATCAATTTAAATCTGACAACTTTAAAGCAGTTAAATTCAATAAATGTAAATCTTGCTGTTCATGTCAGTCTTCTGGGCTTCTCAGATGTGAGAGGATGTGGGGAAACGTGACCTTGAAGATGCAATACAAGAACCCAGGCCTGAAGAATGGCTACCTCGCATCCTCAGATACTACTGTACGTCTGTCTAAATGATTTCCATTGTGCTCTTGGGCATGTTCCTGGTGGAGTGTTTTTCTGTGGTGTTTGTTTAACAAGTGTATTAGGGTACTTTTGTTGAAAGCTTATGGTAAAGGTAATTATTTTGCAGAGGTTGTGGAAAATCCATTGGCAGTCTTAATAACAGTTGTGTTGGAGTTGTTCCATATAGTACTTGAGTACTGACTTCGAGTTAATTTGGAATGTAAATATCCTCTGAGTAGTTCAGCTTGCTTTCACTGTCTGAGAAAGTCACCTTTTTTGTTACATGTAATGCGCTAGAGTAGATGAGAAGGAGAAATGCTACATTTGGTCATAAGAAGCAGAGCATTATTTTTCCTAAGAAAAATGTGTCTATTCTCTATCTGTAGTCTACTTGCTTTCTCTTAATAGAGTGCTAATCCTGATAAATTCTGCTGAATTAAATGCAGTAGTTCTGTGATGTGTGTTTTTCAGCTTAATAAGAAGTTCTTCAATTCTGTTTTGATTTCCAACTAAGGCTAGGCTTGATTTGTGAAGCGGGGGTAAAACGTCAGTGATTTATCCGCTGTCCTTAGGCTACTTACAAAGCATTTCTATTAAACATTCTTGTTATTTATTGTTTTTTTTTTCCAACTCCTTAAATCATCTGCTGGTTATTAAATTAAAAAGGCTTCTGTTTTTCCTCATTACAAATGATAAACTGTAGCACAGAGATGCTGACATCCAAGCCTTTCTAATTTTCAAAAATATGCTCAGGTCGTCTGGGGCAATGTGTACAACATCGTAGACTGTTGCAGGTAAAAATATCTTATTTCACACTTCGTTCCAGAGTGGAACCTTTTTGATTATTATCTCTTTGTCATCAGAGATTACCTGGGTTAATCATGTCTGCTGTCTTCTGAGTTTGTTACAGTTTATGGCTTTGATTTCAGTTTCTGAAATGAATTTTGTGATCTCCTTTTGTTTTGCCTTGTTACCTTCAAACAAAAAAAAAAAAAAGGAGATGCTTTTGATCACACATCTTTCTTCTTTTTTCTTGTCTGTGTAATTTCAAAGGATATTCACGATGTATAAGTTTACGGAAGTCCTTTATGCTTTTGAAATGGTACATCTTGCACAAATAAAATCAGTGGTTTTTGTTGTCTTTACAAAGAGAATGGTCAGCTGAGAGCAATGAAAAGAAGGAATCCGGTGCACCTCTGGCTTTATTTCTTTCATACTTTAACTGCTTTGTATAAGCTCATATATAATATATGTAAAGGGAAACTAGAATAAACTCCTTGATAGATTAGTAGGAAACTGATATTTGTACTGCTAACATGGAATTTTTATTCTTTCACTCCCAGTTTTTGTAATGTTTGTATGAAGTATGTATTCTAGGCTGTGTTGACTGTCATGAAGTTATTTCTTTCCTGAAGAGACAAGTTTGGGTACAATAGCTCATGCACACCAAATGTGTAACTTGTTCTTTTGTAACGGTATCCCTTGGAATGCTTCTACAGTCAGTGCTGGCATGAATGAACAGCCACAGCAGTGTAAATAGTGCCTGTTCAGGTGCTCATGGAAACTGATTTGGTGTTGGGTCTGTTGTGTTTTTTTTTTTCTCCCCTGCAAGTCTGAGATATCGTGCCTTAGGTCAGTTATACTCATTCTTAGGCTTTTTGCTTCAGTTTTAAAGGTACGTTTCGAGTTTGCAGATTCTCTGAAGGATGTTCCCATGAGAAGTTGTCTGCTTACATATTATTTTCAGATGAGGTAAAGGTCTGAATGAATCTCACAGACATGGGGGTTTTCTTTTGCAAAAAGAAGTTTGTCCATTTAGTGGTAGGTTGTGTTTGTGAATGTGAATTTATAATTGATGGCCTGGAGTTCCAGCACATCTAAGACATAAGAGTTGGATTCATGCTGTTCTTTAAGGTTTGGCTCAATGAAAATGGCTACCACTCAGCTGTTCACTCTGACGGGTTTGTTTCTGTTTGCATAAGTGGTTAAGGAAACAGTAAAGTGCTCTCAGAGTTAAAATTGAAAGCTACTTTCTTGAGCAAAAAAAGCACAGTGCTGAAAAATGAGGTGTTCTGTGGAGTTCCAGAAAATGTCCCTTGGGCTTTCAGAGATAAATTCTTGGGGCAGAAAGCTGTGATCACCTTTTGAAAAAAAGTCTTTAGTAATCTTTCTGCTTCTCAGTTCATATGCAGAGATGTCTCTGAACATATAGCAAGATGGAAAAAAAGCAAGCAAGGCCAAGAGAATTCTTTCTAACTTGAGTTGATAAAGTTCTGAAAGAGTCCCATAGCCTGCAAAAGCACAAAACAGATTTAAGCTATAAGGAGAAAACAATTTCTCTGCCCAGCATTTTCAGCCTGGAAAGTGAGTATACATGTACCTTCAGAATTTTTTATTTGCTTCATTATTATCATCTGTAATATTCTGATGTTCAGTTTTGTGCCTTTGTTTTGTTTTAGTCAAAATAACTGCATTTAGTCACCATGAAAATACTTACCCATGACTGTTTGAATGTAGGATGCACAGTGTGAGAGCTGGTGATCAAACTGGTTTGCAGGTCCGTACGTAGGCACTCATGAGTATTCTGCATTTTTCTTTTTTCCAGCTTCTGTCCCATTTTGTGGAGGCACAATTGTGCCCTTGAGAATTGATTAACATCTCTGTCCTATTTATTGCTTAATGCTTTTAGTGCTTTTGCAATGTATGTGCGTGCTTTATTTTGGGTTCTTGTTACGTTGTTTAAAAAAAAAAAAAATCAATTCCCTTTACTGTATTTTACAGTGGGAGTGGGTAGGAGCAGCCACATGGAAATACTTCTAACTGTCATCCTGCAGCAACCCGTAATGCAGTGTAAGCAGTTTTGCTGGGCTTATTCTCATTTAACATCTATTTTATTTTCTGCTTGAGAAAAGACTAGTATTCAAAACTGCCATGTTAGTTTAGAGCTGGATATGGAAGAACACAGATTACTGGTAGCTGGTGCGAGGCCTGTGTGACAGCTGACTTTATTTTTAGAATAGGCTAGCAAAATCCATTCCCGGGTTGCTGCTTGTAAGGATGCTATCCTTGAAGCAGCTACAACACAGTTTACATTCCTACATTATTGATATTGCAACTGGAATGAAAATCTGACAGGTATAATATGGGAAAAGAAAAAAACAAACAAACCCAAACCACTTCTATTTGCAGCTACCTCACTATTCCGAGCCAATAATGCTTTGTTTTTAACTTCTTTATACAGGTGTAATTTAATGCATTGCTGCCGTCCAGGCGGGTGAAAGTAGTATCTGTTTTATCAGCATTTCTTAATGTATGGTATGATGTGCACCACTCACAGGACTGAACTTTTAATAAAATACTTCACTGTTTAACTTCCCGTTGTAAATCTTTACTATCACTGGGAGATTAGTCACTAGTACTTGTCTCATATATCTGTTGCTCCTATCAGATACTTGCAGTAAAACTCATCTCAGAGTTTCCAAAATAAACAACTTCTGATGATCGGTAGCTTCTTGAGTATTCAAGATGCCTCATAATATTTCAGACATTTTCTTTCACTTACACTTTTATTCTGATAATATGTGGAACGTGAGGAATAATTCCAAAAAGCATCAGAGGAGGTAGTGGGTTACTGACTCGGATAAACCATTAAGTATACTAAGTAGATGTAATGAGAATTACAATTTTAGGTCAGAAATTGAAGTTTTTACGAAATAAAGCAACCTCTCGTATGTGATAATGCTATAGAAATGTGTTCTCATGAGCTGATTGGAAAATTGAGATTTCTATTGGAATCAGATTAATGTTTTCGTTGAAGTGCAATGACTAAAGATTTATATAAAATTGTAGAAGATATTAAAATTTCATTTCAAAATTCAGGTTGGTATTAAATAAGCTAACTTATCATTTGTGTTTTTCATTAGGTGTGTGTATTCTCTGTAGTTAGTGAAGAGGATAGAAATTGGTGGATTTGCTGGTACAGCTTTTCATGTGCTTTTTGCAACACTCAGGAGAACGTTAGTTGAAGTACTTGCATGTTGGATGTTTCCCAGAGGCAGCATTGAGCTGCATGTTGATTTCCTTCTAGGCAAAAGCAGAGTGATACAACTAGAATTCCAGGTAGGTTTTTTCCCATGCCCAACCTGCAGCTCAGTTCTCCAGAGTGAAGTAGGAAATGCTGAGAAGAGTATGAACAGTTGATGTTTCTTTCCATGGGCTTCTCTCCCAGCTCATTCTATCCTGCCCTGCTGGACTAGCTGTCCATTTGCAGTGGGAAAGCCTTTGTTTCAACTTTCTGTCTTCCAGAAGGAGCTCCACTCTTGTATTCCTACATCAGTCTTCAGTGTAGCTCATAGCACAGCTACTGAGGTCATTTGGGCAGGAATCATCTCAGAGATACCATCCTGTCCTGATCTGAAGGGCCAGTTTGAAAGCGAGTACTCCTTGCATTTGGTCCAGGCCTCCAATTGCTGTGTGAGAGGGCAGTAGGGTCAGGGCTACTGACTCTGAAGCCTTACAGGTTCTCCTGCAGATATAGTCTCTCAGGCTTTTGGACCATATTCTGCCATTCTGATTTGCATCTGTCCCCCAAAGCAATTAGCCACTGTTACTTGTATTTTTATAAGAGAAATGTACTCACTGAGTAGCTTAGTAGAGCTTGACTGAGGTTATCTTCTCACCAAGTTCAGTTCCATCTGCACCTTGGCTTTCCTGATCCTGTATCTACATTCCTGAGCAACATCCCTGTATTCTTCCCAGGCCAGATGTCCCTGCTTTCATGGTCTGTACATTTCTTCCTTTTCCCTTACTCTGACCTGCAGCTCCTTGCTCCGTGCTTCTTTTCTCCCTCCTCTGTTTGACTCCTTGTGCTGGGGATGGAGAGCTCTCGTGCTCTCAGAAAAGCGTTCAGAAAGAGTTGCCAGCTCTGTTGTCCCTAAGGACAGCTTCCCAGGGTCTCTCATCCAATAATTCTTAAAGCAACATGAAGTTCTCTCTCCTGAATTACTGACTGCTCTTTGTCGGGTCCGTGTTCCTTGGGATCATAAACTCAACCAGGGCATGGCTGATGCAGCCCAGACTGCCTCTGATCTTAACCTCTTTAATATTCTCCTCAAATAATATCCTATATTTTCCAACAGCTAAACGATACATGAATTTTGGGCCAAGTCTCTTTCTATATGTATTAGCCAACCTTGCTTACTCCAGATTAGGAAGATTAATTACCTGTATTTCACAGAATGTTTTTAAGATGTTGTCTGATAATAAACCAAGTTAGCATGGAATAGCATGATTCCATTTCTTTCCCTGAGTGAAATGAGCCGCAGGGAGGAGCTGAGGAGCAGTGCTAGTGGTGAGCTGGAGAAGTCACACCCAAGGACTTGGAGGTCAATCAGTCACGAGTGTGATGCCTTCCATCATATAAAATATCTTCTGTGGATTTCTTTGTCGGGATTTCACTCTTTTTGAGTACTGGATAGCTGTTGAAAATATTACTTGCTTCTTTGAATGGTTTATAAGTTTATTTACAGCCAAATGAGTAAATATTGCATCTGTCAGACTAATTTCCAGCAACATCTATCCATTCATTAAGTGATAATGTACAGGTATGTATAAGCCTGCAGGTTCTCCTCCTCCTTTTCTTCGCTCCTTTTTATCTAAATCCCAGCTTCAATATTTAACATCTTGGATGACATCTTGACATCTCCTTTTTGATGTGTTGTTTTTTTTTTTAATTTTTATTTTTAATGTTCTTACTCTTCCTTAATTGACGTCGTGTTACATGATTTTCAAAATAAACTTCTTGCATTGGTGCTATCTGTCAAGAAAAACCTATCTGAATGAAAAATGCTTTAAATGCCATAGTAAGTTCATCTTTTAGGCTGCATAAATTGGCTTTCATTTAAGTGAGTCATTTATTGTCACTTGAGTGTAGGTGCTCTGATGAGTCATCGTGTATGTAGGCATTGTGATGGCAGTGTTGATGCCTCACTGTGACAGTCTCAATGTAGATGTAATTATGCTAAAACTATTCAATAAGTAAAATCATTGTATTAATCTGTATGTTTTCCTTTCAGGTTCCCACAGAACCATTTAAATCTGTTCTTTCTCATGTTCAGTTTTTTCTTATGCCACGTATTTGCAGGGAGGGAGGAGTGCAGATATCAGATGGAATCATTCAGAATTCCTAATTCATACTCAGCAGCTGTTTTTTTACCTTCATGTGTTGCTTTTTCATAGAAGAATATCAGTAATTTAGGTGGAGTAACCATTGCTTCTCCATCAAACTCATACCTTTGCTTGTCTGTCTATCAATGGTAGCAGGTTGCTTGCCATGCATTCTATAGATATTTAAGTCAAGCATCAAATAATCCAGTAATTCCTTATTAGAACAACAACAACAACGAATGATATTTGATCTCCTTAAACATTCAGCAAGTATCAATGAATGCCAGTGGGTGCCGTTTTTTTCTGCGTGGAGGAGTTGAATTCCACATCTTCATATACACTTCCATGTCAGATGCCATTCTGTCACACGGCAACAACACGTAATGGAATATTGGTGGGAAGGTTCAGCCTCTCCTGCCATCCCTCTAACACCCACCTTTGACATTGTGGGCCAACAGAATAGAATAGGAGACAGCCCTTTTGCAACAGCCCTTGTGTAATTTGTTGTTTGTAAAAAATAAGCTTGTTAATAATTGTTCATTGATTTGATTCAGAATACAGAACTTCAAAATAAAATTAGTTCCACTAACAGTAAGGCTGTAGTCAAGAGCGCTGTTAAGTCCTAATGTTGCAATCAGTTAATGTCTTTATGCATTTTGTTCAGAGTAAATACACGCTCTGAAATCCTGGCTGGCCTGAAATCAATGTTAGTTCAATTCATTTCATTAGTGCTTATTGACTCAAGTAGATTTATTCATCTGGTCAAGGGAGACATATGTTTATCTTCTTTGCCGAATAAACACTAATTCTGAAGGTTTTCCTTTTATGAACCTCTTTATTTGTCTGCGTTCAAATAGGAGGATCTTAATCTGTGCATGTCAGGTTATAAAGCTTATTTCAGTCTTTCCACATTTCAGACATCACTGAAGCCTATAGAAGCTGAAGGTGTTCAGTGCTTTTCTGAAATTCTCAATATGAAATACAATTCTAAAAGAATAATTTAGCTGCTTCTCCTCACTGCAATATGGCTTTCAGGCTCTGAAAGAGCTATGTGATGTGTGAATGTGCACTGAACGTGGTTTAGCCCTAAAACAGAAACTGTGCTACCATAAATTTTTCTAAGTTGAGAATGTAGTTTGTGAATAAGTCTAGTGCATGGCTGGAGGGAGTCCGCCACTGACGATGAAAAGCAATTACACTTTCAAAGGGCTAAGTACACGGTACCACAGAAGCAAGAGTTAGTTCTAGCTTGTGCTTTCCCTTGTTTTTAACATCTAAGGTTTGTCACTGCATTCCTGTTCTTGTGGTGTGTGTCTAACTTTTGCTCCAGCCACATTCATCGGCACTAACGGTGTAGCTTTATGTCTACAGCAATCCATTCAATCCAGGCTTCTTTACTGATTTAAGAACAAATCAATCAAGCTATCCTTAAATCTGTATGGAAAATTAAGTAAGCCTCATTTCTCATGTGCGTGGTCTAAGGGCATACCAATATTTTCACATCAGTGTCAATTATTTGTTTTGTGAACAGTCTGTGCTTTCCCCCAGACAGCAGCCAAGAAGCTGTTATTTGATAATCACTGTAACTCTGTCAAATAAAACATGGAAGTTGGGACTATAGCTTGACTTGAATTAAATAAGGAAAGTCATTTGTTTAAAAAACAAACAAACAAAAAAAAAACCACACAGAAAAAGTGCCAATTCAAGAAGTGTAGGTATTTGGTTGTTTTTTTTTTTACAATAATATTTTATTCGGGTACAAACCAGTGGCATTTTTTTCAGCTGCACTCAGATGTTAACATGTATTTAAAGTCAAATATATTCAGAAATTCGTGGTATAGAAATAAGTGTGATAGAAATGAAGTTGATGTAGAGTGCATTGCATGTGTTCTTCCTATGCAGCTTAAGGGAATATGTTTATTTCATTGCTTCTTGTTTGGAATATTCCTTTGGGCCTAGGTGTTTGGAATTAGCTGTCTGGAATCTTGCTGTAATTCAGGTTTCCAAATAACGGTTTAATTCCCTTGTTACTCTAAACAAAAGGAAATAAAAATACTTCATTTATCTTTTGAGGTGCAAAAGGTAGCGTGTTAATGCTGTTGTTCAGGCTTTCAGAACACAAAAAGTAAGAGTCATTTTGCTGAATCCAGTTAAAAGGCATCATCAGTCTGATTAGAGATATGGCAGCAAATGGTGCAAAATGTGAGGCTTTGGTTCATGTTAGGTGCCTTGTACTTTTTAGTCCTCAGTATTTAAGAGCATTAGTAGTAAAATGACTTAAAGACTCACTTTGCAATTTGAAGAAAACGACATATTTTTGAGAAATAAATCTCAAATGCAATACTTTGCACTCTGAGCATTTGCTATTGATAGAAAGTAACATTTAATCACACTACCCACATATTAAGCTATCTTGCCTCTGTTTCCCAGAGTATCCACGAGAAAGACAAATTTATATTGCTTTACTACGAAAGATAAAATACACATAAATGCAGATCAGATATAAAATGTGCAACTTGATGATACGTAAATGTTTTCATATTACATCAGAAATATTTTCAAATTTTCTGAAGCAGCTTTATTTTTTTAATATCATGGAATCACGGAATGTCCTGGGTTGAAAAGGACCACAATGATCATCTGGTTCCAACCCCCTGCTATGCGCAGGGTCACCAACCAGCAGACCAGGCTGCCCAGAGCCACATCCAGCCTGGCCTTGAATGCCTCCAAGGATGGGGCATCCACAACCTCCTTGGGCAACCTGTTCCAGAGCCTCACCACCCTCTGTGTGAAAAACTTCCTCCTGATATCTAACTTAATATATACAAGTATGTTTTGTTTTCATCAGTGGAATAATAATTTTTAAAGGGAATTATGTATAAATCAGAACTGCAGACAAAGAGGGCTTAACTGAGCAGTTCTAAATGTTTCTAGCAAACATGGAGTTAGCTACTGACTGGTGGCTGGCCATATGTTTTAACAGCTCTGAAGTGAGATGGCTGTGAGGCGATCAGAGTGGATTTAGGTGGATGATTTCCACAGCTTTGAGGAGATGGAGCGAAGCACGAGATCTGCCCATGCCTTCCAACAGCAGAGCTGGCTCTTGGGTGCTGGAGCTGGGCTGTGCTCCGCAGTGTGGGTGTGGGTTTTTATAGTCTGTCTGCAATTATAACGTGTAGATGATGGAAAGAGTGGGGTGATAAAATCGCTATAGTGATTTGAAATTGTACACATTGTACTGCATCCAAGATTAGTTCTGTGCCATCAAATAAAAGATCTCATCTAAGCTGCTTTAGTTAGCTTCGTGTTCAATAAGGAATGACTACAAATGCTCACACATATCCAGCCTCTGTGTCAGAGGCAGGGTAATCAAGATTTGCAAGCTTTTGGAACGAATAAATCCCTTATATTTATACAGACAGGTATGAATTGGTATGAATATAGCTAGCGATTTCTTTGTCTCCTGACTAATCTAAATCACTACCTTTGCCTTGCCTGAATAACAGTGAGATGTCTGTGAGCTCTAAGGATTTCTCTGTGCTGAGATGAGAACATGAGGGAGGGATGCATTCAATTCAGCTGAGTTGTAAGCAGTCAACAATTAGGACAAATATTCTAATAAGAAAAGCTTCCGTGTGGAAGTATTGAAGGTCTCATACTGAAATCAGTCACGCATACCATTTTCTTTTGAGTGAAATAGTTGAAATCCTTGAAGAATTGTGATACAGGATTATTATTAGTCTGGTTTTCAACACAGGGAGTTCAAGAAAAATCTGAAAGCGGTGGGCAGAGCTATTTATGCTAGCATGAATGCATGCTAAGAAGTTTTCCTCCAAGGATGTGTCAGGTCAGGAAGGGAACAGAGCTGGCCCCGTGCTCCATCTGCACTGGAGAAGGTGGTGACTGCCGCTCTGCAGGAGGGCTTGTTCGCATTTACAGCAGCACACATTCTGATACGAGTTGGGTCTGGTTCCGCATGCCTAAGAAAGGAGAAATGTTGTCGTGATCTTAAATATTACTAATAGCATTAGAAAAACTAATAGATGCTTTTTTTTTTTTTTTTTTTTTTTTAATGGCTGCATGAGCTTGAGGGTTTTAAGCCACAAGCAGTTATGTGCACAATGTACTTTTTTTTCCCCAAAGCCATTATATTCCATTTGAAAAATTCTCTGTGATTTGAAGGCTTTTATTATTTTTTGTCATTCCTTTTAAACTGTAAATGCTGGCTTTTGGGACAAAATATGCAGATTATAGAGCCATTATAAGTGAATATGCTTTTTGGATGATTTGTGTTAAAAAATTTCTGCTTTGTGATTCCTTTGGATACTGATAAACTCACTAATTTCAATGCATTTGTTAGCGTCAGCTTGATGCCTTTTTTGTCTTTTTTTTGTCTTTTTTTTCCCAGAATGCTTTTGATATATCTGTGGTCTGGCTGCATTTAATAAATGTCTGCCTTTGTTTTGACATTGATCCGAAGTGCTGCAAAATGAATTTAGAAGATATTCAGCTGAACACAATTCTGTATACTTGTCAACAAACAAAAGAATGTCTTTTCTTCAATCAAACTGAATTGAACATGAAGTTGCAACAAACTTTACCAGGGTATATATGCTTTGTTATGTAGAATAAAAGTCTTAGCATGGGCCACTGAGGAGGGCCACTAAGATGATCAGAGGGCTGGAGTACCTCTCCTATGAGGAAAGGATGAGGGAACTGAGCTTGTTTAGCTTGGAGAAGTCTCTGGGGAGACTTCATTGTGGCCTTCCAGTACTTGAAGGGAGCGTATAAACAGAAGGGGAACGGCTGTTTATGAGGGTGGATAGTGATAGGACAAGGGGCAGTGGTTTTAAACTGAGACAGGGGAGGTTTAGGTTAGACATCAGGAGGAAGTTTTTCAGTCAGAGGGTGGTGAGGCACTGGAACAGGTTGCCCAAGGAGGTTGTGGATGTCCCCATCCCTGGAGGCATTCAAGGCCAGGCTGGATGTGGCTCTGGGCAGCCTGGTCTGCTGGTTGGTGACCCTGCGCATAGCAGGGGGTTGGAACTGAATGATCATTGTTGTCCTTTTCAACCCAGGCCATTCTGTGCTTCATTCTGTGATGCCTTCTGCTAATTGGTTCTGCCCATAGTCAGTATTTTTCTCCTTGATAAAATTAGGTATGTCTATAAAGTCTTAATCATCAACAATTGCACAGAAGGATAGAAATGGAACTCCGAATTTTCTTGTGATGATAAGGATTGATGATTTCAACTCCTCTTGTGAGTAAATGCAGGTGTGAAGTTGGTCTGCTGGTCGTAGCAGAATTTAATTTAATGATTTCAAGTTACTAGGGATCAATCATACTTTATCAATTAAGCACTGTATATGAGGACTAATCTTAAGTAAATGTTACTGATGTTAATATCCTAAAATATTCCCTGTATATATGAGTTAGAGATTCCTGTAAAGTAGCAAGACTGAAAGGAGAAATAATTTGAAGCTCATTTTGCTTGTGTTATGGAACTGTAGCATGAATACACAGATGAATGAAATTAATATAACAACAAAACAAAAACAAGTATTTCTTTTTGTCTGTTGTTTACCGTGCTGTTTAAAGAAAAAGTGCAAAAGAAGAGCAAATAAAGGTAACATTTCAACTTCTGGCAAAACTTCCCTGAAAGTTGTGGCAGTTGTGTGAGGTGCACAGCGAGAAGGGAGCGGTGATCCAATGGAGCACACTGTTTAGACAAAGCCCAGTTGTTAAAGATGACCTAGTGTAGTGGAAATGCTAAGTCATGGCCTGAAGCAGTGATTGAGCACCCGGTAGGAAGGCAGGGCCAACTCAGGAGAGCCCAGGTGCATGCAGTGCAGCTTAGTGACAGGAAGGGCTGGAGGCAGGATCCACCCCTTACAGACTTCATTTAAGGGTTTGCACCATGTGCCAGAGTTCTCTGTGTACCTGAGGTATTCCAAAGGTAAGTAGTTCTTTATTTTTGTTTCTGTATCTATGGCTGCTGTATTTGGGCTGGTTTTTATTTGCTATAGCCAACAGCTTTGCCACCCTGCTATTTTCATCCCATTATAGTGTTACACCTCGGAACTGTGAAATGATGTTTTGATGTAACGTTGGGAAGTCTGTTCATCATCTTCATGTACCATAGAAAGCCTTCTTGTTTATAAATAATGAAATATAAAAAATCTTGGCAAGTAATTATTATTTTGTGCTCTGTAAAAGGAGCAAATGTTGCTTTTGTGCTCAGTTATTATAGCACTTACAGTCATCTGAACAATGTAAAGCATGCATTTAAAATTAATTAGTTTGCTTGTTAAGTATGTATCTCTTTGTCACTATGTGCTAATATCGAGCAAATTATTTAAAGAAAAAAAAACTTAATTTAGACATGGCTAATAGTTACTAATCCTTTGAAGCCTTCCACATTTCTATTGATTCTAATTCTGCTGGGTTTATGAGTGAGTATAATACTGGGTCAGCATTATAGCAGGAGTGAACTTAAATGTAAATTCACAGGGTTTATTGTTTTCTTGGAGTTTCAGCACCCTCACATTGTTCCAGAAGAGGGATGTGTTCGCTTGAGAATACCTTCATGTTTTATAGCCTAGAGGCACTCAGCCCTGGCCATGTGGGCATTATTTCCCTCTGCATGGCGCAGTGCAGCCTTCTTGTTCTTTCTGTATCCTCTTTGGAACTCAGCGTTTTCCTAACATCATGCTGCATCTTAAGCAGAGAGCTCTAAAATGTTAGAAAATAGATGAAGGAACAGCTTTATAAGTGATGTGTGAAGAATGAGATTCAGAAGGGAGAAAAAAAACTGAAAGGGGCACCTAACAGCATTGTAATCTTAAGCTCCCAGAGTAGGCTTTGTGATCAAGTCAGGTGTCCTGTGGACATTTTCAGAGCATTATTAATGGAATAGAATTGCTGGCTGAAGGACATAGACCATAAAGGATTTGGGCATCAAAGCTAAGTTTCTGTAACACACCTGTGTTTAAAAAGAGGTTCCAATTGTGGAAGAGGCGAGTTGGAAGCAGTGGAAGCGCAAACCTGTCTGGTGATAGTTTGGGTAATGTTTGTGGTTAGTTTGAGCAGAAAGGAGGAAGAAAGCAGCGTGTGAGGACTGATCCATATTGCATTTTTTTTCTCCAAGTTCTCTTCAAATTGTAAAGCATATAATTTCTGTTTCGTGTGTTAGATCTTTTTGAGTGAGATTTTCAGTATAAGGTGAGGAAAGAAACCCTGAATCATTAGCCATATACAGGGGCGTAGTGAAGGCGTCCACATAAAAGAGGACTGTTCTAGTGGTCTCAAGTACCAAAGTAGTTGCTTTAATTTTTCTGTATCAGTACAGCTGCAGCAAATGAGTAATTTAACTGAAGTGAAAAAAATCAGTGGTACCATTGGTGTGCTCTAGAGCTGTGGTGCTCATGACATTTTAAAGATGAAGTGCAGAGCTGAAATTTTGTCCGTTTCATAGTAAAATGTACTGATTTTTTTTCTTAGTTAAAACCTTATGGCTGCCTGAACTCATGCGTGATAAATTTTGTGAAGATTTTGGGTTTTTTTTAAATGTCAAGCAGTTGCTTTAGTAGCCAGTTTCGGTTTATCAGTTTCTCAAGGGTAGTGAGGCCATCCTGCATTTTTTAACAGTGCTTTGCCAGCTCGTGTGTAGTATAGAGACAGCTAGTAGCATCAAAAACTGATGCTATTTTAACTTTTTTTTTTTTTTTTTTTTTTTAAATAATAGCACTCTTGAATATCTTTGTGGCTATTTGGTTTTATTTTTACCTTTCTAGAAAATTGGTATAAAACTGGTTTGTATAATATGATTGTCAATGTAGTACTTCCGAAGTCATCACTATGTGACCTCCACACGTTTCACTGACTTGGGAGTTGTTGAGTACCAGGGGTTTTAAAGATCTGTTACAGGGATGTGATGATGGAGTTGGAATGACTTTGTGTTGTATTTTTTATCTTCAAAAGATGAACTGTCTCATTTCATTTACAAAACAAGCTCAAGAGTATATTAAGCAGAAGACTGGATTAGGTCATTTTAAAGGCTCATTTTGAAGGCTCATTTCACTATTTAAATTTAAAACAAAGTAAAATCAAGATGCAGATATTAAGAAACGTTTACTTTTATCTTCTCTGTGCTCTAGGGCTTATGCTGAGTTTTGGCTTTCACTCAACTAAAGCTGAACTTCTTGCTGGCTTTTGCAGCAAATTAATTAGGTCCCATCTGGGAGTCACCCAATTAGCTCTCTGTAAAGCACTGCGACCTGGCCCTTCCCAAGCACATGGTGGAACGCAGCAAGACTGCTTCAGGATAGCTTAATTCCTGTCTGAGCAAGACGCAGAGTGAGAAAGGAGGTTGTGTTTCACCTGTCCCAAGTTGCCTCTCTTTATGGTAGATAATCAAGTAATTGTCAATGTATCCATGAGTTCTGTGTATTTCTAAATTACTTGTTCAAGGACTGCTATTGTGATAACAAAGCATGAAGGCAAGCATTCATCTTTGCGCCACTCTTTAGTTGTTAATATGTTTTATGGAATTCAGTGATATCTTTATGATCCTGTTAGTGTGTTTTATTGAGAGTTTCGTATTGAGTTTGCATGTTAAATTTGCAATCTACACATTGTAAATGTTACATGCCAAAGCTGATTCCATGTGTGCAATTCGGAAGTAATTTAAATCTTAACTCTCTGGAAATGTTTAAATCATGCACAGGACTTTTTTTTCACCCATTAATGACTATTGTTTCCTGAAAGCTGCTGGCTGTGTGGGTGGGAAGCACTTAGTGTTATTTCTTTTTTTAATTGTTTTGTTTTGTATTTCAGTGCACAAAGTAGTGTTTTTTCTTTGACCTATCATGGGACAAATATAGCTAGGCTATATTTGTGACAGTGCATGTCAAATGCAGGAGGCTACTATTTCAAAACAATAGAGTTATGAACTATAACAAGTATGGCCTTTCAGAGGCACTGAAGAAGTAAGCATTTGAATGTTTATACCTAGAGCCAGCCATGTAAAGGTTAACATTAGCATGTAAATGGCAGTGCTGATTGTATTTCGTTGTTAATAGGAATTGAGTAAGATATGGCATTCTCAAACAGAATTTGCAGTTTTTCAGGGGATTTTATTCTACTGAAGAGTCAACTCTGGAAAAAGCCATGCCTGAGAATCGGAAAGAAAAATCAGCAATCTTAAACATAGAGTCAGTTTGTGATCATTAGTGTGTGTGTAAATTGAGATGTGAGGTTTCTCCTTTGAATTTCAAATACTTTTTTTTTTTTCTTAAAAAGTGGAAGACTTTGAAATTCATTCAGACTTAAGAATTCGTGTGATCTAGTTCTACTTTCCAAATGCAGAAGCAAACAATTTACCAAATCAACTTTATATTGTAAATGAAGTTCGTTTAATGAAATTTGTTCTTCTTTGATAAAAAAATATTTGTCCAAGCATATACGAAGGAAAAATATCATAGCAGATACCATGGTATTTAGCAGAACCAGGCTCTGTAGACTGAGAAAGAATACTGACATTGAAAAAAAAATTGGAAGCATTTGAGTTTTGCAGTGGAAGTAGCTCAGTAGTTGGTGAAGTGTTTCACTTTGTAGTTGTGATGTTGAGAATTACCTGTCCTTACTTCGCAGAAACAAAAATACCAATAAAAATAGGTTGAGATAATCTTTGTGGAGTAAGACACGCATAACTACAAGAATGGTTTCTCCTCAGTGCTGCAGTTGTGTCTACTTGGAGGATATCAAGTACTCAGTAAAGCTACAGATGTCACGTTTTCATGTTCAAAACTTCTTGTGACTTCTCTTCAGTTGTCATGGGAGTAACTGGATTTTTGTTTTAAATTGCTAAACGAAAGAAATTTTTGCTGTGAGCTGCACGAAGGTTTTTTTTTTTTGTCTTTGTTTTTAAAATGCCCAAACCATGTTGAGTCTAAAACACAGATGAAGGCTGACAGCAGAGCTGAGACATGTCTCACAGCTGTAGTATATGCTCTGTGGATCTGGAGGCACTCTGCAGTGTCTTGGTGGGGAGCTATTACTTGGAGCTTCATTTAAACCATCAGCTACTTCTAGGCAAGTTTTCATTATTGAATTGCTTATCTGCTGGAACAACTTAATTGGTCCAGTTCTTGTCTGCTGCAGTTCAAGATAGGTCCCTCCCCACAGGGACTATTGACCCCTGCCACACACTCCCTACGCAGCTAACAAGATGGACATTTGAGGAGGATGTGTCAGAGGTGGAGAGAGAGGTCTTTTCCAGTGAGGCATATGGTCTCTAGGTCTTCTCTGCACCAAATGTTTTGAGCAAACATCTGCGTTGGGTTTCTACAGACTGCAAGATGCAATCTCCTGGCAAACCAGAAGGGAATCCCTTTCTCCTTGTCATTCTTGAAAAAGCAAAAATGGAAGAAAAAATGTGGTAAAAATTATAATTTTGTCTGCTGCTGTTCTTGAGTAGTACCAGGTTTCTTGCAACTTCTGGTGGAGAAAATGTGATGTGTTTTGGAGCCCAGAATATTGCATGTTCCAAACCTTTACTTCGGTTTCTGAAATAAGTATATGTTGAGGAGGAATAAGGGAGCAGAAATAGACTAGGTATCTCTGTAATTGCTTTCACACCTTTCTGAAGATTTCCTGAGTGCAAGCAATTTGGCAGAGGTGGCAGATTAGGTGAAGAACCAGTAAATAGCTTCTGCTGCACCAGGCCAGACTCTTCTAGCTGGTAGAGTTGTTTGCAGATACAACTAACAAATGTACAGACAGAGTTTAACCTGATATCATTTTATTGACATGGATACTCGTTCTGGGAAAATTAGAACATATTCCTTCTAACGTATTCTTTCTTCTGTTTTGCCTCTAGAGGTCTGCTTAGCCCATTTCCAGAGAAGTTTTATGGGGCAAGATGTGATAGACAGAATGAGCCTGTTCTAGTACTTGTAGCTTATATTTGAAAACCTACAGTATTATTATTTTTTTTAATTTAAAGAGAAAAATATCTATTTAGGCAGGACAAACATACATGGAGAGAAAGAAGTAATTTCTTTGGTTGAATGCAGAAGGAAGACTTCAGCTCTTGAGCAACTCGTGTGTAGAAAATAGGTAAGAACCATCAGACAGCTGTCCTTTACTCCTTTTAAAATCAGGCACTTAGATGTTGGAACTATCACTCAGAAGTGGGGTGTGGATTTGTAGTATCTTACAGATTACGGTTGGACCAAAAATCAGTAGTGAAATTCCTGGGGAGAACGTGTAATGATGTAATTTGAGATGCCATTTACCAAGACTTTAAACATGCTAACAAGTGTACCAATGTCAGTGTAAACTCTTAAAGTATCTTAATTGAATAATTCAATAATTTGTTGGTCAGTGATAGACTTGATCAATGTTGCAGCAGATTTATAAAACTAAGGTAGATTTAGCACATGTAATTTGATGTTCTTAATGGAAAATATTTAATTTCCACATTTTCAAGCAACTTCTTTAGCAGTAATAGTAAGAGAAACAGGGTTTCAGTATTTACTATTTTTTAGTATATATATATATTTTAATTTGAAAATCATTACCTTAGCTGATTTCTTCATGCAGCTACCACTAAAACTGCAGTATTCTAATTGAAGTATTAGCAGAATCCTTTTTATGGAAAGGGAAGGAGATAATCTGAGGAGGATTAATCACAGTGCCTTATTTGCTAATTGTTAAGGTTTTTGCTTGTTCTTGCACATAGGAATACCAGTGATTATTTTCAGTTCGTTAATGCATATCCAACAAGTAGGCAGACATGAGGGGTGCAGTGAAGTCATTTCATCTGTTATGTCTGACTCAGATTTTTCAAACCATGGGGTATTTTTATTATTTAAAGGTCATTTTTTGAAAGCTCTTACAAAATTATTGTCACATCTGTTGACATTAATTGGAGCTGTGTAGTTTTACGTTCTGCAGTTAACTGTAGAGGTGGAAGTTGGCGTTAAATCTGTTGAATGTGGGCTTATTTCAGTAGGCAGTTCCAGGACAATAATTTGAAACATTTCAAAAAGTCACAAAGTCAGAGCAGTGGGCAGGTGCCATATATCACAATTGAAAACCAGTAATTTTTATCTCCTGTATGACCATATTACTTCCTACTGTGAGAAACATAATCATACTAATGGAAACTGCCTTCTTATTTGTGTGATCTAACTCAAACCATGTTGTATTGTTTTCTAATAAATTTTCATGTTCAGTGGGTAGAGCAAAAGATGATAGAATGGTGGCATTGTTTGGGTTGGAAGGAGACGACCTATTTCCAAACCCTCCCATGAGCAGTGCCACCTTCCAGCAGACCAGGTTGCCCAAGGTCCCAGGTAACCCAGCCTTGAACGCCTCCAGGATTGGGGCACCCACAGTTTCTCTGGGCAGCCTGTTCCAGCACCTCATCACTCACGTCAGAGAAAAGTTTCTTCTTTATGTCTAATCTAAACCTAGCTTCTGTTAGTTAGATGCCACTACCCCTTCTGCTGTCACTTCAGGCCCTTGTAAGAAGTCCCTCTCCAGTTTTTGTGCAGCGGCCTTCACCTCTTTAGGATGAACAGTCCTGGCTCCATCTGCCTCAAAACGCTGGATTAATTTTACTCTGATAAAGAAAATCTTTGGATGAAATTAAAAACAGCTGGTTGTTGTAAATGTCGTTATTTATGAAGAAAGCCAAAACCGTGTGTGTTGCTGACAAATGATGTTATTGGAAGATATCCCCATGACTTAAAGCAGTTGAATTGCATTTTCTGTAGTTAATAGAGTAATTTCTTCTCTGTAAAAAAGACTCATGATAGTTCTGTGCTCAGTCTTAGGAGGCAATGCGAGAATTGAAGAGAACACTTTTAAATGCTGTATTTGTGGTAATACTCTGATTGTTTTTGACAAGAGAAAGAGAAGGGAACTGAAAATGGGAGAAAGCAAACTAGTTAAACCTCAGACAAGAATGGCTATTCATGGTTCCGAATCTTTAAGGTGGTGGTCTTGGTTCCACAGCAAGTGGCTAAGATGGTTTGGATTCTGCTGAGCTTGTTCAGGTATTGAAAGGGGAGGCAATATGGGAACTTAGAGCGAAATGATTTGTGCCTCTTAAAAATAAATAAATAAATCTCGAACTCAGTAGGAAGTGCTGAATAGAATCTGAAAAGAACAAAATCCATTGAAATGAACTAATTATTTTATACCGTGAACTTAATCATGAATGTACAACTCAGTAGCAGGATCTCGTGAGGGATTATGTTATAACTGTTATTTTAAAAATAAGCAGTACCAGCAGTACCTGCATTGTAGGATCTGCATCCTAGAAGGTTTTCAAAACATGGCACTAAGTCCCTGAGCAGCCTTATCTAACCTGACGTTATCCCAGGTAGTGGAAAAGGACTAGATGACCTCTAAAGATGTCTTCCAGCCTAATTTATTCTATGATCCTGTGCTAATCCACTTTATCTCTACCTTCATCTTTCCTGACCACAGAAATTGTATTGAGTTGACTGTGGACACCAATAGTTGTGTAACCTCGTCTTATCTTGACAGGTAACACACTGTGTTGTACCATTCTCTGAAATAATAGGATGTGCTGTGTGATATTTTTGAGAAATTTCCTGAGTCAAACAACCAAAGATAAGCATGTCTTTCAAAATGGAGTTAAATATTAGGTGCTATATATAAATAGAAAGCGATGTTACATAAAAGCTGCACAGGTTGCTGGAGGTAATAGAAGTTACTGTAATTTAAAGCTGCTTAATTTCTTAGCTATGTCTTTTAACATATTGACTGCTAGTGATACAGAAGCAAGATGTATTTATGTGGTGGATGCAAATGTGACCTTTGAGTGAGGCTTGTGTTTTATTCTATCATTTAAAAAAAAAAAAAAAAAAAAAAAAGGCAGCCTGTATCTCCCGTTTTCAGGTCTGCCAGTGTCTCCTGAATCTGTTTGCTTATTTTTCCTTAGCACAGATTCCAAACACGTTATTCGTTGTCACAGTTACCATCTCAGTTGTTTACTGGGAGAGGCATGCTGATGTAATTACAGAGGAGGGAATGGACACTTGTAATCTATGGCGCTTTCTTCCTGAAGTCCTACCGGTGGCTATCCCAGCGCAATGACAGCGCAGACAACAGCAAGGAAAAATGGGTTCCTATTATTTTTGTAGAGTGCTCTGAGGCATGGCATTAGAGAACAACACTATTTCTGTGGAGCCTGAGCATTTCCCATATCACACCCTCATAAATTAGATCTGGCTTCATTTACTCTCTAAGTCAACTACAGCCTCCTAGCTGGGAGCTCTTCAGAGAAATATTAAATTATGCTAACTTTGAATTTGACCTATCATAAATAATTAAGTAATGTAATTATTGAGGCTGTTTCCCTGGATGTGTTAACAGCAGGTTCAGCATTCAGGTTTATAAATCTATGTCTCTTCAAGATGCTTTGATCATTACACCCTCAGATAAGATTTGCATTGGCACAAAAAGGATCTGATGAAGTAAAGCAATAGTTTTCAATAAAATAAATTAAATTAATACTAGTAATTACGTACTGAAAACAGCCCACATGAAAGGCCAAAAATGTATCGTATGGAGATAATCTGATTATGTTCTTTATTGAGAAGTTTTGTATTTCATTCTTCATAAAAGCATTAATTTTTGTGACTTACAACAAGACAGTCATTACCTGCTGTCACTTGGCATGGCAATAGCTAGGAGGATCTTAGTGCATTTATTTATACCATGGATTTTTCCTCTAATGTTTCATGTGTGTAGTTTTTTTTTTTTCTTTTTTTTTTTTTTCCCAGTGCTCTTTTTGGTTAGCAGATCAGTTGACTTAGTTTGACTTAGGGTGTTCAGAGAGGAAGAGATGGAGACACTAGTTTCTGCATATTTGTCAGATACTCTGCTTCCCATTTGTTGAGCAAAGCAGTGTTCAACTGTGGTTTGTTGAATGCAGTGGTGTCAGTGCTGGTGGCCAGTGCAAAGAACAAGGAACATACACACACACACACACACACACACACACACACACATATATATATATGTCCTATTTCATTGTTCTTTTAAGTGTATAAGGAGGTGGTGGGTGGCCTGTTCCTGGAGGCCAGGCTGGATGTGGCTCTGGGCAGCCTGATCTGGTGGTTGGTGACCCAGCACATAGCAGGGGGGTTGAAACTAGATGGTCATTGTGGTCCTTTTCACCCCAGGCCTTTCTATGATTCTATGGTATTCTATGGTATATAAAAATATATATATATTTTTTCATTGTCCTTATATGTATGTATATAACTTTCTTTGTAAAAACTCCTCTCAAGACATGGCACCTTTCAATCTGGACAAGCTAGTTATATTTACAGCTTAGAGTATTCTAATTTTGAGATTGAAATGCTTAGGCATCCTAATGCTTACAATCAGAGAGAAGTTGCTTGAACTGAGACTCTGTAGTCTGGGTTTCTTCACTCTGTTGATCAGAGTAGGAGATGGAATCTAACCAGTCCATTTGCTTTGCACCATTGGAGTTGATTCTTGTGCAGTCAGTCAAGATGCTGAGTATCAGGAAGCACATAAAGATGGATGCTACTACTACATTTCTTGTGTGTGCTGTAGTTTGGGGTCAGGAACATAACATTTCTTTATACCATTCTAATTGAAAGTGTGGCTATTGACATTTTAAGGTCCTTTCTGCTCTACAGGCTCCATTTACCTTCTCCTCACTCTCCCCATTCACTCCTATTTCTGAAGGTGCTTGAGTGTGTCTTATAATCATAGGGCTGCTTTAACCTTTAGGAAGGGTGAACACTTTCAGGACAGATTTGATGTTTTCCCTTTATGGTGGTTTTGTGCGTGGCGGGGAGGGGAAGTGTGAGGAGTGGAGCCAGTTGTGCGGGGTGCATCAGTCAAACTTCTCAATCTTCTGACTGATAGTATTTGGCTGATTTCACACAGTGTATGCAATGCAGTCTTGGAAGAGGGTGCATGAGCAGGGGGAGCTGGCATGAGAGGCGGCCTGCCCAGGCAGCAGCCACTCGCCTCTTCCTCAGTCGCTTATTCATAGCACAAATGTTCCTTGTTTGTGTGCTGGCGCTAATTGAAAGAGCTGTTCCAACTTTAGGAGCTGTTTGTTTGCTTATATTACAGACAGTAACTTCTAACTTAATAAACCAAACAGACAAATGTTCAGGAGCTGCTGCAGCAGTGTAACGCTGTGTTGTGTGTTGTTTTCTGTTTGTTGGTTTGTGGTTTTTTTTTTTTTTTTTTTTGGAGTGGCATTGTGAATCCAAAGCACAATCCCCATCTGTAAGCGCTTGCAAGAAGCAGTTCGGATTGCTTCTGGTCCCTGGTCTTTTGTGCTGTTATGTTAAATGAAATATAGCCATGTCTAGATCATAGAAATATAATTCTGGTGCATTCTGTGATGAGCTGTTGTAGTCATTAGCTTCCTAAATGGTTTTACACTTTTCGCATAACTCACAAAAAAGGGATGGAACTCCTATTAGCTGTCATTTGTATCCTAAAATTAAGCCATCTTAATGCAGTTATTTATGGATTTATTCTATTTAAAAGTTGTAATTATGTGCGAGTATCCCAAGCTGGCCTGGATAATACATATCAGAGATGTTTATTTGTGATATAACAGAACAGCCATGTAGAAGTGTGGCCTGCAGGGTTAGCTGTGTGGGGGTTGCATGGCAAGTGGAGGACAGCTTTGTGCTTTATTCATTTCTATGAATCCTCCTTCAATCCCCAGTGCTCTTTCAACACTGCGTCATTCTTTCATGAAGTCCTCAAGCATTGATCACCTGCTATCTGGTGGTACGAAATTCTCAATTCAAGTTACAGATTTCATCTGTAAAAGGAATTGTGGCTGAGGGTGCTGATGTTCAATACAGTTGGTTTATTTTAGATGGAAAGAGAAATCAAGATGCTTGGATCTCTAAATGAGTGATCACTTCTTTGCAGTACTCTCAGGCACGGTGAGCATGATTTGACCCTAAACCAGGTTAAAGATGGATCTTATTAGCACTACGGTTTTGCAAACAGGTAAATCTTCTGACAACAGCAATGAAAGCCAGAAAACTGATTTTTGTCAGTGTTACTAGAGCAGAAATTTCTACTTCATGGTTTTACAGCACAGCATTTGACAACTTTCTTGTGCTGCAGTGCACGTTCATAGTTATTAAATCTTACTAGAGGAGAATGTATCTTTGCTCTCCACTCCATGATAGCTGGGCAGGCATTCTAGAAGTCTGGAATGTTGATACCATCTGGAAAGCAGTGTCAGGGTTAACACCCTCAGTAGCGTATCCTCGTCTTTGTCACTCCTTAATGATTTCAGTAGAAAATAGCATTCAAAATTTATTAGTTGATAGATAACTCTAACAGTATTGATGTTATTAACAGTAATAATAAAGCCAGCTGTGTATATTAATACCAGTCATACAACTCACTCTTTGGAATTTTTGGTATCTAAACCATAGATTTTTATCCCATCCCCAATCTTGTACTATTTAAGTGAGCATAGATGTTCCAGATATAAATGTTTAATAACAGCATTGCTATTCCAAGTAATTTTCTATACAATTTGTGTGGATGCCAGTGTTTTCTGTTAGCTGTGCATTTGTTTGAAACTTACTGGAAGTATCTGGCAACATGTGCTGTTTAATAAGTAGTCCCTACCAGCCAGATACTGTTTTGAAGAAGTATATTTCATAGTTTTTTATAATTATGTTTTTTCTTTACCACAAATAATTCTTGCTGAGTGCATGAGAATTACTGCAGTGTGATCACAGGGAGGAGAGTCTTGTGATTTGTCACGTACATATGCTGTGATTCAAGGCAGCCTGTACTCATTTACTGAACTTAGCAGTTTCACTGATTTGGGTTCAGCCTGATCTGGTGTGAGGCTCAGAGGAGAACAGCTGCAGACATTGTTTTGTTTTACTTTTAACGATCCTTGTTTGTGTCCAGCATCCTCTATTATCCTGCCTGCACGTGTAGCCGTGTGGTATTCTCTGCTTCTCCTGTTGCAATGATCTCCTAAGAGCACTGGCCCTTACCTTCCTTCCTCCTCCAAATAAATTAAATCTGTTGTGTTTGAATAGCAGAACTAAGTCATGCAGCTTAACTTTTTAGGAACTTGTAATTATTTTTACAAGCACAACAGAATCCCAGTGCAAGTGTGGATGATTTGAGAGGAATGATTAGTGTGCCAAAGATGCGATGACAACTGAAAGGATGCAGTGAAATGTTCCAGCTTCCATTAGAAAATAATGACTTTCTTGGCTGAGTAGAAGTATTTTAATTAAATACCGCCAATTCCTAGTAATCAGTGAAGCTATTAGCCATGAAATTTGATTGCCTCATCATAGACTGTTCGCTTACGTATTTCAGACCAAAATGATTGTGCCCATCATTTCCAATCAAAGATGGTGTACAGTTCTTCAAATACAACTTTTTGAAGCTGAAAAAAAATTTCAGAAGAAGTTGCCAAATGATTGACAAGAACTGGTAGTTAACCCTGCTGTTTTTCAAGTCAGCAATCTGATGTGCCAGCAGGAATCTTGCTGGGCTAAGATTAGTTGTCTGGTCAGCAATAGAAATGTAATTGCTTCTTTCTTGATTGGCTTCATATCTTATTGATGGCTTTTGCCATCAAGGAAGCTAAAGGGGAAAAAAATTTTAATGGAATAAAAATATTCTCAAAAATGAAAATTATTCAAATGGATTATACTCTAGCCTTATTAAAAGCATTTTGAAACCACTTGTAATGGGTTCTGCTCTATTACTGATAGCAAAGCAAGTGGTACAGCTTTCCATGCAGACTTGTAGCAAAAATAATAAATAATGGATCCTGTAGTTGTACATTTTTAAATGAATATAGTTTGTTAGCTAGAGATTCAGCCCTGTTTTCTGTAGGTATATGTACCCTCTAGCTGCTTGCAGAATCACTATCACATTTAATTGATGTCTGGGCTGCTGTGGTAAATGTAAAATTATGAGAATTGCAAAGTTTTACTTGCGAATCTTCAGTTGTTCAGAGCTCACACAGTTTGAAAAGGTTTCGGACAAATGGAGTGCTTCCATACTGGTAGGTCATCACAAAAGGTCAGCAGAAAAGGGAGGCATGGGCAGCATTTATAATTGAACAGCTTTGGGCCTAATTCTATTCCCACCAAAATGGGAAAACAAAACAACTACAGTTTGCTTACACACACACAAAAAAAAAAAAAAAAAAAAAAAAAAAAAAAAAAAAGACTTCAGGGAGGTGGCAGAGGGAGGTGAGTGTATTTTCTGCTTCTGTGATTTTTTTTTTTTTTCCGTTTGTTTGTTTTCCATGTCAGGAGAGTAACTGAACTATGAACTCAGTGCTTTGGATTTCTCTAGGTGTCTAAAGAAAAGAAAACACCTAGAATTTGGTATTTAAGTGCAAGGTATGAAGTTCTTAACTAGAGTAGTGTTTACAAAGGAACACAGCAGGTAATATATTGAAACAGTTTCAGTCAGTCATGTCAGATTATTGGCTAGACAGAAATTGCATTGAGGTATTCTTTCTTTGCAGTGCATATGTTATACCATCTTCCATGGCAAGATCTTGTAACTTCTTAGACTGGGGTGATTGCCTTCTCCTTTTAAAAAGAACGGGAAACTGAATTCTCTTAAATTCTCAATTTTCCTGTCTCATATCCAGTTGACAGAAATTGCACCTGGAAAGCTGAAATGTCAGAAAGTTGTGAGCTGGAATAGTGGGCTAAAAGCAGATCATTATAGAGTAGTGTACAGAGTGGTTAGGTCATGGCCAGAGCCAGTGATTGAGGGCCTGGTGAAGGGGCATGGCAAGCCCTGGGAGCACAGGTGCAAGCAATTAATGTAACCTTGTTTAAGGGCCTGCAGCTGGAGAGGGAGCTTCTCTACTTGGAGATCATCTCTTTGGGAGTTTCTGGCAAGCCCTGATGCCTGGAAAAGGGCAAGCTGTTCCTTCTTTATTACCGAACTGTGTCTACTACCTTTCTTGGGTGATCTGGAACTGACTGACGGCAAGTGTTTCAACTGTCTCCTGTTCTTGAAAACAGGTGGTGGGATTTTTAATTTTTCCTGCTGACTGTTCTGTTGAACATAAGTAAGATGGAGATGGCTTTTTTATTTTTGCTTCAGCTTCTGAAAAAAATGTGTATTTATGATTAAAAAATACTCGAGAACTACTTTGTCATGTGGTGCAGAATACATTTTTTTGTTCTGTTGCTTGTTGACCAAAATGAGAAAAACATTGCCCACTTTATCAGGCGGTAAGGGAGACCAAGTGCTGGAGAGATGGATGAAAAATGTAATGAATGAGAAGATGTGAACATGTTGCATCGTTAATATGTAAAAAATACTGTTTATGCTTGTAAGGCCTTTAGAACTAATGATTTAACTTCCTGCTTAGTGTTATCCTAAATTGATGTTGGTATTTCCTTTCTCTAGAAGATTCTCTACTCTCCATGACAGTATTTGGTGAATACAGCACTTAACATAACTGTCATGGTGAAGATAAGAATGAGTTGAAAACGGTTCTTAGAAATCTAGAATGACTGACTTAGAATGACCACAGCTATGTCCCTAGAATGGAGTGGATGGTGATGTTTGACTATTGCCCCTGATAATCAGAAAGGAATGGTGGCATTGGCAATATCTGCACAAAAAAAAAAGCCACAAAAACTACCTGTGAGGAATTAAGGGGCTACCTTGGAAAAATACAAGAATATATACTGGGGGGGGTAAGCATGTTAAACTCTGTGACAGTGGATTTGCTACTGTGAGTGCACACCTTGAAGGCGTGAGACGGTAGTACAGAAATGGGTGCTACAATTCTGTCTGTCTGCTTTAAGTATGGTTATAATGGTGTGCATTAATGTGAGCTTTTTAGGTGCGTTTGGAAACCTGGAGGACTTGCTGGTAGGGTTGCTCTGTTAGTAATGCCTCCTATTTTGTTATGTTGGTCGGTAATGTTGGAAGTGGATGTTGGTGGTATGGTGGTACTTCTGAACTTTCCCATCAGTACTGCATTACTACTTGTTGCTGTGTGCCAGAAGGCAGCAGAGGGGCAGTCTGACAGAATGGCATCTGACACGGGGGTGCAGATGAAGCACAGGTGCATCACTGGATTCCTTCATGCAAGAAGAAAATGGCACCCATTGACACTCAGCAATTCTTGCTGAACTTCTCGGGAGACTAATGGTGGATGTGAGCACAGTGAGGCGATGAATTGTGCGTTTCAGAGGAAGGTAGTATTGACGTGCGGGCTCAAATGGAGAGTTAGATTTGCTTTCTAGATCAGTGTAAGCATTCTCTGAATACTTGACTTGAGATGCAGCCTTGGGGGACAAGGGTATGATTTTCAGTCAGTCTCAGCTTCTGTCTTTCAAATTGTGACCTGAAATTTGCTGATGCTGTCAGTAGTGCTAATTCTTTGTTTTAGGTGCTGTTAGGGAGCTTGTTTGTTCTTCTTGTTTCTGAGCTACGCCTCCTCAAGCTGATAGGAAGAGCCATGAGATGCTGGTTGTTCCTGACTGAGTAATCAACCTTAACTGGTCTAGCAGGGGAACTTTCCTCGGGGTTTTCGTGTGGAGAGGGACCTGGGGGTCCTGGTGGAAGAGCAGCTCTGAAGGAGCCGGCAGTGTGTGCTTGCAGCCTTGAAGGCCGACTATACCCTGGGCTTGATGAGAGAAAATGTGTGTTTGGTAAACAAGCTTACAAAGGAAAACACTTCTTGATTCCAGGCATGTACAGGTTTTAGCTCTGGAGTAGAGACTTGGTTACAGTTGCAGTAGGTGAAAGCATGGGAATGCCAATGAAGAGTTCTAGAGCTTATTCATTGGTTGCGGTGGGGCGTCAGGACCCTTCTTTGTTTTTGGCTCAAAGCTTGCTTTCCAAGGCATTTCTTGTGATCAGACTCAGGCTTGTCTAAGAAGTGAGAGGTGGGTGTTGCGGTGTGGCAGTTGGCATCAGCGTGTGGTCAATTGTACATTTGAAAGCATTTCTTTGGAGCTTTCTGCCTCTGGAAGAGAGTGCTCAGATGTGTTTGATGGCAGAAGATCTGGGCTGTGACCAAGTAAGTCCAGCTTGGTATGGGAGAATGGGGGAATGAAAGCGTTTTGTCCTGTGAAAGACAGGACGTAGAGGAGAAGAAGACCAATAGTGATGTTTCACGTTATTCCTTAGGGGCAAAGAGTTGCTTCTGCCATGTATTTCAGAAGCTTCTTTTTGAAGCTCGGTGGCAGCCGTAACTAACAGAGTTTTCCCTCTGCAGTTGACACTCGCTTCGGAGGAGTGTTCTCGCTCACCGATAGCCCAGGACGTTCTGCTTTCCAAATGTCTTACCTATGCCTTTGGAGAAGGGAGTGAGCCTCTAACTCGTAGGTCATCAGCCTTGTGAAATAACTTGAAGAATTCAAGTGGTAAAATAAGTTGGCCTTTGCAAACCTCTTTTCCTGTTCATGGTCACGTGAACCATTTGGTCTTTTTGAAGGGTTTGCATTTTGCTGTTTGCTTGCATGGAGAAGTGGGAAGATGTCACTTGGGCTTACAGGGATTAGTGAGCTTTCACTGCATTCCTCACTGCAAGGCAGTTCTGGGGGCGGCAGTAATTGACACCTAAAACGTTGTCATGAGAATAATGTCAATAAGCAGCATGAGCTAACTGGGGGTACCAGTTTTGGATCTGAAGCCGTTCTACTTAGCTGAGTAGGTGCTCAGTCCTGCAGTAGGAATTCCAAGATAGTCCTCCTCAAATAATTTTTGACCACGGCTGCAATCTGTGGCTGAATCCTAAGAAACTGCAAGTATCTAAGACAACCCGTGTGTGAGAATCCTTCTTTGTTTTTTGGCTCAAAGCTTGCTTCCTGAGGTATTTCTTGTGATAAGACTGATTTGTTGAGGAGGCAACTAATGGGTGCTAACCGTGTGAGAATCGATACCACTTTGGGAACATTTGAAAGCCCCTTCCTCCAGAGCTCCTTGCTCTATAGAAGAGCGGATGAGAGTGCTCAGGAGTGTTCACTGGCGGAAGATCTGGCCTGTGACAAAACAGCTCCAGCTAGGTGTGGGAAAATTGGGGAACGATACCATCGTGTTCTGTGAGAAACAGGATGCAGATGGGCATCCCTGCTCCCTCTTATCTGCTGGCAAGGCCCGGAAGATGGGAACAAAGGAGTTTCTGCTGAGATCCCGGAGCCAGAAGCTGCCACTCAAAGGAGAGCTGATTCGACCACTTTGGATTTGAGCTGTCACTCCAAAAACAGCTGACTCAACCACTTTGAAGCATTGAAAAAGGGCCATCATCACCATGGTCGTTGTCGTCGTTGGCAACAGGACAACTATGCCCGACGACCCACCACTACTGAGGATCAAAGACGGAACTACGAACCTCGCTGGATCCATGGTGGTGACTATGTCCCTCTTGCTGCCTATAAAGACTCCTTGCCTCTCCTTTTCTATCTTTTCTATCGCCCTCCTTCCCTTCCCCCATTACCCTAATTCATAATAGTGTCCGTCCTCCCCTTCCCCATTTCCCCTGATTAAGACTTGTAATAAACTGGTCGGACCAACATTTGAACCGTTGCTTCTTAATCTCACGCCGGGTATATAGATAATAAAAGAACCTCCTCTCCCTCCTATAAATTGGAGCGAGACACCGTGCCACGGAAAACCCACGTGATCTGGCAGTTTTGTCAAGGCAGACCAGCGACCCCAGGTTTGCCTGAAGGCATACGGCCAGGACGGGAACACCAGCTTCAGGCAACCCTGGGACAGTTTGTTGTTTTGTTTCACCATCTCCCTTCTCCTGGGGCTAGAAGTAGTACGATCGGAGTGACGTGTAACCATCTCTCCTTTCAAAGAGACCATCCAGAGAGTCTCAGAGCAGTCCTCTCTAAAGCCCTGAATGCCGTGGAGAATTGATTAGTCTGCGTCCAGTCAATACAGTCAGAACGGGTATTTCTGCCATGCTCCTGGCGGTAGGACGAGAAGGCCTCAAGTTGTGCCAGGGGAGATTCAGGTTGGGCGTTAAGAAATATTTCTTGTCTAAGAGAGTGGTCAGGTGCTGGAACGGGCTGCCCAAGGAGGTGGTGGAGCCAGCAACCCTGGGCGTGTTCAAGAGGTGTTTGCATTTTGTACTTGGGGGCATGGATTAGTGGGTAATAGTGTGACAGGTGGATGGCGGGAGCTCTTGGAGGTCTTATCCAGTCTTGCTGATGCTTTGATTTCTGTTTCCAAGCTCCAGAATCTCACTGTCTCCGTCCCATGGTTCAATAGACGTTTGTAGACGGGGTCTAACGCCTCTCAAGCACAAATGAGACATTTGGGGATGGGGGTTGATTTTATTGATGTTATTGGTGACAGGGCTGGCACTCCTAATGCCCGTGCAGACCCAGTGGTGTCACAGTGAAGGGCTGCAGTGTGTTCTGGGGCCAGGAAAGGTGTTGGTGGATTGCTGCCAAGGGCAGTTGCCAGCTCCGTAGGTGGGACTCGGTTGATTAGGTCCCTTTGCAGCAGGAGCAGGATGACAAAGAGAAGGTGCAGTAAGCCGAAGAACGCAGAAACCTCCTGTGCAACAAAAGAAGGTTCAGTCAGACCCGGGGGCACGCTTGTCACAGCAGTTTACAACCAACCCCTCCAAAGAGCCCCATGGACACGATCCATACAGGGAGGAACGGAATTGGCTGTGCCTTAATGCAGAGCTGCCAAAATCCCCACCCCGTACCTGTGCAGACCCAACGGTGCCACAGGGCCGCAGTGCGTTCTCAGGTCAGAAAAGAGAGGGTTTTGGTGGACGGCTGCCAAGGGCAGTCGCCAGCTCTGTAGGTAGGACCCAGTGGAGGATGTCCCTGTTCAGCACAACCAGGATGACGAAGACGAGCTGCAGCAGGCCCAAGAACAGCAGAAACTTCCTGCGCGACAAAAGAAGGTTCAGTCAGACCCGGGGCCACATTTGTCTCAGCGCTTTCCAAGCAACCCCTCCAAACGCCCGCGTGGACCTGTGCCATACAGGGAGCAAGCCAATCTGTCATAGCTACGAGCAGGGCTGCCAAAATCCCCATCCCACCTGCTCTCCCCACCCAGTGCACTAAGAAATACTTTTCATCTCCAAAAAGTCAGAAGCTGCCTGATTGTCCCAGGACCCCAGGGCAACTCACCGCAGCCAGGCCGTGGGTGAACGTTTCCATGCTGCTGTCTGCTCATCCTAGAGGACAGGGAAAGCAGGGACACTTTGTTGTTGGGGTGTGTGAAGGTTTGGGCACTCGGCAATCCTCCTTTGTCCCCACAAGCAGAAGGAGGCCCATATCTTCTGCCGTGGCCCTGAGGTGACCCTTCCCTGCCCAGGGCCACAGCGGGGCTTTCTGTCTTACCAGTTGCACAGCCACCGTCTCTTGCATCAGGGAAGTGATGTGCTCCTTCTGACGTGTCACCTTCTTCCTGTTACAGACACCGGGAGTTTGGCGTGTGAGAAGAGGCCTCGGCCGGCACCGGGACCTCTTTCCCGCCAAGGTGGCCACAGGGACCCGAGGCAGCTGCCCGGCCTCAGCTGGAGCTACAGCACAGGCCTGGCCTTCCCGAGCCCCAGCTGGCGGCACAGATGCCTGAGGGCTGCTGGCATCCCAGCTCCCCCCTGCCTCGGGTCCGGACTGTGCTGGGGCCTCACTTACGGGGCAGTGCGCCTTTTGGTGTCCTTGGCCTTTTGGAGTTGCTGCTGCTTCTCCTCCACCTCTTCCTTCAGAGCCTGGAGAAGGAAAGGGTCTGGTCAAGAGCCCGCCCCGTGCCTGCTGGCGGGGTCTTCCCCTGAGAACGCGCTGCTCTCCATTCTCTCCCTCCCGCCCTCCGTACCTTGCGGATTTTTGCCTTTTCGCGGACAGCCTCTTCCAGCTCCGCAGACCTCATCTTACACTGTAAGGCAATCAGGACCAGTTACGTGGATGCAGGGTGGAAAAGAGCATTCGCTGCCCATTCCCCAGTCACGGCAAGGCCAGAGCAGGGCAGCGAGCCCTGCGGCGCCCTGACTCCGTGGCCCAGCAGCTCTGCCCCGCAGGATTTCTGTGGGTGGCTCCCATACCTCTATCAGCTCCTGCAGCACAGCAGCTGATTGGAAGTTGTCTTCCATTAGTAGTTGCCACGAGTGCTCCTGAGCCATGGCTTCACCTGCACGCACATTAGAAGGTAGAGCAGTGTGAGGGGCACGGCGAGGCACGGGTGCTCCTGTGGGCAGTGCCCTGCCCCGTTGCGCAGGGGAGCTCACACATTCTGCTTTCCGGCTGCACTTCAGCACACCGGACGTCCTGCGTGCCACCGTGGTCACTGCCACGAGTGCCACACGGGTACAGCTGCCGGCCCACAGACATGCTCTCTCAGACCCGACGTGGCCATGCGCAGGCACGGAGAGAAGGGGAGGTGCGGTCTGGCACCAGGCAAGCCTCAGGACTTCTGCCTACCGCTCAGTGCTCGCAGTCACAGACGGATTCCAAACGGTCCTCGACCACGCTGTGGGCTGGGAAGGCGCTGGGGGCAATGTCTGCCTTCAGTCTGCTCTCCCAATCTCTCCCACTTCCTCGCAGTGCCGTTGCTCAGCACCGAATGCTCTGTGCCCCGGGAGCAGCGCTGCTTATACTGTGCAGGGTGGCTGTGTCACAGTGCCCTCATTGTGACACGTGCTGCCCCGCCCACGGGGGCGCGGCTGCTGGGCTGGTGGGCAGAGCATCAGGGGGAGGAGGATGAATTAGGCATGTGAATTGGGGTTTGTAGTGGAGAGGAAGATCATGAGCTCAAGAGGCGATTCCAAGTAGCCAGCGTGGCTTCATTAAGGGCGGGTGGTGCCTGACCGATCCGGTGGCCTTCTATGGTGGAGCGATGGCCTCGGTGGATGGGGGAAAGGCGATATGTGCCATGTGTCTGGACTTGTGCCGAGCCTTTGACGTGGTCCCTCACGGCATCCTTCTCTCTAATCTGAAGAGGTGTAGATTTGAAGGCTGTTTGGTGGATTAAGAATTGGCTGGCTGGATGTTGCCAAAGGGTTGTGATCAGTGGGTCTCTGTCAGGGTGGCGGCTGGTCACAAGCGGTGTTCCTCTGGGGTCGGTCTTGGGACCGATGCTCTTCAACATCTTTGTCAACGACACAGGTGATGGCATTGAGTGCACCCCAAGTGCACGCTTGCTGGTGAGACCACGCTGAGCAGTGCGGTCGATAAATTGAAGGAAGGGAAGCAAGTTAATCCCAGAATCGCAGAATTGTAGGGGTTGGAAGGGACCTTTGGAGATCGTCGAGACCAACCCCCCTGCCAAATAAGGTTCCCTAAACCACATCGCACAGGTAGGCAGGCGTCCAGGCGAGTCTTGAACATTTCCAGAGAAGGGGACTCCACAACCTCCCTGGGCAGCCTGTTCCAGTGCTCTGTCACTGTAAAGAAATTCTTGCGCACATTCGTGTGGAACTTCCTGTGCTGCAGCTTATGTCCGTGTCCCCTTGTCACGTACCACTGAAAAGAGACTGGCCTCACCACTATGGCCCCCACACCTCAGTTATTTAGAAGCCTGTATTTGATCCCCTCTGAGTCATCTTTTCTTAAGGCTAAATAGACCCAGTTCACTCATCCTTTCCACATAGGAGAGATGCTCCAGGCCCTTCACCATCTTTGTGGCCCTCCGCTGGACTCTTTCCAAGAGGTCCCTGTCTTTTTTGTACTGGAGAGCCCACAACTGGACACAGTACTCTAGATGAGGCTTTACCAGGGCAGAGTAGAGGGGGAGGATCACCTCCCTCGACCTGCTGGACACGCTCTTTTTAATGCATCCCAGGATGCCATTGGCCTTTTTGGCCATGAGGGCACACTGCTGGCTCATGGCCAACCTGTCAGCCACCAGGACGCCCAGGTCCTTCTCTGCAGAGCTCCTCTCCAGCAGCTCATCCCCCAGCCTGTATTGGTGCATGTAGTTCTTCCTTCCTCGGTGTAAGACTCTACCCTTGCTTTTGTTGAACTTCATCCGGTTTCTTACTGCCCAGCTCTCCAGCCTGTCCAGGTCTCGCTGAATGGCAGCACGGCCTTCAGGCGTGTCAGCCAATCCTCCCAACTTCGTATCATCAGCAGACTTACTGAAGGTGGCCACTATCCCCTCATTAAGGTCATTGATGAAGATGTTGAACAAGACCGGACCCAGCATAGACCCCTGGGAGACACCACTGGTTACAGGTCTCCAGCCAGACTCTGCACCAGCAACGACAACCCTCTGCGCTCTGCCAGTCAGCCAGTTTTCAACCCACCTCACTGTCCGCTCGTCTATCCCACGCTTTCACAGCTTTGTTATAAGGATGTTGTGGGAGACATTATCAAATGCCTTGCTGAAATCAAGGTAGACTACATCTACCGCTCTCTCCCCATCCACCCAGCATGTGACAACATCATAGAAGGCCACCAGGTTGTTCAAGCACGACCTCCCCTTAGTGAATCCATGCTGACTACTCCTGATAACCTCCTTTTCTCCCAGTGTTCTGGAGATGGCATCCAGCACAAGCTGTTCCATCACCTTTCCAGGGACATAGGTGAGGCTGACAGGCCTATAATTGCCTGGATCTTCCTTCTTGCCCTTTTTGAAGACCAAAGTGACATTGGCTATCCTCCAGTCTTCAGGGACCTCCCCATTATCCAATGATGATGGAGAGTGGTTCGGCAGTGACCTCCACCAGCTCCCTCAGCACACGTGGATGCACCCTATCGGGTTCCATGGACTTGTGGACCTTAGTGCTACCTATGAGCTCACGCACCACCTCTTTCCTGACTAAAGGCAAGTCTCCCATTCCCCAGACCCTTTCACTAACCTCCTGGCTATGGGAAACCAGAGGGAGAGCCTTTTCACTGAAGACGGAAGTAAAGAAGGCATTCAGTTTCTCTGCCTTCTCAGCATCCCCTGTTACCATAACACCCCCCTCACTTAGTAAGGGACCCACATTCTCTCTAGTTTTCCTTTTGCTGTTAACATACTTGAAGAAGCGTTTTTTATTATCCTTTATCACTTTAGCCAGATTCAATTCCAGGCAGGCTTTAGCCTTCCTCGTCGCATCCCTGCAGGCCCTGACTACATTCCTATATTTTTCCCAAGTGGTCAGACCCTTTTTCCACATTTCATGGACCTTCTTTGCTTTGAGCTTGTGCATGAGCTCCTTGCTCATCCACACAGGTCTCCTGCCTCCTTTTCCCAATTTCTAGCTCCCAGGGATGCACTGATCCTGAGCTTGGAAGAAGAGCTGTTTAAACGCTGCCCAGCTCTCAGAGGCCCCCTTACCTTCTAACACCCAAGCCCACGGAATAACTCCAGGTAGGTCCTGGAAGAGATCAAAGTTAGCTCTCCTAAAGTCCAGGGTAGCAGTCCTACTTTTTGCTTTGCTTCTTCCACTCAGGATCTTGAACTCCACCATCTCATGATCACTACAACCCAAGCTGCCCCCAGCCTTCACTTCTTTAACAAGTCCTTCCTTGTTGATGAGAATAATCATAGAATCATAGAATCACCAAGGTTGGAAAAGACCTAAAAGATCATCCAGTCCAACCATTCACCTATTACCAATAGCTCCCACTAAACCATGTCCCTCAACACAACATCCAGTCTTTCCTTGAACACCCCCAAGGTCGGTGACTCCACCACCTCCCTTGGCAGTCCATTCCAGTGCCTGACCACCCTTTCAGAAAAGTAATACTTCCTCATGTCCAGCCTGAATCTCCCCTGCCGTAGCTTGAAACCATTCCCTCTGGTCCTATCACTAATGACACGAGAGAAGAGGCCGACCCCCAGCTCACTACAACCTCCCTTCAGGATGTTATAGAGAGCAATGAGGTTTCCCTTGAGCCTCCTCTTCTCCAGGCTGAACATTCCCAGCTCCTTCAGCCTCTCCTCGTATGGCCTGTGTTCCAGACCCCTCACTAGCTTTGCTGCCCTCCTTTGAACACGTTCCAGGGCCTCAATGTCTTTCTTGCAGTGAGGGGCCCAAAACTGGACACAGTACTCGAGGTGCGGCCTCACCAGTGCTGAGTATAGGGGAACAATCACCTCTCTGCTCCTGCTTGCAACACTGTTTCTGATGCAAGCCAGGATGCCATTGGCCTTCTTGGCCACCTGGGCACACTGCTGGCTCATGTTCAGCTGAGCATCGACCAACACCCTCAGGTCCATTTCCTCTACGCAGTCCTCCAGCCACACCGCCCCAAGCCTGTAGCCTCGCCTGGGGTTGTTGTAGCCGAAGTGCAGGACCCGGCATTTGGCCTTGTTAAAACTCATTCCATTGGCTTCAGCCCAGCTCTCCAGCCTGTCCAGATCCCTTTGTATGGCCTTTCTACCCCCAGGCAGATCCATACTTCCAGCCAATTTGGTGTCATCTGCGAATTTACTGAGGGTGCACTCGATGCCCACATCGAGGTCATCAATAAAGATATTGAAGAGGACAGGCCCTAGCACCGACCCCTGGGGAACACCACTCACGACCGCTCGCCAGCTGGATTTGACTCCATTCACCACCACTCTCTGTGCCCGGCCCTCCAGCCAGCTCCTCACCCAGCCAAGAGTGTACCCATCCAAGCCTCGGGCTGCCATCTTCTGCAGGAGAATGCTGTGGGAGACAGTGTCAAAGGCTTTGCTGAAGTCTAGGTAGACCACATCACCAGCCTTTCCCTCATCCACCAGATGGGTCACTAGATCATAGAAGGAGATCAGGTTGGTCAAACAGGACCTGCTCTTCACGAACCCATGCTGGCTAGGCCTGATCCCCCGGTCATCCTGCACATGCCTCATGATCTCCCTCAAGACAATCTGCTCCATAACCTTCCCTGGCACCGAGGTCAGGCTAACAGGCCTGTAGTTCCCCGGATCCTCCTTACGACCTTTCTTGTAAATGGGAGTCACGTTGGCAAGCCTCCAATCTTCTGGGACCTCACCAGTGAACAAGGAGCGCTGACAGATGATGGAAAGTGGCTCGGCTATCACCTCCGCCAGTTCCCTCAGCACTCTCGGGTGGATCTCATCTGGCCCCATAGACTTGTGACAGTCCAGTTGGAGTAGTAATAGTAATACTCCAGTTGGAGTAGTAAGTAGTAAGGTCCAGTAATAAGTAATAAAGTCCAGTAACACCCCTCCTCATGTCGGTTCCTCCACCACCTGCATCAGAAAGTTGTCTTCAACACACTGCAAGAACCGTCTGGACCATGCGTGCCTGGCCATGTTGGTCATCCAGCAAATATCCGGATAATTGAAGTCCCCCATAAGGACCAGCGCCTGGGAATGGATCGCCAAGGTCTGTGGCTCGGAGCTGTCTCTGGCAGAACCGCCGTGACTTTTAGCGAGGTACAGGGGGATTTTAATCGCTTTCCTCATCGAGGATTCCCGCGGCAACCGTGCGGATGCTGCTCTCAGTCGGGCTACTCTCGCGAGAGCAGCTGACGCAGCGTGGGCGTTGCCAAGGCAACGGCGGGAGATTTAAACGGGCGCAAACCGGAAGCAGCCCTTGATCGCCCCTACAAAAAGCCCTCGAGAGGGCAGCGACGTGTCACTGCCCACCTGAGGCACAGCAGAGGAGGTAGTACAGCTATCTCCCAGGCTGTCTTAACGTGGTGCTTTTGTAAGCTACCCCTGTCTGGACTCCCCTGCAAGGAATCTTGTTATTGCTATTGGTGGTAAGTGCCAGGGCACTTAGCGAACCCGGCAACAGTGTGAGGGTAGGGGGCAGCAGGGCAGGGCCGATCACTTGCACCCCTTTAGGACTTTCTTGTTGAGTTAGTGAGCCTGCTGGTTGCCATGGGTGCACCCCGGCAGAAGGCTTCAAACACAAAAACTGTGAAGACCCATGCAGAGGACCGTTTGGAATCCGTCTGTGACTGCGAGCACTGAGCGGTAGGCAGAAGTCCTGAGGCTTGCCTGGTGCCAGACCGCACCTCCCCTTCTCTCCGTGCCTGCGCATGGCCGCGTCGGGTCTGAGAGAGAGCATGTCTGTGGGCCGGCAGCTGTACCCGTGTGGCACTCGTGGCACACGCAGCAGAAAGACAGTAGCCAAGAAGACGGTCCAGAGCCAGACTGAGGTCTGGTGCATGCCTAGAGGGGAGAACAACGGTATGAAGTGTGTGGCGACTCAGACAGAGATACCATCACGAGATGCTAGTGTGCAGGTCACTGGCTGTGAGGAGTGCCACAGCCTGGCCTTTGCAATGCCACATGAAGGAGGCAGCACTTGTATAAGGTGTGAGCAATTGAATGACTTGCTCAGCCTTGTGATTAGCCTGAAGGAGGAAGTGGAGAGGCTGAGGACTATAAAAGAGTGTGAGAGGGAGATTGACTGGTGGTGTCAGTCCCTCTCAACCTCAGGTTCTCGGCACACAGACGAGGCTCCTCACGGAGCATGTCAGCCCCTGCCACCTTACAAACACCTGGTAAAGGGGAACCAGCCAGCTGACAGCGTTTCAGCGAGCCCCCTGTCCTCTCTTCCCCCTAACAGCAATTTGAGAAGGGAGGAGGAGTGGAAACGGTACCTGCTCGGCGGAGGGGGCATCCCCCATCCCGACCATCCCCGGCTCCCCAGCTGCCTCTGCGTAACAGGTTTGAGGCCCTGGAATTTGAGGGGGGGCGAGTGAGAGTGTGGAGACAGGTTCACCCGTGAGGTTGCCTCAGGCGAAGCGGTTGCCCCCAAGCCTCAAGACTGCTTCTACCCGTAAGGACAGAAGGGTGATTGTCATAGGCGACTCCCTTCTGCAAGGAACAGAAGGCCCTATATGCCGGCCCGACCCTACCCGCAGAGAGGTGTGCTGCCTTCCTGGGGCACGGGTCAGAGACATTTCAAAGAAAATTCCTGGGTTGATTTGGCCTTCAGATTATTACCCACTTTTAATAATTCAGGCTGGCGGCGAGGAAGTTGATAAGGAAAGCCTGAGGTCTATCAAGAAAGACTTCAGAGGAATGGGGCGAATACTTGAAGGTGCTGGGGTGCAGGTGGTCTTTTCTTCTATGCCCGTGGTGTCAGGGAAGGGTACAGGGAGGATCCAAAATACCCAACTCTTAAATAGATGGCTTAAGAGCTGGTGCAGACGCAAGAATTTCGGCTTTTTTGACCATGGGGCAATTTACACTGCACCTGGCATGAAGGCTGCTGATGCATGCAGCCTGTCCCTGAGGGGTAAAAGGATCTTAGCTGAAGAATTAGTGGGACTCATTGACAGGTCTTTAAACTAGGAATGAAGGGGGAAGAGGACAAAATAAGGGCTACTGGGGTTGAACGGGTCATTCGAGGGCTTGTACCAAACTCCACGGGCAATGACGGCAGAGTGCATAGGGAAGGAGTAGGGCAGGGGGATGCTGGGGATGCTGCTGTTCTAGGGGATCCTAGATCCCTTATAAAGGTGGCGAGACGGATAGCCCGGCTGAAGTGCCTTTATACCAATGCACGCAGCCTGAGTAACAAGTAGGAGGAACTGGAAACTGTGATGCACTCGGAAAGTTATGACCTTGTTGCTATCACGGAAACATGGTGGGATGACTCCCACAATTGGGATACTGCCATCGACGGCTATAGACTCTTTAGGAGAGATAGGTGAGGTAGGAGGGGTGGGGGAGTTGCTCTCTATGTCAGAGATTGGATAAACTGTGAGGAGCTCCCTACGAGAAACAGTCAGACACAGGTTGAGAGCCTGTGGGTTAGGATTAGAGATGGGACTAATATAGGTCAGCTGATGTTAGGGGTGTACTACAGACCACCTGATCAAGGGGAGGCTGTTGACGAGGCTTTCTTGCTCCAGATGCGTGAGATGTCTGGCTCACGGGCTCTTGTCCTGATGGGGGACTTCAACCATCCGGACATCTGCTGGGAAAACCACACGGCGAGCTGCAAGAGCTCCAGAAGGCTCTTGGAATCCATTGACGATAGCTTTCTGGTTCTGGTATTGGACAAACCGACCAGAGGTGAAGCGTTGCTGGACCTGCTGCTCACCAACGCTGTGGAGATCATCAAAGGCGTCAAGGTTGGAGGCTGCCTGGGTTCCAGCGACCACGCCCTGGTTGAGTTTGTGATCTCAAGCGATGTGGGCCTGGCAAAGAGCAGGATCAGGACACTGAACTTTAGAAGAGCAGACTTCAAGCTACTCAATGGATTGCTGGCCAAGATCCCCTGGCGCGCTGCCGTCAAAGACAAGGATGTTGAGGAGAGCTGGCTGCTCTTCAAGGATGCCCTCCTGGAAGCACAAGAGGTCTCCATTCCTCTGAATAAGAAAGTGGGCAGGCGAGGTAGGAAACCGGCATGGCTCAGCAAGAACCTGCTGAGAGAACTGAGGGCGAAGAAAGGGGTGTACAAGCTCTGGAAACAAGGCTGTGTCACCTGGGAAGAGTACAGGGATGCCGTCCGGACTTGCAGACGTGGGATCAGGGAAGCCAAGGCGCAGGCAGAACTGAACTTGGCAAGGGACGTAAAAAACAATAAGAAAACCTTCTACAGGTACATTGGCCAGAAGAGACAGGCCAAAACGGGCGTACCTACTTTGGTAAATTTAAAAGGAGAACTGGCTTCAACAGATGAAGAGAAAGCTGAGGTGCTGAATGAGTTCTTCACCTCGGTCTTCACTGGTGGCCAGGATTCTAGTCTTTTTCACGTCCCTGAGCCCTGCGTCCCCAAACCTCTATGTGGGGACCAAGGAGGTAAATCCCTCCCCACTGTAAGGGCAGAGCAAGTCCGAGAGTGCCTCCTTAGACTGAATGAATACAAGTCTATGGAGCCGGATGGCGTGCATCCCAGGGTCCTGAAGGAGCTGGCTGAGGTGGTTGCCGAGCCGCTCTCCATCATATTTGAGAAGTCATGGCTGTCAGGTGAGGTCCCGGACGACTGGAGGAAGGGTCACGTCACTCCCATATACAAGAAGGGGAGCAGGGAGGACCCGGGGAACTACAGGCCGGTGAGTCTCACCTCCGTGCCTGGGAAGATCATGGAACAGATCCTCATGGACAACATGCTCGATCACATAAAGAATGAGCTTGTGATCCGAGACAGCCGGCACGGCTTCACCAAAGGAAGGTCATGCCTAACTAATCTTGTGGCCTTCTATGAAGGAGTGACGGCATTGGTGGATGAAGGGAAGGCGACCGATGTCATTTACCTGGACCTGAGCAAGGCCTTTGGTCCCCCCACCACATCCTCATCTCCAAATTGGAGGGAAGTGGATTTGATGGGTGGACGACCCGATGGATAAGCAATTGGTTGAAAGGCTGCAGACAGAGGGTGGTGGTCAATGGCTTTATGTCCAGGTGGAGGCCGGTAACAAGTGGTGTCCCCCAAGGGTCTGTCTTGGGACCGGTGCTCTTTAACATCTTATTAATGACATCGATGAGGGAATTGAGTGCACCCTCAGCAAGTTTGCTGATGACACCAAGCTGAGTGGTGCGGTTAATACGGTGGAAGGAAGGGATGCCATTCAGAGGGACCTCGACAGGCTGGAAAGCTGGGCTCGGGTGAACCTAATGAGGTTCAACACGGCAAAGTGCAAGGTTTTGCATTTGGGCCGGAAGAACCCCAGGCACCCGTACAGGCTGGGAGGAGTGGTCCTTGAGAGCAGCTCAGCAGAGAAGGACCTGGGGGTCCTGATGGACGAGAGACTTAACATGAGCCAGCAGTGCGCTCTGGCAGCTCGAAAGGCAAAGGGGATCCTGGGCTCCATCAGGAGAGGGGTGGTCAGCAGGGACAGGGAGGTGATTGTCCCTCTCTACTCAGCTCTTGTGAGGCCCCATCTGGAGTACTGTGTCCAGGTGTGGAGCCCTCAGTACAAGAAAGACATAGAGATTTTGGAAAGGGTCCAGAGGAGGGCGACTAAGATGATCAGGGGGCTGGAGCACCTCCCCTTTGAGGACAGGCTGAGGGAGTTGGGCTTGTTCAGCCTGGAGAAGAGAAGGCTGCGGGGTGACCTCATTGCAGCCTATCAATACCTGAAGGGAACCTACACCCAGGAGGGGAGTAAACTCTTCAAAAGGGCTGACAATAGCAGGACTAGGGGAAATGGATCCAAGTTGAAGGAGGGAAGATTTAGGTTGGATGTTAGGGGGAAGTTCTTTACAAGGAGAGCGGTTAGGCCCTGGAACGGGCTGCCCAGGGAGGTTGTGGATGCCCCGTCCTTGGACGTGTTCAAGGCCAGGTTGGACGGGGTCCTGGGCAACCTGATCTAAGTGTGTATGTTTGGTGGCCCTGCTAGGCAGGGGGGTTGGAACTACATGATCCTTGAGGTCCCTTCCAACCCGGGTGATTCTGTGATTCTGCTACATCCAGTTGCTTATGGAAGGCCTCATCAACCTCCTCATACTGATCAGGGGGCCTGTAGTACACAGCCACAACAGTATCACCCTTACCAGCCTGCCCCTTGATTCTCACCCATAAGCTCTCCACTGCTACATCACTCTCCCCCAATTGGAGTTCAATACATTCTAGCTGCTCTCTCACATAAAGAGCAACTCCACCACCCCATCTAGCCAACCGATCTTTCCTAAAAAGCGCATAGCCCTCCATGACAACATTCCAGTCATGAGAGCTGTCCCACCGAGTCTCCGTGATCGCAATGAGATCATGATCTCGCGACCGCACGCAGAGCTCCAGCTCTTCCTGCTTATTTCCCATGCTATGCGCATTAGTATACAGGCACTTAAGAGAAGCAGCATCTCCCCACCCCTCTCCAAGCCTTTGAACTCCATCGTCTCCACCCATCAAGTTCTGTTTTGAACCTCGAACTGCCCCCTCAGTCCCAGCGGTCCTCATTTTGTCCCCTTCCCCCCTCATACCTAGTTTAAACACTTGTCAGTAAGTCCCACCAGTTCCTTGGCTAGAGCCCTCTTTCCCTGTGGAGACAGGCTGCTTCCATTTGCAGCCATCATGCCGGGTGCTGAATAAATTGCCCCGTGATCAAAGAAACCAAAACTCTTTTGTTTGCACCAACTCCTAAGCCATTTGTTCAAGAGGTGGGTTTTTAGGTTCATCCCAGTATCCTTCCCTGTCACTGAAGGTACAGATGTAATAACCACTTGCACACCTGTTCCTTCAATTATCCACCCCAATCCCCTTAATACATCTTCGATAGCCTTCAGGCTTTTCTCACCAACTTCTTCACTGCCAGTCTGTACTACCAATAGCGGGTAGCAGTCAGAAGGGCAGATCAGTCTGGGAAGTCTCCTAGCAATGTCCCTGACCTGTGCCCCAGGTAGGCAGCACACCTCTCTGCAGGAAGGGTCGGGCCAGCATATAGGGCCTTCGGTTCCTTGCAGCAGGGAGTTGCCTATGACAACCACCCTTCTGTCCTTCTGGTGGAGGAAATCTTGAGGCACGGGGGCGACCGTTTCCCCTGAGGCACCCTCACGGGTAGGCCTCCCTCCACACCTGCACACACCTCTCCCTTGGGTTCCAGGGCCTCAAATCTGTTTTGCAGAGGCACCTGGGGAGCCGAGCATGGTCCTGGGGGGGAGGAGGGGCGCCCACATCGCTGACTCGGTATCTGTTTCCACCTGTCCTTCTCTCTCAAACTTCTTTGCTCGGCAACAACAGGGCAGAGGCTCTACCACTGTGCAGTGGATATTACCTTGAACTTTTGGGAGAGAGTTACAGTGGTTTTGACCCAGTCCCACACCTCCTAGGTCTTCATTAGTATTGCGAGGGGTAGGAGAGGACTGAGGGCTCACTGTATCAGGAGCACAGACTGTCGATTCCTCTCTACCACCTGTTTGCAAGGCAACCAGGGGCCACATGCTCCATAGGGAGCCTCAGGTGCATGCCGGTACCTCGGGGCCGATAGGGCCTGGCACCACCAGTCAATTTCCTTTTCACAGTCCTTGATGGTCCTCAGCCTCTCCACCTTCTCCCTCAGGCAGGCCACCAGACTGAGAATGTCATTTACCTGGTCATAACTTACACAGGCACTGCTTCCATCACCTGGCACATCAAGGGCCAGACTCTGGCAATCGTTGCAGCCAGCAACCTGTACGCTAGCATGTTGTTTTGGGACCTCAGTCTGGGTCTCCACACTCTTCTTGGCTGCAGCCTTCCTCTTACGCATGCAGGGGACCTCTGTCTGGGTCTCCACATTTTTCCTGGCAGTAGCCTTCTGCTGGGACGCAGCCATGGCAATCCAGCAGACCCACTAGCACAGTCAGAGTAGCCTTACCAAGGTGTGAGGATACAGCTCCGCCCCATTACTGATAGTGCTGGATCTGCCCTCGCTCTTTTGCCAGGTCGTTGACGGGTGCGACCGCAATTATCACCCCCTTCACAATGACAGTACCACTCCTCCTCCTTGTCTGTGTCTCTTCCGGGTTTGCGTCCGTTTAAATTTCCCGCCGCTACCCTGGCAACGCTCCCGCCACATGAGCCGCTCTCGCGAGAGCTGCCGGCTGCTCCGGTGCCTGGGGAATCCCTGGATGAGGGAAAGTCGCGCGAATGCCCTGCGCACCCCGCGATCAGCCGCCTCAGTTCTGCCTGGGGCAGCTCCGAAGCAGTAAACCGCGGCGATCCGAGGTCTGTTTCAGTACAAGTGGCAGTGGGTGTGTGTTGACTTTCAGTTTTGACATAGGAAATGTCACAATTGAACTGCTGTCAGAATATTAGAAGCCTTTATTTTTGCCCATGTTGTATAATGAGCTGATATGAGTGAGAGACAAAGGCTAGATATCACTGATATACCTAGTCTTATTTTTGATCCCAACCAGTTTTGAATTGCAATTGCCAGAGGTGTAAAACTAAATTGTTCTTACTATAAGAACTATTTTATTTCAGGGGATGCAACGCCAGTTGTGCTGTTCATAATTTACCATGTATGCCCCTACATCTTCATTTCATACCCTCATGGAATGAGTAACGAAGCAGTGGTTATTTTATAACTCCGTCTCTTTCCTCCTGACATTAAATATTAAAGCTACAAGCACTTTCTGAGTATTATGAGATAAGAAGCTTAGAATAAGAGTTGTTTCTTTGCTAAACAAATGCTGTTGCACTAAATAGAAATTAATCAGACTCCTGTTGATTCCGTTTATAAATTGTGGGGACTTGGTAGAAAGGTGATTTGTTAATGCTGTGCTTTGTGAGAACCCTATAGTACTTCAATTTTTTTTAATTTTAAATTGCAGGATGTAGTTGTGTACTGGTAGTTAAACTAAGCTCTTTCCAAGTGAAAGATGCTGTGAGCAAGTAAGGAGAAAGCTGAAGAAATGTTGTGATCATTAAATACTTAATACAAAAATGTAAAAGAAATGGTGTATAGCTATTTTTTAGCTTCCATTGCTAAAAATGCAATTCTTGCAGACCTGTTTTAAGTGTTTAAGTGTTAAGTCTAGAATTTCTGTTGTTTTTATTTATGTGGAGGAGGGTGATGAGAATGTCTGTTTTTTCTGGTATTTCTGGGGTACTTGTATTGTAAATGTTCTAAGTGTTTGTTAGTTCTTTGGGTTTATTTCAGCCAGGCAATACTGATTTCACTGGAAATGTCATATCAGATTCACTGCTGATCAGTCTCAAGATAACTGTCCTGAACCTAGATAAAAATCTTGCAGTTTACTGAACTGTGTTTCTGTTTGGAGGCACATTGTGTGCTGTGAGGAGAAGATGATGAGTTTGTAAGGTCAGTGTGTTACACCAGGATGCCTAGGGGTTGACGTGCTGCCCATCAGCCGAGAATCATCGCTGCTTTATCCAAGTGGTTGTCAAAATGCTTTTGGTCCAGTCATTACTTTGTTTTTAAAAAGTATACAAGAAAATCACTATGGAGATCACAGAGCTGTTGGAGCTTGGTGTGACACTTCAAAAAGCAAATACATTGATTCTCTATTCCACCCAGTCATCTGTTGTCTGACTTTGTGTGCATAAAAGATACATTAATTCAAGTGTCTACTGCAAATGAGCAAATCAGTGACTGAGATATAATGAGGTCTTAGTTGTTGCTTCTGGCCTCCTTGTTTGGTTCTTCATTGTTTTGAGATCATGAACATCTTCCTGTTGTTTTCTCTTTCTTTTCTGGATTTTACCAGCTCCATGACTTCAGAAGCTCGTGGGCTGTGCTGGTTTGTATCCTGTCCAACCAATGTCTATCACTTTATATCTTAGTTAATTTCTCTCTGCTTGTTGCAGTGTCCAATTGCTGCAATCAAGTTTGTGTTATTTCTGGGTTCAGTTAAAAGAAAGATTATCTTTTAGTTGCTCTGTTGTTCCTCTTCTCCTTGCTCAGCAACCACGTGACAGAGTTGTTCCGGGAGCTGCAATATGTCTAAATAAAAATAATTCTTACTGAAATCAAGTATGCTGAAACTTGGGATATTCTGCAAATGCTTTTGGGGATCTTGAACACCACTATTGTGTTTTGCCTTGGTTGTGTTTGGTGGCTTGTTTTTTTTTGTTTTTTTTTTTTTTTTTTTTTTTTGGTTGTTAAATTTAATCACACGCAAAATTTGTGGTAAAGGAAACACACAAGATGAATGTGAAGTGAAAACTATGTTTGGCATTTGGATGATTTATCTCTCATGTAATCAGTGACGTACATTGGATTAAATTATATATCCCATCACTTTATAATACAATTATAATGGACTTTTAATGACATCCTTATATATTGTTATCTATGATCCAGCGTTATATGTACAAATATCTTTGAAAAAATTTAAAATGCCACCAGTGAACATTTCCAGAAATTGTGGGGTTTGGTGGTAAATTCAGACAGTGAGTTATTCTGGTTTTTTTTGGACTGTTAGTGCTTGCTAGTGTTCATCTAGAAAACAGTGGTCGTAACTACCTTCCGATAGAAAGCATATGTGATTAGCAGAAAGTGTAAGAGAAAATAGGAAGTTGGCACCTGCTAAAGTGTTCATTAAAATGGTTTACTTGCAGAAAGTAGGGGTGTGAGTGTATGTCTATGGCTGTGAAATTCCCATAATTGGAAACTTCAAACTGAGGAGGAAATGTAGCAAGGAGAAGAGTGAAGGGCACTGCAAGTTGTTTTTTTTCTGGGCAGAAAGAAAACAAACAGACGATGCTGCTTACTGAAGTGTGATGTTGCACAGCAGTCAGTTCTGTGAAGATGCAGTTCATTAGGAGAAAGGCAAGGGCAACATGCCTATCCCGGTGACAACGGAGCACGTTGGTGCTCTGCACGCAGGCAGGGAAGGGCTGCTCAGGCAGCCCTGGCAGGTTGTTCTGCTGGTTTCACGCTCAGCCTGGCATCTGCAGGATGAAATGCTTGACTTTCCTGCCTTTTAAACCTCATTGTAATGCTTTTATTGTCTTTTCATTATGATGTAAGCTGTCTTGAAAACGTAATTCTTTGTTGTGTAGCTGCTTCTCTGTGAAGAACAGATGTGAGGAAAAAATAAGGAACTCACTGAAAGGGTGACATTCTAACTCAAGAAATTGTTTCTTTTGTTATTGTATTTTTTTCCCTTCCGTGTCAGAAATTCTCCTTAGTGCTTCCTTGCCAGAGGAGCATGAATTTGTAATTTAGCTAGCATGTCCCTTTAATTAAACGAGGATCTATTAACAGCAGTAGGTTTTTTGTTTTCCCTTTTCCACTGTAAAACCTGCAGCCTTCTCTCTCCTCTCAAGGAATGCTACGCAGATGCCATCTAGAAGTCTAGAACCAAAGACAGTAGGCTCTGTCCTTCCTGACAGGCACGTCCATTGGTCTGCTGGGAATGCAGTGGTGTGCGTGTTGAGAACCTCCTCTGAGAGGGGCTGTGGGCTCTGCTTGCACGTAGCATTCAGTGCTTTCATTGGGCTGTGCCACGTGACTTGTCTTCTGTTAGTGCTGCTTTCATTTCTGTTTGGCAGGGAAACAAGTCTGAGTTGAGTGGTGGAAAAGTGGAAGGCTAATGATGTTGTTGCTTTCAATTTACAGTACTAGCATGGAAAGGACATGACGTTTTATATGTTTATGGTAACAAAAGTATGTCAAAATAACAAAGGTAAAGATGTTTTCAAGAAAAGGATCTTTAAAAGTAGGTATTTTCTAGTAGTGTCAAAGGCTTCTGAATGGAAACATGCTAACCTTATAAATATCAGACCAGTAGGAAGTTCTTTGGGCCTTTTTTAAACTTACTTTAAAAGTCAAATGTGTCTAGTCTTCCTTGATGCTAATCCTATGCAGCTACAGAAAGAAGAATTGATTTTTATTTCTTTTTTGTATTGGTGCAGCTATTTCTGCTCAAGCTGTAGAGGCAGGACGTGTTTCTTATTGGTTTGGCCCTGAATTTGCCTGAGTAGTGCTGAGTGCAAATTATGGAGAGGGACTCTCAGAGTGAGCTGGGAGCAAGCAAGGCACCAGCCCCATGGTGTTTGCAATGGCTTCCTTGTTCCTTTCCATAATGGATTATACATTGGGTCACATCATGGTGATTAGAACGGAAGCCAAATGTTACTGTGTGACCTGCACTAAGCATGCTCTCCTCTGAGTCTCTGCATAATGGCAAAGAAAGAGATTTGTACTGTAATACAGAGGGAGTTTGATGGAACTCTGGAACTTTGAATCGGACTGGAAGAGCTTTGCATGTCCAGAGGATGTTGGGCTTGTTTTTATCTGAAGGTCGAGTGAGAAGGAAATCAAGAAAGAAAATGTGTTAGGAATAACACTTAAAGCCCATATAGGGCAGTAACTTTGCATGCTGTAGTGACCAACATGAGATTGAAGGCAGCTGGGTTTTCACATCATGAATGCTTCACTGATACTCATCCTGGAAAACAGGCTGTTGTGGTGCTGACGTTGGTTTGAACTTGAATGTCCAGGAAACATGAAGATATCAAAAAGATACAGGACACCTTGCAGGATGGGATATTTTTCTCTGGAGAAATGCTAGATTGCATTAGGGCAGATTTTCTGTCACTGTAGTTGAATGACTTCAGTGCTGTGACCCGTAATGGCTCCTACTGTGCTTTCACAGCAGAGAACTTGGTGCTTTGTTGATATCTTCTGAGATTTGTTTTATTCATTTTTCAGACGTGAACTTGTTTTAATATTAAGCTTGCCTTTTTGAAGCTTTGGGGTTGATGACAGCAGAAACATGAGTATATCTTTCAAAAAGAATGAAATCTTAAATAAGATGCTGTGTCATTCTGCAAAGTGCAGCCTTCCAGTGATGTGATTGTTTTTCCACTGTCTCTTGACTCCAAAAGATGAACTTGTTATGATTTTACTCAGTGGTTTTAAGCAGATCTAAGCCACGTTGTCAGCATGTTCCTTTGTGCTATCATCCTTAAAGAAAAAAGTCTTTGTTCCTTTGCTGTGCTCAGTTCAAGTCAGAGAGATAAGACTGAGCCATCTTTACAATGTATGTAATTTAAAAATTGGAGAATATGGCTTACACAGTAATCAATAAAGTGTGAATATAAAACGGTCAGGTGACAACAACTGCATGATACAGACAATTAGCAACTTCTCATTCTCAGAGGCTTGGTTGAAGCTGAAACATAACAAATCAGAAATAAAATTATGTTGTGGGAGCGTAAGTAGTACTGAATTAAAGAGCAAACATGCATAGTACCCCAGTGCAGTTGGGAAATAGTAAGCACTGCTCCCATCTGTGGCTTTCTGTTCAGATTAGCTATGGATTCACAGGTTGGTGCTTGTTTGCTGGTCATCCTGTACCATTGGGACAAATCTAGTGCACAGCAGGGAGCATGTGGTGTTAGTGAATTCCTCTTGATGCCCTCCAGAGGTAGCTGTTTCTTTTGAAGTGCAGTTGGTTCTGTGCACAGGTATGGAGGGTCTGGGCAGCCTCAGCTGGGCTCCAGCTGGTTTCAGCTCGTGAGGCTGGAGCCCAGCCAGCGCCTTCTCTTCTGTCCTGGCAGGCATTGCTGCTCTGGGTGCCTTTTGAGGAATGCACTCTCTTAGAGTTCAAAGAAATAAGCTGAATTTTCTCTGTTATTTTTCTAATAGTGTCTAATTTTCTTTAGGAGAAGCAAACTGCAAATGGATTCAGCACACCATCGATCTAGCCTCCAGAAAATATATTAAACACGGATTCAATCTGCTGCGCACTTTTACATTGCCCGCTTGCTTCTCCAGAAAGCTTAGTACAAGGGCAGGGTATGGCCCTGATATTCCAACTCAGTTCAGAGCCAAGGTTTTAATTACACCTCTGGAAGAACTATGAATCACCTTGTTGAAACATTGGTTAATACCTCAAATAATTAGGTGTGATAAATAGAGTGAGTTGGGCACTGCTGAGTAATTGCTTTGTTTCACCTGAGAGGATTTTGTATTCCAGCAGCAGGTTAGCAATTCCCATGCACGCTTTGTGTATTCGCCTGTGAACACTTCTGGACTGGATGCAGTCAGCAGTGCCCTGCAGAGGAGCACCTGGGCTGTGAGGGGTGATATAATGTCTCGGTCAAAGGAGAAATGTTCAGTTTGCATGCCATTTATTTCAGCGTGAGCACTGGTACTGTTTAAATAAGGAGGTATTAAAATAAGCTCTGATTTATCAGTAGCGGTGGAGCATGAATGCTCTCTGTTGCCAAAGCCATCTGATGGAATGCTGCAGAATTTTCCAGCTCAGTTCCACACACTGGCATTGTTTCACCTGTGCGTGCTTAGAATTAGGCTATGAGGAGGTGAGCCGAAAAGTACTGGATAAACAGTTTCAAAAATTGATGAAGAGAGTCTGGTACATTATCCTCTTGGAAGCAGGGGAGGAAACATCTGTGTGAAAGCCATGGTTCATATTATAAGGGCTGTCCTGATGAACAAGGACATGGGTTTTAACCAAGTGATGGGGGTATGACAGTGAGTGTTGTGAAGAAACTATAATCTCTTCATTCAGGGAGTTACATTGCTTAGGATAGGTTTCTTGAACACCCTTCTGCAGCATCTGGCACAGAAGAGTGTTTCTGAAGTTGAATCTTGAATTCAAGATCAGAGCAATGTGAGTTTTTAAGCAAAACTAGTAAGGCACCTGCTTCTTTCGAAGTCTTGATAAAACATACCTCATGAGGATAGACACAATTCATGTCTGGCGGAGATTTATCAAACAGTCTGATAGTTCCTCGTTCATTTTTCTGGAGATTTACATACAAAAGAAATAGGAAAGCAGTGAAAGTGCAGGACTGCTGACGCCAGCATAACAGATGAGTGCTTAGTACAGCAAAGTGATGGGGAAAGTAGTTTTGTTCCCAGTCACCTGAGCTGAAAGACATCGTAAGTGAAAAATTCATTCATTTTTGCCTCTGCTTCCAGTGTCATGTGCTGCACAAAGTATCATAGGATATTCAATTTATGCCACCACAAACTAATTCCAAAACAGATCCTTGTGCCAAGTACAATTTACTGTATTCAAAGATAAGGAGCAAAGACTTTCTGAAAGACTTGACAGAAGAGCTTAAGATCACCTTCTGTCCCCATGTTTGAAATAAATTTGCAAAGCAATTGTTAAGTATTTTCATGTGCAGAAAGCTCTGCCAGTAAGAATTGTAGAATTATCAAGTAAATTGTGCTTGTTACGAGACTTAAGGTGTTTCTGTCATGACAAACGTATCTGCCTTTTTCCTGTACTGTAGTAGGCAACTGCGAGACCCCCCCTTGGAATGTGACACGGCAGGACCTCCCCAGCTCTATGATTGATGTGTGGCACATGCTTTAGGGGCGTAGACGAAGCACATAGGTATATAAGCTAGAGTTCATATGTAATAAAGGCCATTTTGCTGTCCCTCATATTGGTGTGTACATGCAGTTATTTCGTCCTGCCCTGGTTAAGGTCAGTAGCGTAGGAGGCAATGCAGCACTGTATCTCAGAGTAAAATGTGTTCTCTTGTATATTGTGTGTTGATAGATTGAATTATTATTTATTTAAACTTTTAGTTGCTTAGCCAAAAGAATATTTATAGGTATACTTATCAGCACTGGGGGAAACAAAAATGTTTTATCAGTTTAACACGTTTACTTGAATTCTTCCTTTCTTTATCTGATTGCATCGGTAATAATTACTAATTAATCAGAAAAAAGCAAGTAGAAGCATACTCTCATAAGGTATGTTTTACATGTTTTCATCATCCCATGCAAAAGCTGTAAGATAGCAGTGTCCTACTTAAAGATACCTTCCCCCTGCATGTTTCCTGGAGTAAAAAGCACTTGGTGCATCAAGAGAAGGTAAAGACTGCCCAAAACCTGAAGCTATGTAATATATATCATTGGGGAAATTGCTGTTTGGTTTGTGTAAATCCATTTTTCCCTGCTGAGTTCACTGTTTCCTATTTGTGTGTGCTTGCTATTGGCAGGGCTGGCTACCATGAGTCCGGTGTGCACCTGTCCTCCTCAGGGGAGGGAAGCTTTAGGAAGTCTGGCAAGGCTTCTGATATTGCGTGAAGTATTTAATTGTATGGGCTTGGTCTCATGAAAAGCTTAAAAGCTTGAGTTTTCTTCTAAGTAATCAATCTTTGATCCCTATTTGCTTTTAAGATTTTGACAAGCTTGTTTTCTCATTAGCTGTTGGCGTTTTATCTGAATTGTTTGGACCAGTGTAAACTTACAGAATGCTTTTCATCTTTTGTTCCTTTTTGAAAGATCAGTGATTTCAAAAGCAAAGAATATTGCTGATTTTACGTAGGCTTTGCCTTTTTTATAAGTTTCGGCTGTCAAATTCTCTAGGTATTGTTCAGAACTACAAATGCAAAGGTTTTCAGTGAATTACCTTGTGTTTGTAATTTCTTCTGTGAAGAAATGTTGAGGGAGCTGGGCTTGAAAAGAGAAGGCTCCGGTGAGACCATTTTGTGGCCTTCCCCTTCCTGTTTTCCTGTCTGTATGATCCCTTCAAGTATTGGAATGGCTGTTTACAAGGGAGGATAGTGACAGGACAAGGGGGAATGATTTTAAACTGTGACAGGGGAGGTTTAGTTTGGATATTAGGAGGAAGTTTTTCACCCAGAGGGTGGTGAGGCACTGGAACAGGTTGCCCAAGGAGGCTGTGGATGCCCCATTCCAGCCTGGAGGCATTCAAGGCCAGGCTGGATGTGGCTCTGGGCAGCCTGGTCTGCTGGTTGGTGACCCTGCACACAGCAGGGGGTTGGAACCAGATGATCATTGTGGTGCTTTTCAACCCAGGCCATTCTATGATCTGTGAGTATTATTTGTCCCATATATCAGTTGACGGTTTGCTTATTCCATCTACGAGGGCTTTTACAGGTAGAACAGAACCTGATACTGCCTCCTCTGGAGGAAATGTTCTCTAGGCAGACTTGATCTGGTGCTGGTGAAAATCACTCTTTACTGTCCTTCAGACAGAAAAACTTTGTCATACAGGCTTGTTTTTTGAGTATCTCACAGGGAGCGCAGGCTGATTACAGCATCCTGTAAGTAAGAACACATCTTATCTAGAAATGTGAATTTCACTGCTCAGTGAGGACAGCCAGATTAGAACACATATTGTGATGAATGCTTCATGTGCTTACTTTCTTCATTGTGTTTACAAATGCCAAGGGAATGGAACAAGGCTTTTGGTTTACATGCCAAAGCACCCTTGTTTGTTTAACTGTAGCAATGGAAACCAAGGGTCCTGGTGTTTCAGTCCTTATGTTCGTTTAATGTGCCAGTATCCTGCTAGAGCCTGTTGCTTCCTTTCATTTGGGATTGTCATCATTAACAGGCACACGCTTTGCTATCCCCTTATCTTTGGAAAAAGGTCTGAAATGTGGAAGTTGGAGGTTTGAGAATCAGAAAAAAACATATGAGAGCACGAGGAAAACATCTAAAAGTAGCAAGCACTGTGAGTGGTGATACCAGGCAGATGTAATGTGAATTACAGACAGAGAGCTGCTTTACCTCGTAAGAACACGTGTACAACAAATGCTATTGATACTCCACCAGGATCCACGTAGTCTGCTAAAAAGTGCAGGCCATGACTTGAAAGTGGAAGCCTACTAAACCTCAAACTGCAGGACATCAGAAATCAGAGTTCAATTTGTTATGTATACCCAGTGGATTCCTGCAGCTAGTTTATGTGCTTTTGTTCAAAGGCAAACCACAGATTTGATAGAAAAACAAGTGAGGAGGTTACCTTTCTCTGTCTTACACCCTTTATGAGATTTTGGCTTTATGTTGGATTTTCCCTTCCTTTCCAGTTGCGGTGTCTCTCTCCAGCACCTGTGCAATGCAGTGCAGGTGTGCCTATCCCCTTTGGTACATTTCTGCTTGCTTGTCATTGTTAGTAACCGTATCTAGTGGCTTGTAACCTGGCTGATTGGAGAAAACCTGATGATGTTAACCTATATCATTATATTGATGATCTCCTGCTGACATCCAACTCACTGGAGGCAGGACAGGCAGCAGATTCATTAACCACCTATTTACAACAGAGGGGATGGGCTATAAATCCCCAAAAGGTGCAAGGTCCAGGCCTGTCTGTAAAATTCCTGGGGGTGGTTTGGTCAGGAAAGACCAAAGTGCTACCCAGTGCTGTCATAAATAAGGTTCAGGCACTCCCAGTCCCTACAACATCGAAGCAGCTGCAAGAGTTTATTGGGTTACTGGTGTTGCTTTATACCTCACCTAGCTTAGCTGCTAAGGCCACTATATAAACTCATCAAAAAGGGGCAGCTCTGGGAGTGGGGGAAAACCGAACAGGATGCTTTCCAACAAGCGAAACTTGCAGTTAAACAAGCCCAGGCATTGGGTATATTTGATCCTGCCCTCCCAGCCAAGTTGGACGTTCATTTTACTCAAGACAGCTTTGGTTGGGGTCTGTGGCAACGCCAGAGCTCTGTTTGGACCACCATTGGTTTCTGGTCTCAGGTTTGGCACGGAGCAGAAGAAAGATACAGTTATTGGCTGCCTATTCGGCATTACAGGCAGTAGAGCCAATAACTCAAAAAGCTGAAGTTATAGTCAAGACTACTCTGCCGAATCAGGGGTGGGTGAAAGATCTGACCCACCTTCCTAAGACAGGGGTAGCCCAAGCACAAACAGTGGCACGATGGGTCGCCTATCTCAGCCAAAGGAGCAGTCTGTCTTCATCACCCCTGAAAGAACTCCAGAAGATCCTAGGTCCAGTGACGTATCACAGTGATGCACCGAAAGAAATACTGGTCGCTCCACCAGAGAAGAGTCCCGTTCAGGAGGGAAAATATCCTATCCCTGAAGATGCCTGGTACACAGATGGGTGCAGCAAGGGCAACCCGAGCAAGTGGAGAGCAATAGCATACCATCCTTCCACCGAGACAGTCTGGTTCGATGAGGGGGATGGTCAGAGCAGCCAATGGGCAGAACTGCAAGCCGTGTGGATGGTTATAACAAGGAACCCGGTGATGGTATCCTGAACATCTGCACAGATAGTTGGGCTGTGTATGGGGGCTCCCTCTTTGGATTGCACAGTGGGCCACCCAGGAATGGACTGTCCACGCCCGACCGATCTGGGGCAAAGACATGTGGTTAGATATATGGAATACGGTCAAACACAGGACTGTACGTGTCTACCATGTTTCTGGTCATCAGCCCCTACAGTCACCGGGAAACGATGAAGCCGACATGCTGGCCCGAGTTCAATGGATTGAGAATTCACCATCTGAGAACATCGCCCGCTGGTTACATCAGAAGCTACGGCATGCTGGACAAAAGACAATGTGGGCAGCTGCTAAAGCATGGGGACTGCCCATACAACTATCTGATATTGTCCAGGCATGCCAGGATTGCGACGCTTGCTCCAAGATGAGACCAAGATCGTTGCCCGAAACAACAGCCCATCTTGCTAGGGGACACAATCCTCTCCAGCGATGGCAGGTCGATTACATCGGGCCCCTTCCTCGCTCCGAGGGGGCAAGATACCTCCCTGACCTGCGTCGACACTGCAAGTGGGCTACTGCAGGCCTATCCAGTACTGAGAGCAAACCAGGCATATACCATCAAGGCACTCACTAAACTGATGTCTGCCTACGGGACACCTCAAGTCATTGAGAGTGTCACGGAGTTGGCTAGATCAATCTATGTCCGTGACAGGGGCAACAGGCCTCTGCCCTCCCCCCCACCTCCCCCCAGTCCCACAAAAATGGGAAGGAAGGAAGGGAGGAAAAGAACAGCGGCAACAATCTGTGGAGGAAAACTTATTTTACTATAATACCGGAATACAAGATAACACAATATATACAATTTAATTGAAATTGAGATTAATAAATCAGACAAGATGAGAGAGAGAGAGTTCCCGGGATCGAGTCAAACCTGAAAAGCTTGGAACGGCTAGGAAAGCACCTCCAGCACCCACTGCAAGGCAGCAAGAGAGTGGTCCCCCCCACCTGGAAGGGCCAGATCCCGTGACTTCTGTAATGTACAGGGATAGGTACCTGGAATTGGGACATTAACACTTTAATACCCCGTACACTACATGATGTTTTGATGTGGAATACTGAAACCCAAAAAGAAAAAAAACATAGAACTGTCGGAAGCAGCGGCAGAAAAGATACGACCAAGGGCTTGATCAAACTTTCTCAACTTTAATCAGAAGGCACCGTTATTTATTACAGCGTATAATGAGGCTAATACATATTGCAAAAGGCGAGCTCCTGATTGGTTGGCGCACGGGTAGCCGATTCAACCGCAGCAGCATTCCTGCGGTCAGCACCCTCAGTTCTGCATCCTGTTATTGCTTCGTGTTGGTTCCTCATAATCCTGCAAGGGAATGCTGTCCTTGATGATGATAGGTCAGCAGGCTAGTGTTTATGCCTAGTTATTTCAGTCTTATCAGCTGGGTTGTGTCAACATGACCCTTTTCTGCAAGCCAGCTCTCAGCAATGCTCTCCACATAGAACCATGACAGAGAGCGACCAAGGGACTCATTTTACTGGTGCAACGATACAGCGCTGGGCAGAAGAAAATAACATCGAATGGCAGTTCCACCTGCCATATAATCCAACGGGGGCAGGCCTCATCGAACGTTATAACGGTATTCTTAAGGCTGCCCTGAAGACAGACTCCCAGTCCCTGCAGGGGTGGACAAAAAGACTGTATGAAACCCTGCGGGACCTGAATGAAAGATCTCGAGATGGCAGACCCAGTGCCCTGAGAATGTTGCAGACGACATGGGCCACCCCGCTTAGGATCCAAATTACGGGCACTGATCATCAGGTAACACCTCAGATTGGTAATGAAAATAATATTCTGCTCCCTGCCCCTGAGAATTTAAATCCGGGTACCCATAAAATAAAATGGCCCTGGAAGGTGCAGGTAGGACCCAAGTGGTGTGGCCTACTTGCACCTTGAGGGAGACTGTTGGAGGCGGGAGGCTCAGTAGTCCCTCCAGTAATAGGTACATGGCCTACTGATATTGTGGTCAACACTCTGATCTTTATTGCTAAAGGGACCCCCATCATGTCCCTGTGGCAGATCAGGACACCTCCTTTGGTGCCTGATATCGTTATGCAGCCACAGACATCCGGCCAGAAGGCGTGGTACAGGCAGTCAGGATGTGCCCCCGTACAAGCGGAAGTGTTGACCCAGGATAGAAATACGGCCTGTATCTTGCCCTGGAGAGCAGACCTTCCCCTCCTGGTACCTCTGAAACATCTGTATTACTCCCCGTGAGTCTGTGAGCCTTCAGGACCACTGGAAGGAACAAAATGCCATCAAGCATTCCAGTGTTGCTGTCAGATCACGTACAACACCCGGTGATGGTCTGCATGGGACTGGTGGAACATAGAATGGACTTGCACCTCAGGACCTCATGCCTCCAGTCACATCATTGAGCACTGGCCCATAGAAGAATATGGACATTCACTGATCATCACTCGTCTTGAATTGTACCAACACGCGTCGCAATAAAAATTGTACAAGCATCGCGATATACCAGATCTCTGTATTAGGGAAAGCTTACCCTTTAGTTAACCTGATCATTGGTTCACACTGTGAAGGGGTGGAGTGTATGGGAACTGCTGAGTCATGGCCTGAACCTCTGATTGATCACCTGAGGTGAGCCATGAGCCAGCCAGAGGAGCACAGGTGAAGGCAATTCACCTGTGCTGCTGGAAGGGGTGGAGTCTTGCTGCACCTCTCCTAGACCTATTTGAGAGCTGGCTACCAGGGGGGTAGTCTAACATGCAGTCTAACATGTCTTGTTCTCTCCAGGGATTTTATTTACAAACAACTGCAGTGACAAATAAGGATCTCTTCTGGAGATCCCCTCTGCTGGAGTTTTGTAAGTGAGCCTAGGATAAGGGTAAGCCTTCTATTTATTCTCTTCTGTTATTATAGTCTGCTTTGTCAAACTCTTGTTTATTTTACTTTTAATTTTACTTTTTACTTTAATTTTACTTTACTTTTTACTTTTACTGTTTATTTATTATAACATCCTGATATTCTTTGATTACACACTAACTTAAGGTTTAAAACAAACAAACAAACAAAAAAAAAAGGGGCAGAAAAAGCCTTGGCAGTAGAGGGGCAACTGGACTTGGCTTTCCACCTAAAGAAAAGCGCTTTCCTGGGTTTCTGCTTGAATAAAACAGGCTTTACGATCTCTTACTTAATTTTTCAGTGTCTTTTAAAACATATTAGACAGGTCTGGAGTGTTCTGTGTATTTTTATATGAAAGTGAACTACTTCAGATTATTTCAGAAAGTTAATCTGTTTATTTTGCTGTTAGCAATCAAGATGCCTGCAGTTTTGCGAACAGTGATTCTACTTTAAGTCATCAAGTTTTTTGAAGTACAGCTTGGGATGCTGCTATAGCTTCATTTGCACAAAGTAATTTGAAAGTAATGATTGTGGTTGCAGGTTTTATTTTTTTAGCAGGGTAAAATTTCTGTGAGTTGGTGTCATCAATTTCATTTATAGTCTGTGTCCATGTTCCTGTTTTTTCTCCCCCTAGTGGAAATGGTGTGGGCAAATAAGTAGCTTGAAATAGATTGTATCTTTATAAAGAGAACAAAGTGGAATATATCTTTCAGATGCTTCTGCTGAATACCAGCCCTGAAGCTTGCCTGCTTCAGTTGCCTCCCAGCCATTTCTGTCTCATGGCTTGGCTTTCCATGCCACGTGCAGCCGTTCCCTGGGCTGCTGACTTTGCTCATGACTCAGACAGTCAAAGTAGTTACTATTCTGTATTTTTCTCCACTGATCAGACTCCTCTGGGCAGTTACCCCCTTGCAGGAGTCTGTGTTTAAGAAGTACTCCTTCCTTGTTGTGCCCTGCAGCCATTCCAAGGGATGATGCTTCCTCTTCCCTCAGTTGTGCCCTTTCTGTATTTTTGCAGTCTAACATGTCTCATTCTCTCCAGAGATTTTATTTACAAACAACTGCAGTGACAAATAAGTAGGAAGTCTAAAGGCAATTCAGGCTTCCCTCCGCATGATGTTTATGTTCCTTAAGAGTTTTGGATGGGAAAGACCAAGAAAGATGCTGCAAGTTCTGCTTGTGTCTATTGCTGCTGGGATTGCTGAAGAAACTTATGTACAGAGCAACCAAACTTCCAGAAAATAGTGTCTGAGTAGGTTCACTCATATCACAATGATATTTCTAAGAGAAGTTTACCTGTAGCCAATATACTGCTGAGCATAAAGGTGAAATGCCTTTCTTATCTTTGGGACCTCAAATATTGCATTAAAATTTGGGGACGAGGGGATGGTGTTGATTTATTTTATTCCTCAGCTCTTCGTATACTTTATTATCTAGCATTGCAAGTGCCTTCTTTTTTCTTCTGTGATTGAGGCTGACGATGACTACAGAACTGCACTGATAAAAACTGGCCATCAGATTTTGTGTATTCCTTTTATTTTGAGAAACAACCAAATGACTATACTAGAACTAGTTCTGGATTACTTCTTATTAAATAATGGTATATTTGGAGTTACTTCAATATGTAAGAACTGTAATCAGCTTTAGAAATGAGACTAATGACAGGATCAAAACTATTAATCCAGTGTAGATGCTAAAAAGTACTTATGGTTTAACAAGTGTAAAACAGGTACTTGAAATCCATTGCTTTTAAGGGCATGCTTAACATTCTTTTTTTGGTTTGGTGCTTTGATACTGTGAAATAGAGAGCGCTCTAATTGAAAAGCATTATGAAACAATTAGTGGGTTTTTTAACGCCTGTGACAAAAGTCTGAGACAGTATGTGGAAGTCTTTTCCAGCGATGGACGTAGTCCAGAGTATTGTTCCTTGAGACAAGTGATGTTTGTTTTCATAACAAGTAGTGGCATTTATCAAAACCTATTTACTTGCCTAGCTGTAAAAAACCATGACAGTCTGCACAGCATTGCATTACAGTACAGCAGTCCAGTTACAAGGAATACTTCAGCAAGTGCATGAACAGCTATGACAAGTGGCTTATTTGCTAAATGCAATGTGCTGTAAGCGGTTACAAACCAAACAGCTGCGTTACAACGTTGATCTCTATTAGTTTTACAGATCCTATTTTCTTCTTCAAGTGCTCATGTGCTTGTTAGACTGTCCCTGTGCTGGTTACCAGCCTTTTACTGGATTAAACCATTTGATGTCATGGAATATGAAATTGTGGGAGATGTTACAAAAGGACTGAAATTCCTATGACTTTTATTTGTAGTGGAAGGACTTGACACTGGATAGATGTTTTCAACTGGAATTAGTTCTCTGGAACTGGATTTTAGTCTTCCGCAGTGAGCTTGTAATGTCTGTCTTCTAATAATCTAAGGAACGTTCAGATGGTGTAGTCATGAAGGCCAAAAATACATGTGAAATGATAAGGTAGAAGGAATGTCGTACAGTCTTTATATGTATTAAAAGCATGGTTCTGCCATCTCCTGATTATACCTCCCAGTAATACCTGATCAGACAGTGTAGTCTTGCAGTCTAACAATTAGAATTATTGATTAAATTTAATAGTTACTATTATTTTTCCTGGGAAAGAAGTAATTTTCAGTGTTAGTTACTGTGTTGGAATACGACCAATTTACTAAAGTTACTTTTTGAAAGGACTTATTTTGGTCTCTTCTCACTGGAGAGCTCCATGCAGAAATGGCCTATTGCACACAACTTACTAAGAGTAGGGAAGAAGGCCATAATAGTAGGCCTTGTAGGGCATTATAGTGTATTTCTGCTTTGAACAGCCATAGCACACAGCATAGCCTGCCAAGAGGCCACCGTAACATCTAAGCATACAATTAACTGTAAGTGTGTGAGTAATCTCATCTTTTTTCAGTGAAGCATTTAAGCATGTATTTATGGTTAATGATTAGGTCCAGATGAAAGCAGCGAGATGATCTATGATTAAAGTTAAACATATGTTTATGTGATTTCTTGAAGAGAAATGAAATTACTGAAATGCTGTAGCGCTGTGGGTCACCTCACAGTACTCTATTTTTCAGCTTTAATCATCAGATTCTCCGGTGGTGTAATGTCAATTTTTTTTACACATATGAGAGGTTAAACACAGTAATCTGTTCACTTGTGTGTTGTTTTGGTCTGGATTTTAGTAAAAACTATATGAGCTGTTTACCTAGAATACATCTGAAGTGCTCACGAGGAGGAATTTGACAAGTACAAGTCCAGATCTTAAAATCACAGTCCAAGTCTGTAGTTGTGTGATAGCTTTTATTATTTTGTCGTAAGCTTGTAATTTGTTTCCTTCTTTTATAAAACTTAATCAGATAGAGTTTTAAAATAATGTTAGAAACTTCAGTTACTTTTTTTTTTTTTTTCCCCCCTTCAAATGCCCCAAACAGATCAGACTTTGTTAGTGCCAGCTTCTTGAATTGGCTAGAGGGATAACAGGGGTGACAAATTTAGATGTAGACACTTCCATTTCAAAGCCTGAAAATTATACTGCACAAATCCTACTGTGACAGAAGTTTTGTTAAAGCTCTATCTTCATCAGCCATCTTTTTTTTTTTTTCTCCACAGTATTTGCATGAAGAAGCTATATCATATATCACTTTTACAACTATAGCTTTTTCTGTTACATCCTTCTGTTGTCTGCTTTCTACTGCTTCCAAAACAAGCTGTTGGGATCAATACACTTCTGGTCTCACCTGCTACATTTATAAGTTATAAGGCAAACAAGACAAATGTCATTAAGTTCCAGGAGGAGGAGGGGAAGGGGAAAAAAAAAAAAAAAAAAAAAAAAAAAAAGAAAAAACAGGGAACTTTACATATCTTCAATCTCCTTGCATACTAAGTAGACAAAATAAGCACGAGGTCAAGTTCTGCTTTGTTCCCTTATGCTTGAGCTGGAGGGATATTTGTGGTCATGTTTCTGGGCTAGGTAAAAATGAAATGTGTGATGTTAGACCTGATCTTGGAAAATTCTCTATGCTTTATTAAATATATTGTTCTTTCTGTAGCATTCATAGCAAAGAGCATTGCAATCAATGAAAAGTGAAGAAAAAATAGAACAGTGTAAAACAAAAATATTTTTCTTATTCTTGGCATACATTTAGTGTCATCTGAAGAATACGACAGGAACTAAAGAGAGGTGGAGACTGCAAACTATAGTGATTTCTGAAATCAGTTTATTAAAGGCTGAATCATAATTCCACCTCCACAAGGTAATGGTACTGTGAATTCTTCCTTTTTCACTGATCTCTGCTTATAAATTGATGAAGAGGTAAAAGCAACAAAGCCCCGTCAGATCTTTGAAAGTTTTTTGCTGTTGGCTTTTTATTTTCAGTAACTGAACTAGAGAAGAGGGACTAGGGCTCCCTAATTTTGTCATGGGACTACCCACTGGTAGAGCCTGAATATTTATAGCCCCTTTCAGTTCACTTGTTCTGAGCTCATACCAGCCCTTCCCCAGTTCTAAACTAGCTGTAATCTAACCTGGTGGAGAGGCCATCTTCTTTCTTTCTCTTAGTCAGGAGAGAAGTGGGGGTTTGGGGAAGCAGGGGGTGGAAATTTTAAGTGCATCTGGCCATATAAGAATTGAAATAAGTGTACAGAGTGGTAAGTGAGTATTTTTATATTCCTTGTGCCAGAATACGAATAGGAAAGGAACCAGTAGCAGCTTATGTTCTCAGCTGCGTAGGATCCCAGCTTTCTCTGCTGTCTTATTGAAGTGGAAAGAACATGCTGCATAACGTAGGTTTGATGGAAGATTTTTCATCGTGCATCAGTTTAGGATGTTAATTCTAACTGAATCATATTGTTTTCTAGCTGCATTTGCTGAATGCCACTTTTATGCTGTAATGCTTTTACCCTATTCATTTTAGGTAAAACTGCTTACATATTACTTGTGATATTTGTTTGGAGACAGTTGACAGAAAAGACATGTTAGATAAAACTATGTTACCGAGACTCAGTCTCAGTGTTTATGAAAGGAGATGACAGAAAATTCACACTTCTTACAACTAGGATATCAGAGCCTACAGACATAGTGTGCAAATTATCACTGTTTCTTATCTCCCCTTTCAATAAAGCAAATTTATTGTTCTCTCAGGTCTTCCTAGATAAAGATTTCTTGTCAATATTTCTTAAACTTGCACAAAGTGCAAGAATAGGTTGGGCTTGTTTTAGAAGCATGCCTTCTCCAGCCTACCTCCAGAGGGAGAAGTTAGGGCATGCTCATGGTGAGCGACAGCTCACTCCTGCAGGGCTGAGAAATGAGAAGATGTTGGGAATGGGTATTGACCTATTCAGAGAACTACCAGTAACAGAGACGATTAGCACTTCATCCTGCTCCTGCAACCACATGTACCCTCACAGTCTCTTCACACACGTGGGCCCACAAGACTTGGGCTGCTGCTTTCTCACTCAAGAAGGGTTTGTGTTACCATCCTGGGAACAGGATACTCCATGTAATTTTACAGCACCCTACCGTGTGAAGCTGAGGAGGTTAGATGAGGACATGAAATAATTGATTTGCCAAATTATGAAGTGCAGAGGTTGTGCTGTTGCCTCGGTTAATGGTGGGATTCAATATTTGATGTCTCTTTGTAGAAAAATGTTGTTGTAACATCCTATTCAGCAGAGGTTGGTATGAAGTTACTCCATGACCATTTTGGAATGAATTTGAATGAGCAGGCTGAGCCTGTGCTGGATCAGCACTTTGCCTTATATGTCTATATTGATTCTGATCCAGCTCTGTGAGCTTTTAAAGCCAGATTTAGTGTAGCGTCAAGCCATGAACTTCAAAAGCTGTCTTGGAGGGAGAGTAAAATGTGATAGATGCAGAAGAGAAGTCATTCATCAAAGTTGTTTTAGGTTGTCTATGAATGGAAGAAATTTTGTATTAGAGACTCCTATTGCTAGGGCTTCATCTGTTTGCAATTATTTCTGCTCATCCTCCCCACTACACACCAGAGGTAAGCCCTAGTTAATTCTGTCAGGATTCCCTCTGTAGTTTATTTAAATCTGTCAGATCTGCAGCAGAGAACTTGTCTTGTGTGAGCCAAACACCGTTCTTTCATTTTAGGAAAGATACCTGGGCTAGATAATGTGACAGATGTGGATGGGGGGGGGAAAACAGATGGATCTGAGGAAGAGCAGGGGCTCAAAGAGAGAGAGCAAAATGGTTGAATGGAATTGGGGTAAGGGTAGATAAAAACAGAAACAAAGAGAAGGAGTAAAGAGGAAAATCTGTCTTTTAGTCCTGGCTTACCTTTTTTTTTTTTTTTTTTTTTTTTTTCTATCTACCTGTTTACCTATCCAGATCCATGAAAATAGAGAAGGCAGTTTTTGTAAAGAGGGATCTTGCCAGTCGTGACTGTTGAGCCCATATGTTCTTTTCAGCTGTTAGGATTACGTACCAAGAGGCTTATATTCATTGGCTTGTATTTCTGAGCTGTATTTCTGTCAGATTTTGTGTATTACATATGAGTGTTTAGAGATTTTTGGGTCAAGTAATAGTATGAAGCAAATCCTGTATTTTGTCTAATTTTTAAGTGTTTCATAATTTTAGAAAGAGGAATGTAAGTTGTTTGGAAGTCTCATCTTCCAGTATGAATGTGCTTCCTGCATTATTTCATGTTAGAGAAATTGGGCGTTAAGAATTAGTACTGTAACACTGAAGTATAGCATTAGCCATCTCAGTGCTCACTTGATGTTTCCCTCATTTGTATGAAGAGCTCCACGTGAGCACCAAATGCTGCGAAATCACTTCAGAAAAGTGAGGCTATGTTTTCTGCCTCTGTCAGAAGTGACAAAATACAGTTTTCTGAACTTTCTCAAAACAGTAATTTCAAAATGTGACTCCTCGGAGAACAAAACATCCATTTAATATGTTAGTGTGTTTTCAGCAGGACTTGGTGCATTCCTATCAATTTACATTTTAAATTGCTCTGAAAGCATTAATTTACTGAGCAAGCATAGTAAGTACGATGAAAAAAAAACCAACTATTCAGTTAATAAATGGTACCATCTAGTTTCAATGGAGGAACATTTAATGGCTTTAAAATCTATGAAGACTAATTGTTCCATGGATTTTGTAACCAATCCTGTTAGCTATGTATAGTGTACTATTTGAGACACTATTTGTAATATGCTTGGTGAATGAGGGTCACCTGTAAAAAGTAACCCTTGTTACTTCGAATGAAATCATCCTGACTGAAAACTACTGTGCCAAATTCATGCAGTTCATGAAAAAAGGGTGAAATTTCAAAGCTCTGTGTATGTGTGCTTTAATGCTGCAAATATGTGCATTGATTAGAAATGCACAAACAACTACAGCCAAACTGTTGGTATGGATTTTCAATATGTAATTTTCTGGAATTCTGTTGTAACTCAAATTTGAGTAAGAAAAAAAAATGATCTGAAAATATGATAATTGTGTTACACACTAATGAGTTTTGCTCCTGGTTAATGCCTTTTTCTGTTGTGCTCTTTTCCTTTTCTGAAATCCATGTAGTGTACTTTCAGTGTATGAAATGTTTGGTCATCTTTAATCCAGGTAACTTGTTTATATACGCACGAATAAACATTAGTTACCAGATCTTTCTAATTATCAGTGCAGATATACGAAGTGATGTAATAGAAACAGAATTCCTTACCCCAGCAATCTCAATGGCAGAATTTCTTGTGAGCACCTTCTAGTTTTACAGAGCTTGATACACACTTTACAAGTTGATCATTTTTAAGTCCTCATACCTTGAGTTTTGTGCTGTTTCACTTCTTGTGCACCCTGTGGTGTGTGGAATAGTCTGATGATTTGAATTGGCAAATAGGAAGGAAGCTGTTCAGCAGCCTGTGCCAAAACTGGCCTTTCTGATTTGAGGCAAGTAAGACAATCTCTCTTTATTTTGTTTTATTCTCTGTCTTCTACATCATTGCAGTGCTGAGAGAATTAATTGATAACTATCTGAAATGTGTTTGCAGTATCTGCGGTCTATGGAAACTAGGTCGAAAGTAGAAATGATTATTTAAGAAGTAGCTTATTATTATTTAAGAACTGCGTTACATTTCCTTCAGCAGTTTCCAAGTAATGTTTCCAGTCTCCTTTATAATGAATACAGCTTTGCCTGCAAGGTGGTCATGGCACAAAAACTGCATAACTTCTATGACATTACAATTAATGCATTGTTAAGCTGTAGTTATCTTTCATTTAAAGGTGGTGAATAGAAACATGAGTCTACGCACAGAAGACAGATACGACTCTTGCATAGCAAATTAAGGTCAGAATGAGAATGTAGGAATGCTTTTTATTTTTGAGACCTGAAAAGACAGCCATCAGGTGGCTCAGCATGGTTCAGCTGAATACTTTATCTTGTGTAACAAGAAGAATATCATACAAATATCAAATTATTTCTGTTTATAAGAATATTTGAAGGCGAAAACAATCCCCAACATTAATTTTAAAAAATCAGTATTAATAACCTAATGATACTATGATATCATAGTATCATAATAAGATCTATGATACTAATTATAGATCTTAAAAAAAAAAAAAAAAATGCAAACATTGTGCATAGCTCTGCACCACAGCCTTGATTTGAGACACTGAAAATGGGCTTACCCATTCAACTGTGTTTATTAATATACATATATTATATTATATATATATTATATTATACATATATTTTATATATATATATAAAGTTTCAGTAGTCTGATACCTTTAATTTATTCTAAAATTGAGAGTCATCAAGTCTATGAAGACATTTCTGGGCATTAACTTTTATGGATGAGTAACTTTATGTATAATATTGTTATATTGCAGCCTTAACACTTAAAGTTAATAGAATCTCTCTTACAACTTAAAAATGAATCAATCCTGTTTTCTTAGTGTATTGAATAGTGTAATAACACTGAAGTTCTCATATATTGTAATCTGGTGTAATACATTGATACAAAGTGTGGCAAAAAATGTAAGCATACTTTAATGTATCATGATGACTGAGACTAGGCAGGCCAGAGCACTAACTGTTTTATCTTCGGTTTCATGTTGCTTTATCCACAGTAAAAATCTTTCTGACATACTTGTTTCTGATAAGCGGTGTACTTAAGTTACTCTTAGGTGTGAATGTAAAGATGAGGAGTAGATGGACTTTGTTAACGGATTAATAAGAAAAAACAACAGAAAATGATCCCTGTGTGTTTCTATAGGTGTCTATGTGTACACTCATACATTTCCTTTGAAGCTTATCCTCAATCTCATGGATGTTATGGATTCGTACAAATTGAAGTGCAAATTTCAGTTACTTGCTTTGATTGGAGTGTTCTAGGTGGGTGTAAAATTGCATACCTAATCAACTACATTTGAGTCTGAATGTACAACTTTTATTGTTAATAATTTTTAGTTACTTCAGTGAGGAGCACAGCTGTGGGCCAGTGGCCCCAGCCACCCTGAGCAGAGCTGATTGCTCGGGTCTGCTCATTCGCAGCAGGTGCAATTAATCAGTAAATGGGGTAGTTGGCTCTAGCTGGGTATTTGTTTCTTACAGGTTTGCTCCAAATAGGGCTTTTCTTTAGGGAGTTATTTCTAGCTCCAAAATTTGCTGGAGATAGTAACCATCGGGACACTTAGCAAAGTACTGCTTCTTTCACTTGATTAAAGCTTTACTATAAAGCTTTTTTTTTCTGGTTAAAGAGGGTTGAGCATACTTAACATCTCTCCTCGTGCAGACAATTTAATTTCTGCCTCAGAGTGTCAGGACACACCAGGCTGCTGTGAGAGAAGACTCTGTGTTCCAGTTAATTTTACTAAAATATTAGTATGCAAATGTTTCCTTGTTCCTCATGCTGTAACTGCTATGCGTAACCTTGGATCTGTCATCTACTTAAAATATTTTCATGATGGATGCTTCCCTCCCTCCTCATTTTGATAGTCAGCATGTTTAGCCTCACTAGACTATTACCTTGCCACCCAGGTGTGCCAGTTGTCTCTTTGGTTATTTGAGCATTTGCAGAGGGAGGTGGTCTACGCAGGTGACTACAGCCTTTGTACAGTTACTGGTGCCCTTTATTAACTCAGAATGCTTATGCCAAGCTTCAGCCTGGGAGATGAGTGCTATGGAGCACATCTGTGAGGTGCCAGGGCCAGCAGTGCTGCTGGCTGCCTGCCTCTGCAGGGGAAAGAAATAAGGGGCTTTTGGTTTTTCTGAAGTATAAGTCCCTAATTTTGATGGTAAGGGGTTGATCTGGAGGCCTGACCTGAGGGAAGGCTCTCAGTAGGCAGTATGGTCTTTGAATTTGGGGGCTTTTTTTTTTTTTTTTTTTTTACCCTGAGATGAATTTAAATTTAGAAATAGGGATGAGGTTGCTGATGGAGAGAGAGAGAGCTGCTGCAGTAGACGTGGCAGAAGCCTACCTTACAATTTGAAAATGAGAGAAGAGCAGCCTGTGGATTCCACTGTAAGTGCTATTCTGTGTATTGGTCTTGTCATTTGTGCTCTTACTACAGCTATGCTCATCTAGCAACACACAGGCTAGGTTTTATGACACTTGATTTATCCTTCATCCTTCCTTCCTTGTGGGTCTTTTATGCTCAAGTGAGGTCTGGATGAATCGTTGTGGTGATGGCAGAGTTGATTCCTCGCATGTAATGTGGTAAATGTGAATATGGTCCTGTGTCTGGAGGGGGTTACAGTGCTGGAGAGCTGATGACAGAGAAACACAGGTATCTGTGAAATTCACCTAATCCATTGTCATTTAAGCCCTGTGGATTGTCACAGAAACAAATTATTTCCTCTGGTAGTAGCAGCAAGAAGAGAACTTACAGTGGGAGTTCCTGTGCTGTATCTGAGTAGGTAAATCCATTTGCTAATAATGATTTAAGTGTAATGAAGGTAGTAACTTGCAGTGGAGGCTATTGCAGTAGCTTTAACTTGCAGTGGAGGCTATTGCAGTAGCTTTAACTTGCAGTGGAGGCTATTGCAGTAGCTTTAACTTGCAGTGGAGGCTATTGCAGTAGCTTTAACTTGCAGTGGAGGCTATTGCAGTAGCTTTAACTTGCAGTGGAGGCTATTGCAGTAGCTTTAACTTGCAGTGGAGGCTATTGCAGTAGCTTTAACTTGCAGTGGAGGCTATTGCAGTAGCTTTAACTTGCAGTGGAGGCTATTGCAGTAGCTTTAACTTGCAGTGGAGGCTATTGCAGTAGCTTTAACTTGCAGTGGAGGCTATTGCAGTAGCTTTAACTTGCAGTGGAGGCTATTGCAGTAGCTTTAACTTGCACGGACAAAGGATTGCCATCTTTAGAACATTCCTTCCAACTTCTATCCAGCCATAGTGTGCTTCAGTTTAAATACAAGAGATGTGGAGACATGTCACCTTGTGAAGTCAGAACTGTATGGACCAGCTTCTATGGCTATGGATAAAGCTGTTTGCTTCCCAGTGTAGCATTTATAATGTATTTGAACTGTAACTTCAAGGAATTCACATGAAGAGAGAATTCTGTTATGTGGATCAGGCATACAATTTTTTCAACCTGTCAGGAAAAGAATATGTCAGTAGGTGCCATTTTTTCTGCATGGAGGAGTTCTGTGCCACACCTTTCCTTCATAAGCACTTCCATGTTAGATGCTGTCTGTCACGAAGCAACAAAATGGAACAGAATGTTGGTGGGAAGGTTTGGCCTCTACTGCTGTACGACCAGCATCCACTTCTGACATTGTGGACCAACATAATAAAATAGGAGACCTTAGTTTTGAAGCTATCCTTGCACTTACGTTCCTTACTGTGAGCTGAATTTTTGTGTCCTTTCTTTTTTCATGCTTTACCTCTAATTCTGTTTCTTGAAAAATCAGGGAAAACAAACAGTTGAAAGGTATAGAAGGGATCTAACTCGCATCATAAACTAGACTTTAGTTTGCAGACTCCAGTCTTTTAGCAAAGGTAGTTAAAATCAGAGCAACTCTGGGCAATACTCTGAAACACATCTGAGTTTTAGTTTCTTCTCGACTTTAATTTGAGGTTAGCTAAATTAAATTACTGCTGGGAATAGACTATGGAGCCTCTCTTACAAGAAAATGGCTTTTTAACTTCTGCTTTTACTGTTTGAATTGGCAGAAGGTACTTTTATTTATGTATCCTTTTCCTGCTGTTCAGAGTTTACACACCAAATGTGGGTGTATGGTTTTTTTTTTTTCTTTCCTATTTGGGCAAGTAAGAAAGGAGTTTCCTTGTTGCAGGTATGTAAAATTATAACAAAGATTTGTAGCAATCAGACAACAAAATGAATTGTTTTTCTGAAGTCTGTATTTTGTTTTAACCAATAAAAGCTTATGAAATGAAAATGCAGGCTCTCATACTGTGGGTTTTATGAATATTTTACATTTGCAAACACAGGTAATCTTAAAGTAGTATGAAAAATTAAAATTTCTTCTGGAGAGTAAAGATAATATCCTAATGAATGTGTCTAATATCCTGCATAGTGCTTGGTTTATCACCATAACTATTAAATAGACAGAAATGAATGCCTTGAGCACTCATCTTCTGCATCCCATACTTTGATAGATCTTATAGGCCTGTCTTGTTAAGTCTAATTAAAACTAAATTGCAATAAAGAGAAACTTTTCAATAAGGAGATGTGGTTCAGTGCTAATAAGTACCTGTTAATTTTAACTCCTGTTTGCGATAGCAATTTAATAAAGCAAATGTAACGCCTGCACTACTGAGTGCATCCCGTAGGAGGCATGTACGTCTTTGGGAAGTGTGAGGAACTAGCAGTTGATTTGACACTGACCTGCATATTTACTGAATGTGGGTACTGTTTAACTTGATTCTGGAGACATATTCAGAACAAGTTGCTGGATGTAAATCTCGTGTCAACTGTGATATAGATGGAAACCTGAGATACTCCCTTTATGAAATGAGCGACATTTTCTGGTCCTGTGCTTAAATGACAGTTGGGATTAGAGTGACTTAGGAATGATTTGCTCTGGTAAGTGGAGATTAAGTGATGGCAGTGATGCAGGTGAGAAAAATCATCCATCTTTCATAAGTGTCATGTTAATTAAAGCAAATTACTATTTCTCATGTCATTAACAATAAGTTTTTATAATCATTTTTAAATAGGGGCTGCCAGTACCATATAGGTAGAGCAAGTAAGGCTTTTTCTTCAAAATCTATTTTTCATTCAAGTAGTTTGGATCTTGACTCATCCTGTTGAACCTCATGTACACACTGTCTGTAGCTTTAATTATCATTCAGCTTTTATTGCCATACGTTTTTGAACTTCATTGATGCACCTATGCTTTCCTTGTTTAAAAATAATCTCTTATACTTAAAATAGGTTTCAATATACCCTAAAGTATAAGCAGACAGAGAACGTATATCTGGATATAAATGGCCAGTTACTATGGACTGTAGAAGAGAGGAATTGCGTATTCCATTTAATAAATAAGGAAGACAGTGTAGTAGTAAATGAAATAAATAACTGGAACTATGTGGGCTTCTACTCCCAGCCTCTAAATATTGATGTTTAGGATGTCCAAGTGGACAACACAACTTAGAAAGCATCAGCTAGAGATTTCCTTGTTTAATTTTGCAAGAACCTTTATAGAAATTTCTTAAAATCTATAGGTCTGGTCTCCTGCAGTTTTATAGAGTTCCTGTTTTTGCTGTTGAGTGAGTGAACTGTATTATGCACAGTCTGTTTTATTAATTAACATTGAACATGCAACAAACAACTGAAAGATTGTGAAGAGAGAGGAATTTCCGCTTCTTTACTACCAGCTGGATATCAGTGAGCGATCAGTTGTACAAGGGCTGCTCTGGGAGTGAGCTTTGTATTTCACTATGTTAGCCCATTACTTAAGAGGTGGAAGTTAATAGCAGTAGAGCCTGAACTTTCCTACCAATACTCTGTTCCATTTTGCTGCTGTGGGCAACAGAGGGGCAGTCTGAGAGAATGGCATCTGATATGGAAGTGCATATGAAGCAAAGATGTGGGGAAAAAAAGACACCCACTGACATGCGTTGTTGGCACATGTTGAATGTTGATGGAGACTAAACAGTGGATGTGAGCACAGTGAGGTGCTGAATGGTGCGTTTCAGCGGTGACGGCAGTGACACTGGGTCACCTCTACTGGCAGCTACTGATGAAGTGTTGTTGTGTTGTGTGTGTGGGTTTTGGGTGTGTGTTGTGTTTTTTTTTTTTTTTTTTTTTTTTTTTTTTACAAGTGTGGCATGCAGGCTCTCGTTTATCAGTGGTGAAAATGTGTAGCTGATTGTGATGACTATGCTGTAGGGTTCTGTTGGTGAGAATTGACCAGTGTTATTGTGTTCTTTGCATCTGTTTTAGTTTCTGTAGAAATAAATAGGAGGCGTTACTTTTGGAGCAGCCAACATAATATAGAAGCATCAGGCATAACAGTGGTAAAGTAAGCTTAAATATCTGCTATAAACACCATCTTGATGTTATAGAAAAGAAAGTGGCGTTAACAGTATCTTGTTTAGTCACAAAAACATGTAAGCGTAAATGCAAGCAGATGTTGTCTTAAGGAAATAAGCAATACATAGAATCCGTCTCAGATTTCACTAGGTTTGAGCACTGAGCTCTCTTTTTCTCACTTCAAAGTTCTTGAGCAGACTTCCAACTAACAGTCATGCTTTTTGGATATTTGTGGCTGTGATATTCTTTTGTTGATGAATCTAGCCTGAGAGGATGCGTTGGGTACTGGTTCATTGAAGTACACCAGTGTATTGCAAGGATTAAATGCTAGGGCAAGTGGGAATTATTATTCGGTGTATTCAGAAGTGTCTCTAACGTTTCAAGTCTTGTGGTAGTACTTCATTGAGTTAATAAATAGCTAATTTTTTCTTTTTCGGTAAGAAGGAGGTAATGGAATGTTTCTGCTCAGAGGTTCATCTTATCAGTAGCAATGACTGGATGATTAGCTTATATATGTACATGTGCTTTATGTCATACAGTGGCTTAATGCATTTTTTTTAACAGTGCTGCATCTTATTTCTTAACTGAAGTACTGGGTTTAGAACTATGTGGAAGTTGAATCATTGGTTTCAGTTTCGTATCTCAGTCCTCATTTAAACCATCAGAACTATTTATTAGCTTTAATCATTTTCAACAAATTTTCATTTATGAAGGTGACTTCTTTATTTAGAACTCTTATACAAAAATTATAGCAGTGTTCAATGTCTAAGCAATACAAGAAAATAGCTTTCATTTGATATTGTTACCTAAAAACATTTCTTCTGTAGCTGACACATTGAAATAAAGCATAGCTTTACATACAAATGCTCCTAATCAAAACTCATAACAATCTTTTTTCAGTATATTCCATCACTGTTCTTAATGAAAACAAACACTCTAATAATTTTTATTTGTTTTTAATAGCTCTTTAACTTAAGGGAATAAAAAAAATGGTGTCACATAGGTGATGACCATGTGGCAGTACTGAAGAGAAGCAGGCTGGAACCAAGTGCAAACTTATTTGGCTCTTCTGGCAATTCCTTATTTCAGGCATGCTCAGTCTCCTTTTCAAAGGAGGCTTGAAGACTGAGGAAGCTGTGAGCACTGTTTAATGTGTGGAATAGATGTGTTGAAGGAGTTGAAAGCAAAGCACTAGTATGGCATGATCTGCATCATAGAATTAGAATCCTAGAATGGCCTGGGTTGAAAAGGACCACAATGACCATCAGTTCCAACCCCCTGCTATGTGCAGGGTCGCCAACCAGCAGACCACGCTGCCCAGAGCCACATCCAGCCTGGCCTTGAATGCCTCCAGGGATGGAGCCTCCTTGAGCAACCTGTTCCAGTGTGTCACCACTTCCCCCACTTAGTGTCTGAATGTGTGAATGTATGACTTGAGTAGCTGACTTCCACTGTGGATACTAGCGTCCAGTTTCTGTTAGCCTGTGTTACTCCTCTTGGTGGTGATGTTTAAGTTTCAGTTGTTATTGGATCAAGAGTAGAAACAAGACATAGTTGAATCTTTACTCTGTCATTCAAAGGAACTATCTAGTGTAAATTCTCTGTAGCTACTTCCTCTTGCTATATTGCTTCTGATCCCATGTTGTCAGTGGTGGGTGGTAGCACTTACCTCTCTTGAGCCTAATAAATGAGGAGGTGTTGTCTGTGCTGCACTGGTAGATACAAAGAACATTTTCCATAAAGCAGTTTAATAAAATATTTGCAAGATTTGATACTGAAGTAAGCTACTATGTATGAATTGTACCATTGCTTGTTGTTAGAATAGGCAGCCCACAAGCAGTTACAGACTCTCCTTCAGCATGAATTCAAAATACTGCTTTATGGAGCAAGAACATTGCTGCTTTATATGTAAGATTTTGTCTCAGCATGTACAAGAGAGCACTTGAGTGTTTTCAGTCAAACTTAAGGAAAAAGAATGTCAAGAATTGTAGCATTTATTAATGAGTGTGCGAGAGCTGCTTTGAAAGTCATGTCTTGTACTTTATTATGTTGATGTCAGTAGCAGGTATTGGTGGCATGGCAGCAGAGCTTGAACCTTCCTGCCAAAATTGCATTGCTTTCAGTTGTTGTGTTACAGAAGGTGGTGGAGGGGCAGACTGACATGGAAGTGTGTATGAGGCAAAGGTGTGGAACTGAATTCCTGCATGTGGGAAAAATGGCACATGCAGGCATTGACATTCATTGATTCTTGACGAATGCTGATGGAGGCCAAACAGTGGATGTGAGCATAGTGAGACAGTACATGGCACGTTTAAGCAGCGGTGGTAGTGGACTTTTTCTTTCTTTTCTTTTCCCCTAACTTTGTCCTTATGTTACAGGAGTGTCAGTGTGTGCTGTGTTTCTTAGCGTACAATCCAACTGGCCAGTTTGCTGAGGTTGAGATAAGAATTTTTCTTTTCACAGATATGACAAACCTGGTTTCATTCTAGTATGTTATCTGGTCTTTCATTGTTTGGGCAACAGGGTGTGAATCTGGACCAGTGATACAATGTGTTGCCTATTTTGTATTGGAATGTGAGAGAATCTCCAAGTACGGAGACAGTGGTATAAAAGCGCAAGGAGCAACTGACAGGTTATTAGGCAGTTTTATTTTCAGCCATTGAGTAATAATACTACATTCACTTCGAGGTACTTCCTGAACTAAGCAGAGGGAAGACTTAAAGTTTTTAAAACTGAGGCTGAAGTTCTATCAGAACTTCATATAATAAAAAAAAAAAAACCCAAATACTTTCGTGTCCGAAATGCTTTGTTCCAGAAGAAAATGATGACTCAACTTTCATCAGCCTTCATCTGTATCACTTTTCCTCTAACAGTGTAATCTTCTCAGGTAGGCTGTAAAGTGCTTTGATCTTCGTGTTAGCTGCTTGTCACTGTGTTATGGAGTGAGGGTCAGCCATCTGGTTTGAAGAAGTTAATTGTTCCACTGCATGGAACTTCTCAGGCAGAATAATTGTGTAGATGATTATTCCGGGTTCCTCTCTCTCAAACTGTTTTGAATCTATGTAGAAGAGATATGCAAATATCACATTTATTTATTATTTAGTATTGCCTACCTGCATTTTGAATTTGGAAAAAGACCAATCTGCAACTCTTACAACCTGAGATATTGAAAAGCAAAAAGCATGGTAGTATAATAATGACAAAATGTGACTGTTGATCTACTTTAGTGTAGTCAATTAGTGCTGCAAGGATATTGTAATTGTTGTTTAACAGTCCAAGGGATCAAACTTTTCTCTACAAATCAAAGATTTTCTCTTATGTGCTCTCACGTAATAAAATAAGAAAACCCACAGATCACAACCCAGCTTAAGGACTTCTGATCCTATAACAACCTCAGACTCCAAAGACTGAAAAAATCTCAAAAGGTAACACTGAATGCTTTTCTGAGAGAGGTAGCTCTAGGGATGTGAATAAAAATAGTTTGTGTGAATAAAAATAGTTTGTGTGAATAAAAATAGTTTGTGTGAATATGTATTATGGGAGCAATGGCTTGAATTCAGAGTTTTCATATGTTCATTTCTGATACTGCAAGATCAGATCAAAACTAAGCCTTTTAGATTATTGCCAATTTTCTTTGTAGGTGGAATTGGAAATTGATGAGCAGGATGATGCAGTGTGAACCTTTTGTAAATCTATGTTTGTACTGTGTTCATATCTAATGTGTGAGGTGTTTGAGGCCTTTCCAAATGATCAAGTACAGAGGAAGGGTAGTGAATCTATTAGTTCTCATGTATGTCCAGATTAATGAGACGTTAACTCCCTTCGACTCCTAGTGTGCCTATATTTTTATACAGATTTGGCATGGGTTCAAGATTTTGTCCTGTATTATATGCATATAAAAAATTAATGTAGTGTGACATCACACTGGAAAGTGAAGTTCTAGCACAATGAGTAATGCTGCTTGTTAGTTTGAATTGCAGCACAACTGCTCTTCGTTGTGTTCCAAACTATTTTTGTAAGCATCTATTTTTTCTTTGTATTCGGATAATGATACCAACAATTCTTATGTATTTATTTTCCTTACTGCTGTTACCTTGTTTAAAATCTTTCAATTCCCTAATGTAATCAACCTCACCATAATTTGTAGTCTGCATTTATGAGCAAAGTTGGATTAATGCCACTTCATTCCCGCTCCTCATTTGCTTTAATGTTCATCATTCTATCTGGCAGTTTTTCATACTAGAATACGTTATCTTAAATGACATAAAGCTTTTTTGCTTGGGGAGATAGTGCAACTAAGCCTCTAGAGCTGTCTCTCTCAGAAAAGCATTCAGTGTTATCTTTTGAGATTTTTTCAGTCTTTGGAGTCTGAGGTTGTTACAGAATCAGAAGTTCTTAAGCTGGGTTGCGATCTGTGGGTTTTCTTATTGTTTAGTTAGGTGGGAGGATGCAGTTCTGTTTAGTGATGTTAAAATGCAATGGCGAAAGAGATCCTGGGCTTTGTCTCTGACAATATTGAGCTCGAGTACCAGGAGGAACTTCTATAGCAATTTCTAGTTCTGTGTGTAATGGCAAAGCTTGTCCGAGACACTTAGTAGTTGTAGCACCACATTTCAGGGAAATCAGTGGGACTATGAAAAGAAGGGAGGATCTTGCAGCCTTTTCTGCCTTCTTTCAAAATGTAGAGTTAATACTCTTCGGCTAAAATACTGTTATCCTTGTGGTGATTGAATCAAAATTGTAATGAGTGAAAGTAACAAGAGGAGAACATTTTCAAAGAATGAATAAGCCTGTGATGTCTAAGAAATCATGTTTTCAAAATTCCTGTTCTCGTTTGGCAGTTACGGAGATGGAAAGTTATTTGCAGGCATGACAAACCTATAAAAGGCATTTCCATCAGTTTTCAGCTGTTGGGTTTGACCAATTTAGTGCTGTCAGGGTGTGGGTGCGCCAGTGGATGGATTTCTGTTTTGAGAAGTTTGCATCCATGCTTTAAAACCCCCTGCATTTATTAACATACTTTTTGGGAAAGGCAACTGTTAGCTTATAAGCGAGCAGAACATGCCAATGCAAAGTAAGTGTGAATAACTCCCTGCTGGAATGGTTATTCTCTAATTTGCTTTTAGCCGTTCAGTGACTGAATATTCGTGGACTCAAATCATTTTCAGTTCAGTTAAGTCACTTAGAAAATAAAATAAAGAACTCCTGCAGAGATGGTAGAACTAAATTGTAGCTGCGGTGCTTTTGAATCCTGTTCACGTTTGGCAGGAGTAAATGATATTCATTTTCCTTATCTTAAACACAGCATGTGCCAGATGAATGAAAATAACACGTGTAAAGGTAATTCTTTCCAGTTTTGAAATGTGTGTGTTGTGTTGGGGGAGTAGAGGAAGGGGGAGGCTGGGAATCAGGGAAATAATGTGTTGGCCTCTCTGAAACTTTCCTTTTCTTACTAATTCTGTTCCTCTTAGTGCCTCTACGGTTTGTGGCAATGACTGTCGTTGGGTTCTTTCCCATAATGACTATACTTCTCAGTTAAGGAAACAGCTCCTTTGTCTCCTTCTGGAGCATGTGGTAGGAGTTAAGTAATTAACTAACCTTGAGGTTAGTCTTTGGAAAACCTGTTGTGGCCAGGCTCCAGGTATGAGTAGTTGGTTTTAATTGCATACAGAACTGTGTTTTTTAAGTGGTGCTGGAGAAGGATCCACACTGATACTCATCTGTCAATACTTTCATTGGGAGCTCTAGTTTAAGCTACCTTTTCCTATGTACTTACACATATAAAGGGTACTTGCCATTTCAGGTGGTTGACTCTTGATAGCACACCAATCAAATGTGTTTGGGAATGTATTTCTCAGTGGTGGAATCGCTCTAGACAGGCTTACCATGAAACTTTCTTCTTGTCACTTACCATCTTTTTTTATTTTTAAATAGGAAGTGTTGAGTGTTTGAACAGTGTAAGTTACAGAGTGCCTGTTAAAGCTGTTGCACTTAGATTTTCACTTGTCTTCTGGGCAAGGCCAGGTGGACTTACCCATGGCATCTAATAACAGTATGGGGAAGTGTGGGTCCACCTGGTACCTGGGCAGAAGCTGAGCAGCCAAAGTTCTGATTGCCTGAGTGATCTTGGGAGAGTGGGTGGTGTGGGACAGAGAACATGTTGAGCTGTTTCCTGGGGGATTGTTTCCCATGTGCCGTGAGACAAGCATGATATTGCACTGCATGGCTGAGGAACTGTGTCAAAGCACATGAAGCATGTGGTTTTCCTTTATTCCCTGTGCTGCTGGAAAAATCACCTTGTCTGAAAGAGACAGGCATAAATTGGAGTAATGTGTCTGCATGTTGTGGGAGATCAAACTAAACAGCCCTACCACTCAAAGTTGTGTAAGAAAACAGCACAGTGACCAACCTGAAGTGATGGCCAGAGTGTATGGAGGCAGACACAGATAGTTCTGTGTTCCACCCCACTGGATCACCTGTTCTCCCACATAATCCATTTTTGGATCAAGGGAGGTTTTCAATGTTGTATGCAATTTGCTTGGTTAGAAAGGAACTAGCAGCATCTTATTGCGTATTCCTATATACCTTAGCCCGTGCATTGGAACTGATGAGTAGAGCTGTTGGTTACAACTCTTATGGTCTACTACGTTAGGTCTACTACGTATGGTCTACTACGTTACCCTAGGGCTTTGCTCATTTGACTTTTGTGCTACTTGAGCACTTGCCATGTAGGTACTCATTTTCTGAAGTATTAAGTAGTACTAAGTGTTAAATATTTTAAGTGTTTCTCTGTCGTGTTTCTTATCATTCAAACATCATTTTGTCTGTTCTAGAAGTTGTTTAAGGGAGGTGTTGCTGAATATAAACATTGGAAGTGCTGTGACTTTAAGAAGGTTATAAACAAGTAGAATGTTTTTCTGGTGATTTTTTTTTTTTCCTTCGTTGTATTGCTTGCAAATTCATCATTACTTTCAATATATAAAACATTTAAAGTAATTTCATACTGTAAAAACAGGTGTAGACTAATTAAATGGTAAGATTTGAGCATTCATTATAATTATATTTTAATTGGTTTTATGATCTTAAAAGAAATCTTGCTGCTGTGTATGTGATTTGGAGATTGATGCTTGCAGTATTAGATAATGGCAGTTTTGGATCAAAGCTGCTGTGTCTTTCAATTACTCTGTGCAGTACTGTTGAATTTTCAATTACTTTAATAGTACATTAGTACAGCTGAGTGTGCTGATTTCTGAGGAAATAACCTGGTCCTATAGTTTCATGTAGCCTGTTGTGGAAGAGATTTTATTTGTTCAAAGGAAGCTTATTTGTACTGTAGCTCTCAAGAAATGTAGCCTGTGAAGTCCTCAACTTGGTTTCCTGGCAGGTTCAGATAGAGATTTATACTTCTGCTTAACTACAAACAAGTCTATGTACAACTTGAGAATCAAAGGAAGGGTGTAAAGTGTAGTGTCGGACTTGGGGTTTTTCCATCTTGCTTGGTTAATTTACAGGGATTTGCACATTTTCTCGGGTGGGGGGAAGGAACGAACCCACCTTGGATTCCTCGCACTGAAAATACAGTTCTTGTGCAAAGTTGTTATCTTAAAACTGCTTCTACCATGTCCTGCTTCAGTAATGATTTCTTGCTTCTGTGCATGCTGTCCTGAGCTGCTCAGCACATTACAAAATGGAAAGTCTCTCTTTACTTCAGCTCTTTGTTTTTAGAACTTTCTGTCAGGGATGTCAATATGTTCCAGCTTTCATTCACCAGAGTAAATTTGGCTGCAAGCAAAAAGAATCTGTTTTCACGCAGACCACCTTACCTTCAATCTTCTCACAGTCCATAGCCTAAAGGCTATAGCTAAGTGAAAATTGCACATTACATGCTTCATCAAAGCAGTATAAATATTTAAAGCCACCAATTTTCGTGGTAAATATTAGACCAAGTGTTTTCTGTGACCTTTTCTGTGTCATCTGTGATAAACTTTGGAGCAACTCTGGGTAAGATCTGATGTCCTTATAAATAGGTTTATTTATTTTAATTCTCTTACACAATCAAATATAAGGAAGAGGTAAAGGACATTTAAAGGAATGATTGTATTTAATCTCCTGAAGAGAACTCACTTCAGTGATATTTTGTGTCAATTAAAAGTATTGTTGATTTGTTGGCCCTGGGACAGTTTGTTTTGTTTCACCATCTCCCTTCTCCTGGGGCTAGAAGTAGTACAATCGGAGTGACGTGTAACCATCTCTCTTTTCAAAGAGACCATCCAGAGAGTCTCAGAGCATTCATTGGTTGTGGTGGGGCGTCAGGACCCTTCTTTGTTTTTGGCTCAAAGCTTGCTTTCCAAGGCATTTCTTGTGATCAGACTCAGGCTTGTCTAAGAGGTGAGAGGTGGGTGTTGCGGTGTGGCAGTTGGCATCAGCGTGTGGTCAATTGTACATTTGAAAGCATTTCTTTGGAGCTTTCTGCCTCTGGAAGAGAGTGCTCAGATGTGTTTGATGGCAGAAGATCTGGGCTGTGACCAAGTAAGTCCAGCTTGGTATGGGAGAATGGGGGAATGAAAGCGTTTTGTCCTGTGAAAGACAGGACGTAGAGGAGGAGAAGAAGACCAATAGTGATGTTTCACGTTATTCCTTAGGGGCAAAGAGTTGCTTCTGCCATGTATTTCAGAAGCTTCTTTTTGAAGCTCGGTGGCAGCCGTAACTAACAGAGTTTTCCCTCTGCAGTTGACACTCGCTTCGGAGGAGTGTTCTCGCTCACCGATAGCCCAGGACGTTCTGCTTTCCAAATGTCTTACCTATGCCTTTGGAGAAGGGAGTGAGCCTCTAACTCGTAGGTCATCAGCCTTGTGAAATAACTTGAAGAATTCAAGTGGTAAAATAAGTTGGCCTTTGCAAACCTCTTTTCCTGTTCATGGTCACGTGAACCATTTGGTCTTTTTGAAGGGTTTGCATTTTGCTGTTTGCTTGCATGGAGAAGTGGGAAGATGTCACTTGGGCTTACAGGGATTAGTGAGCTTTCACTGCATTCCTCACTGCAAGGCAGTTCTGGGGGCGGCAGTAATTGACACCTAAAACGTTGTCATGAGAATAATGTCAATAAGCAGCATGAGCTAACTGGGGGTACCAGTTTTGGATCTGAAGCCGTTCTACTTGGCTGAGTAGGTGCTCAGTCCTGCAGTAGGAATTCCAAGATAGTCCTCCTCAAATAATTTTTGACCACGGCTGCAATCTGTGGCTGAATCCTAAGAAACTGCAAGTATCCAAGACAACCCGTGTGTGAGAATCCTTCTTTGTTTTTTGGCTCAAAGCTTGCTTCCTGAGGTATTTCTTGTGATAAGACTCTGAATGATTTGTTGAGGAGGCAACTAATGGGTGCTAACCGTGTGAGAATCGATATCACTTTGGGAACATTTGAAAGCCCCTTCCTCCAGAGCTCCTTGCTCTATAGAAGAGCGGATGAGAGTGCTCAGGAGTGTTCACTGGCGGAAGATCTGGCCTGTGACAAAACAGCTCCAGCTAGGTGTGGGAAAATTGGGGAACGATACCATCGTGTTCTGTGAGAAACAGGATGCAGATGGGCATCCCTGCTCCCTCTTATCTGCTGGCAAGGCCCGGAAGATGGGAACAAAGGAGTTTCTGCTGAGATCCCGGAGCCAGAAGCTGCCACTCAAAGGAGAGCTGATTCGACCACTTTGGATTTGAGCTGTCACTCCAAAAACAGCTGACTCAACCACTTTGAAGCATTGAAAAAGGGCCATCATCACCATGGTCGTTGTCGTCGTTGGCAACAGGACAACTATGCCCGACGACCCACCACTACTGAGGATCAAAGACGGAACTACGAACCTCGCTGGATCCATGGTGGTGACTATGTCCCTCTTGCTGCCTATAAAGACTCCTTGCCTCTCCTTTTCTATCTTTTCTATCGCCCTCCTTCCCTTCCCCCATTACCCTAATTCATAATAGTGTCCGTCCTCCCCTTCCCCATTTCCCCTGATTAAGACTTGTAATAAACTGGTCGGACCAACATTTGAACCGTTGCTTCTTAATCTCACGCCGGGTATATAGATAATAAAAGAACCTCCTCTCCCTCCTATAAATTGGAGCGAGACACCGTGCCACGGAAAACCCACGTGATCTGGCAGTTTTGTCAAGGCAGACCAGCGACCCCAGGTTTGCCTGAAGGCATACGGCCAGGACGGGAACACCAGCTTCAGGCAACCCTGGGACAGTTTGTTGTTTTGTTTCACCATCTCCCTTCTCCTGGGGCTAGAAGTAGTACGATCGGAGTGACGTGTAACCATCTCTCCTTTCAAAGAGACCATCCAGAGAGTCTCAGAGCAGTCCTCTCTAAAGCCCTGAATGCCGTGGAGAATTGATTAGTCTGCGTCCAGTCAATACAGTCAGAACGGGTATTTCTGCCATGCTCCTGGCGGTAGGACGAGAAGGCCTCAAGTTGTGCCAGGGGAGATTCAGGTTGGGCGTTAAGAAATATTTCTTGTCTAAGAGAGTGGTCAGGTGCTGGAACGGGCTGCCCAAGGAGGTGGTGGAGCCAGCAACCCTGGGCGTGTTCAAGAGGTGTTTGCATTTTGTACTTGGGGGCATGGATTAGTGGGTAATAGTGTGACAGGTGGATGGCGGGAGCTCTTGGAGGTCTTATCCAGTCTTGCTGATGCTTTGATTTCTGTTTCCAAGCTCCAGAATCTCACTGTCTCCGTCCCATGGTTCAATAGACGTTTGTAGACGGGGTCTAACGCCTCTCAAGCACAAATGAGACATTTGGGGATGGGGGTTGATTTTATTGATGTTATTGGTGACAGGGCTGGCACTCCTAATGCCCGTGCAGACCCAGTGGTGTCACAGTGAAGGGCTGCAGTGTGTTCTGGGGCCAGGAAAGGTGTTGGTGGATTGCTGCCAAGGGCAGTTGCCAGCTCCGTAGGTGGGACTCGGTTGATTAGGTCCCTTTGCAGCAGGAGCAGGATGACAAAGAGAAGGTGCAGTAAGCCGAAGAACGCAGAAACCTCCTGTGCAACAAAAGAAGGTTCAGTCAGACCCGGGGGCACGCTTGTCACAGCAGTTTACAACCAACCCCTCCAAAGAGCCCCATGGACACGATCCATACAGGGAGGAACGGAATTGGCTGTGCCTTAATGCAGAGCTGCCAAAATCCCCACCCCGTACCTGTGCAGACCCAACGGTGCCACAGGGCCGCAGTGCGTTCTCAGGTCAGAAAAGAGAGGGTTTTGGTGGACGGCTGCCAAGGGCAGTCGCCAGCTCTGTAGGTAGGACCCAGTGGAGGATGTCCCTGTTCAGCACAACCAGGATGACGAAGACGAGCTGCAGCAGGCCCAAGAACAGCAGAAACTTCCTGCGCGACAAAAGAAGGTTCAGTCAGACCCGGGGCCACATTTGTCTCAGCGCTTTCCAAGCAACCCCTCCAAACGCCCGCGTGGACCTGTGCCATACAGGGAGCAAGCCAATCTGTCATAGCTACGAGCAGGGCTGCCAAAATCCCCATCCCACCTGCTCTCCCCACCCAGTGCACTAAGAAATACTTTTCATCTCCAAAAAGTCAGAAGCTGCCTGATTGTCCCAGGACCCCAGGGCAACTCACCGCAGCCAGGCCGTGGGTGAACGTTTCCATGCTGCTGTCTGCTCATCCTAGAGGACAGGGAAAGCAGGGACACTTTGTTGTTGGGGTGTGTGAAGGTTTGGGCACTCGGCACCCTCCTTTGTCCCCACAAGCAGAAGGAGGCCCATATCTTCTGCCGTGGCCCTGAGGTGACCCTTCCCTGCCCAGGGCCACAGCGGGGCTTTCTGTCTTACCAGTTGCACAGCCACCGTCTCTTGCATCAGGGAAGTGATGTGCTCCTTCTGACGTGTCACCTTCTTCCTGTTACAGACACCGGGAGTTTGGCGTGTGAGAAGAGGCCTCGGCCGGCACCGGGACCTCTTTCCCGCCAAGGTGGCCACAGGGACCCGAGGCAGCTGCCCGGCCTCAGCTGGAGCTACAGCACAGGCCTGGCCTTCCCGAGCCCCAGCTGGCGGCACAGATGCCTGAGGGCTGCTGGCATCCCAGCTCCCCCCTGCCTCGGGTCCGGACTGTGCTGGGGCCTCACTTACGGGGCAGTGCGCCTTTTGGTGTCCTTGGCCTTTTGGAGTTGCTGCTGCTTCTCCTCCACCTCTTCCTTCAGAGCCTGGAGAAGGAAAGGGTCTGGTCAAGAGCCCGCCCCGTGCCTGCTGGCGGGGTCTTCCCCTGAGAACGCGCTGCTCTCCATTCTCTCCCTCCCGCCCTCCGTACCTTGCGGATTTTTGCCTTTTCGCGGACAGCCTCTTCCAGCTCCGCAGACCTCATCTTACACTGTAAGGCAATCAGGACCAGTTACGTGGATGCAGGGTGGAAAAGAGCATTCGCTGCCCATTCCCCAGTCACGGCAAGGCCAGAGCAGGGCAGCGAGCCCTGCGGCGCCCTGACTCCGTGGCCCAGCAGCTCTGCCCCGCAGGATTTCTGTGGGTGGCTCCCATACCTCTATCAGCTCCTGCAGCACAGCAGCTGATTGGAAGTTGTCTTCCATTAGTAGTTGCCACGAGTGCTCCTGAGCCATGGCTTCACCTGCACGCACATTAGAAGGTAGAGCAGTGTGAGGGGCACGGCGAGGCACGGGTGCTCCTGTGGGCAGTGCCCTGCCCCGTCGCGCAGGGGAGCTCACACATTCTGCTTTCCGGCTGCACTTCAGCACACCGGACGTCCTGCGTGCCACCGTGGCCACTGCCACGAGTGCCACACGGGTACAGCTGCCGGCCCACAGACATGCTCTCTCAGACCCGACGCGGCCATGCGCAGGCACGGAGAGAAGGGGAGGTGCGGTCTGGCACCAGGCAAGCCTCAGGACTTCTGCCTACCGCTCAGTGCTCGCAGTCACAGACGGATTCCAAACGGTCCTCGACCACGCTGTGGGCTGGGAAGGCGCTGGGGGCAATGTCTGCCTTCAGTCTGCTCTCCCAATCTCTCCCACTTCCTCGCAGTGCCGTTGCTCAGCACCGAATGCTCTGTGCCCCGGGAGCAGCGCTGCTTATACTGTGCAGGGTGGCTGTGTCACAGTGCCCTCATTGTGACACGTGCTGCCCCGCCCACGGGGGCGCGGCTGCTGGGCTGGTGGGCAGAGCATCAGGGGGAGGAGGATGAATTAGGCATGTGAATTGGGGTTTGTAGTGGAGAGGAAGATCATGAGCTCAAGAGGCGATTCCAAGTAGCCAGCGTGGCTTCATTAAGGGCGGGTGGTGCCTGACCGATCCGGTGGCCTTCTATGGTGGAGCGATGGCCTCGGTGGATGGGGGAAAGGCGATATGTGCCATGTGTCTGGACTTGTGCCGAGCCTTTGACGTGGTCCCTCACGGCATCCTTCTCTCTAATCTGAAGAGGTGTAGATTTGAAGGCTGTTTGGTGGATTAAGAATTGGCTGGCTGGATGTTGCCAAAGGGTTGTGATCAGTGGGTCTCTGTCAGGGTGGCGGCTGGTCACAAGCGGTGTTCCTCTGGGGTCGGTCTTGGGACCGATGCTCTTCAACATCTTTGTCAACGACACAGGTGATGGCATTGAGTGCACCCCAAGTGCACGCTTGCTGGTGAGACCACGCTGAGCAGTGCGGTCGATAAATTGAAGGAAGGGAAGCAAGTTAATCCCAGAATCGCAGAATTGTAGGGGTTGGAAGGGACCTTTGGAGATCAAGCTGCGAATTGCCTGTTTTGCTGTGGATTAGTTTTTGCCTTCACTATTACCACACCAACCAGGTCTCCGAAACTGAGTTGCACTTGAAGAGGCTTTGTAGTTGTTAGAGAATGTAAGCTTTCACAGACTTCTCGCACCTTAGTATGTTCCTTGTGAGTTCACAGCTCTAGATAGGCACCGAAGCCTTTTTTTCTTGGTCATTATAAGATGCATTGAGACAATATGGAATTTCTTGTGTTTTGATGTGATGGTTGAAAATAAATCCTTGCATATCTGAAGTTTGAATATGTAAAGTGAATTAGAAGCAAAATGATTTTAGGAGTTCTCTAACATAATGTCCATAGCTTTAAGACAAATGAAAAAAAAAAAAAGTCAACAAATAACTATGAAAGGAATTAGTTAATTGAATTCTTCTTGCTAATAATCGGTTTGTCTGAAATTTCTGGAAAGAATGATAGAATTTTGTTTGTGAAAGTTTTGAAATAGAGAGGGGGGAAAAAAAGGAGAACACTGGAAAATATAAGCAGAAATTTTGCAAAGTCTTTTTAAATTCTGTGGGCCTGAGATCTTCTTGGACCTCATTGTAAATAAATCAGGTTTTTTGCCATTGGTGTGAGCCATGCATTCCTTGTTGTTCTTTTGAACCAAATCAGATTGAGTTTGTTAAATATGATTAGAAATACTGCACTTTCTAACACAGGATGGTCAGCTTTTTGTCTGTGTTCATATATGCCTTCACACGTGCACACACATGGGCATCACTGTTTATGCATTAGGATAGAAGCGAAGCCCAGTTCTGTGGGACTGTTGAGTTCCCAGTGTTACCTAACCCATTTTCAGGACCTTAGAAACACCAGAGTAGTCTGGAGTTTGTGCTGAGATGACTCGTTACTCATTGTTATTAGGTTCGGTACTCAGCAGTGTAACTTCTAGATGTGACACGAACAGGAGTCATTTACGTTGCTCAGTGACTTCAAAGTAAGTGCAGAAACTAAAAGAAAAATTCAGCGGGGCATTAGCAGCTGACTAATGGGAATGGCTGATCTAAAAAACCGTATCAGCTTGGTGGGCTGGAAAGAACCAAATAACCTGTTGTCAATATGAACCGGCTTGGAAAGGGTATAAAATCACCACCTAGTTTTTTTAACAAGTATAAGGCTACCTGTCCTGCTAAAATGATGCAGCTTGCACCATGCTAAACTGTGTAGTGTAGAATAGCTTAGGTGTTTGTACAAAAAAAAACCCCAAAACCTGATACCTTTTCATTTTTAAAAAGATGGATTCAGTCTTTGTATACTTAAAAATACATGCATTGTGCATGTGTATATATAAATAGATGCTTAGCTGAGTTGGAATATTTTATATACTTTCCCACATTGCAGCTACACCTCACAGGAAATGACTTGTGTCAAAATTATTCAGCATCTTCTCCCTTCCCTTCACCTTGTGTATGTGGAAGGTATTTATTTCATTCTTCTTGAAACCTTGAAACTAAGTACCTTTACCCCACTCCTCTTTGCTGTGTACTGGGGTTGTGCTTCATCTGCTCTTGCATTAGAGAAATATTTTTTTTTCTCAAAGATTTTTTTCAAAGTTATGGATTTCAAATTCCATAGGGGTAGTGAAGGAACAAATCTGAATGTGTACTGAACTTCTGCTTTCCCTTGGTGCGCCTTCCTTACTGCCTTGGTTAGCATATGCTTCAGTAGGTGATACTGGTATGAGAACTACTGCAGATTTGATGGCAGTCAAGCTGAGCGCAGCTGTGCAGAACCAAACCTCTACAAATGGTCTGACTGTTTATCTGTGAAACTAGATTAATGCCATGCTAGTCCACTTCTTGACAGTCATTTTAAAAATTGATTCCTTTTAAATAACACTGTAGAGTGAGGCATCTGCCACAGTCACACCACCATTACAGGGTCCCTCGCTGCAGGGGCTAGCGATCCCTCCTTGTTCTACCCGCAGTCTCTCCTCACTAGGACCATTGCAACACAGACACCAATACGAAGGATGCAGCAAAATGGCATTTATTGAAATTCAGCAGTATCTTATATACCCTCCAGAGTCCACTTGTCAGAATCTTATTGGTGGGTATCAGTCCAGGCTGCCCAACACCAGTCCTACCACTGGCCCTTCATTGTTACATTGTTCCATAGTGGCCATCTCCAGGTGGTGTCCATCTTCTTGTTCCTTCAGCTCCTTCTTCCTCGTGTAATTTCTTCCTCAAGGCCAATGGACGCACTGTTCCAAGCACCTACAATGCTGAATAACTCCCATATGTGCTTATCATGAGACAGTCCAACCGCCTGCACCGTGACAGCCCGAATCCCTGGTTAGTCGCCTAATAACAAACCCAACAGGCATCAAAATGTTTGCACAAAATGTGTTGTTTCAAGATAAATGCATGAAATGGTAAACTAACAAATTTTGGTCTCTGTACCTAGAAAGTACAGCTAGTAATGGTGCTGGGTTTTGTTTTGTGTTTCTCCTTCTACTCTGTTTTGTATGATCTGAAAAGCTGCTGAAGGTATGCTCTGTCCTAGAGCATTAGATTTCAGAGAAGGGCCTAAAATTGCATTCCCTGACACTTGATTGCTGGTGTATTATTTCTTTCCTTTTTCGTGAAGGAATTTATTTTCAAATGAGACTATAAAATATGCAGAATGCAGTACATAACACCTAAGAGTTGGGAAACTTCAGAGACTAAGGGAGTCAGAGGAAAGCATGGATGGTGCTTATGTCTGCATGGGAGCCATTATATATATGAAATGAATGATAGTGCTAATCTGAGTTTGGATTATGGACATTTTGCTCTTACCTTGCTTGGTATAAGCTTACTAGTGTATTATTTTAAGCTGGTTTAAGGCCTCTCCTACGAGGAGGATGAAGAGAGCAATTCTAAGTGCCATTTATTGAGCTGCTGCTTTGGAAATTGAAGCCAGTCAGGGTTTTGTTTTCAAACTGTGAATGTGTATGAGTGAGTCTCTGTTGTTTCCTTCCATGGGCCACAGATTTTGAGTAGGAAAAGAGACTGATATTACCGTAATGGTATATCAGAAAAACCACCTAGCACAGCTTTTATCATTTAAGGCAGTAAGTGAGTTGGGAAAAAAAACAAAAAAACTAAAAACCCCAAAGATTTGTGGTAAATATTTTTGCTACTGAACAAGCTGTTTTCTAGTCTAGAAGAGCAATTACTGATTGCTGAGAGAAAATTAGCTTGGTCACCCAGGAATTTCTGATGTGAGTGATGTCTGGCTGCCCAGCATCCTCACCCCACACCCTACTGTTGGCCTTCATCTGCAGCTGTCGTGCCATCCATGTCCTCAAGTACTGTAGGTTTTCATAAAGGAGAGATATCAGCATGACTTCTTTGAGAATTTCTATCTTAGCTTAGAAATATTTGGGAGTAAATTGTATGCAATACAGGGTGTTTGTGGTGCTGTGGGATCATCTGTATCCCAGTTAATGCCTTCATATGAGATTCTACAGTGCTTATTAAATTTTAACTCCACTTAATTGGCTTTCCTATTTTACCCAGATGAGAGTATGCAGCAAAGGCAAATTAACTTTCTTTGAAATGTATCAGATTGATATTGGAGGTAATCTAGGTATTATAAGTTGAGGCAAAAGAAAATAATTTGCTTATCTTGTTTCTCTTAAAAAGAAAATCAGTAATGTAGAGTGTGGTTTCCTCAACTTAAATATGTCATTAGCAGCTCATATGATTTTTGTAATCAACTCAAAGGAGACTTACCCTCACCCTAATGAGGATAAGTCTCTTCCAGCAAGTTGTTAGTAGGTAAAAATTGATCTGCAATTAATTTATTATATTTCATTCTTCTTTGGAACTCATTTCTCCCAGTGTCACTGAGATTTCCATATATAATATCCATAAAAATCTATTCCCTGAACAAGAAGGGGACTAGAAGCGTCACATTTCTTGAAAAACTGAGTAAATGTGATCACGTTTTGGTGCTACATATGTTTCATTTTTATTCATCTATTATTTTTACCGTAAATTCAGAGAGTAGGAAGTCCATAGGAAAATCCATATAGAATGATGCGAATTGCTTGAAAGCAAACTTGTGGTCAGTGTTCATGATTAAGCAGAATAGCTGAAAGGGAGATGTAATGACAAAGCTCTGTATAAGCACCAGTCCTCCAGACTTATGTTGGCCATTTGTGATGTTGTCTGTGTAGAATCAGGAGGCTGAAATGAGTTCATCCAGTTTTCCTATAACTCTGAATACATTTCATGTGTGTGCCTGTAAAGAAAGGGGTGGAAGAGAGACTTACGAGTGCTGTATCCTGTACAGTCAGAAGGGCCACAAACCATACCGAAATCTGTGCTCTGCTAAGGCTTCTTGACTTGATTATCCGCAGCAGAGAAGTTTGAAAGGAGAACATGTGGTTATATAAGCAATGCAGTCAGCATTCAAACCCCAGAAGGCTTCTCTGAGCTGTTACAAACTGTCTCATTCTTATATTTCCTGCAAAGATGTTCAAGTGAATTGTTTTGGCCTTTTGTGAGAAAATTAGTTTGGGTTTTGATTGTAAATCACAAGATGTTTCTCTCCTCATGATTAATGAGATAAGCTGCTTGAATGACCACTTAATTTAGCAGTCTATTTTTAAGATTTAGAGAACTGCTTTGAGAGTGTTTGTAAGTAAATCTGTTCACAGTATGAGGGAGGTATTTATAATTACAGCAGTAGCTTGAGAAAGGCTGCTCCCTACTTAGGGATGTAATGTTGCCAATACAAGTTGGTCGTGTGGGGAGAAACATAGCTGTGTGATGTCACATGGCTTAGTTTGGAGCACCCTGTTGTAACTCAAACTGTCTGACAGTAGCAATAAGGGGGACTGCAATCAATGTCACAATACCAATGAGTGTCAGTGCTGTTCTTAATTGACTGTTATGTTTGAAGACAAAAGGACGGAAAGCCAAAGAGTCCTACTGTGCTGTGAGAGGAGTTTTTTCCTGGTATGGTTGTCTGGACATCATAACTGGATACTCTGATTCATACAGAATGCTCATGTAACTTCAGAACTCTTCATTTCTGTCGTCTTAAATCTCTCCAGATTTTTACGCTCTTCCTTCTCCACTTGCTGAAATTTGTCGTACTGTTATTAACTAGCATTTTGAGCTTCTGTACTATCTGAAATAGGAATTTTAGAGTGAATTTTCCTCACCAGAGCTTGTGTGGTGGTGATGATGCCAGACTGATGGAAGGAAAAAAGATTTGGTGTCCTTGAAGTGCCAAGCTAGCTCTCCTGTTGCATCCTTTCATCATTCCCACCTGTAGGTCCAATAAGGCTGAACAAAACCTCAGATGTGGTTGTGGACATGTTGTCCTCTCCATATTGATCTGTGCTGTGTCATCCCTGACATATTATTTGCCCCAAAACTGGAGGTGTTTGAAGCCAGATTGGATGATGGGCGCCCTGGACAGCAGCATCTAGTACTAGGCAGGTCACCACAGCAGGGTAGCAGGAGCTGTATAATGTTTAAGGTTCCTTCCAACCCAAGGCATTCTGTGTCCAGACTGAGAAGAGATACACATCCCTACATGACTGTGTGTCCCAGGAACTGGAACGTGTTTATATGAATGCCACTTTTTGCCAATTCTCTGTGAACTTTTTTGTCTGATTATTCAGGGGCGTTGATCACCATGCCTCTAGACTTCCACACTTTATTCTTAATGTTTTTATACATCGTATAATCAATTTGACCACCCCCCCTGCAAAAAAAACCAAAAAAACAAAAAAACAAAAAAACCCCAAAAAACTGAGATGAAACAACTTTGCTCATATGGATTGCTGTAGATTTTCTGTCTTGATATGTGTATGGGAACTGCTGAGTCACGGCCTGAACCTCTGATTGATCACCTGAGGTGAGCAATGAGAGCCAGAGGAGCACAGGTGAAGGCAGTTCACCTATGCTGCGTCGCTCCATCCCTCCTAGACCTATTTAAGAGCCGGCTACCAGTGGGGAAGGAGCTCTTTTGGGGATCCACTCTGCTGTTGTTTTGTGAGTGGAGCCCAGGATAGGGGTAAGTCTTCTATTTATTCTCTTTTGTTATCATAGTCTGTTTTGTCTAACTCTCTTGTTTATTCTGTGATTATAATATTCTGTGATTATAACATCCTAATATTCTTTGATTATACAATATGTCAGCAGTAAATGGGCCAATACCCATTATTGATAGCTGGATGCTTTGCTTTACGTGGCATCTAAGAAAAATGCCAAGTGAGGTGTTGGTATTTTACCTTTCTTTTTCTTGCACAAGCAGTGTATACAGCTTGCTGCTTAATACTGTTCAGGGAGGCACTGTCAAACTGATTATCTGCCTGTCATGGCAGAAAGGGCCTGTTATATTCACACAGTGAATTACTTAATGATCCTGCAGCATATTTGCTACTTCTTGGTTGTTTCACCACTATGATTGGGTGTGCAATACTGAACAAATGCTTTCATGTTATGCAGAACCTGAAACTGCTGTTTTGATTTCAGTGTTTTCTCTTTGAGTTAGCCTCTTTCAGTAGGTATCTCATTTGACTCACAATAGGCTAATACTGTTGCCAAAAAATTCTGGCACAGAACAGAGGAAAGCAGTAAGTAGGTCATCAAATGTAACTGTCAAAATAGTGCATTCCTAAAAACCGCTTCTACGTACCTTGTTGGTATTCATCTCCTTTACTTAATAGTGTGTAGTGGCTCTATCAACAGTTCTGTTTGCGTCTTCAAAGTAAGCAAAATGCAGTTGTCTCACATTTCTTAATGTATCCTTTGAGCTTGAATGTTGTCTAATGATGTGTTCCTACTCTTACAAGATCTAGGCAAGTTAATTTGAAAAAATTCTCAAGCAGAGCAGTGAGTACTTGTAATTGCCCACCTGGTGTGCAAGATATGCTTTTATTTAATAGAAAACTTCAAAAGCTGAGTGAGTTTAATTAAAGTACAAAGAAGAATAAAAGTAACATTAAAAAGGCAGCAAAAGTGTGTGTGGGAGGCTGGGGGGGGGGGGGGGCAGAAGAAACAGAAGAGATATAGGGAAATGCTGAGAGTGTCATGAACTTCTGGGAAAGCATTTCTTAGCTAAAGGATCAGGTGCAGGACTTGCTTTAGCTGTGGAGGAGTCCAAGGGCATCATTCCTAAGTCTCGGGACTCTCAGAATTAGCATGTGTGTACTCAAGCTTTTTGTTTGATTGTGTGTAAAACATCTCCTTTGGGGTAAATGTTTCAAGGCAATGTGTCTAAATGATCCCATGGTGGGTCACATAAAAAACAAATGAACAAACAAACAAAAAAAAAGAGGTTTCATCTTCCTGAGTTCAGGCAACACTGTCTTAAAGTCAATGAGAGTTTCAGGTGTTAAGCGTTTCTGAAGACTGAATGAGTGTGTTGGTGTTTATCTGCAAGATCTTGGTTTTGTTGGTGTTTAATATTATGGCTTTTGTAAGGAAATCTAAAGGAATCAAGTCTACTCGGAAGACCTGTTGAAACAGGTGGCATGATGGTAGCTGTTTGGATTAATAATGGTTTTCAATTCTTTCTTTCTTCAATTGTGAGCACAAGTTGCTCTTAAATTGTGGTTGTATATGGAAACTGGGATGTTTTCCAGTGAGTAAGAATTATTTTACACTCACTGTTTCAAATATTTTTGTACGCTCTGAAGTATGAAAGGTGTTACTTATGATTGCTATTGTCGATAGGAAAAGCTGTAAGAACAACCTGTAGTTTTTGTAGGGCTTGCTTTGACTTCTGAGTCAAACATAGGAAAGGAAATGTAAGATAAAATGAGCTGGTGAGGTTAGCAAGCTGGGGTTGCTCAGGACCCAAGAGTGAGATGTTGAAGAATCTTAAAAATCAGTATTTTTATCTATTTCTTGTAATATATAATGCTTTTATGCAGTTCTCCTATATGTAGCTATTACTTTATATGCATGTAAAATTACTGTAATTTTTGCTCTTATTTGCAGTGCAAATTAGTGGTCTTTGGTCTTTTTATTTCCACTTGGACTCCATTTTAATTAGCAGAGAAGTGAAATTATGGGGAATCCATGCTCAAAGTGAGAAAGGTCATTGTTTAATGTTAATTCACAGAGCTCTAGTTTCAATCCCAGCTTAACTGGAAAACAGCTTTTCTGATTTCATCCTCCCACACGCAGATATTGCCACTCATACAGGAACAGCAATGCTATAAAGTAGCTGGAACAAGTTTTGGGTGCCATTGTCAGCAAGGTGTAATGTGTGCTAGAGGCAGAAACCACTGCAGCTGTGGCTTTTACATCTCCTGTAATGTTACCCAGTGCTGTGTTCTGTGAGATTTCAAGTCTAGCTATTTCGGCAAACTTTTGTCAAGTGGAATCATGCTTCCATTGCTTGGACTGTCTGTATTATTTTTATTTTTTAACACCCTGCTCCCCCAGATAAAAAAAAAACAAACACTGAAACAAATTTTATGTTGGTTGGTTGACTTTTCAAAATACTACTGTAATTTTCAAACTGCAGTAGCTGGCCAAATCTGGCTGCGAATATTCTCTGATAGATGTAATGTAACATGGTATCTTAGATTTTCTGGTCTTTAGTGTTTGTTTTTTTCAGTGTTTTTTCAGTGTTTTTGTCAGTGAGTGACTTACAGTTGATGGTTACAATGACAGTGATGTTCTATGATGCTCTTTCAATCTTCATGCATTGCTGTCTAGTTGTATGATTGTCTGCCAACTAACTTATTTAATAGTGAATTTTCTCAAGAAATGTAAGACATTGACTCATATTGTAGGGGCCGAATTGGCGTGGTTTACTGGTAAGTTATAGTACTCACTTGTTGGAAGAAAAAAATCACGTCCTTTTGGCAAAAATGGTGCGTTTAAAAAGGAGGGTTTTTTTAGGCAGAAGAGTAGGGGGCAGGTCAGATTTTTTGGTGTTTTTTTTTTTTTTTATTAATCATAGAATTGCTTAGGTTGGAGGGTACCTTAAAGATCATCGAATTCCAGCCTCCTTCTATGGCCAGGGTTGCCACACACCTGATCAGGCTGCCTGGGATCTCATCCAACCTGGCCTTGAACACCTGCAGGGATGGGGCTTCTCCAGGCAGCCTGTGCCGGGGCATCACTGCCCTCTAAGTAAAGACTTTCTTCCTAACATCATGTGTAAATCTTCCTTTTTTTTTTTTTTTTTTTTTTTTTTTTTTTGTTGAAAGCCCTTCCTCTTTGTCTTATCTTCATAAATAAATAAATTTCAATAAATTTGAAGTATTTCTCTTGAAAATGTGTCAATTACTGGACCACTTGCTCAGAGCAGTGGAAAAGGTGGAAGTTAGTATTTGTTTGGGCTTAGGTTACTGCTCTAAATATTTACGTAAGGATATTGTGTGTGTAAGCTGTTGGCAAATGCATTGACAATGTCTTCCAGACAAGGATATTTAAAAAAAAAAAAAATAATAGTATTTAAATGTGTTATTGCTTTCTGTTGCAGAATGTTACACTAAAAGCACTTCGAACTGCTCACTGATTCAGCAAAGCAGTAAAAGCAACAGTGGCCACTTCAAAGAACGTTCCTTGCTTTAAAGAGAAAAAAACACACCTCAACTTTTCCAGTGCTGCTTTTGAATCAGTCTCCCTGCTGTTTATAACCCACCCCCCTTTGCAGACCTCTGCCAGGTTGCTTCATACTGCGTGATAAGCAAGTGCAGATCTGTTGCTGTGTTGTGTTGCCTGTGTATCTCGGTCCTCATCAGCACTGACCTTTGGAAGAGGCGTATCTCTCAGACAGCACCGTTCCTGCCGTCCTCGTGGGCTTCACAGCTGTGCTGTGGATAGTGTTGACAGCACCAGGCTCCCATCATTCGTCCCCTGCAGCCTGCTGTGTTTTGTGCCAGCTCGCCAGCAGTGACTTAAATGGCACTGCTACTTTGGCATAGGTTTGCCTTTTCTGCTTCTTCAACATCACTTCATGAATAAGGAATGTAACATTGACATAGTATTAATTAGTAACCTACATCATTTTTGTTTTTGTTTTTTTTAAATAGGAAGAACTCCCCAAAGAGGTTGTAAATGCCCCATACCTAGAGGTATTTAAGGCCAGGCTGGATGTGGCTCTGGGCAGCCTAGTCTGCTGGCTGGTGACCCAGCACCTAGCAGGGGGGTAGGAACTAGATGATCATTGTGACCCAGGCCGTCCTAGGATTCTGTGAAAAATAAACTTAGAATGAGAAGAAAAATGCTTTGAGGATTTTGGACAGTAATGGACTGTGACTATGCTTATTGTAGTTCAAGTTACGTAAGCTGTTTATAAACATTAAATCTCAATTCGTTTAAATTTAATTGAAAAAATAATGTAAATTTGGAATTTCTTCAATATTGGGGTAGGAGTATCACAGTGGTGCTCAGTGCAGTAATGCTAGTGCCATTATAATGGGAAGATGGAACTGGGTTGTTTGAGCAGATACATTTGTGTGAGAAAGTGTTGAGAGGTCAGGGAACATCAGTTTTCTTGGTTCTTTTCTGTTGCGAAGGATGACTAGTTGCCCTTCAAGTGAAGAGAATACTTATGTATGAGATTTTTCTTGTCTATGCTTTAGCTTTTATAGGAAGAAGCACTATGCTATTTATCTGAAGTGTGCTGGAATTAATAGTACTTCACTTATTGTGCCAGTGCATGTAGTGTAGAATTCTGAATCTTCTCTCTGTAGATTTCCAGATCAAAAGCTATACTTACAGCAGTTTTTAGTTACAGTGAATAAATTCTAGCACTCCAGCCCCTCGATTGGCAAAAGGAACCCACTGCTATCAATTTTGAGCCTCTATCCCAGTTTGACACTGGTATTGGCATCAAAAAAGATGTTTGCTTTGGAGGAAGTGTTGTGAACATTGGCTTCTCAAATTGTTGTTCCACTTGCATATCTGTGCTCCTGAAGTACATTTCCAAGGTGAGCTGTAGCTGCAGCGTGTCTGTAGATAACAGTGCACGTGTTACCTGCCTGTTCTCACTGCACTGCTATTTAAAGCAAACCTGTCCTGCTTAATCGTACCTTGTAGTGGAGTCCCTGCTGAGATCTTTGTTTTACTATTAGCATCTCTCTAATTGGTTCCTTGGCAAATCTTTCCATTGCTGTTGGCACTACGATAATATTAAGCCTCTGTAAAGCTGTGTGATGGCAAATACACAGTAGTCTATAGTGCTGGGTGTTATATGTACATGCAGCACTGGCCTTTGAGGCTGATCCATGGCTGCTGGGCAGAGAGCAGAGGCTTAGCGTGGCTGCAAACAGAGCTGCATCTGAAAGCACCGGCCTTAGATCTGCCCCTGGTCCTGTGGATGCTGCAGCAGCAAGTTGAAGTGAGCTGTCAGCTTGAAGCCCTGGTGTAGATGCCCATTTTCTTTCAGAGCCGTAAACTATCTCGAGGGTTTTTGGAAACTTCTTTTTTTTTCCTTCCAGCTCACATTATATTTCATGTCAGGAGAAATTCTGCGTTGTTGCCCTGTTGTGTCATTGAAAACTGAATTGGACGAAACGCTAGCATTAGTGGTCTGGGTTATTAATCAGAATGTAAAATCTTATAGCTCAGACTGTTTAGTCTTACAATCTACAGTTTTAGAGTTGGCCTCTAAAAAGCTCTTTATGCAAGAAAAATTGTACTGAGAAGTTGTAATTCCTATAGGTGTAAAAACTACTGTGTGCACACCAAAGCTTCACTGATATCCTACAGGTATTTATCAGCTAGTTATAATTGCTATTTGCTTTTAGTATTAGTCTAATCAGGGTATTACTTAGTCATTTCTTAAGAGGGGATTTGATTTCTCAGGTGAACAGCATATTCTAGAACAGGAGCCAGTACTAAAGTAATGGATTATAACAGGTATTGTAGAAGTGCATTAGTGGATTATCCTGCTGACATGAAGTTGGGAAAGAGGCTACAGAAGGCAAGATCTGTTACTTCTAGTTATCTTTTTTTACTGCTATTTATGTGAAATCTGCAGAGATGCTCAGATGACTTGAAAATATGTACACTTTAAGTGTCACAGAAATGCATTAAACTGAAGCTGCTCTTAAGGAATGAGGGAAATTGTAAGCCTAGAAGGTACAATTGTATAGATGACGAAACAGAGGTGTGAAGTACCAAGCTCTGTAAAGATATTGAAGGAAGCTATCTAAGTGCAGACTTGAAAAGAAATGAATGAATGAAGCATTGAACTTCTTCAATCAGGAAGTGATGCACTGGGAGGTGGGGAACCTGTGTGCCACAAAAAATTCTTCCTGGAAGCGGTGTGGCAAAAAGGAAATGAAGTGAAGGAAGTGAAAGGCAATGAAAACAGCTCTGCAGGCCACATGCAGTTCTGTGCTGTGTGGGAATCCTTGGATTTCTCATTTCTTTACAAGAAAAAGGGTAATACTGATTTTTGAGAAGCCCAGCTGTGAATCTTGTCTTCATATATTTCAGAAAGGTTGCCAATGTTTTAACTTTGCTTTTGCATCTCTGTGGAATCGCATGTGACTCTTGCCTGCAAAGAGAGCACCGCATGCTCTTTTTTAGATGTTCTGGTTGCTCCTAGCAGTACAAAATACCCTGTATCATTCATTCATCCCCACAGAGCTTACTTTGAAAGCTCTTCAACTCGGGTGAGCTACGATCTAACTGTTCTTTGCATGTACAGATGTTTTCAAAGGCAATTTTAAGGAATTATTTCTGTTGTGAAGACCTTAGTGCATGTAATATAATTTCCCTTTACATTCAGTATGCTAGCAAGGTTATGTATGTGTTAAGAGAAATTATTTCATTCAGTTGCTCACTTTGTTGCTGCATAGTTTCATCAGTAAATATAGAGTTTTCTGAAAAAAAATGGAGAATGGAGGGAACCAAAAGGCTTCTATGTTTGTATAGGTGTGGGCAGTAGAAGTACTCTTTGCTGGGCCAAAAGTACGTCACATTGATCTTTAACAGTTGATCAGTTCTTTTTTAATGGCAACATTTTTTGCTTTCCTTTTCATTCAGACTGAAAGCTATTTGCTATGTGCATCATACTTATTTCAAGGAGAAAATGTCTCTAAGGCCCCAGCTGAATACGCTGTGCAGTACATAACTAAGGGATAAGAAGAAAATTGCTTTTTTTTTTTTTGTAGTACATTAGCAAAAACGGTCAAGTTTTCCTTCTCATCTTGGTGGAGACAACAATAGCAATGAAGAGGATCATGTCAAGGACTGCAGAAATGATGGATTATTTACTCAGATGTTTGAGGAAAGTCGTAGAAGCCCTGGAAATATACCCTTAAGATGTGTATTGGCTTGTTCTAGCACTGCAAAAACTGTAACTGTTGGAATAACTTCTCAGTAAACAGCAAAGATTGATTATTAATTACTGCAGAACTGTAATTTCTAAGTAATTCCAAGCAGACTTCTCGGAAAGTAATGCCTCCAGTTTTATTATGTTGGCCCTCAACATCAGAGGCAGATGGTGGTATGGCAGTAGGGAGTGAGCCTTCCCACCCATATTCTCCTATATTTAGTTGTCGTGTGACAGATGGCAGCAGAGGGGCAGCCTAACAGAATGGCACCTGACATGGAAGTGCTTGTGAAGCAAAGGTGTGTTGTTGAATTCTTCCCTGTGGGGGGAAGAGAAATGATACCATTGACCTTTGTTGACGTTTGCTGAATGTTTAAGGAGACCAAACAACGTATGTGAGATATGCATTCCCTTTCAAGATATTTTATGAAAGAAATATGCAATGAGGTCTTATAAAACTTCTGTCAAATAACACTATGTCAGAAAGTCTCCTTCCTTGGAAACCTTATAATCAAATGCTTAGGATCAACTTTTGCATGTTTAGCACTGTATTTGCTGAGAATTATTACTCAACCATTTATGTGAACATAGTCCTAAGCTTGAATTTATGTCACTCTAAAGCCTTTAAAAACAGTCAACTTTAGTTGACTGAAGTTACAACTTTAACGCTTTGGAAAGTGTGGAAATTAAGAATTTTTTATAGTGCAAAGAATTGGTGAGTTTTAACCATAGGGGCTGATGTTCTGAGTGAAGACCAGTAGAAGCAATTACTTAAATTTTATAGCTATCAATTCTTCCAATACGTTTCAAGTGTGTATAATTCCCTTGAGTTATGCATGAGGGAAAGTGTCAGGATGGAAAATGGAAAGGCTTTTTCGTAGTTGGCATACTTATGTTTTCTGAAACAGCACTGAGAAGTTGAAGGGTTAATCAAAGTGATTGCTGAAGTGATGTGGCAGCAGTTGCTGTGGTTTTACTTACTCTCTTCTGCTCTGCAATAGTTGCAGGGTGGGAATATAAGGTATATGGGAAACTATTAGAACCCTGTGCATTATTACAGTAGTTTGTGTTTCGTAATTTGTGTGCAACCTGAGTGCATTTTGCTTGTAAACTAATCCTCATTGGTTATATGTGTGAATGCCTCCTTGAAGTTAGAGGTACCATCTGGGCTGCCAGCTACCGTTCCTGTGCTGTAGTTTTTTTGGATGAATAGAAATTTATTTTCCAGTGCTCTTAAATACGTTACCTTTTTAACAGCCCAGAATTTTTTTGAAGGAGGAATAGTCTTGTTTGCTGGAGTGCATCACCATAAGGTTTTCTACTCTTTGTAACAGTACTGTAGATCTAATATCTCAGCTACTTAAACAGGAGAGTTGCATCTCGCTAAGTTTATTATTCAAGTCTGATTTTTATTGTCTTAAATGTTAATGAGGTACAGGGCATATAGGGTATGACTTTCCTAAATACAGCGTTTATTTCTAGTCAGCAGCAGATTCAGGTGAGCTCTGACTACATTTATAAAGGTTAGAAGGAAACTAGAAGAGTGTCATGGAATGCTTAATGGTGTTTTCATCATGAAAGCAGGGAGGCTAACTTACCTACCTTCGTAGCTACTGCAGTGACCACCACGTTAATATGTGATCAACTTCAGAGTGGCTGGAATGGGTTTTACTGCAGGCAAGGACTTGGTTAAGCTGGTATTTGAGTGCTCTGTTAGGCTGTTTGATTTCTGTGAGTTATGAATAACGTGTCTATCAGCATCTCTCGGGTACCTGACATTTCAGAGTGTTTGTAATAAATATGCGATAATGCATGTGAAATATCTCCAATTATGCTTCTGAGTAATGTTATCATTACATTGGACTGTATGTAGATTTTTATGAAATGTTTTCCTAGTGCTCATGAATTTCCCTTATTTGTAAAGTTCAAAGGAGCGATGTGTAAGCGTTACAGAAACTGGCGCAAATCTGTAAATTGCATGAAAAGAAAGAAGGGAGAGAGTAACGACTTTCAAATACAGAGGAAAAAATACAGGTTTGATGTTTTTTGAACATCTCAAGAACAAGTATGGCGTTGCAGTTAAGAATGAAATGCAATCCAGTCTGTTCATTTTCCAGTCAAGAAGATGTCAAACTCTGAATTTAATGAAATTTAAGGTAAACTTCAGTCAGAAAATCACTATGGGAGTAAAATTCCTGATCTTGCTTACGGGATTGGTGCAGCAGGAGAGGAAAAAGGTAAGGAAATAATTCTAAACATAATTCAGAGACATTTGTGAGTCCCTATTTCTGGGGATGTGCTCTGCAAAAGTCCTAATTGCAGCTGAGCGGGGCCAGCAGGTATATTGTGCCAGGCAGGTTAGCTCAGGTTTGCTGCAGTTGTGATGCTCTGCATGGCACACCAGCCAAGCTTCCTCAGTGAGCCACGTGTGATCGTTGCTGGTGGTCAGGAACTTGTGGGCATGGTGTACCATGCTGTCTCTCCAGCATGAGTTTTGCAACAGAAGAGAGTTTTGTCCTGCTACAAATTCTAATGCCATTGTTGTCTTGATCAGGTAAATGGAAGGCTGCTTTTTGGCCATGCTTTGATTTCAAAGGCTTGTGGCTTTTTGTTCTGGGATAAATTATTTCTGGAGAAGACATAGTAGAGCAAAGAATACCTGCAGGCTTTATTAAACATCAGCAGAGCAACATGTCAGACTGGTCAGAAGCTGACAGTTCTTTATGCACAGCCCTTTTATTATCTCTAGAGCTTTTTTTCTGCTTCCACACAGGCTTTCTTTTTGTTTATTCCATAAATTTTACTCTAGTCATACTCAAAGGGATTAAAGTAAAATATCTGTAAGACTAGAAAAAGTTGAAGGATATTTTTAAATATGGAGTACACTTGAATCTGAATAAATGTATGTAGGTTTGAAGGAATAGTTTTCTGATGGATTTTTCTAATAGACAGAAATTACAAAGACCTCATTTAAAAGGGACAGATAGGAGAACAAAGAAAGCAAGGTATCCTATTCAAATTGATAGAACAGTTGTATTGAAGTGTTTCCAGATTATCATTGGTCAAGTTTGCTCCAGAAAGCAAGGCAAATAGATGTCAATCTTGGAAGTAATATTTCATTATTCATGAAACTAGCAATGTTATTACTGTAAGGCACCCCTAGGAGTTTTGTTCTGACAAGGTAAGGGGATGAACTCATTGCAAACCATTGCTGAAAACGCTTACATCTGTGAAACTTACAGAAAAGGTTTTGACTATATAAATTTATTTTCAACTAAAATCACCATATTTTCCTATTCCTGTGGTTCTTTTACGTTCACTTAATTGAATAATAAACTAGAAACTGAGATCAGCTAGTCTGTGTCGTTGCCTTACTTTGTAATCTGTTCCATGTCTCTTTGCCATTATAAAGCTTTTTCACTTGATGTCTACTACTAGATACCTGTTAGTTCTTGAGAATCCTTCCATATTTATGAAAAAATGTACATCTTGGTGATTAAATTGGCCTTCCAAAGATTTCATTCCAAAATTGACTAAGTATTTCAATAGTAACGTCTAAAACAAGCTTTCATTTTCCCTTTGGAGCTCTGGGGAATAGCAAAGAGATAAACCGAGAGTGTGGGAGGATATTTTTTTTTATAAATTCATTATACATTACTCACGTGGAGGAAAGCAAGTGAAAGAGAGGAGCCCAGACTTTGACAGTTGTTTTTTTTACACTTAATTTAAATGATTATTTTAAATCATTGTCCAACTATTTGAAATACTTCTTTGAACTTGAGGGTTTAACATCAATTTGTATTTCTAGCTTGAAAGAAGAGATTTTTATATCTAAAATGTTGGGATACTGTTGTGTGGCTAAACATCTGAAAGTATCTGTGTTTGATACTGCAGATTTGTGTTTCAGACTATTGAAGGACCATTAATCTAAGCAGAATATTAATAAGCAGCTGTTCAGACTTCATTTTGAAGAAATAAGAATATAATAATGAGATAAATAGTGAAAGAAAATGCATTCAGTGCTTAGCAGAGAGCAGAAACGTTGCTTGTAATCTTTTGTACAAAAATGAGAGTTGATCAGTGAAACATGCACTGGTAAAGCAACAGGATGGAAAAACAGTACCAATGAAGGTACTTGTCTCGTTTTTAAGATAGGCTGGTAGCTCACACACAGCTGTGGGTTACTGCTCTCAGAAAGGTTGATCATTGCACAACATGCAGAGGATAGGAGCCAACAGAATGTAAGACTGCACGTTTAATGTTTAACGTAGGGATGTTTCTTAAGAGTTGTCAGTTGGATCTGATTTAAGAGGACAATTGTGCAGCTGTTCCCTACCGAAGAATATCGTAGATCTAAAAAGATTATCATGGTTATAAGAACATATTAAGTAGAACGTTCTTCAACTTAATAGAAGCACCATTTCATTCTGGCACGCTGAATTTTGATGTTTCTTGACCTCCATGCCAACAGTATGCATTGCTCTGTCCACAGTAAACTTCTTTACCAACACTGTGCAGCCAACATCCTGCATGTCCGTTTTGAATGTTTGGTTTCCTTCTATGAGGAATGAATTCCTTGGTGTACTTAGCATTATATAATGGTTCCAAAAGGCAGAGCTAAATTCAGACATATGCAGGTTTAGTTGAAAGAGATAAGTGTATCGTTGATGTGGATGCGCATCATGTATCTTGCTTCTCTACGTGTGAGGAAGGTGTGATGGTTCCTCCTCCTCCCTACAAGCATCAAATTGATGCTTGAATAGGTGGTGGAGCTACATGGATGCAGTGGAGTTAAAGCTCTCTCGTAACTCCTGTCACAGCTCTTGCGTTTCAGCCTGTTCATCTGTCCTTGGTCTCGGTACAAAGGCTCTTATAAAGAACTGTGTGCCATTGTCTTTCATTAGTATCTGAAGTGAAAAACACCCATTTGCTGAACCAGAAAGAATGGCTTAGTCAGAAGTGAATTAGAGACCAAGAGATGAAGGGCTGTTGTGAGAAGTAAGTTATTAGTTCGATTAAATAATCAAACCCGAGTCAGTTATCTGACATAATTGTCTCAGCCAGAGAGATTTTATCCTTTAGAAGAGATCTGCACGTAACTTCTTACTTTGCTCATTCAGAAAAGGACCTTGTCATAAGTGGCTGTGAATTAATAATTGCCAATAGGAGCGTATTGGATGGATTCCTCAAAGTGTTTTCCCATTTTCACTGTGAAATAAACCACTTAAATCTTATTTAATAAGGAGGCTCTCTTTCATGTGACTGTTTAGTTCCAAAGTGTATTCTTTTCTTTAGTTTATTTGCTCGAGGTTTTGGGCTATTCTTGTTTTTAATGGTCACCATGGTGACTTTAGCTTGTATGGTCTTGCTCTGTCTGTCAGTTCTTGCAGTTTGAAGAATTCTTTCCTTTCTAACCACAGCTATGTTGTAATGCTCCACGGGGAAATTGAATGCTTTGATTTGCTGTACCAGAAGACTGTTTGTCGTGTGATAACTACATCCCAGAGCAGCTGGTGGGTCCCAGCCATGGCTATTGCCTGGAAACCCAGGGCTCTGGTGGGATACATGCAGAGATCCAGGCAATACCTGCTGCCGTGGGCTGAGGCTGCAGTGCCCGGTGCCCCTCTCAAATTAGACTGGCTTATTAGTTTCAAAATGATTTTTTTGCTTAACTGCTGTACACTAAGAGTTACCTGTACAGGCAAGCCATTGTGGCATTTTCACTCGTAGATCGATGGGCTGTGCAGATAAAGGCGATCATTGTGTCCAGACATGTGTTTAACCAAGTTGTCTGTCTGGCATGGTTTCTTCGCATTTCAGAAAGAAGCTTTTCTGTGTATCAATTCCATAATGAGTTAATGTGACTTAGCCAGCATTCTCATTTCTTGTTTATTTCCTTTGGTATGCTGCGTGTTGTTCAGTGAGCTATTCTTGTTTTTATTTATCTATATTTTCCTCTAAGCGCAGTATGAGTCCTATTCTTGGTGTATCATTTTGTAAAATGTGATGGAAGAGCCTCTCTTGCATCATGGGATTTATTTATTTTGCTATACTTGCTGAAATATCACACAGTATCTTGTTCTAGAATAATTATTTCTTCCTCTATGGACACCAACTATTAGTCTGCTGTTTTCAGTTACTATTGTTTTCCCCAGGTTTTAGCAGAAATTTGTAGAAAACATGAAATCCAAACTTAAAATATGGCTTTAAATGATGCTGATGAATTATTCCAAATTTATTAACTCAACTGAACTACTTAATTCAACAGTAATTGGCCTTTAGAAATGTAAGTTGACACCGTCGTAAGGTGACAATGATATAATTTGTAAGGAATCAGACTTTCTGACAAATATTCCTTTCTTCTGATGTGTCAGGATGTGCCACTACAACATAATTGAGTGATTGTCATTTTTCTTCTTCTGGGGGGGCCGGGGGAAGCAGAGATCTCTGCTTATAGCAGTGAGAGCTTGTAAGAAGAGGTTTTGCATGTCCTTCCATTACACTACAGTAAGGTCAAGGCAGGCCGCTTCACTGGAGACCTTTCTGCACTGCGAGTATTGCTTTGGTTTTAGAATGACCTGTGTTACTGAGCAAATAGCTGCTAGGTCTTACACCAGCTGCTGATTATAGGTTTTCCTTTCTGCCTCATCAGCTGTTTGGCCGTGTTCCCAAACAAACGGGGTTGAATTGCAGTATCTGTGTGCATGGATCACTGAGGATAGGCATTTGTAAAGGCAGATAAGAAGTAGTCTACTAGCTAGCCCCCAGCAGGAAAGCGTATTGCCTACAGGCTTCTCTCTGTGAACTTTCAAAGCATGGAGGGAGAGCGAAGGGCCCAGATGGTCGGTGGTGAACAATGGCAGAGCAGAGGCCTTTAATTACAGGAGATGCTTGGTGGAGGGGCGAGGGGCCTGTGAGGAAGGGGGCTGGAAAACACCTGGGCAAATATTTTGTGAAGAGGCTGGTACGTGCAGTGATGTGAGGGATTTGGACTGACCTAAAAATGAAGATGCTATTTTGATTTTGCAGGTGTGGAAAGCAAATTGTTCTTTTTAAATAGGTGTCTGATTTGCTGACCTTCTACTGTCTCTTCTCCACAAGCAGCCAGTTCAGATTGCCAAAAAAGATGTCCAGTCACCAGCAATATTTTTTGTGAATAGTATGTTATCCTACCCTTATATAATAGATATGCTATACATGTTACTACGTGCATATTAACATAACAAGATTTCTAGGAAGCTTGTAACTCTTAGGCTGTCTGTCTGTTTAATAAAGTTGCTTTGGCAGCTTTTTAATACAAATTTACAGGCAGATCAGCTTTTACTTTGTGATTGTGGCTGCATTTCCAGGTACTTGTATGTGACTTCAGTTGAATTTCAACTGGAGTTGTGAAATCTTAAAACTAATGGAAGTGATGTGACTAATGCAGTATGTTACAGTTTTACTTGGCACTCAACTGCAGAAAACAACAAGGATGCTTATTTATGGGCTTATTTAGTTACACGGAGAAGAGGTCAGGTAAACATCAAGAATTAAGTCAAAGGGAGTACGTGTGTGCATATCTATCTTGTTAAGAGTTACGGAGTTATTGCATAATCTGCTCTGTGCCCTCAGTTGGGTTCTTAAGGCTATGGATAATGTCCTGGACTTCTCACTTGTCTAACACCTGTGCCTGAGAGCTTTGCTTCATTGCTCACAAGCGTCTGATTTATTTGGGAAAGAACAAATTATTTTTTACAGACCTATGGTATGTCTATTAGCTGCTAGTAATCCACATGTTTCAGAGAATGCATACTTAACACGTCATGATACCTCCTCGTTATTGAAAGTAATTGTATATTTTCAATGAAATCATTCTTTAAAAGGTTAAGGATATAGATGTGTGGGTTTTCTATTTGAAAAGCATAAGCCTGGTTCCTTCTCTGTATTATTTGTGCTGTATAATGATGACAATCGTGTGGCGTGTAGGAAGGAAAAACCGTAACAGATTTTGCAAATCTTTTCCACTTACAAGTTGTCCCAGTGCTAAGAAATTGGGTCCTTAAAATGAGGAAGCCAGAAAGGATAAAGCAAATAACTGGGAATGCGACTAATGATTTAGCTTTTATTCTCTGAATGGTAACTTATTTTTTCTTAATTTTTTAAGACAGTTCTTCCACTTCCAATAGGTTAGTACATTACATTGAATGTAAGGTGATCCAATGGTTTTCCTTTGTCATTATAAACAAATGACTTCTTACTTTTCAGTAGTCATTTGGTATGTAAATGGTTTGACAACTACAGCCAAACAAAAATTCTCTTGATTTTACTGTAGACTAAATGGGAGCTGGGAGGGCAAGGTAGCCTAAAAGGTGAATGCTTGCAGCTGCTTGAGAAGAGTCTAGGGATTTTAATGACAAATTTGAGACACTTTGACTTTGTTCCTTATTTTAATCCACCCTGTTACGCTCTGTTTAGCAGAGGGCACTGAGGTGCTGCATGTTCAGAACCTTTATGTATATTATAAGCACCTCTGGACATGTAGAGGGTTGGCAGAGCACTGGTTGCAGAGCAGCAGATGCTGCTTCGCAGAATGGTCTTTGGCCACACGTGTGCAAGATTCAACACAGCTCCAGTCGGTTGTCTTACTGACAGCCTTCAGGTCACTACTGCTGAAGGAAAAGCTGCCTTATGCTGCTGGCCAGCTAGACTTCTGACAAGGGTTATGGTTTCCTGTAATGAATTTTTAGATTGCAGATATGATCTGCAAGTCTGGCTGGCTGAACCTTAATCTCCGATCTGGTCTGCAGTCTAAATAATAAGCACAAAAGAGGCTTGGGGGGGGTTCAAATCAATGTATTAGCTGTTTGAGGAAAGCTGTCTTCATAATGTATGTCTAATATTGAGGAGCTACTCTGATTTTTACTATTTCTGAGTAAATAGTATAGAATTATGTTCCAGCCATGTATGCAACCCTTGGAGCTGCAGCATTAAGTTCTGGTAATTAAATATGCAGCTGCAAGAGTTTTTGATTCTAAAAACCCTGTTTTTATACTCAATCACTTGTAGTGATAGAGATTAACACCTAAATCCGCCCACCTGATACCACAGGCTGATACCAGAGTTTTCAGGACAAATACTATTCACTTCTTTCTGACAAAATACATCTATTTTTGAATGCAGTGGAAATGAACTTCAGCCAACAGAGCACTTTCTGAAAGCTGCCATTGAGATACTGACTGACATGGAAATGTTCACATTCTGAATTGTCTATTGTAAAAAATGGTATCTCAGTTGACATCTAGCGTGCATAGAATATGCTGTTTTTCTGTTATGTTTTCATGTGTTCCTTTTGTGGAAGAGTGACAGCATATCTGAATTACTCAAATACAACATCAAGTTACAAAAAACTTGTTCTAAAATCTGACTCCAAAAGTAAAACTGGCTGGAAGAAACTAAAAAAAAAAAAAAGAAAAAACAGTTTTTTAAAAAGATGGAGAAATTGTTGGGAATGCTTTCAGTTATTTATTTCTGCATCATATTTAGTTAGGATGTTATGCTAAACCAAGTACAAATAGGATACCTCTTGCCTGAGGACATGCAGTGCTATTGCTGACAAATGCTGCTGCTTCACATTTTGTTACGTCTTGGGTGATATCAATTTAATGCTCCCGTGTCTTCATAAATGATTTAACTTCTGGAACAGTGAGTTCCTAAAATACTATACGTGACTTATGTTTCTGAATGTAAGAAGCTACAGTTGTTTTCTTGAAGAATGTGAAGCTGAAATATCTCTATTATATAATTGTTCCATAACAGTAAGAGCAAGCCTTACCATTTACTTGCTGTTCAATCCCTAGTTATGCTGTAATGTATTAAGTGCAAGTCATACAGAAGGCTTTGGCTGTCAAAAATCATGTTGACTTTGACAGCTAGGGCACCAGAGTATATAATACAGCATATATACTTATGTACTCAAAACACTTCTACTTCAGGAAGACTATCAGAACTATAAGTATCATTTACAGTATCAGTATGGCAGCTTACTAAGTAGTGAAGGAGCAGAGAACAGTGTTGCAGTTAAAATTCCGTATCATTCGAAATAACTAATGATTATAAAGTTAGTAGATAATCTCATCAAATTATGAACAAAATACTGCATATCACAAAGTAAAGTTCTGGTTACAGTGGAGAGGATAAATTATACTGTGGTTTAGATGCATCCTAAATGCCCTGATGCTTACAGTCTCAGAAAGGCAACTTCAGTATGTGACAGTTAAATGAAAAGCTATCCTAATTTTTTTTTTGTATTATTGGTGATGTTTTCTCTCATTTCCAACCAAATGTGTAAAACAAAACAAAACAAAACAAAAAAAAAAAAAAAAAAAAAACCACCAAAGAATGGAGTATTACGCTGCAGCCTAGGTTCCTACTTCTGATAATTGGAAACAAAGAGTCAGTGCCTGACAGCTGTGTTCTCTCTGTTTGCTCTGCAGCCTTGAATAAGCCACAAACCTTGCATAGCTCCTGTTCTTTCTAATATCTTTCAGATAAAAACTTTTAGAGAGGAGGGAAAGGTGGTTGTATGCTAAAATGGTTCTTGATTGTCATTGGAACTTGTAAATATGGAGTGTAAACAACTGGCATCTGAGAAATGCTGATTGAAATCAGCCTTGCTATCTTCTTTCTGCAGATGAGAGCAGTAATGAATGCAGCTTGTTTGCATATATAGCTTGCTCTCTCAGCAGCTCATCACATGCTGCAGTAACCTGAGAACATTTTCGCACTTAGTTGTCCAGAGCTTCGTGCTTCTGAGATTCTGTGCTGCCAGCAGGAGATGTAATTAGTGTAGGGCTCATTACGGTCGCTGCAGTGTACACATGCAGAGCCAGAGGCATCATCTGTAGGCTGGATTCAGCTCCTGGAACCATTTAATCTGTCCCACAGTCAAACCACGAGTCTTCAAACCAGTGAACAAAAAATGCTATAGATCCCTCAATGTACTTTGAATAGCTAAATCTGCTGGCCAGAAATTGATGAAGAGATGCCAGTGCCAAGGAGATGGAATGGTAGTTAAGAACAATCTAAATGTGAATACCAATGTGACGTTGAAATAGTCTGTCTTTCAAAAACTTCTCTAAATATTGATTGCTCTGAGGCCAGAACATCATGACTGGCTGATTTTTATGAATATTGACATGAAATTTTCATCACCCCCTCTCTGCACAACCACTGGTAACACACTGAAATGACAATCTTGTCTCTGCATCTGGGGAACCTCTTAGGGCTGACGTTTCTGTGCTGAAGCTAGATCAAGGAAAATAAGGATGTGGCCCAATATCTGTAACAATTTCAGGAGTTCTGCCTTTCGGAGGGGATAAATTGCAGCTCATACTCATGTAACTACCAGAGAATAATTCTGTAAACCAATTTAAGGGGTACTTTGCAACTACTTAACAAATCAAACAGCACAAGAGCAAACTGATTAGATGAATCACCCGCTGTACAGATGCACTGGAATAGATTGCCATGTGATTTTATTTTTAAAATAAGAGGGTATAAATGTGCAAACCGAAGTCATAACCTCAGTGTCAGATGTGCAAGGCATCTGCTATGCATGCAGATACTTTTTTTCAAGTGATGGATAGCTTTCAAAACACGTTTCTCAGCTTGAGTGGATGGTTGGAGTGCTTGTGGTGTGGGTTTATGAGAACTGCATGCCCTGAAGTTTGGGCTAACAGAGGACAGAGTGCACGTCTGCCTGCTGGTATCCAAGGGCTGGGTAGCTTTGTATAGTTGGGAATGCTGCAAGAACCTGCCCTAAAGTGATGCACGCCTACATCCTGGTTTCCAGGCAGTTTGTCTGAGACTTCATTTTAAGCATGTGCAATGAATGGTGCTATTTGTGCAGATAGCCTAATCTTGTGCATGACACTGTACTGAGGATAGTACTGCAAGGGTTCCAAGACTAGGTAGAGTTAGTTGCTTTTTGTAGCTTACTGACCTCTCTACACATCTTGAATTAGGCATGTTTTAATTAATCAGAAACTTAAATCAAGACCAGAGTGATAAACAGGAATGTCTGAGTGCTCAACAGTGGGGACGTTCTTCGTTGAGATTTTCTTCTGCTACTTGTACTCCAAGTAATGTCTATAGTATATACCTGTGTGTGTGTGTGTGTGTGTGTATATATATATATATGCATATATATATATATATGCATATGTGCATTTAAATCTATGTCTATAATATGTATAATGTAAGAACAGATGACCTGAAGATGCTAAGGAGTTAAACAGGGGTTCTACTTTGTCTGGAGGAGGTAGCATACCATATGGCATAGAAGAGGAGCAAGAAAATATTCCTTTTTTGTTTCATATGAAGTAGTTAGGAGTTTGAGGTTTTCTTATTTTGTTTGACCCCAGTCTTCTATTAACATAAACTGTTGCCTGTGTTCTGGTTCTTTATTTTTGCCTTGAGCTAGGTGCTAGGTTTTGTGGGTATGCGGGGTGACTTGTTGGGTTTTTGCATTTGCTTGCAAAGCACTTGTTAGTCAGGTGGTTGGCAGAGTTGTTTTGCAGTGTTATAAAATTGGGACCTCAGTAAGTGCCATAGCTGCTCACTACATTTCCAGAATGAAGACGGATCTCCTCATTTCAGGTGCATTACAGGCAGCATAACAAGAGGTCAGAAAAAGCACAACATCTCAGTTTTCAGTTGGCCACCAAAAAGGCAGTCTGATGTGAAGCAATTTGCTGGGCTACGTGCTGGAACCCCACTGGTCACTATGCAAGTGTCCCTGGTGGGTATGCTGTTGTGTTTGTTGATGGTTGCTTTGTAAAAATAAATATTTGGTAGAGTACCTATATTAATCAACATTGACCTGTACTCAGAATTCATTTTTTGTTGTATCCAATAAGCAAATATTTACTGCTTCATCAACAGTGTGTTCCACACAGGTGAAAATGTCTGACCAGCCATCCACAAATGCAGACCAGGTGGGTGTAAGATGTCATGCTTTTCAATAGGTGATAATTCACATGTTCTGCCTGGACAAATTACTGAAAGCAATAAAAAGGAACAGAATAATGTTAATGCTGAGAACATATTGTGCTCTTTAAGAGGAATAAATGATGATGATTGCTGTACAGTATTCTGCAGAATAAATGCTTGATTTCTTCTAAGATATACACATCACCACAATTGCAGAGTTGTATCAGGAAGTTTTTTTTTTTTCTTCAAAATATTGATTTATGTTACTTTAAAGAATATATATTTTTGGAAAGAGGGACAAAAAAAATAAGTAGAAATATCTCTCACAGTATTACAAAATCCGTTTTCTTGAATAAGTATTGCATTAAGTACATGAGTTCCCATTTAAATAAAATAGAATTTCAAAGTAATTTCCTTATAGAACTCTGTTCCTCAGTTGTTATTTCAGCTGGTTGCTTTTCCAGATGCTTCTAAGTGGGTGGCTAGGAGCCTTATTATGTGGTCTAAATGCTGACATGGCTTTTGCAATCTTGAAGTGTGATATGCATGCAGACTGTCTCTCTTGAAACAGCTGATTTTTAGTAGGAGTCTTCTGGCTTTTGTTACTGATGTTGGCTGGTTATGATTTCATTTTAAATACCATTTTTCACTAGGCTACATTAAAAGAAGAATGGTATCTGAAGACAGGCAGGTCAGTGATGCGATGTTTTTTGTTGGCTTTGTTTGCTCCTGTTGCCCTGCAGTGCTGCACAGCCTGCTCTTTATTGGGTTTGGGTGGGATAATAGCTACTTTATCTCCAAGATCCTTTACAGTTTCAATGTCTGTGAATATGTTCTCAGGTTTGGGATGAGAATGTAGTTATTTACCAGGATGTTTCACAGATCACTCACAGTCACTTTTGCTTCTGATTCCACCTAAGTCTCTAAGGACTGGTGCCTGGGATGCCCATTCTCATTGAGTAATATTTGAGTGAAAACTGAATTTGTGAGGCAATAGATAGTGAATGGTTCAGCTATTCCTGGTTTCCTTCCCAGCTCTGCTGTAAACTCTGTGTCATATCCAGTGAATCACTTTGTTTTGCTGCGGCTCACTCACTGATTTTTCCGTTCAAGATTAATAGTGATGCTTCTCTTTATTTTTATTCATATTACTGTTATTTCAGGATGAGGTCTATCTCTAAGCTTTTTCTTGAGGTGAAAAGTTCCCTTTTTTTGTGATTTCCTACTTACAGTGCCAGAGTTTGCCATCAGCCCCTGTTGCTGCCAGGCTCAGAGTGCTCCAGGCAGGTGTTTGGCTGCAACCTCCTGTTCACAAGTGATGCAGTTTGAGGAAAAGGGCCACTTGTCAAACACTGTCCTTCCAAAACAGGCTTTTTTTTTTTCTATTCTCACTTAACGTAGGGTATGTTGTCATGCACTTTTTTAAGGCTTTAATTCTGTATTTCATTTGTTTTCTTCCTCTGTTTTGAATGAAAAATGACTTCCACCAAGATGAGTTTTGAGTTTGTAGAGACGAAAGTCTTTGTAAAGGAAAAGCTTGGTAAAAATAGGATTTATTTTCTATTTTGAAGGCTTTCCACAAAACAAAAGATAAAAAGAAAGATAAAAAGAGGATGGAGATGGGGGGGAGGGGGGGGGAAGGAAGGAAGAGGGGAAGCCAAGAAGTGATTTTCATTTTATGTTCTTTCCACTCCCTTGGTAGGCCTGTGATATATCTGTCCATGGGGTCAGAGAGCTCTCATAAGAAGTACATTACAGACTTAATTTTCGATTGAATATCTAGCTAAACTTGCATCAGTGGATGGGAAAAGAAATCCTTTAGCAATTTCTGTACCGAGGCTTGACTGTTTTCATTAAATTAAAGCCAAGTTACATGTCAGCTGACATCAGTAGTGTGTTATAAACATTGCTGGAATATGAATGCTTCGATTGTAGCAAATAAACCCAGGGAATATTCTGTCTAACTGGTTATCACAAATAGTGGCTCTCTAAATGTTTCTAACATGGCAAGGATCATTAGCACTATTCTGAAGCCTTTGGCATACCATGTTTGTTGTGATTGGAAATAGTGAAGTAGCTTTTTGTTATTTATTTCTGGTATGTGTATTTAAGTGAACTTCTGTGGTTCCTGAAATACTAACACTGCTAGAAGTGCCCAAAGCTAAATATGCACTGTGCCTCTCCACGGTTGGAAGTGTTGGGTCTGGTTAAGTTTATACTATTCTAAGAATGTATATACCTGATTTTGTTTGTCCACTTGGTGTTTCCTTACTGAAACTCTCAGGAGAGGGTTGTATGTTACAATAGAAAGCACCAGCTGAAGGAGAGAAGAATTTAGTCTTTTATACGTTCTCCTTTCCACATACGAAGATTAAAAGATATGCCAAAGTTGTTTACTGGGAATCCATCCCATAAATCTGATCCTACACAACTTCTGTGTTCATAAACAAGCAAGCCAGAGTGTGTACGTGTGAACATATGCATGCATACACATGGGAAGCTGAAATTTGATTAGAAAGAAAGTGAGGGAGTGAGTTTGCACTGGAACAGGTTGCCCAAGGAGGTTGTGGGTGCCCCAACCTCGGTCAGGCTGGATGTGGCTCTGGGCAGCCTGGTCTGGTGGTTGGTGACCCTGCACGTAGCAGGGGGTTGAAACCAGATGGTCATTGTGGTCCTTTTCAACCCCAGGCCATTGTGTGACTCCATAAACAAGTTGTACATTTAGTTATCAAGCACAGATCCTGCAAGTGATGGTTGGAGGTTCCTACTGATGGCACTCGTGTGTGTCCGTAAATGATCAAGCATAGAGCATCCACCAGTTTAAACTTCACCATTTCTGCAGATTAGTGGTATATACTGCTATCTGTTCCAGTGATACTACTGGGCAGTAATGATGTTATGTGTATAGATTTCTATATAATGTGATCTGAGGAGAAGACTCAATTAAAAAGAAAAGAAAGCCATAATTAGTTAGATCTTGTAAGATACTTGCAGTTCAGAGTGGATTTGGGTAAGGGCGTGGGTGTCTCAGTAAGCTCAGTTTGAAGGCAGTCTGGAAGCAAGTAAGGTCATTTGTATGTCTGTAGCAAATAAATAAGAATGGTGATTTACTTTTCTTTCTTCACTGATATGTCATCAATAGCATATGATACTAAAAGCTTAGATGTTTGAAATAACTGCTGGTTTAATTATTCAATTATAGATGGCTTAATAAAAGCCAGAGACAGAAGGACAGAGAGATAGATGGTGAGGGGATAGGATTTAAGTGAGTAGTTCTGTACACGTAGTGAAGCTCTGCAAGGTGCTCTGCTACGTTTGCGTATTTCTTGTTGTTGGATGTTTTTTTTTGTGTGTGCGTTTTGTTGTTTTTTTTCTTTGAAATCTAAGGAGACAAAACTTAGCAGTCAGTGGTAACATCCTGCATTTTGTGAGTACTTTGCCATAGCCCTGGCACTTGAACAAACAATATCAAATATTTCTCATGGCAATATGGCGAATACCAATGTATAGAGGGTGAGAATTCCAGCTGCACTTTTAGGGCAGATTCTGTCCTGTTTTTTGCTGTTTTATGATTTTTAGAATAGCCTAGAATGCTAAGATCTCAAGTCTTGCAAGCTCTCACTCTTTAAAATGTGTCCCAGATAAGAAAATTGGTTAAAAAAAACCCCGATCTTCAGATTTCTGCAGTCATTTCAAGGAATGTTTGAAGTAAACAGCCTTTGAAATAATGCCTTAATATGAATAGCTTCCTGATTTGGCCCTAGTTGGTTCATCCATCTAATTCTGTGAAGAGATGGGAGGGTCCTGCAGATACATAATCCCTCCAGCACTGGAGGAAGGGGGGAAGGGAACAGTGAAATGAGAGTTGCTGGAGTTGTGAGCAGTGTGGGGGTGGACAGAGAGTGGTGCTTCAGTTCCTAATTACAATTCATTAAAAATTAAGCTTCGCTCTGAGAGCGAGAGATGTGATGAGTCCTTTCTGACTTCTAAAATAGGGCAGGAAGAATTTGCACACAGAAGCGAATCTTTGCAAGACTGAAGTTGAGATTTTCTTTAAATATTGTGAATATGGCTGCAGCTGCTGGAAGACTGAAGTTCAGCCAAAATTCCATCAATGTATGAGCTTTCAGCTGCTTGCCTGATTGTTTGGGGAGATCTTGCATCTGCTTGAAAATGCCGCAATGAAGTGTGAGCCTAGAGAAATCTGCAGAACGTAATATTGTGATGTTACGTGCAGAAGGGCACTGTGGGTTCTGAGCTGGAAAGCAGTACTCAAAGCAGAGTTTCTCAGAAGAATAGTCTCAAGCTGGACACGCAGTTCATAGAATCGTAGAATGGCCTGGATTGAAAAGGACCATAATGATCATCTAGTTTCAACCCTCCTGCCATGGGCAGGGTTGCCATTTGTGAGTGGAAAAGTACAGTATCAACTGTCTGTTACGTGACATCACTGATAGATTTATTTCAGAAATTATCATTAGCAAAACTAATGGGCCATGGAAAACCAAGACTAATGGGTGTTCAGTAAATTATGATTATGAGAATGTGGATACATACAGATGAGTTTGCTTGCCTTGTCAATAAGGGCATGGCAGAGCATATCGCTCCTTCAGTGTTTGATGCAGAATTCCCACCGCTCATCTGGAGCTACATGACTTGCAGACACCTACGTGCTGTGTCTTGCTGTACTCTCAAGCTGCTAACTTGCACAAATTCTGCATGTAACGAATGTACTAAGCTGGGCATAAAGGCTGGATGTGATTACTTTAACTGGGAAGTCCTAGTCATCCAGTAGGAAGGAAATTAACTAGTAGTAACTGTTGTCTGGATGTTGCAGGGTACTAAGGCAATAGCAAAAGAAAATGCATGAACATCCTGAATTACAATGAAACATGCTCAAACAGAGGGGGGGGAAAAGGAAGAATATAGAGTAGCTGGCAAACAGAAAGATGCAAGCTGCCAAAAGGGAAGTAAAACAGTATTTTCACTATCTCAGTTGTTCTGTTTTTATTAATAGATATGTATTTCTAGTCACCAGATGCCTGCTGGGTTGTTAATGCTAACCGGATAATCTACAGATTATTCTAGTTTGTTCCAAACTGCTGTTGCAGTACATCTGAGGTGAGCTTAAAAGAAAAAAATTCTGCCTTCTTCCCTATGTCTGAACATATGTCCATCTTGTACATGCCATTGGCTGCTAAAGGAGGATGGCATGGGATCTGTTGAACAGCTCTGGTACTAATGAAGCCTTTTCTTAACCAGAAGATGGCTAATTTAATCTAGCAGGCACTCAAAGCCAAAATTTTTCATTTACTTAATATTTCAGAGAAATTTGGATTGTATACTTTGATTTCCCTGTCTACCAGGGTTTCTTAATTTTTGCTCAGGTTTTAATTAGGTCCAAACCATTGCATGTCATCTGCCATTATTGTTTGTGTTCAGTCTAAATTCACTGATACCAGGAAGAAATTAAACACCGAGGTAATGCAAAAGGCATTCCTATAACAAATAATTACAGATTCAAATTGAAATGACTTGGAAGTTTAGTTGGAGTACTTTCAACCCAGACTTAACTGTTTGGATATTTTATGTATGTATACATATTTTAATTATGTGTGTATGTATTTCCAAGTGATGTTAGTAATATTGATCTTATTTGGTTTGATTGGTAAATGTATTTGGAGAGGGTGGTGGTACGCTCACTGGAGTTTAAGTGGAAGCTTCCACTTGTGGAATTTTATTGTATGTTGATACAAAAAGGTAAAGTCTGTAGATAAATGTTGGATTCTTAAGTATATACCTGGTATTTTAGTGCTTAATGAAATAGCATATCCCGGTTCATACTTCTAGTCTTGAGGCAATCCAAGTTACGTTTCTGCTGTGTAAAAGATAGATTTAAACAAAGATTTTGATTTTCTTCATTAAATTTCAGTATTACCTGAGCAGACTTATCTTGCCCATCTACATGGACGTACTTTGAGCATTCTGCCTTTTCTGTTAATTTCTTCCTCCTTTTTTTCCTCTATCCTATTTGATGCTGCTTTTCAAAGTTATAAATGTGAGGAAGTCATGCACTGTCATCTTCTTTTTCCTCTTTCTTTTCCTGTGCCACTAATTCCACCCTCATTTATGTTAGCCTTGGTCAGAAGTTGCACAAGTGAACCAATCTTTTGGCTTGTGAAGTTTTACATATGCAAGCAGTTGGGCAGATGCCTTGTAGAGGAAATTATCTTCACTTTTCCTTGA